>NC_071574.1:29496179-30993679 GCF_024509145.1 Vidua macroura
TGGCAAGTACCCAGATAAAAACAGAATCCAAAAGAAGTCAGGTAGGGTATCCAGCTGCATGACTCACACATTAGTCCATGTTCTTTCTCAGCTGAATTTTCTGTTTTCCTCAGTTTTAGTTTTCAGAGTACAAGTGGAGGTGGTTATGAAGAGAGGGAAGGCTAAGATGTTTCTTGCTGTGGGCCCATTTGCTTTTTCTGTGGTTTGGATGGATGAGGGGGAGCTCCATTCCAGATAGCTGCATGACTACGTGCAAGGGGATTGGAAGAAAGAAGCATGCTGTGGTTGACACTTGCACAGCTTTAGGGATGTCTCCTGGTGTCACTAGATGCTTTCTCATCCAGATCTGGACTTCCTCTTTTCTGCCTAGCAGGCTCTTCTCTGTGATGGCCTCTGTTAGATGAGTCAAAGCATACTATTCACTTCGATGCAGTAATACAAGTGTAAGCTGCTTTCTGCTTAATGTGGGTCCATTTGCTTCTATTTATGATGAATTAATATTTTCTTCTGTGCTGTGAACAGTAGCACTAAGCATACAGCAGGTATGCCGCTAATTTTGTCAGCAGAGCTGGTTAGGGAAGGAGATAAGAGGGGAAAGAATGAATCACTGAAGGGAATAGCTGGCTCAGGCACTGGCGTGTTATCATCACGACCGCACAGCAGTTTCTGTGCCTACTCACCCACTCAGCATGAGGTCCATTTGGACCTGCAGAGACGCACTGTGACATGAAACTCTCTTTCCTTTAGGCTTCCCAGAATGATCTGGGCACAAATGAGCTGGCAAAGAGGTAGCTCAGTCATTATCTCCAACCACTGGGAACCTGCAGAGCATTCCTGACTGCCAAGTGCTGCTTGATCCAGTAGGCAGAGGCAACTGTAGTGACTGGATCCAGATGTGAAGCAGTTTAGAAAAAGCAGGAGGTACTGAGCTTTATTGTCTGGGAAGTAGATTAAATCCTGGGACAGCTCATGTGGTAGATTCTTCAAAGTCATTAAGCTGAGAACAGCTATCACTTTCTACATAATGGCATCAGATTAAATTTTCTGAAGGGCCACACTGTTATGAGTGATGGGAGAATGTGTTTGAGCAACTGGCATAAATGGGACGAAAATCAAACGCTACTCGGTGGTACTGGATCACCAAAGACCTCTGTAATATGAAGGTGAATAAGTTGTACTAGAGTTCTTAGCATATCCCTATAGCATTTCCTGGTGCTGCTACTGTTGGGTCCTCCTGGCTCCTCAAATTGATGTATTAAACATTCCAGATTTCATAGTGGTGCCCACCCACACATTGCCATGGTTTTAACTGTGTAAAATTGTCTTTGGCAGAAAAGAAAGGATTTGTTCCAGGACAAACAAACCATTCGGCTCAATCAGAAAAGCTTAGAGATAATCACCCAACTCTGCTCTTGTACACAACAGCAGATACTATGTGATACTGACCCAGGTCCAAGTCCAACACCTCTAAGTTCATCTGCAAATCCCCTTGAATTGCTGGAGAAATCCCAAGTGTTGTTTGTTTTTGAAAAACAGCAGAGAAAGTCTCTCTCTTCTTCATTTTTCTTCCTCCTCCTCATCCACAAGTTAAAAACCAAGGAGGATAAAAAGAGCATCCTAAGGGGGAGAGTTACCACATGCTGCTGCCAGTGTTAGGAAAACAGTACTGAGTCACACAAATAATTTTAGATGCTTCTAAATACACTGTGCTCTCAGCAGGCAGCCTTTCCAGCTATAATCTCGCTGGCTGTCCCTAATTCTGAGCACACAGTATACTCTGCTTCCTTCCTGGTTGCAAATGAGTCAGAATTTTTCTGTCACTCACCTGAGCCAGAAGGAGTTCACCAGCTCAGTGCTTGAACACTAATACACAATTACAGGGTGTATTCCCTCACCCTGTAAAAAACTCACCCTCTCACAATCCCAAACAAAAAATGCAAGGTACAATTGGGATTCCCTACTGAAATGCAATAGCTGGGAAACAGTTTTGGCTGTGTTGGTGTAGGGGGCTGGGAGAGTTGTCTGGGCAGCCCGCTTCAATTTTGCTTGCCGTTTGAGGAGATATCAGCTCTCAGTGGCAAGAGGTTTGCCCAGGGGAGTGGACAGCATGGACATTGGAGGCCCCCAGAGACTCGAGCCACATAGCTCTCACTAGCTCCATTAAAAATAATCTAGGAGCAGGCCTCTGAAGGAAAGAAAGTGGAAGATGGAAGGGGTCAGTCCAGGAACCAGGAGGAGTTTGGAAATCTCATGAGACTTCTTCCTGTTTGTATACTGCTAGCATCCATGGAGAACATCTCACCTGGTGGTTGGCTGGTTGGTTAGTGGGCTGGGTTTTGTTTGTCTGTTTGGTTTTTAAGTAAATAATATTTTAAAAGACACTTGGAAAATTCTGTCAATCCCAATGTGGAAAAAAAAGAGAGGCAAATTTCAGTCTTAGATGAGATTATATATTTTACCCAATTCTATTTTTTAAATCCGATTAGAAGAACTTTATTTTTGTCTGTAAAAATCGGCTAAGTGAAAACACTCCCAGATTCTGCTTTCATTTGCTCTTGTTCTCTCTTTCTCTGTGCATCACCTTAATACAGTTTTGTCTACCTCTTCCCTTAACTTAACCTAGATGGGTCTTTAAGTTTATCCATATTTATTCCTTTCTGTGTTCGGTATACACAAATACTTTTTATTCGATCAAACAAAAACAATAAAAAGTTAGTTAGGAAAAAATCTTATCTAGAAAGCTGCAAAAGGCTTTTTATCTTTGTTTTTGAAGGGCAAAAGAAAGGGGAGTGCCAGAAGTAAAAATGTGAAACATCAAGGAATGAAATGGAGAACACACACATGCACACACAGAGACGTACACATAGAAAAAAGAATGCAAATGAGAAAAGAGTAATGCTAAGGGGAAAAATAATCCTGGGTAGTAGTAAGCACTCTCCAGAAGAATAATAGGGTCATGACTCAGGATCATGACTTGTTCTGGTGTCAGATGTGGACCAATGAAATGGCAAAAGTCTACATAAAGACATGGTAATGCACAGAAAGAGCAAGAGGTCACCAAAGGAGAAGTAAGTGGCTCCAAGGGACACCAAGAGCAATTTATTATCAAAAGATGTTCAACTTACTTAAAAAAACCCAACAGTAAATGAAACATTGTCCAAGTGTTCTCGGGGGAAGGAGAAGGACAGATGGCAAACAGACCAAATAGCTCCCTGGAAAGACTGGAAATTGCTCATGGAAAAGGCAATGACGAAAGAGCAGGTGATGAAAAAGTGGTGCAACTGAAGACAGGCTGAGCTTCATGAGCAGATGGGGCATTGGGTACCTGCTGGCAGAGACTGAAGGCACACTTTCAGCAACTGTTTCCCAAGTAAAGTGGATCAGATCTTGCCCACATTGTGCACAAAGTGAATGGGGACTGTCCCTATGGTGCCTACATGTTATGTGATCCCATGAGGCTGCCATGAGCTCCAAATGCAGTGTGGGGGTCATGAGGCCAGCTTTTGATCACTGAGAGTTGAACTGTCTTTTAAATTCCTTCTCAGTAAATCCCCACTTAAGAAAAATTGAGAGCAAATTACTAGAAAAATATTTTGCATATTTTCAAAAGAAAAAAGGTATGCCCACAAAGAGCGTATTTGGTTTTTAAGGTCGGGCTTTGGTAGTGACGAGAGGCTACAGAGGTGGCTTCTGTAAGAAGCTGCCAGAAACTTCTCCCATGTCTGACAGAGCCAATGCCAGCCAGTTCCAGGATGGATGCACAGCTGAGCCCAAGCGGTGATACTGGTAGTCACTCTGAGATAACATATTTAAGAATGGGGAAAAAAACTTCTGCAGAGCAGCAGCAGAGAGAGGAGTGAGGATACGTGAGAGGAGCAGACTGCTGACACCCAGGTCAGCACAGAAGGAGGGGCAGGTGCTGGAGCTGAGGTTCCCCTGCAGCCCTAGTGATGATCATGATGAAGGAGCTGTCTCCCTGCAGCCCATGTAGGTGCACAGGGGAGCAGAGATACTCCTGCAGCTCCTGGAGGACCCCTTGCTGAAGAGGCGGATGTCCAAAGGAGGCTGTGACCCTGTGGGAAACCCACACTGGAGCAGTTTTGCTATCAGGACCTGTGACCCCCTCAGGGAAAAATCTGTCTTTCCTCAGCTAAAAAGCAAATGAAAAACTTCCAAGGTTTTTGCTGCAATTTGCACTTTCTAACGAAGGTAGTGAAAAAAAAACATCCAAAAATAAGTGGATGTATAAACTGCTGGGAGACCTCTGTGCTCAAGTGCTCAGAAAGAACTTTCTTCTCCTAGTCTCCACTTAGAAACAAGTCTAGATTTGGCCAGCAAACCCTTCGATCAACTTCAGTAACACCATGAGCTGGGGCAGAAGGAATGAAAGTATAACCAGGTGGGTGGAATTTTCAGAAGAGAGTCTGGAGTGTTTTAACACTAGCCAATGGCTGAATTTATTATTGGCCTTGGCTTTGTTATTGCAAACATCTGAAACAGTTGTCATAAGGGTTTCAAAATATGTGGGCAGGAAAAATGGCAACTTGACATCTGGGAAAGCTCTCAGCAGCTTCTTCCTTCTCTGAGAATTAGGCATCAGATTGAATCAAATTGGAATTGCTGTCTTTTTAGTTATCTGCATGCTAACAGCTTCCCAAGCCTCCATGAATCTAGCAGAAAATGGAAAAATCTAATTCACAGAACAGGACTAGAAACCACTTCCTCTCACGTTCTAATTATATCGTAAAAATGGGAAACATTTTTTATATTTATTTTCTAAGAAGTGCTTCTCAGTGCAATTGATGCCTCTGTCTTGGAATGGTTTTGTGCATTATCAAGGCAGTATCACTCACTAACAGATGGAAGCCATAGGAATTATTTCCATCTGTTACGGGAAAGGAAAATAATTTTGTCTTTAAGTGGTGCAGCATGGGAAAAAAAACCAAGCTTACATTTTTTTCAGACATATTTTCTTGGTGGGTTTTGATGTGAGGTTGAAGAATGTTGGGATGAGAATCACTGTGCTCATTGCTGGCCTGCAGTAGCCACAGATGTTGTACAGGACAGCTGCTCACCTTTCTGTGGGGACATTCTTGTTGGTGGCCCCTGAGATGAGGAGTGAGAACGAGTGGATATCGCGTGGACAACCAAATGCATAATGTGTTTTTCTCTGGCTCTGTCCTACCATTTAATGCACCTATAGAATGGACATGGTCAAAATCCAAAACTGTGCTTCCACCAAAGCATTCACTGAAAAGCAGTCTGACTACCAAAAGCCATCAACAGCAAATGCTGCATGAAACCGAAATTCTGTGGAGACATTTCAGTGCTGCCAATACATTTGTGGCTAGTTTGGGAGATTATATCAAGTTAAACCAAACTTTCTCCTATAGTAGGTCAGGTGCCCTTTAAATCAGGGCACATCATTAGTGTGATATGCCTTAATAGAAGATGTTGTGATGCTGCCCCAGGCGACAGACTCACAATCAAGTCGGGAATGATAGCACAGGTTAGACTATTGTTAAAAATACAGAATAGCATAGAATAGAATAAAATAGAATAGAACAAAACAGAACAGACCAGACTAGTTCAGTTTGAAGGGACCTACAATGATCATCTGGGCCAACTGTCTGACTACTTCAGGGCTGACCAAAAGCTAAAGCATGTTGTTAAGGTCATTGTCCAAATGCCTCTTAACCACTGACAGGCTTAGGGCATTGACCACTGCTTGTTTGGCTGCTGTCTTGGTAAGGAAATGCTTCCTAACATCCAGTCTGAACCTCCCCTGGTGCAGCATTGAACCATTCCCACATTTCCTGTCACTGGGTACTAGGCAAAAGAGCTCAGCACCTCCCTTTCCACTTCCCCTCCTCAGGAAGCTGTAGAGAGCAATGAGGTCACCCTCCAGCCTCCTTTTCTCTAAACTAGGCTAACCCAAAGCCACTCCTTACTGGATATGCCTTCCTTATGCATCTTTATTAAAAAAATAAAATAAAAAGAGTAATTTGCTGGCAACTGTCAAACTGGTAGGGCTTCAAGGATTAAGATGTTACTAAATAGGACATTAAATAGCAAGTGGCATGCTATTTAATTTGTGGGGCCAAATTACAAGAGCTTTGACAGCAATGATTTTAGCATGATCTCTTGAACTGGAGAGAAGATCTGCAATCAGTGAGATAAAGTGTGATAAAAGACAGGTGAACACTGCACTTTAGAAGTTGAATTCCCAATGCCATGCTAGCTGGACAGAGTTAAAAGCCTTGTGAACATGTGAGCTATGATCTTTATATGAATGGAAAATAACTGTCTGAGCAGTACTTCAGAAAAACATGTGGGGGTTGTAGAAGAACACAGACTGAATGTGAGCTGTCTGTGTGATCCTGCTGTAAAAACAAGGCAGAACTCAGAGATGCTTTAACAGCATCATTGTCTGTCTTCTACCTAGTGTTTCTGAAGAGGCAAAGGAAAGAGAAAGTATCATTTGGGAGGAAGAATGTAATATGTTGCTCAGAAAATTTATCCATTAAATGTAAAATTTCCCTCCTCCCAAGGTCAGATGATGATGGGATTTCTTTGGCTTACAGAGGTTGATCTAAATAAACTAAGGATGTCTTCACATCTCTCCAGTCTTTCAATATAAAATCACAAGAATCCTATTTTAAAAATCATGGGCACAATAAAAATAAATGCAAACCTGCATCTTTAAGAGCATAGGTATTTAAATACTCACAGGAAGACTCCACCAGTACAGGACACTTCATCCTGTAGACTTTTTGAGTCAAGACCAAACAGAATTTATCTCTGGCTCCAGCTGAAGATTCTGATCTTCCTGCAGTGGAGATTTCTTCAGAACCTAGTGCAAGGATAACGCTTGTGTACACTGTGTGTACCTTTCCTGGCAAATCAAAATTTTCTGTGTACAAAAATTGAAGGTTTGTGGTACTTCAGCTGTGAGGGTATTTTTTGATCACATAAGTTTTTTTCTGGACCACTGTGCTAAAGATGTTTTTCTTGGTTGGCATTACATAGATATAATAATGAGGCAGAGCAGGAATTCCTGTGACGCTGACATTTTGCATTTTGGGGCAAAAGGTGTGTTGTAAGTCCACTGCTTTCTGCTTTATTTGCCTAGCAATGGAGAATTTGCCTCTTTTGACGGCAGTGATAAACCTTTAAAAAAAACCCACGGCCACTTTAGCGTAAGCTGCAGAAAAGCAGGATGCAGACGTGTCTTGAGGTGGGGAAGAGCTATGAATCGATACCTTCCTCGAGAACCAGACCTGTGAGGCTCCTAGGCACGGTGCAGGAGCAGTAGGATGCTCTCAGCGACATCACCTGGGCTGCTGTACAATATCACTCTGGTTCCAGCTCCAGGAACTGATGTCAGAGTCTTGGATCTGCTTTTCACCTGAGGTATGGTATGCCACATCTCAGTCTGTAGAAAGGATCTGGATGAAAATCTGGGATGTAGTTTAGGTTTGTTGGCTGAAGTAAACTTTGAGTCCTGGTTGGCTGTGCTGACACGTAAGTCAACCTGCAAATGCAAACAATCCATACTTAGTGGATGAGGCATTTCTGTTAAAATTTATGAGCCTCTTTAAGCTCCCAACCCATTCAAAATTACTGGATTGCTTCACCTTTTGTAGTGTGAAGCCATGAAAAGACATTGGCAACATCATCTAGAACGTCTTCCCTGCCAAAGCAAGAAAGGGACAGCAACAGATACCCAGAACAGACTGTATGGGGTCTTGCATCAGCCAGCCTGTGGTGTAAACATTTCTGCTCCAGCCAAGCAAAGATGTGTCTTCTGAGGTCAGCTCTGCGTTCAACCCTTGGTGTGCCATTGTAGGATGGCAAAACCCATGCAGGGCACCTCCCAAAATCCTCTTGTTTTTCAGGGAGGCAAGGGCCTTTCCTTGGCTCTCCCTCATTGCCACCAGAGGGCTCTGGGAAATCAGCAAGCAGATGTGCCCTTCTAGTTTGGCCCTTTAAGCTGCACTACACAATTGCAGAAGTCTGTAGATTCTACAAAGGCAGCTGAGACTAGGTTGGCTCCGAGCAATATATTGGCAAAGGTCTGGAATAATCCACCACTATTAAACCTGCTGGGTGTCCACACAGCTGTTGCATGTGAGGACAGTAGGAGAGTCGGAGTGACTTGAGTGAGACAGGGGAATCAAACAGTGCTGCAAACAAGGGCTGTACACAGGAAATTTAGAAGAAACCATCCAGGGTGAAGACCCTGATGTTTGTTCTGCAGTGGGTTGGCTGCAGTTCTCAATTTCCACACCTGAGCCATGTCTCAGAAGTTTTATGTTCACAGCCCAGGCAGCAAGGCCACATCTGTCCTGGTGCCTTTTCTTCTGGAGGCTGGTTTCACAGGCAGCCAAGGCACAGGTGGATGTCTGGTTGAACTGGGCTTCCTCACCATGGCAGGACAGTGTGCTGAAGGATGACTTACACACCCATGGAGAAGAGGCTTACACCTGGGTGACAGGAGAATGGTCTAGGGCAGGAGGGAAGTGTACACTAAGTGCCATTTTAGCAGTACAAGTTTGGGAGGGGAAATGTATCTTTTCTTTCCCAACCTTCCCACTCTAAAAGTAGCAGAAACTTTGATTAGATAAGTGATTAAAGTGTATGCATGTCGCTCTCCTTCCTGTTTCTTGAACACAGCAGAAAATATATTGAGGTAGTAAATTTGGCACTTAGGTGGAGTATTGAAATGAAAGACAACAAGGCTTTTTCTCATTTCTCTGCATTGTAATTTAGTTTAGTTCACTTATTCTGTAGTAATTTAAGTAAATGACTGGGAAATTATGAGCTCTTTGCTGCATACCATGTTGTGATGATGAATTCATTCAGCTTTTCCTTAAATGTCACAGATGGTTACAAATGAAAACCCAGAATGAGGTGGACTCACTCACTAGAGACAGGCTGAAGGGGAGAGGCGGAATTCCCCTCATTTTAGTATTTCCTCTTCAGTCAGCAGACTTAAACTATTCTCAAACCCTCTAAGCAGATGTTTTTGGGGAAAATACCAGCCAAATAGGATCATGTGATCAAAGATGCCCGTGAATTGTTTAAGAGAAGCTCTGCTTTTATGTCCTAAACAAGTATCATGAATAAAGTCATGGGATGGAGGCAGGAGGGAAAAGCAGGGAGTCTAGCACACAAGACATGTTGTTATCTAGATCTGGATCTTAAGACATCAGGAGGTGTTTGAAGCAGCCAAGGGACAGACCATATCTCAGCAGTGGCATCTCAGGAAGATCAGCAGTAGGATGAGGCCTCTTTCAATTGCCATGGAAGTTAGTGGGAAGATTTCCACCGAGTAATGCTGCTTGTTTGTGTCATCTACAGTATAAAACCTGTAAGGTTGGAAGGAAGCCATTCTCATGACTTGGAAAACTAACCACAGAATCACCATCTGCTCTGGAGTAGGGACCTTCCCCTTCAGAGGGATGGCCTTTGGGACACCTTATTAAGAGGTGGATTGGTGAGAAGAAGGGACAGGTTAATTCTTCAGCATTTCAGCATCCTGTGTCATCCTGAGAGCTGTGTTAAATTGCTCCCTTCTCCCTTCTCTGAGGTTTTCCTGTGGCAATTAATTACAGAGAGAATTCAGAGCCCTTTGTGGGTAGTTTGTCAACTTTGCGCTATGAGTCAAGAGGAGTGCACCTCAACAAGTTCTGGAATGTGGGCTGGGCTCCATGAGGCATTCCCAAATTTGGTAGTTTATCTGGATTTGTCTGGGACACCTTGCATCCTCTCTGTGTGGCCAATCCATCTTGCTTTCGAGGCAGCACATAGCATGGAACATGCAGCAAGTAAAGAGGGTGGTAGCAGCCATCCCAGGGACATTGAGTTGATCTTGAATTCACCAAATTGATGCAATATTGCAATACCTTTCCTCCAGCTTGCCACTGGTGTCATAAACAGCTGAAATGAACAGAGAAAATCATAATGAAATCTTTCCTATTTTATATATAATAATAATGGTACAAGAATATGAAAATCCAGACAACATAAATATTCTCCTTCCTTCTTAATAACCAAGAGACTGAAGAGATAGCTAAGTATAAGTGTACCTTTGAGCTCCAGACTTCACAGTTAAGCCCAAACTTTCACAAAATATTAGCCCAGAAAAAGCCGTGTTCTTCTAAATAACAGGCACATTTTTTGGCATGACATGGGTTCATCTCCTTATCATCTCCTCAGAGACCACTTCTCCAGGAAGGGTTTCCTTCTGCTCCTGTATAATCTTGTGGCTCAGGCTCATGGCATTACCACTGTGGAAAATCAAAATACTCAGTGTTCAGCTTGCAAGAGTTTGGTCATAGCTTACCAAGTATCCCCCGAGGAGAGGCTGTCTTATTCGAAAAACCTCAGGTCTGTGGGCAAGCTCAGGTTGTTTCAGCAGGAACTGCTCTTATTTGTGGTTTATTACTATGCAGTGAGCTGGAAGAAATTATGAAACTACTTCAGTGACCAGTCATACGGCTCAATAACAAGTGCACTGGCACTCAGATGAAGTTGAGGGTCCACTGGCAGACACAGATCCAGCAGATACTGGGCTGAAGAAAAAGACAGTTTTGTAGGTCATTTGCAAGCAGTAAATTGGTGAAATTACACCATAAGGAATTCAGCAAGCCCCATTCCTTGTCTGCCTGATTAATTAAACAGTGCAGTCCATGTTTCATGTGTTTGCCTTCTGCCCTGCTCACTGCATTGCGTAAATCCACCTATGTGAAAGAGTCTTGAAAAAGAAATGGAAAAAGATTCATAAGAAATTCGATTTAAATAGCTAGTGTGTGAAGGAAAGAACAATGTTTAAAGATCAGTATAAGGGCCTTAGGGAGTATTTGTCATTCGAAGCCTTCTGTATTTTGATGCAGTATACAGCAATCTTTTCTTAGTGATCTTTTTGGATGTGTTCCCATGTTAAAATTGTGTGTTAAATCTTGGACCTCGAAATCACAAACAGGAGAGAGAGTTGATAATGGGAGGGCCTTAGTAACTACAGGCTTAAAACAAGGAAGAAATTTTGTTTGTACCAGCTGTCAGCTTCCAGGCTATCTTAGGATTCCTTGGCTAACCCTGACCAGCTATCTGAGCAGACTTCAGTTGACAGTCACAGTTGGTTTGTGCTAGTTATGGCTCTTCTGCTTTCCCACAGCAGAGCTTGAATAAAAGCCCAGTCTCTATATCCTCTTGGCTGCTCTTTCTCCATGACTGAGCCTTCTCACAGGAAGGCAAGATTTTTCCATCTTTTCCAGACTTGATTCATAGCAGGATCTTGGAGTCTGCAAGACAGATTCTTGGGACTTCTCACTTGAGAATGCAAGTGTGACAATCACTGGGGAAACAAGAGCACAAGACTTGGACTAAAACACCAGCAAGAGATGTTGATGCTGGTGTACATAGAATGGTGGTAGTTAGTGGAATGTACAAGTACAGAAACTCATATCTGAATCTTGAACCCAGCTTCCTGTTTCCTTTTTAAAAGCTATGAATTAAATGGCATCATCCGTGGCCTCATATTCAGCTTCTGCTTTTCCTAACCTATCAAGATCGGATGGGAACTTGAATGTGTAAACAATCCATATGCTAGGAGAAGACTGTGAACATGTGTTGGGCTTACTTTCCTGGTGCATAATTATTACAGATACTTAAGTACCAGAGAGGTTGCACAATACCTTAATTACTGTGTTTAGATGCAGCCTGTTCAATGTAGGAGTCATACTCTCTGGCTCTACTTTCTCTTCAAGGTGTAATTTGAACAGTCGTTGCTGAGATACATGGGTGGCCAGCATGCACTGAAGTGTTCAATATGGCTCATATAGATCAAAAATGGGTACCTTTTATCCTGCTTTTCAAGGTGCAGCACGTTGTGAGCTTGTGGGCTGTTGTGTAAAAGTTGCCAATCCTTTGAAGTAGAAAGAGGGGAGATTCATATCCATGTGTGATGGAGATTCAGTGATTCCTCTTATAGGCACCTTTTGGTTGTTTCCTCTTAGTATCTGAAACATATGTGCTTCTGCACATACTTGTACTACCAAATCTGATTGGTATCCAGATTATTAGGGGATTAGAAGAAATTTTCAGATGAATCAGTGCAAGATTCCATGATGGTGCACTACAAACATATTTGGTACCTGGTGGTACACCTGAGTTGACTGTTTTTCCTTTGAAAGCTTGAATGAAATTAAAACAAAACAAAACAAAACAAAACAAAACAAAAGAGACAGGAGATGGATTCAGTTTCACATAAATCTCATGATGCAGGTCCAGGAGAGGGGAGGTCATCCTACCTGGCTTCAGGGGTGTGCAGTCTAAGGTTGCTGCTTGGTGCCAACATAACTACTGGTGAGAAGAGGGCATTGTAGGATGTGGTGTCTGTAAACTTCCATCTTTTCAGGAACTTGGCTCACCCCAACAGCAAATCTGTTGTAGATGAAGAATTTACTGTCCTTGTCCTTTCTCATCACTGTCCTCAGTAAAATTAAACGTATAAACCAAAGAACCTCATCCCTGTTTCAATCCCCTAACGCAGCTCTAGGGCTGCAGAAGCATCTGAGGATTCTGAGAGAGGATGTATCTCAGGTGGCTTCTCACTTCTCAGCCTTGGGGAGCAACTGGTCAGAGCCAGGTTTAAGTAATTTGGGCAGGGGGATCAGTAGACAAAGTAGAATGGAAATGAGCCGTGGCAAACAATTCCTAATAGAGGTACCTATGTGAATGGGGTACCTATGTTGGACCTCAAGGATTTATTCCAACTTCTCTCAGTCATGCCAATGCTCTCAGCCACAAGTAGATTCAGCCATCCCTTGGGCTCATTCAGAGGCACTTAACACCTACAGTTTTGTTGCTCTCTTGGAGACAGTCCATACTCAGGATCTCAAACTGGGCCACTTCTTAGACCACAGATAGGTTAATTAGGACTGATTTCCTTTGGGGTCCCTCGCTAGGAACATGTCTTCTAGACCCTGCTGCATGGCATAGACCTAAACAAAACATCGGTGTCTCAGCTCATCTAATGCTGTTTGCTTAGCTGGCTCTTCCTTCAGCTGTTTTTTTTTTTTTTTTTCTATCTGAATGAATAAACAAAGCCACCCAGTTTAAATACCTGTGTTACAATTTTTATCTGAGCAAGGGAACATTTCCCAGTAGCTACAGCCACGTGCACAACACTAAGGACCTGTGGCAATTAGCAAGTGCGGGGAGAGAATATTGGGTCATGTTGAGGCAGGTTTTTCAGTAATTGTATAGGGGCAACAATTAGAAGAGGCAGGAGATTCATTAGGTACTCTAATCCCCCAGAGTAGGCAGTGGATTGCAGAACAGCCTTCCAGTCCAAATGATTGCTCATAGCTCATGGTGTGCCTGAAGTACAGTGAAAAAACACCCTCACTGTCTTCTGAAAGGTAACTTGTGTGGGTGCACATCAGTGATGGGGCTGGAGGAATCAGTGTGGGTTCTCTGACTCTTTTAGTCATAACTCTCAACTTCTGCAAAGCAAAGGGACCCTGGTGCAAGACTATCATCAGCCTTCCTTGATGATTTCATTTGTTCCTCTTCCCCTTGTACCTTAGTCCCCAGCTTTTTGCCCCGTGGAGACATTCACAAACTCAGTGCTGGCAGCTCTCACAAGCAGGGCAGGGGAAGTCCACTGGGAGATGAGAAGAAGCAGATAATGTTCAAGGAGGTGCAGAGGGAACTGGGTATGCTCAACCTGGAGAAGAGAAATATGTGTGTAGGGGAGGGATCTAGCTGCTGTCCATCTCTGCTGAATGGGGAATTACAAGAAAGATAGAGTCAGATTCTTTTCCATGCTTAACAAGGACAAGTGTCTCAGCTCTTGAGCTTCTCTCCTCCTATGGCATGTGCTCCAGGCCCTGACCATCTTGGTGACCTCTGCCAGACTTGCTCCACTTTATTCAAACTTCTCTTGCACTCAAGACAGCACTCTTGACACAGCATTTTGGATGCACCTTTGTAAGTGTGAAGCACAGAGGAATAATAATTTCTCTCTGTCTGCTGGCTGTGCTTTAGCTAATGTTAACTAGGGAGCAGTTGGGTTTCGTTGTTGTGGAAGCACACTGCTGACTCACATTCAATGCCTTGTTCGTCAGGACCCTCAGGCCCTTTTCTGCAGAGCTACTTCCCAGTTATCCAGTCCCCAGCCTGTCCTGGTGCAAAAGGCCACTTCATCCCAGGTGTAGGAGTCTGCCCTTGCCTTGATTAAACTTTGTAAGGTTCCTTCTGGCACAGTATTCCAGCCCACTGCAGTCCCCCTGAATCACAACCCTGCATTCTTGCCAACATCAGCTGCTTCCCCCAATTCGGAGTCATCCTTGAAACTGGAGAGAGCATGCTCAGTCTCATAAATCCAGCTGATGAACAAGATGGCTTATATATTACTATCCCCTAAAAAATCAGATCTAAAAGAGGTTACAATAGCCTTCAGAACAAACTCAAGTTTTTTTTCATGAAGTGGGAAGAAATATCTATCTTCTGGACATATTTTAAGTAAAGTATTAAGATTTTTTTAGAGCCACAGGATTCTGAGGCCTCAGGGTTTCAGATGTTGTAGGAAATACCATGAGACCTCATTACATGTTAACAATTAAGCTTATAGTTTAACTACATGCCTTTTGCTATTTTCTGGTTTTATAGTCATCTGCTCTTTGTGGGATTACTATAGATCCCAAATATATTGCACATGGGCTACAGTGATGTGCAGTAGGGTCACAGGAAGGTGAAAGCTGTTTACTATGCCTCTGCCCTGACCAGAAGTAGTTCCTGTGATTTTCACAGGAAGGGCACTTTTTTCTCCATGGAAGAGCTTTCTGGGGAATGTCAGTGCTGCTATTTTGAAGCTCCAGTTCCTGAGGATCTTTGGTCTCTTTTTTCTGAAAGAGTCTAGTATCACCAATGGACTTGTTCAAATCCCTCTGCAAAAGTGAGATGCTTGTTCATCATTAAGTTAATAATGGATACACTACCAAGGATACTCCAAAAGGAATTGTGTTTGCATGTCCAGAGATATGCTTTGTCAATGTCTGAGGCACTGGCCATATTAGGACTGCTGCAGGAAAAAGGCCAACAGAGACAGTGCTGGAAAGAAAGATGTGGAACACACATTGCTTGAACATTGGAGATTGACCGCAGCTAAGTATGGAGGATGATGATGCATCTATGGATGCTAGCAAGTTTCCCAAGTGTCCAGCTGCTGTGTCTTGACTAGAGTTAAGCAGACAATCAAATGTGGAGTCAGGAAGGAATTTGAAGTAAATTGGATAGCAAAAGCAGGGCTGAGTTAGTTGTTGTTTTGCTTTCTGCTACAGGGATGTGGTCTGTTTACTAGGCATCCATGGGAATTCCACTTAGCAAATTTCTCTCCCTTGCAGGCAGCAAGGACACTGGCAAAAACCTTCATCTTGCTGTCTTCCTGGAGTATGGGATGGGTCTGTTTGGTAGACAAGCTTAAGAGCATTGGAATTGCTCTGTAGCCGCCTGCTGTACATTCTACATCAAACCAAGCAGTGTGTATCAGACTCCTGTATCATGGACAAGTGCAGCTCTTCTGAATCAAGTTCCACCCGAAAACGTTGAGTCTTGGGGCATCCCCAGGACCAAGCTACCAAGATCCACTGACCAGTCCTTGCTGAGCTGCTGCAGCAGGAGCAAGAAGTACTGTTTGTTCCCTCATTACACACATATAACCTATCAGCAAAGTTCTGTCCTGGGCTCTAGACCATTTCACAGCTGTCTGCTGACCTGATTGGAATGAAAATTTTAATGGTTTCTAGAACAGATCTTCTCACAGATTTGGTCCAGATGGAGTGAAAAATATGTTGGATCATGTGTTTATCAGAAGAAAAACATATCAGAAGAGAAACTCTCTGACAGCTCGCGGGCTCTCTGCACACCCGCATTGCCACAAAAAGAAAGGTTCAGATGCTTCTTTGAAAGGCAAACAAGTATATGGCAGACTCCATCTTGCGTAATATCTAATAGAAAGTCTGAGCCACCTCCCAAAAGATGACTGTCATGTCTCCCCACCTTTGATAAAACATTGTTGACAAATAGCAGGTTTGCCATAATTAGAAGCATAATAGCTAGGAAGTGCAGCTCAGAACCAATTCAGGCGTCTAACTCTCTCCAGCTGCTATTAAAGCTGATGTCTCAGGCAATCAACTGCAAATGGGTATTATTTTCTAATTGGATCCACAGCTCCCTACATGTGAGATGTGAATGAATGAGGTAAACACACGTGCAGCCAGCAAGTCTCACAGTTTGCTGTCACCCCTTCAGTGCCACTTACGTGGTCCTCACTCATCCACAAGCTGTAGGGACTTCACTACAGTTTTGCAGAGGCCTCATGGTCCAACACTATTAGCCAGGGAAATTACATCTGCTTTGCTTCTGATGTTTTGATTAAGGACCTTCTTAAAGCTGCATGGATATTCTGCAGGCACAAGGGACTTTGGAACACACACCCACAGTGAATATCTGCACACCACGCAAAGGGGCTGAACTAGGAACTATGAAATAGCTATTCCAGCTTGATAAATCACTCCACCTGCTTTATCTGGTAATCCAGCCTTCTTTCTGGTGGAGGCTGTCCTATCTTGTCAAAACCCTGTCAGAAAGGAACTTGCAAGAGATGCTACAGTGCTAAAGTCCCAGACTGAGCACTATGGGAACAGTAGCAGCACCAGACTGGTCTGTCCCTGTTGGAGTGTCACAGACATACCCCACAAGAAGTCTGCCAGTCCATTCTGTACGTGTGAATGGACAGAGGTGTTTTCCTTCTTCATTCCTGGTAGGGTTGGTGTACCCTGAGTCCTGCAAGTGCCTTATCCCTTCTGGGAGTGGTTTAGAGCACAGGAACCATGTCTCTGGTAAAACAGCAATGTTCGACCAGAACACAAGGAAGGAAAAAGATTTAATTAGAATTAAATGGCAGGGCAGCTTCTGATATTTCATACATTGTGTACCTTTCTCCTTTCTTTCAGCCGGCATTTGTCCATTGTCCATGTCCAACCTCCAGATTCTGTTACGTGTTTGCCTATAAAATTATAAATTTCAAATGTGAGAAACCTCCATTTGATCTGGATGCATGTAGAGGTGTGTGGTCTCTTTCTAAGCTTAAAAGATGAGCCTCATCCACCTCCCACTGGGAGAGAGTCTATCTAACCTGCATTCTACCATTCTTGACACTTTCCACCTCAATGCTTTCTGTGAGTCAGCAAGCAGTGTGTGACTCAGGGAAAATACACGTAGGGCAAGACAGCCATGAACTAAATTCAGTGCTTGCTAAAGAACGTGCAGGTGTTATTCTGGGGATCAACAAACATTCTAATGATGATGCTGGGTGGATTCTGGCCAGAAAGGTGTGCTGTGCTGAAGGAAGGTGGGAGGAGAGCCTGGGAGCAATGCAGCAGAATTTGGAAAGAAGAGTTGCTTCCACAGAGAGACAGCTTGTCAGGACTCACAGCAGAGCAACAAGAAGAGCTATTGGAGGAGGACTAAGTCTGTGGTACCCTTAAGTGGGAGAGCTGCATGTGGTGGAGGCAAGTACAGTAATTTGTACCTTGGAGTTGCCCTCTCCAGATCAGCTGTAAGGTGCTCCCATTGCTCTGAAATGTCAGAAATACCTAGAGGCAGACCAGCTCCCAGGGTGCCATGGGGTCTGGCAGGCTCATTCAAGTCAAAACACAAGGTGCCCTTTAAGCAGGGAGCAGAGCTTGGAAAATCCGCAGGAAAACCTGCCTCACTGTAAGACAAGAAAGTTAAGATAGAGAAAGACATACAGAAATGGCTGCTTTGGTGCGATCCTGATGTAAAAGACTTGATAATCACCTCAGCAGAGTTCCTGTCCCTCCTGGCTTGTGTGAGTGTTTCCTCAATGCATGAGACATACATTCAGAGGGCAACACCACTCCCTCCTCTACCCTTCCCATGCCCAGAAGCATTTCTGACCGTGAGAAAGTTCTGACATGCAAAGAAGACTCCTGTAACAACGCCTTGCTTGCTGTCAGCTGAAAGCAAGTGACACCCTCTCTAATGACTAGTTTCAGAAAGAAAGCAAATACACAAGGATGCACTCACCTGTCCCAGGTGATCACTGCTGTCTCCCACGGGTGAAATTGCTGGGGCTTTTCAACACAAGTGTTGCTGGCTCTATCACCAAGTTGAGGTCACATCCTAGCTGGGGGATCAGAGGGGCATGAGGGACCTTCAGCCTGGCAGATGCTGCTCTGAACATTGTGCATCTGGACACTGCAGTGTAGTGCAGGGATATTTCCCAAAGTCTTCCCAGTTCTTTGGCAAGAGGGTACAAAATCCCTTAAAGATCATCTGCCAGTGGGGAATGGAGCAAAAAGTAGCTCCAAATCTTTCTTTTCCCACGTTTTATGAAGTTACTGCCCCATAGACTAGAGCCAATACTGAAGACCCTAATGCCACCTTTGCTTCCTGTCCCTTCCATACTTGGAGAATTGCCCATGGGAGCCTCTGGCTGGCAGAAGCAGAGAGAGCCACGTTGCACATGTGAGGGTGGTTTGGTAGCATCTAGAGGGAGTGTCTGCCTCTGTTGATAGCATTTCCAAAGAAAGGAGCCAAATCCACCCACATGGGTCACGGAGACTGTCTTTCTGCCACATGCCTTCCCTCTCGCCCAGCCCTGGCAGGGCCCTGGTGTTCCTCACATGTTGCCCTGCGTGCAGAGGTGATCCGCCAATGCCTGCCAAGCGCCATGGCCCATGGATCTGCTTTCAGATCCAAAATATCTGTCCAATCCAGGAATTCTGGGGGAGTAAGACTGGGATTTGGTCTTTGATTTGGTTCAACAGGAGGAGTGAGGATTGTAACATCAATCAGAAACGTGTAGATGCCAAAAATGGGACCAAGAGGATATATTAAAGAACCACTAATATGTAGGATCATGGCTCACGGAAAATATAAAATAGAAGGGGACTTCCTTGTCAAATTTTGTGGGGTTTTTTCCTGTTCTTTAGACTTCCCATGTTTGTTTTCCCCATGGCCACGGCTTTGTAATTCTCTGCAGAAGTAAAAGCTTCGTCATTTCAGCAACCCCTCCAGATGCGTCAGCCTTTGCTCCATCCTCAGGGGCTGGTAGGCACTTAGAAAACACAAAGAGAGCCCAGAGTGAATGCCAAACGGCTGACTTCCTATGTTTATTCATCTTCTCAAAACCCAAGGCTTTTAAAGAGATTTTCCTTCAGCTCTTCCGGAGATCCCAGTGTAGCTTTTCTTGCTTTGGGTGTGAGTGCAAAACTATTCTTTTAGGCAGGGTGTATATGCTTTGAAGCTAAACCAATAATTACCTTAAAGGTTTAAAGTGCTGCTCTTATTTCTGCAGAGGGGGCCACACATATGTGCAGGGGCAGACAGGAATGTGGGTCAGAACAGAGACCATAGAAGTGGCCAGGAGAAGCAGTGGGATCATTTACAGCAGCAATGTCTCTCACTCCTTTAGATCCAGATCCAGTAATGTCCTTAACTATGAGTTTAAATTTAAGCATCTTGGTCAATTAAAGATAAAGCCATGCTCTAATGAGCTTCCCTGTCCCAGCAGTGCTTGGAGTGGCAAGTCACATGGCTCTCTGCTTTCCAGAGAAAGCAGCACACAGGGCAAGAAAATCCTCAGTATCAGAGGTCAAAACTGTGTAAGATCTCAGCAGCTCTGGTTTTTAGTGTAATTTGGCTGAGGAAATACCAGTGAAGAGGTGAGGAACTGCTGAGCATGACATCCAGGGCCTGTCTACTGCTTCCCCCACCTTTAGTGTGTCAGCTATCATGGCAAGTGGGAGCATTTGCTCAAGACTGGAAGAAAGCAAGTGTTACTCCTGTCCTCAGGAAGATATGGCGAGCTACAGGCCAGCCAGTATCACCTCAACTAATCCTGGAAATAATTTCCAGGCTCATGAAGGACAAGAAGGTGGTCAGGAGAAATCTGCACAGACTTACAAAGGAGAAATGGTGCTTACCTGGCCCTTCAAGGAAGTGCAGGACAGAGCAAGGTGCTGTACCAGCTGTGAGCTGGGTCATGTCACTTGTTTGCATATTTGTATCTTTGTGTGCAGTCCTTGGACTGGTAGATCCCAAGGGATGAAATCTGAGAAGCTGGGATTGTTGGGGAGCTGCTTGCAAAGGGCTGGGTTTCCCCTCACTCGCAGTGAACATGACTGGGTCAGGGGAAATTTCATCTCCACTTTGCCTCCCCAACACCTTATTCCTGGGGCTGGGGCAAGGCTGCTGCTCTGACCTGTGCTCTGGCAGTGGCAGCAGTTCACCATGGGAAGTGGGGCAGTGCTTGGGGGTGCTTCCAGCCAGCTGGATTTCAGGAGACCAGATTGGTAGGCAGGTTCTAAGAGGATTTCCAAGATGCCTACAATCTCATCAGTCACCTCCTGTGTGGCTGTTAGTGTACATGAAAACAAGCCAGCTTCTGTATCTCAGTGGGTTTAGTGCTGCCCTGGCAGTCTCTTTCAAACACCTCATCTCCATTCAGTGGCTTTCCTGAAAAGATGACAGGTTTCTCAGCACTGGGATGGGGGGGAGAGAGAGAAAGCAAGAAACTGACCCTGGGTTTCCTCTGCCAGCCCCTTCCAGGCTGTGCAGGAGACCCAAGACATGTACACAGCATTGACTGACACCATCTCAACTTCTTTTGTTTGGTGAGAAGGAAGAGAAACATCACACCAAGCAAGGTTTAGCCTTCTTGCTGGGCACAGAAGAACCACTCCTGCAGATGGTGTGATTTTCTTTCTGTCCATTTGCATCCTTCAAAACTTAGAAACCTTCCTGTTATCTCACATTAGGCAAATGCTCCTGGTTTTGTTTTGAAAGGCCCTTTCTTTTCAGGTACGCAGTCCTTGTAGAGCCATTAGCTGAGCATCCTGCACTTTTGCTGATTTCCTAGTCAAGGTTTTGGGGCAAAATTGTGGGTCCTGTGCTGCCCTGCCAGCAGCACAGTGGCACTGAACCGTGTCTGCCTGCAAATCATTGGGACTTGGATGGCATTTACTTTATTTTTTACTTTTCTGGCTTTCAGTTGCCTAAGTCTAGTCAGAACAAGGATGCTGTTACCTATCCTGAATGCTGAGCTGGCTGCACAGACCTGACATTTCTCTGCTTCCTTTAGAGAATGTGATCTGGCAGTGGTGGTGCTTAAAGCACATCAGCCAGAGAAAAGACAGTGCAAGTGACGGATTATGTACAGCAGCCTGTGACCCACACTGCAGCCTGCTACAGAGGTGGAAGGTGTCCAGCCCCACCACAGTTAGGATCACTTTTCTGTCTTTTCTCTCACAGGTACACTAGTGCACACACAGAAACTTGTTGAGCAGGAAACAATGTCCCTGGCATTGTCAGACTTGCCCCATCACCAAATGACAGCACATATGACCCACATGCTCAATCCCATGCATGCAATTCCAAAAAAAAAATCCTGAATATTTCCAGTGGGAAGGAAATGTTGATGCTACAGCTCAAAGGCCAGAGATATTTTGGACAGAAATAAGGGTGTTTCAGAGCTGGATAGAATTATCCCATGAAAAAGTCATCCATTTTGACATTACCCTCACATTCCTAATTCCGAGGGAAAAAAAAAAGACAATGAAGAGCACATTGAACAATGTAGTCAGCTGGTCCCACATTTCTCAGCAGGCATCATTGTTTCCAGTTCTGGACTTCATTTTGAAGAGCTCAAGAGCATGAAAACATGCTGCAGCTGACAGCCCTGGATAAAATAAAGAGGTGGCAGTACACCCCAGCATAGATGGTCACTCCAGAGACAAGTCATCTGTAAAAAGGCAGTGGAAAGAAAGAAGCACATCTAATGCTATGCAATGGATAGTCTAGCTTTGAGGGGGTAGTCTAGCTTTAAGGTGGGCTTAGAGATAAAATCCAAAGACAGTGCTGGACTTGGAAAAGATCTTTAAGTAAATTGGCCCTGGCTTCTTTTAATTTGCTTTTACCCAGAATGGGGACAGTCATTGGTGTAGTCTAGGCATTCATGAGGTGCAAATCTGTCCATGACTACTTTTTCAGCTGCACTCAACCAGGCAAAAATAAAGGTGTGGGGTTCAGCCAGGCTCCCTTTAAAAATATCTGTCCCTGTTCAGTTAAACACCCATGCTCCCTGTTGTCCACTGATGAGCATTCACCCATCTTCCTTCCCCAGCATTGTTTTTCTCTACATGGACCAAACTCTGTGCAAAACTTTGAGTCAAATTTGTCTGTTGTCACTCAGGTCATCCCACCCCCTGACCACTTTTGAGTTGAATCCCGCTTTTGAGCACATGTTACTTCTAAGTCAACCCAGCTGTTATCCAGGTGCTCGATGAACTGAAATGCCTTAACCAAAATGAAAAACAACTTGTTCATTAAGAAGACATGCCATATTTTACTTAACACTTTCATGTTGCACCAAGATTTATTGCTGGAAATCACCAGCCCACCATATCCATCTTCTTTGTCTCATTTTACATGTCAGGATCTTGAATCTTATCAGGAGGGCAATTTGAGACAAAAATCTCAAGAGAAAGGTGGCAGACCATATGAGTGGAGTCTTTCTGTAAAAGAACAGCAAGACTTCATGTTTAGGGGAAACATAATTTTTTCTGACAATTGATTTTGGTATGAATCACAGCAAGCCTTTTTTTCCCCCTAATTTTTTGATTTTTCTATTCAACTGTCCCATGTCTGGCAGTGACTGCCAAGGTTTTCAATCATGTGCTAACCCAGTTTTGGATTTGGTGAAACTCTTGTGAACCAGGAACATTTCAGATTTCTTAGTAAATATACATTTTTCAGTGAAACTGAGTAACTCTCTACACATACCTGAATTGTCATCAGCACACACAAACGCACCCATGCACACTGATAATGCACAGGTACTCACACAGTAATTAGAGAGAACTATTTTCAGATGCACATAGGTTTATTATGAACAGTGAAAAATAAAAGAAACAACTATTAGGAGCAACCCAGTAGAGCTTTATTAACTCTGCAGGAAATATTTGTCCATTCTGACAGAATGATAGGCTTATACTGCAGCTCATGCCAGTCTGCTAATACAATCATTTTGTTTCCACAGCTCACTTCCGTGATAATTTTAGGGCCAAAGTTTTGCTTCCTAGGTTTCATTTTCTGGTGCATTCCACCCCAGCCTTTGGGATAGATGGGGGCAATACACAGGTTTGTAAAATTACAGAGGGTTTAGGTGGGAAGGGAGGTCTGGGGATCTCTCTGCCCTTCACTCCCTCACACCCTCACAGCCAGGTCAGGTCTGATGGTGTATGGTCCCCAAGGATGGAGATGCCACCATGCCTCCAGGCCCCAATCCAGGACTGTCCTGCTCTCCTGCAGCAGATTTATTTCCTCCTACCTTGTCAGTGTTTGACTTACTTCATGTTTTTGCCCTGATCTCAGCTAGCCTCTCAAGCATATGCTGTTCTTTTTTCTTCTAGATCTAGCAAGTCTGGCTGGGCTGCCTTTCAACTCCTTCCTCTTAACTTTGGGAAGAGGAGCTATGAAGGTGTCATAGCACAAGGTAGATTGTAGTCCATATCTATTGGAAAATCAGAAGCAAGGAATGGCAGAGAAATCCATGGTCAGTGGAGTGAAGATCCCAGGATGCATTTAATCTTCCAATTCTATCTGGACAGGCTAAATTTTCCCATTTGGACAGCTCTGCATATAGCCTGATTTTTCTAAAATGTGAATCATCTAGGTACGCTTGTTAAAAATGAGGTCATTTAATTGAAATGCTAAATATGGCCTAGGATTTGATTTCTATTTTTACCACATCTCTGTTTTCCTTCATTTGATGGTGAGCAAAAGCCTGCTCAGGACATGTTGTGGAGTTTTTCTATCACTTACCAGATACCAGTGTGAAGTCTAGCACAGATAGAAAATTCACCACTCTCTTTTTTTGTAAACTCTCTATTTCTGTGCTGTTTTTTCAATACTTCAAGCCCAGGTTTCACTTTGACTGTAAAAGAAACCAAAACGTATTAAAAAAAAAAAAAAGAAAGAAAAAAGAAAGGGAAAAGAGTTGTGTATACTCAGACTTTCCTGCTTGACTAGACAGACCATATCTGGCAAATGGTGATCGAGGAGTCTGTGAAACCTGTGTTGGGAAAGGAATCTGTGTGACTGTATTTATATGACTCCTTTCTTGCTCACTTACTGAAAACACAACATCTTCTTGACACAGAAGAGCTGCCTTGGTGTGAAAAGCAGGGATGGCTCATGTTGTACAGTTGGGCTCTGCACCCAGGGAGGCAGGAGAGCAGCTCGGCCTGTGCCAGACACACTTTCTGGCTGCATGGATAATTGCCTGCTGACTCTCAAGAAAGAGCAAACAAAAGATCAGTAAAAGCTACAGACATTTAACCTAATGTCCTATATCTATGGGGAGAAAGGGGTATCATCAAATTCAACATTTCCATTCCAGATCCTCAGCATTTTACTGAGACCTTTCATATCTGGCTAGATCACTGGCAGGACCAGGACTTGCACCTTAGCAGCTACCAAGCAGGAAAAACAAAATTACCCTCCAGGACAAGATGGTCAGCAGGGTCTTGATGTCCATGGATGTGGACAGATTTTTGGATTCGACAACAGGAGTGTCCTAAATTCAGGCCAAATTCAGACAGCTCACCTGGACAATGGTATTGGAGGAATCACAGGCCAGGTGTTGAAGAGGGGTGTGCACAAGGCTTAGGGACTGGAGCATGTGCAACTTGCTTCCACAGCTGAATATTCTGAAATCAAACCAAGTTCTGGAACTCAGCTAAAACCTGAACATCTCATCTACTTGCTGGATGGACAATGGAGGGAGATGAGAGGACATGGACTTCTCTCCTGCCTAGGATTACAGAGTTACTCCCTTTTATCCAGACTAGTTTTCTCTACCCCGCTCAAGAAGGATCTCTGAGATAAAGGTGATTACAACAAGATGCTAAGTAAAAAAACATGCTGGAATAGCTAGAAAGAGCAAAAGACCAAAGTGTTGGAGATTTCTTCTGAGGCTCTGAAAGTGGTGCATGGACACCCAAGCTCCTCATGACAAACCTGATCTCCTGCGCAGGAGTGATGATGAACCCTCTTTCTTGGAAAGCAGAGACACTAAAACCATGGATCATGATGCATTTCTTCCCATTCTCTTCTGCTCTGTGCATATTTCCCCCGTCAATGTACCCTGTATGTAACTCCTGCTGCTGTGATCACAGGCATCTGCAAATGTGCAGATGCAGATGAACAGCAAATCCAGCCCTGCTGCAGGTAACAGGAATTTCCACCCCAGCAACAGCAGCTTTATTAATTCACCAAATCACATTGGCTCAGGATTAATTACGCAAGCTATGATAGCACACATGGACTCCACGAGCTTGTTAGTGATTCATGTGCATTTTAGCCTCCGGGAAGAAAAAATCAACATGAGGTAGGGGTGGTACCTTCCAGTCAGAGGGGCAGTTTGGCCAAAATGGCATAGCTTTCTGCCTTTTCCCATTGCAGTAGATCTTGCTCCTGGGGACTTCCATAGAGCTCACAGATATGCTCCAAGAAAACAATATTTTTTTTTTCCTGCGCAATTTTGTTTGTAGTCTAACAATATTGCTACCTTTTTTCTTTTCAGGCAGGAAGTCCTGTGTAGGTGTGTGGTATTCCCAGGCCAATACCTCATGGCCACACAATTGGCATGAGAGCTGCACTGCTCAGCCCAACCATCCCCTCTCTACTAAGGGCTGGAAAACAAATGCCTGGCAAGGAGTAAAAGCATGGGCCTAGCATGTTTTTGTGCTATCCCAGGGTACTGTCCTGGCCTCCAGGTGTGTGCAACTGAGGGAGTTACTGAAGCAGAGGCTCTGTCTTTGCAATTAATAGCTCTTGATGGATTTTTCTGTCATGAATTTGTCTAATTGCTCTTTGAACTTGTGTGAGCTTTTAGCACACACAACATCCTGTGGTTCAGTGTGTCCATGCTCTAAATATGTGCTGTGCAAAGTTGTCCCTACTTTGGGAACTGCCAGCTGGTGTCATTTGCTTCTCCCGACCCCTGCACCATCCGGCTCATCAACATGTGAGCCAAGGAGCACAGGCCCAGGCCTGCTCCTCCCTGTGGCACTCCTTCTGCCTACTCTGCTTTAAGAGATTAGCCACAAGCACACACACAAGAAACTCTGCTGCATCCAAGATAAATTTTTATATGGCAGGGAAAGTCAATTTAAGAGAATTGATCAGTTTTGCCAGCTTTGGAACTGGACACCATTGTGGGTGTGATTCAGTCAAGTGCTAAGACTGTGCATAGCTCTGAGTTTAAAATTTTTCCTTTTGTGGTCTTGCTGCCTAAGTCAGCTTTTGCAACAGCAATCAGTTTGTGGAATGAGCTTGTCAAGGACGGGATCACCAGAATATTTATAGGTACTAGAAGAGGCACTCTTTGAGCCATGAAGGGGAAATTGAATTCCGATGGAACATTTTATTAAGAACAATCCCTTCTGAAGGAAGCCCTGCTCCTGGGCCATGTGTCTGGGACCATACAGAGACTCCTCTTAGGTCACTGCACTTGCAGACTCCATAACCATAGCTATAACATGAGTCAGAGTTGTCACATCTATGGCTTGCTGATGGCAGATTGAAAAGGTACGTGGTAGGCAATTTGAAATCATTGATAAAGATAATGATTATGGATTAATCCTCTTTTGCAGACTAAACCTCACACATTATTGGTGCCATCAGCTATAAGCAGCCCCTGGACATTGCCTGCAATGCACTGTGTGTCAATTGCACAGCTGAGCTGCTGCAATACCCTGTCCTGTTCTCATCAGGAGTAGGATCAGACAAAGGGAAAGACCTGCCTAAGAAGGAGGTTTCTCAAAAAGCCTAAATATCCATTCTCTTTGGAAAAGGTAGTTTTTTAATGCAGTTAAAAGGATCAGCCTGGCATTCACAGGTAGCCTTTATTAAATACGTTGATGTCCTCCATGTCCCTGGATTCCTCTCCACACAGTTCCTCTGCCCTTTCGTTATTTTATAAACTGTTGCATGGTTTAAAAAAAAAATTGTTGTAAATCCTAATCAATTTGCACAATTCAGAAGCCTTTATCATATCACTGAAGATGATTCATTGACCACATGGGCTTTTTGGGGCTTTGTGTGGACACCTTCAAGGATCAGGCCCTGTTTACCTGCACTTTTTTATTTCTCTTAGCTGCAGAGGAAAGAGTGGATTCATACAGCTGAATGTGTCTGTAGTATCTTCCGTGATGAATGTCCTAAATGGCAAAAACTTCTGTGAGGTTTTCTAACTGGTTGCATTATGTATGTATCAGCTGCTCTGCATTTTCACAGAACCACAGACAGGTCAGATTGAAAGGGACCACAGTGGGTCATCTGCTCAAACAGGGTCATCCTAGAGCACATGGCACAGGATTGTGTCCAGACTGTTCTTGAATATCCCCAGTGAGGGAGGCTCCACTAATTCTCTAAACAACTTGTTCCACTGTATGGTGACCTGCACAATAGATATTTAAACATTTATTTTTTTATTTAACAATGGCATTAGCTGTGGGAACAGCGGTGGGTTTTTCCCCATTTTAAATGCCTAAACAGGTTGTTTATTTTCTCCACAGGCATTGCTGATCTTAGCTTCCTGTTAAATCTGATGGGCACAAGGCCCTTTACCAAAGCCTGAGAGAGCTGTGCAAGGATAACTGCATTTTGTGGCCTTGAGTTTTAGGGATTTTAGGTTCTCTTTTTTATGACTCAGTTGTTTTTCCAATAGGTTTGTGAGTGCTGTGCTGACTAAACAGTGTCACAGATGGAATGAGCTATAGCAGGGAGAACAAGAGATGTTCAGTTTGGGAATTTCCTATTCTTGTACCCTGGCCAGGCTGATGTGCCCACTTTGCACCTCAAGGAGAATCCTGCTCTCCTGAGCTCCTGCCTAACTCCCACTGAAATTTAAAACCAGTGTTTGGAAATTTTTTCTTGTTAAGGGCAGGGCAAAAGACAATCCTTATGTGAGAACAACCCTCAGCCTCTGTGCAATTCTGAAGTTGGAACAGGAGCCCTTACTGGACAGCTGGGGAATATCTAGTAAAGACTCAGGGTATGACTTTCCAGAAAACACCCAGCAAGCCACACTGCTGCCCTCAAACAAGCCAAGACTTCTAATTTCTGCCAACTCTGGCTATTTATATTGTTATCTAACCCAAAGCAACACAGACCAGTGGTAGTGATACCCCAACTGTAGCCAGAGAAGCCAGCTTAATTGCATTACTGATAAACTTTCAAAGAAGGTTTGCATGGAAAGCGAAGTGTTGGTTTAGTGAATTAATTTTCTTCTGGTCTGAAGGATGCTAAATTAGCCACCTCTTCCTGGCCCATCTTCCCTGGCAGGTCAATGTGGCTTGTAACTTGAGTAACACCTCCAGCCCAGGCCCCATCCACTATGCAGCCCTCTTTCACTGAAGAGTGGTGGTGCTTAACTGGGATATGCTAAAGGCAAACCTTCAGCTAAGCTGTTTTAACATCAGAAACCCTCTGTCCCAGCCCAGGGCTCAACACCCTTAAAGTGGTGTGAAGGCCTGTGGGGAAGGTCAGGTTTCAGTAGCTCCTCAGATGCTTAGTAAATCTAGACTTGATCTTGCTAAAGGTCTCACATAAGATGGGTAATACCAAAGAGCCAGTGTCTCAAAACAGGATGGCTGAAGTCCTGTTGTGGCTGATGCAGAGGAGCAGATATCTGCATCAGATGATTCATCTGAGCAGTCTTAGGAGGATGAGTCACTGGCTGGCAGTTGTTGGGTCTCTTTATCTTGCCTGTGAGATGACCTGTGAGGTGGCCTTCAGTGTCCCCCATGTCCACTGATGGGGCTTTGCTGGTGTCCTGAGACACAGGCTGAACTACCTGTGCTTTGCTGCCCTGGAAGACAACAGCAGCCTAGAGGTACCAGCCATCACTGATTTCTGGGTACTGCCTTGAGATCTCTTCCCATGCTGTCTTTTCCATCCTAGGGTACAGAGGGATAGCACACTGCAGGGTTTAAAGGGAAGGAAGCATAACATCGGAGATTAATTGACTCCTATACCAACAGTTCACAGGACTGAGAGGGCTCTCTATTTGCAGGGCCTTTACCAGTGCCTGCACATCTCTAGACATGGCTTAGCATTTTATTTTCTTTAATTAAGTGAGCAGTAATTCTCCAGTGACTTTTTTCAGAGGTCTGAGTTAATTACCTGCATATGTATAAAAAGAGTATCCTGCCCGAGTTTGATTACTGGCTGGGTGTGGGAGAGCATTGGCAGGAGCCCTGTCCCTTCACTTGTTCATCTTTGAGTCAGTGTTGTGGCAGGGACTGACTCTGCCTGTGGATGGCCCAAGTTGAATCAGCTGATTTTATTTTTGTTCATCACCTTCTCTTTCTTTTCTCTCTTCTGTCTTTCTTCTGAGGTTCACAGCTGCTCCGTGAGGAGCCTGTGTCACTCTGTGGCTCCGTGCTGCATAAGGAGCTGGCAGATGCAATGCTGGTTCATTTGGCCCATTAGCTCGTTACAGGATTCTCTTACAGTCATTACTTTATCCAGCCCTCAGAGCAGCTCTCCCATCATCCCAGTGAGACTATTCCAGTGACTCTCACAGAGTGTCTATCACTACAAGTGTTTTCCTTTGGGCAGGAACAGCCGTGGCAGCAAGGACCCCCGAAAGCAAGGACCCTGAAAATGTGTCCCTGTGCACACATTTCTGTGCACATCTTACCTGGTCACAAAGGCACACCAGAGCCTGCTCTGCTGCAGATAGACCTGGTGCTGATGTGTTCAAGGAATGCCTTGTGAAGGTGTGCCTGCAGCCAGCAACTCTGGTGGCTTAGACAGCCTATGCTGGGAGGACTTGGTGCTCATGGTGGAGGCCAGGATGAGGCAAAATCAAAGGAAAATTAAACTTTGATATCATCCAAAGAGGCAGGGAGATGGAGCACATGGAAAAAGAAGGTGTCCTAACACACTTCAGAGTGCAGCCCAAGACAGTGATAGCAAACAGGCTGAATACCATGGCACCTGAAAAAGAGTTCTTATTTTGTATTTTGAATTACTCTTGAATAACATTACCAGTGCATCAGTGCAAAGGAAACTAAAAGCCACGTCCCAGAAATGGTGATATATTTGTACTATCTCATGACACCCGTGCAGAGCAGAGAGTAGCAGCACTCTGTAAGCCCAGGTTCCTTCCAACTTTCTCTTGGTTCATCTCAAACCCCCTGCTCTGGTGCCTTGAGGTCCTTTGTTTTGAAATACAACTTAGCCTGCAGTGTTTTTGTGCATTCAAAAAGCTCACCTCTCTCCCTGGGTCAGGACAGACCCTTGCATGTTGATGATCAATGTGTCAAGGTTACAAAGGGATCTTGTGTTTCAAGACAAGACAGGGCAGGTTGTCTCTGCCTGGCTTCAAAGTGGGGGTTACTGCTAAAGGGAAGTGGTACATGGCACACTTCACCCTTTGAAGGGTGCAGTACACAAGGACACAGCAGGAGCAGGAGCACCATTTAGCTCCTCTCAATGCTCCCGGGTTCCCAGAACCTTTAAATCGGTTGCACGTATCAATTAAGTACAGCTCACACACCCTATGAGGCAACTAAGTGCTATTTTACTTATTAATGGGGAAACATGGGGAAACAAACGTGTGGAAAGGCCTGCTGACACGTGGCTTCAAATCCTCTGGCAGAACACAGCCTTCGCCCATCTCTGCTGCATTCCCTGGGTCGCTCTCCTCCCCTGTTGCTCCTCCAGGTGAGGCAGGCTCCCTCCAGCCCCTCCCCACTGCAGAAGGGCCTGTCTCCAAAGCATGCTCTAGGTCCTCCCCACCTGTTGGTGGCTGAAATGAGGGTGAGCCCTGCAGGGTCTCACTCTGCTTTTGTCGGGCAGAGAGGCAGCACCCGCTGACCAGGCAGCCTGTGTTTGGTCTGTGCCTGCCATGAGGAGGCCTGGTGAGCACTGGTGTCACTGGCAGACGCAGAATAATTGGTTGTACTGATTAATTCTGGGCCTATTGGGGGTCACATATTAACAATAAACTGGAAATGCCAACTAGGCTGCGTTCGTTCTTGATTGATATGGCACGATTTAATTAACCCAGGCTTATATTTGAGCACAGCCCATTAGCATCTGGTATTAAATACTCTCTGAACTGCCTGAGCTTAGCAGCTACCTTAAGGAAGCAATTTGACATCTATTCAGGAGATTTAATTGAACCATTATGTGCCTGTGTATGGTACTGAGTGCCATTTAACCATTGCCCTTACGAGCTGATTCATGACTAGGCCCAGGTGAATAAGTGTGGGGGCTCACAACATGGCTCTCCATGGCTGAAGCAGAGACAACACTGCGAGCAAGACGAATGCCAACCTGTTTGTGTGGCATGCAATGGATAAGTTGGGATCTGCAGGCAAAACCTGTTTGTTTTACTGGAGAGGAAGAAAGTATTAGGAACTGGCATGAGCCAGAGAGGAGCAGTGCATGAGGTAACTCAAGAAGCTTTCCAGCTCCAGGGCTTTTTGGAGAAAGAGGCCAGCATGTAAAATAGCTAACACAAATGAATTTCAACACCAACAGACTATCTCCAGGGAGGGGGACATTTAAAGCGACATATTATGGACTCCTGTGAGCTCAGACTCCCAGGATGTCTCTTTCCCCCTTGCTTTCTAGTCCAGGGCTCTCAGGGTGAATGAGATGGGTTGGTTCAATGGCAGCCACTGGGACTGAAGGTGCTGTGATGGAGATCCCACTTGTGGAGTCAGGCAGAGACTCAGCAAGCAGGGGCACAGTAGCAGAGCTCTCCAGCCTGCCAGCTGAGGCTGTTATTCCTGCAGGCAGTTCCACTCTTCGTGTTTCATGCACCTGTTGGAGTCTGTCGAGGCACTGGCCTTGGAAGGTCACCAGCTGACACCCACTGTGGGGCAGAACCAGCTCCAAGCATCCCTGCCAAACATGAGTGGGTCCTGCCCCAGGCACGTGGAGGAGCTCAGGTGGCTGCATGGGCTGTGGGAGATGGGTGGGAGTGGGGTGTAGCACCTTGGGTCTGGGGCCAGCCCTGGAGATGTTCTCATAGCCTCCCATTTTGGGGACCTGACCCAGCAACTAGTGAAGAAGCACAGTTGGTTTGTATACAAGGGAAGGTTAAAATTCAGCAGGCTCCTGCAAAAGCACACGCAGACATTTCTGCTGGGCCGGACACCTTCTTCCCATGTGTGTTCAACTTTCCTCCTCAGATAACGCTACCCCTCCTTTAATTTTGTTGGAAGGAAGCAGACAGCTATTTGGCAGGTCACAGGAGAGCTCAGCATCTCCCCGAGCCTTCAGCAGCCCATTTCCGGCTGCGGTTTGATCAGGTTTCTATATTCATCACTGCGTTTCCTGTGGGGGCATTTCTGATAAGCTCTGCTCTTCACATCCTGTGGTCTCCCCCTCGCCTCTGGCACTCACAGGATGTTCGCTGCACTACGAGCAACCAGGGGCTTCTAAATTACTTGCCAAAAATGAGTAATAGCTGCGTGTTACAGGCATCATCCCGAGGATGGGGTGAGTGGAGTGAGCTGAGACACTGGCAGGCAGGGTGCACTTCAGGGTCTGGGGGCTGTGCTAGCTATTCCACAGCTATGGACTGAGGAGAGCCCTGGGAGTTGACTTCAGCCCAAATTTTGCTCAGTCCCCCTCACAGGTGTCCCTTTGACTTGCCTCTGTTGGAGACACCCCACTCCTGCTGCAATCAAGGGAGCTGAGCTGAGCTGAGGGTTTCAGCCTGGACCACTAATGTACAAAGGGAGAAGCAGGAAAGTGCAGGAAGTGGGAAATAATGCAAAGAATTATGACCACATTTTCAGATGAACCCCATTCTCTTCTGCCAGGTCCGTATATCAGTGAATTCCTCTGATTTCTTCTCATTGCAATTCCAGTAATGCTATTTAACAGTGAAGCTAAAAGTCATTTCCAAAGAGAGATTTAGCGAATTTATGTGATTCACAAATTGAAGCCTGGAGAAAAGCATACGACTTGCTCGCTTAATTGACTTTCAGTACAATTTTATCTTTCTCACCACTGAAAAACCATCATCTTCCTTTGAAACCTAAAATATTTATGTGGGATTTCCTTTATTTCTTTCTTTTTTAATCAAAGCCTAAATTTTGCTCTGCTGTGCCAGTGTAAATTCAGGCACTCATTAATGCTCCCAGACTTGGCTGAATGCAGTGGCTTGTATGTTAGTGACCCTAGTTATATCTGCACCTCCTGCAAACACTCTGCTATGTACTTTCAGATTCTGAAACAAGGAGTGGGTTTTATCCTTGCAAGTCACCTGGGAAGGAGTTCCCCAGATGTGGACATCAGCAACTGGGCATGGTGTTAGGCTGTGGCTGGGACGGAAACACGGTCAGCAGTCTGTGTGCCCTGCTCTGGAGTGGAAAGAAACTTAATAGAATGGATGTGATAGGACTCTAACACAAGCTGATCTTGGGGTCAGAGGGAAAGGCATGAAAAGGATCTGGTTCTTTTTGGTTTATGAGGCTGCAAGTAGCTGCAGTTTATCATAGGTACTAGGTTGAGAAATCTGACATTTGAGAAATGTCATGTCAGAAGTTGTAGTTCCCATTAAAAAAAAAAAAGGAGAAAAAGCCTCATGAAACAGCTTCTCATTTGTCAGAGACGATCATGGGAAGAGTTGAATAAACAACCCCTGATTTCCAAACAAATGCAGTCTCCCACTTTTCCAGGGTGTAACAAATAGCTGCCACACCACCCAAAATCTTGGCGCAGAGAGTCAGGGACCTAGCCAGTGCCAAATATTATAAGCATTTGTGGAGGAGTGTACCTTGGCCAAGGGAGCCACCTCTTCAGATGGGAGCCAGGGTGCAGCCAACTCCGGCACGGGTTTAGCCACAGCCCTGCCTTGATCAGCACGTTTCCAGCACAGGCAAACCCCTGGCACCCCAAATCCTTCCAGACCCTGGGAGACAGGGCTTGGCAAGACTTTTAGGTGGCTCTGGATGGTTTCATGCCGGGCAGCATGGCTTTGCTGCATGGGATGGTGGACATGACCAGGGCCCAGGCAGAGGACAGGTGCCTTGCACATGCAGAGCACGGACACTTCACCACCCAGCCGGACCCTGCCAGGGCTGGGTCCCACACACCAGGCAGGTGTGCCCAGCCTCACCTCCTGGCTTGCCCGCAGAGCATGGATTACAGCACAGACACCAGTAATTAGAGCCATGTGCACTGAAAACATAAACAGGCCATTTCATCAGCACCCAGCCCTCAGCCCTTGCTGTGGTCAGATGCCTGGGAAGCCGCTCGCTGGGATGTGTGGGCACCTTCTCCCACGTTTTACAGCCTGTGGGCAGGGACAGCATGATTCTTTTGCTGGCTCCATTGCTCTCAGGGTTTGCCAGGGGTGGGGGACAGCCAAAAGAAGGTGCCACTTTATATCTGTCCTGCTGTAGCGGGGCTGTGAACGTCTTTGTGGTACACAACAGACAGTGCATGCACATGGACCTCCTTCAGCTGTTGGCAGCTAGCTAAGGAAGGTTTTTCAGTCTAACCTTAAATGTCCTCCATTCAGAACAAGTGGAGCTAGAACTGGATCTGGGATAACCTGGATGTTGCCATGTGAGGGATAGGTCCTGAGTCAAATGGGGCTTTTGCAGCCCTAAGGTAGAAGGACTGTTCCTTGTACCTTTGGCAGCCAAATAAGCACAACCTTCCCCTTTGCTGCCTCTCTTAGTGGATTTTTCCTGAGATCCCACCATGCCCTGTGGGTAGGCTTGGACTTTTTTGCTGCCCTGCACCTGAGCCATGAGGGCCATAGCCATTGGCTAGAGGTGTTGAGACACTTAGCTGAATCTGGGATCCTAAAACACTGCAACAAAGCATGGTGAGAGGCAAGTAAGCCAGGGACTGGCTGCAGGTACCAGAGGCTGGGCAGGGGCCCTTTCAAGCAGCCACAGAGGTTCTGCACCAGGAGCCAGAGAGAGACAGGCACACAAATATAGTTCAGGACAGAGCAACAAGCCATCCCTTTGGCCAGCAAAGGGAGGTGAAAGCAAGACATGATCTGGTTGCAAGGCAAGTCCCCTGCAACATTCTTCAAGATGCGAAGGCTGAGGAAGTACAATGAGTTGGACATGGAAAATACAATTGGGATGGACATTTCGCCCCTGGGAATTTCCCTCGGGTGGCGGAAAAAAATGACACCACCATGCACAAAATGGAGCAAGCATCTAACTATTTATACTGCTGCCCAGGGCTGTTCCTATGCCTGGAATGCCATTTCTGCTTTCTGCCACTAATCTGTGTTTCTCATCTCTCCTATTCAACTGTAGTTCGACACAGTGCTGCTCTTGGTTTTGGAAAAGAAGAGGTCCATGCCAGGCACAGCACTGAGGAGGCAAACAGTGACCTGGTGGGCACAGTTACCTGGGCACCTCTGAGGTGCTTTTATTTTGAGCTGTGTGAGTGTCCTGACTCATCATAGTACCTTTTCACAGACAGGAGCATGAAAATCGGGAACAGCCTACTGAAACCCATTAGCAGGCAAGCAGAACAAGCTGTCCCATCTGCTGTTTATTCCTTTCAGCTTTTCCCAGAGGGAAACCTAACTATGGGATAACGGCTTCGCAGCACCGGACCCCCAGGCTCAGCTTGGAGCTGCTGGGATCAAAGCTCCCTGCAGAGCTCAGGCAAGGCCTCCAAGACCTTCCTAGTAGAGCCTGGATGATGGTGGCCTGGGATAGACATACTTTTGTGCCTTCAAGGGAGGCCCAGGGCTGAAAAGCTTCCCTGCTTCCAGGTTATTTCACACAGGAGAAGCCCAAAGCATCACAGTTGCATGGCTGTGCATATGTGCATCGCAGAAACAAAAGCTCTGCAGTCAGCCTCGACAAGCCAAAAGTGGGTCAGGTGGAAATGCGGGAGACCAGTGACTCATCTTGTGGTTGGCTGGGCAATTTGGGAGGAGAAAAAAGCGGCTGTCTCTAGGAAATGGAGCACATTTCCATCCCTTTCTTTCCTCTGCCCCTAATCCTAACATCTCTCCCGTCAACAAAATGATAATGCTGTAGTCAGTCCTTAATGCCAAAGAGCACTGTCCCTCAGAGGGAGCATCTCAATATGCTAGCAAGGCTGAATATCTGTTTGAGCTGAAGGGTTTGCCCCCTTCACCCCTACCCCACACTTGAGTGGGAGGAGCATTCAGTTGGGCCGGGTGAGTGGGTGTCTGGGCACAAATAAATGCATCCTCACACCATCACATGCTGGCCCAGAGGCTGCAGCACCAAGGGAAGGTGGAAAGGGACTACTGCTGGTGTAGTTCTGGAGAACACCTCTGCTGATCCCAGGGAGGGAGCACACAGGATGTCAAGGAGGGATATGTCTTCCCTGACACCCTGACATCACCTCTGTGTGTACAACAGCAGGGGGGAGCGCACACAAAGCCAGGAGATTACAGCTGCTTGTTAACAATATTTGCTCATTACATCGAGCAAGCAGCGGTCATTCATGAGCCTGGCCAGCCTTCCCTGCTGGGACTTTGTGTCTCATGGCCAGCAGCCACAGCAGCTACACAACCTCCCTGCTGGTGCCTGCAGTCACGCCAGAAAACTTCCCACTGAGCAATGAACAATGCAGGATGGCATAGCTTCGGGGGGAGAAAGGGACAAAGAGGACATTTTGCCTGCCAGGGATTTCATACTAAGGAAGAGATGCTGTGGTGGGGGAGCAGGTCTGCAGCCAGCGTCGCTGGGCAGTGACAAGCAATCTGTGCTGCTGTGATAGTCAGATGAGGATGAAGAGGGTGTGTGGCAGAGAGAGCTGACCCTTGGCTGTGTGATGACAGGTAAAAAGCTGAGTCTGAGACACTTTGAGCGGATGCCATGAGGAACTGGGCCCCCTCTGCTCCCTCCTCTCCAGCCCAGGGCCCCCTGCACCAGGGACGGCCTTCAGGGAAGGGGATGTGGCCACCACCCACTTCTTCCTTTCCAAGTGGGTAGGAAACAACACTAATGCAAGACAAATTTCTCCTGTGTCAGGGAAAAGGAAATGGACTAATGCAAAACCAATCCATGCCGGCTAAGTGTTCCTTTGCTCCCCATGCAACAGGCGCTGGCGATGCTTAAGCATGTGTGTGCCCCAAACCAGCACTCAGTTGGTGAGACTGGGGCAAAAAGTTGTGTGCACAATTAAAACTACTCCTTCATCCCAGTCCCTTTCCCCATGAGACCCCGCCACAGTGGGCACGTGAATGTCAGTGCTTGCTGCATGCCCAAGTTGCACTTTGCTGGGGAGAAGGATGCTCCACCCTCACGGTTCTGGTGTTTCCAAGCTCTTTACAGTCCCTAATGCTTTGGCACAACTGTTTTTCTTCCAACAGCCTCAATCAAGGAAGTTCAGCAAAAGAGAATGAGTGGTATAAGAAATGTCCTGACCAACAGGACAGCAAAGCTGATAGGGACATGAGTAACTCAGGGAGGAAAAGGTGAAAATTATCACAACAGATTTGATGAGAATTAGAAAGCTCAGCTTTGTCCTGAGGCCTTTACAGATTGTTCCATGCACACAGAAAGAGGGAGGCCAGCCCTCATGCAAGGAAGTATGCTAATTTGCTCTCCAAATGCAGGGAAGGGAAGCCAGGCAGGTTTTCCCTTGGCCCAGGAGGTCTGCAGGAGAGATGCCATTGTGGCCCTCAAAGTTTTTCTGCAAAGTAGTTCTGTGACCACATTTACAGAAGTTTTCCTTGCAGATAAAAGTGAGTTTTTACAAAGCCAAACAAACACAAGGGACAGCTCTGAAAAACCCTTGTGTTGGAAATTTTCCTTTCTTCTTCTGGCTTACATGACACACGTCAGCCCAGGAGTTTGGGTGGAACTGAAACCAAGACATGGTGCAAAAGGGCTGCATGGACTGCCATGGGTTGCAATTGCATCTCTGGATTTACCTCATCAGGAGACCCCAGGCACTATTCCTGATTAATGAGGTTCCCTTAATGTGGTGGTAACTTGGTTGAGGTCCTTGCTTCTGGGAAAATTGTTTCAGTTTCCCATCTTCAAAGCTTCCTGGTGGCATCACTGGTGCTGACAAATGGGCCCATCCCTTCCTCACAAAATATCCTATTTCCATTGGGATTGTCTCAAGGCTACTTCTCTTAAAAAGTATCTGGCCATCTTTTTATGGCAACATTTTAAATTATAGTTCAGATTAATTCTTCAAGCAGTGCATTCAGACCTGGGCCATGCCCACCAGCTGGATGTTCCTCTATTCAGGAGACTCTCAAGGATGCTCAGAGGATTGTAGGAGGCTGCAAAGGCAGCAGCTGGAGCTGTGTCTCCCAGAATGGGTGCCAGGTCCTTTCTCTGCATGAGGAAGCCTAGCAAATATTGGGAAGGAGGGGGCCATCCCCAGGGGTCCCTGTGATTACAGACCACCCCTCTCCCCTTGCAGCGAGGCATGTGGAATCAACACCGGCCAAAGGGGGCTTCAGGTTTATGATATAGCAAGGCCAGTGTCTCCCTAGAAGTCTTTCAGAGGTGGCGCAGCACTGGAGCAGGCAGCTGTGGCAGCTATAGCCACCAGCTGGCCCCACATTGCTGCATAACTCACTTTGGGGACTTTGTCTTGCATATCTTCCCCAGAGGATGCCCAGTCAAGGGCTGGCAGTTCCCCATTTTTTCTTTTGCTTCCTCTTTCGTGCACTTTATCACCATTGCTCTGCCCTTTGGAGAGCCTGTGGGGCCACACTGTCTGCACCCCTTCCTTCTCCACATTTCATTTCCTATGTCAGTCTTTCCTCATGCCCAGTACCATTACTCACCACACTCTCTCAACTACTGAGCAATGCTCACACCAGGGATTCTGGAAAAGAGAGAGGGAAGAAAACGCTACATTTTTCAAAAGAAATTTTTTTTAACCCCAAAGAAACAAGGAAAGTTCAGCCAGGGCAAACAGCTCTACTGTAGCTTCTCCCTGCTAAAATGCAAGGGTGAAAAGAGATGTTGCTGGGAACCTCTTCTGTTCCAGCAAGAGGGATGTGGTGGGAAGCTGGGAGAACCTGGTGCCATGGTGCCCACACTTGCCATGCCTTTGGCTGGGGCAGCAGGTGGCTTTCATCTGACATGGCTGAAATTGCTTTTCCTAGCAAGTTTGACTCCAGAGGAGGCAGATTATTCACAGTGGCCTGTGCTAGCTGCCAGCTGTCGTGGCAAAACAGATGGCCCTGTCTTTGGAGCTGTGTATTGAAGGCTCTCAGCAGCAATGCTGAAAACAGGTGAGAACAACCCCCAGACCTGACATACCCATTTGTGTATGTTTGTGACTTGTCACACCCTTTTATTTTGCCTCCTATGCAAAGCCTGCTAGAGCCTATCTTTTCATTCATCTTTGCTTTCAGAGGGGCTTGTTTGACCACATCTCCCTTTAATATCAGCCACTGGTGAGATGTACTGGCAGCACAGACCAGCACAAATGTGCATGGGCTCCCATGTCATGCCACACTCTACAAAAACACAACTTCCTCTCTGCTAGTTGTGTTGCACCCCATGAGCTCACTGAGCTGGAGCTCAGAGCCCAGAATGACAGAGCTTGGGGAGCCCCGGCAACCTGGGGAGCCCCAGCATAAATAATTTTCATATCCTGAGAAGAGAGTGGTGCTCTACACTGTCAGCCTCAAAGATGATCTCCTGACACAATTATGTGGCAGACCTTGATGGAGAAGAGCAGTCTAAAAATGCTGAGTTGAAACAGGTCAATGCATCCTTCGTGTGAAAAAGAGAGTTGCCCTGCAAAAAGAGCAGTATTTTTCAATCTCTTGGGCAGAATTACACTTTGATTTTATTAGGTAGTTCAGTGCCATACTGTTATGTCCCCAAGTAGGGTGGCAAGATGCCATTTCTTCTGCTCCCATATCTGAGAGGAGATGGGTCTGAGATGACCATCTCTTCCAGGACAGAAATGGAGAGGAGCAGTGAAACAAGGGGGTGGCAGGTTCAAAGCCAGCCCAAGGAAATGGCTCTGGCATAATGAAGCAGTGGAACTCCTCACTGCAGGATGCTGTGGATGCTGAACATTTGCATGAGTTCAAAAAGCACCCAGGCCTATTCATGGAGGAAATACCTATTAGGGGTTATTAGGGGCACAGATCCCAGCGCTGGCTCAGGAAGTCCCCCAGGCACATTGCACAGGATGGGAAGAGTTGCCTGGGAAGCACTGGCTCACTTGCCCAGGTTCATGCTGTTTCCAAATTGCCTGAAGCAGGTTAGCTGCCCTTGCAGCCCAGTCATTGGTCCAGCTGGACTTTTTATATCTCTTTATTATGGCTGGAGTATGAACATCATTTGAGTGCTCCCCACGTTATTAGAGTTCATGGGACATCTACGATTGAGCACACGGTTTTACTGGTTTTGCTATTCCTGCTGTTGTACTACTTACTGTCTTTGCTGGGTTTTTTCTGTATTTCTGCTGCTGGTGCTTGACAGCACTCCTGGAGTAGCTTAAGACCTTTGAAAGGGCTGCTCAGAAAGTCACCAAGTCAGTGGTGGGTTCTGGCTGGCAAGTAGTCTGTCAGAGTGTTTCCTATTCTGCTAGGGTTTTCTTTTCCCTTTATTGAACACACTGGGCAAAGCAGAGCACAGAAAAAGTGAAGCTTCTGGGAGAGATTTTCAAGGGCAAGGGCATAAACTCTTGCCAACAAGGCTGTGGCATGTGCCTATCTGTCTGCCTGCCAACTGCTGCAGAAGTGGATTTCAGCCCTGAGAGCATATGTTTGGCAGCAGCCTGAGAGCCTGAGGTCTCTGCTGCTTCCCTCTGCCCCCGATGGAACTACCAAGGCAAAGGCAGCAGGATCAGGCCTTTCTTAGATAAGGTCTTTTTTTTTAATTTGTTTTAAGAAGAGAGACCTCACACTGGCACAGGAAACCACCGAGAAGCCAATTGAAGGAGGCTGGGACAGTTGTCCAGCCTCATTTCACGTTCCTCCGGAGGCACAGAGCATTGCCAGCAAAGGTCTCCCATCTGTTCCACCTCTCAAAGAAGGCCCAGCTTTAAAGTTCAGTGGGGACGCCTGGGGCAAAGTCCATGAAGACCTTCACGGACACAATCATCTGACGTACTTTTGGTGTGAGTCAATGCCTGATGCACCAAGACAGGAGGTGAATCAGTCACAGGGCTCTGCTGGGGGTGTCTAGGAAAAAATCACGGCAGCTGTGGTCACTTCTGACCCCCTGGGCCATCCACACTTGGCCCCATTGCTGCCTCATCTCCGGCAGGGGACAGCAGGACATGACAAGGCAGGGCCACGTGTCCCTGCCAGATTCGTGTGATCAGGTCGCAGCGGGAGCTGAGATCATCTGTGGAGCAGAGAAGGGAGATTAACCAGAGGCACAAAGAAGCCCCAGAGGGATTTCAGACTTTCTCCTCTTGTCACAGCCTCCTGTGGATGGCTGTGACGCTCAGGTCTCTGGGGTCCACGGCTGCTGGCACAGGGCCCATGGGAGGGATGTGTGATTGTTTGCTGTGCTGAGACAGCGCCCAAGGCAGAGCCCAGACTGGAAGGCAGTGGAGAAGGAAAAAGCCTGTCTTTAAACTTGAAGCTGATTTGGGGTTTTGTCTTGTCACAATTACGATGATTGACTCTCTGTGCCTCAGGAGTAATTTCTGTGTATAAATCTTCCTTTGATTTTTTTTTTAATATACATTTGCCATTGTCTTGGTCCCAGGCAGGCATCAGTCCATGCCAGCCAAGTTAGACACACAGAGCTAAGGCTGCATTGGCCTGCGTGAGGCCACTTTGGTTCTAACCCCTCTGCTTAGCAACTTCACACTGAGCAACACCAGTATGAGGCACAGGTACACAGAAAAAGCACAAGTGTGTGCCAGGAGGAGTTAGCTACACTTCTGGCCTCTGAACAGTTCCAGCTCAGCAATCTCCCCATCTTTAGTAACCACCCATGTGCTTTACTTCCAGGAAAAGTATCCTTTTACTTTTGATGCTCTGTAAATTCTGAGCATGCACAGGGCCTGCAGCAAGGTTTCCCTGGTTAACAGCTCGTGTGAGCTGGTGCTCCTTATGTGGGTTTGACCTTGACAGACGGCACTTTTGGTTCCCATGTCCTGCCACCTGGGTGAACCCTCAGCATCTTCACGCCTCACAAGAGGGCACAGTCCTGTTGAAAGAGCCTCTGAGGAGCCCAGCTCCTTCCTGGCCCACTGCTTGAGGGACAAGAGACCGGGTTTGTCCCAGGAAAAGCGACAGGTTTCCATTCACCTGGTGCCTGCCACTTGGGCCTTGGGATCAGGAACGGGTACAAGGGAGCTGCCTGAAGCCAATTGAAGCCCCTGTGTCTGTAAAAGAAGTGCCAGACACAAGTCATCCCTCCCTCAGTGTAACTTGGAGGGGTGTCCCAGTTACTGCTGGCACAGAACAACCTGCATTTCCACTGCTGTTTCAAAACTCATACAGGTACCACTGCTACATTCATAAAAATTAGTGGGAGATTTGTCATTCATAGCCTGAGTGTATGAGTCTGACACTATGTATAAATAGGTTATAGTCACACTTACATAACGCTGCCTTATTTATGATCTTAAGCCCAAGGGAGAAATGTCTCTTCCCCAGCCCTTTCTTCCTAGCAAAAAACGTCATTCAAAGCTCAGCTTCAATCCTATCACTGAGGCTGGATGCTTAACCAAACACTGGGAAATTCAAGCGAGGCATTTCTCTTTCAACTTGCAAACAGTGATGTCCCCAAAGAAGGCAGCTGCTAGGATCTCTATGCCCATGATTAAATACTGCACCAGTGCTGGAGAGTTTTCAGGAGTGATCCCTGGCTTCACAGCCATGGGGGATATAATGTGTGTTAAAGGCAAAATGTCACAGGCTATGTTAAAGGTTAAAATGCCACATCCCTTACCGGCTTCAATCTAGTTCTCAAAGCAGATCCTTTACACTGCATTTGTCTTACATGAAACTGAGAGGAGGGGATCAACTTGCTTTCACAGATTCACTTCTGTGGCTCTGCTGCATCCTCAAATCCTGCAGCCAAAGATATAAGACTAATCCCCATGGCACTTAAAATTCTGGGATTAAGAGACCCATGTGCCTGTTTTATCCACCTCACATACATCTGCTTTATAATCCTTCGTTGTAATAACATGACCACAGAGCATGTGTGTCCTGACACCTGGAATGGGGAAAGCTTCAGGGTTTTTGTGGAAGGCAGGAGATGGAAGGGGATTGGCAGAGGATGCTGATGGGGTCTGACAGCACCACATTTGTATAAAATAATGACAAAATGTAAAGCATAGCCTGTGCAGATTCTTATGTCAGGAAGAAGCTTCCCAGTGTGGGCTACCCTGGTGCACCAAGGCTGCAGAAACATTCAGCAATCACCCTGCATCCAACCACCCCCAACCACCAACCAACCAACCACCCACCCCCCAGTCTGAAGCACTGGAAGATACTGTGCTCAGGGGACAGCCAGGCTGGCTCTGCACCTGCCGGGACCCGAATCAGGGCTGATCTCTGGGTTCTGGTGCTATCGAGGGGGGATATTGAGGGGCATGTCTGCCACACCTGTGGGAACATTGGGCACCCAAGTCCTTCAGAGCAGGAGTGATGGATGCATGAGTTCTGCGTGCCCTTACCTACTGTCCAGTCCTCAGGAGTCCCACCAGCAGCGAACCTCCAAACCCTGCAGTTGGTGTCCCCTCACACTTCCCACCAAAACCAGGCAGGTCAAAAAGAAACAGCACAGGATTTTGGAAGGCTCCTTGTTTCTGCAGGCAGCCTTTAGACCTGTTGTAGAACAACCCTCACCTAGCAGAAGCCATTGATCATAAGATCTTCCTCCCATTCACTGACCATGCTGGATCAGACCTCACGTTTCTCACCCAGAGTAACTGGAGCTGCGCTGATTTTTACAAGCAGAGATAAAAGCAGTGGCAAAAAGCAGGGGGTTGAGAGAGAGAGAGAGAGGGGGGAGAAACCAAATCTGCAGCAGAAAATCTGCAGGCCACTTTGTATCCTGCTAATTTGAGAGGGTCCTGCCCTGATCTCATTTGCATGGGCATAAACCATTTGTAGCTATTGATACATGGAGGACCCATCGATGTTCTGAGGAAGTGCTCCTTTGCTTTTAGGAATAAAGGCTGCTTTTTCCATGTTCCAATCTAAATCAGATCAGAGGCCCAGTAATTAGTCTCCTATCTAGTGATTTATAGCTCTATCTGATATTGCAGGACAAAAGCAACAGATTATTTGTTCTTCTTGAGATAAAATCTGTAGGGCTGGAGTGGGGATTACACACCGAGGCCTCAGCAGCGAGCAGAGAAAGCAGACCTGGCAAAGCTCCTGGCATTTTTCATGTGCTGTCAAAGGCTTTTGGGTTCACATGTGGAGAGCTTTGGGGCTTGAGGCAACAAAGACTGTGGCAGGGTTCAAGCAGCCTGGTGTGAAGGAGCAAAGATGGGATAGGGAAGCACTTCAGCCCAGCCTGGAACAAATCCTCTTCCTGGCTCCCTTGCCTCTTGCTCCAAATATACACAGTGTTGTTGAAAAGCCCCAAGACACTGTCTGCTGAAAACTAGTTGTGGTTGAGCTGCTCTTGTGACTGCCCACCAAGAGCTGCATTTTCTCCGGCTGCCTTGGAGGATGGAGTGATGATTTGGGACATGCTTGCTGAAATATGCTGTTGTGACCTTGAGCTTAAAATAACATCTGGGACAGTGTGAAGCTTAGCTATGAGAAGCCAGTGCAGGAGGGATGCAGGTGGGCCTGAACAGCTACCTGCCCTCTGGTTCTGCATTCACTCCAGGGGTGTCCCATGCTAGGCAAGGCGCTGCCCTGGAGCCTAGGCTGGTCACATGTTTTTGCAGCTGAGGGGTTGGAAAGCACTGAAAATGAACATTTTCCCCTCCTCCACCTTCTCAGCCAACCTTGCATAATTTCCCCTTTAGCCTCCCTAGACAGGTTCATTACAATTCCCAGCCATTAATATGTAAATATGCCCTAGAGGAAAAGACAGCCTGAATTTATTAACATGAATCTTTTAACTCTTTCACTGCTGCACTTCCCTTTCTGGACAGGAGGGTACATTCCCCAGCCTGGAAAGCTGTGAGGAAGGGAGATTGCATGAAAGGAGAACTGTAAGGTGCTCCAAGAGGACAGAAGGGAACCATGCCCCTGTGGCACTCTGGGAGGGTCAGGTTTTGTTGGTAAGTGCAGACTTGCAAGTTGCTAAGACCTTGATTCTGCCTTCCATTTCTGCCAAAGGCCTCCTGCACATGCCAGGGCAAACCACTCAACCCTTTGGCCAGCCGTTGGCAGCAGCCAGGGAAAGGTGGCAGCATCTTTACACTGCAGCTTCTGCCACGTGCCAAGAGTAGTGAGGGTGTACCTCTGTGCTTTGTCCATCCACGACTGCACTGGCTGACCAGGAGGGTGGAGGGAGTCAAGCTCTTGGGAAAACTCCAGCATAACAAAGTCCGGGCCAGTGCTCCTGCCCAGTGGCACAGAGGCAGGCACATCTGTCAGGTAGCTGAGACCTGCAGTGTGAGACAGCACATCAGGACTCCATGAGTGCACACTGGGGCCAGGAGCCAGGGGAGCAGAGCCAGGAAACCTGGAGGAGCCCAGAGGGCTCGCAGAGCTTAGCAATTTAAGAGCTGCCCACAGCAACTATTGTCCATACAGGGGAACTTATGCTTTGGCATTTCTCTGGGCAGAAAAAACCTTTAGATAGCCCAACAAATGGGTATCTATTGGCTGGCAAATTTACAGTCTGACTCTAATTTGGTTTTCACTGCCACGGTGAGATGAGGTGTAAATTCCTTTTTCTTAATTCAAGGTACATATTGACATTTAATCATCCAAATATGTGGCTCCTTTGACAATTCATTTCCCTTCAACCCTTTCAACAATTGCCTCTTCTGGCCAGGGCCCTATAAAAGATGATTCCTTGACTCTGCTGCAAAGGAAATGAATGTATCTTGCTTTCTCTCTCTTTTCTTTTGGTTGTTTGTTTTCCAGTGGGATATACTTCAGTTTGCATCATATGGATGCAGTTTGACAGGAATATTAGCTTTCACACTTCTCTGGGTTTACAAAGTCAGGCATGGAGCCGTGTGGTCTTCTCCAATCCCCACCCCCTTTCCCCAGTCCTTTCCATACGCCCTGCCCCTCCACCCCACATAGCTGTGCTTCTTCTTTTGACTTGTGGCTTCTGCCTTGCAAGCATTTTTGGTGACTCTCATCTTAATACCTCTATAAATAAAGTTAATTAGATCTCCTCTTGAGCTGACTGCAGTGAGGGAGATCCCTCTTCTCTTCCAGCGGTGTATCATGGCCTTGCCTTGGTTCATTTTGGGCACTCTTGCCTTTGGGTTCAATTTCTCCACATGTCTCACATGTCTGTGAGCCACCAGCCCCAGCACAGCACCAGCTCCAGAGGTGACCAGCCAGGAGCACAGACGTGACAATGCCCAGTGTGGGTGCACAGTCTGGCCTGTGCACAGCCTGGCTGGGTGCAGCTTATTTTCCAGGAAGAAATAGCAAGAACCTGCCACATCTAGATAGGCAGCAGGAAGGGATGAAGAGTGGGGAAAGGGATCAGGCACATGGAAATACTTGAAAATCTCCACCAGATGCACATGCGCACACATCCTTCCACACTCCACCCTGAAATAATGTCCTCCATCAGTGTTCTTGCAAACATCCAGGAACATCAGCCCAAATGCCCCTTCCTGCACCCATGACAATACTGCCCTCCTCTCCCACCTCAAATCAGTTTGTCCCAGTCACACACTGGATGATAGAGGGAAAAATTAGGATGATAGGCCTGCCTCCAAGGACATACACTCTGTGCCCTTGGTTATCCAATTTTAGCGTAAAAGCTGGATTGAATAGTGCAGAGGGTATTGAAGACACCAGGCTAGCTCATCCTGTGCTGGTGGCCAACATCTGCCCAAGAGGAACAAAGAAACAACATATTTTGGCATCAGGCCTTGCCCAAAACTTTTTAAGATGCTTTGATGATCCAACTTGAGTTCAACTACTATTGGTATGAGAGCGTCATTTTCCATTAATTTGTAATCAAATTCTCAGTTTGAGTTTTTTGTCTCTGACAGCTTTCTCTAAAGGAAGAAAGAATGTCTCTGGTATGTCACTGGCCACCCAGAGTCTGCTTTACTTCAGCAGAATAGGGTTTTGCTATTCTTGTGTTTGATGCAGGTTAGAATGGGAGACAATTAGCCTTCCACCCCTGTTGTATTAGGCAACAGGCTCTAATGCACCCTGGAGTGGGGTGTATTACACAAATGGCAGCTGTGTTTCCCCCACAGCTCATCTGATTTGGCTTGGCTGGTGAAAGATTGGCACGGCACACAAAAGCCACAGGTGCAAAGATCGGTCTGACTCAGGCCGAGGGGAGAATCCAGCAGCGGTCAGAGAGCAGAGTGTAAAGGATGCAGGAGTGTCGCCAGCTGTAGGTCCTGCACGTGCGTGCTAGGCTGGATTCCTCCCAGGTAGGCACACACAGCAAGGTGTTACCCTGCCGTGCCCGGGTAAACAGCGACCGGGCACGCAGGGGAGGGGAAGTCAAGCTGCTTCTCCAAGAGCTGCCCTCTGTGAAAAGCAGTGACATGGCAGATGGCCTTGAGTAACCATTGTGCCCCTAACCTTACACCCAACCACATCCAAGTCCACATCGGGATAGCTGAACACCTTTAGGTCTCTGAAGCAGACTCACCTGGGACTGGCCGGCATCAGTTTGCAGGAAATGCCCTGAGCACGGTTGCTGGCATTGTGGTTTGCGATGCTGCTTCTGTTTGAAAGCAGTCCGAAAGAGGACTTCGGGGTGCAATGATTGTTCGTTGTTTGGGTGGTGGTTATGGGGACACCCTCCTGGGACACTTCAGGGTTGTGCATTTACTCCTTAGGCTTTTAGTGGAAAATTGAATTCCTCTATGTGAGGAATGAAGCCAGGCAGGGTGCTGTAGCGTTTTCAGGGCTCTGCAGCTAATGAGATGCCGTTTTCTGACAGGGTAAGCGTGGCCGTGAAAGATACGTAGTCAGAAGGACCCAGAGGGACCCTGCAGAGCTGACAGCGGGCCCTGCTCACTGCCCCCGCCGCGGCAAGCAGTCCAAGCGAAACAGTAGCAAGGGGACAAAGGAAGAGGAATGTGCGCAGCGTGTGCCCGGCCTGCCGTGTGCGTGTGCCTGAGTGAGTGTGTGTGTGTGAGTGTGTGAATGTGTGTGTGTGTGTGCGTGTCTGTGTGTCTATGCAGACGGGCGCGTGCCCCGCAGCCTGTGCACGTGGGCGTGTGCCCCGCAGCGTGCGGGACCCGGAGAGGTCCGGGCGGGGGTGACACCGCGCTACCCCGCGGTGACAAAGGCGCGGCGCGGCTCGCCGCTCTCCCCCATTCACAACCCGCGGCCGGCGGGCGGCGCGGACGGATTTTCTTTTTTTTTTTTTTTTTTTTTTGTGAATGGAGGCGGTGACGTCGCCGCGCCCGCGCGCCGCCTCCCCTCCATTCATGCGGCCCCGGCGCGCCGCGAATGGGCGGGGCGGGGCGGGGCGGGGCGGGGGCGCGCGCCGGCCGCCGCCGGGTAGTAAAGGCTGCGCGCGGCGCGCGCGGGGGTGCGCGAGCGGCGCGGGCGGCGGGCGCGGGGCCCGGCGGGCGCTCGCTCCCCCCGCCATGGTGGCCACCGAGGGGCTGCGCGAGATGGAGGGCAGCGCGCTGCGGCGGCTCGTGGGCCGCGACGAGGCCGGGGCCGGCGGCGCCGCGCGGTGCCTGGTGCTGGACTGCCGCCCCTTCCTGGCGCACAGCGCCGGGCACATCCGCGGGGCGCTCAACGTGCGCTGCAACACGATCGTGCGGCGGCGGGCCAAGGGCGCCGTGAGCCTGGAGCAGATCCTGCCGGCCGAGGGCGAGGTGCGGGCGCGGCTGCGGGCCGGGCTCTACTCCGCCGTCGTGGTGTACGACGAGCGCAGCCCGCGCGCGGAGGCCCTGCGCGAGGACAGCACCGTGGCGCTCGTGGTGCGCGCGCTCCGTCGCGACACGGCGCGCGCCGACATCCGCCTCCTGGCAGGTACCGCCGGCGGGGAGCGGGCGGCGGGGACACCGGGAATGCCGGGTGGGGGGAACCGGCCGCGGACAGCCGCCCCCGCCCGGGGACCGGGGGGGGTCCGGGCTCGCCGCGCCCCGGGCAGGGCGCTGCCTTCTCCCGCCTCCGGCTGTCCTGCAGAAGTTGGGAGCCGGCGGGAGGGCTGGGCGGCCGCACGGAGCTGGGGTCCCGGGACCGTCGCGGCGCGGCCATCAGCCCCGAGCGTGGGTGCCCGGGCGGTCTGAGCCGGCTCAGGGGCATCGAGCCCGCCCCGTGGCCCTGCCCGGGACCTGAGGGAAGTGAGTGTGTGTGTGGGGGGGGAAATCCCCCCACGCTTTGTTTGAGTCCATCCCCAGCCCCACGGTGCAGAGGAGGAATTTGTGCAGGGTCACATACCTGCTGTCACGGCGATTTCCCCTTGCAGCGGGCAGAAAACCCGGGGATGCCTCTGTGCTCCTTTTGCGACTACAATAGGGATCAGGGCTGCCCCCCTCTGCCGTGTGTTAAATGGGAAGCTGTGCACATTTGGAGCTGCTGGTCCTGAGAATTGCCGTGAGATGATTTAGGGGCGGGGGATGCTCAGCTGGGGTTCCTGAATGAGCTCTGTGGGGCTTTTTCTTTTTTGTTTACAGCCTGAGAGTCAATTTATTCCTTGGCTTACTTACAGCAGGGGTGAGGATGTGTATGCAGAGTAGCAAATCCATTAAGAGGCTTGATAGATGGAGGAGCTAGCACTTCGGTTGTACTAGATACAGTAAAAGCAGCAGGAGCTGTTCCAGGGATGCGATACGATGTGCTGCTGCGGGAGTGCCTGCACAGCAAGGGCTCACTCAGGAGCAGGCTCCTTCACCGTGAGCCAGCGTGCTGCTGGAGCCACGCATGTGGCAGGAAATGCTGCTCTGCTTCAAGGGTGGCCTTTGTCAGCTGAGAGCTTCTGGTGCCTCTGTGGTTCTCGTGGGAGGCTGGTAGGAATGGGAGCTCTTTTAAAGAATGGGCTCTAAGAGACTCAGTCTCAGCACTACAGTCTTCTTTTTCTGTTCCACAGAACCACTGAAATAATCTGATTCCATGAGAGCTACACTAACCCAGAGCTGTGCATGCCCAAGTGCACATTTGTTGGGTGCAGGTCTCAATGAAGATCCTGAAGTGTTTTGTGCAGGTCAGGCTGCTGCCAGGTTCCCTGTGAAGCAGCCTGGCTGGGGGTTGCTTGGCCATGGGCATCTGCTCTGCCTGGCTCCTGCACCAGGCAGGGCTGATGTGAACAGCCAGGAGCTGCTGGATCAATGAATCTGATGGGATTCATTGAACAGAAGCATTTGAAAAGGTCTCTTTTTCTTTCCAAGATATTTCTGCCCATCACCCTGGGCAGCTTTTCCGTCTCATGGTATGATGACCACTGGAGTGTGAGGTAGTAGATCCAGGGATTTTAGGACCAGATCCCTGGAACTTGTCTAACAAAGGCTCTTGGTTTTGGATGCTCCTTCAAATCGAAGTAGTAGGACTGTAAAGGGATGTCAGGCTAGGGAAATGAAGCTTCTGCAAACTGTCCTGGCTGCGTGGGAGGGACAATGCAAATGCAATGATAAATCTGCACGGTTCTGCTTTAAGGTACTAGAGCCCTTCCTTTTCTAGGGGGAGGAAACCACAAAGGACACTGGGATGCTGGCAGTATCGGGCTCTAGCTGCCCAGGGATTCCTGGGCTGCTTGAGAAGCTTTCATCCATTTTTTTGAATATCCAGCCTTGTTCAGGGCAGTCTCAGAGCTAAGGCTGGATAAGAAGTGTCCTGCTGTATGCTCTGGTAAGCCGAAATCTGCAGGCAAAGGTCCTGCTGTTGGTTTGAGTCTTCAGGAACCATCCTGGGAATCAGGGCTTGATCTAGCTGGAGTCCTGTGGTGAGAGTAAAATACTTGATTTTCATTGATTTTGATGCTCAAAGTCAGACCCTTCAAGGATGTCAGGGTTGTTGATTTGATTTGAATGAGAGAAGGAAATCTCACCAGAAGTGTTTATTGGCAGTTCAACACTGCAGTTTCCCTGTCCTGGGAACTCAGTGGGATTTGCTCGTTTCACCGGCCATGAGGAAGCCCTGACATCCCCTGTGCTTATCCCCTTGGCAGCAGGTCAGAGGAGCAAGCTGCTCCATGTTCAGCTTGCACCTGTGTCCTTGGGAAGCAGCAGACACCTCTCTTGGGTGGCAGCTTGACTGTGGGGTCAGCGTGGCTGTAGCTGGCCAGAGCCAGGGCTTTCCTGGTCTGTTGTTTTGGGAGCTCTGAGCTGGAGGGTCAAGCTGGGAATGGGAGACCTGCCTGTCTTTTGTGACAAAATGATGTGTCAAGGGAAGATGAGAACTGAACAGACTTTGGCCTCGGAGCAGCTTTTCCCATTTAAGTCTGAGTATGCTAGAAATAAATCCTCTCTTCGTTATCTCAGAGAGCAACCTTGGCCTCAGTCTGGAGTTTTGGCTGGCAGTATGCAGGGAACCGAACCCTGGACCAGAGACTTTGGGTGGCCAAGATCATTGCTCTTGGTGCTCTTGCTCCAAGGGAATGGTGGGGCCTCAGGGATTCCCCCCGCTTCCTGCTGAAAGCCTGACTGCTCCTCCTGGGGCAGGAGACCACTCTCCATCGCTGTAGCATCATCTAGTGGCCAAGGGCATCTCCGGCTGTGCCGTTCTGCAGTCCTGTGAATGCGGTCTGGGATAACACTTTGTGCCTCTCTTCTTGCAGGGGGCTATGAGCGCTTCTCCTCGGAGTACCCTGAATTCTGCGCAAAAACCAAGTCCCTCAGCAATGTGTCACCCCCCACCAGTGCTGAGCCCCTGGATCTGGGCTGCAGTTCCTGTGGGACCCCTTTCCATGACCAGGTATGTCTAAAAGCCCGGTGCTTAGCTATCTTGTCTGCCCTTCCAGCATTGCAACCTGCTCCAACAGGAGTCTTTCTGCTCTCCCTTAGCTGGGGCTTGTGGAGCCAAAGCCCTGCTTCCTTTCCTCTCATGGGAAAGCATGGTGGTCCTCCTAAGCCCAGGGTGTTTGTGTGCCCCACTGAGTGGACACGCCCAAATCCTGTTAACCCACACCTGCCTGTTTCTGAACAGGACAAAGAGAGGGAGAGAAAGGGCTGAAACAGGTTAATACCTCAGGACGGCAGCCTCTGCTCCCTCTTCTGAGGGCCCTGGATCAGGTGCCAGGTTGCTGCACAGCTCGACGTTTCCAAGCCATCTGGATGTGTGTCCTGCCTCCCACTGTCCCCTGGTCAACCTGTTGTTTTCCTCTGTCACAGGGTGGGCCTGTGGAGATCCTTCCCTTCCTCTACCTTGGCAGCGCCTACCACGCAGCCCGGCGGGACATGCTTGATGCGCTGGGCATCACAGCCCTGCTGAACGTCTCCTCAGATTGCCCAAACCACTTTGAGGGGCACTACCAGTACAAGTGTATCCCTGTGGAGGATAACCACAAAGCTGACATCAGCTCCTGGTTCATGGAGGCAATTGAGTACATTGGTGAGTGCCTGTGCAGAGATGTTGTGTCCGTTGGTGGCACTGGTGGGAGGGAGGTCAGCCACCACCTGCAGGTTTGGTGAGGGGCTGGGCTGTGGTGGCAGGGTGTGGGTCTCATGTCTCACCCTGTTGCCCTCCAGACTCAGTGAAGGAGTGCTGTGGCCGGGTCCTGGTGCACTGCCAGGCTGGCATCTCCCGCTCAGCCACCATCTGCTTGGCGTACCTGATGATGAAGAAGCGTGTCAAGCTAGAGGAGGCCTTTGAGTTTGTCAAGCAGCGCCGGAGCATCATCTCCCCCAACTTCAGCTTCATGGGGCAGCTGCTGCAGTTTGAGTCGCAGGTGTTGGCCACTTCATATGCAGTGGAGGCTGTCAGCCCCTCGGGGACGCTGCGGGAGCGGGGCAAGGCCACCTCCACTCCCACCTCGCAGTTTGTCTTCAGCTTCCCGGTGTCTGTCGGTGTCCATGCCACCCCCAGCAGCCTCCCCTACCTGCACAGCCCCATCACCACGTCACCCAGCTGTTAGCTCAGGGCTGAGGCCAGCCGGGCAGGTAGTGCCAGGCGTGCAGGGGCGTGGAGCCCTGTGATGTTAAGCAATAGTGCCGGACACTGCCATTCACCCTGGACTCGCCATCTTTTTCGTAGAGAAATTTCTTACCTCATCTTGGTTTGTTTGCTTTTTATTGTTGTTTTGAAAGCACGAAGTTGTAAAAGCCACAAACCTTGACATTGTCCAGGCTCTTTGGGGGAGGAACAAGATAGTATACTGGGTTTCCTCAAGTGCCTGGTCTTCACGTGTTTCCATCCCCATTTTATTGTCTTGTTTTTTTACACCTCCCCTTCTCCCCATGTTTCTGCCCCCTGCTCATTAGGTTGACAAGGGAGCCTACCCTGTTTTTATTGTGCAGCAGCCTTCCCCCTTGCAGAGACACCTCTGTGTGTGTGGTGGGTGCTGCTTACCTGAGCCAGGTACACTTTGGACAAGCAGAGCTGCAGGCAGGGCCTTGGGGCGAGCAGGAGTGGTGGCACAGGGCTGCCTGCACTCAACCTCAGCCCTGCCAGTGGCTGGGGAGATGAGGCAGGAGCTGGCAGGCACCTGCCAAGTCACCATCTGAGTCTATTCCAGGGGGGAGAGCAATCTCTGTGGTTGGGAAGTGGTTTGGAGGGAGAGATGTAGTCTGAAATGCCTCTTTTCTTGCCTCTGTGGATCACTGGTTTCTAGAAAACTTAGGTCCAATCTCCTGTGGCTTTAAGATGAGAAAGAAGGGGTTGGGGCAGCAGTCTGGGCTGCTTTTGATTACTCTGCTCAGCTTCCTCTCCACCAGTCCCACTGCTGCTCTTCTTCCAAAAGAAGCAGGACGGGACATGGGTGGGCTATAATGGAAGAGAGAAGCTGTGGGGTGGAGGACAGGCTGACCCAGAGGTGTCATTCATCCAGCATTTTCAAGCTTCTCCCACGTCATGACCAGCCCTTTTCCTGTGCTGAGTCTTGTTCACCTGTGCAACATTTCTGCAGCTTTTGGTCCAAGCCTTGAAAATGCCTCATCTTCAACCCACCTGGAGCCTTATTTCCCACCCTACCTCTGTCCTTCCCTCCAGTCCAGTCCAACACACAAGATGCCTGTGTGGCTGATGTACATATGTATGGTTTTGTTCTTTTTTTTTTTTTCTAGAAATTAACTTTTTATTTATTGCCTGAGGGAGGGAGAAAACATTGTTTGGAGAAAATAAAAATAAAACTGTTTTCAACAGTTTGGCTGGAGCAAATTTGTCTTAAGACCAAGACAGAACAGCAGGTTGTGCACATATTCCATTTTCACAGAGCAACTGTTAAAAATGTATTTATTGACTTTTAAACTATTACAAGTATTGCAGATCAGACATTTAGCCAAGCACACTTATAGATCAAACTCAGTTGTTACAGAGATGTTACCTAAAGTCCGCCATGTAGGTAGGCTGAGAAACTGCCCATCGTCTTCAACTTTGAGAGAGAAGGTAAAAGAAGAAATAAATAAATGATATCCCAGCTCCAGGTAATCGGCAACCAAGAGAGGACAAACACAGGGCTAGTTATGAAAACAAGTTACACAAAAAAGGTCTAGAAATTCAACCCCTAGCTACATTGCCATCTGGGTTGCCAGAGAAAGCAATTAGGAATGACAAAGCACAAGCTCATGGGACCGCAGCACAGAAAATCCCCATTTCAATTTCCAAAGCTGAAGCAAGTTCTGCAGATGTTAAGAAAGTGTCAAAATTATCTTGTAATAACAGAGATTCTAATAATCTACATTAGTAATTAATGGGACTAGCACTAAAACTTGCCACCAACAGGTTCAGCAAGACCAATACATCAAAACCAGTCAGATAATGTGACTTGACAGGCATATGTGTCAGTGTAATGGAAATGCATCTGCTTCCCATGTCCCCTACAGATTCCCAGGCTCATTCACCTTGCTTCAGAGATTTTAACACACATACAATGTTCCCCAATCCCCTGGGTTTCACATCTACTCTGTGTTTAGAGAGGTGGGAACACTGCCACTCCCTCTCTGCACATCTGTCCTGCCACTCCTGGGAAGACCAGGAGAACATGCTCTGGACTGTGCCCAGCCACCACCTCTGATCACCACTGGATTCAAGTCTGTGGAGGTTCACAAGCCAGTTGCTATGTGAGGCAAGAACTGAATATATATTTTCCTAGGTCTTCCCTATGCAGGCTACAGCATAGCTCACATTGCTGCGCAAATATTCAGCTTAACATAACTGATGCATGTCCTCTTGGATTTCTGAGCTGGACTTTGTGGCAAAGCAGCATGGAAACAGAGAAATCCCACTGAAAATAAATTCACATATTTCCTGACATTCAGCTTCTGAGAATGATAAGCAATGTTCAAACGAATCTGTTTTGTGGCTGGACCCTTCCATTTACCCATCTTGAAAAATCCTGTTCAGGGCAATTTCTGTTAACAGTCCCATAAGGAAATTGCAGGCAGTGCATGAACTGTGCAGAAACTGATGTCATTGTAGGGAGGCTTTTTTGAGATTTGTCACTGTCTTAAGTAGCCTTCACAGGCCATGCAGTGGCACATGTTTGCATCCCTCAGTACCTCACACATTCACAGGGAGCAGACACCTCCTCTAACCTAGAACAAACAGTAGGAGCAAGGAGGTTTCCAGAGCCAAGAAAGTGCCTTTCTCCAGGAGCTACTCCCTCCCATATATCACATGCCTTTTCTGTGTCTGCTGGCCACCACAGCCAACAGTGCAGAACATTTTGCAGGGTTTTCTCTCTGCTTCAATGTAGAACTTTCTTTTGGGGTACTCCCATAACAAACAAGCAAAGTTTAAGTTTGCAGGCAAAATAAATTCCTGCTACATAATGCAGTGGGATTCAATTGCATCACATGCAAACACTCAAAACAGAGTTTAGAAAACCAATAGTGACTGCAACATGGTGGAATTAGTATAAGAGGTTTGTAACGGTCTCTGTGGAGCTGGGGTCAAACACAACTGATAGATAAAAATAAGAATTAAAAACTAAAATATACCTTATTAAGGTACTGTACTGTCTGCTTTTAATCCTAACAAAAGTTTTGTTGACAGCAATCAGAATGCAGTGTCACTCTGCACCAAGTATCTAAGTCATCAGTCTCACAGAAACAGTTTCAGCAATGGAGAGCAGAACCCTCCTTCCTTTGTTAGGTGGTGACTTTTCTTTCTGTTTGCCTATTAAGGTCCTGTTGCGAAACTACACAGAAGTTTCAAAATGCTGCCTCAAAGGGACACTGACAAAAATCAACAGGCCTGAGAGACACATTGTCCCTTGTGCCAGCAGACACCAAGTTCTGTCCCTGGTCTCCCAAGCCTAGGAGGGCCCAGCCCAGCTTTCTTACATCCTCAGCTCCTACTGTGCCTCCCACTGGTGAGCCAATGCTGCAAAATGAGTATCCCTGTATCAGGGGACTGCTCTTCTCAGGAGGTGAAAAACTTCATTTCTCAGGAGACAGCAACTGCCTGGTTATGGGGTCACAGCATGTTTAAGGTCCCATTGTAGTTAACTCCCCCAGCTAAAGCAGCAGCGTCTGTACCGTTAACAGCCTGCCAAATGCACCACAACCACGACTGGGTTTTTAACGGGTAACTTTGATATTGATGGGCAGATCCTCACTTTGTTTTGAACTGTAAGAGCAGCTATGACAACATATGCTACTCCTGCACAGGTGTCTATAACACACAGATGCATCATCAGGCCTGGGTATTCCTCTGTGTCTGGCCACAAACGGATATGAGATCACGCCATTACGAGACAAAAACCACTGCAAAATGATTTCCTCACACAGCACCTTTACTCTGCACAGAACATCAGAAACATTAACACTGGCAGTTCAAAGATACTGGAAAGTAGAATCACAGAATATGCTGAGTTGGAAGGGACCCATCAGGATCATTGAGTCCAGCTCCTGGCTCTGTGCAAGACAGCCCAGGAGTCACACCATGTGCCTGAGAGTGTCATCCAAAACCTTCTTGAACTCTATCAGGCTTGGTGCTATGACCACTTCCCTGGGGTCCCTCTGGGTGAAAATCCTTTCTCCTAGTATCCAACCTAAATCTCCCCTGATTCAGCTTCATGTTGTTTCCTCCAGTCTTCTTACTGGTCATGGGGGTGAAGACATTGATACCTGCCCCTCCACTTCCTCTCGTGAGGATGTTGAAAACCTCAATGAGGTCTCCCCTCAATCTCCTCCAGGCTATTTTTATCCTCTAGAAGTTTCAGGCTGCAAAACGAATCCAGACTAGCCATTAGTTGAACCAGCACATAGGAAACAACAAGCAAGAACAGCATCCGGTGTGGGCTTGGTGGGGTTTTCCTTTTTAGATTTGTTCTTGGTTTTGAAAGATGTAAAGCTTTTAACTTTCACGCCCACATTAACCATTTTGCTCACTTAAGCAGCACAGCTGTTTCACCATTTAAAACTATGTCTAACTGGGGATGGAGAGCAGCACTCACTCTGTTCGCTATCTGAAACCCTAGAGCAGATAGGCACATCCCCTCATTCCATTATTAACTAAATGAAAAACAAACCCCAAACTTAAATGGTGAATACAAAGCTTCAAAGCCTAGTGGTGATCCTTGCAATCCTCTAACACTATGAAACAAGTAGCCAAAATACAAGCACCCAATTTATCAATGAAACTTGTTTAAAAGGACAACTAGGCTAGAGCCTGGCTGGGACTTCAAAGCTACATATTTAATCAGGTCACAAAATGAAGCGAGAACCATATATCCACTATCAGCTCGAGAAAAGTAAAACTCAGATTTCAAGTTCTGTTGGAGTATTGCTATTTCTAAGGTTTCCTTTAGAGACATTACAAAGAGATGATGTTCAGGTAGCCATATTGCATCAAATGACTGATTTTACAGTGGGTGATATTTCTTGTGAGGATGACTTGCTTCAACATTAATGCCTTAACATCAAAAATAAAAATGTTGTGTCTTAATGCTGAAAGTGAAATGCTCTTCAGGATTAAGTCTGTTTTATACAAACATGTTAGCAAAATCCCACTTGTGGGAAGCACGTATATTTTTATGAACTAAGAGCACACTATTCTGTTGCTTTCTTGCTTTAAAGGGAATCAAACCTGAATGCATGAACTGGATCATCAGATACTAAATAGTGCTGGTTGATAGGGTAATGTACCACATGTTGTGTCCACAGGAACATTTTTTTCCTCCAGTTTTTACATGGTCAACACTGAAGCATATCTCCTGGTATTAGTTGTTAGGAAAAAAATTAACAGGTCTTGATCTTCAACCTTCTCTAAAACTGTAAAACACCACAAAAAAGAAACAGTTTCTACTTTTGTTAAATTCATATCCATCATGAGGGGGACTTTTGAAACTGTTTGATGCTGTGCTATGCAATGTTTAAAAATAACTTTCTTCTACCCAGTAAAATAAACCTGGGAATTTGGGAAGAAGGGTATTAAGTGAATAAATCCTAACTTTGTTCTCTGATATACCTGCAAACAAATCCGCTTGCCAACTGATACTTTAAAATTTTGTTCTCATCAAAATGTAAAATTGATATTTAAAAAAATTATTACTTTTGTAAATCCTTTAAGCTCTTCAACTGTGATGTCACACACAAAGATATGACAGGAAACTGCTGTAATACACTTTCCCTTACCAGCCTGAAACCCATTTCCTGGGTTTCATCTTACAGAGGGACATGAACCAGATACGCCCTCCTGTATGAAATCTTCTGACCTTCTGACTTTTCACCTGCTTCTCCCAGCAAAACCATACCCTGCTGTAACTGGAGAACATTTCACATCTCCTGCATGTACTTAACAGGAGCCTTAGAAAATGCCCTTTTAGAGATGCCAGGACAGGGCATGGACCTGTTTCATGAAGTTCTTCTAAGCACAAGAGCTGGTTTTACCCTTGCAAACACTTCCTAGGGCTTCCCCCAGAAAACTCACACAGACCAGGCAGCAAACTGACATTGTTTGTTTCCACTCTAAAGTTACACTCACTCATGTTATCGTTTGCTCAGAGGTGTGCAAAAAATACCCTATATTGAATAACTTGACCTAGCCCCTCCTCAGATGAAATTTATATTGCATTGTTAACGATTTTAGTCGACTTGACTTTGTGCAAAATATCTTCAAGAAAGTTCTGGCTCAACTTCAGAATACAAAAGGAGAATAAATAGGATCACTTGAAAACAGGAAATGAATGGTGTATGCTGAAAAGAAAATGATGGGCTTTATGTAATTTATCTGCAAATAAAATAACTAGAAAAGTAGTGTCTGAAATTTTAGCATGTGAGATGGCAGCAATAAAGATTTCCATTTGCACAATAATGTTCCCAAGGTCTAGATCAAAACAATATTATTTTACACATGGTATCTGCAGAGACTAGGAGCCTGAGATATGTTATTAAAAGGCAGTCCCTTGTAAACTTTCCTCAAGAGGAACAGTAGCAGTTGAGTATGCAAGAGTTACTCATTATCATATTCATCAAGACAGCAATACTTTATAAAAGACATACAGCTTATTTCCAGGTTGTTAAGAATTTTATGTGATACTGATTTTCTGAAACATGTATCCATCCAGTCCAAGATTGAAGTCACATCCTTCTCCACTGTTCTGAAGCTACTAGGTCTTTTGTTCTGCTGCTGTTGCTGTCTGTGAAGGAGCTTCTGGTTTCACAATCTGGTATGTAATGAGATATTCTGGGTATGCCTGAAAGTAAAATAAGAAAAAAAACCCTGGTTTATGCAAGGGTAACTCAGCAAGTTCCAGTTTTTGCAATTCACTAAACAGAGACCAAGAAGGACAGCACAAAAACCAGCTCTATGTTCACAGCATGCAAGAACAAGTAGATTTGTCAAACCTAGCCAGCACTATGCGGAACTACTGGATGTACTTAACACCTTGGTTAATACACAAATAGAAAGATGTTTCTTCCACATAGTCACTGCCAGAAATTGTGTGCAACAGTTACTCTCCTTGTTAGCTAATCCTACAAATTGGTCAGTGCCTGTTAAGTTACTCAAAAATCTCGGATGACTGATGAAGTCTGACCTCAAAAGGGTCAATAGCTTGCGATGTAACCTGAAAAAAGCCTTTACTGGCAGTAAAATATTTGGCCCACCCAAAGCACATAACCCAGTATGTCATCTGTCCAGTGTTTCCTGGAGACAGCTGGTAGCCAGTTCAGTCTCAGAACAAAGCTAGAGTTGATGGAGAGCAGGGCCCCATTTGGAGGAACATCGACAGATGAGAGGAGACTGGGCCTATAGAAGCCTCATGTAATCCAGCAAGGGCAAAGGCACCTGAGATGAATTCCTTGTAACACTGCAGGATGAGAAGCCACTCAGCTGAAAAGGTGATGGGGTCCTTGGGTGACAGCAAGCTCAAGCAGAAACAATAGTGTGTCCTGGCAGCAATAAATGCTGCAAGCATCCTGTGGTAAATTACCATCCTGTGGTAAATCACCAGGTGCAGCAGCGACTGCTGTTTATTCACTACTCCCTCAACCACATCTAGAAAACCAAAAACTTTTAGGTTCTCCAATACAAGAAAGATGCCAACAAGCTGGAGCCAAGTTCAGCAAAGGACCAATAACATAGTCAGGGGCAGAGAGCACAGGATAAAGAAGATGCTGAGAGAGAGATGGGCTTGTTTGATCAAAAAAGGGAAGGCTTTGTAGGACCATAATTGTCACTCTACCATAGAAGGTCACCTGACTGGTCAGGCACAGTCTGTGCTTACTGAAGCTCTGCTGGCTGTCTTGAATCACTTCCTGGTCTGGTATGTGCCTTCCATGAGGATCTTTTCCATGATATTCCCAGACTCAGAGGTGAGGGTCACCTATCTGTAGTTCCCTTGTGTCTACTTTTCTCCCTTTTTAAAAAATCTGAGTGATGTCTCCCTTTTTCCATTCACTGGGGTCCTTGCCTGACTGCTATGACTTTTCAAACATCACAGAACTAACAGAACATTCTGAGTTAGAAAGGACCTGCAAGGACACTACCAAGTCCAACTCTTAAGTCAATGGACCATACAGCGAATGGCCATGATCTTGGTATTATTAGCAGCACGTTCCAACCACCCAAGATAATCTGAGGGTATGTTGGAGAGTGGTTTGGCAACACCATCAGCCAGCTCCCTCAGGACCGGGGATGTTTGTCATCAGGCCCCACAAATTTGTGGTTATTCAGTTTGATCAAGTGATCTGGGAGCCATCCATGGCAGTAAGCAAAACACTTTTATAGAGTCAAGGTCTAGCTGAGTTACTCAGATTAAAAATCAAGTTTTGAAGACTCCTGTACTACTCCAGCTGCCATTTAAGAGTAGTCTCTGTCACTGATGGAAATCTACAGGTAAAAAGCCCAGAATCCTCAAGATGTGCTAGAGCTCCAAAAATGCATGTGACCTTGATACTGCAGTAATGCCACTAAAATGCAGTGGGAGAAAGACAGCTTACTGAGAGAAGCTACAATTCTTAATAGACTCCATCAGTGCTGCACAGGGGAAATTAGGCAATTCTGCACAGTATAAATCAGAGCAGATCAGTGGATAGGAGTAGCATTTGCCGTCTAGATACAGTTCACTGTTTATGTCCCCATTTAAATGAAAGAAAACCCAACAACCTAATCAGCAGCGTTATCACAGCACACTTGGTCTGGAAAGCAGCTACGCCCCATGTCCAGCTCCAAGCTCTGTCCTTGTATAAAGCCAGTGCCTGCTAACCCACCTACCTGTTCCCCTCTGTAGATAACATACTCGGCGTAAGCAAGTCCATTCACGCTTGGCCTGCCGATAACAGAATGGTGCCCGGGAGGGGCGTGAGCCATCTTCATTGTGCTGAACTGAAGAAAGGATTTGCCAAGGGTCACTCTACAGAAGAGCATTTGCCTAAAACAAAAAAAGAGAGCATCATTTTCAAATATCTTACTAGGAGTTGTATACTTCCAGGAGGACTTCAGTCTTTTGAGTTCATTTCATTACAATTAATTTCTCACAGCTTCTTAGAGAAACACTTTAAGAAACGAGTTCTAAGACTGTATAAAACCTGTCACAAAAACCTTTCGTGACACACAGAATGGAAAACACACAGTTTGTTTAGCCCTGACATAGAAGCCTGTTCTAGTTCATTTTATATAAAGCTGTTGAAAGAAGCTGAAACTCTCTGTGTTCCTACCAGCAGGGAATGGACAGATGTCAGAGTGTGAGAAACACAGTGGTCTACTCCAGGACAAAACAAAGCTGTGATTAAGTCCTGTTCCAAAATTATCTACCTCCAAAATTATCTGATCCACAGTACCACACTGTACTGCTGACCACCACTTTGTACTGCAGTTTAATCCTGAGAGTGCCTGGAGTTTAATTGCTATTTTCTCCTGACTCTTCATTTTCAAACTTGCTGTTTCAAGCCTCTTTCCTGAGCCACAGCTCACTTTGATTTATACTCACTGCACGCTTAGATGTAATTTTTGACCTTCCTGCGGGACCTGCTGCATTTATATTCGTTTTTGTTCAACCTTGAAAACAGAAAACTGCATTTTTCCTGCCATGACCAAGCTCAAGTGGCCATTCTTTGCCTGCATGTCACCCTGTGCCAGGATCATAAAAACTAGGACAGCCAGAATTATGTGTGGGGAACTCTGCTGGATTCCTACCTGTGGCAGATGTAACAGGACCTGTCTTTGTGTGTGGGACAGCCAGTTCCTCCCCCTATTCCATACACATATTGGTTGCTTTTCGAGGAGTTCTCAGCAAAGTAAATTCCAGCTCCAAACATTCCTCCAATGTATGCATGCCTTTCATCAAATCCTTTGTGAATGATAGCGTTAATAAAAGGAGACCCTAGAACAGTGACACAAAAAGACACATACTGGTTAAGTTGTATAGTAATACAAGACTCAATGTCAAGAGGTGTTTATCTGCCTCAAATAGACCATTAAATACCAGAAAGTGTGCTCAGTCAGCTGGAAGGGGGCGATACCCAGCAGGATGCAGTGATGTGTGGGATTTATCATTATATACCAAAATCCCACGTGTGACTCATTTCTTACTCATTTCACAGATCTCATTAAATGGCTTTCCCCCCACTCAAATTTCAGTGCAATTTATCTGTCAATGCACACCCTCTCCAGGAGTCAGCACTGGTTAAAGTGGGGCAAGGTGTCAGGACAATCATACCCAAAACCAATTTCCTATACAGAATCCACAGAAGAATCTAGGACAGAAGGACCTTCAGGCAATTGTCATTTGCAGGCATTTCTAGAGAAATCTTGCTGAAACTCATGGTTGGTTTTGATTCCTTTCCCCGATGCTTGCCTGAAGCACCAGAGTAAAACACTTTTATTGTGTGCTGCTCCTCTCATTTAGAAGACAGCATGTCTTTCTCACAGCAATGTAACACCATCCCAGCAGCTTTACTGGAAATGACTAAGATACAGCTTAGCAAAAAACCTTCCTCTTTCTTAAAAATCTGAAACATGATAGAAGTATTTCTTATCTAGAGTAGCTTTTTGGACTGCAGTAATCACACAGAGTAACTCCACCACCCCCACATCCCCAATGCACCCCCTGCATTTCTAGTGTAGAAACACAATTACTTCCATAGGATGGTGACACAGCAACAATAACATTGCCTGTGGGTCTTCGAAAGGTTTGGGGTTTTTCTGTTAAATACCAATGCATACAAAAAGATACTACTTCCTTACCGTGAAACAACATGCGCTCATTGTGATGATTATGATTCTCCTCTGAGACCTCCTTCTGTCTGTGACAGAATCTCTCCCGCAACTTCTTGTTCACTACCTTTTGAATCTACAGCAGAACAACAGATCCAACCATGCTGTTACCATAACATTTCAATCTCTCACACGTATTTGAATTGCAATTGAAATGAAATCTAGTTTCACGGAGTTCACATTAATTTGACTGGGAAACTGACGGGAAGACATGTGAATACTATCAAGAAACCCCATGGCTGTCCTGCACACAAGGCTGAAGTCTCTCCAACAACTCCGTAGCCCACACTTACAAATAGTTGAAGCTACTATGAAACAGCAGCCTAAGTCTTCAGGTTTAAGGACAACTTTCAGGCTTCTTCTCACAGGACCTTCAAAACCACAAAGAACTACAAACTGTCTGAAACTCCTTCCCACTCTGCTTTGAGCCCTGCTGACTGATCCTGTCTAGCTCTTTGAAACTTGCTGTCTAGTTTAGGCTTATTTTATATGAAAGAACTTTTTATTTTATATGAAAGAACTTTTGGTTCTTTTCATAAAAAATAACGAGATGTGCTGTTTAATCTATCTATATAATTTCAGCCACATGCTCTAATACCACTGTGGTTTCTGTAAAGGACTTCACCACTGGTTGGGAGTAGGATAGAAGAAGAGTTTACTTCAGGATGTGTATCTATTGGATCAAGTTGCAAAGGCTCTGCACAGGCTTACTTCTCAAAGAGCTAGGCAGCACTGGTAGGTTTGCTGAAGCTCAGAAACCAAGTTCTGTTCTGATTCCCTCTATTTCATTCTCCCCAGAACAAGAAACCAGAAAGTGTACTTTCCCTCAGAAAGACACCACTATTTTCTGGAACAGCATGGCTTGGAAAATGCATTCTTCTAGCTGGCAAGGGCAAAGGAGGTGGTGTCAAGCTGGAAAGTTGCATAGGGAGATAGAAACTTCTTATTAGAAATCATGTTCATCCTTTCACACACATACCCCAAATTGCCTTTAAAACTGCAAGAAAAGACTACACTGAGAAAAAAGATAATTCTGTGTTGCAAGGGTCAAACACAGAAGTTCTAGTCCTCTGAAATTCAATCAGGTTCTTCACCACCTCTGTCTTCAACATCAATCCTTCAGCCCAAGCGGACACTTTTCCCTCATGCCCTGTGCAGAGCATGCATTCATTTTAGCACTTGTGTTAACTCTATGCCTGAGTATCATTTCAACAAAGAACTTTAAATATAGAAGGGCAAACCATTAAACTGATTCTGCCTGCTGGTGTAACTACTAACATACTTTACCACATAAAACTGAGAGGTTTTGAAACTTACCCTGATGACATTGTATCTGTTGAAGATCCCACCAGCATTTCCACCATCCCGATGCTCCCGGATTGTACTTTGCATCTATACAGAAAACCAAAATTGAATGTTCAGCACATAAACCTTGCTAGCAAAGCAAAGTATCCACGCAATGTCTCAGTGTATCACTGGCAACAACAATCTTGATGGAAAATGAATTAAAAGGTGTAAATAAAAAAACAATCTCTATTTTAAATTGAGGTATACCCTAATTTCTCAAGCAGCAAACACATGCTGTCCCACAACAGGGAAGCTGGATGATGCAATTATCCAATCTTGTAATAAAAATCCACATAAGAAAAAAGAGAATAATGGTACTTGCTATCAAAATGATATACAACTAGAAAACCTTCTTTAAATTAGAAAAAAAAAGTCTTTGAAAATTAATATACAAAAGGATCACTTCATAGTAATAACAAATGTGATTTTAATAAGTTTAGTTTGCATTTCTTGGTATTAGGGAAATACCTGCACTGAAAATTCTCCTATGTCATTAGCAGAGCATTTCACATTCCCTCAGAAATAGTTTCATTTCGTCTTTTAGAGAAGTATTTATAGCTACAGCAACAATATTTTGTAACAGTTCAAATAAACATTCCAATTTACTATGGCAGACAAGTGACCCTTTCTTTCAGAGAAGTTTATAAAAAAGATCTGCACAAACTCCACTTTATGAAGTTACTAATAAAAATACACCCATCTAAGCTGGCAGCAATCCTGATTATCTAGACTTTTTAAACAACTCCAAACACTTCTGTGCTATAGTGTAGGAACATGACACAAATAGCAAATGCACAGTAAAATAGAGTTTCTTCAGGAAGTCTTTTTTCTGTTATGATTTTTGCTTTCAAAATGGTATGTGCCTGTAGTTTACTTAAATAAAAGAGCATGTGTGTGTGTGGGAGGCAAAATTACAGTCAATTCTCAATTATCCAAGAGCTGTTTATCTGGGTTACAGATTAACTAAGCCAGAGACAAGAGAAAACAAGCTGGTTCACTGAAAATGCTTAGAGAATTGCATGGCCTTGATGCCTTGGTTTCACACACAGCTTTTAATTTTCACAGGTCCACCTATCTACAGAAAGCTGTGCAAACTCTCTCTATGAGACAATATCCAACACAAGATCCAAAACACAACAACAAACGGGACAACTTCAGGCTGTAGCAAACAAAATAAAACTGGAATAACACTAAGTGAACAGAATTAAAAAAAATGGCAGGATATAGAAAAATAATTTCTATCATTGTTCTATATGAAAGAACAAATGAAGAACCCTAAACTTCGTATCAGATCTATGCAATTCATACACCAAAACCTATTTTAGCACTTTCAACACGTATTGCACACTTCAGCTCTGACAGGTTATCAGTGGAAAGAAAAATATATGGCCCCTGAAGCATTAAGAAAGGGACTTGGATTACCTCCTCTTCTACAGACTGATACTCCTTATCATCAGGAGCAAGGTCAAGGAGAATGGTCCCCTGACTCACACAGTGGAAAGTCAAATAAGGATTGGTACCTGCAAAGAGAAGGATGACAAGGAGCAAAAATCAACAGGAAAAACCAATACTGGCTCTATTTGTATCCATCATCATTATTGTTCTTCTTAAACAACCCCAGTACAGGAAATGCAAAATAAACACAAGGCATAAGCACAACCTCAAAAAGATAAAAGTGCTTTCTTTAGCACTTTTAGCTTTTAAATTAGAGGCTTTAAAAGAGAGAAGAAAAATGCATGTGGGATGTAATGCCCTTTATTGCTTCCTCTTTCCATAGAAACATTTCAGAAGCATGGGGCAGCTAAAACCCTATCAGGCTTATCCTTCAGGATATAACTTGCCTGTGGGTAGGTACAGAGGGCAAATCAATACAAAAGCTCCTCTCTGGGTGAAATAGAGTCCTGAGACATGGGAACAGCTTCCAAAGCTGCCTCAGGGGTATCCATTGTCTGAAAAGGCAAGTGATCACTTTGTCTGGTATCTCCTTAATAAATTCTTTAGCTATCAGAACCCACTCAGCCACCATGTCTGCAGCAAATACACTTTCCTGACATTCAGATTCTTTCAAGTCTGGTGACAATGCCTACATTTAGAGAAAGTGACTTATGGGAGCCTGTTGTGTGCTACACTTAGACTAGCCAGTAAAAGTGTCATATTTACCTTGCTGACCTCCTAGAAGTCTCTCCACACCCTTTATTAATTTGTGGCGATGTCCATACGCATTGATCCCAATTTCTTTAAGTTCCTCATGCCCCATGTCAGCCAACACATCCAGGGTTATCTGGAAAAGTGAAAGATCACAGAAATCACTTGTCAAACCTGGCCTGACTTTCAAGGCTGGAGACTTATCACTTCAGAAATTGGAAAGTATTCATGTTGCAACCAACAGCATAAAGGTAGATAATGTTTTGCTTCACTTCTACTTGCTGCCACCTTCTGGCAAACCTCTCCCTATCACAGGACCATACCCAGGTACTACAGCCTGAAGTTGCACAAAACTTTCAGTTCTTTCACACCAATTAACAAGAGCTGGTTCTCTAAGAAGGTTCTCACAAACATTTTTACTTAGGTAGAAGGGGGATGCACTGAAATGCTGGCACAAATATGAGAGTGCTCTTGAAGCATTCAACGTTTCACAGCATTGTACAATTTGTTACTTTCATTAGACAAGCAGAAATTAATATTCTACAAGCTTACTGATAACAAGCCAAGGTGAAAAAGTGCATGTGAAGGTAGTGCTTGGAAAAAACAGCTTAAAATAATAAGCTTAAAGAAGATGAGCTTGTTTTTTCTACAAAGAAACTTACAAGAAGAGCTAGATGATTCAAAATGATGAATGTATTGAATCCGATTTGCATTGTTAAATCTTATTAGCAGGGAAAGATCTGAACAGGTTAGGAGTTAAGGAAGCAAAAGTAGAACAAGACCAGCTAGGCAACAGAAAGCCGTGAAAAATAATAAGAAAACCAGAGAAGCGTATAGCTTGGTTTAAGGTTGGTTTCCTTCTGAACAGGAGTTCCAAATTAAAGAGAAGAGCTTATGCTTCATATATCAGAAGGGAAAAAATTCTATGGTATTTTATCTTTGAACATTTTATAGAAACAGCTGGAACTGTAAAAAAACACATTATATTTCAAACCTCTGTTTCCTGATTCCTCAATAAAAGATTAGCAGCAGAGGCCAAAGGAAAAAATAATCATCAAATCCAGTCTCTTGCACCTGTACCTTTCACTTCCACATGTATCTTTTTATTTCAGCATATAGTCAAAGTGGAGGGTGTTTCCTAGATCTAACCAAAGTATCACATGTAGCATTACAGGTGGTGAAAGGCTTGTTTGGCTGTCAAGACTGCTGAAGGACAAACACAGGTGACATTTGAACCTAACTTCACTATAGTCATCATATTCGAAGTTCACAAGGTTCAAAATAACTCTCAGAATACAAGCCAAATTGGCAGTCACAGTGTATGTGTAAGTGAAAGCTACTTGACACCTGAATCCAACAAGAAAAGATATTTTCATAGGTTTTGCAACTTCATCATATTGTATCTAGTAATTCATTTGCAGAAAACTGAAAGAAAACTTGAACACACTTGTTTTTCTGTAGATGTGAAGTGTGGGCTTTTTCCTTCCCTTTTTCAGTTAGAAAATGAAAATGTCATTCAAATGTATTACTTTAGTTTATCTCCTAAACACAGAAATAGAGATGAGGCTTGCCACTTACCTGTTCTGTCTCAAAGATGTCCCGAAGGTGTTCAAGACCCAGGCTTTTTAGGAACTGGGTAATGTTCATGTCAAGACCAGAAACTGTAAGAGAAGAAACAAGCCTTTACATCCTATACATCTGAAGTAACAAAAAACCAAACCAACCACCTTAAAAAAAAAAAAATCAAGCAATACCACTGATTCTCTTAAAATCCCAAACTCTGATTCTTTTTACAATCAATTGGTCTATGTCTGTAATAAACAATCTACTTCCATTGTGTCAAAGCTCTGTGCAAAGCTCATCACCGTTCTCCTTTCAGAATCAACTATTTAAAAGCACAAACCATCTGTGACAAATACAGGCTCGTACTGCAAAGAGAAGGAAAAGGGTGGGTATATTTTTGCTATGTGACCTCCTTAGATTCTGACCTAAAGCATGAACTCCAGATACTAATCAAAGGGTTTAAAAAGCCTTGGCAAAATCCCCAGCCATCACAATCATAACTCTTTCATCAAAATAATTCTCATTGGATTTTCTTTATAAAGTCAATGAACATCTGAGCAACTAATCAGATCTGCATTTGTAGTCAGACCTAATGACTGATAGCAAACACAGATGAACAGTTAACAAGTATCAGACACTTTAGAACACAGGTAACAGTTCAAACTGCACAGTATTTTCTGGCCAATCAAATGCTTTTCAGATAAACCAAGGCCTATTTTGATACTAAACTACTGTACTTCTGGCAATGTAAACTTGTCCAGCAGCAAATGCACCTTCTCCTTCCTTCCTGTCAGTTCCTGCTGCTCCATCCCCAGCATTTGATGCCCCTCCTACAGCCAGTTCTGCCAGTGGCCCTGTGAGGTTATCTATGCTGCTGGCAGCAGAGAGGCAGGATGGTGTGGATGCTGGCGAGATCACAGAGGCACTAACAACAGTAGCTTGAGGCTTGAAGCATGTAGGTAAAGCTTCTGGAGGCATCGCATCTATCAGCAAAGCTCGGATATCATCAGCCTGAAAAACAGAAAGAATAAGCTCCTACTATCACAAGTCACTGATCTATGGAAATAATTTTTAATTGTTTTATTTGATTGTTCTAGGTCCTATTAGAAAGAAAACTGACAGCTTCTGTTACAGGGGAATTCACGGTTGCAAGAGCATTTTGATTCACCACTCAAGACATAGGTGAATCAGGTTCTCCCCATTTCTAAAGGTCTGTAAAAAGCTACATCTATTTTTTTTCTGGCAGAATGACTTTATAAGTGCTAAAGCCAGGGAGAACAATTCAGCAACTTTACTTGAAATCCTTCAGAACCTAGGACAGGAAATGCCACTGTCATGCTTAACCTCAGGTGCACTGGAACAAGGTTTCAGTGGAAAGACTACCACTGCCTTTGTTATAATCACATCTCTTGGTTGAGAATAGAAAAAATAAGGACAGGAGCTCAGGAGAACTATGATCTTAGTTAACAGCTGGATTTAGCCTTTATTGACTAAATTAAGCAACACCCTCATCTTCAAGAACTTCCTCCTTAAAAATTCTTGTAGAACATGATTAAGACACCCTTATTTTCCCCCGGAGAAATCAAATAATTTTCATATCCTTCACCACAAAGCAAGTTTTCTAGAGCTCAGATTACTCTGGAGGATATTTCTTGAACTCTCCATAAATAAATCAATAACCCTAAAAGATACTTGCACTGAGACCAGACACAGCATCCAATTTGGTTGCATTATCTATTCCATCAAGATTGTTTAAGCTGGGGTATACATGCTCATATAACCTTATTAGGCTTTTAAACCATTTACAAGTTTACAGCAGCCAGTTTTAGAAAAAGTTTGATAGCCACCAATTTTGGAGGTAGAATGAATTCTTTGGAATGTTCTTTTGGAGTTAATTTTTAAAAAAGGAACTGAGATAATACGGAGGCACTAAGCGTAATAATTCACCAAATGTTCCCATTCCTCTAAAGGCCCGCCTGGTGTTCCTCCTAGGTTCAAAGAAATAATCACCAACAGAACACAGACTGACCATCATCAGAGACATTTCAGAGAGTTTTATTTCTGGGAATGAGGAGATTGATCCCAGGAGTGAATACTTAAGGAGAAGCAAACCTTAAATCACAAGCCATGCTAAGATTTCAGCCAAAGGAAAATGCCTGGTCCCATGGAAAAAAAGCCACAAAGAGGCACTCAGGAGATGCCCTTCTCTCTCCACCTCAGCACAATGGAAGCTGAGGACTGCTGATGCCATGGAGCCATAGAAATTAATTTAATATGCAGAGTACATCCTCCAGAGCAGCCTGTGGCTGGCTAACATGAACTTACTGTTGCCAGGTCTAGTGGTGTCTGACCCTCTTGGTTCTTCATGGTTGGATCTGCTCCATGAGCTAACAGCAGAGCACAGAGCTGTGTCCTTCCTTTTTGTGCAGCTTCATGCAAAGGTGTGAATGCCCATTTATCTGTTGCATTTACACATGTATTATATTTGATCAACAGTGCTGCTATGTCCACATGCTGGAAAACACAAGAACATCTTAATCAACATGACACTGGTAAAACATACATTCCTTTTTTATGCTGGAGATAATGGTGCCTAGAGACTCTTGTGGTTTCTCTTTCCTGTAATTCATTCTGCTTCCTGTGTCACAGGAGCAGCACACTTCTCCAGATACCAATTCATACTGCAGTCCACAATCATCTGTGTCTGTGCACTACCAGATCATTCACCAGCACAGAAGAATTGGGATCAGGTACAGAAGTAATTTCTGTCAAATCACCCCAAGTACATAGCATGAGGTTTGTGCCAGCTGCAGGAGCAGACACGACACTTAACCCTGCATAAAAAAATTATTTGTGGACAAATCTGAACTGGTGAATTTACTGGGCTGCAACTTTTGTGACACAATACTAGAAGCTCTGAAGATCAATGTGTTGTGCTACTGAGCCACTCCCATATATAAACAGAAGTCTTTGTTGTACTTTCTTTCTTGTAAGACTTTGAACTCATCTGTGGCATCACGGATCTGTTCTATCTTCAGTCATACTTTATGAGAGCTGAAATTGATAAAATATATTATGACTGTCACAAGGAACAGCTGTTTTACATGGGTTGTAAAAGTAATGAACTTATAACCCCATGCTTCCATCAATATACTGTCCTTGAAGTCTCGCAAGCAAAAATAAGAGAAACCTGATAAATGAAAATTTTGCCTGCCTCTAACCAGTAGATCTTTCTTGTGCAAGACAGCAAAGAAAAAAAAGCAGGTAGTGAAAATGAATGGGTGGGAGCATGAAACACTGAAATTTTAAGTAGAGGCACAAAGAATTGCCAATGGATTTCCTTTTTCCCCTCAATGGCAATTAAATGACTCTTTGCAGCTCTCATAAAACAGCTTGGTCTCTGAACAAGTGTGGATTGAAAATACTGCCAACTTTATTTTTCCTCTCTGTCAAACTTTTAAAGCAATTGCTGTTCCTATGATTTTTCTGTCACAGAAAGTCCTATTGAGGGACACACAGCATGAAGTACTGGGTGGGAGAACTGAAGAAACTTTGTGAGGAAAAGGCAGAGCCTGTGAATCTTGCCAGCTATGAACTTGTGAAACCACTACTCCTCTCTTCTCTACCTCCCATCACAGAGATCTGAACAGGCTGATGACAGCTCAGAGAGAAGTGTGGGATGCCAGGAAAGGTATGAAGCAACTCTTAACTAAATAAGCTGATGGAAAAGCACCAAACACTGCCTTTTTAATGTTTCCTAGAGGAAGCAGTGCAATCAGGTTAGATTGGCATTATGATTTTTAAAAATGATAATTGGCTAAAACCAATCTCTGACATTTCTCTATGCCAATAAAAAATGGTTTGGGTTTGTGTAAAATGTGTGTTTTGTTTTCTCACACCACAGAAAAGAATACAGTCTTTCCAAAAGAATTTATCTCTAGATCTTAGAAACATCCTGAGAATGAATGTTTAAAGGCAGATGCTGATAATCAATATTACTTGGTATTAAGACCCTGTAACATAAAAGAATTCTGTGCTGCTTTCTAATCTTTCATCAGGATTTGGGGCTTTTTGCTCTTTGGGACACTGGGATCCTACAGTGATGTAAAGAACCAATACAAAAGGCATAGACTGAGCTCCATTGATGCTCTTTTTAAAAACAAGGTGAACACTGCACCTTTTATTTCATTTGCTCTCAAACAAAAGCAAGCATGGTTCTGTTAGGGTCACCTGTTCCAGATTTTGCTGTACTTGTGCCAGGGCCAGGTAAGTAACAGACAAAGCATATAATGAGACCATCAAACCCAGTACATTATGATCCTCTCTGACTGTAAGCACAGTGCTAAGAGCTTCTCAAGCACTGTCTTTGTATAATTATTTGCAAGAGACTTCTTTCTCACCCAATCCACAACTAACAACTGCTTATAAGCAATCTATTAGGCATCTGTGTAATTGGGACACAGATGCTTACTCCTATATGGATGAAAGAGGGCCTGTCTCATCTAAAATGGTTTGAATCTGTCACTGCACCCCCTGCAGCAGATGGCCTGCCCTGGAGGACAACCACATTACAAACACAGTAGTCCTTCAACTCTAGCAACAGATTCCTACCAAACACCAGCTGTAACACACCTCCACATCCTATCATCATCTGCACACGATCCCCTCGTATTTTTCTCTTCCTTCCATCTAAGTCTTTCAGAGACAACTTCAGGTCTCTTCTGTTTCGAATATCACCCCAAACTGTTCAACCCTGTGCATCTACTTGCCTGCATAAAAGCTACATTGTAGTGATCTCCCCAAACTGCAGCATTTAACTGCTACAGCACACCTGAATCTGTGTCCTATTTAATGTGTAGGACTGCAAATAGCTCTCACAACAGCAACTTAACCCAACAAATGCTTCATCAAAACCTGTGTGTTCACAACAAAACAGCTGCAAAATAACTGGCTTTGGATATGACTTCAAAGAGTCCCTTGCTGCTCTAATCATGGCAAGACTGCCTGCACCTACCCCATAGGATGCTGCATTGTGTAGGGGAATTAATCCTCCTTTGTCCTGGGCATTAACATCAGCACCATGCTCAAGAAGGTATTCAGCTACTTCCAAATTGTTGTAACCAGCTGTAGAAAAAGCACAGGAAAAGAAATTAGGTATTAGGAGAGCTAAACTGAAGAAAAATATTTGACAGAAAGCTAAGGCAATTTTTCAACTGCAAAAGTTCCTCTTCCCTAGTAATTGTATTACCTCCTGAAATATGGCACCATAGTTAACTCTTTGTACAGGACAATTCTCTGCGAAACTCTTCTATACCAATCCTGATTTTGGCAAATTACATCTGTAGGCCTACCATAAATATACAAGCCTTGAAAACCTGGCATGTTACCCACCTGCAAGATGTAGTGGTGTTGAATTTCTTCCCTGGGTGTCTCTGCAATTGATATTTTCTTGCGTACACAGCTTCTGCACTCGTGCCAGGCACCCCTTCTTGGCAGCATCTAGCAAGGCAGCATCTCCTCGCAGTAAGTCCTGGATATCTGTGTCCCCTTCCTTCACCAAATCTAAAGGAGTGTTCCCATCTCGGTTCTTTTTGGTTGGATCAGCTCCGTGCTGCAAAGAGCAAATGGAATTCTAGTGTCACAATCATGCACAGAGCAGTGCACGTGTGGCACTATTTTGTGACAAAATCCCAAATAAAATGGGATTTTGCAGACCTACCATAATTAAGTAATAATTGTATAGATTAGTAGGCACAAGAAAATAAATTCAGAAGTCTGAGGCCTAAGAGCACTAGTCTGAAACACAGCTGTGTGAATCTCAATTCCACAGCCAAGAATGGCAGCCCTTTGCAAGAGCTGTACCTGCTCTACTTGCAGCTGAAGTATGTTCAGGAGCATTTCCTGCATATAGCTATTTCTTACTGTCACAGCAGCATGAAAGGAAAGCCAACTGCAAGTATCTTGCTGCCAGTCCTCCCCTTCTCCTGAAAGCTGGCAGGAATCAAATGGCTGGCAGAGGCATATCCTGAGCACAACCTTCTGAGCTAGCAAAACCAGGCTCTGAGTTTTGCTAAACGTCACCCTGATATTGAAAGACACTTGTTTCAGAAGGGAACTAGCAAAATACTCTTCTCTACACTTTCCAATAGACAACAGCACCATCTTAAGCAGTTTACAGGTCTTTGGAGAAGTGAAAAAAATGTTGGTGGACAAATGGAGTTGGATGACTGCTGGAGTGTATCTGTGCTGGTAAAACATGTAGATCAGGCAGTGATAAGAACACAGTACTGGAGCACTGGGGGATGAGAAGGGGAACATACAACTATGTAGAGCATATGGTGTGAGTCACGTCCACATTCAGTTTTGTGGGAGGACAGCTCCTTCCCTATTCATTCTCAGCAGCAGTGGGAAAAAACAAAGATAGATAAAGCAGAGGCAGCTGCTGGTGCTAGAGTTTTCTGGCTGACCTCTTCAGAATAGTCAATCACAGTGGTCCAATCCCTGCCATTTCCCATTGGACTGGGAATGAGAGAACAGCAATGGGAGAACAGAGGGAATTAACTGCTTTGTATTTGGAAGCAGTACAACTATGCTCATGGTGCAAAGGATGAAGAGCAAGGGGTAGAAAGGACAGAGTATTGATTACACAGAACCAGTTTCTACATATATGGTTCTTCTAGTAAGAGAGCACTCTTTGTGCAAAGCTTTTTAGACTGTAATGACTTCTCTAACACATGACCTTCATTTAAAACTCATCAAGATTGGAACTATTCAAATATAACCCAAAATAAATATCTAAAAGAAGAAGCAGTGTCTTCTGAGACCCCTTCCGAGGCATAGAAACAAATGAAAGTGGTCGTTTCAATGAAGGCTGATTAAAAAAGGCACTGTCTCCAAAATGCCTGTTTATTTTTGTTTCCTTCTTCAAGCAGATCAGGAGAGAAGGAGCACAAGTCAGGAGGGGTCAAGCTCAACATCCACAACTCAGCAGAACTGACAACACTGCCAGCTGGCATAGGAGACACAGCAGGAGAAATCCTGAGTAAACTGCAGTGTGAGCACATATCCACAGACTCCCAGAGACTTTACATCTGTGTCACCTTAAGGGCATGTTTAGCTCTTATCTTGTGAAAGAATAATTTTAAAAAACTAAATTTCAGCACTTTTCTATTTCCTGTTGTACATCCATTCAGGATCCTCTGAAGACAAAATATGGGTAAATTCCCTGTGGAATGACCAGAAAAGGACAGAGATCTCCAGTGTCTATAATGCAACACTGTGCTTGAGAGATTACAAGTGTTCCTATAGCTTGAGCTAACATCTCTATTAGGGTGTTCCTTCCAGGCCACCACCATGCCTACTCCACAGACATCTCTTAATATCTCCTGGTTTCTGCTGTAGATGTGCTTCAAACTATCATTCTTTTCTCTCTGACTGCTGTTTTGGTAATCAAGTGAAATAATTAATGATATAGGAGGGAAATAGTGGGGCTTTGCAGCAGCAAATGAGTAGTGGCTGGGGTAGATCCTCATTATTTTAAGACTATCCATATTCTGACTTTCTCCTATTTTAAATGTTGTGCTTCAGCGGGACATAAGTAGGCAATGCTGAAAGAGGAAATGGGATTGTCAAGAAATTCTTCTCTAGCACCCCTTTCATCCTCTCAGGGTAGGATCTGACGTTATGTTAAGAAGTTTCTCAAACTCATGCTTCTAACTGAAAATATCTTTGCATTACCTCATGCTTTTTAGAGGTTCTTCCTCTAAGTATAATGAATATTTATGCCACAATATATTAACATGCATTTCCTCCAGGAGCTTGATAAATTATACATTAACATAACAGTTTAAAATTTCTCTCATACCAAACAGCATTTAGGACCCACCTTCCGCTATTGCTCTGTAACACAAGCTTGCATAAGTAGTAACAGAACTTACTTAAATGCAGTAACTATTTCAGAAAGGGGTGGATAGGACAAGGTAGGGAGTTCTCATTTTTATATGAATTCAGCTGTTTTTTCTGGTTTCAGAGTATTGTCCTGCTTGGCTAACAGTATTGATCCATGTGCTTGTACTGTACTTGTACTGATGATTCTTTTTAAGTCAATGATATTACACAAGAAACAATGTGAAAATTGCAAGATAAAAATTGATTCAAAGATACCACAAAGAATTCACTGAATGCAATTAACTTTGCATTAATTAATCTTCAGAAAAAATAAATATATAAGCATTTAAAGACACATCTGAGATCTCCAGCACTTACTTTTAAAAGCAGTTTGCAGATTTCATATTTTCCTTTTGCTGCTGCTTCATGTAGAGGAGTGAATTTCCACAGGTCTGCCACGTTGACAGAAGCACCGTGCCTCACTAGGAGTTCAGCTACTTCGTAGTGTCCATAAGAACAGGCATTGTGCAGGGGTACCAAGCCACTAATCAAAGAGAAAGCATTAATAGCTAGAGAATAAAATCCTACATGCAATCAGTAGATAAAACTCCCACTTTCACAAGACATTATTGTTATCTTTCAGTCTTTCCAGTTTTCATGGTTTTATTTCTCTAGTAAAAAAATCAATTAAAACTTAATTATCCTCCTTTAGTCTCATCCACAAGACTTTTAAATACTTAGCAAGCTCCAATGTTACAGCTTCCACAAGCAACTTCAATGCTGTTAATAACAGACAAAAACTAAATTGCAAGACTCACAGTTGTTCTGAGTTTGGATATTTGAGTGTAAATCTCAAGAAAGACATAACACTATATAATATGTTTGAAGTGCAGTTATTAGTAAGTACTGCACATCTGACAGATACAGAAAAATACCCAAACACTTCTTCCAGGGTAAGCCTGAAAATACAGTATTGGACCCCCACCGTGAACTAATATAGGGAGTAAAAGAGTGAACATAACCATGCTGCTTCACAACTAATGGAAAAAAATGTAAATGCTTTATATAATTTAACTGAATATTAACTGTAAAAATAATTAACTTAATAATAAAAGCTAACATGATTAGAAAAATGTCCATAGATAACCCTGGTATTTTACCCCATTTTATTCAAAACCAATTTTAGATCACCTAAAACAAGTTAAAGGCTGCTTTTACACAAAACAAAGTCTCCAAAATGGGCAAAAAGGGGAATAGAAGCATCATGTATTACAGTGCCAGCTATGTACTTGATAATGGCTTTTCCAGAAAGGCAAGTATGCGGTAATGGTCTATAAACCTCCCTACAGCACAGGAACAATGCAGAACAAGGAGGAAAGAGAAAAATTTTCAAGAGAAAAACACCATGGTCACTGAAATTTGAAGTGAAAATGAATAGGTGGGATATAAATCTCACACTAATAGAGAACAGCAGAACATATCAAGGAATGAAATATACCCTTTATCTTTGGCATGCACATCTGCTCCATGGTGCAAGAGATACTCCACCACTGACACACGGTTATATCCTGCAGCAAAGTGCAGTGGTGTTGAATGACGGCCTTCCAGATCTCTGCAATTCACATTCTGAGGGCTGCAAAGTTGCTGTGAAGACAAAAGAACACAAAATCTAGTACAGAACTAAAACTAACAAATAAGGAACTCCCCAAAACCAAAGAGCAACAACAAAACATGAAACAAACAAACCCAAAAGAAAATAACTGAACGAGCACCTTTAAAGACCCCAAGACAAAATTTGATCCACTTATACAAATCTTTTAAGTATCAGGAAATTTCTTTCCACTTATGTAAAGTTAAAAAAATAGCAGTTCTAAATTTACAGCTGAATATACTTCTATAACAAACAAGACTTAAATGATGGAAGCAGTGTGAAGATGTGCCTAATGTATAAGAAAGGGTGAACCTCTACATCATCAAGTACCAGGTTCAAGGCCATGTAACCTTCTCCAGATATATTACCATTTCTGGCCTATATTGTCTTCAGGAAAATCAGAAATATTTAGCTTAGCAGTCAAAGAAGCTGCTGGTGCACAGAAGTGCTACTGTCTGAACATTAATGTATATCATGTTGAAGTTCAAGGTGAGAAAGTTGCACAACAGTCCATCTGCAGGCTGTTTTGTCCACAAACCAAATACAAAAAAACAAGATCAAACCTTCCTGTGATAGTGGGATTCCATGGCCTGACCCTTCACCTTCAGATTAAGGATGATTTAAAATATTAAGTCTGCTACCTGTTAACAGTATTTGCTTGCCATCGATTGAATCATGCACCTGAGGGCTTGTTTCTACTAAACTGTGATTCTGAGAATCACGGAGTCCACTTCAAAGAATTATGGCTACATCTGAGTCCATCGAAGACTGTGAAGGACTGTGTGAAGGACTGGCAGAATAAACAAGCAGAAACCCAAGAGAAACACACCTCAGTACATCTTAATGTACTACCTTCTAGAAGAAAATAAAAAAGATCCATGACTCCCATTTTTTACGATTTACCATTCATTGGACACTGCTTCCACAACTCATGTAGCAGAGGCTTCCACAGGCCTTGCACAGCAATGTCAAGTAGAAAATTCACATGAACTGTTCAAACCTACCTTCACAGTTTCCAAGTCTCCAGCTTTGGATGCTTCCAACAACCGATAATCCACATCGGATGTGCGCACAGGTGTACTTTCTACATAGGGAAAAAGATGGCTTAGGATTACGTAGGATACATAAGTTGTATTAACTTGTGCTTAACATATTGTCCAAAGCTGGGGGGTGAAGTGTGGTTACTTGTGAAAATGCAGCTGGGGTTGTGATGTTCAAGTTCATATTGCCAACATGTCTGAATAAGGAGCTTTAGTTTTAGAGCAAATCAGTCAGATTTCAACTCTAAGGCTGACATGATTCTGCCAACATTCTTCTCTCTGAATCTACATACATACATTCATGTGCACATTTTAACAGGTAACACTACCCATGTAACCAGCTATATCTCAGGAGTGGGAACACTTCAAAACAGTCCTTCCTTGCACTGCTGTAAAATGCTTTTTCCTTGTTTTGTCCTGTTTTAAGGCAATATTGTTGAAAACACTAGAGGAAATGGAGTTTCTAGCTACCATGTGTCTTCTCATCTATCTGGATATCTGCCTTTGTTTGACTACCTGCACGTCTCACTGTAAGGTGAGTTATTTGCTCTTTAGTAGCTATTGATGCCATTATTATTCTCTGTACTTGCAAAAATTCAAATGTAATGTGGGTAAGAGGATGCAAACTCTTATGGACTTATATGAAAAATAGTGGCACCCTCTTCAAACATCTATTCATCTTTTTAATGGAAGATATAAAGAAATTATTACCTAAGCACTATCTAGAGCACTTTCACCATAAAATCTTTCTCTACTGGACAAGCAAGAGATTTCAAGTAGAAGTTCAAACAGTTTAGCAACAATCAGTGTTTTTCTGCCAGTAACACTGTGCTTGTGACTGCTGAAGTACAGAGCACCTAACAGGCTGGCTGATGCAAGGAAAAAGGTTTCTTACATGCTCAGCAATATTCCAGTTGCCTTATAACTTGCTGTCAAAAGAATCCCAAAACTCCCTACACATGTGCCTTCCTACAATCTCCTTGTACAGGAGCATATTCTAGATCTACAAGATGGTTATTTTCTTTCTGATTTGCACAAAATCACTGAACTGAGCAGAGCTGTTTATTTATTTTCTGACAAGTGTCACACAATACATACTGTAGTTGTGTGCACTTGATGGCAGAAAGGAGAGATGAGCAAAATACTTAAGTCCCTTGCATCAAGAAAGAAACAAGATTCAAAGCTGTAAAGAGACAAACTGAAGTTCAAAGACACAAGCCTTTACTTTTACTCACCACTTAAGATCTGTTGCACTGCTTCATTTCCCATCTGTGCTGCTGTGAAGCCTTGCAAAGAGATGATGGAGGGATCAGAGCCATAGCTCAGCAACAACCGGCAGGTTTGCAAGTGCCCTGCTAACGCAGCCCTGTGCAATGCTGTTTGACCAAGTGTGTCCAGTGCATTCATCTGAAAAAGCAGCAGCAATATAAAATAAAACACTGTTGTAATTAAAAGGCCGCACCGGTCCCTGTCCTTAACAAAAAGAGCAATAAGAAGAATTTTCTGGCACACAAATTTACCTATCAATTCTTCTGCACTGCAATTAAACAAAACCAAATGACAAAACAGACAAACACTCTAAAGGAAAAATATTTTACCACAAATGTTTTCCTGTCTTTTAACAACAAGGTTATTTGTTTGCATGGCTAACAAACAATATAGGATCCCCAGAACCATACTTCAAATCGTGATCAAGCTTTTGACAAATTTGATGAAGATCAACCTTGTGCAAGAAAAGAAACACTATCACAGCAGGAGAAAGAGGTAACTTGACATAAATTGTTACCAAACAATTCAAAGATCTTACAGCTTTAAGGAAATTACCATCTGTCATTGTCAGAAGGAGAATAACTCAACATTACCCAGTACTAAGAATTAATGCAAAACAAAGATGTCAAATGAAGAATTCTATGAAGGAGTTGGGAGGTGGAGGAGAAGTTGGATGCAAACATTTCCTCCTCACTTTTTGTGCCTTTACATGAATGTTAAGAATAACTGGATATAATTCTTCTCAATACAAGGCTGTATAAACAGGCAAAATGGAGTATAATTTTCCAAGAGTATGATATAATGGAAACACATCCGTCTGTCAAGATCTAGCAGAGCAGCTAAATAACTAGAAGCATCTTTCCCAGTGCACTATCAAAAAAAGGAAGAGAATAATAGAGAGGCTTTAAAAAGCAGAAAAACACCCCCATGAAAATAACCTTTCAAGAAGATACTCTGTACCTTCTCTGTACCTAGCAGCGATTCATGACAAATTTAAATGCAAATGCCCAACAGCTTTTTTACCACTTTATGATATACAGAACTACTCTATAGTCTCTGCAAGCAACTCAGAACCTGTTATCTGTTTCCAAGCCTACAGATTTCAGGCTGTCACCTGCATGCATAATAAACTTTGTTACTCTATAAAATCCACCTTTTTACCTTCTCAAAATCTTTGTGGTGACAGCAAACAAAGGTTTTGCTTGTTATTTCTCACCTAAAATTCAGCATGCAGACGCTACTACCCTTCCATGAAACCAGTGAAAAAGTATTTTAGTTAAGACATTTATTCTATAACTAAATAAAATTTAACTAAAACTAAATGAAATTAACTATGCAAAGATCTACTACCAGATAGGGGAAAAAATAAGTAAAATACCTGCAATACTGCAATATCAAGTCACAAAAAAGAACAAAGAACAACCAAACAAGAGGAATGTGATTCAATATTGTCTGAAATTATTTTACAAACCGATAGGGTAAGAATTTCTCAGATCACAAACCTTTCTTGCAGCAAGATGGACAGGAGAATAGGTCTGCTTTCTTCTAACTGCACTCAGCTCATGCCACTCTAATGGGATTGCCCTAAAAGTTTTGTTTTAAATAAAAAACTTACTGTTATCATAAATATTAACTAAATGCTGAATGTCCCAAATACATCATTTTGTTCAGATGATGATCCTCATCTGTTTCAGGACACTGGATACCTTTCACTGATAAGGGCACAGAGGTAAACAGAACTCTGGGGCTACACACATTTAGTGATGGTAAAAGCAGAATGAAATTTGTGGATTCTCAAAGTAGCTGATAATGATCTGTTCATCCAAAAAAAGAAAATTATAAATAATGTATTCTTTAATGCTGACTTCCTGTGTTAAACAGGCCTGTACTGAACAAACTGTAGAAGCAATAGCAGCAAGGCATTCACTGTGCACAATTCGATACTGACTACGTCCCTGGAAAAAATGTTAATATTCATTTGAAAAGAACACTGTCAGAGTCATCAGAGCCATCATCTCATATATCTGATCCAGGTCTCATTTCACCTCTAAACCATTATCTTTCCCAACAGTCAATTCTTCTGGCAGAAGAACACTGGCCATTTGAAGAAATACCTGCTTCCATCTGAGACAAAAAAGGCTGCAGCTGACTGAGGGATGCATGCACCAAATGCAGCTGCTCTTTACCTCAGCAGCAGAGTTAGGCTTTGCAGGACAATTTCATTGGGAATATATTCACTTTGGGGCAGATCTTCTCTCATCAATATTGCACCACTTCTCTAAAACCAACCAAAGAATATATTCCAATAAGGCTTAAAGCAAAAGGACTTACTTCCAAATGAAAATCAACTTAAGCACAACAAATTGAAGTACAAAACTGAGATTAAAGTCTTATAAAAATCAGACCTCATAAGAAATATGCCTGGGTTAAACAATGTTCAACACCAGGTCCAAAACCATGTGCCCCTTCAAATTCAAAGTTAAGTCTAAACTCTGTTTAACAAAAATGTGAAATATGCAATGTGTACTGCTTTAACTGTGCCCTGAGTAGCCAGATTGTTCCAGCTGCACTTATTAAAAAAAAGATAAATATCAATTTGGTCCCCTTTATAGGCAGTCTGAAATTAGAAGGCTGTAGCTCTGAATTATCTTACAGACAAGTTTTCTGCAAAGAGTTAAAAATGACAGGTTTGACAGTTTTATTCCACAGCACACTGGCTCTGGATCCAATTTCTTCACCTTTTAGCATGGAAGCAGTCATTACATTGCTCAAAATGCAATGTAAAAGTAGAATACAGTTATCAATTGAAAAGAGTTTTTAAATAAGTGGTTTCAGAGAAAGATACTGATCTATTCAGTAGTAGCCAATGCAGACTTCCTTCTGTTCTCTCCTCTTTCTCCATTAATTTCCTTTTCTCCATCTTGAACAGACACAGTAGAGAAATGGAAATGGTCACATATCATCAGAAACTAGTGAGATTTCCCCTTCCCTCACTGCTGCTCTCTTGGAGCAGTGTACACAGTTACGGCAATATTCCCTCGGCTGCCAGGCACTTGTGGCAGCTCAACAGCTCAGATCTGTTCAGGAAACATTTTTTGCAAGACTTCATAATCATATCAGCCTTCTATCAAGATCAAATGTCCTAAATATCCCTCCTGCTCCTTGACACTGCACATAGCAGCACAAAAAGCAACAGCTTCTAAGCACTGTGATTTTCTCTGTAAAATCTTTCTAAAATATGTACATTCTAAAAATCACATGTGAAACTTGTGCTCTGCCAGCAGTTCCATATCACAGTATCCTTCCCTGCAATGCAAGTGCTTTAACTGCTCTTCTGCTGCATTAATTCTGAAGACAAGCTTGCAGTATGTCTTGTGTCTTGTTTTCTGTCCTGGGGTGACTTTATGATGCTTTTATCCCCATTCATTTGTTTAACCCAGCAACAAGTTTTGCACCTTTAAGATTGGTTCCAAGAGCAAAGCAGGGGAGAAAAGAAGAACAGAGGTCTCCTCCAAAATTTGCCCTAAACCAGGACATTGTCTAAGAATAAACATAGGAGTGAAGCAGCATTGGTGACAATTTCAATCTCAGTCAGCAAAAAAAGGCAGGTGGAAAGATGGTCAGTTTTACTCTGAAAGCTCCGATAGGATTCTGTCAGATGTTCCACAATTACCTCTTCTGTATAAAAGCTTAAGATTAAGGTCAGGACATTTGGATGTGAAAAGTTAAACCAGTCAATCACAACAGACCACACAGATCTTTAAGTTGTTAGCCATCATAGTCTACAACCTGCTACATTTCTGAAAGGCAATTTAATTTTTCAATTCTTACTGTTCCCTGAGAAAATCATACCTCTCCCTGAAATGTTGGAAGTGAATATGTTACACAACAAGGTTATTCAGAAACATTTCAGTTTGTTGTGTGGGTCTAGATAGATGGTGAACATTTGCAAATCCATGATCTCGAAAGGCTGGCAACATGATATTCCAATGCACAGAAATAACTGCATTATGCAAAGATGAATAAAGCAAGACCCTCCCAGCAGAGCAGAATGAATTAATTTCTGCTACCATCATGAATAGGGACACTAGCTCCCTGACATGACCTTACAAAGGCTCATTTTCTCTTGCAGAAGAGAGGCATATCATAATTAAAGAGCATTCATCATTGTCGGAACCCAAGGTGTCCCTCAGACACTCTTGGATGTTCCGGGCCCAGGTCAGAAGCATTTGAGACCCTGGCATGCAGCCAGAAACCCCTGTGGCTTTGAATCCGATCCATGGAACAATTTACCAACCTTGCAGGAAAAACAAGAAATCACAAAAGTTTAGATATTATAGTAGAAGTAGTCACAAAGTGAAAGGAAGAATCTTTGAGTGCTGTACAGGGGGGTTTTAGGCCTTGTACAGAGGGGTCTGAGTTTTGTACATGGGGCTCAGAGGTTCTAAGATGGAGGGATTTGGGCGTGCCCTGTCCTCCTTCTTTCTCCTTCCTAACCTCCATGTTCATGGTGATGTTGGCACTCACAGATTGGTTTAGAGTAGAAAGTCACCACTCAATATAGGTAATAGGCATTAGGGAAAACCATAAACATTTAACATGTAATGTGTGATATAAAAGATGGCACCAGCCCCCTGGGCAGTCAGAGAGTGTGTCAGAGAGTGTGTGTGTGCGCCTTTGTCTGACCTGCTGAATGGACCGCAGCAGTTCAGGAAGAAAATCTTTTAGATAACATACAATAATCTACCTTGAGACTGGACAACTGAAGACTGCTGAGTCTTTCTTTGAAGGCATGGGTTGGAGGAGAGACTTTTCCACCTCTCGGGGTCACCCCAATCTGGGGGTGAGCCCCGTCACATCATCATCTCTGCATTTGCCCAAGATACCAGTGAACTCACATGCTTTCAGGTCTTTCTTTCCAACAATCCTTCCAGTTCAGAAAATACTCTAATCCTTTACTTCTGCACTGCTAGAAAGCTGAGTGTCTTTCTGAATACATTATTTTCCCATGTGTCTATAAATTTGGACAACAACTTAAGTCATATGAAATATTCAACTATCTAGAAATACAAGAAAACAGGACGAAATGCACTTTTTCACTAGTTCACCACTTTCGAATTAATTTTTAAATTAAAGATTTTGATCATCTTCAAAGATAAAATCATAGCATTTGAAGATTTGATTATGGGTCTAATAAAAATTGTTTATGTTTGAGGATTCTTTGAAGATGCTCTGCTTTTATTTTTCATATGGTACTTTGAGAGTATTCCACATCAAATAAGCAGTGGTGTGAAATGCTGTCTCACACAAACAGGGCAGGCAAACAAGGAAAAACTGGCATTTAAAACCACAAATATTTATGATCAACATTCTTGAAGACAAGTCTAAGAAATCCCAAGGTTTCTCACCTGCTCTTTTCATTGACAGTCAACTTCTGCAAACTCAAGTACCAAGCTAATGAAAACATCTTCCATGGAATGTGTGTTGATTAGACATAATATGCTGACGTGCAACTAACATGCACAAGGACTTCTTCACAACTCAAATTGGGAACCTAGTCTGTCCTGTCAACAAGGGCCAGCAAGACACACCAAAAAAAGCAATTTATGGTTAATTGCTTGCCAGTAGGTTAATTCTTGCCAATACAAATCACAGAATATCCTGAGTTGGAAAGGACCCATCAGGATTATCAATGATCCTGTCTGCACAGGACACCTCAAGAGTCACACCATGTGCCCAAGAGCACAAGTGTCCAAACACTTATTGAATTCTGTCAGCCTTGGTGCTGTGACCACTTCCCTGGGGAGCCTGTTCCAGTGCCCAACCACCCTCTGGGTGAAGAACACTTTCCTGATATCTAACCTAAGCCTCCCCTGACACAACTTCATGCTGTTCCATCAGGTTCTGTCACTGGTCACCAGAGTGAAGAGATTGATGTTCTCAGATGTTCTTTCTGTAAAATAAGTCTCGATCAAGCACATGTTATTCAAGCAGTCCTTCACTGTTTATTATTATCTAACATACTTCAAACAGCAAATTTACATAGTGATAACATTATGGATAATTAAATCCAGCTCCAAGACACAAACCATCCCCTCTTCATCCCAAATTCCCTAAAGCAGTCTTTATCATGCTTTAGCCCTTTCCATAGAACAGAAAAAGGCTACGCATACAAACTTCACTGTACGTGAACTCACTTTTCTGACACAGCTGCTCCTCATGAAAACAGAAGAATTTCCTATAAAATGCTAAAACAATCCTAAATTATTTTCTATCTACAGAACTTTATATGACATTGTCTCCTAGAGCTATTATTGCTGGTTATTTTGTGAATCAGCTGTCTGCCTTCTGTCATGGTATTTCAGAAGAAGAAAGTTCTGCTTTCTTTGAAGCCCTAACTACACATCTTTTTCAAATTGTTACTCTCTCAGTAATCAGTAGTGGTTTTCAGAAGGGGGATTAAAGCTGGCTTTAACAGTACCTCTCATTTGACAGAAGAAACAGCTGCAAAGTGAAAAAGCCCTACATTGTAGGTGTCATCCATACACACTTCAGTAAGCATTTTGTAAGAGATCACAGTGGAAATTTTTATTTTATATTGAAAAAATAGAGTTTGATGGAAGAACTGAACATTTTGAAAAGGGGAAGGCTGCTTGGTGTCTGGTTGTGGGATAATTTTGTTTTACTATTTGCATTAATGACTGTGGCACAGGAGAATTGTGCTAAAGGGCACAAATATAAAATATTAGCAAAATCAAGATTCTCTCTGCACTGCAAGATTTCAGAAAAGATCTGAGTACTACTGTCTCATGTCTATTAAAAAGGCAAATATGATCCCAGTATGCATCAGTCAGGCACTTACAATAGAGGTATGGAAGTGCCATCATGGAAGGCAGTGGTGGAATAAATTCTATTCTTGTTGCCTGAATGCCAAGATTTCCTCTGGTGCTAGTAAAGAGAAGGGGTTATAAGGATTAATAGGAAAGGCAACATTCCCTTATTAGGTGTTTGAGGCTTTTAGCCTACCAAAACAAAGGCTAAGAAGAAACAGTTTGTTCAATGCAAACACCTCACTAAAGGAAGCATCAAATAAGAAGACAGGTATTTAAAAAGCAGGAGGGTGCCGTTCAAAGAACAAATGGATCTTCACTGGGAGGCTGCTTTCACAGGGAGACTAGATTCACCAGCTCATGAGAACCCTCTCTTGTAAAAAATATAACCAGACATGGTCAACGAGCTTATTAGATCTGATTACATCTTATTAAGTAACTAAAATTTAAGACACAAAAAGAGAAAACATGAATGAAAAACTTCCAAACACACAACAAAAGAAAAACATCAAAACCTGTATCATGATTCAGGAATGAAAGCTGCCGTGTCACAATAGCCAGAAACAAAGAAATCCCAATGTCAAGAACATCTGATGAACCGAATGCCCACAGTCAAAGCATGAGCAAGAGGTCAAACGATAATATACAAGCAAGACAAACATTTTAGAGTGATTAAATATGCCTAGTTAACTAACTAATACTCTTGAGCATATCCCATCCGGGAACTTCAAAGTGCCTCATAAAGCCTTAATGATCTACCTTTCATTAAAATTATGGGTGCATTATTTACTGTTTTACAGCTAAGAAACTTTGGACGCTGATCCACTGCACTATGGAAATATGCACTTAATATTAACTTTGATTAGTCTCCTGCCATGCACTTAAGTGCTTTGCTAGATCATAAATGTGAATGGCCTATCCTCAGAATAACATAGGATATGGGATATGAATGAAGAAGGAGGTTTAATGATCACTAGGTACCTCTATTTGCATACTGTTGATGGAATAAATGACAGAACACACCACTCAGCATCATTTTGTAGATAACTGTGCACCGCTCAGCACCATTAATCAGTTCACAAGTGACTCATGGATCACGATTTATGAATCCCTGCTTAATGAGATAAAAGAATTACAAGCTATCATCAGAATGTGCTAGTGACAAAACAAAATGGGTCCATTCTAGTAAGGATGCCATCTTTGAGCTTACTCCTAAGCCTGCCTACAACTGAGATAGATTTTCAAGGGAGCACTAATTTAAATAAGGAGAGTACAGCAGCAGCACACAGAAGCTCCTTGTATTTCAAAGCAGGTAGTACTTTGGTATCAGTACATTTGAAACTCCAGCATGTCCAGTTCAGTGCCTACCCAAATACCATCAGTACTGAATTCCTGCGCAAAAGCAGATCCATAAAAGTTATGAGGTATATCTATTCCTACAGCAAAATGATTTTTTTTTATTTCAGTGTATAGGTATGCTACTAAGAGTGAATCTGGGAGAATAATAACCAATAATTTTAATTATTATAATCAAGAACTTTGGCCCTGCTTTCCCCCTTAGGCAAAACTTAGTAGTCACCACTGCATTAAGACTGTCAAATACGATCAACTCTGCTGTGGAATTGTTGTTAAGCTATTTTATGATGCTGTTAAAGTAGTGTGGAAGTGAATAAGAAATCTGGCAGTGAGCTCTTATACAGACTTATAAATTAAAATTCATTGTTTTAAAATAAAAACACTTAACTGTGCATACAACTACATTGCTCATACCTTCTATCACAGCAAGAGTGACACTTGATCGCTATTACAGGCAATAACATAATACAACAGGTAATAATTCGTAACAATGAGCTCTTCATTTCAAGCTCCCTGAATGGAGAGGAAGAGTTAAAACGAGTAATCTGAGCCCCATTCAAAGCAAAAACAAGGAGAACTTTTATATTTTAGCCAATGCAAATAAAGTATCCATCAAGAAGAGTTTCTGAGAAAATTAAGTAGTGATGTATATCATTACCATGAATATTAAGTTTGCTGCTAAAACTTGGAGAACGATCATTCTGAAACACTTTTGAAAGATGGTTAAACCACATTCTAAATAAAGTTAGTTATACCTTCCTCTGCCTTTAATAACTTGCTGAACAATGTGTTCACAAGCTCACAAATTACTTAGGTCAGCACCTATCAATAGCTAAAGGGCACAGCAGAACAATCTGACCCTGAGAATAAGAAGCAAGCAAGGGCTAAGGAATACTCAGTGTTAGGATACTAAACTCAGTGTTATTACCCTCAGCCATTGGATATTTTCAAGTCAACAAGATAAAGTAACATGAGGAACTGAGATAACAACATTTATTAGAAATTATATCAAGGTTCATTAAAAATGAGTAAGGTAGGCTCCTAAAGCCTATAATCAGTTACTTGGAGAGAAGTAATTTTCAAATAGGATTCGTGAGGATCCTGTACTTATTTCAGATAAAACACACTTCAAGGTTAACAAAAGAAGCACAAGGCATACAGAATAAAAAGCAACAACTACCACAAAACTTACATGGTATATAATCAACATAACCCTTCTTCTTGCCCTTTGTCTTAAATAAAATACATGCAAGTATATTTACCTTTGCTCCATGTTTATGCAGAACTTCCATGACATCATTATGAGCTTTTTCAGCTGCAACATGTAAAGGTGTCATGAAACTAGAGGAGAGAAAGAAAAGTGATGTATTAGTTTTTTACATTTCTAGTATGACAGAGGCCTTTGGAAAACTCAAACATTTCAGAAACCTACTCTTTGTTTTTCTCGTTTACATTTGCTCCTTTCCTGAGCAATAGTTCTGTAACTTGTTTCCTCTTCGGATGCACGGCAGCAACAGCACAGTGCTGCAAAAAAAAAGTAAATATAAAGTCTATTTCAACTACACAGATGATAAAGAACTTTAAAAATACATTACTTCATCACTTAATTATTCTGCTAAAAACAGGCTACAAAATTTACAAACAGAATTCATCATAGTGAACAAAATACAGGTTTAGTGATCAATGCTAAATTATTCTACTCAGAAAAACAATTTTAATTTTAAAGCTATTTGTCACTTAGGAAAAAAGCAGTATGGTCCCAACTACATTAACCAGCTATCAGGACAAAACTGTCACACAATGAACAAAGGAGGGAAAGACAAAGAGTTTGAAACAGCCTAACTTTTTACAGAGGGTCTCCAAAGGGGTCTGTAAGGATTCTGCTGCAGTTGTCAAGTTGACAACGTCACTTATGACTTGAACGTCACTTATGTTCTTTTTCTGTTCCAATGCATACTGACCTTGTTAATGGCCATTTGTGTCATGCACCCAACTACAGATTATGCAATAAGCAAAGAGGCAATACACTTCTCTTAGAGTATCTTTCTTCCCATGCTACGAGAAAGATACAGCCTTCAATACAGAGCTTCTCAATGCTCATGCCTGCCCTTGTGGGACCACACAGCCCTTTGCTAGATGTAATTACTGTCCTAAATGTGGCTGGCATCTGTTGACTCCTCAACAGTGGCCTTATCAATGTATTCCTGAAGCCTGGAATTACCAGCATGGTTCCAGCTAAGATTAAATACCCAGTTTTAAAATCAAGTCCAGAAATGCTTATTTCAAGTTTGGACATCTCAAGATAACAGACTATGAGAAATAGGAGAAACTTTTGGATTTTTCTGTTTATACCTTTACCCACATTTTAAACCAGTAACCCATAAAAGGTGGAAAGTCTCCTGGAAGAGTTCTCTAACTTTCCAATAGCAAAACAATAGCCTTTACAATTAGACAGACCCCAAACCCAATGCTAATAGGTAGCACTAGTACCAATAACCATCTTTTATCCAGTTTTAGCCTTCATTACGAAGTAACTTTCACTCCAGCTTCCATACTGCTGTTAATCAGCAAGGCACATCCAAATTTTGCAAAGGCAAGCTTTCTAAATAACCATTAAGATCAAGTTTTGCTGTGATGTGAAGCAGCATTTTTAAGTCTTTGCAGATAATATCCTCTCTCTTTTTCCTGTCTATATGATAAACAAGCCCTAAAACACACAAATGCTGAAGTATTGCCACACCTCAAAGCAACACTAAAACCTATGTCAGGTGCTTGCTTTGGCCTTTTGGCTAATACAGCAGAGACCCCCGTGGCCCATGGAAAATGTTGTCATGCTTAGGGCAGAAATAGCTCAGTTAGATTACACATAACCTCATCTGATCCTGGAAGCTAAGTCCTTTCATTTGGACTGGTGACAATTTGGAAATCTCATATATAGCAGCCAAAAACTGAAAAATCACACTCAAGCGCTTAGTGAACAGTGAACCAAATACATCAATAGAACTAAAATATTCCATTTGGTCCAGCTGTCTCTGCAGAATCAGCAGGCAGAAAAGAGCAAAGAACATCAGAGGACTATGAAGTGATCATTACACAGCTAAAGAGATGCCACATAGCGGCAGCTGATACACTCAGAAAGAAAAGGATAACATAATCCCAAATTTCATACTGTCTTCACATTCAGCCTATAAAGCTCTATTCTCTATCATGCTTCTAGCTTCAGGCGAGGATGCTGAGTCCTCCACAGAGGAAACAGAGCATATGGATGCTTGGTACCCAACACACAATGTTCTGATCACAATGTTTCCAATACTAAATATGCAGTTGCATGCCTGCAGCTGAGACCTGCCACTGGGAAGAAAATGTTCCATTGGAACAAAATATCATAACTCTAGTGGTTTTAATAATACCATCAGTCTCAGCTTCAAAGTTTTCACTATATCTGGGATACTGGTTGTGTTCTTTGCTTCCACTGCTTCTTTAAACAATTAATTAAGAGCAGGATAATGCTATGAAAGTCTCAAAAGAGCCCTGTTTCTACAGCTAATGTGACTATTCCAAACCTGTCAGTGCTATTCCAAACCTGTAAGACTCCATGATATACACCTATTTTCACCACAATTTTACATATCCTATGAAAAAAATTTGTAATCCAAGTTTGCTCACATAAAACATGAAGGAAGCACTGGGCTACTGAAATAAAACTTAACACCATAAAAAACCACAGCAACAGTCCAACAAAAAAAAGAGGTTTATAGGAAAAAATGCAAGAGAAGTGAAAAATGAAAAGGTGAAGAGTGACTGGACTTCTGTAATATACCAGAAGGAAGGAAAAAAGTGATAAAATAAATTATATGATGTTTTTTCTATATGGTGATTTTATTTAAGTATAGAAAGTGTTCAATGCCAAATTCTCTATCTCAGATGATGAATGTATTTTCATAGTGCAGAAATAAAACTCTTTGACTCCAGGCTCCCAGCACATTTATCATAAAACAAATGGATTGACTCTATAATCTCACCAGTGCAGTCTCATGCGACTGTGGCTGCTTAAAATTAATGATCTCCAAAGCAAGTGTCTTTTTCACTTTGGCTAGGTCTGCCTCTCTGGCTGCTTGCAGGAGAGAGTGTCCTTTGAATTCATCTGTTAGAGGAAAAAGACACATTTAATATTCAACAAAATGTCACATTTATAAATGTTATTGCAGAAAGACAGCTATACTCAGTAAGAGGAAAGAGGAGTGCTTCTGCATGTCTTCGGGTGGCAGCTGACCTGGGACACAGAACATGAAAGAAGCTTTGCTGAAACCAAAGGAATGTGCTAAAGGATAGGGGAAGCTATTCCTTGAGTTAAATCCTTATAGCTTTTCCCCCTTTTATCCTCCACCCACTTGACATTAAATGTATATGTGACCTCTACATTACCCACGTCTGTGTTCAAATAAGCACAATAATATGAGCTATTCTTAAGGAAATAAAGCTTTACAGTTGTTTTTCAAAAACTTTATTGTATTTGCAAGACAAATAATTCAATGTAAAGTATATTAAGTATATATATAATTTCTATAAAATTATAAATAACAACAAAACCAACAATAATACATATATAAAATTTAAATATAAAATACTAAACTATTGGTCTTAAAGAAAACTAACTAGCTAAGCATTTGAAGCCAGTCTGCTCCAAAAATGAAACAAGTGTTGATAGCAGGTGTATCTTTGCAAGTACAGATCGCTCATTTCATTATTTCCAAATCTTGTTTAGCTCAGCAACTATTTCAGTTTTAAATAACTTTGAATTTGAAAAGAAGTGTTTCTCTCAAAATGTTCAGACAAAAGACAGGTTAGCAAAAATTTATCTGAGCCTGGGAACTAGAAAAAAAATACCTCAATTTCAGTAAAAATATAAATATTTTTGTTTCATAAGTAAGCTTGAAATCCTAGGTTTGTTAACCTAAGGGCTTTCTTCTCCCACGTTTGTTTTAATGTCTGGTTTAAATTTCTTTGTAAGCAAAGCACTACTCAAAGCACAAATGCAAATAAATCTTGAAATAACAAATATAATGTAACTTTATTCCCCAAGTATAAGATGAAATAACTCAAGAACATAAAAACATGATATTTTGAGACGCAAATACAAGCTATCCCATCAAGATACTGTCAAATTTGACATAATGCTCACATTTGTTTACAAATTTCAGTGGATATTAACGGACATTAATCTTTCCTCATTGCTCTTGAAGAACTCTAAATACACAAATAAACTGAAGTTTAAATTTTTTTTTTTTTGCTTGTTAATTTAAATAAATGCTAAATTAACCTTCCTCAGAGCCAGAAGCTATAGCCCAGGACTCAGAGTAGAGAAGTACCTAAAAGATACTAATGCCCTTCTCTTTTCTTCTAGACCAAAGCTTTCTGCTGCACATGATCTCACCATCTTCCCCTGCAAAAATAGTGACTAGACTAAAACCTAACTAGCTGTGATTGTGAGTAGTGCAGGATCACATTATTAGTGTCTGGGGGCTTCTGCTATACCTGAAAGGTGAGAGATAAAACCAAAAACTTATTTAAAATTGTGATTCTAATTCTCAAGTTTTCTGTAACTTTATAATGCTCTGTTTCCATATATGTCTCATTTAATTATTTTTTACATTTAATAAGAGTCAGAAAACAAAATCCCCCAAAGAGGGAAAGCAATGGCATACAAATTAAAATTTGAGATGAAATATTGGTTTGTAAACAGCATAAGGAGTGCTACAAAAGAAGGTGATGGAATTTCCATCTCCAAGGTTGCACACCAAAGCTACCTACCTTTTCTAAGTTTCTAAATGCAATTAGAGCCTCAACATAGAGGCTCCTGTGTGACTGAACTGGACTTTAAACATAAAAAAAAAAAAAGCCGAAGTCACTGATTCAGCAGTGCCTTAATAATTCTAAGCTTCAGAAAACCAGGCAATATGACAAACGACGTATCAGAGGTACCTGTGCACTTCAAAGCACATGCACAGCTGCTGCTGCTCTGCTGCTTTGCGTCCACTTCTGAAGCTTGAGGAAGGTGGCCTGAAAGGAAAGCATCCCTTTCCACCCACAACCAAGTGTTTTCAGTCTGGAAACACTTACAGGTCAGTCTCTCCCTGAGCTCAGGCGTTGGAGCCATGTCAACCGCACTCTTGCCGTGGCAGTTGACCAAGGTGGGATCGGCGCCGTGGCTCAGCAGGAGGGAGCAGACCTCCACACGGTTCTTGGAAGCAGCCTCGTGCAACGGGGTGAATTGCCAGAGGTCCATAGCATTCACACAAGCACCATGCTAGCACAGCAAAAAAAGCCTTGGATTAGGAAGAAATCATCTTCAACAACTAAAAAGCTTACAAATTTTCATTTTATTATAAAAATTGGTTCAAATCACTCATGTATGAACACACACACAAAATTAAATTAAAATTACCAGCATACACAAAAATACCGTTGAATCTGCAAAAAATAATTGGAACTTTTATGTCAGCTAATTTTTGAACAGAAAGATTCAACTCTACTATCAATCCAAAGAAATTAGATCAAGAAAAAAACACATATACTGTTTCAAAGACCTACACTTGCAGGCTTCTGAAATGACAATATGATATTTGAAACCTGTTACTATCAGGAAAAAAAAAAATCTTACTTTTCAACTCTGATATAACCAGTTCATTTAACACATCTAAATCAACACTTATTACTTTCCATCCTTCTGCTTACCTTAAGCAGCAGCTCTGTAACCTCATAGTGTCCATAGGAACAGGCGTTATGAAGAGGCACAAGACCACTGCATGGAAGAAGAAGGCAAATGACAAATTTCTTTAAAGTGGCATTTTTAAGGGAGAAACAATTTTCTCCTTACTGAGATGAAACTATCAAATTAAAGTTAAAATATTTTAAGTAGTTAAGCATTTAAAAATTAGGATTTACAATCTAATGAGAAAATCTGACTTCCCCAAACAACACATTATTTAAGAGTGGCATTAAAACTTGGGGTTTTGTTGCTTGGTTTTCAGAGGGTTCTTTTGTTGTGGGTTTTTTTTTTGCCTTAACAGGCCACAGATATTTAATCTACCATTAAGACTAGCATTAACTGGCTTTGACGTGATCTTTCTTGAAGCTATTAAGGAGGGGGAAAGTCCCATTCCATGTTCAATTTCCTCAACAGTGTTCTGCTTCTGCCTAAATAGGAACTCCTGTTTAAAATGCTATGTGAAAGGCAAAACTCCCCAGATAACACTAACTTAACTCCTGGGTATTTTATGATGATGTACAAATATCCATAGAAAGCAGACTCAAATTGCTACTCTAGACTGTGGAATGACCTGATTTTCCTCCATTTTTTTATAGTACAACCTATTTAACTGTTCAAGATACTTCTAAAAGAGTCCCTGTAATTTTTGTAGTGTTATATTACTGCAGGCCATACTTTAAAATGACACTAGCAAAGTAAAAACAGGGATTTAGTCACAAGCACAAGATGTAATAAAAGTCATGCATTGAAAAGGAGATGTGAGATGGGCAATTACTGCAGAGGACAAAATGAGTTTAATTCGAGCCAAGCATGACAGGCTAGTTATGGCTCAACAGATCAGTACACATAATACATGAAAACCACAATTAACCCCATAATACCTATGAAAAATACAGGGGGCAATTCCCAGGACTGCAAAACCAACTCAGATAATTAGGACAGCAAGCAGTAGACAGCAATTAAATAAACTTAATTTTAAGGTGGATGCTCTCAGAAGCAGCAACATATTTGTCACAGGAGAGGAAAATTTGTTTGGGGAAAATTTTTTCCATCTGTTTTTCCATCAGAAGAAGACTGGTTTTTCCATCATTACTTTTCTTAATTGCAACTTATGGGTGCATATCTGAGACAGAGAGACACTATCCATTCCACAGAGCACTCAAAAAACCTGCCCCCTTCCAAAATAAATGATGGTCATCTCAGAGGACTGAGGGCTTCAAGGCCTGTCAGCAAAGATAATCCTGCAGCAATGCACTTGGCCACTTCTGCAGCATCCCCTCCCCTTCCCTCTTCCAGCACAACAGCTGTAAGGGAAAGGAAAGACCAGTGGAGAAAGAGCTGCTTCCTAGCCTGGGCTTCTCCTTGGGAGTAACTAGAAATGGTGACCATTTTGAAAATACAAAACAATTCCTAAGCACTTTCTCTGAATTGACTCCATTGAAGAGAACCAAAGAGTTCTATAAAATCAATGTAGCCTAATTTAGCTCCTTAAATGAAAAGTGACAGTTATTTATAGCCTATTTACTTATAAATTATGTAGAAATAAGAAACAGCAAGGTAAAACAAAACACCACTGATTCTAAATGTGTGGTGCCACTAAAAAAAAAGTGGGAGCTTACTAGGATGTTAGATGTTTCTAAATATGCTTGGGTTGTTTTGAAGTTCAGTACAGAGTAAGTACTGAAAGGTTTTCCTTTCTTTGTTTGCTTTCCTTCCCCTCCTGCTCCAGCCCCAAGTTCAAGTTCAACTTAATTACCTCTCATACATTCCAAGCAAATTGTTCAAAACTCATTACAGCACCTACACTGTGAGTTTCTACCAACTGATCCTGAAATTTTGGAAAGGTATAAAGACTTTCAACCTGCTTAAATAATGCTGGATCTACCTAAATAGGTATTATATGGAGCTTTACTATAGGACTTTTGTGGTTTATTTTTTGTGGGGTTCTTTTGAGGGGTGGGACGAAGGTGTTTTGTTGTGTTTTCTGGGGTGGGTTTTTTTTTTTTTTGTTTGTTTTTTGGGTTTTTTGGGGTTTTTTTTGTGGGGGGTGGTATGTTTTGTTTTTCTGTGGTTTCTGTGGGCGTTTTTGGGTGTATTTTTGGTTTTTGACTTGCACAGTATGTCATTATGCATTTAACAACAATACTGTTTAAAAAAGCCATTGGGGTAAATGGACAAATGAAAGAGCTACAGTTAGTGAAACTTTAAGAGTTTAAGTACACTTTGGACTGTTTTGGAGAGAAATGGAAAAAAGGAAAGAACCTATGAAAATTTAAAATCTCTTCTAACACTAGGCTGGACTCAGCAGAAGATGAAAATACAGAAAGTACCTCAGATTTGCTACTGAAGACAGCACACACACATATCTTTACTTCTATGGATTCTGAATACAAAATGTATGCCTTTAACTTGGGCCCCAATTTCTACCATGTTAGGACTAAGCCTTCCAATCCAACCATCATAAAAATCATCATCTTAGAGATCAGAAGTGTATGGCTGAGAACAATGCACAGATTTCAGATTTATCATTTCAGATTTCTGACTGCTGTGCACTTTGCTGATCTTACATAACAACAACCCTTAATGCAAAAATAGAATAGTTAACCTCTACTATATCTTGATTTTTGCTGTCAGCTTCAATGAAGATAGACCTATGAGGACCACTAGTTGTGAGTGCAAGAGCATTATTGATGTTACTTGGAATTACATCCATATTTGTGAAACAGGCTAATGAGACCATAGATAAGTTTTTCAATCCACATCTTTCACTAAGGCCTTGTATCTTCTCCCCATTGCCTTTCTAAAAATAATGCTGTTAGTCCATAATTTTAAAGGGTAGTCTGTGAATGGAAGCAAAGCTCAAAGTTTGGAAAAAATTTTAAAGGTGTAAAAGAAGCCTTGAAACAAGTGTAACCACAACTAATCTGAAGCACACTCAGATTCTGGAAGCAAATATCACATTCTTAGACAACTATTTGAGATTGTGCCGTAACATGAACCAAAGAAATCGTTCTTTATCTTGACTAATAAATCAATTAATTTTACATACCCTTTGTCCTTTGCATGTACATCTGCACCATGCTGAAGCAGAAGCTGGACTATCCGAACTCTGTTGTAGCCAGCTGCTAAGTGTAAAGGAGTGGACTGCAAAACAAAAGAAGATGAAGAATGGGAACCACATCAATCTGAAGTCCTGTACTTCCTGCCATTGAAATACTCTTAGTTAACTCTTATACATTGCATCAAGATAAGTTAGAGTATCCTTCTGTGATTAACTCAATTAACAAATACACAGCACGTGCAGGCCTCTCCTGTTGTCAAACCAAAAAAATGTGCCTTAAGGTGGGTAAGAATACAGGCACCGCTAAGGCAATAACAGCTTCTTAATTTAAAGCTAATTTAAAAAACCATTATCATCATCATCATCTCTGCACCAAAAAAGTATCTATATGTGTTTTGTACTGTGCTGTGGTAAGACAAAATTGTATGCAGGTTGCAGTTTCCTGCAAAATACAGGTCTTCATCAGTAATGCACCTTGCTGCACAATAACAGAGTAATAACACCTTTCTCCATAGCTAACTCATATGAATTTTAACTGGAAGCTTTTGAGTTGAGTTGACAACAGTAATTCCCCTTGAAGTTTATTTTTTAAAGCTTTTTATTATGAAACTAATTTTGTGTGCTGTCTCAGCCTGAGGGGACTGCTTTCCTACAGAAATGGATGATGTTGTTTCCTCCTTCCCAAGGCTGAGAAGCAGAGGATTTTAAAGGGATCTTTGTTGCAATTTATTTTGTGGCATGCAACCAAATGATACAATTTTCTCACAGTAAACCCCCACACATAAAGCAGCTTGAAACATGGGAAAATGTACATATCTCACTGTATTGTGCCAAGTATAGATTTAGTGTCAGCATTAAAACATCGTTAAACAGTATTACAAGGGGAGATGTCACATTTCACTATTATCAAGATGTTAAAAAAACAAAAAAATCAAGACAAATGGTCTCATCTGTGATAAACAGAAGTACTATATATCCATAAACAGTATGGATTTCCAGGAACACATATTTAATATGTCCATAACTTGGGAGCAGTCTGTATTGTATTTTACTAAAGTCTCAACACTTTGCTACTTGGCTTCAGAAAGAGTAACCACTTTGACAACTATCAAGCTGTCGAAGTTCTGTGTATCATACTGAGGACACAGGTTGTACACAGAAATGACAGCACAGGGTATCTCTTCGAAAAACACCTGGGAAACTCAGTAAATTTAGGGAAGCAGTTATACAAGTTTCCATAAGACCTGTCTTCAGAATTATCTATACTGAAGATAAGGACCTCTAACATTCCTAAAATGAAGATCTCCAGAGTGTTTCCAAGATACAAAGTACCAGTAACAATAAAAATCTCCAACCTTTAAGTCATTTGACCATGCAAATTATTAGGATATATTACTCTGTTTAAGGATTCTACTACTGAATTAACAATTTAGACTAATCTAGAAGGCAATATATTCTTTTTATATCTACCCCTATTATAAAATAATTGTCTTCTACATTACTAAACATTAATGAAATTGTGGATAAGGATGATGCTGCTATTGACACTAGCAGAATACTTCAGTACTATTTATTCTGACAGTTACCTTGGTTTGGTTACTAAATCCAGTTTTATCAATTGAATTAGTAACTCAGAAAACCTAAAATTAATTTGAAATGGACCACAGAGAAGTCTGTCCACTGGTCTAGATTCCAGAAAAATTAGAGCCAAGCATTAAATGTTTGGAACACTGCAGGATGCTTTAACCTCACAACAATTAAAACCTCATTCCTTCTTGTCTGTGTGCCACTTCTAAAACAATTATGGCAGATTTCCAAAATTATACTTTACTAATAGGAAACATTATTAACAGAGATATTCTCAATAAAGACACATAACCCCAGAGTCTTGCTCACTCCTTAAAATCAAAAGAAAGTCAGGTTGGGACTGTGCACTTTGCATTTCTAGGGTTAATAGATCTGCATTTGCCAAATAACTTCATTAGAGAAGAAACACAAAACTTTTCAAGTCTATAGCTGCACAACAAATGGCATAAATTAAGCAAATCAGCATTAACCCAAATCTTTAGACAACTTATATCCCTGTCTTTCAGAAAGGTGAGCTACTTCTTTCTCCTCTCGAGCAAGGGCATACAGACACCCCATTCCCATGACTGAAATACAGAGTATCTTGTCTTGCTCAGCATACCAGGAATTATTTATCTGCAGCCAGGCACCAGACATTTGGTGTGCTTGCCTTGTGGCCCACAGCAGCTTCAGTGAAGCTGTGTGCCGTGCTGCGGCCCCTCTCCAAGGAGGATCAGCTGATGCTCCCTGTGCCCATCCCTGGAGATGGGGCTGAGATCTCCACCAGGCAGCATGCTTCAACTCTGCAACTGCAAACACCCAGCGCTGGAGAGGCAGGGAGTCACAGGACCAGAGAGACGACTTAACTGATGGCCAAGGACAAGTGAACACACACACAGGTGCAGGAGCAGACAACCTGGAGTGCTGCTCCCCCTGTGTCCACAAGCCAGTTGCTCATTAGTTTGGCTAAATTACTCTTAAAAAAGCTGTGTTTACATATGCTTCAGGAAGGAGAAAGCAGGGAGAAGCTGTCTCCATGATTCTTAAAAACTTATTTTCCTTTCTCATAAGAAAGAGCATTCATCCATACTATAGATTTAATAGGTAAAAATACTAATCTGGAGTTACAACTTTGTATGCTAATTACAGAATCTAGGTAACTAAAAGGTAATATTGTGCTACAAGAACTACTCATTAGATGATGTGAGCCCTCAAAAAAAAAGTGAACTATGTCAGTTGAGAGTGATTCTTAAAATTAACATGCTATTTGTATAGCATCAGGAAAGTAAAAACTAAATACCATTGACAGCAATGTCTACTGCACCTGAAAGGTATATCAAATTAATTACTTAATATTAAGAAAACAGATTCAATAAAGCTATTAATTAACTTCTCCTCCCATATCTTAGAAAACTTGGCAAGACTTACTAACAAAAATCATTAGAGGGCACTTACCTTCCAAGACTCACATTCACAGTTACCAGGCCAATCACACTGGCTTACTTGCTAGTATAATTAAAAAGAGTATAATTCAATTTTTACTAAGTAAAGTAGACCATCATACAAGATGCTCATATTATTTGAAAATTTTATGGCAGCTGTAACTGAGCCAAAGCAGGTACTGAGAGCACTTTAAGGAACATCACTGTACACAAGATGGCAATTGCTGTCAACATATATACCTACTATTTATACTAAGGTAGGTGTTTTTGCCTGCAGGCTTTTTGATAATGTGTTGCCTGGGAATACAAGAAATGCATTTTTTAGACTTGATACTGTTCTCAGTGAGCCTTAGGTATTTTTGCACTGCTTTGTTACCAAGAGCTAATTTGATGATCCCTACTCAAGGTCAGCTGCCTTGGACTTGCCATCCCCTGTTCACCTGCATCAAACAAAAGGGGCCCTGAGGGATCTCCAGAGCTGCAGGCTCTGAGCAGCATCTGCTAAAATCTTAAGATTTGTTTCAACAAGCTGTCCAGAGGCAGCGTGGGAGTTCCAGCTCCAAGCACCATCCGTTTCCCTTATCTTGCTCAAGAGTCTTCAGCAGCCCTCAGACGGTAATGCTGCCACTGCCTCAGAAGAAAGTTTCATTTCAGATTCAAATTACATATTTTAAGGGCAACTTTAAACCAAGGGATCTTATGTAACCATCTTATATTATGCATTATCTGCATGATTAATACAGCTGCAGGAACTGCTTTGAAAACTAATATCTCCTGTTCTTGTTTCCTACTGCCAAAATCTTTATATAAGGCTATCTATAAAAATCTTAATCTATGTGTTTCTCTCATTCTTAATTTGCCATCCCAAAGGCTATTAAAATCAACTATCTTATTACGTAATAAGGTCTCATCACACATCTTATTTACATCAATATACAGTGATTCAGAATTATCATAAATTCATGTAATTGTGTACAGGAAGGGCATTGTCAAAATAAAGAGGCCACACTCTGATTTTGATGGCCAAATCCGACCTTGACATATGGCTACTCTCATGCTCAGAAGGTCCCCACAGGGATATGCACCAGTAAGGGTGGCTCTTACACAGATGGGGAAACAAGTAAAGCTTGGCAAAAAAATACCTAAGGATACTTGTCTGCTCCTGCTGGACAGAGGACACACAAAAAAAAAAAAAAAAAAAAAAAAAAAAAAAAAAAAAAAAAAGAGGGATTTTAAAATGTTTCATGCAGACTTTAATATTTGTGACTTTTTATATCGTGTCTAATTATCTTCAGGTTTAGTAGATTTGGAAATTGCAGGTATGCAGCAAACTCCCATTTAACAAATGTAGTTAAAAAACCCCCAGTTTATTGTATTCAGATCATACTGCCCTTAGAAAACAGCAATAAAATGTCTTAAAACTCTTGTAGTTTGTCCTACAAACTCCCTCAAGAGAAGTTTCACCTCTTTTGAATTAAGAGAAGAGCACAGAGGTTTCTAATCAGAGAAGAGACCTTTGTTTTATAGTTTTGCATAAAAATGTTTCGAAAGATGTCCTGACTCTTGGCAAAGCAAACAACTTTCTCTTTACTGTGTTAGAATTTATGACAGAATCTTTCTTTCCAATCACAGTGGTCTGTCCTTGATGCTGCTCTCTTGCAGACATCTCTAAAATGAACCACATCAATCATGAGGGCATATCAGGAAGACATTCCGGATGCAAGCAGAGTACCTCCTGTCACCACTTTATCATTCTGATAAATGGGGTAAGAAAACAAGTTGCAACAACACCACAATCTTGCAGACACATTCCTAAACTTTTCCACTGTGGAAATGATGAAGCTTTTCCTTTGCTGCTCAGATATCAACTTTCATTCTAATCTTAAACAGTGCACCCATCTTACACCTTCATTTTAAATGAATTTGGAAGCTTTCTTGGGAAATAGCTCATTAACAGTTGTTTGTATTGTGCCAAGACTGGACTTACATACAAAATATTTCCTTCTATAAACACATATTTCAAATAACTAATTATTTTATATTCCTGCTATAATGCTCTTATACATTTGGTACAAAAGAAATAAATTTCCCTATCCCTGACTGAATAATTATGCTTTTAATGAGCAGGACAGGGTCCATGCTTCTGTTCACCAGCCACATGACTTGTCACCCTAATCATACAGCTTCCTTGGTCATTTTATAGCAGTACTGAGTTATTTAAATTCATGGTTGACAATTATGCTTTAGAGACAAACTTATAGATGCTGCTTCAGGAAAACAGGTCATGTCAGACTGCTGACTATAGATGAGCTAGCTGCAACTCTGGAGATAAGTACAGAGGTGAAGCGCTTAAACTACTTTTCTTATGTTAAAAAACATAATAAACAAGAAACAAACTAACACCCCTACAAACAAACAAAATTCCTAAAGATAAGAATTACAAAATGCTGAAGGAAAACATTTCTCACTCCACTGTTTTCAGTGGTAATTTAACTGCTTCATCTTCAGAATAAAGACAGTAGTAACTAATTAGACTATGGAACTGGACAGGCTTAGTATAGTAAAATTCCAAAAAACATCATGTCACAGATTTCATATACTGCTTTCTAACAGCTAATGACAGGGAAAATGAACTTAACAGCTCACCAATTCAGAATTTGCAAGTCAAACAGTATCTTAATTTAAAGGTCTGGTATATCAGATGATCTCTTGGCAGGTGGGGGGTGGTGGTGGTGAGGAACCAACTGTTTTGAGCTGTAAACCAGCAAAGACAAAACCAGCTTGATTGCACAGACACAGCAGTGCTAGGGCAGAGCATCAATGGGCAAGAATGTCCATAAACTCAAGGAAAAGAGTTAAAAAACACAGAAAGAGAAGACTAAAAATACTGCATACACTGACAGAGTAAGGCCTCATTTGGAAGAGACTGCTTGGGTGACAGACCAGATCCTCATATCCAGTGAGTATTCAAATCTATTCCTTCTCAGGGGAATGTACTGTCCAAATGACTGACTACTGAATGCTTCTCTAGTAGATCTGACCTTTGAGAGACAACACAATTTTCTGATTGTATGTCTGAACCTTGAAGACCACATGACAAGGGTTGGCATCAGTTCCACACATAAACACAGTGACTCTGTTGCTCTGCAACTTGGGCTAAGTGTTGACAAATAAGGGGGCAGGAGATTTATGAGAGAAAAGCTTTTTCAATCACCTACGTGCCTAGTGTAGGGAAGGACCAACAGAATAACAAGTGTGATCTTGTACAGGGGTAGATAAAGAAATAATTGGAGTGTCTTCATCTCAAGGTTAAAATAAGGTAGAACAGGAAATCACAGAATCAACTAGGTTGGAAAAGACCTTTGAGATTGAGTCCAACCTATGACTGAACATCACCTTGTCAACTAGACCATGGCACTGAGTGCCACATCTAGTTTCCTCCTAAACAGCTCCAAGGATGGTGACTCCACTAGCTCCCTGGGCAGCCCATTCCAATGACCAATCACTCCTTTTGTGAATAAATTCTTCCTAATGTCCTATCTAAACCTCCCCTGGTGCAGCTTAAGGCTTTGTCCTCTTGTCCTGTTGCTGGTTGCCTGGGAGAAGAGACTGACCTCCACCTGGCTACAGCCTCCTTTCAGGCAGCTGTACAGTGATATGGTCTCTTGTGAGCCTCCTCTTCTCCAGGCTAAACAACTCCAGCTCCCTCAGCTGCTCCTCACAGGACTTGTGCTCTAGACCCTTCACCAGCCTTGTTGCCCTTCTCTGGACCTGCTCCAGCTCCTCAACATTCTTCCTAAACTGAGGGGCCCAGAACTGGACACAGCACTCAAGGCGTGGCCTCACCAGTGACGAGTGCAGGGGAAGAATGACCTCCCTTGTCCTGCTGCTGATACAGGCCACGATGCCACTGGCCCTGGCCACCTGGGTACTCTGCTGGCTCACGTTCAGCTGCTCTCAACCAGCACCTCCAAGTCCTTTTCTGCCTGGCTGCTGTCCAGCCACTCTGTCCTCAGCCTGTAGCACTGCAGGGGTTTGTCACTACTTTCAGAAATAAACCTGGAAACACTGACTAAGAGGAACAATGTAAAGGGCTAGGAGAGACACTTCAGCCTTTAAATAAGAACACCACTGATCTCTGAAGAATTTCACAAACAGCAGATCCCATAAATGGGGCACTAGTAATCTTTGACCTCTTCCTAAACAAGAATTAAAATGCAACACCTCCTCCCTTCCCTGAAACTCTGCTGTATATGCATGTATCTCAAACACCATTTGGCAAAACAGTTCCACAGAGGATGTGTCAGAAAAATTGAGTAACACTTCTCACAACACCATAGTATTCTCAGAAAACTGATCTTTACAAGAATCTCTTCCATTTCTACATGCATATGATGAAGGTGTAGCTGGGAATGGAACTGCAGAATGAGAAAGAAATTCTGAGGGTTTCACCATGAAGCAGCATTTGTAGTTTTCCCAGATTCAGAAGCACAGAATACATCTCTGGCAGCACTCAATGACACAGGGAGATGAACTTTGAGATGGATTATCAGAGGAGAAGAGTATATGTTGTTTCTTTGGTGATAGATAATGACAGCTGAGGGAATAATGGCTTGCTGAGCTACATAAGGAAAAATTACACTAAAGATCCACTCTCTTCTCCTAAAGGAATGTGGTTGATGTTATTTAACACTGAAAGGAGATATATGCTGACTTGAAGATATGGCTGAACACTACACAGAAACTACTCACAGTATCATTGTGCCCAGCATAGCCATTTTTAGCAATCTGAAGAAGATGCACACTGAATCACCAGAGAACCAAAACTGCTGGGTTTTTTTTGCTGTTGCATTCTCTTCTTTTACCACTTGCTGTCAAAATCTTTCATAGAGTCATAGAATAGCCTGAGTTAAAAGAGACCCATCAAGGATCATTGAATCCAACTCCTGGCCCTGCACAGGCCACCCCAAGAGTCACACCATGTGCCCGAGAGTGTTGTCCAAACACTTGTTGAGCTCTGTCAGGCTTGGTGCTGTGACCACTTCTCTGGGGAGCTGTTCTAGTGCCCAACCACCCTCGGGGTGAAGAACCTTTTCCTGATATCCAACCTAAACCTCCCCTGACACAACTTCAGGCCATTCCCTCAGGTCCTGTCATTGGTCACCACAGAGAAGAGATCAGTGTCTGCCCTTCCTCTTCCTCTCACCAGGAAATCATAACTGCAATGAGGTCTCCCCTCAGTCTCCTCTCCTCCAGGCTGAACACACCAAGTGACCTCAGCCACTCCTCATATGGCTTCCCCTCAAGGCCCTTCACCATCCTTGTTGCCCTCCTCTGGACACTCTCTGACAGCTCAGTGTCTTCCTTATGTTGTGGCACCCAGAACTGCCCCCAGCACTTGAGGTGAGGCTGCCCCAGTGCAGAGCAGAGCAGGACAATCCCCTCCCTTGTCTGGCTGTGCCTGATGTCCCCCAGGACAGGGTTGGCCCTCCTGGCTGCCAGGGCACAATGACTCACATTCAATTGCCATGGACCAGGACCCCCAGCTCCCTTTCTGCAGCGCTGCTCCCCAGCCTCTCGTTCCCCAGTCTGTATGTACATCAATGTTTTTCCTACTACAGTCAACTAACAATCCTTTATTTCCCTTTTCTTTTTACCTATCTTATTATTTTTACTATTTCTCTCCTCTATGTATTTACTTTGCTTCCCCATCTTCCCCTTCCAACTAGAAACTTTCCAGGCTTCAGTTCATAATATCTTCATATTATTAAGAAGGAATTAATTAATTTGACTATTCTCTCTGTCAAATCAGCACTTCACTCATTTTATTGAAACTTGGGTCAGAATAAACTGTTATGAGCAACACTTGCATATTGACTGCATTTCAGCTCCAGTGCTGAGTATGAAATAAGCATACCTTATATTTTGGAATTTAATTAAAACATGAAATATAAAATAATTAATAAAACTAAATACACAAAATGGTCTTTTTGCATTACAGTGGTAATTTGCAAATTTTAGAACTAAATTACTTTATAATCCAATCAAATAGCCTTCACTATTCCTTTTGAACAGCAGTCTTGCAAAATACAGGGAAGAAGGCAGAGAATTTATCTTGTAATTCTAACTGAAAAGCAATGGTTACTAGAATATGAATATTCTAAAGTATTTCACTTGTAAGAAATCAGTTTCTTTGATAAGTAGTCACATATAATATTACTTGGTAAAGACTAATCAAATCTCCTCAATTTTCTCGTTCATCAATGACAATGCATTTGGCTTTTCCATTCCCTTTTATCATCTGCTGCCTGCTCAGTCAACTTAAACAATACTTTTAAAAATTGTTATGTAAATACATCTCTCCTTGCACGTAAGTATTTGCAGTTCTTTTCATTTAGAACTAAATTATCCATACAACCTCTGAAGTCAATGATGGGGTTGTATGAGCAAGTGATAACTGATGTGCTGGGAGAAATCAGAGAGGCAGCAAGGGCAGAAAACACAAGGGCTTTGGGTGACCTAAGAGTCTTTGGGTGCTATCAGTGATTCTTCTACAGAGAAAGTGGCTTTAAACACCACATAGGTAAATGTAACTACTGGGATGGTACCAAGTGACACCTGAAGCAAAACCTTCAGTAGAAGCCGTCTTTAATAGCAGCTATAACACACTCAGATTCAACTAATCTACGGGGGAAATGCTTGCTAAAATAATTCAACATGAGGCACCAACCTTCATAAAGTGGAGCTATGAAAAAAATGGCAAGTTTTTAAAACTAAACTAGAATTGGTAGGTAAGAAAATTATGTCCTTGCAGACAGCACAGAAACTACTAGTGAAGATAATACTGGAGATGCTTTGCTAATGCATACGTTCTATTGGGAAGGGCTTGATATAGTGAAAGAAGCCAGGTATGACCAACAGCAAGTTAAAAGTTTACTAGAATTAAGAGGACATTCAAAAAGCTGAATTTACAGGCTGGAGAAAAACAGAAGGACTACAAACTCCAGTAGGTTAGAGATAAAAAAACAAGAAAGCAGATTGTTTACTTCTCAGTACTTCTAATACTCATATGCAGGGATTTTGAGAGGAAAGTGACACCAAGCATGGAAATATCACCTACAGTATTCACTACAGTCAACCATATACAGAAAACAAATTCACTCAGTCCCTGGATTGAGCTGCTGCATTTCAATTTAAAACAATCTCAGCAAGCTCTGTGAAGGAAAGAGCTCCACTCCTGAGATCACAGTAGAAGAAATATTATCAGTACTCGGCTTCTGGATGCTCTGTGAGCTCTTAGGAGCCAAAACCAGAACACAGCTTTTAGTTAATGTGCATAAAATATTACATGGCAGCTCTGCCCAAATCTGCCAGTTTGACTTGTTTTCTCTTGACAAGAGATGGATAATAGCCTAATGCGGGAAGTCATCTCCTGTGTGAAGCTAATCATCAAGGGGAAAACAATTCAGGTATAAAAATCCCCCATGCCTTCAACACATTTGAGGCTTCCTGAAGAGCACATTAATTAAGATCTAACAAATGAGATTTCCTGAATTTTAGAGAACAATTCAAAGAGAATGACATCAGAGTAAACAATTTCTTTCTAGTCCTTTAGTGCCCAATTTCTATTTGTGGACATGACAGAGTACACTTCAAATAATACGTGAAGGGATACTCACTGAAATGTTTAAGGGAAAATATTTAAGATCTTGTAACAGAAACTTAAAGGCAAATAGATCAGTTTTACATTTTATTCAAAAGGTATCATCTTTGGATGTAAAAGGTTTTAAGTGACATCAGGGATAGAAATTAAGCCAAGTCATCTATACCATAGAAAGTCTGCAGAGGCATTCTTGTGTTACCCACTTTGATCATGCTTGGCAGATGAAGTAAGATAGGATCACAGCATAAGAAAGTATGTAACTTGTCACTTTTTCTAACACATAAAGCCTGGGAACTATCTTTTTATAACAAATAAAATAGTGTTTTAAAGGCAAAACACAGTTGTGACCATTTTTTAATGTTCTTTGTACGTATATGGCATTGGGCACTTCTGCCCAAAGCACAACACAAACCTTATGACAATTGCTTTGTAATGTTCTTGTAATGTTGGAAATGTTACTTTTTTTTTTAACATTATACCATTAACTAAATCCAGAAAATACCTTAAATTTTGTGTGCAGGATTTGATTTAAAATATTTGACTCAAATATTTGACCTGGTCTAATGAAAGGTATCCCTGCCCATAGCAGGGAGGCTGGAACTAGATGATCTTTAAGGTCCCATCCAAGCCAGGACATTCTGTGATTCTATTTATCAATCTACCAGCTCACACCCCTAGATATAACCTTGATACACAAGTGTTTCATGAAACACACACAAGATCAGTGCCAACAAAGACTGCAGTGTCTATAAACCATCAGCCAGAGCATTACACAAGCCAACATCAGCTAACAACCTGTGTGGTTATTGCTTATTTTGATAACTGCAGTTCCACAGTGCTGTAATTGCACATCAGTAAACTTCTGGCAAATCTTTGCAGGACCACAAATGTAGAACCCAAAATCTGCACATTCCCCACCCAAAAAACTGAGTCTATAGCATTTCATCAAAACCAGACTGACATTTATGCTAGTAAGCAGCAAGTGAGTAGATTTAGCAAGGGCTTGTCTATCCAGTTATTCTGAAATAACTGTTTTGGATTTGTGGAGCTGTCTTTTTTCTGAAACAAAATGACATTTCATGAAAAAATTTTTGATCTTTTCATTTTATTAAATTAATGAAGGAGATGGCGCTCATTCTGAACCGAGAATAATACAGTTAACTATTATTCTGCATTATTCCATTGCTCCTCTCCTTCGCACTAGTTAGTTGTTTTTTTGATGTAGATAAGCCGTAAGAGTAGAGACTGTATTTACAAGCCACATAAACAAACAATGTATACCAGCAGAAGAGTTCATAAAACTTTGAGAAAGATGAAATGCAAATTGTGAAACTAGGTAAGATACTACATATGACAAAAAACTCCAAACATGTAAAGTCCACGCTGACATTCAGATATACCCTTGGGCATGACAAGGCCTTCCACTGGCCATCTGTTCAGAAGTCTTTTGCTCAAATAAACAATTTTTTTCTGTAGAAAAGTAGATTTTCCCAATACTCAAACAATACTTTTTTATTGTATGTGAAATAGTTTCTTCCAAAATATATTCCACACACATCTGAATATAATATCTATTACACAGATTTACAGAACAAACAGACCTATGGATTTATGCAGTATTCATTTTGATTTTTATTCTACAGCACAAGAAAAATACACACAATTTTGAAGGTTTACAGTTTCACCAGCACACAATGCATTCACATCTTGCAGTACATGGCATTTTTCTTCAACCCCCAGCTCCTAGAGCCAAGAATATTGCAAGGGAATTTAAGCCTCTACCCAAGTCTGTAGGCTTAATAACTGTAAAGGGAAAGCTTGTGAAAATGTGGATTGATTGTTCCATACAGACTCAGAAATTGGAAGGTATACCAATTTTCTTTCCAATTGCAGGATTTTTCTTGAAAATGGCTGCAAACAACCAGAGTTGTGGAACAGGGGTTCGCAAATTCGCTTATCAGCAGCAAGTTGGAGACTCCCTGGTAAGAGGAGACATAACTCAGCTGATCCTGTTAGAATTTAATTTCTCTTTACCAGCCCTTTGTTTACAGGCTGATCTCTCAACAGAGAGAAAGACGCAGAGGAAACAAGGGAAAGAATCTGCAATTCATCCAACTACTACTTACTACCAATGCTACCTGGTGCCAGGGATGTCACACAGCAAAAGCTGAGGGGCATTTTTTTTCTTAAGATCTTTTGCAGTGGTTACCTCAGGCCAAGGATGCTGCTACTCAGCACTGCATTGCAGACCTTCTCACACTTGGATTTCTTGCATCTGAACCCTGTGCCAATGAACCAGAATGAGGCCATGCATGAGAAAAACCAACACCCCTATAGCAGTAAAGAACAGGCTTAAGCAACAGCTTTAGTCAAAACCAAGAGGCAAGTATGTCTCGTATGACTCACAAAGTTTAATGAAGAGGCTTGTTACTGGTATTTTGGATCCAGGGTTGTCAACAGCTAGTTTGGAAAGGTGTAACAACAAAGGCATTGCAGAAGCAAAATACCAAAGACTGGTAGTGGGAGATCTTAAGGACTGAAAACTGGGAATAAACAATGGGACACTACAAGTCAGAAGACAACAGTGCCAATAAGTGAGGCAGAATCATGTGCACGATAGAAATAGCATTTTAATTAATTGCTTATTTTTTTTCACATGGGATCACTACATTATCCACAGTACTGGATGGTCCCATGCAAGGAAAAACTGCATTGTTTGCAGGATCCCTGATTCACCTGTTGCAAAAATAACATTTCTAGTTTCCAAGGAAGGAAGTAGAGAGGGAAGGTACAGGAGAGAAAAAAATGTAGCTGTGGAGGAACTGCATTCTGTGCTGCCCTCTGGTAGCAATTCCTGCCTCAAGTTGAACTAATACCTGAGATCATGCTGTCATAGGTAATGCCACTGTATTCTCTGTTTTTCATATGGTTGATACAAAATGTAAATACAAAATGCAGCTGCAACAGAAACTTTACTTCGAAGTACAAAGCAATAATTTTATTTTTTAGTTAATGACTTTTCTATGGTCCTAAGAGCTCAAAATATTACATATTTGGTCTACTTCAAGAGATGGACCTCGAGAAGACCACCCAACAAATTGGTTTTTGGATAACTCCTTACCAGAGGAGTTTGATTCCTTTGCATAAGAAAAGGTTTTATTCAACCAACACCTGAGTATTTTAGTGCCAGCATGATCTGAGCATGTATAATGCAGTGCAGGAGCAGGACATTATGTACAACCAAAAATTCAACCTCCTATTGCTAACAGCTACCATGTCAGCTGGATGCAGATCACTTTGGAAAGCTATGATTAGTCATGTAGGAAGTGTTTTGTAGAAAAGAGTTCTTATCTGAATTGCTGAAACTAATGCTTTCTTATCAGCTCAGATACTTCTGCATTTTTAAAATTGAGGCAACATCAATTTCTTCTTTAAACAGCTTTCAAGTGTTCACATCAGCTTCCAGAAGGAAATAAGTGGACTAAGTGCTTCTACTTAACCTGCAACCATTGTATGTGTAATTTTAAACCTGTCTCTTGCCACTGCTTTAGGTAAGCAGAGACTGTTGTAACAAGTCAGAAATCCAGCTTCCATGATAAAGTAAGACAGCGTTAATTTCCAGCAGAGGAAGCTGGTGATTTAAAATAGTCAAAAAAGATTTTTATGAAATTCACTCATAACTAAGTCTTGAAAAAGACAACCCCAGAGGAAAATAAATATTTGAGGGAAAATAACAGGGGCTCTAAAGCCTACGCACCTTTACATAGATAAACACATAAATAGATGCCTTGGCTTCTTAACAGTGTGAAATTCAGTACCATCTGCTAACACCTACCAACACCATAGGCTTGTCTTCTAGCAGTCATTACTTCTACAGATAACGTAAAGACCAAGGAGACCAGCAGAACTCAAAGGCAGAATGCAGGGAAATTTCAGATCCACAGCAATATGCAGGTGCTGTGCACTGTATCCAAGTTCTGTTCCGATACTTGGTGAGGCAATGTGAACTGAAATGATGCAACATGTAAATATTGCCTTACACACAACACCACATCGTAACAATTGTGCAAATTTCCAGTCTCCTGTTAAAAAACACCAACATCAAAGCAGGATTTATTGCCATGAAAAATCACAATTATATTTCAGCTCAAGCATTGCTTTTAAAAAAGCAAACAAATAAGACAGCTTTAAAAACACAGGTTTTGTGAAATTTACCCTTGTGTAATACTCATTTGCTTACACAGTACCATATATAGTTCTGCACTATACAGCTCATTATTTGTGCCCTCATAGACACTCAATAGGCACATAAGCCAGTACTTGCACAAAAATCAATCATTACCTAGCTCAATGAAATTGCAGTTCCTGAGATATTATTGCTGATTTTCTTTGGTCATCAAAACCCTCAAAAACTACCGCGATCCTTGGTATGCAGAAACGCTTCAGCTGATGTTTAAAATTGCTCTTTGTTTTGCACACTCCTTCATTTTTCCCTCCAGAAGATAATGGCAAGAGAAGCCACACAGAATATATTCCCTCTTCAGACAACAGCTCAAAAGCTTCAATAATGTGAATGTTTCTGCAATGACCATAACCTACCTAAACTGTGACTTTGGAGGGGAAGAAGGAGGTTCAGTTTTCATTCCTATTTGTCTTGACCTCTATCCTAAATAAACAGATGGAGCAATGGTTATCGTGATATCACCAGATGTAACTGTTTTAGAATCATGGAATCCTGTCCAGTAGGAATCAGACTCTGGCTGTCAATACTTTTCAAAAAGGCTGCAAGCAGCACCCAGAATGCAATAAATATTTTTTATTTTCAACCCCTTAGCTGGTTTCAAACCAGCAAGATACTGTCAGAGTTTTCCACTCCTTTTATCCATTCTATAAAGCACAACTTCACAGCACATGTGGTGTTAGAGAAATCCAGAACCACAGATGTTAGTATGCATGGGACACAGAAAAATCCCCCAGAGGGGAAAAGGTAAACTGCATACAGTTGCACCCCCAAGTATGGGAAAAAAATACTATCATCTCCTAATACAGAAAAAATAATTACCCATTCAGTACTGGAACTCAGTTTCTTCACCCACACAGCTAAGTGTTCCCTTATCACTAGACTAGAGCTGGACATCTCAGAAAAATCAAGGAATGCACAGACTGAGGGAAGAGTTTGTGGATACAGCTGTACTGCAGAATAAGCATGATGCTGAGAATCTCGGGCCAATCCGCAGAGTCTGCATTCCTGGCCCTGAGAGCTGCATTTAAATTGTGGCCTTACGCTGTCCTAAGTTTGAGGCTTGAATGCTCAGAAGATCTGCAAAACATAATTACTAAAAGCATCACGGAATGCGAAAAGCAACTTCCAAAATGCACAAATTCTCAGCTAGTGTAAATCACCACAGATCAATAACAGGCAGCTACACCAGTGGAGACTTCCATTTACAAGCTCTCTTAATTTGCATTGCTTAAAATGATCAAACCCCAAGTGAACTTGCACTAGAACAGGACCTGAAAGCTTTGCTTTACAAATTAAATACTTAACAGTTATATAGCACACTTACTACAAACCATTAGTAAACCTTCCATAGCCTGTACATACGTGGTGGTAGAAAAAAATATATCTGTTAGACAATTTTTAAAAAGCTAATTAATATCAACAGCAAGGCATCTTAAAAGGAATTTTAAAAATTAGTGCACTTACCAAAAACCAACCAACCAAACATATTTTCAAAGTGTCCACACACAGGAGCTTTAACTGCAATATGCTTTTCAAGCTTTGGGCATAAATTTTCTAATTCAGAGGCTGCAATAATACATAAATACTTTCTGCTATCTCAATATGAATTTTAAAAGCTTTGTAATTTTTTTGTAATTTTTTTTTTTACTTTGAAGTGATAAATGTTCAAGAAAACATCTGCAAGGGCTCATTCATTGCCCTCCTGACAGAAGTCATAACTCTGCATTTGGCCTTAGATCAATAGTGATGGGGGCTCAATTATTCAGTAATGCACTGCTATACACCACCCCATTTAATTATAACACAGGGCACTATTAATACCTAAACACATTTCTACTCAAACAGCAAAGTCTTAAAAAAAGAAAAGGAAATTCAAGAAATATGGGCAATATGTTTCATCTTAAACTGTGGGGAGTCTTTAATCAATTCCAACACTGCTAAATTAAATAAAGCCCTTGTTCAATTGCCTGTCCTCAGTTCATAAAATCAATTGTTTTCGAAACCTGGAAGAAGCATCAACTTTCAATCGGTGATAAATGTAAATAAGCAAAAAACTGTCTGGGTTTTCCATCACATAGTGTGTATGGTAGACATTACAATTGAGAAACATTTTAAAATGTGTATAAAATTCAGGAATTTTTGTACAATGGAGCTGTATTTTTTTTTTATATTCAGTAACAACATACCTTTTAATCAAAAGTGTAAACTGGCCTATCTTTACTGATTTCAGTGGAACTGGGCTGTTCCACAACAGGTCCAGGATGAGCAGAGGTTTATACTATGCTTTAACACACTCCATTGGGGAAAAAAAAAAAAAAAACTATAAAAGAAAACACTCCCATGCTTTTCTCTCCAAAAATAAGATGTACTGTTACAGGTGAAAGACTTTAACAGATAAATATTAAAAACATTCTGGTACACAGTTAAAAAATACCAAAAAAACAAACCAACAAATCAAACCAATAAAACCCCGCCACCCAACATTTGTAAATCAACAGTCTAGACAGACTATCATCTCGAAGTCTAAAACATCAAAAATCATAGGATCTACTTCTCACTCCGTATGGTCTTCCCTCCTCCAGTTTCAGCCTAATTCTTAATTTAACTCATTCAGACATCTCTGCCAGAGAAAGTCAAAACAATAATGTTAAATTTAAGAAAATGCAGAAGGTGTTAAACACAGCAATACAGTGCCAGTCTACGTGGCAGTGTATTAGGAGCTAAACTGAATAACAAGCACCTCACCCAATGTTCAAATACAAATAATAACTTTCTTCCCTTAGCTATTTTATCCATCTGCAACAGTACATTTTGCTTTTCTTACAAAAGGTCTTAAAGTTTCTTTTACATGTAGACCAGGGTTTGATATTTAAAAGACATACACAAAACCTATGTCTGCCAACTTAATCTGTCACAACTGCCAGTGTCAAGTATACCAGCATTTAATTTTATGGTGAAAATGCATCATAGGTTCCCCCCCCCCCCATATATTCTCTTGGTTTATAATCTATGCTTACCAGTATGTTTAAATTGGCCCTTCTTAAATAATTGAAATATAAAGCAGGTATTAACTTACCTTACGCCCATCGCTTGCATGGCAGTTCACATTTAAAGGAGTCAATAAAGCCATCAGCTTTTCTTCATTACCACTCCTGTAAATGAGGAGAATATTATAGAAAGGGTGGGAAAAGGGCAGAGCTCTTTGATATCCATCTCCTTAGTATTCTGCAAAGTATAGTATATTGAAATTTGTACTGTGGCAGGAAGAATGTTGGATGGCTAAAGAATCTTCTTTACAAGAACATTTCAAAACCAAGGGTAAATACAAAAAAGAATATACATTTGCAGTTAAATGTGTTGCAAAAGATCATACAAAAACACCTCAATTTGTCTCCTTAACCTCATATTTCCTTTTTCTAATTTTACAGATCCTCTGAAAGCCATTTGTCAAAATAAATTAACTGAATGTAACATATTTTCATAGCACATGGCCCATAACATTTGAAACAACTATATACCAATACCCAGAATTTTTTTTAGAAGGGTTAACAGTCTATATAAATTGGTCTTGTGCAGTCAGAAGGAAGGATGAAAAGCATCTTTGCAATATACAATTCAACTTTACATCTTTTGTATAGGCTTCCTTATGCTCTGTTCTGATAAAACCTATTTTCAAAATACATCCTACGGTAGCAGTAAAAACCCAAAGAAAAGAAAGATTCCAATATTTAAATTGCCCCTAAAAAGAACAGTCACAAAACAATAAAGAGGATTTAAGCAGCTTAAGGCAAAAACTCAATATTAACCTTATAACCACCATAGTGGGGGATTTCAATTACATAAACAGGCTTTTATATTTGTACCAGACTAAAGTCTGAAGAGATTTATGCTAATTAAGTGGTTTGCTTGCAGCATTTCATGGAAAGGCAATGACAAAACAGTACTATTTTAAAAACCCCTTTTCCTCGCCTGCTTCCACCCCCAAAATATGGTTTATATTCTAAGCAGCACTCACCTAGCAGCTTCCAGGAGTTCGTCCTTCTTGTATTCACCTAAATGATTGCAAAATATCATGCTGTTAGCATTTGGCAGAAGACAGATTAAGAAATGCAGTAGGAAGCAAATACAGAATTAAAACAGAGAAGAGGAGAAAAAAGCCCACACCCCGCTGGGTGATGGAGCTGTGACGTTAGCCAGCTTGTGGAGGCAGCATCACCAGTACCTTGGAGACGGGCAGCAAATTGACGCATCTTCTTGTCCAATCCTCAGATGGAAAGGCTTTCTTTGGACAACCAATGACTGTGAAATCTTGTGTCCAGAAACACAGTCCCGCTGATAACAGCATGTCAGCTGAAGACAATGTCCCCACCCCCTGCCCTATTCAGTATGTCACATTATACTTGGGAAGCATAATAAATTCCAAGACAAAGCAAGGCAGTGCGGCTTTTGAAAAGGTACAAATTACTGATCTCCAAGGCTCTCACCTGCCTATTTGAATGGTAATATTACACTTCACTAAGTTCTTTAGAAAAGCATGGATTATTAAAAAAAAAAAATCAGGTATTATATCATCAGCCACTTCCCAACAAAATATGTGTTTGAAATAAAAGGCACAGACAAAAGAGGATGAACTCTGCAACAGATTTTGCTATGAGACTCTGAGATTAGAGATAACCACGAGTAATGTTAAAGCAACATTTATATTTGAAATCCCAAGTTAAAATAGACAACTCACAAGGGTTGCTGCAGCACAGCATTAAAACTGCATGTTAGTATTTTAAAAAGATCATGAGACAAGATAACCTATAGAAGTAAGACAGAATTCTACAAATCTGAATCATTATGACATTGTGCAATACAAATGGAATGGAATTTCAAGTCAGAAATTAGAAAAAATAGCTTTTTAGCAGCTTTATGCAGCCAGAGTGTATCCTAGACCCAAAAGGTAGAGGGTTTGAAAAACATACTGTATACCATCTGCCAGAGAATTAAAGCCTCTAACCACAATGCTGTAAGAAAAACAGGAAGAAGAAGCAGTCACAAAAAAGAAAAAAAACCCTTTGTGCTGCCTCCTATGTGTAATTTTAATAAGCCTCCAGTGAGGAAGGACACTGGGCCATGGAAAATGCCAGATCAGATGGCAGGTAAGATGGAAGGTTCATCTGAAAACATCCCTTAAAGAACTGCTGTAAGGTGCAGGAGGAGGGTTGGAGTCCCCATCCACCACCAAGAGCTTGGTCCTCCCCCCACCGTGGCTTCTCCAGCTAATGGCAGAGGGTGACAGGAACCACAACAAAACCAGACCTTTCCTCAAGGAGTCCCCTTTACTTCAGCATCTTGCCTTCACACAAGGGTAAGAAGGAGGGTGAGTACACACAGCCATGTACTTCCTGCCTATTTCCTTGGATGTAGATGGGGAATTTTTTAAAGCAGTATCTACATCTCATCATACTGCTGATTTTTCCTTTCACAGGTGTGTTTAATTGCTTTTTGAATGATATTCAGCTTTGGGAATTCAAAACAACCTGCAGCAAGAAGTTCCATCATGCTACTCACATGATGGGTCTTGTAAGAGAGCTGTTCTGTGAACCCCAGCAATGGAGTAAATAAGTTCAAAGCAAAGGTGTAACTGGTTATTTCAAATATAGGCCAGGAAGGTTAATCTAGCTTTTGAAAGAACTTATGTCTATGTTAAGGAAAGCTTCCTTATGAGACAAAGCAAATGACACGGAAATATGACTGCCTTTGACTTGCTACCACTCTCCAGCTTCGTCAGAAGAGGGGCCTGTCCATCACAGGCAACAGCCTTTTCTAAGCCATGGTACATGTTCCTCTTTTTTTATTTTAATGATGATAAAATACTGGGCACAGATGTGAGTGTTTCAAATCAATGGTAAGTGAAAAGCTCTGGCCAGCATGTGAGGAAGAAAAAAAGATCCTTTATTACTACTGCATTGTTTATGCAACAATCTCAAACAGCTGGATTTCCTGCAGTAGAGTTATTGGCCTGTATTATATCAACACTTTAGAGACATAACCAGATTAAAATACCTCTTTGCACATTCTGGTTTGGCAATGCATCTAGTAGTCCTAACCAGGCTTTTGAACATACTAGGTTAGAGAAGAGTAATAACATTTTTCCTTTGTGCTCAGTAAGTTAGTATTTTATCACACAAAAGCTGTTTCCTCTAATACTTTGAATAGCAGAAGCATTACTGTCCAATGAAAAAGGAAAGCTGTGGCTCTTGATTTAGGCATGTCCCCCCTGTATGCCCAATTAGATCAGTTAGTTTTACTAAGCAGTATTTTTTAAAAAAGGTATTTACAGACAGGGTTGGAATTCATGCAGTTTTTGAAATTCATCATGGTTCTACACTGATTAGAATTAGGAAAATATTATCTTGTAATTGGCTAACTTTATTACTCTCAAAGAGCCACTGTATTTTGCAAATCAAAACCTAAAATCATATAAGCACTTACAGCACACCACCAGGTCTGTTAAAAAAAAAAAAAATAAAAGGTCAAGTGAGATCCGCAGGCTCTGTGGGATGAAGAGGAACCCCTTGGCCATTGGAGCAGGCAGCTGGTGGGATACCACAGAGCCGAGAGGGGTCTGGCTGATGGCATTTGGGAGAAGTGGGTGGCACTGGCCGCAGGACCGACTGCTGCTGGCACAGGCTGTGCTCCCACCAGAGGGCTCTGCCAACACAGCTAACACCGCTTGGCTACACAGCTTATCAAAGGCCATCCTGCAGCAACTGGCCACAGCTACCTCATCAAATATTCATTTGCAAGCATTTGAAAACAAACCATGCGTGCATGGGCAGAGATGAATTTCAAGTTCTAAGCAGAAGTACACGAATACAGACCATCAACCTCACATAATACTTCTGTTCAAAAAACGTCAAACTGACTTTAAGCTAATAACATCTATTAAAGAGCTCCTCTGAGCGGGTTAAAATTTATAGTTTTGCAAAAGGGCATCAGCATGCCAGGTAGCCCAGAGACAGCTGGCCTGGGAATTTCTTAAGGCAAAGACAAGGTGTGAAATGGGGAGCAGAGAGCATCATAGCAAAGCAGTGTCCCTGTTCCTATCTCATCAGACAAAAGCTAATAGGGAAGCAGAAACCACTCAGTGGTATTCACTGCATCTGATGGAGTTCATTGTCTACAGCTTGCTCAGAATTCTTTAAATGAAGTTCTCTACTTGATCCCAGCTCCAGATCACACCACTGCTGCTCCATTTATGCTGGAACTAGAAAGTCACCACTGTTAACCATAGATAATCAGTGTCTCAGATCACAGCTACCATCAGGCAGCTAACCAGCTCTCTTTCTGTTCCACTCCCAGGAGAAATCCAGTTACCTCCAAGACTCCTGATCAGCTGCTGCTATGCTGTCACTGCTGTGTCTGGCTCTAGCTGCATTCTGCAGTAGCTGATTAGCAAATTAGCAAATGCTTATTAACTATCAGACATCAGTGGCTGCTTGCACCTGGTGGTTGAACAGATCAGTAGCGGGAAGCTGGGAAAAAATAACATAATGAATCTATCTTTACAGACAAATAACCCTATTTCACTCTCTCCTAAAAGTCTTGAAATTTCAACAGAATACTGAAAAACCTATCTGAATGCATGGCAAAAATCAACTGTGCTTTTTCAATGCATCTACACTCAAAACCAAGGTGAATTCCTTTCCTATCCCTCCATACACATCAGCAAATACAGAAAACAGCCAGACCTAAAATGTCAAGCTGGACAAAGCAGGTTTTGCTTCACCATAATATCATGTCAGCTTTCCGCAGTGAAGACAATTTCCTAAAAAATAACATCATAAATTAAACCAAGACATTATTATCCAATGGCACCATATAATGGGAACAAAATGGATTCTAAACCAAACTGAAAACCTAAAGAGGTTTTTCCATATGAAGTTGTACATTATATGGAAACACAATTATAAATTTAAATCCCCAGAATACTTAAACACAGTGAAAATTTTTACTCCAGCCAATGGTCCCCTGCTTCTGACATGTGACAAAAGATCATGAGTCTTATGAACATGCAACCACAGCCACAGTCTGGGGAGGGAAAATTCATTAGTATCACAGCATGTTTGAGATTGAGAGACCTCTGGAGGTCTCTCATCCAACCTTTCGACTCAAGCAGGGTACCTAAGAGCACCCTGCTCAGGACTGTGTCCAGGTGGCTTTTACATCTCTCCAAGGATGGAGACTCCACCAGTTCTTTGGGCAATCTGTGCCAGTGTTTGGTCCCACTGAGCTCAACACCTTAAGTTTCATGGTAATCTCAGGTAATCTCCTCAGGACTTCCTGTTCTCTCTTGGCAGCTCAGGTCTATCACCACTGGAAGTCAGGGGAGAAATCTTGTTCCGTTAGAAAACATGGCAGCTCTACGTTTGACTTTTGACTGTGTGCAGACCTAACACTTGTTATTGGTTGCCTGCCCTGAAAACTTGAACTTCCATTCTTCAAAATATACATCCCACAAGGAGATTGACAAGATCTTTGTGAACAGTCCAGCAGATTATTTTCTTTTTTTTTCAAACAAGTATTCACAATTACCCAGCAACACAGAGGACACAGGCTCTCCACCACAGTAGTAGAGACAGCAGGTGTCAAAATATCCCATTTTTCTTCATTTAGAAGTGTTTCTGGTGCCTTTCCAACCATATACTCTAAGAGCACAGGAATGCATGGGGTTGTTGGGAAAACAGAGTCCTGATGCATCTGGGAGGGCTGAGAACTTGTTTTTCTATCAGATTTGTTACTTCATCCAGCTCAGTCCATGGCCAGGGACCCAAACAGGTCCCTGAGAATGAAGACCTTGAACAAGGATGGTGCTGCAACAAGAGGGAGGGTAATGGAAACTCTGCATTTGGGCTGCCACTGATACAAAGAAAGCAATCCAGAGTTTAGTAAAGAAATAAACTCCATAGAAGTAAATTGAAATACACCTTTTCCCTGATACTCCAGGATTGCACAGACTTATGAGTGATCAACGATACACATCCACATATACCATCCTTTTTAATCCTCTGAGGTCTTTGGAGTAATATTTCAGTATTTAAAACAGATATTCAAGTTATAATCAGAGCACAAGGCTTTTTGTGCCTCTGACAGACTGCTAGGTTTATTGGGAGGGGATGAGTTTTTTGGGTTTGGGGTTTAGTACATTTAAAAATTTTTTTAGCAAACTTAAATTTTATTTTCAACATGGCTGCTTTGGGAGGGTCCAAAAATACCATTAAAATATTCATCAATTCCTTCTTCCCCATTTAACTTTTATTATATGTAAACCAGCAGGTGACACTAAAATATGGAGTTAAATCAGAGCAAGAAGATTTTTAATCATCCAAATAGCACAAGGTTGAGGGAATAACTGCCCAAAAAAAAAGAGTCAATGAAAAAAACAAAGATATGTTGAAATAATATTGTTTGGGAAAAGGCATTTGTAACTAAGTACTCCGAGAAACACATGAGAATAAAGAGGAGCAAAAAATAACAATTTCAGGTTTTATTAATAATTTTATTATACTTTACTTCCCACTTGTTTTGGGTTAATTTCTTTATGCCTCTTGCACTTCTCTGCTCAGCAGTCTCTCACAAGTAAATGGGCTGATTTCCTAAGCTGTCTAAATAGGCTCAACCAAAAACACAGCAATACCCTAATTTTAAGCTCTTGTCATGGATGAAAAACACTAAAGCAACACTATCATATGCAAGTGACAGAAAAGCAACTCAGAAGATAATGCCTTCAAGAACAAGTTCCAGCAAGGAGGAATGTTGCCAAGGAGGAAAGATCTGGTGCCTTACCTCTGGCTCTTCTATGAGAGAGTCAGGCACTGTGCATGTGGGCTCAAATTAGGCATTTGTAACTGAAATTCAAAAACTGAAAATAACTCGGCTAATAGTGACATCTTTCAGGGATATATTTTAAGAGGGAGTGTGCAAGTTATAGAAATAAGCAAACATCATTTGGTTTTGGCCACATCTCTACCAAACCACTGAACTAGCAGCATCCTACCTGGAACATCTTTCAGTTAAGTGGACAGAGCTCAAATGCAGAGCAGTCCTGATTTACAGCTCATGAGAAAAAAGCCTCTTCTAAGGCCTGGCAGAAAAGCACTACATCAAAAAATCTGCAGTTTTATATAGTACAGATTGGCAAAACCTCTGCCAGGTCTTAACTGATAGAAGACATTCTTGTCTATTAAGCCATCAGTTCAAAGCACATCTATTACATAAGCATATACAAGACACTGCAGTTACCAAATGCTGTCTTCATATCGAGGCATAAATTACACACATTGCACATTAGGGTCTTGGTCACTGAGAAGGATTAGGTGGTGTATCAAAATGGGTCTTCAGCGCATGTGCAGTTATAGCACCAGTAAGTTCATGTTTGACACAAACCAATTCTGTTTCTCAGAATGCCTTTCTTCAGAGGTGATGGCCTATTTGTTAAAACAATGCTACCACATTTCCTATATAGTAGTAGATTGACGAAAAAAAGTCCCTTTGTCAGAGGATATTAAGTGTCTTAGCTCTTAAATCATTAGATAAAATCAAAAATTAAGCCAAAACCAAAAAAAACCTTGTGATAATCCATACAAATTTTACTTTCAACAATGCTACCACATGCTACAATATAGTTTCTTCTGAAATAATAGATCTGACAAACATTCTAGAATCTGTTCTCTTTAGTGGACCTGTACAAGTAGTTTTAGTGCATGCTACTCATATAAACACCACACACACATCCACTTTTTATTCTTAGTGTGAAAAATTAGTATTTTCACTACAACTATACTATTTTAGAATGCTGTACTTGTCTTGAAGACACCACCACTCATCTGTCATGTTTTCAGACTGAGATTGAAAAACTTAAAAAGATTGCAGAATATCATGTCAAGTGACTGGGAGGAAAACCCAAACCTTCAGCAATTCAAAACACACTGGTGTGATGAAAAAATTGAAGGGATTCAGGCTCATCTTTTTACGAAAGTTCAATACTCATTACATCTTTTGTGAAATTACATATGGAAAAGAAATCTGACCAGTTTTTTTCCAGATCCTTCCCCATTATCCACCCCTTCATGCTTATACCAAAAGCAACATTCCCATGGCTCTCCCCTTCATTTCTTATATTAATTCCTGCTATCAGCAAAAACAATCATCCACTGTAATTCCCACTACTTTAGCCATGCTCAGTATTAATAACTAATAAACTGCTCCATTTTTCAGCCAGAATTACTTTCTCATTTCTGTAACATCTCTGCATATGCATTTTCTCTCCAGGATTTCAAGGAAAACTTTCTGGAGGAAGACAAAAGACTAAGAAACTCTTTGTCAAAGACTTGAGTACAGTACAGGTGGATAGATAGCCAAGCTGCTCTCATATTACTGCATCTTTTTCAAAAGCCAGCTCCTTACCCTCCCTTTCCAAACAATATCCACAAACAAGTAAATCACTCAATTCCCCAGAATATTCTCTAAAGAGAAACCACAGAAATACCTGTAATAACTTACATAAAGCATGGAAAAAAAACTAGCAAGAAAAATATAAAATGTAACTCTCAGGAAAGCCATACTGTATAAAGGCAAGCTCCAAAATTATGCTTCATCACCTCATCTTTCTCTGAAAAGAACTCTAGAGTAAATACAGGCAGACTAAATTCTGCCATTTCTCCAATTTTCCCACTGTAGATAAAACATGCTAGCAAGGTGGGGACAGTGTGTCTGAAAATCCACAGCTAGATTTAAAACTGAAGCATTTATTTTAACCAAAAAATCTATATTCTCTTAGCTACAGCAAACATGACAGATTTTATATTAACAAATTGTACAGATTTAAAGAAGTGGGGGGTTTTAATGTTTGCTAGAAAATGAACAGGAGACATAAAATGTATATTTGTGCCAAAGTTTTTTTTTTTACTGAAGAGTACAATCATTCCTCTGTATGTCTGAAGCTGCCCTGTGTATCTAAACTTACTCTACAACCTTGAGGAAACACAGGCTGCCACCTCATAAAAAATGCACGTGTTGCCATGCTTGCCCTGCAGCACACATCCTGGAAGGAACTCGACTCCAGTTAAATCACTCCTCTAGCTCCTAGACAAAAATACAAAACATTTCCTTTGCCTGCTGGGCCCCAGAGTAGCGAGCAGAAGGGAGGAACTCTTTTATAACTGGAGGAAATGGGGCAAACCTGTCAAACACACAGCAATGAAAGAGCCAACATATATTTATGAAACACTTAAGCAAAGTACAGCAAGTAAATGCTTAATAACAGAATAACAAAACAGAGGCAATAGATTTTGTTATAATGAACCATTTTGTCACAGCAAAAAACACAAAACTGATCTGTCAACAATTCAGTTTAAACATTTTGGAAAACATGCATATCTGGGCAACAAAAAGACAGCAACAAAATAACTCCCCAAAATTAACCCATTTGCCTTCCTGCTGTGGTCAAATTTTCCCTCCTCATGATTTTTATTTGCTAGCTAAGAGTCAAAAGACAGTTGGAAAATAAAGGAAAGTTTGGTATAAATCAGGGGAAGAAAGGAGACAATGCCCTGACTGGAAAGAGGATATGTGGATTGATATCAAAGACTAGTACTGGTATCCCAGAGTAAAAAATAGCTGCTTAGCTTGGAACATTCTTCCCCTCCCTTATTCTCCCCATCAGATTTTATGATATAGATATTATTTACTTACATACAATGGTTCCATTTGTTTTGTCTCATTTTTAAAAGTAACCTTTTAACACCTTTTCTGAAGATGTTTGCAGTAGCAGTGCACAGTCACAGTAACTCAACTCAAGCTTCTCCTGATCTGAGTCATGGTAGGGTCTCCACATATTCACTTAGGCAAAGAGCAGTTCTGTGCCCTAATGTGACTAAGAGCACATTCCAAGATGAAAGAAAGCTGCAGTTTACAGAAAATTATTGAAATCTAAATCTGCAAACTGCTATCCTCATTAAAAAATAACTATTAAAACACCAGCTGGGGAAAAAATGAATTTTCTATTTACACTCAGGCACTTTCTGCTATTCCTGTTGGAATAACATACCACAAGACAGAAATATGGCAATAAAAGTATCTACTTCCAATGTCCTGGAGGTCTGAGAAATGTTACATTATTTACCAGCAATGACAGAATAATTAAATACTACACACAACTCAAGTTCTGTAAACATTTTCAGTTCCTTCTATCAACCTCATTATTTTAAATGCTTTACTGGTTAAATGCATAATAGAACAAACTATTTCAGTTTGACGGGACCTACAGTGATCTTGTAGTTCAACTGCCTGACCACTTCAGGGCTGACCAAAAGCTAAAGCCTGTGGTTAAGAGCATTGTCCAAATGCCTCCTACGCGGTGGCAGGCTCGGGGCATTGACCATGTCTTGCAGAGGCCTGTTCTAGTGTATGACCACCCTCTCAGTAAAAAATGCTAACATGCACTCTAAAAACCTCCCCAGGCACACCTTTGAACCATTCCCATGCTTCCTGTCACTGGATCTCTGGGAGAAGAGCTCAGAACCTTCCTGTGCACCTCCCCTCCTTAGGAAACTTGAGAGAGCAGTGAGGGCATCCCTCAGCCCCCTCTTCTTTGAACTATACAAACCCAACTTCCTTACCTGCTCCTCAAAGGTAAGAGGATTACACATACAATTTCTTCAAAAGAATAATTTATTGCCCTAAATGACAGTATAGTTCATGATAAAGACTAGAAACAAAATAGCACCACAGGAAAAAAGTCTGAGAGAAGGCAAGAGACAGTAGCTCGTTAATTAAAGAGCTTCAGTTTACCAGACTGCTGTCATTATAAGGAGGACATTCCTTCTTCAACTCCATGCCCAGCAAGTTTCATCAGATGCAGTACAGGGCTGCCTGGTCAAGACAGACCCTGTACAAGGTGACCGTGGACACCAGTCATCAGTCCTGCCCAAATGGAAACTAATGATACACCATATACACTTTACTGCTATGGGAAAATTACGTGCAAGAACTCTACTGTCACAGGTATATCCATAAATAAAGCATCTTCCAAAACAGGTGCTCCCTCTATTGCTGGACAGAAAGGAAATACGTAAACTGCACATATCCTCATCACGACAACTCTGTAGGTTTCTGTGTAAATCTGCAGTAAAAGACAGTTTTATTGTGTTCTGCATGAAGTAGGAGAAAATACTGCTTTCTCACTCACTTTCAGAAATCTCACTAGATTTAAAGACTCTGCGTACCTCAAATAATACAAAATATAATTGGCCAGAAAGTATTTCTACATTCCTCATTCCTCACAACCATTAATGATTTTAAAAATACTAAGGAAAATATGTTTAAGTGATCCTCTTATTTAGGTAATGTAATTACCAGCAGTTCCTAAACCAGCCTATTTTTCCAATAACTTTATTTCAAAGTTATTCAAAGATACAGTTCATTGTTATCTTTCAAAAAAGTAGTATATTAAATCTCCATTTAACCTAAAAGGAAAGACTATGCAAGAGTTGACACAGGTTCTCTCTACTGTGCCCTAGGTGTGTTAGTTCAGCAGGAGCTAACTCAGTATTACCACTCCTCCCAGAGAGAACATACCATCAAGAAGAAATCATACTGTACCTTCCCCACACCAGTTTAGGATTCCTGCCTATCCCTTTCTAGAAAAGCCCAGTTACTGAAGCAGGAAATGGTGAGATTATTACTGACAGAACTTGCTTCCTGATGCTGACTCTCCTTTTTGCCATCCTCTGAGCATCCTTTAGCAGAGCAAAGACAGGTTATAAGAGAATTGGGTCTTCAGAGAGCAGCACAACGAAAACTGCAGGGAGGAAGAACAAACACCCAGAGAAAGGACAGCTCTTGCTGGATCACACTGTGCCATTAAAACAGTTCTAGCCATAACATCCTTTACTGCAATCAAAATGGTTTTGGATTTAGATAAAGGACACAAGGAAAGGAACAGGCAAGGAAATATTCAAAGAGAGGGAGCACAAAAATTTTCTGGATTCTCTTTTTCCGTTCAACAGTCACACCAGCAGCCCCGACCCTTGGCAGTGGGCTCTCAGGAGTCCAACAGTCTAAGATGTCAGTCTGCCTCTGGTTTTTGTCAGGCAGATTTTACAGTTACCATTTTGGTCCACAGAGAAAGTTATACTTGGATATAGAAGCCCACATAACTCTTGAGCATACAAATGGCGCTTCACAAGAAAATTTCCCTCAGTGGTGTCCTTCAGCAACTCAAACCACACTTGGAAGTATGATACTTTCAGATTCTGGGCAGGAGGACTCCTAGCCAGCAGTTAAGAAGGATCCCAACAAACAGCCATACTCCTTTTTTCCTTCCCCTTTTACTTACCTTCTCCAAGATGCTGCTCCCAGCCTCAGCAAAGACAGAATATCCTCTATAGAAATTACAGCCACATACAGCAAGAAGCCACAATGCAAGCAAGTCATAAATTATTTTCCTTCTGATCTGCTAGCTGTTCAGGAGAAAAACACTTACTTACTGTCTTGCTAAGTGCAGGCAGACAAAAGTAGGCAGATTCTGGAGATGGAGCTACATTTGCCCTGCCAGTGAGCAGGGACAGGTTTCCCTGCATAGCTCAACATGATTTCAAGAGAAGAGAGATCCATGAAAGATGATTTACTGGATAATTAGACCAACAATTTCTAGAATACTGATCAGAGTTCTCATCTAGCTCCCTGAAGATAATGCACCATTTGAAAAGGCATCACTTAAAATATTTACCTTTTCGATTTGTGGGGAAGATCAGCAATGCAAACACAGAAATGTTACTCTCTCCATTCTTAGACAAGTATATTTAATCTTCTACTTACGTACAATGGTGGTTTGGGTTTTTGCTCTTTCCATTCCTCTAATTTTATAATCAATTCCTTTTTCTTGTGCATATAGGAAAGAAATTTGTCTTTCTCTACTGGAAAGGCTGCTCACAAAAGATTTTTAGCTATCACTGCTAGAAAGTAAGTAAAATCTGCACATCTCCTTTCAAAGTAAAGGTTATTTTTGTCTGTTCTGCCAGATAGAATAAATCCTTCACTTCCAGGGAAATAGATGACAAGAGACTAACCAGCAGAGCCACATATGACACAATATATAACTGAGAAAATAATGCCTCTTCACACAGGTCTGCCTTATACACATTTTAACAAGAACAAAAAACTAAGTTTGTTTACAATGGCAAAATGGACACCCAGGATGGTTCTGCAAACTGGCAGCAGTCAGCATCAGACTATCTGTTCAACTGCAGCACAAAATTGCCTTTAACATGCGAGATTTACCTTGCAGGCAAAGGTAGCTGAAATGTAGACTCCCTGCATTCATTCCTGCAATAGGCCTGGCCACAGCAGGAAGTCTGTCCTGAAGAAGGTTAACTCAGACTGACCATACACTGAAGTGAGCCCTTTACTGCCCTGTTTAACAGTGGATGGAAGTCAAGGTGCCAGGGCAGCCTACAGCCTGCCTCACTCCTGAGCAGACTACTGAGAGCCTACCACTCCAGGGAAGCCCACAGCAGGAGATCAGGCAGGAGCAGAACACACACCAACCTGCCTTATGACTTTGGGCAAGTCAGTGACTGCAAAGGAGTATTTAGCTACAGAAGTCATGGTGCTTAATCCTCTAAGTAGAGTCTTTTAGAGTAGTAATTATTAATATAAGGAAGTAGCAGAAGTAATGTGATCATCCAAAATTAGTTACAAAAATATTACTAAAGGTTGGATTTTATTAATCAAAAAGATAGATTCTCAGTTCTCAGCTACTCAGAAGGAAGATTCTTAAGGCTCTGCTCTCCTTTTCCACTGTTTGTAGGAACAGAGCTTGTAAAGGCAATGTGCATATTTTATTGAGTCCAGCTCACTACATGAATCTATTCAAAAGCTTTTTAGAGATTAATAGCCCAATTTCCCTGGATTTGATGACATCACATGTTCAGGTTTTGTTACTTATGCCCCCTCCCATGTTACCTTCCTGAAAGTAAAAGTAGACTGCATACAGAAAATGAAGGAATTCTTTACAGAATCAGTCATTTGTCATGAGAAGCTCCTACTTTAGGGCTGACAGTGGTAGATGTGAGGATCTGAGAGGTATTTAAAGGTACTGGTACGCATTACAGGAGTTTGAATTTTCAGGTAAGAAAAAGCTCCTCTATCAAGTCTATTAGGTTTATTCCTGAGAACAACTGGCAGCCTTATCAGTCACTTGTATGACCTGGGTTGGCTATGCCAGACACATCCACATAGCAAGAGGTAATGACTTTGTTGAAGGTGGCAGTCAGATGAAAGTTGCCATGAGTTTGCTACTTGTGTAAGGACAGAGCTGTTTGCCTGCCCGGACTGAATGAACAAACTGAATTCTGAATTTATGCCAAAATGTTTCCGCCATTATATAAAATAAACATCAAACAGACAAGTACAACATTGTATTCCCAAAAGGCAAGCAAAAACAAATTTGCAGAGCAAATACAGACCATGATGTTCTATGGCCAATAAATAATCAAATTAAGTTATGAACTGAAAATGCTACTGAAACAGCAAACAATACAGAAGGTTTAATTTCAAAACATAAGGGAATGCCTTCAAAAGAGTAAAGTGGTTACTTTTTAAGGTGGCCAAAGGAAAATACAGGTCTAGAGAAAGGAAACGTGCCATTCCAAAGTCTGTACCCTACAGAACAGGTAGCTATTTAAAATATGTTCTGAAGACAACATTTCAAAATAAATGCCTGAAAACGTTATAGCATCAATCCTTTTATCTCAATGCAGTGTGCAGTGCAGTACTACACAGAATGAAGCTTCTATTCAAAAGAATAGATACTTGACAAAAAAAGAACCTTATCTATGAATAAGTCTCCTGGAGATATCTTTGAGAACTTTTTTTCTGTTTGTAAATTATTTGAAATGTCCTCTTATACTGAGACATTTATATAACCAGTCCTCTTCCCTGCATTCTCTAAAAAGCCTCAAATCACTGCTTGTACTCTTTGCAGAGTAAAATTCCATGCCTGTACTTTCCCAATCCCTGAAAAATTATTATATTCTCTCTGGAACATAACACTTTGCTCTTCTGCCAAAACAGAAGCCATCAACCACCAGTCAGCTTTTCAACTTCCCTTGGCTCATTTACTTACTCTAGACTGGTACCTCACCACCTTCATTTTGCTCTTAGAAGATGCTTTACCTGTGAAGCTCTACAGACATTTCATTACTGCAGACAACCAGTTGCAATTTATGGATAGAAAAGACATACTCCTTTGTGCATAAATAATGTGATTTTAATGTTTTACTAATTCTTGCCTTGAACACTATCTGAAGACACAACATCCTTCTCTGCTTGGCAGCACTGGCTTTCTCCACACCAGCTTTGCCTCGATTTTTAATCAGGATGGTAATACAGAATGTGGAGACAAAATAAAAATAGTACTATGAAAAAATGGAAACTCCACAACATCACTAAAGTAAAAGAGATTTGAACATGCACCTACCTATCTGTGCACCCCCCAAGAACACTGAAGAAACCAGTACATCATTTTTATTGAAGACCTGGCAAGAAAATGCCATAAATTCACCACGACAGGTGACATTGCTAGTTCAGTGCCTCCTCTTAAGCAGGGGGAGAGCAATTCAAGCACCTGCAGATCCTCATGCTCAACCTCAAGAGCAAGTACACAGGTCAAAAACAATTCTCAATGAAAGATGACAGACACAATATGTGACAGCATCAGAAAGGTAAATTACCCCTATCAAATCTTTGATGCAATGGTTTAAAGCAAAACACAGGACACGTTATCCATGCAGATAACTGGGGAATAATTAGTTCAGATGGGGATTAATACAAGTATTACAAGAACAACAAAGAACCTGAATGGCAGACAAATCCTGTTATCGTTAAAAAAAAAACACACACACACACAAAAAAAAAAAAAAAAAAAAAAAAACACCAAACAAAGCACTGAGTTCAAAAGTAGGGGGCAGACTACTCTCTGATTTGAATTACTTATTCCCACTAACTTAAATTCAGTGCCAGTCCATGCAGTGCTCTGGCAAGGCTGATCACTTCAATAGTTATGGCAATATCAAGGCTGCCATTAAACTGAATTAAAAGACCAAGGTAAAAAAAAAAAAAAAAAAAAAAAAAACCAAACATTGTGAACACAATCAAATCCATAAAGTCATGATGTGACAAAGGACAGACAGGTAATCCAGAGCCATCAACAACCACATTCTCTGTGCCTATGGAAGGAACTCAAACAGGCCAGATAAGGTTAGGGAATTCTGCTCCAGGGATATCCAACTACAACATTACTTCATTCAATATTTCTTCAAACATGCAGGAAGCCAGGAAGCCTTTTGTACATCACAATTCTTTACTAGTCCTTGCATCTTTTGCATATTTATACTGAGTGCCAACATCTTTTTCCTTTCTGAAAAAAAAAAAAATACTCTGCTCTGCCAGTGTGAAAGAATCAAGGTCAGATTTGTGATCTTGTAGGCCACCAAAGTAGTAACAAGATGATTTTAAACAAATTAAATATCAATTCACTCTGCATTTACTTGCACCCTTTACCTTCAGTCCTCCAAGCTAAATTCAGTTCTTTTCCTTTTCATCTGAACTTTTTAAATTGTATTTATATTTTTCCACTACTGAGAAGCTTAGTATTGATGACTATTCTAGGTCCGCAAAATAATATAGTTAGAACACTCTAAAGTATGCTTAACTTTAAACATGCATGTGAGCAGCCCTACTGACCTTGATATTCTCATGTCTAACAAACTTTGGTGAACTGCAGCTACAAAGACAAGCTATCATGTTTCTTCACCACAAAAAAAATAAGTGCCTTACTCTTCAGCTCAAGCACATAATCAATTGCTCTGTCTGGTGCTATTATCACAGCCAGCCTTCCTTCCTCGAATGTTTTACACATGCATTGTATAGTGGTGGAGGAGCACAATAACAATAATAGAGTTATCAGTCTCTCTAAAGCATTCAGTAGTCTATAGGAAGAATAAGCAACTCTGAGTACTGAATTATGAAAATTTGGACTCTTCCTGCATTTGCATCAAGTACCAAATCCTCTCCTCTTCTGACAAGCTAGCAAAAGCTAGCTTTCAACTCTGTATGATACAGACTCAATTCATTCAGACAGTTTCATTTCAAACCTCTCCAACCTCTCCTTGAATGCCAAGCTGGGGGAGGTATACTTCAACCCTCTGGAGACCACTAGAGGAGGAGGAAAACAAGGGAAAAAATAAGGACTTGTTTCAGACATGACTTTCTCAAAGTATATAGGTACTTACAAACAGAGAAAGAAGCTGTTCTAGAGATAAGTCAGGGAACAGAAACAAAACAGGAAAAAGACAGAGCTGGTCCCAGACAACAGAAAGAAGAGTTACAGACAGGAACTACTTTAATATCAAGAGAGACATTAAGAATCCTCCAGGTGAATTAAGGTGTGTAAATATTTCCTTGGTGCATAGCACACCTCACTGGATACCATGAGCATATATACAAACAGAAGAAATAGTAAAAGTAGGGATTTTGCATCTAAATCTATTCCAAATATTTAAGGCACCCTGGACTGTAGTTATAAAACACTGACCACTGACATACTGCCTTGTTACAGATACAGCTCTTCAAACTACCTTCACCAGTAGTAAGGCCCTGCTCAAGGCAGTCTTTCTCTCCCAAGACTGTACTGAGAAGCAGGGCTTTTAAAACATATTCACCTGACAGCTATGATACATGCAAACAAGATGGTAAGGTGAATATATTCAGGACCTGGTGACATTCCTCAAAGTCTTCACCCTTCAAAACAACAGCAAGAGCCATCACACCTCCATACTCCATTTGCTTAGCAAACACCTGCAAAGACCAAAGGAATGAGAGCAACAGCTGTGCTGCAACATGCAGCATACAGCTGTGCTTATGCAATACACAAAGGCCAGCAAATTCATACTGATGCCGTTCTTCAATTTGTTAAAAAAGCTTTGACTGCTTCAATAACAAAGAATAGCATTAAATCTAGCATGGCAGGAACAAATTAATTAGGGACAATAAATCTGGCATTAACAGAATGAAAAAGTGACTGAAAAAACCTAATCCTCTAAGGAGAAAGTATCTTTGGTCACACATAGAAAGACTTCCCCTTATTTCTGCCAAAGGCAATGCCAATCCATACAATGAATGTAAAAGTCTGGGTTAGTTCAACGACCAAGAGTTTAAGCAGAGGGTTGTAACAAGACAGGCTGCCAAATGTGTCTCCAATACTTCTGAACTCTGGCCTATCTACATAAGCATTTAATTCTACATCTAGAGAGGGCTTTCAAAGTAATCATAATCCTGACTTACTGCAGTTTTGTGCATATGCCATAGCAGTCCTGGAGGGCACCACATTGATGCTTCAGGAAGTTTTCAAAAGAATACACTATAGACCCTTACTTAGTAACTGCTAGTGCATGTGCCAAGTCCACAGGGCTGAACCAGACCAGAGTTACCCTACGCTGAAAAAAACCCAAAAAACCTTATATTTAATAAGCTGTTGACAGGAGAGATAACAAAGGCCTCTAAGGTTTTCTGTTTCCAAAGCAGGGAACTGAACCTCTTATGCCCAGCAACACCCAATCTCAGTATTTTAAAATCTAACTTGAAAAAAAAAAACCAAATATAGCAGAGGAGAAAACAGAAAGAAGATAAATGGTGAAGGAACATGAATCAGGGAAAAAATAAAGAAAATTGTTTCCAGGCATATAAGCACTTTATTAGTAGAGGAGGCTAAAATTAGACTTCACCAGTATATAGAGAGGAATGGTATTGCCTGCTTAAAGCCAGCTTTTCTGACACATTCCAGAAGGCTAACAGCAGAGAATGCTAAGGGACTGTTTCAAAGTTGTCTCCCAGCACTAAGAAATTTAACCTTTATCCCACACTCCCCCACAGTATAATTGCACTCAGCATATCAGTGTGAGAAGTCTAGCAATATTTAGCTGCCCCTCCCTGCCCATCCTAATGCAGTTCAATAAACCTCCTGGAGCAAGGACTGGGAAGAATCTAATGCTTCTAAATGCTGAAACCAGCATTTGTAAACAAAATGCCTGACACAAAAGCAGGAGCCTTGACATTGCAATAGCCTTTGTCAATAGCATAATTATAAAGTCTAGCTACTTTAAAAAGGTGGTGATGCTTCCCACTGTAGCTCTTACTTCAGCTATGTCTTAAATCAAAGTGAAAATCCTACAACTTACAATTCACCAGTTGATTTATGCTCTAGACACAAGTCCTTCTACCTTAATTAAGATCTGGAGCTATCAGCATATAAGGAGCCCCAATTACTGGCTAGGACAGAAAAAAATACCAAGACCTGGACCCAGGTTACCTGTGCAACTTCAATTCTGACATTTCTGAGTATGTTCTCATCTGGCTGTCAGCCTTAAGATATTTCTGCAATTTTCCTACCTCCCCCCATTCCTATATGCACTTCACTAAGTTTGAGTTTGGTTCAATTCAAGCAAAGCTACAGACAAACTTTTAATCATGTAGTTTCCCAACAGCAGATTACACATTTTCCAGAGCAGAAGTGAAACAAGAAGCAGCAGTCTGGGAGAAGTGTTACTAAATGCTGTGACTGACCAACTGTCATTTGCAACATTTGGAGTTTTTATTTGGAGGAATCAGGAAATCGTAGAAATATAACTTACACAGCTTATTTTGTTTTTTGAAGAGCAAAGATCATAGCTGTTATCAGGAAAGAAATGCAAAGTAAATGCAACTAAAACCCAGTGTGAGTTTACAAAGCACATGCTACAGCATACTAATTGCTTCATGTTAATTGCTTCCTTAATTTGAAATTAATATGCCTCTGACAACAGCAATTTTTTAAAAATCATCATTGTTAACCGCTTTGTCACCTTGTTAAATGGTCAAAGGAGTTCACTAACAACTACTTAACTCTATTCACCCTATTTACATTGAATGACTGCATCATTTGAACAGCTCTTTAACAACTCATGGTCAAGCTTGCTAGTGTGTATTTGCATTGTTTCCTCAATTTCCCACCATTTTGATACCTGCCAGCATATTGTAGAGCATAGCTGGTACCTTCAGGAAGTCAACGAGAACAAATACTTCCAGCAGCAATAAAGCATACACCTTCTGGCCATAACCTGATAATAAATTCTTTGGAGATTTTGTAAATGAAAATTTTCAGAAACTTAACGTCACTCACACTAAGGTGGACTTCCTTTGGGGCAGCTAAAGGTACACCTCTGAACCCAGCACAGACACCTGCCAAATTTGAAGTTTCTGCATCAACCATGGATATATTAAAACAATTCAACAGAAATATTTGATTTTAGACACTGAGAAAATGACTTGTTCTTATTGAGCTGCCACTAAACCTTTTTAACTTTTTTTCAACTGCAAGAATGATCAAACACTAGATCAGGTTGGCAAGAGAACTTGCAGAGTCTCCACCCTTGGAGCTTTCCAATACCTGACCAGACATGGTCAGGTATTGGAATCTGCTCCAGTCAACCCTGCTTTGAGCAGGTGGGTTGGACTTGATTATCTTCAGGGGTCCCTTCCAGCTCCAGAGCTTCTGCAATTCTGTGACACCAGACCAGATTTTAGATCTCAGATAGTCAAACTATACAGTACCAAAAGGTAATAAACCCATTAACTTTAATAGTAGGCTTAAATGAAATGAATGCATCTCAGCAATAAATGAATCTCAGGTATTTCTGGCGTCCAGGCAATTTAATATGTCTGTTAAACCCAAGGGCAAGTGACAACTAAGAAGGAAGAAATGAGATCAAGCAGAATTTTTGAAGTAATTTCAGTGCTTCAATTTAAGCAGACTTTTCTGAACAGACCTATAGCAAATTTCTATTTAAACTGCACAGCCTGACAACACTTCCTTGCTTTTCCTTTCAAATATGGGAAACTAGGACAAGCATTTATGGGATCAACAATCAGAAACAAGAAGAACATTACAGAAGAACAAGACAGGCAGGCCCAAACTGAGAAAGCATTTTTCAGCAGCCTTTCAAAAAACATACCTCTGTAGGTCATGCAGCATGCTGGCATAAATACAATGCAGCAGTGTCATGCCAAATCATGTCTTTGACATGCCCATGATGTTCTCAGAAGGACCACCCTGGGTAAGAGTTAGCTCACCTAAGTCGGATTTAAAAACTGACTACAACTGTCTTGTAGTGAATATTCAAATTTACTGGTTTGTGCACATGGCCTGCAGCAAGACTAAATTGCCTACACCAAAGGTAGGCAGAAAAACCTCCCCTGTACCAATCTTCCTAGACTTAACACTTTTGAGTATCTTTGAAACAAATTTACCATACCTAACAGAACACCATTAACACTAGGCAAAGGAGTAACCTCCTGGTAAAGCATGCCACTGTAGAAAAAAACACAAGATACTCCAGCAAAAAGGAAAAACAAAAGTGGCAACATCACATTAAGCCCTGGTAGCTGGACCTTGGAAAAAACCTTCACTTTCAGCACTTGGAATGATATCTGAGGTATTCAGATGACAGTTTTCTTCTCAGGACAGGATTTCTTTTGACACACTGGTATATAATATTTTAAAAGATCCCACCTTCACTGCAAATACACTGGTTTCTTCTTGCACCAGAAAAAGGCACAGGTGGATCCTTCTGTGCTTTCTCCATCACAGTATAAACCCATGATGAACAGCTCTATACATACTAATCCTGAAAAACAGAATGGATGTAGAAAAACCACAACAGACAGGGGACTGTGTGCCTCCTAGTGACTGCTCTTGGACAAAGGGAGGTGAGGGACATTTTAAAAGCATATTTGTGAACTTCTAAATTATTATTCTGGCTGTGATACCAAGATCCAAAAACTGTTAGCTGAAGTACTAGCTGTGAAGCCTCTGGAAAATGTTAAGAGACTTATTGGGACAGGATGAATACCAGGAAATAAAACTCTGGTAAGTAGTCATACAGCATGACATTTTCCGTACCCATTAAATGCAATACTTAATATCCTCAGCTTTATTTATATTTGCTCTATGTGGAGGACTAAATGCTTTCTTTAGAATAGAAAGTGCTATCCTAATTAGCATAAAATTCTGCTTTTAACATTATAGATGTTTTTGCTTACATAAGTACTAACAACCGTCACTGCAGCAATGCCAAATGAAATCTAGATATATTTTTAAATTATTACCAGACTGTAAAGCATAATGCAATAAAAATAACTAAAATTCACAATAGTCAAAATGTGTACGTGCTGAATGCTAAATGTAAAATTACAGCTCCTCTTCATGCACACTGACAAATTACTATTACATTCTACATTAATACCATTTTTGAGGAGCTGAAAGATCATGCTACTTATAATGACATAGGCTGTGTCTTTAATTACAGCTAAAACTCTCAAGAAAATCTCATGAATTATTGCAGAAAGGATCTATTTAAATTTTTTAGAGTAATATATGTTTCTTCCAAGGAGAGATAAAGCCTGAGTAAATAGTATCATTAACTGCATTCAGTATTCATTCTTTTGAAAGCTCGAATCACAGAAATTTAATAATATTTCATGTCTTACTTCTGTAGAGGCAAAGTATTTTCCAGAACAGTTAAGAATGTAAAATGGAAAATCCAAAATTCATGTTGTAAAAATGTTACCAAAAGACTACATGTAAAATGTCAAAAGGTAAATCGCGCAGTTTGGTGTCAGTGGAGGTCTAACCATTTTTGCACTATCTCCAATTACTATAAGTTTTAATATGAAGATAGGCATTTTCAAATTTAGGCTGTTTTAATGTGAAAAAGAAGGGATGAGAACCTTTCTGCACAGCAATATATTTATTGTTTTTTTTTTTTTTTTTAATGACAAATACATTGCAGAAGAATCACGTTCTGGATAGAAGCAGAATGACTGATACATTCACATCACAGATCCAAGGGCAGTATTTTATTTCTGGAGCGGGCAGTATTAAGTAACTGAGGTTAAACTCCAGATGGCTGTATTTCAAATTAGCCTGACAGCAATGTATACATGGCACACAGCAGATGTCAATCATTACAACAGAGGCTCATTTGGGAAGCTGAAGTTCGCAGTGCTTTTAACAAGCTTGAGTCTCAATGTGGTCAGTAGGAGACTGTCTAGCTTCCAGAGTGCACTGTGTGCAGGTGTCAAGGTTTGAGTAGCAGGAGGTGCTGCTGGGGTGGCCCCGCTGAGAAGGGCTATGGGCTTGTCCTGTGCTGGACACAGCCACTCAGAGCTGGCTCTGACAGACCCAACGCTGGCCAAAGCTGAGCCCAGCAGTGGCACTGGTGGTGCCTCTGTGCTAATGTATTTAAGAAAGGGTTAAAAACATTGCACAGCAGCTGTGAAATAGGAGTGAGAACATGTGAAAAAAAACTGTCCTGCAGACACACAGGTCAGAGAAAGAAGAGGGAGGAGGTGCTGCAGGTGCCAGAGAAGAGATTCCCCCCACAGCCAGAGCAGATCTCCATGCACACTGCAATCCATTGAGAACATTCTCTAGGAACAAGGTGTATCAAACAGACAAGCGAAGAGAATAAAAAGAAGGGATGAAGGGAATACTCTCGGGGCCCTGTTCCATTTCTAACCAAGTGAAAGCTGTGAAAACCATAAAGGTACTGTAGGGAACTGAGGAAAGTGCAGGGGGAGAGACACAGTGACATGAACTTTGCTGTCAGTTTCTTCCTTCCAAGGTCTAGACTTTGTTAGGATGATCAGTGCTTGCAAGTTTAATTACTATGGGCACAACTTTTTACTGACAAGCAAAATTTTGTAGAAACTTCCTTGGAATAACTGCATAAAAGATAACTGACCAGAGGTTTTAGTAAGGGAAGATGCAAGCTGGTTTGCAGAGATGGCCCATTACGTTTATGGATCAATTAAATACCAATGCTCTTTCATTTCTACTTCTAAACACTTTGTCCAGACTTAACACCAGTATTGTGGCCCCATGTTCTGCCTAGGGTACCCCTGCCAACACCTAAGTTTTCCTCTCACAGACATAGCTATATAAATTGCCATTTCCAAAGGAATAAGCTTGGGGATATGAAAACAATTTCCCAAAGAATTGCTAATAGAAGATAGCTAAAACCAGCTTGCTCATTGACATAGTGCTCTTCAGCTAATTATACATGGCACTCCCCATTTATACATGCACAGAAGCATGGGAAATCTGAGGAGGAAAGACTTAACTCACAGGTTCTCTTCCATGCTCTCAAAGAGAAAGGGGAAAGTATTTTATATATTTTTATATATATTTTTATATATATATCCTTTTTATCTACTAGATAGGTGTGAGGGAGCTGATTTTATATTTTATTTTATGAAATAGTTCTTGTTCACTGAGACAGTTTGCGTTTCTCACTTCTATGTAGGCCCTAACTCTGCAACTTGCTTCTTGTGGTCAACTCTCAAAGATCAAACTTAGCTGACCTAATCCCACAATTTCTGTTGCCAAAATTAATTTCCCAAGCTGTTTAAAGGACTGATACATGCAACAATGAAAAATACATGAACCACCTATGGTCTAATGAGCGCTTAACATTATGGAAACACTTATCACCCAAAGCAGCAGGATCTGTGGAGTCTGAAACAAAGCAGCAGAGAAATAAGCTTCTTATCCATAAAGAGGGAAGCCTAATCTTAAAACATTTCAGACTAATAAAATATCAGACAGCCCACTTTTGTTATAAAAAGGAAATTATTAAACTACAAGAATTGAAACACAGGATAAAACTGCTTTTGTCCAAGTTTTGAGCTTGTAAGCTGTTGCAAGGGTAAGTAAAAATACCTCCAATGTCCGTAACACCTGTAACAAGTCTCAGGACCCTGACTCTATATCAGCATTGAAAACTACTATTCTACTCTGAACAAAGTGTAGCTGTCTTTGTGGGACGGGAAAAAGCATTGTGGAAAACAAAGGTTTCAGATACATACTAACTATTTAGGAGAGATAATCAATAGCATAGCACACATACTTTATGGTCTACTGTTTTATAATTCTAGTTCTCTGCAAGTGTTGCAACATGACAGAGTATGATTTATCAATGCGTTTCCAAAACAAAAGGGTTTTACTTAACTTACAATATAGCTTGCCAGATGCATGAAAGATTTCCATTAATAATGTGGTACCAATTCTAAATTTTGTGTCTTCATGCAAGACTGACAATACATTAACTATTATGTTAAAATTAGAAACTCTTCCAGGCTACCAAGCAAGTAAAACACTTAATCACACAGTTCTTTTAAGCATAAGAACAGTTGCATTGCACCACAGGAGGAAGTTATGAAGCATATGATTAAATGCAACTAAATTGGGTAAAAACCACCAAAAAAAAGTAATTTTGAAATATCTCTAAAGCACACTGGAAACAAATGGGCTTGTGAGACATTAAAAAAAACAGTCTTTTTTGCAGAGTCTCTCTTTCATGTATGGACTATGTAAAGATAAAAGAAGACAACACCTGTTGCATTTTCAAAGACACAGATTACTTCTTACTTCCCAGTGAGGTTTTTAAACATCACCTCAAAAAACATTACATAGAGAGGTTCAGCATAAAGCTTGATAGTAAGTTAATTTTTGCTATATTACGAATTTTGAACCTTCATGCAAGTCTGATAAGCAGCCATGTACAAATGACAAATTCAGCCTAATTTTAGAGAAAACTCCTATATATCAGAAACAATCTTCATCATACATCCAAGAGACTGACAATAGCCCCCCTACCTAGTAAAATACTTCCCTACCTTGGAAAACCAGTAAAAAAAAAAACAAAACCCACACAAAACAAACAAACAAAAAAAAAACCCCAAACCAACCAAACAAAAAACTTCACCAAAAAAAAAAAAACAGGAAAAAGAAACGGGAAGAAAAAAAAGTGCAGCAAATAGCCTCATCAAGTAAAAAGGGATGAACAGTAAGTATGAGAAGAAATCTCATCTGCCACCTAGATATAACAACTCTACTCATGAGATAAGAAAAAAATAAAAAAAAAGAACTCTTGAACTTTGAAAATAAAAAGCAGCGATGTTCATTTGTAATCTCTTATAAAAAGACATCAAAGAAAGGGTGAGAAAAAAAGGCTATTGTTCCTTGTCCCCCTTATGCTGCTTGGAGTGAGGAGAAATAAACATAGGAAGATTTTCAAGGCTTGTGCTATGCCCTTAAATTATCAAAGGTTCCTGCCAATGCTACCACGAAGAACCTCATGTCCGAAGTGGAAGACTGCACTGCAGTGACTGCAGGAGGCTGTGGGAGAAAACTAAAGAGGAAAGAGATCTTATGTTAATCCCAGGATTTGACATGTGAGGCACCATTTCCACAGGGAGCACCAAGCCAAACATCTTGCAGCTAAGAGGTATGTTCGACAGACACAAAAAGAAGCTGACTCACATCAACACATACGGTTTGAAGAGCAAGTTCTGCCTTTTCATACCTTAACACAACACTTTCATAAACAACCATCATGGATAATGCTCAAAATTAGTTAAAATCTCAACCACACCCTCTACAGCTCAGAAATTTAACTTCCATTTTTAAAGAAAAAACCCACCCTGTTTCTTTGTTCATGAAGACAATAAAAATAGAAAATGCAAAATAATGGATCTGGATGTTCATTACTCTGATGGGAAATACTGCTTTGACTCGCATTTTTCCTTTATACCCACATATCATACTTCTAAATAATTGCACGCAGAAAAAAAAAAAAAAAAACAAAAAAAAAAACACAACCTTTTACAAGTAATTTGCTGCATTTTATAAAATCTGGAAAAAGGCTTTGTCTCCTCACAAGATGGGGACTACTACCATTGCCTTCATGTTGCCCATTCTACCCCAGAGGAAAACAGCACCCACTGACACCTTCATTGGAATGGTCACCATCTCCCTTCCCAATATGGTGAGCATTGTAGCCCTGCTTCAGTATGTTCTGAATAAAGCTCAGCTTAACCCTACATCTTTCTTGGATCATAGCTAGAGTGGCTCAGCATCTGGCAGGATTGAGACCTAAGGATATGCAAGAAGAAATCAGCCATTTCCATTTAAATGCTAATACTTACTCTTCCCAGTGAAAATTGAAGTATAACAAGTGATCTCTCAGCACACAGAAAAAGCCTTGATTGTTATTTAATGATCACAACGAATAGTTAGAAAGCATGAAATGAAGCTAATAAATCTTCTGTTGAGCCTGACATTTTCAACAAACAAAAGAACTCAAAGTTCTCAAAAACAGTTCCATCCAATTTTCTTCATTTTAGACTAAATTTTCCATGTTCTTCAGTTACAGATCCACATATTGGCACCGCACAAACTAAACTGAAACACCCAGCTACTTGAACAATTTTTTAAAATATTTCATTTCAGTGCTACCTATACAATATAAAATACATTGTATTCTACAAAGTTCAAGTTCATGCATCAGCACTATCCACCACAGTATCTGTTTGCCTTTAAATGATAAATTAGGAAATTAGGAAAAAACTTTCTTCTGTAGGGTTTGTCTTTCTTATTGCAGCCTCCTAGGATATAAATGCAGTTTGGTTTGTTTAGGTTTTAGCATTTTTAAGCTACATTCTATTCTAAGTACAGGTAAGCTGGGGATGATTTTTATTTGACAATTAAATCATTTTAACAATTAATTAAACAATTTAATATTTTTTAAAATACTCAGTCATCAAGACTACTTTTTCTTTCACCCCTGCAAAAAGGAAAGATAAAACAAGCCAAAGTTCCCCAGACTCCAAACCTTGTGACTTCAAACCTAGTAGTCAATATTTATATTATTTGTGATAGCGTGAATGAATCAGTCAGTGAAATGGCTCCTTAATTTAACAGAAAATTCTTAGTTTATTCATAAACTTGTACCACTGAAATACCTGTTCAGAGAGAAGCGTATTTCTAGAAGCCTCTTCATACACCAATGAAAAACAACACTTGTGACTGCAACTATGTAAAAACAATACTGTCATTACCTAACCCCTGAAGTGCCTCATTTTTGTTGACAATATAAATACACACACATGTATGCACATGAGAATTGCAACACTCCCACACACTACAGCCCCACTAAAACAACAAACTCTCTCCAGAGTTAAAAACATATGTAAAATACAACAGAAGCAATGCAGTTCTATTTCATTCTTACAAGCGGGCCACTCTTTAAGTAGAGATAGATGTTTCAAGACTCCACATGAACAGTCCATATGATGCCATAGTCAGCTTTAGAGGGGTTTCTGGAATATTTCTAGAAAGATAACAGAGTCTCTTACAGGTTCTAACTATTCTCTGCAACCTGTCCAACAAGGAAGAGGTCACAGCCATTTGCTTTAGATTACCTTCCTCCCCTTCCCTTTTCCATGTACTGCCCCTTCAACAGAACAAGTTGTGTGAATGGCCTCAAGTGTTTGGACATCAGGCTTGTGTCGTGGCACAAAAGATGCACATCAGACCTGTGGTGCTTGGCCTGTGTGAGAGTATAAGTAACATGACACTAAGAATAAACTTCTCCTACCTCCTTCATCTCTGGAAAGTTTTATATATCACAGAAATATCTAACCCATGGCCAGATGAAATTTAAACTGCATCTGAGCCTGCTGAATCAGATCATCTCATCAAATAAGTCAGGTCAATTCCATTTTCATTATATATTCCTACAATTATAAAAGTTCTCTGTGCCAATTAATTTTGAAAGACTTAAAGGTAGGTGGTCTAAGCACAGCACCACATGAAAGCAAAACAAGCTTCACTCAAGAAATTATTCTTTACAATAAATCAGTTGTAGAGAGAGCTGGTAGCATTTTTGATAGCTGCTAGGAAACTAAAGGTTACTTGACAACTATGATATAAACACTAGTTCCCAATCATAATGCTGCCAACTTTGAATCCTTCAGGCTGAATTCCTTGCTTATCTCAATCTAGTATTTTTTTTAATTATAAATTCACAACATCTGTAAGACAAAGAGTGTTTGTGCTATCCATAAAGCTCATACATAATGGTTTATGTATTTGAATACAATATAGAACTCTTCTACTCTCTTTGAGAAGAAACTTCAATATCTAGATATTTTAGAGGGGAGACTTGATTGACCCAAGAGTTCTGTCACATTTCAGACTTAGAAGAAATGCCTACTAAGGCCAACCTGATAAATCCAAATCCATATGTCTAAACTGTTGAACACTACAGCTAGGATTACACAGATCCAGGGAAAAGTGAGTAAATACCTACATAAATAAGGTACAGGAATAAAGGAGAGTGCTGGGTAAAGTCTAAAAAAGGTGATGCTACAGAAGTCTATATTAAAACACATTCCCCTCTAATATCTGGTTGGCTTTCCACACATGCTAAACTCAACCTGTCTGTAAGTGCATTCCACTATGACCATACTACTTTCACAGGACCCCTGACTGACTCTCTGCATTCAGTATCATGAATAATGACAGCACAACTAACTAAATCTTATCTGCAGGACACCTGCTTTATTTATAAATGGGAAACCACATAGAAACTGCTGGAAGGAGCAACTAAGAATGCTCTGTCATAAACTGATTGTGGATGTGCACTGGATTCTGCTGCTAAGGTGAAATGGGATATCCAAGACAAATACACATGGGTGTGCTTCAAACCCAGCAAAAGAGCAATACAGAAGCTGGGGCATGGAAGTTGCAAAGAGCTTCAAACAAACCCACAGAGCACTGTTACTGTATTCAGTACAAATTGTCTGATCTACAAGAGAATTTTCAAGTCCCTTTAAATTTCAAGACTATTAACTCCTTGGCAAAATCCTACACTTGAACTTAAATTACATCAAGCACGTGTGTAGTGAAGTTAAAGGGGGGACAGTTTCTGACCCAACACAGTGCCCTATGCTGCAGAGAACGTGAATTGCATCCTGTGCACATGACTCATGATAGCAGGAGCACCTCTCCGATGGCAAGAACACACCCACTCTCGCCACAACAAATTTGGTGCAGCAGCTCTGTACAGAAGGAGTGCCCAGCACAGCTACACTGTGCAGTCTTGATTCCTCCCCAGAGCACGGTCATCCATCCTGCTGAATGAGGCAGTAGGGAACAGTACAGTCTTATAAGCAGGCTGTGTCCTAACACATGCATTAAAAGGCAAAATTAAGATTGTCTTCCTCTCCAATTTCCTAGTCCATATATTTTCCTTACACAACATTACCATTCTTTTAGATTTATCTGTTAAACCTGGAGAAACATCATCTTAAATGTTTTGTGTATGAATTAAACAGACCCCACAGATGAGGCTCATCGCTTTCAATGTTTAAACAAAGAAAAGAAGTATCAAAGACTGTTTGAGAAGCTGCAGTACGAGATATAAAAGCAATGGGAGTTTTTGTATGCAGGAACTGTCCTGCTAGCTAAAAATTCTTTCCTAAGAGTTCTATGCTTGCTTACAGGCTAAATTACATATTAGAATCTAGCATACACAAAAACTACATTAAAATAGTTAAAATTGCAGCATGACTATCCTACTTACAAATAGAACTAAATAAATGAGAAGCTACATGACATAACATTCTCCATCCACTTAATTCTTACCACTGCACCTGGCTCATTATCACCTGCAGTATACAGTGTGAAAAGGCCATTTTGGTACAATAATCCAGGAAGGTTATCCATGGACAATGAAAACATGTGGTAGAGATCAACACTGTATTTGGTCTTAAGACTGGCAGAAATTGCTATGAAAATCAGAAATGTACAACATAGAATATTAAAAAAAAAAAAAAAAAAAAGCTTAAACTTAGCAACAAAGTAAATTACCTAATCAACATTTAGAGAATTCAAAAAAAATAAAGTATAAGACAGGTCAGTGCTCAAGGCAGAGCAACAAAAAGAAGAGTGCTCTGATGTACTATGGAAACAGAAAGGCTTCTTATACATTTCTACTAGTATTTTTCCTAGGGCAGCATGAAAAATGTATTTTGTATTCTTTACTTACAAGCTACGGATATCTTACTTGTTATTCTGTCCATATGAATAACAACAAACCCTGGGAAGAAATGCTTTTTTTCAGTTTGATGTTATAAAATTTCAGTGTGAAGTATAGGCTAAATAGATTTCTGTACATTAGGTTTCTGAAAGCTTTCAAAACATCCACAACTCTATATAACAGGAAAACTGAAAAACAGAAAACCAAAACACCTGATTTAGGTGTTCTGTGAAAACTCTGAAAAGATAATTTGTTTCTTTGACTACGTTAGAGTTTGATTCCATCTGAAGAGTAAATACTACTGAACTGTTATAACAGTAAAAACTAAAAAAGAGTGAAAATCCTTGCCAGGGGGATGGTGTAAATCAAAACCATGCTTTTCATAAAAGCACCAATCTTAAATCCCACAGTGCCTCTTCTTACTTCTCTACCTACACAACAGACCATAGACTTCGAACTCCTTGCCTAAATTGAGGTTACAAAGAATGAAAAGCTGCCTGATCTAGGCTGACACCCACATTCCAAAGAAGCCACTTCAAGATACACATCTAAGCTTAAAAAAAAGACAAGGATAATAGCACTTAACTCTAAAACATGGAGCAGGAAGAGAGAGAGAGAAGCTCTCATTATCCTAAAATTAAGCACTATGAAACAAGCATCCAGAGCTGAAGTTACAATAGGAAGAAATCTAAGCACATTAAGGCATGGAAACGGACTTTAGGCAGCAGAACACACACATCAGCTCACACAAAGCCCTGCAAAAGTCCCTCAATAAGAGATCAAACAAATTACACATTTATAGAGTCAGAACCAAAACACTTCAGACACTTAAAAACCGGAATAACTTGTTTCCTTTAGGATAAAATACACTGCAATTTGTGTTAAATAACCTACCACACTGAAGGAAATGTTTAAATTATTTAATTACCAAAGGAAAAACAGTAGAAGCTAAAAGGATCTAAAAGAAACCAAGGGAATGAGCAACAAAATGGAGTACTGACAAAGCAATAAACACTGCATGCATAATATAAATCACCTAGAATTATACTGGTATATAAACCACAAACTTCAGAATTCGGAATTGCTTTAGAGACTCCCATAAACCATTTAGCTCTTCTGCAATCAAAGAGGTAATAAAAAACAAACTTAGCCTGAATAAAACCTGGAATAACAAAATGCCATGAAAGCTATTAAATCATCACTCCAGAAGTCAATGGGATGCTGTACCAGAGCACAGTGCTCAAATCAAGATACATTATCTTGAAATAATAATGCAGTGCTGGAAAGCAGAAAGAGAATCAGTGATTCCAGCAGTACCACCAAAGCACAACTTCCTTTTCACTGAGGTGAAACTTCCTATGTCCAAATTCTGAAGTTAAGAAATGCTCTTCTCAAAGAAGAAATATAGCAGAAGTACACACCAAGTATGGCACAACGTCTAGAACAAAGAGAGGACTGTTTCTTCCACATTCCTCTCAATGAGAAAAAAAGGAAATGTTGGTTTTGTTGTTTTTTTTTTTTCAGTTTTAGAATTGAAATGTTACCATGCCAGAACTGAGAGAAGATGGTATTTAACTCCTGGCTTGCTAAGCAACCTGTACACTTTCTTCAAAGAGGAAAGTGGCAACTAGACCACATACTAAATGAGATTTTTAAAAATATAAATTTATAAATGCATCAAGATAGTTATCATTATAATATTCCCTAAAAAAACAAAACAAGATTTAAAATTGATAGAACTAGAGTTTCTAGATGAGGGCCAGCAAAATAGTAGACTTTATGTTCCAGGTTTGTGGCACAAGTACCTTTTTCCCATATCTTTCCAAAGACTGGAAGAGCAATGGCCCCAGCATTCCCAAAGGAAAGCTGATACTGCTCATAATGCTCCAGGAAATAAATGTAACAGACCACCATGGACTTCAAATGTAAAATCATCATATGATATTCATACCAGTGAACTAGAGAATATGGTTTATTTCCTCCTCTTAGGTCTTGGTAAAAAGGAAGAGTAAACCTACCCAAATGCTAAACAAGTAACAATCACAAAAACATATATTCAAAGCTCAAACATGTTCTGGAAAAGGCTCTTCAGACCTCTTACTTCAAGATGTGTATCAATGGCTTATATGAAATAAGGTGAACGTTTTCTGCAGGTCAACGATATTCCTCAACTGTGGGATTTCTTGCTCTTTTCTGTAAGGCAGCAGATCCAGTGTTACTGTCAGAGAGGACATTGGCCTGGACAAGTGAGGGGCCCAAACCATTCTATCAAGCACCTGTCCTCCTTACCATGAAGTCACTTTTTCTTTTGTATTGATGTTTATTATACAGTTTTGTAAAGACAGAAGCTAAACCTTGTCCAAATGATCTGATTTAGAACGCACTATGTATGAATTAGATCAATTAGAGGAAAATGGGAGACAGTTAGCACCTCCCAAAATTAAGTGCTATTGTCTATCCAGAAGGCCTTCAATATCGTAAGAGTACCTAGAAGGATAACACCAGCCCAGAAGGAAATAGTTTAGGATTTGAGACAGTCAAGCTGTAAAGGTGCCACAGGAAAAACAAAATTAAACTAAAACTTCTCTTACTGCTGTTTTTAAAATGGCTAAGTTATACCTAAAATCCATTTTCCATTCTCTGAAGTTCAGTAAACTTATTGTAATGAAATATCATATTTTTCTCTTCCTTGCAGGTAAATTACACATAAATGGCAGTTCACTTCAAAAAGAATTGTGCAAATATATTTCAATACATGAACTATGCTTCCTGCTTAAATTAAAAAGTTGACATGACAAATAGCTGAAAACATGAATCCTCATTAACACCTCTAGTAACCTTAGCCCAGCTATACTTTCACTCATCAAGCTGTCCTTCACCTCCAAAAAACTGAAGTGAGAAATGCTCAATAGGACCTAAAGCACTTTGTGTGTAAAAGACATTATTTCCATAGTAAGCAGGAAGATCAGAGTCTTGTTTAACTATGAAAATTGATTCTATTAACAAACAAGACATTATTTCATAACTAAGAAATCTTCCTTTAATCTAGAGATGCAGCAGTTTTCAGACTTTTTTCATTTTGATCTTTTCAAGGGAGTAATGCTTGAAACCAACAAAAACCAACCCCACAAAACACTGGCATGAAGCAGACAAAAATATATTATCCAACAAAAATGCCTTCAGCTTCTGCTAACAGCTCTTTGGAAACTGCTCAAGTACAAAGAACAGCTATTCACATAAAGAAAGCATTTCTGAATAGCAGATAATATGGGGAATAAGTGGCACTTATTTTTCCACTGTGTGGAAAAAAACCAAACAAAAATATCATTCACATAAATCATTAACAACAATCTTGGCTCATCATATACTGTACAGAGAAAATATAAAAGTATGTTAATAGTTAAAGAGGTGATAATCAGGGTAAGAAAATAATGAAGATTAATATGACTAGCAGTGCAAAAGCTCCCAAAAGCCTTGTTTTGGATGGGAGTGCCACAGAGCAATGTACAGCAACAAAGATGAGTTCCCATCTCAGAAACCACACACCCCAAGGACAATTAAACAAAAAAAAAAAAAAAAAAAAAAGCTAGGATATTAATCTGGTGTGTTTAACAGTTCTTAGATGTGATATGGTTTTGGAGCCTGTAGTACCACTTCAGCCTAGAGAAAAAGAGAATTCCAATCCTTTTCCTGACAACACAATTCAGGAACAGTATGGGATGCTAAGAAGAAACAAAATATTCACCCTCTCAGACATGAAGTGCTTGATTCACACAAATGCTGCCTATCCTGCAAAAGGAGGAAAATAGGCTACTTTCTAGGTAGTAAAAAGCAGATTCCTCAATTATGTAACTTTTTTTAAAGAAGATGGTACTTGGTCTTTAATTTCTGTATCATTCCCTTTATTCTACAAAGAAATTTTCCAAGTCCATTTTGATCAAAATATTAGCCTTGCATCGGCATTATGTATCCTTATAAAACACATATTTTAAGAAGATGTTGCAGGAAAATGGCTGGAAGTCATGCCAGAACTACTGCATTACATGTCCTTTCTGCAATCTAGGTGAAAAGGAGAGTATACATTATTCTAGTCTGGAAGACAGAAAAGAACAAGTCATTGTGGATTGAGCATTTGCTGCCAGAACAGCAGAAATGCTTTTTATGCAGCAGGAATTCCCCTTTTAAAACACATACAGAATTCTTTGTCAATTTGAAAAGGTTTAATCAATTACCAAGAAGTTTTCTGTTTACTTTTCCTGTGTTGGAGGTCAAAGGGACACTGTAATCACAGTTCATTCACAAAGCAATTAACACAGATGCACGAACCTATGCAAATACTTGGTCAAAAAAAGTTTTAAGAAGAACCCGTGCTCTTCAACAACCAATACAGCAGCAATGTGGAAAAGTCTACTATGGTCATATGATCTATCATGATTCCTATGAGGAAAGGCTGAGAGAACTGGAACAGTTCAGCCTGGAGATGAGAAGGCTTTGGGGTGACTTAATTGTGGTCTTCTAGTACCTGAAGTGAGCCTACAAGAAAGATGGTAAGAGACTTCTTACAAGAGAGGGTAGGTATAGGACAAAGGGAAATGGATTCAAACTGAAAAAGGGTAGGTTGAAGTTGGATGTTAGGAAGAAATTCTTTACTGGGAAACTGGAACACATTGCCCAGAGAAGCTGTGGATGCCCCGTCCCTGGAAGTGTTTAATGCCAGGATGGATGGAGCTCTGAGCAACCTGGTTTAATTAAAGGTGCCTCCTGCCCACAGCAGGGGGGTTGGAACTAGATAGTCTTTAAGGTCCCTTCCAATCCCAGGACATTCTATGATAGACACAGACAAAAAAAGGAATCAAAAATGACAATGAGAGCAGCCTTGACATGCATGCTGCTTAAAGATGCAAATACAGTAACAAATTACAGACTGTGCTCCACTTCCAAAAGCTCTAAATATGAGCATTCCTAAAATCCCACCATTCAATACTAAATACTGAAAATCAAGTTAATATATCCTTCTCATCCTTTATCCAGTAATACCTTTAAGTTCTGATGCACCTAATTGCAAAGCATTGCTGTAGCTAAAGATTATCCCCAGTCAGATACATCCTAAGAAATCCCTTAAGCCTCCTTCTTCCAGAGGGATGAAGCAAAACCTGAAGGTAACAACATATGGAAAATGCAAAAGAAATAGCAGCCTAACAGAGACAGTATAAAACAGGGCAACACCCAGACAAATGCAGCTCTTAATAGCTAGCCTCCATTTAAATGACATCTCCAGTGTTAGGTTTTTCAGTTATTGTGCATCACATGGCAGCTCCAGCCCTGTTTGCACAGCCTGGAACTCAGGTGCACAGCACAGAGCCCTGCGTAGCCAGGAGCCACCTTGAGGACAAAGCTGATAAAACAAAAGCTGATTTTCTTGCTGGGAATAACAAACACATACAAAAATGATGCTTTCTTATGAAACTAAACACATCTATAGCACCATGTGTGTCTGCATGCACAACCTGGTAACATTCATTGGCTGCAGACAGCTTCAGTCACTGATGTTGTGTGTGAGGCATTGGGGTGAGCCCAGAGACAGGCACTGGCTGCATTTCACAGGATGTTCTCAGAGGGCTGCTTCAAATTCATCTCCACTTGTCTGCTATGACACATTGCCCTCTCCTCTGCCTAAAGCACAAGGTGATCCAGTGCCCAGAGAAATCATTGGAGCAGACATGAGGTCACAGACTTTCCTAATCTTCTACTATCCTCTGAAGATGCATAGCCTGAAGAACAGCTTGGGCCTTGTAACCCTCACATGTAGGTATATCAAGTTCCCCACAAGTAAATGGCACATATCCTTTAACACTTCTGAGGTACACTGACTCCCTGTTGCCCTATCTGCAGCATCTGTACAACTGTACCCATTAACAGCCAAAAGTCAGCTTAACCTGCTTAGCACATCTAACATTAGTGTTAACACTGTAGGAACAGTTTAAATTTGACACAGAGTAATTAAAGTAAATCATATGTATTTAAAGTACACTATTCCAAAGGCACTCTCAAATCACTGCAGCGCTGTAGATAATTATGTATAGCACTCAGCGCACTGAAGAAAGACGATGAGGAAATGTTCTTGACAAAGTGAAGGGAGCTGGTGTGCTCTGAACATAATCTGAAGAAAGAATATGGGTGTTTCATAGCACATAACCTATAAATTAAGCTGTCAATAAAAAGAGAGACAGAATAGGGGAAATAAAGGAAAAAGAAAAACAGCTATTCCTTCAAATGAACCTCAGCTGCTGAATCCCTTTCTATAAATCTAATTGTATATATTTTAAAATCCAGTATTATTTTGTTTTAAGCATTATTTCCTAGATGACAAAATCAGCACAGAGGACCATGTATTTCCTGATACCGATTTGACAGGCAACTATATTATACTTTTCATGCTCACTGGTATGCCACAACATCTAATTTTTTAAAAAATCAAAGCTCTGTAAAAACAAAGTTGTATCTGTAGGATATTTTCATGAAACATTGTTTTGCAGCTGATAGCCCCTAAAAAAGAAAAGAACTGGTAGATAAGAAAGGGTTCAACCCAAAATGACTAACAAGGAAGAAGAAGGAAAGTGCAGCATGTGAATCTGCAGCAAAATCTAATGTAAGTATTGATCTCTGCAATCAGTAGCAGGTTGTCTTTCAGACCACAGGAACTTTTATAGTTACACAAACGTCCTTGCTTGCCTAACAGTGAAGGTCTTAAAACAATTGACCTGATTTTTTTCCTATTTTTTCTTCAGGAGCTAGGGGATCCTGTTCAAACTGTCTATTGGGTATCAATTAAAAAGAAAAAACCCAGAGAAACACAGTAAATAACAAATGATATTGTAACAGAAAATTACAGCATTAGCATAAGAAGAATAAGCAAACCTACAGCAGCACAGCAGATTAACAACAATTACATCAACATGAAATCTGGTAAAAGACAGTTTTTAAAATGCTCTTACACAACAGAAAATTTGGAAAGGCAGAAGGCTCTTCTGATGCTGAACTTATACACACAAAATAAACTCAGGTTACATTGCTGAGAGATGTATGCATCTTACCCGTGAGTACAGCTTTTGCTGAAGGGTCTGCCAGATCCAGTGCAGATTTCCCATCGGTGTTCCGAATGTTTGGATCAGCTCCGTGCTGCAGCAGCACTGTGCAGGGAAAGCAGAAACAGTATCTTACCTCAGGTATACACAGGTTATTTACTGTTAAGTGTCTCCTCGGCATGATGAAGGCATAAACAAACATTGCACAATTTTCTTTATTTTTCCTTCTGTTTTTTCTCCCTCTCTCTCTTTTTTTTTTTTTTTTTTTTTTTTTTTTTTTTTTTTTTTGTTAAGCACTGCAGCAAAGGATCTTCTCCAGACTAAGGCTAAGTTGGCAAGTTAAGATATAGTAAGACCACATGACCTTGCATGATAAACATGAACCCCGACTGTCTTGGAATAGTCGGGTTTGGGTTCCTCCTGACAGCTAGCTGGTATGCTGTGCATTCACTGACTCACACTGCAAAGTCTGCTGTGGAACCTGCTTGTGCCTTTACTACCACTATTGCTGCTTGTTACCACTCCTGTTCCTTTTCCAGCTGAATATTCCAAGTTACCCCGCCTCTATAAATCAGCAATATTCCAGCCTTTCAGTGGCTCATCATCTGCGTAGGAAACCTTAACCTCGGCGTATCATCTCACCTTCAAGAAGTGTAACAAATAGGGTAAGATTTTTAACCTGATACCCTGCAGATTGGATGCTCAGAGGCTGTTATACACTGGTATTTCTTTTCCCTACTAAGCCTATAAACACGTGAAAGTTCAAGTACATGAAAACACTTAGAATACAATATACAACCATAAGGCTAGGAAGGCATTGATACAGTAAACTATCAACTAGAAAGTTCACTAAAGTTCATTAAAAAAATCACAGTATTTCACCTGTGAACCCTTTTGATCAGAAACAACATAATGCAATACAGATCACCACCTCTCAACATCAAGATATTTTGTACACAACTGGAAAACAAAGCCCATGGCAACATTAGAGGCCTGACAAAAAGGCCCCAAATGTCACACAAAATAAGCACAACATATTACAAATTCAGAGCAACACACTTATTTTGTACAAGTGTGAATAACAGGACATTATAAAGAAACTCAGGTCAAGGAGATGAGTAATAAAAACCAGCTGACATTTATGGTTGCTCATGTAACAACATTTGTTGAGATATAGCTGGACTGAAGAAGTCAAGACAAAGAAATAGTTGCAAACAGTTTTTGTAACTAAGGGTATAAAAATATTTCACAGACAGAATTCTCCAGAAAAAAACATAATCCAATTCAGAACAAAAATAATTACTGATACTGCGTATATATATACACACACATATATTTTTAAAAAACTTTAACCAGGAAACACTTTTCAGAAAACCTTTTTTTCTAAATTAAAAATTTAACTGATAGTATTATTTTTATTCAATCCTCTTTTCTTATATATTTCTGACTTCAAATTCTTTAAACATTGCCAAACTTCATATATTTTAACTTACAGGGTGCAATGCTATATGCTTGCCCCCAAGCTGAATTTTTGCAGAAGCCTAGTGCTTCAGTGAAGTAAATTGACTTATCTTACGCTTTGACAGGAATGCACAATTGCCTGATATTTTTATATTTTTGAAAGAAGACTCAAGTAGGAAGCCTATGAAAAAATCTAAGCTTTTTTTGTTTGGTGGTGGGTTTTTTTTCCCCCCCCGTGTCAAGACAAAAACACCAAAATGGGGGGGGGGGGGGAGAGGAAAAAAAACAGCTAGCACGTGCTCACCGAATCTTGATAGGATTTAGCACCTACATCTCTGAAGACACCATCTGTGCCATACGTGCTACCACCCACTGAGAGATCTTACTCACGGACAGGTTTGAGACTGAGCCAGCCTCTCAAGCCACTCAGGCACACTCCAGTAGGAACAGGCAAACAAGACCTTTTGCAGATTTTTTTAAACACAACAAGCAGTATAGGAACTAAGTATGGAAAGACAGATTCTGTATGTCCCATCTCTCTTCCCTTGGACCCTATAGTGACTCTATATACCTGGGAAGAGGGAAGGTATTTGTCCCAAGAGGCACCAGTGTAAGAGTAGTAGCCTGAAAGACATTACCAGCAACTGATTGTCAAGAGAAAGCAGGCAGTACGAAACAATGAAACACAGCACTGACCAGACCAGAAAGCAACAAAGGATTCACATGGCAAAAAGCCTCAGACAAAGAGCTAGGGGAGTGTCGGAAGAAGAAAAAGATGATGTGGCAGGGGAAAAGATAACAGCCCAGAAAAAAAGTCCACAAAGAAAGACCAAGAGAGAGGAATGATTGGGAACTGACCCATTCCGAGGTTTGGACTAGCATGTGACATCAAATTGAGGCGGGTTAGGGCAAGAAAGGTGACTTTAAAAAATGCCAGTAACAGATGTAGAACTCTCAAAGGCATCTGCAACTGCCTGAGCTCGGTGTTAAAACAGAAGCAGATTTTCTAGTCTCTCGATTGTTCCATCCTATGAAAGCCAATCAAAGTGCTTCCCTGCTACTTCTGCTGGTGCACACAGCAGATGACGACACACATTATACTGCTTCCAGCTCCTCTCCTGGTAAAATGACAAAGGATGATGCAGTATGTCTAACCTGTTCAGTCATGCTAATGAACCATAAAAGATTTGGCCAACATAAAATTTCTGCGTACAGTTTTTAGCCTTTTTAAAACCTAGGCAAATACATTAAAAATTCACTAACAAGGCTTAAGCTGGTTGTTTGAAAACCCTGGAATTATTGACTGCCTGTGGAACACGCATTCAAAGTGGCCAAATGAAATTCAGAAAAATAACCTATCAAAACTCAGTTGCTGTAACCATGAGACTCATTCTTCTTGTCTCTGCAATCATTCATCCCACTCATCTTCCAGTTCTCCAACAGGCAGGGGTATGGTCCTTTATTCAGTCCTAGAAACACATCTATACCATGGAATTAAGGCAATAGCATCTTGGAAAAAAGAACCAATTATATAAATAAATACTTCATTAGAATGCATATGAACAAAGAAAGCAAATGGGTCACAAAGGCCATCTTATTCTTATTGACTATTTTATTCTAACATCTCCATACCTTTTAAGTACATAACCTCACAAAAAGATATCCCAGTGAGCAATGTTGTCATCAACAGGAATTAACAAGAGAAATACAGCATTTGATGTTTAGTCTATCATTATAACACAGCTGTACTTCAATACCTGGCAAACCCCAGGTAGCTTCTAATTGAATGTTCTCCTCCATGTTCAAAACTTTAGCACTTTAACAAAGAAGAGACAAAGTCTCTTCTAACAACAGGGCATTTGAGATCTAGACACAGTGTGTCTCTCTAGATTTTCTTTTCAATATGCCAGGGATGTGTAAAAATTTCAAGATAGATCTCCTCTGTGGGGAAAAAACATTTCCTCTATAAAGAAATACAACAGAACAAGCCATTCTAGATAATTGTAGTTATTTTGGATTTCAAACAGTGCACACTGGTTTTAGAGGATGGTTTCTGAGTAGCCTGAAAAGGGAATGTGGAAATAAGTTTCTATCAAGAAACTTTTGTTCCAATTCTGTACACTTAACAGGCAATTGTAAGGATGTTGTACACAAAAATTAACTCCTGAAACTTCATTAATTGGCATACTTGGATATGCTGGTTTAATTCCTCTGGACAATGGGGACATTGGGGTGTATTATTTTACTGTATTGGAGGCGGTGCCCTTAATAATCTAGCAATACCACTAGCAGACTAGCCCTGCCTTTTCTACAGACCATATTGTACAAACAGTATAAAGAAGGTCTTTTTACTGAACCTTCATATTGCATATAGATGTCAAAACCCTGTAACATTAACTATAGTACAAACATAGACTGGTCTGGAGTTCTATTTTTTACCCTCACTACAACTGCTAAAATACTTCAGGTTTAGGTTCTGATTTTCACATACTATCTGAAATACCTTATTTAATTACGCTGCTATTATATCAAATCAGTACTAGAGAAAAGGAAGACCATAAGTCTTACTATATTTTTTTTAAAAGCTACTGTATTGCATAGAGCATATACTACAAGCACTAATGATTTCACATTACTGTCAACTCACTACAGCAGGATGACTCCTAAAATGACACACTTGGCCCACAGCCTTCTGGCATAGGTATATTGAACTGTGAAGTTAACCAACACATCACTTGGCTGTCAAGAACAAACATTTTTACTTTTGTTAATTTCAACCTTCACATTTTCACTTCACATTTCAAAGTTTGGCAAAAACTTCCCTGGAAGCTATCAACAAGCAACAAGTGTGTTTTTACTGAGGTGGGGGGAAGAAGTTTGTCTACATCGAAACCATCACCCAAGTACTTAGTCCTTCCTACTTCTTACTTCCCACAGCTGAAAGTGCACCAAATGAAAACACTTTTGATTGAAAGACATAAATACAATGGAAAGGGAATAGGGATAAAATTATATGTGTTTGTTCATATTAGCACAAAGATCAGTACAGTTCAGATATGACTTCTCTAAGCCCAAATTCCACATCTTCCTGCCTGTCCCTGCGGGAATGCTGAAGGAAAAGTTCACATTTGGTTTCAAATCAGATGAATACAAGTACAAAAAAAAGAGCACATCCAAATTTTTGACTGTTGAGTGAAAAATGCAAGAACAACAGGCAGACCTCCCAACAGTATCTATACTGCAAGCTGCCTACTGCTTTTAATTATATTTCAAGAGTTTCTCACAGCTCTACCATTGCCTACTCTCTCCCCACCAGTTTTTTATCTCTGTCCCACTGCCTTGTGCTTGGGATCCCTTCTAGCTACCCCAGATTTACTCCATATATTCTTTTTTCCCCCTTTTTAAATTCAACTTCGGGAGACAATCTCCAGAGGTTCTTTTCAAACTATATTACTTTAGCTTTATCTACTTACTCCTAAAGAATCAAGGTACAGAGGACACAGCCTAAGAAAAAGGCCTCTTTTTGATTTACAACACAGGCACTATCTTCCATTTCTCTAAATGACACCACTAGAGCTGGCCAGTCTCTCACTAACTTTAGGTCCCAGGAACACACACACTTCTCAGTCTAAGTCTTGTGTAGGATGTTTCCAAGCTGACAAGAAACATAACAAGGTTATTTACCTCTACATTCTGAAAACATTTAGACAACACACTGGAATTCAAAGTATTAACTTTTCTCCCCTAACTACCAATACATGTAAATCAAACTACCAGTACATGTCAATCAAACCACTAAAGTTTTGAAGCTTCTCATGTTACAAGAACACCAGTTTCTTGCCTAGATATTACACTTCTGTGATTTAGAGCAAATAATTCAATTTTGGCAAGTTAGCAGATACATAAGCCTTTTTGCTAAATGACCATATATAACAAAAAATGTAGCACGCTACTCTTAGCTTTACAAAATTGAATATATAAGATATGGCTAATAACATCAACCACCACTGTATCACAGATTAACTTCCACCTCTGTGAGCAAACTCATTCTTGTCCATGTCATGGAGAAACAAGGTGTAGTACTCATCAGCCATTGGAACTACAAGGAAAAAACATGAGGGACAGTATCACTACAGAGGCTGCACAGAGCTCTAAGGATTTAAGTATTGCTACTGGACCTGATGACATCCACAGCCTCAAATACCACTGCCAACTCAGTCAAGAGCAGTTGGAAAAAAAGGAGAGACAGGTCCTATGCTCTTGGCTGCCCCTCTATAGTGAATGCCATCCAAGTTGAATGAAGATAGGATTATGGAGCAGAAAGGCTAAGCACACTAAAGCACAGCTCGGAGTCAGGATAGGAGAGAGGCAATAACTAGATGTATCTGGAAACACTGCAGGTAGATCATTGGCAAGAAGACACAATAACCTGGTGGCAGATCAGGGACAGGAGTGTCTAGAAAGTTTTTTAATATCTCCAGAGATGGAAACTTCACAACCTCTCTGGGCAATCTGTTTCACCTAGACCACATGGCAGAATTGTCACACCTAGGCCTGTGCTGCCCACCCTGCTTTGGGGAGCTGCAGCTTCAAACATTTGGTCAGGCAACAAGGCAGATTAGAGAAGCAATTGCTTGCCCAATCCTCATGCAACAACATAACATGCTCTGGTTGGCACAAACAAGGACAGCACAGGGACACATGCCAGTGATAGGAGTTGAAAAGAGTAATTTTGTGTTTCTAGTTTAAACGTTACCAGCCAAAGTCCTGCTGGGTCAGTGGGAGCTGCTTAACACTTCCCATCATTTTGCCTTCTCTACTTCCCTTGTCCAGGGCATTCCAGTTTCCCATTGTCCCAGACATGGGTTTGTTCCCAATGAACCAGCATGTTGGTTTTGTTCTTTGTTGGGGCCAGACAGAGCAAGAGACAAACACACCAACTACAGTAGTATAAAGCAGAAGCTTACAAAAGCAACATTAGGCTCCACTATGTTGAAATAAAAAATTTTAAAGGGAATTAGTTGGTGTTCCCCAATAGCCTAGACAGAAACGAGTTCTGACAGAAGGAGGGAGCAGCAGACAAGTAGCAGAGAAAAAGTGAAAAAGTTCTGAGCAACAGAGAAAAATCAGGAACTGCTAATATATTAGGAACTAGGAGGGAAACACCTGTGAAATGCCTCAAAGGAATTATGGCTTGGTCCTCTAAGAAGATGGTGAGGTCAGTAACACAGCTGAAGTGTCTCCATACCAATGCACACAGCACGGGTAGCAAACAGGAAGAGCTGGAAGCCACTTGTCAGCTAGAAAGGTACAATCTAATCACTATCATTGAAACATCATGTGAAGGACCACAAAGCTGGAACACTGCAATATAGACATCTAGAAAATTTTCAGAAGTTGCAGGCAAGAAGGAAAAGCAACCAGGTGGCTGCCCTCCAAGAAAAAAACAACAACAAAAAAGCATTGACTCTAGAGAGCTGCCTTGGAAAAACAGCAGTGAAAAAGTTGAGAGCTTATGGCTAAAAATTAGGGGCTAAGCCAACAAAGGAAACCTTGTGGCTGGTGTTTACTACAGTCAATGTCATCAAGGGAAGCTTGTTGATAATGAGTTAATCCTTCAGCGACAGGAGGTGTCATGTTTGCAGGCTCTGATCCTGCTGGGGTCTCCAATCACCCTGACATCTGCTGGAAAAGCAGCACAATAAACTGTAAGCAGTCCAGGAGATCCTTGCAGACCCAGTGAAGAATGGAGTAAGGACTCCAAGTTTTCAGAGCACACTTTCAGTTGCTGAATGAATTAATGGATGTGATCCCCCAGGAGCTGCCCTCGGGGACAAAGGAGCTGAACAGAACTGGCAGCCCTTTAAGAACATTTTTCATAGAGTCCAGGAGCTCTCAATTACCATGTGTAAGAAAATAGCCAAGGGAAACAAGAGATAAACATGACTAACTAAGGGCCTCCTGATCAAACTAAGTGTAAGAAGGAAATGCACAGTTCTACAGAACACTGGCTAGAAAAAGGAAGATTAAAGTAAACATGCCCCCTTCTCGATAAATAAGACATGAGAACCAGTGATATGGAGAAGGCTGAGCTATTCAACAGTTTTTCACTTCAGCTTTCAATATGAATCTCTCTTCCCACATCTCTCAGTTCCCTGAACCTCAAGGCTGGGACTGCAGACTGCAGTTCCCTCCACTCTAAGTGAAGCTCAGATTGAAGACTACTTGATATACCTGAACATACATCAGTCCATAGGACCCAGTGAGACGTATCCCAGGGTTCTGAAGGCATAGGCTGAAATGGCCAAGCAATTTTCAATCATATCTGAGAAGTCTTAGCAGTAAGGCAAATCTCCAGACTGGAAAAATGTTAGACCCAATTTGAAAAAAGGTAAACAGGAAGATCCTGGGAACTACCAATCAAGCAGCCTCACTCCACATCCAGTAAAGTCATGGAAGATTCTCCTGGAAGATACATCAGAACATGTGGAAGACAGGGAGCTGTTCAGAGACAGAAAGAGAAGATCATGCCTGACTCATTTGGTAGCCTCCCACAATGAAATGATTCCATCAGTCAACAAAGGAAAAGCTACAGATGTCATCCACCTGAACTTCTTGCAAAGCTGGAACACCCAGAGAAGGTGTGGATACCCATCACTGGAATTGTTCAAGATCAAGCTGCCCAGGGTTTTGAGCAACACGATCTGGTGAACACTATCCCTACCCATGGCAGGGGATATGACCTACGTGATCTTTACAGGTCCCTTGCAGCTCAAACCATTCTTTGATTGTAATCCTGCAGGCCAGTTCCTGGAGAGCCACAGTTTTAAAATTTATACAGATAGATGGTGTTAAATGGTCATTTTCAAGTAAAAGAAAGCAAGCTCTCATTTAAATATGCTACTTGGACCAAATGTGATGTGATCTGGAAAAATACAGCACCTGCTTGCATGTTTCTGTTACTGTGTCATTAGATACATTATTGCAGCAACTGTTGGGGCATCAATCAGTATGTAGGAGGAGACAATACACACAGGCAACTCAGAATATGGCTCTCCTAGCAGAGGCATTTCTTGCTTTACAGCTAAAATGCCTGTTTGGTCCAGGCAGGCTCAGAGGACAGCCATATCAAGTATCTCCCTTTATTGACATAGATCTGATCTTTGAAAGGCAGCTTCTCATGACTCCACACACTGCAGAAACTGCACTAGTTCCTACAGCAACAAAATGCAATACCAAACCAAGCAGAGGCCCAGTAAAAGATTAAGTGGAAACAACACTTGGAGATCAGGTTCCTTCAGCTTATTTGAGCAATCCACAGAAAGAGGCTTCAAGGCAGCAGTAAGAAAAGAAGCATCGTGAACAAGGTCTCTCAGTACCACCTTTTTGCTTGTTTGTTTTGAAGAGAAAAAGGGATCTAGACAAAAAAAAAAAAAAAAAATACACAGCATTACTTTGAAAGCATCTTAACTTATTTTAACTCCTAATTTTTCAGAAAGACTCTTCTGTCTCAGTCACTGCTTGCCCCAGAGGTACTTTCAGACTTTGCTCAATGAAGTTTCAACCTCTTAGCAAGACAACCTAACTTCCTGTCTGTATCTACATACCATAAACCTCTCTTCTCAATGTACTGCAAGACTTCAATGCATTCTAGACTGAAGTTGGCACTAGATGTTCCAGAGATCAGATTCATCTAATCAAAGCAAGGTAAGGGGAAGGAATCTGACCCAGACAACCAAAACCACAAGTATCACTACCACAACAAGAGTTCTTCCAGAAGGGGAAGAAGATACTTTTTTGAAAGACTCCCTCCTCCCTCTGTGATTGCTTTCAAGTCTTGCCCCATAAGTAGATGCATCCTGAGTTACACAATCCTGAGTAAGATGCTCTAGGGAATCCTGCTTGAGTAGGGAAGTTGGACTGGATCACCTCCAATGGTTCTTACCAACCTTACTCATTCTGTGATTTTAGCTATGATTAGTTTTCTGTATGTAGGAAGCACTATGAAATTGCTCCCTGGTATGCCAGTTCTGCCTACCTGTGATTAAATATGCATAGAAAGAAAGAACATGCAGAAGGTTCCAGAGTCCGTAGGCAGCACAGCAGAGGCTCATATTATCCTTCTGCCCTCAGAGAAAGAGCCAGAGTAGATTGCTCAGCCTACATGAACAGCAATTCAAAGCCTTGATCTTGCCTCAATTTCATGAACAAAATATCCCTGTTTCATTTTTCTGATGTAACAGTTTTCAGGCTAAAATTTTCCATTCCAGCTAAGAGTGAGAACAAAAGTATATGCAGATTATGTAGAATGTGGTCTTCTAGAAAGCCACCTCAAAACCTAAGTGCAATTGCTAAGTTCTTTTGTTTGTGGTTCTTTTACATCATGTAAGAGACAGTGCTGCCATTCCAAAACACTTCCCCTAAGAACACTATCTGCACAAAAAGCTGTGTAGTGTAAAGGAAGTTTTGGGAGTTCCACAATGAATCTGCAAAATACAAACACTCTAGAAGCTTCAGCTAGGGGAAAAAAAAAGAAAATGAAAAAAAAAAGAAAAAAAGAAAAATCTTTCATTGAGCTAACAAGCAATGAAAGACAGAACACTAAGCATTTATTTAATCCCATTTATTTGCAGCCACGTACATGCACTCCTTTAACACTGAATCATGGAACAGTTGTGGTCAAAGAGACTTGTGTAGATTATCCTCCCTGCTGCACCTGAGCCACCTAGACTCAGTTGCCCAGGACACTGTCCAAATGGCTTTTCAGTATCTCCAAGGAAGGAGATTCCACAACTTCTCTGGCCAACCACTGATTACTTGTCCTGATGGCAAAATGTGTTTCCTGGTATTCAGAAGGAACCTCCCACGTTTTGATTTATGGCCATTTCACAAAAGCGCTTAAGAATCACATCTCAGTATGTTTGAGTAGTCACCTGGAACATATAAACTGTCAAGTGTGCAAAATGGAATAGAAGACCCTTTCATCAAAAGAGGTCCAAAAAAAAGTAACAAAAACCATTTAGCTCATTTGTAGATGGTATGGATTGAGGACTCACTATGTGAAATCACAACCCCTTTTTCTTGCAAGCAGCAGTTTAGCAACTACTTAAGCTTCACGCAATTGGTTTAATATACCATACTGAACAGCCAGAAATCTGAACTGCTGTCCTACTGTCTGAGCAATTTATGTTTTCAACTATATCCCAAGCTGAAAGCTGCTTTAAGGACAATTCTTCATTGCTTGGTCCCAATTTAACTTTTCTCTGAACAAATTCACCTTTTTACTTCAAGTTTTATTTAAAGAAATGTCAACTATAATCCTGACATCCCACTTGACAGATTAAGAGCCCTGCTTTCAGAGTCCTTGAAAAGCAAAAGCAGTCACCACTGAGGCAAATTAGGTCAACAAAGAACACCCCAGGAGGAAAAGGAATTGAAAAGAGTTAAGAGAAACCAAAGATTAATTCCAATCTCCTGCATAAGAGAGAATTATGGCATGGTACTCTTCCCAATGAAGTTTGAGGAGGAAAAAAGTCTTGGTGGAAGTCAAATTAGAGATTGCATGTGAAATTAGCTGTGTGGCTATCTGAAGGCACTATTTGCCAGTGAACCAAAATCTAACACCTGAGAACCAACATGAACAAAGAGATCTTAGAAGTTTGAGAACCCGTCCTGGATCTATCATTTTTCCAAAACAGAAAAGGACCTGAAAAAACATTAATTGAAAGGCTTTAAATTCTAGCAGCAGCTCTCATGCCATCATTCAGTGATGCAAGCACAAGATGGGGAAAAAAACAACCATCAAACCCCAGAACAACTGTCATATTCCACAAGCACATTCCTCCTTTTCCAGAGATGAATTTCAGTGCCTACCAGCGTCCAACAGTCCACAGATAGTGTCTTTGATACACACCCTACGGGACACAGAGTGCTATTTTGATGTTATTAAGACCTGAAACTCTTTAGATTAAAGAAGCCCCAAAATGTAAAATAACTTTTGCATGTTTTGCATAAATTGAACCTTATGTCAATTTTGTAAACTCATTGTTAGTCCACAACATAGCTATCACATGTTTAAGAGATACAAGTAACATATAAAATCTTAGGAATAGCAAGTTGTCCAGTCCATGAAAACATGCTTACTCTACTAGCAACTGACTACACCTATCAGAATTGTAAACTTTCTCCAGCAACTATCTTAGATCACATTATTAAGTAAAACAGTAAGATTGCTGTCAATTTTTTAAAGTCCAGTGCTATATCCAATTTTTTCCTGCAGTTCTAGAACTGCTCACCACCATGGCCTCTTGATATAGAGCAGTGCAAATCTTAGTGTATTTAATATTAGGTCCTTGACAAACAAATATACTACAATGCAAAAATCTCAGTCTGTCAGGTGAGATAGCGTCAATGCTATAGGTCTCACTCTAGGGAACAATGCATGTTACATCAGTCTGAGTGAGTTCTTCTCCTGGGTCACCCATGTACCTTCTATCACCCCAAACAAGAATAAAAAACCAAAATGTTCTCCTTGCATCCCTCATCACATACATTCAGTATCCTAAACTATAATACTGCAGTTAGGTCAAGAGTACTGTGGCTAACCAAGGAACTGCTCAGCATTGCTTGCTTGGACAAGACATCAGCAAAACATGAAGACTAAACACAGCAGCATGAAGAGCAGGATTCACATCAGACATCTCAGCCTTGCTGCTGCATGGTACATTTGTATAAACACAGTGAAACAATGAATTACAGGAGTCTGTGCTTATCAATCATGAGTCCTAGCTGCACGAATAGCTGAACTGAAGATCACCCAGAACAAGAGGCAAGAGCTCAGTATTTCCAGTAGGCTTCAAGCACCCACAGTTTATTTTGCACACTTGCTTTACAGAAAAACCAAACACTTAAAAAGAGATACCTTCCTTTATTTACTATATGACAAAGATTTATTTGCCTACACATTTTTAAAAGCAAGACTTTTATATCCTGTAGTAATACTTTAATCAATGTTTTCCATTAGCCCAAGAAAGTACCTGAGACCTCTGCTAGAATGCGCTCCACTCATTTCTGCCCTTAACATCTACACATATATCTACAGATTGTTTTTAAACCACATATGAACTGCATTAAGGACCACATGGTTCCACTAAGAAGCTAAAAGCGGATATTGCTACAGTAATCAGAAGCATTGTCCCATAACATTAATTATTTCTCCAAGATATTTAGAAAGCCATTCTAAACTCATACTGGACATCTGAAAGCAGTTTCAGTGTCTGCAAGAGGACCATCTGTTCCATTACTCTGTTCCAAATGATATGCAACTTCTTCCCCTCCCTCTCAATTTGCAAATAGCTAACATCAGTACTTTTGAAGACCTTAACTTCCCAGAAAGACCCTGTAGCAAATTTTCCAGTCATGTTTGCATATTATCATACCACCTCCTTCACTGCAAGAAATCAGATTCTGATTTGACAAACACTTGTAAAGAAACATCATAAAATAAATTACTCTTTTCTTTGTCCTCCACAGATCCTCCTGTGCCAAGCAAGCAAACAAGGAAAAAAGTAGTTTTCTTGACACCTGAATTTTGAAAAAGAAAACAAGACTGGGAAAAAGTCTATAACCTAGATAGGTCCTAACATATTAACTATCAATACAATTTAAACCTAACAGAAAGAAAGACAGTTTTCAAATTATGCATTGCATTAAATCCCAGACAAGGCACCTGATTTGTGCATCATCCTCTCTGCTATAAAGTTTACTGTTGAGTTTGTTCCTGAAGAGGATTTAACCTGAGGATTAATTCAGCTCAATGTTTGGTCCTTGTAAAAAAATGCTGTAGCTTGGCACTTCCACCTTGCATCAATGATCCACTTATTTTAAGGTTCCTTGCACTCCAAGACCTTTCTTTGTTGGGTACATATGTGTGACTGACACTGCTCAGAGAGATTTTTTCCAAAAGTGTCTATCACAGCTACACATGTGCAGGTACCAGAGTACAGAAACTCCTGGAGACGACACTCCGTAACAGACCCATCTGCACACAGATGTCACACACTGGAGAGGTATCCTTCTCATACAGGAATTGATCCATTTCCCTCATGTCCTTCTGCCCAAGTCCACCAGGGAGCACTGCAGTTGTACATGCCATGGCAGAATGCCCCAAACCATTGTCTGTTGTCACTTTTGACAAAAGCCCTGTTGTCTCACACTCCAGTCCATTGTTACTATGACAATAGTATTACAATGCCTCCCAATAAACAATGTATTTCAGTCGTGGATTCCTCCACCCCCAACAGCTCACAGAGAAGGCAGCCTTATTCTCAGGTCTCTTTCAATAGACCAAGTCCAAACTACAGACGACTTAACTACACTGTACATGCAAAAAATGTGAGACTCGGCCCTCGAGGCTTTCATATCTGTGATGAATATTAACATTTAGAAGCTAGCATAGCTTAAAGAAGCGGCTAGAGGACGTGAAACTATTTAAAACCTGGAACAAGTACTTGATTGAGACAACAAAAGTATTCTTCCACTCAAGCTAAAACATGAAATTTTCATCCTGTGTCTGCTATCATGCAAGGTTCCTTTAAGAAAGGCCCCATGAAGAAACAGCATGAGAAGCATATTAGGTGTTTGAGTCACTAGGTATGCACCAATTTAAAATTACTTTGCTACTCAAAGAAGCAGGGTTCCAAACAAAGGCTGTAACTTACACAGCAGAAACAGACCAAAATTCCTTACAGTCTGATGAGTCTGCTTCCACAACAACTGATTTGGCTTTGATCAGTATCTGAATAATAAATACTATTAAGAATAGCTAGGATTTTTATTTTTGCATACTGGGATATATAAGCTATAGATGCTGTTAATAAAGGACTGCTTGTGGTTAAGCTTGTCAAATACAAAGTATCTTTCCTCTCATATCAACAATAACTGCAGCTAACAGATACCAAAGCTCCACACTGTAGGGATTAATTCATGTCCTCCTAATAGAGCAAAACTCACAATTCTGGTACACAAGAACAGCCTAAAGCTCTTTAAACTTTTCTGCAACTTAAAGTTCAAATATAAGTCACTGTATCCCCACAACACACTATGAACAGTCAGCAACAGTAGTACCCCAGTAGTTCAAAAGTCAAAGCAGGAATAAGTAACAATCTTAAGAATATTCTGATATACACAGCAACAGTTAAGACATTTTACATTTTAAAGTACTTACTTGAGAGCATTTTCCAATGATTTTACAAGCCTCTGAACATCAGATATCCAGGATGACTCTGAATCTAAGCTTCCTTCTAGAACACGAGTTCTCCAAGAGAGTCTTCAGGAATTCAGTACATCTCTCCCACAAACAGCATGCATAACCAGATCCCAATGGACCTCAATTACCAACCTCCCCTCTAATTCTTATTAAGGAGCTACTAGTCTTCTTACAGGCTTCTGTCTATCCAGCGGATAAATCTAAGTCAGTTTAATTAATTTTCAGTTAAGATACCAAGTCTTATCCCTGTCACCCCACCTCTAAAAAGAACTGGCTACTATACAGTTTTGCTCCTTGACAGCGCTTCTTATGATTTTCTTTTTTTTTAATTACTGTTTTTCAGGTAGTAAAATCAGACACTGCTTTAAGTTTTACAGTAATACAGTTCCTTTCCTTGGAAACACACTGAGCATTCTAAAATCTCTTAAGACAAAGTTACCATAAACTGCAATAATGTCACTATTGGCTGTACATGCCTTCTTTGCAAGGTGACCAAACAAATGAGTAGTTCAAAGATTTTTGTAGTTCAATGATTTTACCATTTCTACAATTCCTTTAAGGTTCACTGTGAGCTGCTTCTACTCACAAAATACCTTCCATAGATTTTTTTTTTTAAATCCTAACAGAAGGTTTATTTGGCCTGCAGAAAGGGGTCACATAATACTCCCTCCACATCTTTCAGTCAAAACATGTATACTAGCAGTAGGTATTAACTAATGAATTCTTCTCCTTCCTTATTTGCGAGGAAGCACAGCAGGATGAGGAATGTTTTGACATGCTTACAAAGAGGCATTTAAATAATAGTGATCCCTATATTAAGGGCAAGACCAATACATCAGAAAAGCTGTTAGCTTAAAAATGTTTTAGTTTGCTTGCTTGTTCTATCTTTCAAGTGCAAAAAGGGTAAAGAAGAAAAAATCAACTTACACAGAAATTCTCTGGTCAAAAAGAGACAAATGCACATTGACAGTACCATTAGAGGTCACTTCATAGCACTGGAACAGTAAATTCATCATGCCACAGGATCTTTGCAGTAGATTTTATAACTAGCCTGAGGAAGCCAGTAAAAACACTAGTCTCAAGTCACATTAAGTAATTCTGGGTGGATCCTTTTAACACTGCATGGGCTAAAAGTGATTTTTAAAAACTTTTACAGCTTTGTACAGTGATGAAGGGAGCTTTTCAGTAGATATAATTTTTTATTTCCCTAACATTACTACAGTACTCTGCATGTTCAGATCCATAATTCATGGCATCACCATATATATGCTTGTGTTTGCATATTTTGAAGGATGCCCTTAAAAACTAACCAGGTGTATGACATCTGAGATAATACTGAGCCTAGCAGTCCTATAGATATCAACACTTAATTGGAGATCCATACAGGGAAAAAAAAAAAAAATCTCTGCAAGAACAGCTACAGCTTCTGTAGAAACAAATGCACTGGAGGGCAAAGCAAACCCAGACAAACTGTATAGGCACAGCTTCTCTAAGGTTATTTTTAGCCTAGTTTTTTTTCTTTTCTTTTTTTTTTTTTTTAACAAGAACAAAACACAACTGTGCTACGCAAATAGTTTTAAAGGAGCTGTTAGTACACAGGAACTACCTTGAACTACTCCCATGCAGTGCTCAGCAAGCAGAAAACCAAACCAGGAAGAAAATTAGGTTACCCTATAAATCTACTTCACCAGTTTTTGGTGTCCATATCCCCCATACCAACCCCTCACCCCTAAAAAAATGGCTGGGGGTGGAGGAAGGCAGGAGGCAGAAAAAACAGAATATTCAACAGGATGACTTAACAGAAGACTATGTTTTTCAGCTTGGAAAAGAGACATTTGATAGAAGAAAAAAAGATATCTGTAAAATCACAAAGGACATGCAAACTGCAAACAGAAATGACTGCTCACTAATTCTCATTAAAGTCCTGAACAGCTTGCAATAAAGTCACCAAGAAATCAAAAATAATTTTCTTTTCATAAAAAGGAAAGGTTGTTTTCTTTCAGCAAGACTTTTAAACTGTAAAATTCTTTTGCCACAGAACACCTTCAAAGCCAAAGTATGACAGCATTTAAAAAGTGAATTAGAGCTTTCAAGTATTTTGTACACGAATTGCTATGCAACACTGTTCAAATGCAGTCTCTTTATCAAATTCCTAAATTGATGACTGCCATGGGAAAGGATACATTCAAGGCTTTTACAGTCTGAGATCATGAGCTTCATTTCTGGAAAAAAAATGAGATACGTGGATCTTCATGTCAAAGTCTATGCTGCAGTCAGACTGAAGAAACAGATAATTCTTTCTCCACAGCCCAATAATGCAGAACAGTCACTACCCTGACATCACAGCATTCCTCCAAATGCACATTGCAGAGTTCAACACTCATCCACTATTCCCGGACAAAATAAAACACTGAGTTACAAAACCACTTTTCATTAGCTCTAGAAGCAGTTCACAGACACGGAAAATGCATCTTTCTGACAGATAAAGCAATCCTAGAAGTCATAAATACTGGAGGATGCTAATGATTGGTTCCAATGCTTCAATAAATTTAGTCCAAAAACTGATTACATAAAGCAAACAGTGTTTTCAAGTGTAACTACTTGGCAACTAAACAGATCCCAGTGACTGAATACATTGCAAGAGATGGTCAGCAAACCAGCCGAGTACTGCTTACCAAGTACCACTTCCAGAACAGAACACAAAAGCAACTGCCACCTAGGAGAGCCAATACTCCTCCCATACTCAGCACCTCTCCCTACACTGTCCTACAACTGCAATATGCAATCAGTAAAACAGAAGAAAAAGAACTCACGTGAGCTATTTGCTGTCTTAACAGTTTCCTGGGTGCACAGTCTGGTGAGTTTTCATCAGTTCATGTATACTTATTTCTACACAAGCTTCCTCCAGTGGCAGGGTTTGTACCTATTACTCTAAACTCAGCACAAAAGCTGAGCACCTACAGTACCTTTAGGACAAATATAGACACTCCATTCCAACACTTGTGCTAGACACAAGAGTGTTCTACTGCCGGAGCCACTACGTGTCTTTTGCTGGTCTTCCTACTAGGCTTCAATGTCTCGAATTTTTCTCTGAAAAATCATTATTCATGAATATGCGGCATCTCCACGCTTTGTTCAGTTATCACTTTTTCCCTTTTTGACATGTAAAGTGACCAAAAAAAGTGTTCATGCTAGATGTGATACAGAAAACATGCAGGCTGGGGTGGAAAAGAAGAAGCAAAGGAGAGAAGGTAAAGAGGAAAATTCTCACTCATTTTATCATTTGGAAGAAGATGCCAAGAGTAGGTCGCCAAAAATGAGGTTAGATGACTAATTTCTACACAGTCTATCACTTCTCAAACAGATATCCGAATTCAGCAAAAAATTCCAGTTATGTCAGGTTTTCCCGTTCTTCAAACAATGCTTTTTAAAAAGCATGCCCTGCTTGTTTAAAAATAAGTGCTCCAAGGATCTGTTCTTTGAATTTTAATTTTTTTTAAACAGACCAGTTTCTTCCATCATATCAGTTGCAACAGCATACACTTAAGGCGTAAACAGCAGTACTGTACAATGTATTCCAAAAACCCATTAAAATATTCCTAGTCAGAATTAATGCCCTAAAAACATTGTTGCATTATCCTGGTGTAAAACATGTTCCTTCAAAAGACTTTGAAATTAAAGCTGAAGACCTTAAAATACAAGTTTTATATAAAACTGCTAGAAAGAAACAGGAATTCTGTTGAAGACAGCAAAACATGCTTGCCCACTAGATATAAATTGCAAAATCGCTACCAACATGAAAGAACAGGCTTCTTTGTCTAGACTCATGTCCTATCAGTTTTATAGAATCAAGTCAATCCCAAAGCAGCATCATACTACAATACATAATAATCTGGTGCCTGGTGACACTGCCTTTAGTAGGAACTCTCACCCTGACAAATGAAATATCTGACTGAAGTACAAAATAGGTGGATAACTGTAACTAAACCAAGCACAACAGCATCATGCTTGCTTGCTTAAAATAAATTATTTAAAAATGCCCCAAAATTTCTCCAGAGCTACTTGCAGGCAGATGGGAGAACTGTGTGTAGTGCTAGAAGCCTGCTCACTGCTTCCAAGGAACTCTAAAACTGCTCCAGACAGCAGAAGAGCTTTGGGATTTGATCAGCAAGTACTACATGCTGAACATTTACATATACATGGATCATACCCTAAGTCTAGCATCAACATTTAGAGTTACAGATCTAACCTGTGCACAGAATACATAATGAAGTTCTGTGTAATGCAAGCCATAAATTTAATCCTGTACTTCCTTTCACCAAGTCCACAACCTCTTGCTGAATTAAGAGTGAATTTTAAAGGTACCATCAGTTCAATGACTACAGAAATTAAATCCAAATATCTTAAATTTCTACCAGTATTGTACATCAAAATTGATGTATCACAATCTGCCTCTTCATCTGACCTAGCCCAACTCCTCCTGAGCATCAAAGTTTTTAGACAAATCACCCAAAGCAACACTACCCATGCTGCCTTGCCCTGCCAAATCCTAAAACCTCTGTCACAACCAATCTATAAACACAGGCTTCTGCACCCTTTCTTTCTCTAATACAAGGTTTCAAAAACTGAAAAAGACAAATCTTTTCCAAAGCAAAAGATCAATTTTCTATTCAGCCTCTTACTGTCAAACTTTCTTCTATTTTATTTGGATTTTCAGTCAGCAGTTGCCAAAATCAGGCTGACTCCAGCACAAAACAGACCAAAGTAATTACTTCCTTTAAGTCCCATACTAGACTCCAGTTACTGACTGGAATTCAACTTACTTTTCTATCCAACACTGTCACAGTAGATTGTTACTGGAACCTACTATATCAATGGATCTCTTCCCACATACTGGTGCATAATCAACTATATTCAATTTCTATAGAATATTCTCCATGTTTTACCTTGCATAAAGAGATAAAATCACATTGCTTGTAAAAAGAAGAAACAGACTGAAAAATTATATTATGGCATTCCTGCCAATATTCTTTCGCTAAATTTCTGGTGTTTATTTTTAAGTAATGACTTAAATATTGCAATAAAGCTAACACAAGATTTCATTTGGTAAGTTTTGTAGTTTTCTGTGAAGGAATTCTATGTAATAAAACTTTCAGAAAAAAAGACATTATCTGAAAGTCCGATAATTGTGTCTTGTCATCTGGATAACACATAGAATGTATAGTTCATAATCTTAACTGAAGCGGCCAAAAGTCAGGCTTTCCTTTACACGTTTGATTAAAAAGAAATGGTGAACAGATAACTTTATTCACGTTTGTAGATGTTAAAACAGTGCAAGCTCAAGAAACTGCTCCAAGTGTAAAAAAATAAAAACAGAAGTTCCTACTTAGAAACAAAGTACTACTAAGTACAGGAAAAAACCACAGAAGTTAAAGACATCCTGACTGAAAAGCTCTTTACATGTTCTGAACAAATTTTAAACAGTTGAAGTGTTCAATTTTATTTGAAATTGCTTTGGCTCCAGGCTAAAAAACACATACTGAAAATAGAACACCACTGAACAATGGTGTGCTGTAAATTGTTCTGGAAAGCGCCAAAGGACCAAGTTGTTCCTCCATACTGCATGGAATGAAAGGTTTACCATCTTCTTAACCACTACTACAACACATAGAGCAGCCAAAAAAACAAAGACTATCTAGTAAAGCTAGTTTTCTTGACATCAACCAAGAAAGACAAACCTACATATTCAGATTTTAGATACTGTAATTTAACAAACAAGGAGACTTCATCCAATCTCTCCAGGATAGTTTTTCTGATGTAAGTTCTGCAAACTTTGTATTACAGACCAAGAAAATGTTAAATTACTATCACTATACCTACCTGCTAGATTAGAAGCAGTTCACTTTTAAAACAAGCAATATCTTTCATCCCAAGTACAGTACATAAACAATTACAGCTCACAAAACAATCAGGTAAAATTTCAACCTAACAAGTGACAGACACTTACCAATACACACATCTATTTTCCCCTTGATAGCAGCCTCATGCAAAGGAGTGTAGTTCCAGTTGTCCCTAGCGTTTGGGTCTGCCCCCTGACACAGCAGCAGACTGACCACTTCCGCATGCCCAAAGGAGCAGGCGTTGTGCAGGGGTATCAGTCCTCCGTCGTCACGAGCATGAACATTGGCTCCTGTCTGCAGCAAGTGCTCTACAACATCCTTCCTTCCAAAACCTGCAAAAGAACATATTTCTGTTCATTTGTCTGGCAAAACAACATGATTTAGTACCTAAAACTGGTCACTCTTGGTTCAGTGTACATTATTCATGTCCCTCATCTACTTCTTACTTCATTTCACCATAAACTCAGACTCTGTTCACCTGCTCAAACAACAGCTGGACAATTCACTTACAGTCATGACAGAACAGAACTGTGTTCTACCAGAGCCTGCCACTCTATCTCATTAAGAAGGTCTACAAGGCTGAGCATGCTAAATGATGAGAGGGATGCAAGGAAAGTAACAGGAGCATCAGTTGTACTCGCTGTTGCATACACCCAGCTAGGGTTTCCACTTAAAACCTCCCTTCAGTTAGTCAAAAGCTTTCACGTGGTCATAGTTTATAGACAACCTAATTACTAATATTCACGAAAGACACATAATTCTCTGCCAAATTTTCATGAGGTTTGGTAAAAAATCAACTGACTTCCATGAAGAGCTGGAATAATGCTTTGCCTGGTGAGTACAATACATCAAGCAGTCCGTTTGATCAGTTTAAGTACAGCTGAACTGTTTCACCCACCACCCAATTAATGACACTTTAACTCAACATAGCAAGAACTCCTCCAAATGCCAATTCCAATCTCTGCAAAGCTGCTATGGGCACAGTTTGACTTATGACATAGAAGACTTATGATTCTCATTAGGTGTTTTTCCTCCTCCTTTGCTATGTGCACAAGTAATCCCACTTGTTAGAGCACTAAACACAGTTTATATGGGCATAGAAGCCCTTGAGGTAGAGGAGCACTCTTAGACACACGATCTTTTCAAAATGGTTTTATGCTATAAGCAAATGGTGAAGGAAATCCAAGCTAAGTCACTGTGTCACTGCTTTACTACTGCACACACCAGGATCAGACCTTTTCCCTAAGACTTTCCCAAGCACTTCTCCCACTTCACTAGACAGAAAACAATTAAACTGAGTGATTTAACTAAGTAAACTGAAAAGTTTTCAAGCTGGGAAAAAGTACACATGGTTCAATATTACTGAAGGTCTAAGATTTTGCATTTATATTCTCTTGTAAATTCATTCAAAAACATTTTAAATGGGAAGGAGACATATTGCACAAAGTATTAAAAGATAATTCAAGAGAACAAGTTACTAGTCACAAAGAAAGCAAGTTGAAACTTTCAACTAAGTAATACACTTGTGACCCTAACAAAGTTCATGTACCACAAATGCTACCAGAAACATAAAAGAAAAAATTTCAATCTCAAGGCCAGTAATTTATTGATTAATCTCTTTTTTTACATTAAAATGTGTGCATTTTGTTGTCTCTGAGGCTGTAAGACTGCCAGGATGCTTCCTAATTGACTATGTAATTTGCATTCTTCATTGTATCCATATGAATCCAGATGAAAAATATTAACCCCATTTTAAGTCACACAAGACAGAATTAAACAGTGACTTGGCTTTACAAACACCTGTGTCAGGTCAGACATCTCTATGACAAGGACATAGGGGACACTTGCAACAAGTTGAGTCAGAGTAGTTTCAGAATGATGTCTCAAGCAAAGCTTTCCAGAGCAATGTAATCTAATTTGCTCTACACTGCAGCACAGGTGGAGTGGTTGATTCAGGTGTCTCTGTGCAGAGTGGAAGTGTGTCACAAGTTACCAACTACCTCTTGCCATTTCCTGGCTCTCCCTCAAGGAACACTCAGTCACTACTTAGATCAGCTCTGCCTCTGCAGTTGCTTATCTTACTCATATATGTCAAAGCAGCTTGTATTTTTATGATTAACAGCTTGCTAGCTGACAAACCAGCTTGATCAGCTCTCTTAAACTCTGACCACTGACTGCTTCCCAACCCAAGTGAGATCCTTTTGCCTTCAAGATTAAAGCTGTATACTCCAGAAATTTTCTAGAGCATAGTTATTTATGCTAGCCTTCACCAAGTGATTAGACTTCCAACAGTTATTATTAGTGATATCAAAGGCATGCTTAGAACAAAACTGCTTTCCCTCAACAGCTTTTTACCATTACTTACACACATAAGCAGAAAGAAAACAAGCTGTATCACTGATGCTTTAACAAGTCACCTTAAATCAGGTTTCTCCAAGCCTGAGCTTCAGTGAGACCAAGAACATTCCACTCTATGATCCCAGTTCCATAACTTCCAAAAGCCATTCCTGGAAGCTTCTACCTCTTCTTGGTACAGAAGTGGGCATTAAGCCACAGTTCAGCAATCATTAGTAGTACTCTCTATATCCCTGGGTAAAACACTAGAAAGAGAACACCTGTAAAGCTAAAAGAATGTGTTGCACAAGTTTGTGAGGAACTAACTTCCTGATCAAAAAAAAGTTTAACTTCCCCTTAAATGGGTGTGGAACTGGACAGGCTTATGACTCTGCCTATATGAAGAAACTGAGTAGGACTCAGCTTATTTCTACCAGGTCCATCCACCTAGTCACTTCTGAAAGAGGCGCTATTATTAATTACTTACCAGCAAGGACTAGGTCTAAAAACATATGAACCAAGGTGTCAGCAGGAAATACATATGTATCTCTTTGTAGGGCCCAATGTTGTTTCAAAAGGGAAAAAGCAAGTCTGTTACCAAGGTGGCTCTAGGAAAAAGCTCAGATTTTAGACAAACGCTGACAGGAGTCCTCCACATCCAGGTATATTAATGGTAAAAAAGTCACAGAAAATCAACTTTGGTGTGTGAGCGCTCTGCATGGAGGATGATACACACAGAGCCATGAATGCATCACAGTCAGCCTGCTTCAAACATAATGAACCAACACAGGTACTTCAACTCACAAACCACATAATGATGCACAGGATGTATCTTAGGCTTGAAGTAAAGTCAGACTATATCCCATACAAATTGTACCTAAAACATGACACCTCATCACAGACTAAAATCACCCAACTATTAAAAAAAAGTCAACAGCATTCCCAACAGGAAAAAAAATCTACCTCTCACATACATGTCAGGATCCATCCCCATACAGGCCACCAATTGTTGGTGTTGGTGCTTGGCACCAATCAAAGTGGATGGGAACTGTCACTGTTTATTGTCTTACTTGTAAGACTTTCATACCTTCTCTCTGTGAGCTCTCACAGGCAGCTCTCACAGCACTGACTCCTTTTCTCTTTCTTCTGCACAGCTGACTGACTCCTACCTGTCCCTATCATGACTGCCTGACCCTTTCTGTCCCTAGCAGCACATGCTAACCCTTACTGTCCCTATCATGAATACCTGACCCTTGCTCCTCACAGCAGCAGAGCCAACTAACTTAAACTCTCCTCTCAACCAGCTAACCCACTCTTTTAGAACACCCATCCTTGCTGGACCATCCTTACTGGACACAGCTGTGACCTATTAAAGGCAAGGCTGTTCCTACTCTTTGGTCATTAGTACAGCTGCAACTCCTCAGGGGTAAGATTGCCTTCAGCACTATCTCTATTCTCCTACAACCCATCCTCCCACACATACACACAGAAAAACCAAATCATTTGGTCGTGCTGGCAAAAGAGGTATTTTATCAACTATGTGTCAACAACACCATCAAATGCAGAATTGTCAGGCCAGTTTACAAGAACAGAAAACACTGTTGTTACAAGTATTTTCAGCCACTGAAGGGCATACAGTACAGTAAAGATGTTCTTATTTTGGTGAAATAAACAATGACAGTTGAGATCTTTCTCAAGAAAAAGAGGTAACATGTTTAGATCAAAAGAATGCAGTAGAAAAATGAGTGGCAAAGTCTGTCTCATTCAACCCAGTTTGAAGAAGAAAATCGCTAAGCAGAACACAGAACTTTCCAATGAAGAGGGTGCAAAGTACAAGAGAAAACACGTTACTTCTAACACAAGTTAAGAGTTCAATTATTTAATGAACTCCTTGGCATTGGATGATCCTGTAATAACATTTAAAACCTGGGTTTTGTTCAGACAATTGCTAAGCTACAAACTGCAAGAAGAGTACTCAGAGAAGTATCATATGAAGAGAATAAGTGTATAACTCTTCTCTAGGTATTCCATGCTTAGCACAGCTGCTTTTTAAATTTTTTAGCAAGCTAGTCTTTACTGAAATAAACTGAATGTAAAAGCTATGCATACATTAATACCTCCACTTAATTTCTTTTTTTGTACGTTTTAAAGTCACTCAATCACTTTCAAGTCTTTAAAACCTGCTTTTTGGGTGCTGCTGGCCAATATCCAAAGCCTGCACTAGTACCAGAGACCCAAATATCTGCCAATCCACACAGCAGTTGAAACAGTACTGAGTTTTCCCCTTTCCAAGCAAGGAGAATGAAAGGAAAATTATGCTTTGCTCAACCTCTTCCTGCTTGCAAGAGAGGCCTCTATAACTGTGATATCGCCTCAGTATTAATTTCTCCTTCATTAATAGCTAACTAAAGCAGGTCAGATTTATTCAGCATACTACTTGACACATCAACACAGAACTGAAGAACAACTTCCCCTTTATTCAGTTCAATTGGCAGTTCAGGTATCCCAAACAGAGAAAATGTGAATAAAACTGCATCCAATTTGATGCAGCCATGCACAATTTATCTGGAAGTGAATAATGGACAGGTGACTCCAACTCCTAGAAACAGATTCAGACCTATCCCCAGCTTTTAAAATAATTGGTAACAGATTTCAGCTCTCCAGCTTACACCTATGTCAAGGATTCTGAGTGCTCTCAGAAGTTCCTCTCTTTATAGTCCTGCCACGAGAAAGGACATAAAGGTGATTTTCAAATTAGAAACCTTACAAAGCCTAAGGAAACCCAAACTTAATACTTTTTACAGGGAACTATAACTGGGGAAGTTATCCTTCCCTATTACAGTAAAAGAACTTAACTGCCTGGCATTGCTGCCAAGATAGACATCTGAAAAAACAGACTGAGCTGGGGAGAAGTCGAGTACCCTGTGAGAGGGGGAAGGAAAAAAAAAATCAGTACTAAAAACGGGAAATGAAGATGAAATTAGAAGAATTCCTCTTTCACAAATCACAACATCAGAAGTGAAACTCTGTTCACCTAAGAGTTAGGCTTCAAGAAGTTTGGAAAAAGCAGTTTAAAACACTACATCCTGCACTCTCATCCACCCATTTCCTACTGAAGGCCATACAATTCACACCTATGCATGGCTCATAAACATGGGTTATTATCCAAAACACAGCTTCCTATACACAGCAGACTGATATGCTCATAAGCAAACAAGTTTTATTTTACTTTTGGCCCACAAAGGAGATCAAATCAACATACTGCATCACTGGCAGGTATACACTGCTTAAGATCAGCTGCATTCAAACAACATGCTTGCTTACAGGCCTTTCCAAAATGCACAATCTCAAGATCTATGCGATAAGAAGTCTCCCTAATGCTCTTACACACGTCTAATCCACTGGCACCAGACAAGAAGCAATTTGAGATAAAGTAGGTATGGTATCTAAGGAAAGCCTTTAAATCTAGAAAAATAGATAAGGGAATTTGTTAGATACAAGAACTTCATCTGCTATTTTCCTCATGCTACAACAAATCACCTTCCACTGCTATTACAGTAACATCTTAATAACATTACCAACTTTCAAAACCTTACCCCCTCAAGTAAGTTTTGTTACTTTCTTCTCTAATCAGAGCAGACATTACCCGCTGCTGCTTCAGCACTAGTTTATACAGGCACTGAAGTTACAAGCTGAGATCTCAGAGTTTTAGGGGAAGCAGCAAGATCTAACTTTAAGTCTGAATCCAAAATTAGCAGAGTAAACCCAAGCCTTCCAAAATATTAAGAACTTCATAAGCATACATGCAGTTGGTACCAGCATTACGTTCAGGGTTCATCAAAATTAAGTCCATCTCCATACCCAGAAGTTTGCTGTGTTTTAAACTCCACTTGCTTAAGCCCCATCTCAGCAGTAGAGCTCAGGGATCAGAGAAGAAAGGGAAGAAAACCTCTCAGGACCAAAAGTTCCCTTAGGGGCATTGTCAAATACCTCTTGTACTTTGAAAATGAAAACAAACCCGTACAATCTCAGGGTGTGTTATCTAACTGATAAATTGTACAGCACTATTCAGAGTGCTAGACAACATTGTGCCACTGATTTCAACAGTGATTTAGAGCCACATGCCAGCATTTAAACACTGATGATTCGATACAGACTGGTTAATTATCTTAATTTACGTGTACCAGTGCACCACAAAGCTCAAGCTAGATCTGTGCACTTCACTATATAAGGTCCAGTTCTGTAACACTGTGGCACACCTCCGAGAGCTCTCAGACTGACCACAGACCTAGCAATTGTACAAGTCCTGAGTTAGGAATAATGATTTAAAAGACTTTCTTCATTTTACTTTTATCATGAATTTTGTGTGCCTTGTGCCCCCAGTGAATAATACAGCCTGTAAGAAATATTTTTGTTATGAACTGCAGTAATCTGTTACTGCTCTATTTGCCAAAAGGTAACATTTACTTCCAGTTAGTCTACATTGTTGGACCTTACTGCTAAATTTATAACATTAGCTCTAATCACAATGACATCTCTTTTCTGCACAAAGAGGTATATTCTTTCCTGGACACATCTGTAACTTATACAGTTCAGCTGTTCCACTTGATCCCTTTCCCCAGCCTATCCAGACCACAAGAGATGCAGATATCAACCAGTAATCATGCTGAAATGAAAGAAGTTACAAAGTACAAGGCATCAAAACTGATTCCCATGAAAGTGCATGTGCAACACAGGAGTCCCTGAGCTGTTACAATACAGGTGAAACCATTACTTCAAGTCACCTCTGTCCTGAATTTCAGTTTCTTGCTTCCTAAGTCCACTGCACAAGTTTGCAGCAGCCCGTGGATATCAAACACAGAGATCACTGTCCATACTTTTAGATCTTAGAGTCTCTTTACGCTCCCAGGATCTCCTCTCCCACTGTCTCACCCAGAGGAAGGGGACTTAACAGCCATCTCCCAACAGCCTGTAGCGAAACGCCGCCGGGGAAGAGAGTGTGCTCACACTCTTCCAGCTTAGGCTTGCCCACTCCCGAATCACCGAGGCGCTGAAGGCCCCCTGCCCGAAGTTATTCCAGGGGAACCCTGCCTGTCCCGCTCGCTGTCACTGCCCCGGCCGGGCACGGGAGGCCCCGGTACCCACCGGCGGCGAAGTGGAGCGGCGTGGACTTGCGCCCCGCCATGTCCTTGGCGTTCACGTTGCCCGTGTCCACCAGGCGCTTCACGCGCGTCACGTCCCCATTCCTGCAGGCCTCCAGCAGCTCGCGGAACGCCCCGCTCGCCGCGCCCGGCCCCGCCGCTTCTGGACTCTCCGCCGCCGGGCTCGACGCCGCCGACGACGACGCGGACGAGGACGACGAAGACGAGGAAGAGCCGCTGGAGCTGCTGCCCGAGCCCGGCGGCGGGGCGGGCGCGGCGGCGCCCGAACCCTCCGCGCACTCCGCGGCCGGGGGCCGGTCCGCGTCGGGGGGCGCCTCGCCCTCGGGGCCGGCCAGGCTGTGGCGCTGCGCGGCCGGTGCCAGGCTGGGGCTGCGCGGCGGCGAGGCGGCGGTGGGCGGCGGGGAGGCCGGGCCGGGCGGCGGGTGGTGGTGGTGATGATGGTGCTGGGAGCGACGCGGCGGCACCGCCGCCATCTTCGCGCCGCTCCGCCCCTCCCGGCCCCGTCACTGCGGCAACGGCGCCGCCCCGCCCGCGCTTCCGCCCGCCCGCCAACCCCGAGCGCCGCGCACGGACGTGACGCCCGCGCGGAACCCGCGGGGCGCGGCCGCGCCGTCCCGGCACCGCCCCGCGCGGGGCGCGCCTGCCCCCTGCCGGCCGCGGCGGGCGGGACGGGGCGGAGCCCGGGGAGGGGCGGAGCCCGGGGAGGGGCGGAGCCCGGGGAGGGGCGGAGCCCGGGGAGGGGCGGAGCCCGGGGAGGGGCGGGCAGGGAGGGCGGAGCCACGGGTGGGGCCGAGCCCGGGTGGGGCGGGCGGAGCCCCGGGCGGAGCCCCGGGTGGGGCCGGCGCTGCCCGGGAACCGCGTCCCCTCCGCAGAGGGGAGAGGGAGTGGGCCGGGAGAGGGGCGGGACGGCAACTCCTCAGGCGTGACCTCGGAGGGTAGGGCGAGGGGCGGTGTTCCCCTGCGGAGCCCGCTGTAGGGGCGAGTCAGCTTTCTTCCGCCTCCACGGCACGGTCCGGCTGCGACGGCAGAATCTGGGCAGCTGCTTCTTCACAGCCGCCGTTCGTGTCAAAACTCCAGAAGGACTTTGCAAGATAGTTTTAACACCCCATGGTCAGATCCAGGCTTTGCGAGATACTTACGAGGCGTCGGTATGAACTTGTTCAGCTCACTGCCGGCTTTCCACAATTCACGTTTCACCATCCAGGTGCTTTTGTGGCATCAGTGACAAACAAATCACATTCCTTTACTGGTCACACCAGAGGTGGGTGGGTTACCCGGCCCCCATGATGGGTAGCCGGCGCTTGGCCCGGCGCTCACCTCCCTTCCCCTGCAGGCGATCCAGCCGGCAGCGTGGCTTCGTAGAATCACAGAAATGTAGAATGTTATGGGCTTGGGATGGACCTTAAAGATCATGTAGTCCCGACATCCCATGCCATAGGCAGAGAACACCTTCCTCAAGGCCGTTCAAGGTTTTATCCAACCTGGCTTTGAACACTGCTTCATTCCTGTACAGCTCCTTTCCTAAAGCCAGGAAATGATGGAGTGAGACTAGGAGAGAAAGCTGATGAAGAAACCTAAGTGGAGCCTGGCAGTTCTTTAAAAGTTGTTTAGCTAAGCTGAAAGGCCACTTCTTCACTCATTCCAGGGCGGAAAGCAGCACTGGCGCAGAGCCCATTAGCCAGAGCAAGGCAGTCACTAAAAAGCTACATGGAGCAAATGGTGGAGAAAGGCCAAGTGGGGAACACTCCATCTGCTCAGAAACAACACAGTGAGGAGAGCTGGAACAGGAAGCTGGGGCAGCCAGGCAGAAGGTTACCAGGGGTAACCAGTGCTAAAAGGTAAGGAAGAGAAATCTAGGGATATCAGGGATCAAAAGATGCCCTCTGAATGAGCAGATCTGAACAACATGGGCAGAAGCAGAAGGATTTAAATAATGATTTTGGTTTGGATTTGGAAAGCAGAAGAAAGCTGAGATCACAGTTCTCCTGGCTTTCTGATATCTAGGGAGGATATAAACACCAATTACGGTTTAAGTCAGAAAGCTCCAACAGTTGTTACTGAGAGATCACTTAACATTAATCTGTGAGAAAAGGGAGATTCCATTGACAGGAGTAATGTCAACAGCAACAATTTCTGGAAAATTCTCAGTACACCTTGTGGGGCAGCAGCCACAGGTCAGAGAATGGGAAGAATGATGAGGAATTCCTGTTAAAAGGAGTGAATATGGCCAAGGCCATCCAACCTCACCCTACTAAATACGTCTGCCTTAGCTGTTTGGTAGCAAAAGGACTTTAGGAAGTGTTTGCATAGCACCATGTGATGTGCTGAAGAAGCACTGATAGGTCTAGTGCTGGGAGCACAGAAAATCAGAAAATAGGAATTCAGAAGAAATTGGGATCTGGTCTAGTGCTACTAAGTACCTTTCTGCTGGTAATGAGAAGGGAGACATTAAATCAGTCCCCATGACTAGTGGAGAAGTAAATGAAGATCCATTTGAATGTGCCCACTTCAGTTCTTGTTTGTCTCATAACAGAAGGCATGGGCCTTGACCAGGCACTGAGAGAGCTCAGCAGGACCTCCCTGGCACCTGAATCTGTACAGCTGCTGCTTCACAGCTGGTTTTCATTTCAAAATTCCAAAAGAACTTTGCAAGCTAATTGCAACATCCCCCTTTGTCAGAACCAAGCTTTGTAAGATATTTAAGAGGCCAGAGCATCAGCATGCACTTGTTCAGCTCACCACTGGATTCCCACAATTTATATGTCACCCTCCAATTGCTTTTGTGGCATCAGTGGCAAAAAAACTCATATTCCTTTGCTCTCTCTGTATTTCCCATAAACCAAGGCATCACTTTTATGAAATGAATAGGTATGCAAACATTTATTCTACTTCCCAAAAGACTTTTAAAAATACAAGTAGTATTTTTAACATTGGGGATCCACGGTGGCCTTAAAATGTTGGTTGTAGGATTGAGTAAGGAATGCTATACTCTGGGTCAACCTTCAAAAGAAGGCTAGAGAGGTATTGGAGGATGAAAAATGGGACATAAGCCAACAATGTGTACTCACATTGGCCTAGAAAGCCAGTTGTGTACTGGGCTGCATAAAATGAAGCATGGCCAGCAGGTCAAGGGAGATTCTTCCCCTCTAATCCTCTCCCGTGAGACCCTACCTGGAGTACTATATCCAGCTCTGGGGTCCTCTAGACCTGTTGAAGCAGGTCCAGACAAGGGCTACAAAGATGATCAGAGGGCTGAAGCACCTCTCCTATTAAGACAGACTGAGAGCTGGGTTGTTCAGCCTGGAGAAGAGAAACCTCCAGGGAGACCTCATTGTATCCTTCCAGTACTTAAAGCAGGCTTATAAGAAAAAGGGGAGAAGGACTTTTACACAGGCATGTAGTAACAGAACAAGGGGGAACAGTTTTAAACTAAAAGAGGAGAGATTTAGATTAGATGTTAGGGAGAGATTCTTTACCATGAGGGTAGTGAAGCACTGGAACAGGTTGCCGAGAGGAGTTATGGATGCGCCGCCTCCAGAAGTGTTCAAGTCTAGGTGAGATGGGGCTTTGAGCAACCTGACCTAGTTGAAGATGTCCCTGCCCAAGGCAAGGGGGTTGGATTTGATCATCTTTAAAGGTTCCTTCCAACACAAACCTTCCTGTGATTCTATGAAAGGAATTCCTGTGCCTAGGAAGAAACAAGCAAAGCAATTAGGATTCACAGTATGGGACCTACCTATGGGGAAGTGGGACCTGGTTGTGGGTTACATAGGGCAGTTCTGGGGATGCACCTCCTCTTCAGACTCCCACATTTGGGTGGGGGTCCCTATCCTATTGCATTCCCAAATTTCTCCTTAGTCTTCCTGCCCCACAAGTACAGCCCCACTGCTCCCCTGCAGAAAGCTGAGACAAACAGCAGTGCTATTCACCCCAGTCCTTCTCTTTACCCTACCCAGAGCATGTCCAGGATCTCTTCAAGTGCTGCCAACACCATTTGTATATGGCTTGTTAAGCCTTGGGGTAGATTCATAGCACTCCTGCAGAAATGGTGGGCAAAATAGTGTGGAGGATGCAGTTCTGGGCAAAATTTTATCCTCACGGGATTTCTACTTAAGGTTGAGGAGGAACATGTGGAGGATCTTTGAAAGCAATCAGTCAACCCATTGCTTGTTCCCCAGCCAGCCACTGAGCCCTTGGAAACAAGAATTGGTGCCAAAGCAGGACCCTGGGGTTTTTAATAAGTGGGCTGTGTGTCTGGTGGTGCAGAGGGCATGCAGTCTCCCAAGGGCCTGCCAGCCTTGTTCGCCGCTGGTGCCAGAGTCTGTGAGCTTTGCACTGGCCCACAGCACACCCTGCATCTGCTTACCACAGCAGCTTGGTGCTTCTGTTGAGCTAAGTTCATGTCCTGTCACAAGCAGCTGGTTACATTTGCATCTCTCGTCCTGCAAGGGCCTAAAATATTGTTGATTAGTCAGTGCCTTTTGCCTGACCCAGGAAGAAGGTGCTTTACATAGAAATCTTATTAATGATGCAGGTGCAGGGCTCAGTAAAGTGGAAGCACTTCAGATTTCATCTGAATAATTAAATTCCATCAATAGGATTTTGCAGGACTACTATTTAAAATTAATAACTGCAAATGCAATTCTGACATATAATGGAACCCACTGAAATGGGATTTTTTTTTTTATATATAAAATGCTTTATAGATTTCCTGGCAATTTTACAGCCACCTGGCTGTAAGTCCCAGCTGATCCTGAGCAGCAAGAGAGGGGTTTGGTGTGGTTTCTGAATATTTTTAACCTCCAAAAATTAGGAAATGGCTCCAAAACCAACATCCAGCATGCTGATGCTCATGTTTAATGGACCTCTAGTAAGCTGATGAGTAAATTGAGAGGAAATGAGGAAGTCATGTTTGGAAAAATATGTCTCCTCTGCCTAAGAAGATGGGAAGATAAGGGATCATCTAGGTCTGTACCAAAAGCAACATTTCCTAAGAAATAAAATCTTCCTTTTCCCCAGAAACTACCTATCTCATTCCCTATTGGCAGCTTTGACTGTGGTGAATGTGTTGAAAAAGCCAAGAGAAACCATCCCTGGCTGACACCATTATGGATTTGCACACTCATGCAAGTATAATGGGATAAAGTGTAAGGTTCATAGGAAAGCACCAGAGCTTTCCTCTTTGGACAACCTTCAAGCAGCTCTGGGATGTCTTTGTGTCAGCATGCTGTTCATCATGTTTCTTCTGCCTTAGCTTCATTCATCACCTACATCATCAGGTGATCAAAGTTTGAATACTGCTGCATGGCTTCTCCCTCTCGATGGGGAGGAATTCAGCTCCTGCTGCTTTGCATATTTTGATAGGAAGGTTGACAGTCAAAACTTTCCCTGCTTAGTGAAAGGAACTTACCCTGTCTGTCCTTGCATGCTGCCAGAAAGATATGCTTAATACAGGCTATGACCTCTAATAGCAGGCAGATGGAGATAAGCACTTCTCTCCCTGGTGTTTTTCTGCTGGCTGAGCCAAGCAGCTGCTTGGAGCATCCCCAGTGGAGATGCTCCTCCAGTTTTCCCATGGGAAACAAGAGGAAAATGAAGTGGCAGCCTTTTGAGTTCACTTGCTGCAGGTCATATAGCAACTGGAAGCCTGCCCTGGCCTCAGAGAGGATCTGCAGTGTCCACAGGAATCATGGGGTGGGTGGCCCTCAAGAATGATGCTGCTTTTGTTGTCTTTACCTGCACAAGGCATTGGAAAGAAGAAAATTTGCTACAAATTTGAAGCCAGGGTCAATTTTCCCAGCAGAGATCTTTTGTTTCTGGAAACACTGTCTTGATTTAAAAATGTAATTTTGATAGCAACAGGTTGGGTGGTTTTGCATGTAGAAGGCTGGAAATTAAACCATCAACCTGGTTTCATTTCAACGAGAGCTATTGGGCAAGAGGGTGGGAAAGAGAATGACTCTTTCCCCAGTAGGAATTGAATGTGCCACTTTTGAAATGAGGAAGGAGAGTGCTTCTTATGGAGTACAGTGAAGGGCTACTTCCCACGTGACCTTCAGAAAAGCAAAAACTAGGTTACCCCAAATAAAAGATGTACTGACCCTCGGCAGGGATGCTCTGAAAATAAATGAGTGCAAGCTTGGAAACTACTTCTAGATGGCCACAATTTAGCAAGAAGCCATGAAGTATTTCTGTTTCCCAGGGCCAGGATCTGGAAGAATTTTATCCCCAGGTTTAGGACTTCTCAGCAGAGCCTCATGGATCATCTGTATCCCTGCATACTTGTTCTCCAGCAGAAGTCAGGCAGTGGCCCTAGAGCCAAAACGTGAGCCCAGCCCTCAGGACTACCTCTGCTGGCTTTGGGCAGCTCCTGAATTCTACTTGGAGATGAGTTTTACCTTCATACATTCACACTTTCTCTCAGCATAGACTTTCCTCTCTGTCCTTTGTGTCCTTTGTCTGGCTTTACCAGCCAACACAGGAAGATTTTCCCTACACAGAGTGATGTCATTCCTCAGGCATTTAGCAGAAACCTGGTGAAGGTTTGCTAGAACTCAGAGGGCCTGAAAAATTATTTTGTCCCTGCTTGCCTGCTAATGATACGAGACACAGAAACTGAATCTGAGCCTTTGCAATCTTGTAGTTTTAGTAATTTGTAAATGCAATAATTTAGTGCAGTGACTATGGCTCCACACAAAGTTGGTTGAGCTCTCTGCTCCTCTCCAGGCAGTTAGATGCACAGGGTCACCCAAAAAGAAAGGTGTCATTCTTGTGAGGGCATTCCACAATAAGGAAGACAATGAAGGCTGTGAACCTGGTTGCCCTGTGGACTACTTTTCATTTCAAATCCCTTTTTTTTCTTTTCATGGGTCTGAAATAATAATTTATAGCATAGTTCAATGGTAGCTGTTAAAACAAGGTGAAAGGTTACTTCCACGGTGAAAGGAAGCACCAAAGCCCCCAAGGCATGCTGGAGTGTCCAGTGCTGAACAAAGACAATGACGTTTTAAAATCTGTGAACCTTTGGCCACGGTGCGTCGCTGACATTTGTAAGGGTAAGGTCACACATCTCGGCAAAACTGAGTGCCCACAGCCTCCGTCGCCCTGATTCGCGGCTCCGCTGTAAAGGGCTCTATTCCCCCTCGATAGCAGAGGTGGAAATTTCCACGCCTATTTCTCCGACCCCCTGGAACGAAGCTTGACTGAGGAACCTGAAGAAGGCAGTGTTTAGGGTCTGGCCAGACGGATGCAGCACAGGAAACAAAGCACGGCAGGAAGGTGGCAGAGTTGCTCCGATTAACCAGAGGGCTGCAGGCTTTCGCACTCTCTCAACACGGAAGAACATTTACTGAATGGGAAGAAAGGTTAACCTCGGTTTCTTGCAGGGCTGGATGAAAAATCCAGCCTTGCCTCGAGAAAAAATGACAGGAGGCAACACAGCAGCTTCTGCCGTAACTCCGTGGTGAGTCGGGCGGCTCGCAAAGCTCTCAGCGAGCCCAGGCGCAGGGCGTGACCCGGGGCGGCGGCTGTCACACACCGGGTCCCGGCGAAGCGCCGGCACCGCCACCAGCACCGCCACCGCTGCCGCTCCACCGCCTCCGGGGCCAGGAGGGCTCACCCCACCGGGGCACCCGAAAGGCCGCTCTCTCGGCGTTGCCGGGGGTAGAAGCCGCAGGCCAGGAGTCTCAGGCCAGCACGCGGACCCTTCCTTCCCGGGGAGAAGGGGCCGGTGCCCGGCAGGCAGGGGCGGGGTGTCCCCCAGAGGCAAGGCCGGCTCTCCCCGGCGCGAGGGCGGCGCGGCGCTGCCGGGGCCGGGCCGTGACCGCGTCCCGCCCCCGGCGGGGCGGTGGCGGCGGCGGCGGCGGTACGTGCGCGGGGCGGCGCGGCAGCAGTGCCGGCGCGGAGCCCCGAGCCCGTCGCGGCGGCGGCGACGCGCAGCGCGGCCGCGCCCATGGCGAGCGGCGGCGGAGGCGGCGGCGGCAGGTAGGGTCGGGCGGGGCGGGGACCCGCTCCCCCGGCCATGGCTCAGACGGAGCCCCCGAAGGCGGTGCGGCTGTGGCGCGACGCCGCCCTGCGCGCACGGAAGCTGCGGGGCGGCCCCGGCGAGCCCGAGCCCGAGCCGGACGCGGGGCCGCCGGGGGGGCCGCCGCCGCCCCCCGGTGCCGCCGCTCCTCGCCGCCCGTCCCTGGCGGCGGCGGCGCTGGGGGAGCTGGAGGCGCTGAACCTGAGCGGACGGGGGCTGGAGGAGCTGCCCGAGGAGGTGGGTGCCGCCCTGAGCGGGCTGCGGGTGCTCAGCCTGCGGCGCAACCGGCTGGGCCGCCTGCCCGCCGCCGCCCTGCGCCACCTGGGCCGCCTGGCCGAGCTCGACCTCAGCCACAACCGGCTGCGGGGCCTGGGGGACGGCGGGGCGCTGGCGGGGCTGCGGGGCCTGCGCAAGCTCAGCCTCAGCCACAACGAACTGGGCGCCGAGGGCCCGGGGCTGCCCCCCCGCCTCGCCGAGCTGGGCTGCCTCGAGGAGCTCGACCTCAGCTTCAACCGCCTGCGCCGCCTGCCCGAGGGCCTGGGCCGTCTGCGGCACCTCCGCACCCTCGACGTCGACCACAACCTGCTGCCCTCCTTCCCTGCCCCGCTGCTGGAGCTGGCCGCCCTGGAGGAACTCGACTGTTCCGGCAACCGCCACCTCGGGGCCCTGCCCGAGGGCATTGCTGCTCTCCGCCGCCTTAAGATCCTCTGGCTCAGCGGCACCGGGCTGGCATCCCTTCCCGAGGGTCTCTGCCAGCTGAGTGCCCTCGAGAGCCTCATGCTGGACGGCAACCGGCTGCAGGCGCTGCCCGCTGGCTTCGGCAGACTGCAGCGGCTCAAGATGCTGAACCTCTCATCCAACCTGCTGGAGGAGTTCCCCTCTGCGATCTTGGCACTGCCCAGTCTGGAGGAGCTCTACCTGAGCCGCAACCAGCTCACCGTGCTGCCCCCTCACCTCTGTCAGCTCCACCAGCTCCGCACTCTCTGGCTGGACAACAACCACATCCGCTACCTGCCTGACTCCATTGTGCTCCTCCACAGCCTAGAGGAGCTGGTCCTGCAAGGCAACCAGATCGCCATCCTGCCTGAGGGCTTCGGGCAGCTTTCCCGTGTCACCCTTTGGAAGATCAAAGACAACCCCCTCATCCAGCCCCCCTATGAGGTGTGCATGAAAGGCATCCCCTACATCGCAGCTTACCAGCAGGAGCTGGCCCACTCTCAGCCTGCCCTCAAACCTCGCCTCAAACTAGTCCTCATGGGCCTAAAGGATGCAGGAAAGACTCTGCTGAGACGGTGCCTCATGGAGGAGAATGAGCAGAGAGAGGACATGGGAAGCCTGGAGGCGGGGAATACCCAGCACAGAGGGTTTCCTGGGCAACAGCAGGACATTGGGAGGGTGGCAGTTGGGTGTTGTCCTTTTCCAGAGCCTCAAAACAATTCTTCAACTCGGGTACCTGTCATGCAGCAGGTAGACCATCTCCCTGTTGAGCGGCAGGACATCCCTTCTCGTGTGCCCTCTCACCGAGCAAAAGGGGACACAACATCCCCTGCACCGTCACTGCCACCCAATGTGCCCCGAGTACCACTGGGACGAGGACTGTCAGGAGGCAGTAAGGGCATCGAGGTGATGGACTGGACAGCAGATGCAGAGAGGGGCCTGACATTCATTGTGTATGAACTGGCAGGGGATCCGAGCTATGATGTGATCCAGTCTTTCTTCCTCTCCCCTGGAGCCTTGTATGTGCTGGTGGTGAATTTGAGTGCCTACGTCCCTCAGCACTTCTACCCCTCTGTGGGCTATTTCTTACACTGGCTCAGTTCCAAGGTGCCCCATGCTGTAGTGTGCATGGTGGGAACCCATGCTGACCTCTGTGCAGAGCGGGAGTTGGAAGAGAAGTGCCTGGACATCCATCACCAGATCGCTCAGCAGGAGAAGAGGGATGCTGAGGGACTCCAGAGCTTAGTCCAGCAGGTGGATGAGGCTCTGGGACAGGACTTTGACCTGCGCTGCTCCAGCCCACATGCTGCCTTTTATGGGGTGTCAGACAAGAACTTGCGGCGAAAGAAAGCCCAGTTTCAGTATCTTCTCAACCACCGCCCACAGATCCTGTCTCCAGTGCTGCCTTTCAGCTGCCAGGACCGTTGCCAGGTACGTCGCCTGCGGGACAAGCTCCTCTCGGTGGCTGAGCACCGGGATATCTTCCCAAACCTGCACCGGGTGTTGCCCAAGTCCTGGCAAGTGCTGGAGGAGCTGCACTTCCAGCCTCAAGCTCAGCAGTTGTGGCTTAGCTGGTGGGACTCTGCCCGGCTGGGCTTGCAGGCAGGCCTGACAGAGGATCGGCTGCAGAGTGCCCTGTCCTACCTGCATGAGAGTGGAAAGCTGCTCTACTTTGAGGAGCATCTCACCTTGCGGGAGTATGTGTTCCACAACCTGCCGCGGCTCATAGACATCCTCAATGTCTTTTGCCAGCGGGATGCCACTGTGCTGCTCCAGAAACTGCTCAGCGACACCCAGATTGATGAACTGAGGACCACTCAGCTCCATCATTACGTGGAGGGCTTCTTGCTGCATGGCCTCCTTCCTGCCCATGTTATTCGTCTCCTTCTTAAGCCCCATGTCCAGAGTCGGGAGGATCTGCAGCTCATTCTGGAGCTGCTGGAGAAGATGGGGCTATGTTACTGTGTCAACAAACCCAAATGCAAGCCCTTAAATGGGGCAGCTGCTTGGTACAAGTTTCCCTGCTACGTGAAAAACGAGGTGCCCCATGCAGAGGCATGGATCAACGGCACCAATCTGAGCGGACAGTCCTTCGTGGTCGAGCAGCTGCAGATTGAATATAGCTTTCCATTCATTTTCCCACCCGGCTTGTTTGCACGCTACAGTGTCCAGATTAACAGCCACGTGGTTCAGCGGTCAGATGGCAAATACCAGATTTATGCCTACCGGGGAAAGGTGCCTGTGGTGGTGAGTTACCGGCCTGCCAGGGGAGCTCTGCAGCCAGACACTCTGTCTATCGCTAGTCATGCGTCCCTACCAAATATCTGGACAGCTTGGCAAGCTATTACGCCTTTAGTGGAAGAACTGAATGTCCTGCTCCAGGAATGGCCGGGCCTGTACTACACTGTTCATGTCCTCTGTTCAAAGTGCCTTAAAAGAGGGTCACCCAACCCACACACTTTTCCAGGTAAGGCACAGCCCAGCTTGCCTTTCATCACTTTGGGAGCTTTGCCCCTTCTAGAAAGGTGTCTTATGAGGTCAGCCCTAGCTCAGTTTTTTTGTTTTTTTTTTCTTCTCTGCTCTAACTCCTTTCCCTGGTGGTTTGAGTCATGAGAGAAAATATTAGGGTAGCTCCAAGGAGACAGGCTTAAAATAACCCTATTCTCAGGGGAGGGGGGTGTTATATCCCCCTTTGTCTGTGCCTTTTCTCTCTGCTTTTTGGGTTTTCGCCTGAGGGTTGGCAGTACCATTGTTGAGAAGTCTCTGACCTGTCCTCCTTGTTTTGATTCCTTTGGGACTGTGGTGTTGTGTTTTTTTTCTCCCTAGTTCCTTTTACCCTGCAGCTCTCACTTCCTTGGAGCTATTTGTAAACACGAATAGAGATGCCTAAAACATTGCAGGTATCCCCTGTTCCCCCCTTCAAACCTCCACCCCCAAAACCTGGCCTATGCTGCAGTCTCTCTGAATGCAGGAAAGCTCCTCCCGGTAGACAATGGGTGTGTTGGTCTCCAAAGCCATATGTAAAAAGAGCTTTTTCTGAGCATTCTTTGAACCCTGTCTCTAGTGGGAAGCATTTCTCACTGAAGAGAGAAGGATACTCCATCTTTTTGTTTTAGTGTCTCACCTAGAACTGATTCCCAAACTGTGCCTTTTGGAGCTGTTCTCAAGCGCATTTTATTTTCCTTCCTTAAATAAAAAAGCATAACCTCTCTCCTCTGGAACATGACTGATCATGGTGCTTTTTAAAGCTGTCACCTCTAAAGTTGTGATTTTTATTGGTGTTGTTTTCCAGCAGCATCTGTTTTACTTTGTGTGTGCAGGTACTGCCTCCTAACTGGTGTCCTCCCTGCTCGGCTTGGGTTTGCTCTGCAGCTTGCAGGGTGCCATGGGAAATGTGCTTTGATGTGTAAATCTGCATGAAATCAAAACACACTCTGGACTGTGAGCAATGCTCCAGAAATCTGCATTTTAACAACCATGTTGGAGGTGTGTTGGAACATTATTAAGAGGTAGCCCAAAATTGTGCAGGGAACTGTAACATGATTTGACATAGACCAAGCAGTGAGTGGTGCTGAATTTGTTCATAAGCAGATGTGATGAATAAGGTGTGGATTTTTTGGGATTTGATTTCTTTTTTTTTGTTTGCTTTTTGTTTTTTTTTTCCTCTGGACGCTTAGAATAAGGAGGTGCAGTTTACTTCTCAGCCTGAGTCCTGGCTCCATCAGCCGTATCTCCCTCCAACTGCTCACTTATGTAAGAGCCATTGGACTGGGGGGGTGAACCCATGCTGTGAGACATGCTGAGTGATATCTTGTTGCTGACATGGTGCATAGGGCAATGTGATCTGCTTTCCCAAAAAAAAAAAAAAAAAACCCAAAACCTCTGGAAACTGAAAAAAACAAACCTGCCACAGAACCCCTGAAAAAACCCCCAACAACCCTCCCCAGAAACCTGCCAAAATTAGTCAAGACAGCAGACATGTGAACGTGCAGTGTGATGGGCACCTATTGAAGATTTAGCTTGTAAATTCCAGTTCCAGTCATGCATCTCTTTTATTTTTTTTTAACTGGTGAATGCTTTGTGGCTGTCCCTTTTCTCCCTCTGAGTAGATGATGCTTTAAAATGGAAATTTGAAGAGGAGCCAGACTGTCTGCAGGCAGTTGGTGTTGTTGCTGACCCCAGTGATGGTCAGAGCAGGTTCAGAAGCATGAGAGGGGCATTGAAGGGCCTTTTGCTTTGGACTTGGCTGTGCCACGTATGTTTTCTTAGAGGTGGGAAAGGATTTGTCTCACCTGGGAGCCAGGCCAGGTGTGCTGGGAAGGGAAGGCTCAGGTAAGCTGTGTGCTGAGCACGGGAGGAGCTGGGGCTTGTGTGCCAGGTCTCCAAATGACAGCTGGGTGATGCTGCCTGTGGAAAGGGGGTTGCAGCATTTTTGAGGCGCTCCAGCAGGGAATTTAGGCTCTGCTATCAGGGACACAGAATAGCATCCCAGGTGTGACCCTGCCTTGGGGCAGGGAATGGCTCTCTTAAACATGGATACTATGAGACTCTAGCTGGGAGAACAGCAGATAAAAGGCAAGGCTGATCTGTGGAAATGCTGAAGAGTAATGAAATTAATATATTGAGAAGCCTGCTTGTTGTCATGGATGATACTTAAATCTAGCCCAGGTTTGATCTGGACTATATGAAAAGTGTGAACTGTGATTTGACTTGGGAGGCCTGTATGTCTGCATTTAATCTAAAATATTCCTTGCTGTGTATCTGCTCTATGAATAAAAGACCGTTTAGGAGCCCCTAATTGGCAATTGTGAAGCTCAAGACTTTTTTTCCTCCCGATTTTGTTGATCAGGAGGCGTGCATGTTTAAGTCATGCTGCCAAGCTTGCTGTCATGCAAGTGAATCATGATTGGTGTCATTTTTGACAAGGTGTAGGAAAGAGAGGGGTCTAATGTTAGGAAAATATGTAGTGAGGGAGATGTCTGTGTTTCTTTCCAAGCTCTTTTAGTGGAAATCATTGGCAATTACAGTGCTCCTAATATTTAAATAGGTCTGTGGGCTTTTTAGGACTGCACTGAAGAAGTTCTTTGCAGCCAGTTGACCTTAATAAGGGAAATATTTCTGTGTAGACACTGCCAAATTTGTGCTCAAAAATGGAAGTGCAGTCTGGCTCTCTGTGTGGTTGTGCAATCTGTGTCGTCATTCATGAAACTGATGGTGCATTCTTTGGTCATCCAAAATTTTTATTAGAATCCCTTTCAAAAAGGGAGTTCACGAGTTGAGGATTAATCTTTGCTTTTCCTCTCCTTCCTTTCCTCTCTGTCCTGCACACTATAGCTTCCACTGATAATACACACAGAAATACTCTAGGAACAGGGATATTGTGCGTAGAAATGGTAAATAAAAATTGAGATTCTGGATTCAGTTTTCTAAGGGTTTATTGCAAAGAGTGAATGAAAGTGATATAAAAATGTCTTGTTGGGGTCCTTTTAAGGAAGTTTTTGTGTTTGAAACCGTTTTGTAGCTGGGTGAAATAGTAACTGAATTGGCATCTGAGCTGGAATCTCAGTGTGCTTTGAGGCTGCAGTCATCCACTTGGCTGATAACAACTCAGTGTGTTAGACTGTTTTTGTTTTTTTTTTCTTTTATATTTGCACTGTATGTAAATGAAAGTGTCCCTACCAGGCTAAGAAGGTCATATCTGTCTTTGAGTGACCAACAGGAATGGTTCACCTCTCCAAGACAGTAAGACCTCAGCTGGGTCATAACAGGCATTGTGAAATGCTCTCATTTCTATGTGATGTTCTTTTAGCCCCTGGACTGAAGAGCTTTTACGTTATTCATGTCCTGTAAGCTATTAAGTGACTTGAGATTGGGGGGTAGAGGTGGCTTGCCATCTGTCTGATAGTAGACATGTGTGCTTTGTTTGGACAAATGTGACTGGATTTTCCAAGCTTGTGTTTATATGCACCTGCTAACTGCCCTGCTGCTGTTTCCCCTTGCCCTGTTCTAGGCTGGGTCTGGGTCACCACGGCCTCTTCCAGACCATCTTTTGTACAAGGTGTCCTCATGTCCTATGCGTGATTCTTCTGGTGTTTGGGCTGGGAGGAGTTATGTTTCCGTTGGTTTTCCTTTATTCCTGCCTTGTGAAGGGGCTGTATGAGTGTAGACATAAGAAAGTCGGTGTCTGTGTCCATCGCAGAAGACAGCCAAAATGCTGTCACAAGTAAGATAAGGTGATGTGGGTTTTCACAGAGTAAAAACATGACAACACATCGAAAGCCATGGGCAAAGATACTGTGTGAGCCTAGCAGCCCCTGTCCAAAAGGATGCTCCAGAGCTATTGGGGAGCTTTGAAAGGCTCTGGAGGACTAGCAGGAGGTCTCTTTTGGAGAGAAAGTGCACGTCTGCCACCTGCCTTGCTAACCCCTTCTTGAGGTATCAGAGCAGGGAGGAAATCACAAGGCTCTACTCTGCCTGTCCCCCACACGGAGGGTGAGCAGAAGCAGGGGTTATACTGCCAGTCCATTAAGGGGTACAGATGGAGGTATCATAGTGTAGTTCCCTTGTGAGTCTCTCTGTCTTGGCTAGAGCAGGGCTAACTAGGCCACCTTATGCACATGCTTCAAAGTGAACCATGCTCACCAGCCCTGAGTTGGAGTCAAAAGCTATCATGACCTCCCTTGGTGGCTGGGATGGAGTCAGGAGACTGAGAGGTGGAAGATCCTGTGGTGTGTCATGCTGTCAAGTCACCCCATGCAAGGTGAGCCGAGAGCAGGTAAGACTGGTTTTGTCAGAAGGGCTCTGAAGTTGCTTCAAAATCTGAGCTGCTGCTTGGTGGAGGGCTCATGTCAGGTATCTAATTCCACTTTGTAGTCATGCTTTAAGTAGCTGGGGTTCTTTTCACAGACAATTGCAGTAGAGCAACACCTGCTTGTTACAGAACCTGGTGCTAACATTAGGCAGCCTTCTATTTTCCCTGTTTGCAGGTGGAATCTTTTTGCTTGATTTTCAAAGTAGATGCTGTGGCTGTTTTGGGGCTGTTGTCACACTATCCTGCAGGCTGTGGCTTCAGCAGAGTACTAATTGGAGACAGTGGGACAAGACTTCAGCACCATGTGAGCTTTGGATGTGGATGATCTGGGTGGCAGGATGAAGCTGAACATGGCCCTGTGGTTCAAGAGAAGAACAGCAGAGATTGGTTGTTTGACTTGGGGAAGCTACTGTCATTCTGTGGCTCTAGCATGGATAATTAAGTTTATTGACTAGAGCTGATTTCTGTGCTGTTGAAGTGACAAACTTGACTGGTGTGACTTGCTGTAGGTAACAGTGTAGAAACACAGTAGTAGCCTATATGCCACAGATTTTTAGAGATTTCCTTCATATTAACCTGTGTGCTGCAAGGTCAGTATTTGAAGTCCTCTTGTTTGGTGTCTGAGGCGTCCTCTAATTTAAACAACATATTAAAAAGGACAACAAATATTTCTGTGGTCTTGGAGGAAGCTGAGGAATTGCCAGAGGAAGAGTGTGGTATGCAGAGTGGGTGGCTGCCATGGGACTGTCCCTGGTGGGGTATGGATGTGGGAATCAGTCTTTGGAGAGAACTGAAGTAGTCAGTGCAGACCTGGGCTTGTGCCTGACAGTCTGGCTCGGGAGGATGCAGGAACAGGAGGGAATGTGGTTACCAGAAGAAAGGCCTTACAGCTGTCCTGCAGTGTCTGGTTACCTCATATTGTGTGTGTTTGGGGGCGCTTTTTTTTAAGCTCTTAATAAAGAACTTGCTAAAATTACTTGAAATTAGAATGGCAACGTGCACACTTAAGACTGCTTGAAAAAATCCTCTTTCTTGCTTGAAGAAATCCTCTTCCTTACTCCAGAAATTCCTATGCATTTGTGATAAAAGAAAGCTTTCCTGTTATATCAGCTCTGGTACAGGGAAGCTCTTCTGGTTTGTCCCTTAACAACTTGTCTTGCCCTGACCTGTTCCCCATGAGGGTCATCTCTGGGCATTGAGCCTCTGGATTTTGATCTGCCACCACTGAACCAGGGAGATGCTAGATTTGGTTGAGTGGATCTTTTTGGTTTGGTTAGTGAAGCAAAGCAGAGCAGAGTTCTTGGCCTTCAGTGCATTACTTTTTTTGTGGGTTTTTTGGTTGTTGTTGTTGTTTGGTTTTTTGGTTTTTTTTTTGTTTTGTTTTTTTTTTTGTTTGTTTGGTTTTTTTTTGTTTTTTTGTTTTGTTTTGTTTTGTTTTTGTTCGTTTGTGTTTTTTATTACAGTTGTTGAAATTTGTCTCTGCAGGAAATGACCTATAAAAGAGTTGCTGGCTACCAAATGATTCTTTGTGGCATTGCGTGAGATCTGTTTAAAAGCTACTGACTGTGATGGTGAGATAAGCTGTTGTTGGAGGTTTTCCCCTCTGGAGTCAGTTGATTATGTGAGGACTGATTTGTGTGCTGCTTCACATGCTTTCAGGTGTCATGAAACATGCTTTGCATTGTCTTGTGTGCTCACACATCTGGTGATATGATACCTGCTTCTACAAGCACTGAAGTGGGAAAAGTTTTCCTGTGTAAGTTTAGTTGAGATTTAGCGCGTGAACGATCCACATGCAGGTGTATTACAGGGTCTACTCCTCATGCATCTCAGGAGAGGATGGTGGGAAATCACCAACAGTGCTGAATCTTTGTCATTTGGGGATGTGAACATGTTACTTAACATTGGGATAGAGATGTAAAAAGCCATTATCAGTTTAAAAACAAAATAAGAGTGCATCTGGTAGGTAATTCTCCTGTATGCTGTGGTGTCAATTGTTTTTGCAGTATTAAGCAGGCAACTGTGATAGCCTAGGGTGCTCTCAAATTAGGAATGTGCTAGTAATAGTGCAGGCTACTTGCTTGGCTCTTGAAAGCAATTTTCTAGGGAAGAAGGGGAAAAAATTTATGTAGTGAAAAGCCCTGTGTGGGGTTTGAATTCTTGGAAGTCATCAGTGTACAATTTTTTTTCCTACCTCACCCATATCGTGAATAGAGGAAGAATAACCTCTGTAGATATGTAAATAAAATCGTGTTCTGGGGGTTAAGTACAAGATCATCAGTTATGTCCTTTTAACTCTTTCTCCTTATTTGTGGAACCTGTGCTTGTCACACAGATGTGGACAACTGTGAGAGTAAGCAGGCTGGTGCCAAGTAAGATCACCTCTTCTCAGGTGCTTTGAAGCTTGTGGGATACCTATTTCAGGGAGCTCCTTGTAGGGAGAAGGAGTGGGAAGGGAGTGCCTAAAGTACTGTGTGAATTATAACCAAATTCCTCTGCTGCAAACAAAATGTGTCAGTGCTTTTGACTAGCTAAGAACTTACCTATGTCTAAGAAAGTAATGCACTTGGGTTACAGGAGTCTCAGCCTGCCTCCATGGTGTGTTATATGTTGGTCTTGCCTACATCAGGAGAGCTGATGAGATTCTGGTGACCACAGCATGAAGGAGCTGCCTTATACAGAAGATGAGGAGGCCGTGGTATTTTTGGAAGCTGTTGCATGGATGAAGTTTACAGTCTTGGATGGCAAGGTCACCTGTGTGAATGTGGCCTTTGTTCCAGCTAGATCAGCTGGGAGAGTTTTTTCCTCTAGCACTTCCTTTATGGGAAACTGGATGTAAGAACTGAGATCGGGGGTAAGAGACCTGTGGAAAAAAAAATGGCTGGTGGCTTTTTTAGAAATTTAATTTGGGGTGTTCAGATGGACTGAACATCCCCACCTTGGAGGGCTTAATGGTTCTTCCCCAGGAGGCTGCTGGAGGCTGAAGACATATTGCACTTGTGGTATTTTCCTGGCTAAAGCTTGGTGGCAACGCTGATTGGGGTTGCCAACATGGTCAGTGGTACTGTGGTTTCAGACTTAGGCAGGTTCTGTGGCTAGGGGTAACTTGTCTGTGGCCAGTGGATGGAGGCTGTGCTCAGACTGGGCTGTGACTGCTGGAGTGCTTGCCTGCTGGAGTTGGTTGCGGTTTAAAGCAAGACCTTAATTTCAGATTTGTTTTTTTGTTTTCCCAGTGGTCATTTTCAAGAGCTCTGAGCTTTACCCAAAGGTGTACCGAGTACACTCCTTACTGGTTTTAGCTGTGGATTCCTGGGGGATGAGTGTGAAAATGGCCTAGGACCTATGGACTTTACATGGTAGCATTAATTTTGAATTGGCAGTTGAGCATGGCAAGCTCTGCATGAACCAAACAACAGCTTTGAGATGAGCAAGGTGCTTCAGTTGGGAAGGCCATTAAACTGAGCGCTTCGTGAAGATCAGACTAGACTGAACGCTGAGGGCAAGTAACCTTCAGCACAAAATAAAGTTCAGTCTCAAATCCTGTTCAGACCTGCCTTGTACTGCCAAGTGCTGACTCGGATTTGGTGCTTGAACACTCCGGGAAGTAGCTGTATTGTTGTTGATCTAGGATACATTGAGTTGTGTGGATAAGATGATGTGAGACTTCTGCTGGGCTTTTATTGGTGGGATTTTGCAAGCTTTTCCAAGTGCATTTCTGCAAGACTCTTTATGGCAGTAATACCAGGACATCTCTTTTATCCAGTTTTAGGATGATGTTTGCCAAGAGTCCAGTTTAGAGAAGCATTTTTATTTGTGTTATCTGAGGGAACCTACAGTGTTCTGGGAAAGCTGCTTCCTCCTTCATTCATGGTACCCATTGCTTTCTGTAGAGTTTTCAGTCTCTTCCTGTTACAGTGTGCCAGGAACAAAACAAAGATACAACAGTGGTAGGACAGAGATTTATATGCCTAATGCCCACAAATGACTCATGATAAAATTAATATTCTAGGCTTTTGTCCTAATAGAATACCAAATTATGGCACACTTCACTCAAGACTTGTTTCTTGAATGATGTGTACATAATAACTTTCTAGTCTGTGTGCTGAATTCCTCTTGGAGCATGTTCTTTACATTTTTAGCAGGTGTTTTTCTCTCCAGCAATACCCAGTGAGCAGTGGTATCTGATAAGGCACAGATCCTGCCATACAGCAGGGTAGGGTTGTTTATGAACTTCCTGAAAAATTAATTGGCTGTGGTTTCCACAGCATCAAAATCTGCAGGGTTTGATTTGAGACAGAGGTGCTTGACCTAATTTGCTTCCAATGCATCTAGCAGTTTCTGCCCCATGAAACCACACAGTGGAAAAATACTGAAGGTGTACAGTGATTTGGTCTTGCTTGACTTTGAGAGACATGTGCAGTGCCTTCTGTATCAGTGCAAGGTTGGCAGCAGAGGACTGCTAGAAGGGCTGATTTTTCCCTAGGCTATCCCAAAACAAGTGTTCTCACATTTAGGAAGACTCCCCCCACTTGCTGCGTGGCTAACATACAGAGGGAGAGCTTCTTGCAGCAGAAAAAAAAAAGGCATCTTTGTCATGCTGTTTCTGAAAGTTTATGATGGTCACAGCAGAACTGCAAAATTGTCCTGCAGTACAGACCTTGAATCTGCATGGTGCAGCAGCTGCCTGCTGCATCTTTAGCTGTTGTTGTGGAACTCTGTTGCTGGCTATTTAGTACCTCTCTCCACTCCCTGTGGCCTCTTTCCTAAAAGCAGCAATCAGGTATGGATGGCAAACAGTTTTTCTCTGAACAGATAGTGTTAGAAAGCAAGAACTTAGCAATGTGCAGAGCTGAAATGCACAGGCTGGACAGTGTGGAGGATGGAGAGGCAGGGACCTCTGTCTGAGGCTGGCTGACATCAGTCTTGTACTCTAAATATTCCTGTTGCCCATGTCCGAACAGTTGCATTTTCATCTCTCATTAAAATTCTCAGATAAATTGAGATCAATAAAGGAAGTACCAAAAGATGGTGTAATGGCTGGTGATAAAGATCCATTCTGAGAAGTAGTCATCTCATATTGATGTTCCTGACACTTGAATTTTTATCTTTCCACCCTCTCTATATATTTATATCCTGTCTAACTCACCAGTCTGTACACATGTTCTCTTTTACTACAGTATGGGGAAAATAGCATGATTGTCAAATTGCTGATCTTTGCACTTTTCAGGATTACATCCTCAATGTATAAGAATATGCAGCTGTATTTATTGTGATGCATAACAGGGAATAGTTCGAGTTGTTTATGTAGAATTCTTTTTTTTTTTTTCCAAAAAGAGCTGAACAGCTGGGACCATGTTTATATGGGACCAAAGTGGGACTTGAGGCAACTACATAACTTAGCTGTTTCCTTACTTTTGGAATTCTTCATCTGTGAAGCTGTGAGTGGCTCACAGGAGCAATGACCTTCCTTAGTAGGGGGATTTAGTCATGATGGGACACACAGGAGCTGGAGCAGAAGTGGCAGTAGGCTGCTCTGCACACCTTTGAGAGATCTGCTCTACAGAAGGCATCTTGCAAATTGCAGACGCACCTGGGAGTAGCCACGGGGCATGGGAAATTGCAAATCCAGACAAACTGGTGTCTGACTCAGCAACAGCTGTGTGGTGACAAGCTCTCACTTAATGATAGAGAGCTGTTTCTCAGTCTAAAATGTTTTTTTAAAGTGTGCTGTAGGTTGAGAGAACAGCTGCTGGCTTGGCCTCTACTGCCTTAATGTGGGCTTTGAGCTAGCCGGCCTCTGTCCCTCTGTTGAACTTCTTGGGTCACTCCATTTTGCACCACTGTACTGCTGAGCAGTCCAACTAGGAACAAGCAGTGAGAGCTGGAATAATCAGTTCTGGCTCAAAGTATTCCCTGGGTAGTCCTTTGGATGGGTTGGCTTTCTTGGGGAAGCCTCATCTGGACTGTATCTTCAGGAAGCCAGCATGCCATGTTCAGAGAGAAACAAGCAGGTGGACCTCTCCACATTTCCAGGACATTCCAGATGGACAAACTTATCCTTTTTATATGTCTGTGCTACTGCAGTGAGAAGAAGAGATGAAGGATTTTATTTCCTCTCCTGGTCTGCATGCTGCTTCTTACGCCCTTGCTGTGTGTGGCTGTATTTTTGTATTGTGTTTGCATGGCAAGGTTTTGGTAGCAGGAATGGGGCCCTACAGTTTGCTCCTGTAAGAAGCTGCTGGACACTTCCCATCTCTCTGACAGCCAATGCCAGATGGCTTCAACATGGACTCACCACTGGCCAAGGCCAAGCCCATCAGCAATGGTGGTAGTACCTTTGGGATAACATACAAGAAGGGGAGCAAAACCAAAACCCCTCTGAGCAGCAATTGCAGCTGGAGCAGGTAGATGCTCGAAGGAGGCTGTGATCCTGTGAGAAGCCTGTGCTGGAGCAGACTTCAGACAGGACCTGTGGACCCATGGAGAGAGGAGCCCACACTAGAGTAGGTTTGCTGTCAGGATTTATGACCCAATGAGGGACCCCAGTCCATGAAGAACTGCAGTCTGTGGGATGGGGCCCCACACTGCAGCAGGGGAAGAGTGTGAGGAGTCCTTCTCTTAGGAGGAAGGAGCAGCAGAGGCAATCTGTGATGAACTGACTGCAGACCCCATTACTTACCCTCTGTGCCACTGGAGAAGGAGGAGGTAGACAAAATTAGGAGGAAAAAGTCAGGAGTGAAGTTGAGCCCAGGAAGAAGGACTGGATAGGGCAGAGGTGTTTTAAGATTTAGGTTTATTTCTCATTATCCTTCTCTGATTTGATTGGTAAAAAAATTTAAGTAATTTTTCAAAGTTGAGTCAATTTTGCCCATGACAGAAACTGGTGAGTGATCTCTCCCTGCTCTTATCTCAATGAGTCTTTCATTGTATTTTCTCTCCCCTGTTCCCATTGAGGAAGGGAGTGATAGAGTGGCTTTGGTGGGCATGTAGCATCCAGCCAGGGTTAACCCACCACAATTTTATAGGCAGAACTGCTGGATGAGGTTGAATGTGCTGAAGCAGAGGGTGCTTGGTGGCAGGTTTCCAAACCAGGGAGTCAGCAGCAAGCACCAGGCCTACTTACACTCGTTGCATAATCAAATGAGTTTTCAGCTCCCTGTGCATTTCTCTAAATCTTCTTTTTGAACAGCTTCTTTCTTTGTCCGAGAGATTTTCGTGTTCTTATTTCAGACAGTGATGCATGCACTAGATTTGGAAAAGTCTCATATCCATATGACTCTTGTATATCAAAGTGGCTAAATTTAGAAAATCTAACAAAAAAGAGCTTCCCCATCCTGTGATCTGACATCATGTTTCTTGGTCGCTGTTATTTTTACTACGGAACAGCTTAAATCTATTTTGGTTGGGCAGTAAGTGATGGCTACAGTGTGAAAGAAGAAATTTGTTTCTGTGAAGTCAGGCGGCCATGGTGCAGCTTCAGGGCTCTGAGGGCAGCCTGCTCATGCTGAGCATGTGCCAGTGCTGTGTTGGGGCTCACTTACAGCCCTGCTCAGCTTTCTCAAGCCCTGCCTGCTCAGTAGAGGGTCTCTGGGGCTCAGAGGAGCAATGACCTTCCTTAGTAGGGGGATTTAGTCATGATGGGACACACAGGAGCTGGAGCAGAAGTGGCAGTAGGCTGCTCTGCACACCTTTGAGAGATCTGCTCTACAGAAGGCGTCTTGCAAATTGCAGATGCACCCGGGAGTAGCCACGGTGGCTACTGGCTGTGAACTTCTTCAACATCTTGTAGATGTAGTGAGTGGCAGTGGTGATGGATTTTAATACACACGCAGCCCCCACCACACACACACACACTGCCCAGTACTTCACTCATCCTCCAAATTCAAGGAGGACAGTATAAGAAAGATGTTTGACTGGCAGCAAAGTAGAAGATGCAATGGGAGTTTACGTGGGACCTAGTCATGCCTCTGGTTTCACAAATCTCTTTAATACATGGATCTTTCACTGTACACTCTAAGGACCACTGTTAGGACTGAGCCATCCATGCCTGGAAAATGCACTGGTAGAATCATGCCCTGCTGAGCACCTTTAGCTCTTGATATCAGGAATATGTTATTCAAGCTTTCAAACTTTCTTACTCATTTTGGTTTGGGTTTTTTATTTATTTGGGTTTTAAGCCATCTCTTTTGTTAAAACTTTCTCTATGGAGGTTCAAGCTCATATTTCATTATAGCTAACTGTTCTGCTTTAACAGCCTTCTGACTTGTTTCTGCACATCCCACGCCTGCTTTCATATTGAGATGGAGTGAAGGAAGACAGCTGGGATGTTGGGAAGAGATGGTTTTTCTTGTTGACCTCAATATCCCAGAAATCTGCTGAGCAAGAATTTATTTCTTACTTTATCATCATTTTAAGCTTCTGGTGGATAATTGTTTAGAAATGTTCAGCGGGTGAAAATGGAGGCAATATGAGACTCACTCTGGAACTTTTATCATCTTCAAGTGCTTTTGTTCAGGTTCATGGTGGTGCCAGAGGGCTATGTAGGGAGTGAAACTCCAGTGTGCCTTGTTCTCACTAAAAGGTCCAGCCAGATCTGCATACCTGAACCTGTACTGTCAGGAGTTTTGGGCAGGGAGTCTTGCTCATGCTGTAATGCGAAAGATCATGCTGTGATCTAGCATTGGTGACATTTTCATGGCAGCTTGAGTAAGCAAGAAGTTTGTAGTTTTTCAAAGGAGCATGTGTGTGCCCAGAGGGAGCCCTACAGGCTCTGAGGTGATCATTACTGGATTTTGGAAATATCTTAAGTCATGCTTGCATAGGCAAATAATTCAGCTCAGCAAGTGGCTGCTGTGGTCAGCTTGGAGCCTTCCTAGGGTGAGGCGCTGAAATAAACAATCAAGAGTTGAGTCTTGTGTGCGTCTTCTCCTAAGCAATATGTTTGTACCTCAAAGGCTCAGCCAAACTAAAGACTTCCTTGGATGAAAGAAAAGTTTGGGAGCCTTCTGTTGGGATCAGAAAAAACAAAATTACCTTTCTGTGTCTTTTGTAATGGAAAGCTACCACAAAGCTTTTGAAGCTGCCTGTTAGTTTTAACTTGTCTTTTGTCCTTCTTTGAAATAAATCACATCTTCTCTGGCAAAAGAGTTTAGCATATTATGTACATACACACATGCACATTTTTTGAGTGCCTGCAGTGAAGTTTAACACAATGTTAAGAAAATGTTGCCGAATATGGCAAGATCATATTCAGTTTAGTAATTCAGACAGGATCTGATTTTAAAAAAGGAAAAAAAGTTAAAATAAGTAAAGAAACCCCCCCAACCAACCACTGGGCTGAAGAGGGTATGATGAGAGGAGATGCTTAGTGGGCTGTTTTGGGAAGTGTGGTACGTTGGCTCTGAATCTGTGACTTGGACTTCTGGCCCAGCACTTTGCAGTGCTTCCCATTAAAAGCTGCCAGGTGTGCAAGTGTGGCCAGGTGTCTTTGGCTAAGGGAAGCTGAGCAGTGTGGCTGTTCACTTACTGCATGGCTGCTCCTGCTCCTGGACACCAGGGTGAATACTGGCAGCGTGGTCCTTGTAGCAAGGTTGGGTACCTTGAAGGCAGTTCTTGACCAGCCTCTGGTTTATCACCAGTATGAGATCACAAGTTGTCACGTTTTATGGCAGACCCATGCCCAGGCTTCAGGTCTGAGTTTATTACTCTTAGCTGTGCTTCCTGAAGCATTTAGCATCAGTATTTTCCTGAAATACCACCTTTGGTTGAAAGCCGTGTGGCAAAACAGCCTCTGTTCTGCATCTGCTGCATCATACAAGTTTTGTGCATGATTCTGCTTCTCTGGCATGTACCAAGTGCACCCGGTCCCATCTGAATCTTTCAGGTGAGCATTGGAACTGAGAGCTGCCTACAAAGTTATGGTTCTGCTGGAGACAGCACTTTTACCCCTTGCTCTGTGCTGCTTTGTTCTCAGTTGCATAATGCAGCGTGATGCGGATAATCCAGTCATTGTTACAAAAGGATTTTAAACCCTTTTTTAATATCGGAAGTCATTTTTAATAAAGCTTTGCCTTGCTTGGAGGACTGTTCCCCTGGCTTGAGTGTTTAAGAACAAAATGCAGGCGACTGAGGGAGGTGGGAGGGAACCAGCTCAGGGAGGAGGGAGACAGGTGCCTCTGTCTGGCACCCAGGCGGTTGCTGGTGAAGTCCAGAACTGTGGGACGCATTTCCAGTAGCACCAAGCATGCAAAATCCTTATGTGCCCAGATAGAGACAGCTTGTAGGTGTGTGTGTTCTCAGAATTTTTCACTCACAGAGCAGACTTCTGGTGGTGGAGAGAAGGAAAGGCTTGATCTAGTCCAGTCTGACTTCTCTTCCTCTTTAACCCTCTGTGTCCAAAACACTGGTAGTCCTCTAGAGCCTCCTGCATCTCAAAACAAGCTGTGGTCCTGGACAAAGGGCAGCATTTACTTCTCTTGTAATGGCAATGGCATACAGTGTGTGTAATTGACCTTATTTCTTTGGCTGTTGCTCCACTACTGTATTGTGGAAAGTGCACTCACTAGAACAGTGTGTGAACTCTTATGTAGCTCTGAAATGTATTCTCTTCCCACTTTTCTGGCAGTAGCCACCTCTTGAGCTGCTATACCTGCTTCACCTCCCCTCAGAGAAAGCCTGACTGGGGACTTGAACTCTGGCACTTGGTGTTTGAGAGCAAGCATTCTGCTGCTTCCTGGTTTTTTCAATCCCAGTAGTCCTCACTCTTGGGATACCTCCAGTGTATGCTTAAGATATCCCTGAGCCTCTTCTTTGATGAGTGTAAGTTGATGACTGGGAAGTTTTAAGGTGGTTCCTCCCAAAGACACATCCATCCAGAGGAGAGCCAGTAAGCTTGCAGTTCAGGTGAGTCAATAAAACATCTGAAGGAGGGGGGGATCAGGGCTGTGTTACAATTACACTGGTGAGTAAGTACCCTAGAGTTACCCACCTGGTGGAAACCTAGAAGTAATACTGGTTTGCAGCACAAATAGGGGACCAGGAGAGAGCTCAGCTCTAGGACAGAATTCCCTGTGAGAGAAAGGTGCAAGGGAGTGTAGAGGAAATGGTGGAGGAGTTAAATGTTCTCCTGGCAGCACTGCTGCTTCCCTGGGAGGCTGATGAATTCAGCTCTGAGGCCCCGGAGCTCCTTCCTGGTACAGTAACAAATGTGACTACCATAGAAGTGATTTTTAAACAGCAAAGATAGATGCTGCAGGTGACTTTTGGTCACGGAGAACCCAGACCAGATGGCATTTAGCAGGCAATGAACTCTGTAAGAGTTAAGTAACAAAGCTATTGTTTCTGTATTCCCATCACTTATTCTACCGTCGGAATGGGAGGCATTCCGACGGTAGAATAAAAAGCAATAAGCACTGGTCTCAGCAGAGATAATAATATTATAAGTTCATAAACAAGCACTTTTCATTGGGAAAAAGGTATTTGTAAGAAAAAGCTAGGTATTGCATTGATTTATGGCAATTAGTTGTCTGTCATCTACTTGGATATTAGGGAATGAGAGGGTTCAGAAAAGAGTGGTTAAATTATTGAAGATGTTGAGGAAACACAAATCAACACAAAAAGAAAAGTTAAAAGATTAGTTCTTATCCCCTCTGGAAAAGGGAGCAAGTAAAAGCTGTTAATAGTAAAAGGACAGACAGAGCTTTTTTCTATCATCGAGCAAGAGAAAGCCAGCACGTCACTCAAACTTTGAAGACTGCAATTTTGGTAATAACAAAAGATACTTTAAACCAAACAAATAGAGCAGATTTGAAACAAAAATCAGGTTTCCACCTCTGTTGGCATAGGGAGACTCAGACTCTGAGCTCTCTGGAGTGCTGCTTGGGTACTTCCATGTGCACCAGCAATGCTTTTATAGTGGCTGTATGCAATTCTCCTCCAAAAGGAGAATTGGCTACTGGTCTTGGTGCTCTGCTCCCTCTGATTTTAGCCATATGTCTTGATGCAAATCTACATCACACTTTGTTTCACAAGGAAGAAACACTTGAACTAAGGATGTACTTAACAAACTAGAGCGTAAATGAAACAAATATATGCAAAGAAGGAAGTTATATCTAATGTCCTTGTAATTAAGGAAACCTCTGATCCTGCAGCTTCGTGGTCAGCTAAAGCTATACCTGTGGACAGCCTGTAATATGGGGTTAGTTATTATTATGTAGAAAGTGGATAGCTTTGAAGGAAAAATGCCAAGGAGGCATTTTGTTCTAGAATAAATTTTGTGATGTATGTGCATAGACCAAATTCCCCAGTAAAGTGACTTCAATATGAAGTCATGTTGATAGATTAGAACAGGGATGAGCTCAAGTTGGTTCAATAAGCAGGTAAAACACTTGATTTAACGTTTGAATATGAGCAGGACCTTTGTGTAAAGACTTTTTTCCTTAGACCAGTCAATGTTGAAGGGTAAAAAAAAAAAATGTTCCTGTGTTTAAGTGGGCTCTGTGGTTGTCCTGATGAACAGCGAGTGTTTTAGGGTGACCAAAACAGCTTTACAGAGGAATATTGCGCATACATCTGACCTTAAGTGATCTAAGAGAATACTTACTACCACAGGTCTGAAAATACAGTTCCTGCCAGTTCAGTTTGCAAAACACACTAAAACCTTGGAATGGCCCTAAGGCAACAGCAACTCATGGAGTCAAGTTACTTTTACCCAGAAAGGAGTTTACTTTCTCAGAGAAAACTGTTGGGCAGAACACGTAGATGCAAGTCTTGCATGTGTGTTTTGGTTTGTTCTCCTTTTTCTTGGCTGGCAAAAGGTAAGTAAATGGTGGGGGGGGGGGGGGGGGAAGGAAGAGAAGAAAAGAAAGGATGCTGTGGCAGAGTGTAAAAAGTTGCTACAAGGAAAAACTCAAAAATTTTCACTTACCAGCTGGACACCTGTCAACTTCCAGAAGAGGGGCTTCCTAGCCAGGATCCTACCTTCAACCATGGCATGCATGGACATCTTGCGAGGAAGGAGCAAGCCAACAGGGGAAAAAACTTGTCTCAAGCGCTCTCCCAGCCTTAGTCTGTCATCAGCAGATGACATCAGCACATGGATTTGTCTCTTTAGTAATGCTTAAGGACACTTTGCCAGTTAATAGTCTGGTCTGCTTGTGAACCCTTGTGTTGCAGCAGTCTGCATCAGGTGCTTCCTTTTGCTTTTCCTCAAGTGCACCATGTAGTACCTGCATTAAGGCTTTCTAGTTTTTGTATTGGAGCAGGCAGAAACCAATCAGCCAGTTCTGGGTGCAATATTAGTAGCTAGACGATTGTGAGGAAATATGTCTCGCAGACTTGACTAATTCTCTGAATTTAGCAAAAGGGCAGGCGGAGTCTTGGCTCTGTCTCATCATTTGCATAAGGCTGGAAGTCCGTGGGACTGAGTCTTGTACAGCCTGCTCTGGGGGCTGGCTTTTCACATGGCTACCTATTAATGTGTTGTGACCTAAACACAGAGAGACAGAGGTAGCAGGATGGAGACAAGTCCTGGTACTCCCTGCAGACTTCAGTGGACCCTGCCTGTTAACTGTTTATCAATAGTAATGGCTTTGAGAACTCCTTTAAACTGCTTTTTTTTTTTTTTTTTCCATTTAGTTGGACCTGCAGTGTGTTGATCATCCACATGAAAAAAGGGTCAGCATCTCCTTTGTGATGGAGGAGTAATAGCTTTGAAACTACTGTTTGGAAAGATGGGCTGAGACTGGTGGGAATTGTTGCTGTCTGGTCTGTCTGCAGCCAGTGGTGTCTAGTGTTCAGGCATTAGATGGAACACTCTGTGTGCAGTTGTCCCTCACTGTTACTGGGTGAGAATAGACAGGTTGGGGCTGGCTGCAGCTTTCTCTTCAGCTGGTGCCTTGCCTTGGCAAACTGAAAAAGTGCTTATGGCAGATATGGCTGAAGGGGTGGAATTAAAAATAACCAAAAGGTAGATTCTGGACTTGGTTACCCAGTGACCAGGCCTGTTTCTATTCTGGGATGAGGATAATTCGCACTGAGCTCATTACACCATGACTCTCCCTTAAAATGCCTTGACAGTCAATTTCGTTCCAGCTAATAAGGTCCTAAAATGTTAATGAAGCAAATCAATTTTTCATGGCTTTGTATTGCAGTTGTCAGAAAGTGCTGTGTTGCAGCCTGACAATTCAAAAAGCTTTTCAGATATTAGGACAGCAAAACATTCAGCAATTTGAAGGATGTTTTATTTTCTCAATCTTTTCTCAGTGCCCCCTCTCATTTTTCTAAGACTTTATGCTGTGCTGTTTTCTTGTCCCCTTTGGTCACGTCCTTTCTCCATTGGCTCCTCTGGTCACTAATGGGAAGAGATGGCTTGTTCCCACCTTTCCTAGTGCACAGGGAGAAGAGAGATGGAGTGCCTAACAGAAGAGATAGAGATGAAGCTGGACATGGGAGGCTACTCATTGTGAAATACTATTTGAAATATATTGAGTTTGATGGAACAGAGTGGAGAAACGGCATCTCATTCATCCCCTTTCCTCATCTTTTTGGAAGGCGCAGTAGTGTCAAAAGTCACAGCCCTCTCTCCTCATGGCAATTTGCTGAGATGTCACTGTTACCTGGCATACATTCTGTCTGCACTCAGTATCTCATGGACTGCAGAAGGAGGAGAGAGAAGTTGCATTCATTGTGCAGCCACATTGATGGTCAGTCACTTACCCACACTGGCTTAGGAGCAGGTTAGATGGCAACCATCTTTTATTCCTCAGAACTGCTTATTTCCCACTGCCAGCAGGAGACGGAAGGCTCCAACTTTCGCGACTGCTCCTGGAGTTATTTTGATGGAGCTGTTTTGATCATTTACTGCTCTCTGCATTTGTTTGTGAGTCTGCAGATGGGAAGTACTAAATTGTGTGGTTTGGGGAATGTAAGGGGATTTTAAATTTGATTTTAATTGAATTCCATTTATAACTATAGTTAATTTCTATGTGCCTGAGAAAAATATCATTAACTAATGTTTTGGGAAAACATAGAGTTTTCCAAGTTTTGTACTTGGAAGCCTTGTACGGCCACACTGGTAAGGGATTATCTCAAATAACTTATGAGGGAAAAACTAGTGTGGGAGTTGTAATTTGGTATTTTGAATTTGAATAATTAACCCCCTGTAGCTGTTGAGTGGAATATCCAGAACACTTTCCACTCAAGTTCTTCCCCCAGAGATGTGCTCAGTCCAGTGCCAAGGGTTTCCCCAGAGCTTTTGCAAATGCTCAGGTGTGTCAATGTCCTCTTTTGCTGTGACAGTGATGCGTTAAGAGCTAGCTGACCCTATAATGACTTGGGGAACATGGAGTGTATTTAACTCCCTTAAGCCTTTCTGACCATAGCTGGTGTTTGTGTGACTCTCCCATTTCCTGAGTGGCAGAAAATAGAGTTAGTGATTGCCAGGTACAGCATCTGTCTGCCTGTGTCTCCTGGACAGGCCTTGCAGAGCACCTTAGCCTTTGGCACAGCCCTGGGCTTCCTGCCAGGGTAATTAGCGTGGTAGCTCCTTAGGTAGGAGGTAAAGTGCAGGGTGATCTCAGCTGCTGGGGGAAAAGCTGCCTAGGCTTGAGCTGAGCAGAGCCCAGCTTCTGCAGCACCTCCAGGGTTCCGGGCCTGGGGAAATGCAGCTCTGGGTTCTGAAGCTTGACCTGTCAGCTCCAAGCTGAGAAGCATGCTGTCTGTTTCCAAAGCTTGTTTTGTGTTTCCTTCACCTCACATGACCTAAGAGCCTTGAGAAAACAATTTCTTGTGCAGCCATTTTGGGGAAAGTATGCAAGGTGAGCCATATATATGTCCACAGTCAGAGCTGTGAGGCCTAGAGATGCGGTGCTGTCTCAAGAGACAGCTGATGCTGTGAATGCAGGGGCTAGAAAGTTGTCCAGTGCTTGGATCAGCCAAGGCTGAGCCTGCCCCTCTAGCAGTTGTAATGCTCTAGATTGGAGCTGGGCAGCCACAGGAGACTGCTCTGTGCTTAAGGAAGCTGTTAATATTTTTGGTCTTGAACCCTTCAAAGGAGAAATTGGTTCCTGTTGCATATTGTGTAAAGCTCTGACCCTTCCTCTCTGCACCCTTTTCTCTGTGCTATCAGCTTCTGGTCTTGGGGGACTCACCTCTGTAGGCTAGTCCTTTGTCTTGCAACTGGCTGCCCTTCCCACTTCACATCTCCAGAGCAATCTTTCTTTTTGTTTTCAAGCCTTCCTTTTCTTTTAAAACTATATCAAATCCCAGGCTCATTTGTACCTAGGCATGTGCTTTACCTGATGGGTGGTTCTGCTCACCAGCCTGCTATTGTGATCATTACTTACCAACACAGTTTTTCTCCTCTGTTGCCTATTTTGCCCAGCAGTCTCTCCCAGTAGGGCTCTTCAACAGATGGGGATGTTTTGTTTTTTTGTTTTTTTTTTTTTTTTTTTTTTTTTTTTGTTTTTTTTTTTTTTTCTTTTGTTGTTGTTGATTTTGTTTGCTAGTTCTAAGCTCCTCTGACTGGGGACTGCAACATGAGGCTATGAAACTTTTGTTCATAATGTGCATTTCACCCTGCTTTGCTCTTTTCAGGAGAATGACCTTCAGTGAGAAAAAATATTAAATCCTAACTTGGAGGTCTTTATCCAGCCCTCTGTCTCAAGCAGGCTGGGTAGATCAGGCCGCTCAGGACTCCAGAAATAAATCAAGTGCAGTGTTCTGTCTTTCTGGGGAATATTTTTGTGCGTGACATGCAGCCAGTGCTGGAAGGAGCATATTAAAAATTCATACCAGTGCAGAGCAGTATTTTCTGTGCACAGTGCTTGAGAATAAGCTTGTGTGTCATGCACAGCAACATTTGTATGAAGCAAGTAATTAGTTTCATCTAAGCAAAGAATATTTAAACAGTGTGGAGTAGATGCAAGCTCGTTGTGAGACACCATCTCCTTCCCTTCTGCCAAAACTCCTGGAAGATTTCTTCTAGAGCTGGCTGCAAAGTCCCAGTGTGTGAGGGCGTTTCCTGCACTTAAAGCAGAAGGGGAAATCTGTGCACATGGGTATTCATCTCACCCTGCCTCTGTGACAGCTTTGATGTAATTGTGTAAGTGCTCCAGCTATTGAACCTTAAAACAACAAACAGCCAGACACAGAAGCTGTAGCTTCTCCAGCCCCAATTTCTTTGCAGTTGTATGGATGAAAGTGGATGGGACTGCATGCAATGCAGAGGGGTGTTGTGAGAGCCAGGGCCCTCATGTGAGCCCTGTTTTCTGACTGCTGTTGGAAACCAAGCATGAGGCATGTGCTTTGGGTATGCAGGCAGTGTTGAAGTGTTCTATTCTCTATTCTTCTGAAGGCATGACTGCTGAACGTGATGCTGAGAGATGTCACAAGCAAAGATTAGTCAAAGGAGGCTTGACAGAGAAGCATTTGAGGCTGTGATGTAAAGTCTATCTCCAGTCAACCTCACTTGCAGTGGTTTGTCTTGGAAGGCCTTCAGCAAGGAGGAAGAGTGAGAAAGGATTTAGGGTAAGAGAACATATGAGGCTGCAAAATCCAGTAGGTCCTTGGTTGGAGCAGCTCTAGGATATATGATGGAGTAAGTAGGTCAGTGCTGAAGCAGGGCAAGATGTAGGAACAGCTTGGTTTTGGCTGTCATGCCCTTGTTGTAAAGCATGAGCAATATATCCTCAAGGTCCCTGCCAGACTGGAGAGAGAGGAGCAGCACCATAGAGCTGGGGTCAGGTCTTGCTCATCCACTGCTGGCTGTTTGTCCCAATGGGGCCCAGATCCTGACGGCATGAAAATGATAAATATCATCAGGCTGATACTGTGCAAATGTACTGTCCTGGGAGCTCTGAGAAAGAGATGGCATGATAGGCTGGATTAGAGTATCTCATCCCTATGCCCTTGCAGCAGATTCTTGATACTTGAATGGGGAACCTTGGGCCACTTATCACAGCCACTGCAGTGGGAACTGCATGAAGGCAGGTGGTCTAGGTGGGATTTTCTTCCTGCATGCAAACCTTCCTCTCTGTTAGGCAGCCAAGTAGGCTTACAGCTGACACTGTCTGGCTGCCAGCATGGAGTAACCAAACACTGCTACAAGTACTCGCTTTTCTTGCTGTCAGCCTCTCTCCTAGCTCTCTGATTTGTCACGGGTATCTGGCATTTCACGGGTATTTTCTAAAGGCCAGAGAAGTGTGCTTTGCAGTATGCATGAGTCTGATCACTGACATGAGCTTTGAGTGAGCCTGTGCCTGTGTGTGTTCTGGCATAAAACAGTGGCAGTGAAGAACATCTTGCTGACATAGAAATAACTGCTTCAGGTGAGCTGTCTAATGCTGAAAGGAAACAGGCCTTTCTGGAAGAGCTCTGAGAAAGGGTGAAGGTTTGTTCCTGCCTTTCCCTGCAACTGCCCAGGTGTAGCACATTTCCTTTAAATGATGTGGGCAGCATGACTCGCTCAGCCCATCTGCCTGGGGGAGTTTACAAACCAACTTATGGCAGCAGCCAAACTGACCATGGTAGTTTCATGACAGGATCTTGGTTTGTGCCTCAACCTTAACTTGCTGGGCAGCATGTTTTACCAAGTTGTGGAGACCAATTTCTGTGCCAAAACACCAGGAGAGTGGTCATGGGACAGATACAACTTTTCTGCACCATTTGTGCCATTGCAAATGAGAGGCAGCAAAGGAGCATCTTCTCAAGCATTTGCTCTCTGTTTGCAGGTGCTTTTAACCAGGCTTGGCAGGTGCCTCTCTACTATCAACTGATCTGGGATTTAGATGCATCTAAACATCAGGCTTTTATCATCAAGTACCCAGCCTTAAAGTGCCCTTAAAAATAGGGCTCATACTCTTAAATCAGATTAATAATCTTAGTCATGCAGATTTGTCTACTGAAAAATGGAAGTTGTTCTTCACACACTTGACTGTCATTAGCCTTAAGACAAAGTAGTTGGAGTTTTGGTTAAAACCTTATTGGCTTCTGTGGAAATTAACATTAAAACTAAGTCCATGTTGAGACTAAGATAAGCTTTGTGGTTGTGTGTGTGCTATTGCAGGCAATCTTTCAGAGAGGGCAGAGAGAATTGAGGTTTCCAGTAAAATTTGTGACATGCTTACAGAGGAATGTGCAAAATACAGTCTGTATGTTGAACAAGTTGTCTGCAAGTTCTGCAGACACAAGGTGCTACATTTAAACTACACTTAAACTTAGCAATTAAGCCAAGCAAACACCTCCCCATGCCAACCACCTTTTGTATCAATCAGTCCAATACCTCATTGGATCTCCTCTTTCCCATCCTGCTGTGGCCCAAATCTCCTACAGATTGAATAATTTCTGAATAGAAATACAAGGTTTCTGAAACCTCTAAGAGATTCTGGGCCTGGAGGGTTGTATCCAAGTAGGGTGTCTCAATGTTAGTTTGTTATAGCATACATTACAGTGCATATTATAATGGCATTTGCACTGGCTTTTATTCAGTAGTGATATGAGGTGTGATTTAGATAGTTATACCTAGTTTAGTATTGTGATGAATTTGTGCAGCAAAGATGACCAGTTTGCAGTGAGAAGGGGATAAGAATAGTAGGATAAAAGGGGATAAAAGCAGCAGGATACCTTTTATCTGAAAGGGGGATGAATAGTAAGGATGCACAGGTGACCTCTGTCCATTTGGTGCGTGATATGTCTTACTGAGAAATTGTAAGAAGAGTCTTTCTACTGGGGAGCAGCATGTATGTCAGCAGGAAATGGGAGTGGGGCTGGAAGAGATTTCGTTGGGGCTGGGTACAGGGTAAGGTGAGCTTTATCCCAAAGACAGCCTAGAGAGGAAGGTAAAGCCATGAAGAAAAGGAGGGTGACTGAAGAGCCATGGCAAGGGTTTTGCCTGCAAATCAGACATCTATTTTACCCTACAGCAGTCTCCTGTGTGTGAGAGATCACCATCTAAGTATTTCTGAAGTGAGAAGATGGAAATAGAATGAAGGCTCAAGCAGACAGACCAGTCTTATTGCACTCCTCTGATTTAAGATCTAGTGGATATTAGCCCTGTCTTTAAAGTGCATAATGGTGCACTGATTTTGTGACTCGTTTTTCAGAGATAGTGCTTTCAGTACAGTTATCAGTACTGCAGTTTGGAAGTCAGCCTAGGGTTGGAAACCTGGGAATTGTTGGGAGCTGGAGCCCTGTGGTGTACATGCTTGATGGGGTGCAATGCTGTTTTCAAAATATGACAGCTCATGTAATTGAAGACGCTGCCTTGTAGACTTTGAATTGCAAATGCCATCACATTTCTTCTGGTTTGGAAGATGCATCTTCCTCACTTAAAAGCTGCTCTGCCAGTTCAGGTTTAAGTGTAGGTGTGAGGTGAGGGGAGATACTCAAACTAATGTGAATTCAGACTGCAGACTATGGGAGCAAACTGGAATTGCTGGCCCTACAAGTATCTCTCATGGGGAGCTGTGCGTATTCCTTGCCAAGCCCTTCCCTCTGTTTTCACGATATGAAATGACATGCTGTTTTCTGAAAGTGAGAAGAGAAGCAGAACAGGGAAGGAGAAGAGGAAAGCACCATTTGTAGGGCTTCATGCCCCGTGATGGGGCAGCCTGTTATGCTATTGCTGCACAGGCTGAGCAGTACTTTAAAGTGTGATTTCTTTTCTGTTTTTCCAGGAGTGCCTGGCAATAGTCACTAGACAGAAAGAGACATTTTCTGATGTTCTTTAACAGTAGAGGAATTTATTGCAAGTGCATTTAAAAATAGAGGAGTCCAAGGACCATCTGTCTTGAGTGTTTTAGTGGAAATGGGGACAGCTTGCAGTGGCTGCTTGATTGATGGGTCCAGAGAGTTTTGTGTGGACCTATGGCTGCAGCCCACTTACAGCTGGCCTGCCTCTGTAAAGAAAGTCACTGATCAAGCCGGATGTGACCTGGTGCCTCTGCTTTGGGTAGGTCTGTTTGGCACCCATGCAGGCAAACTCAGAAGAATTGAGCCCTTGCTAGTCATCCCATATTGCCTTTGAGAGCCAACCCTACCTCCCAGACAGGTATCAAGAGGTGTTTCTGGTGCTGTTGGGTGTCTAAGCTGTAGGTGGACTACTCTGAGGAGATGGCATGTTGATGGCTGGGGGATCTGCCTTACTGGGGCCAGTCATGTGTAGAATAGAGCCAGGAGGAAACTTGATTTGCTCTGAGCAAGCTGTTGGGGAGTGTTCCCCAGGGCTGGGCACATCTCAGCAACTGGCTTTCCCCTCTCACTGTGCTGACCTGTGTCTTGCCCTGAACTACATTCTGCAAGGGTGCCAGCAGTGAGGAGCTGCCAACTTGGCACTTGAACAGCGGAGCTGATGCAACTCGTTTCACAGAGGGATACCAGGCGTTGTGAGAGCCCCCCATTGCTACTGACTCAATACAGAGCTCGTATTGCCTCCATTATGGAAGAGCTGACAGCTGGGAGCTGGAATTTGCATGCTCAGCAGAGTATAGCATAGCCAAGGGTCCTGACAGGATGCAGCAGCAGTCCCATAGGAGTTGTGGTAAATGTACCCAGGGAGAGAGGCATTAGGGAGTCTTCCATCTAGATGCTATGAATCCCTAAGGAGCTCTTGAGGCTGTGTGCAGTGATTCAAAGCAGAGACTGGAAAGATGGGAGATGTTATGTGTGTGGGGAGCAGCCTGTCTCCAAGCTGTACTCAGGACACTCACCATGGTTATATGTATGGGACCTGCTTGTGTTGCAGGACCAGTAAGCCCTCTTGCAGTGCTCACCTGCATCACTCATGGATGTTTAGCAGGTGAGGGGGTGAGGAAGGGCATACTAAATGCAAAAATTGCCTTGCTGATGCTTAAAATTTTTCACTCTTTTCCTTTATTCACAGGAGAACTGCTGAGTCAGCCAAGACCAGAGGGACTGACGGAGATCATCTGTCCCAAGAACGGCAGCGAGCGAGTTAATGTTGCCTTGGTTTACCCCCCCACTCCTACTGTGATCAGCCCTTGTTCCAAGTGAGACCAGAAAGCAGACCTATTCCCCTGTCAGTAGACACCAGAAAGCCTACGTAAAACATGCCCTCACTAAGCACTTCTTTCTGGAAGGTAGCAGCCCCACAACCTGGGGACTGTTCTAATTATTTGTGGCTATAGGCAGCCCACTCAGAAGATAAGAAGTACAGTGAAATGGGCTGAGGTGTTCTCTGAGCTGTGTTGTGGCAGATGTAAGATCAGGAGATAATGCAGTCATAGGTGGGTTTTGGTAGGATGGGACCTCAAGAGATTTCTGTACACCCCCTTCTCAAGCAGGACCACTCGCACAGGCAGGTCAGGTTCCTTGGGACCTTGTATAGGTGAGGGTGTCATCCTTGGATGACAAGGATGGAGGTGCTACCATCTCTCCAGACTTTATTCTGGGACAGAACTTCTTTCCTTTTGTTCCATCTGAGTATTTTATTTTATTTATTTTTATTTTTTTATTTTTATTTTATTTTTGTTTTATTTTATTTGCTTCATTGCCATAAGATGCATTACTGGCTTGTGTTCAACATGTTCTCCACCAGATCTCAAGCCAGCAGGACTCCAGGCTATGGTGGTGCATGGGGTTGTCCTGTTGTAGGAGTAGAGTTATACACTTGTCCTTGTTGAATTTTACTGCACTGTTATTGGTTCAGTCCTCCAACTTGGTGAGGTCCCCCTGGAGAGGAGCCCTACCCTCTTGTGTATATCTATCTATAGATTATATGTACTTCACTCCATAGAGTGGGAATGTGCTTAGAAAACAGAGCTGTATTGTGATGGGAAAATATGTGGAACAACACTCATGAAAGCAGCCAATGCCTTGGCTTTTTGATGCATGGGTTTTCCAGAAAAACAGAAATTCAGCCGTGGTCTGTCTAATTGGAGTGGCACAAGGGAGTTTGGTAGGGAGCTTATAGGAGCAGCTGAGTGTCTTGCTGGTGTGTGCTGCTGTACTGTCTGTGAATGCCTGTTACTTTCACTTCAGTGTCTTGACAGTAGCTTTAGATGCTGTTCTCTCTGTTCAGTACCCTCCCATTCCAAAATACCACTCCTGGCAGAGAATAGCTCCAGTGATGGGTGGTTGTTGAGCTGTGTGTGAAGGTGAGGTTGAAGTGCCCACTGGGACAGAAAACAAAGATACCCCTGAGCCACAGGTCATTACTGCCTGTTCATTTGGTTCTCCTTTGTGTGTACTTGGCACAGCACATTTCTAACCTGCAGGTGCCATTTTTATTGTACTGTGCTATCAGGCTACGCCTCCAATCCTCCTTGTCCTCTAGTCTGCCTTCCACGTCTGTTAACTGTGTCCCAGTTTCACAGTCACTCTGCTGGCAGGAAACTTGTGTTCTCAAAAAGGCCTGTGTTACTTTTACTTCATTTCACCCTCCCTATTTAGAAACCTAGAGAAAATCGTGTGTCTTAGGTTATTCATCACAAGCACTATTAACCCTGCTATATTACTTTTTCTTTATCCTTTTCTCTTCCAGATAAACTGTCAGTGCTGGTGCCAAAGGTTTTCCACCGGGCAGAACATGGCTGATGCTCTGCAGTGCTCCCATCTTTCCAGTTGTGGAGTTGATGCTGACAGGGATCAACGGGACTTTGGACTTTGGACCCTGAAAGAAATGCTGTGGGGCAGGGGCAGCTCCCAGGTGGGGGCCTCATGGCTGGAGTGGATGAAGTCATCTGGAGGTTGGGGATGACAAGGCATGAAGGAAAATGCTTGCTGCAGATGGCAGGGCCGCTGGCCAGAGGGAAAACACTGGGGATAGGTTTCTGTGGACCCATTGATTGCGTGTTGAAAACCCATTTGGATCTCATGATGAATGTAAAAATGTTCTTGGTATACCATTTAATTCAGACCTGCTTGGAGGAAAGTCTCTTGAAATGAGCTGTAGCGGGATTCCCTGGATTTGTTCCTGAACAAGTGAGTTTTGTGGCAGTTGGCCAAAGCTTTGCTGGGGAGTGGGTTGGTACTGTGAAGCCTTTAAAATTGCTCCACCACAAAACAATTGGCTGTGTCCCATGCAGCAATCTTGAGTGGAGGCTGGCAGAGAAGCAGGCTGGGAAATGTTTCCTGCCCTGTGCGTTCACATATGTTGTGCCATGAAGTGGTGAGGATGTGCTGTGATCATGCAGGGACAAAAGCCGGGCAGTCAGTGTGCCTCTGGCACATGCTATTTCTTATCCCTAGTGTTACCATTATCTCTGAACAGCTGCTGGTCTGCCATGTCTGGGTGCTCTGGTACTGCCATTGTGGTACTCTGTGCATTGTGTCCACTGGAGCACTAAAAATCTAGATCTTGGTCATCCTCCTAGGAAAGCCACAGGCATCTTTGTGCAGAGATCTGGTGAAGCAGTGCGTGGCTGTGTGGTACAAACTGATCCCGAATCCCCTTGGGCTCACCTTGGCATCTATGCTTCATGAGCAGCCATCTTCCCTCTCCAGATGTGGGAAAGGGCAGGCTGAGCACTGGTACCAAAGTTCTGGTTTCTCCCCCAACTGTGTGGCTTTGAGGACTTGTAAGATGTTGCTGTTAGTTTGTGCCCTGCAGCTGAGCCCTGATAACTGTGCTGAGTCCTGCTCCATGCAAATATTAATTTAATGTAAATCAGTAGGAGGCAGACATTTCCAGAGCCAGGATCCCTTCATCAGATGGTGGGGGAGGTCTGAGAGATGAGGGACTTAAAATACTTGTGTTAATGTACAGCTCTTAACCCTTTGGGCTGTGATGGCAGACCTGGGATGGGTGATACAGGTCAGCAGGCAGTGCCCACCAGGATGTGAGCTGGCCAGGCCTGCAACCACTGCAAAAGAGTGATGTGTCCTGTTGGGACCTGCTGCAGTTGCACAGATGATATTTCCGGGTTTCTGATCCTTCAAATACCAGCCTTATGTGCAAGGCCATAAATCTTCCCATTGGCAAGAACTTAATGCTGGGAAAGCAGGGCAGAATCCACTCCAGCAGGAGATCCAGAGGCCAGGTGGAAGAAATCAAGCCATATACCTTACTTTAAGGGGAAAAACTGCCAAATAAAAGCTGGCAGCTCCGTCAGCTTCCTGTCTCGTCAGGGTATCGTTCCAGCTTGGGAGGGTAGCTTGGGCTCAGATTTCCTGTGTTGACCTGCTATCTCTGGCAATGAACCTTCTTACGTCAGTGAGAATCATTAATTGATTGTGCTTCCGTGTTGCTGTGGATAAACTGGAGACTCAGAATTGTCTGTGGTGGCTGGAGGAGGTGAAAGGGAGGTGAGATCTTTGAATGGTGCTCAGGAATAATGCTAGGAAACTCCCTTGTCCTGAGTCTTGCTGCCCATGAAACATGCCTGGTACAGGCAGAACTTGTGTTAGAGCATTCCCTTCTGTCACCTCCTGTGCTGGGTGGCCTTCTCCTCCTGTTGTGCTGCTACTCACCTCTCTTTCCGTTCTCCATAGGAAGAAACTAGCGATTTGTTGCTGTGAAGTTGCGTGGAAACCACATTGTAAAGAAACCACAAACTGGAATCCTTTTCCAGCCGGATGCCTATTTCCCAGTGTGCCCATCTGGTCTGGGATGCGTGAGCATTGAAGGAGTGAGAGGACAGAGCAGACATCTTACAGCCTGCTCCTTGGGACCGCAGCCCTCCTGCCAGGGTGTGCCACCTCCGTGGGAGCATTCCCTGGCCTTTGCAGGCACTCGGGCTGCTGCTGTGCACTGAAGCCGTAATGCCGGGAGTGTGGCAGTATGGAGATCAGTCTAGTTGGGTCTATTTAATGCGAAACGGTGATTGCTCATCCACCCACTGTTTAGTAACTGGTGTAACTGTGTTTTCATCCAAATTTTTTTAATATGCAAAAGCCATTTAATTTTCTATGCAGTTCAGAAACATCTCGCCTTTGCAGTTGCCAGGTGGGAGATCCATGCAGGAGAACCAAACCAAGCGACTCACAGTACTTTTGATTTTGCTGTTGCTGTCTTTTAAGGATGCACCCTTGGATCCTCATACAGCGTCCCTTTGCTGAGCTCCTGCCTCAGACCCCACTTAATATCCCTCAGCCCCAGGGATGAGGGCCCTGTATTTTTGAAGGATCTGTCATTTTTCATGAATCAAGCCACAAGGAAAGAGGGCTTGAATGCAGTGCCCTAAGAGCAGATACCTAAGTTCAGAGTATATATTGTGTTCCAGTTCTTGTCCCTGCTCAGGGAGTTACCAAACTGTTAGAAATGACTAAGGCCTCTGTGTGGAGCACTGTGCAGCCTTTACTGAAGATGTATTATAAAGAGGTCAGAAAGGATTGGGGCATCAGCTGTCTCCCTCTGGAGCTGACACTGAATTTAACTCCTTTGGAATAGGAGGAGAATCTCCTGGCATTCTACTAGATGCCTACTTCACCCAAGATGATTGTACTGGTTTTGCTTATTGGTTTGCAAACTCTTGCTTGACCGGTTTTTGATTTCCTGCTGAAACTGGTTCAGACAGATTTGGAAGCAGATCTAGCGAGCTGCTTTGCACTCCAGGACTTTCAGCAGCTGGAATATGTCCTGGAGTACCTTGTGTTACACTCTGAAGCAAAACCTGGGATTCAAAACTGCATCCGTCCAAGTCAAACTCCCAGGATAGCAGCCTTGCCGCCTTCTGGGTCTGTGTAATGTGAGGAATTGCATGTCCCTAAGCAGCATACAAATAGGTAGAGGTGAGAGTTAGCCCAAAGGGTGATGCTGCACACCTAGGTCATTTTAGGGCTTACAGGAGTACTTTGAGACTTCTGGTAGCTGCAGAGGGTCTTGGGTGATGGGACACCTCTGTTTTAACTTTGCTATAAGCAAAAAGGTCAGAGAAGTAAGATTGTTTCCAGTCTGCCACAGGGCCAGGATCCCTTTGACTAGTCTCCTTTTCATGGCAGTGCTGTTCTTTCTGCATTGTCTCTGCTCTGAGTTTGGGGGATTTAGCTTTAGAAAGTTAAACTGAAATAGAGGCTAGTTTGGGATTTACCCTGGCTTATGGTCTCTCAGATCAGATAGAAGAGACTGGGGCTGCAGAAGCATGGGTCATCTCCCTTGCAGCATCCCCCATACCACAGTTTCATGATGGCTGTAAAAACTCAGTAGTGTATTTGGATGCTGCTTTCCCAGGAACTCAAGATGTGCTTGGCTGTACTGTAGCACTGAAACTTATGTGGGGTCCCTGTTCTCTTTCCCATTGTACCTCTGAGGCAGCTAAAGTTTGTCCAAGCAGTTGAGGCTTCTCACTGTGAGGAGTTAGACACGGTTGTGTCAAATGGAACTGCAAATGTTACTTAGGAGCTCACTAAGTGAGATGAAAATCCACTGGCTCACTCCTGCAGAGCCAGATCCCGGAGCTCAGTTCCTCTCGCGCCCTTTGGATGGGATCTTGAGCTGGCATCCTTGGAACAGCTGTGCCGGGAGGTGGAGATGCTGCACTGCAGTAAGCACAAGAAGAGGCAAGCAAGTGGGCCTCAGTGTAGCACTCATCACAAGCTTCATGGCTCAGTTCATGGACTGTAACTGCAGGTATTCATATAATCTACATCACTGGGCAGGACTCTGCACACACACACACATGCATGCCCAGACATACACGCACCACACCCCCACTTGCCCACATGTCCTCGCCAAAATGACTGAAAATAAAAGTGATCTCAATCTCCAGGAGAGTCCTGGCTGTGTGATTTGTTTTTCCTCTTGCAGTGCCTCCTTGGGCTCTAGCTCTGGAAGGGTCTGCACTAGCTGTAGATCTGTGCTGTAGCTAAGTCATGGAGAGATTTGCTGTTGAGTGAATCTGAGCATGGAGTCCCTTATTTAGTATCTGTGAATCACTGCCCACTTTAGCAAGGCAGGTGATTTCTGGGGAACAGCTTTTTTACCCACTGCCTTTTAAGGTGTTTTATGGGTTTGTGAGGCCAGCTCAATGGCTCTCATTGGTACCATGTTGTTTGCATTTGTGAAAAGCTTGGTTTCCTGCTTATGTTCAGAGCAGGTTTTGGAGGCAGAGTGGTAAGGTAGGTGGTCCTCCGTTTGGCAACAGGAGCATTTGTGGCAGCACCAGGAGGATGAATTAAAAATAGGAGCAAATCCCTTCCCACTGCTGCAGTTTGACTCCGTCTGGCAATTAAGCATCATCACAGCTGCTCACTCACCACCACCTCCTGGTAGGAAGGAAAATAGGAAAAAAGTAAAACCCATGGGTTAAAAGCAGTTTAATAACGGAAGCAAAGTAAATATAGTAATACTAATGATAGTAATTGCAATGAAAGAGAGATAAATAAAACCCAAGAAAGATGAGTGATGCACAGTACAGTTGCACACAACTCACTGACTGATGCCCAGCCCCTCCCCCAGTGATGGGGGATGAGCATCAGCAGCTCCCAATCAACTCCTCCTCCTCCCCTCCATTTATATACTGAGCAAAATGTTCCATAGTATGGAATATCCCTTTGGCCAGTTCAGGTCAGCTGTCCTGGCCATGCTCCCTCCCAGCTTGTGCACCTTCTCACTGGCAGAGCACGAGAAACTGAAAGGCTTTGACTTAGAGTGAGCACTACTGAGCAACAACTAAATCATCAGTGTATTATCCACAATATTCTCATACTAAATCCAAAAAAACCACAGCGCTGCACCAGCTTCCAAGAAAGCTAACTATCCCAGTGAAAAGCAGGACATGCACATATAGCCCCAAGCACTTGTGTGTGATCTCACTTCTGTCATCACTCAGTGTGGAGGAGACAGACCTCTGTGGCACACCCACCCGACGATGACAAATGCTGCACAGCAGGTCTAGGGGACGGGATGTCATCATCTGCAAGGAGATGCTGGTGTGCCAGAGTGAGACGGGAGGTCCGACTGAGGGTGGGTACTGGGGCCCCAGCCACAGCAGGGCAGAGAGAAGATTCTGGGCTGTTTAGTGACTGGCAGATGTGGAGGTGTTTCCGTGCTTGCTTTAGCTGGGTGCCAATACACATCAGCCTCCATCACTGAGGGATACTGGACGGCATTTCAGGATTATGCGAAGCAGCAGCAGAAAATAAACTGACCTGTGATGGACAGAGAGATTTCACTGCTTTGCCTTCACCTCCTGGTCAAGAAGATCCAGAGAGCTTTACACGTCTCGTGTAGCCCACCTCACCCTGCTCGTTGACTGTGGATTAAAGGGATATGGGGAACAGCAGGCACGGCAAATTCCGTGGCAGGAAGGGGCTGGGGGTCAACTACATCCTGGGACCTGGCTGTGACCTGGCACCCAACACGCCACGGGTGTTCCAGATTCGTGTTTTGGGTGCTCTGTGCAAAATCAGTGCCATGAGAAGGAGGACGGAGGCATAAATGATGTGTCTGCCCAATGTACGTTTCCCGTAAAACGGAGAGAGGTTCCAGAGAGCTGCCGTGAGCCCAAGCCCCGGGGGGACAGCTGGGCAGAAGCCCTGGAGGGCTGAGGCAGGCGCAGGAGGCGGCGGTGCTGCTGCAGAGGGGCAGGGCCGAGGGCCGGCGGGACAGCGGGGGCTGAGGCGGCCCGGGCACGCGTGGCACATGCTCACCACAGTGCTGGATGCCAGACGGGAACGCCGGGAGCCGCGGCCGCAGCTGCTCGGGTCTCACGGAGCCGCACGAGCGCGGCGGCGGCGGCGGGGCCGCTGCTCCGCCCAGGGGCGGGCTGCGCGCTCTCCCGCCCCCGACGGGCCGCCGTCCCCGCCGCGGTTCCCGCCGCCGCCGCCGCCGCCATGGAGGAGCAGAAAGAGAACCGCCCGCAGGCCGCCCGGGACGAGGCGGCGGCTGCTCCAGCAGCCCGGCCGCCGGTGAGTGCGCGGGGCGGCGGGGGCGGTGCGGCCGGGCGGTGCTGCCCGAGGCCGCGGCCCGGCTGCCCGCCCGCCTCGGGCCTCGGCCCGCCCGGCCCTGCCCGGGGCTCGCCCTCCCGAGGGGCGCCGCCGGTGCCACGGGCCCGCCCGCGGCCGCGCTGTGTGTGGGCCCCGCGAAGGCCGCGAGCGGCAGTCGGGAGCCGGGAAGTGCCCGTAGTTTTTCCTCTCGTTTATTGCTTTGTTTATCTTGCACGCATTGGGCACCGGCCCGCGTGTCCCAGTCAGTGCGGATTCTGGTTAATTCAGTCATCGAGAGAAATCTCGCTGCTCGTGAGGGCTTTGCCCGTTTGCACCAGAGAACTCTTTCTGTTGAGATTAGGATGCGTATTCAAGTTTTGTCTCCAAGAGCTGCTATTCGACATGGCTCAGGACACGGGCATTACTGTCCCTTTATTCTGTTGCTGTTTAGGAAATATTGTTTCAGAGCAGGCTTCAGTATTGATTCTCTTACCTTTCTATAAGCTAGTTCACTCAGTTTGATCACAAGTGTAACAGTGTGACGCTTTACTGCGTTCTGGTGGCAAAACGAGCTGTGAAATACTCGCATGCAAGCATCTTGTTTTGAGCTTCTTAAATGACTTCCTGATTTCTCTTTCTTCTAGGGTAGACAGCATTATAAGATCGGTGATCAAGAAACTAATGGCAAAACTTCAGCTGCCAGTTCAAACGACTTCAGTGATCCGATTTACAAAGAAATCGCTATAACCAATGGTTATATCAACAGAATGACCAGAGAAGAGCTCAGAAGTAAACTCGCAGAGTTCAAGCTTGAAACCAGGTTATTTGTAAATATGTTGATTTATCTTTGAGAGCAGTAGAGTCATGAGGGATGATTATTTTAAAGTTTAAAAACTCAGCACAAAGTGAAAAGCAGACACAGCACCAGACACCAATTGTTTTATGTGCAATCTTGTTGCAGTTTTTGTTGTAGGATTAATGTACACTGCTTAATGTGTGCTGTCTCAACTGGCAACCCAAAGAAATGCTTGAATACATAACTGTAAGGTACTTCTCATCAATTTTTGGTCAAGGGGGAAAGAAGAACTGCAGTGGTTCTCAGGTGGTGCTGCAGACCCTCATCATACTTGCTTCAGAACATCCATATTTTTATTTAGTGTACCTGTCAGATCTGATACTTGCTACAAACTCTGGTCATGGGGCTGAGGATTTAATCACTGCAGAGGAGAACTACCTTTAGATGGAGAGTTTGCTACTCTGAATACATGTGCTAGAAAAATGTGAAAAAAAAAATGAATGTATTATAAGCTGTATTTGTGTTCACTGGGGCAGAGGCAAGGGAGTATAGTGTAGTTCCTGCTGTACTGGAAATGACCTGCAAAATTAATAATTCTGTGGCCAGGCAACATATTGAGATATTGTGAAGAAGGTCAGCTGAGAAAAATAGTGTGTTGTTTCTGTAGGCAGCAGGAATGAGGAAGTAGTGGTGGGGAGTTGGTTGGTTAAATTAATTGAATGTCTCATGAGGAGAAAATCTTAAAATTTTTGAGAAAATTTTTGGTAAAACACATTAGATTTCTATAGCTATTTAGCAGTTGCTCTGATTTAAAATTTGAAAGCAGAATTCAAATAGTATGTGTTGTGTTTGTGGTCTTCTCTTAGGTTATAATTTTTCTATATGAGTTTTTTAATTTAGTTGTAAACGCTGAAAGCTTAAAATTTCTCTTTTACCAAAGCTAGGTTTCTTTTGTCAATATATTCAAGTTAGTCAAGTCGTATGTACTAGTCGTTATAACTATGTCTTATCTCTAAACAAATAGTGCATCAGTTCTAATGTGAGCAGATTACCATACACCGTCCTTTCCTTTGAGGTTATTGTGATAGACAATAATTTCCTAATTTCAACTTTTTTTATAAGTTTGGTGAAGAAAGAGGTAATTTCCCCCTCCATCAGCTCCCATATTGTCTCAACTTTTAATGAACTGGTCATTGGCTTAAACTAGACCAATAAACCAGAGTGAAGAAGAGTTATCTCTGCAGAAGCAGCTGATGTTCTCAAATGCATGTTTAGTAGTTTGATTTCAATTCTTCTTTATGGATCACTGGGCTGCTTTTCTGATAATACCACTTGCTACACATATCTCTTACAGCTTCTGTGATTTCATTTGCAATGAATAATTTTGAAAATAACTTCTTTGGAAGGGTAAATTATCCTCATTTATTCGGCTCTGGTTTGGTACATGGCAGTTCTGGCAGATGCACTCATATATTAAAATGTTTATATTAAAAGGACACAGTAAGTAATTTCAATCGCTTGCCATGTGAATTTATTTATAGCCACAAACCTCCTGAAAAGCAGGATCTTGACCAGGAGGTTTTTCTGACAACTGAAATCTCAAATACTTTATTTTAATTGAGTTATTCAAGCTCAATTTTAAATTTAAATTGAGAAAGATGTAAAATGTGCACATTTAAGATGGATTCTGTGTTGTCTATGCCACTGATGCAGAAAGGCCTTGGGCATCAATCACTTCAGATAGAGGACACAGGGGAATACAGGTGAAGCAGTACTTCTTCCAGGGCCACAAGTCAACCAGGAGTAATATCCAAAGACCTGAGCTTTGGAAAGGCTGAAGCAGAGGTGACTGCAGAGTGTCTCTGTACTATGCTTCCCAGTCTGTCTCTGGTATTGTATTGTGGGGGGTATCACAGCCTCTGTGTTATCCCAGAAAATGGGTTTAATGTAGTGTAGATAATGGGGCTAACACTCCTCTATGATAAAGTGGAAATCAGGCTTCATATGTGCTGGTGTTCAAAATGAGGTTAATAAGTGCTGAGCTTTCAAATGTTAAATATAGCTTCAGTTTTACAACAAGGAAATAATTAAACAAGAGTGTGATCTTTGTCACTTTCCCTATTTCTTTAGAGGAGTGAAAGATGTACTGAAAAAGAGATTGAAAAATTATTATAAGAAACAGAAGCTGATGCAGAAGGAACACATTAGTGGAGACAGCTGCTATGACTACATCTGTGTCGTTGACTTTGAAGCAACATGTGAAGAAGGAAATCCGCCTGAATTTGTACATGAAATAATTGAATTTCCTGTTGTCTTAGTAAACACGCGTACCCTGGAAATAGTAAGTGATCTAATGGCTGTGTTGGTCTGCTATTCTTTGAAGCAACTTGTTTGCATCAGAAAGTCTAGATTAGTTTTTAAGTAGATGTTGAACTTCATTAAAATAGCATACTTTATTTTCATATGGGTTTATCCTCTGTGCCTCTAAGGTACAAACAAAACTTTCTCTTCTGAAAGCATTTTCCAAATGATCATCCAAGCAGATCATTCTCTTGCTGTTGACCCCTCTATTGATAAGAGTTTCTCAGTTGTCCATGTATGTTCCCACCTGCCCTTTCTTTCCCTGCTTTAAGGCCCACAAATCTATTTCTAGGACTCAAGGCATTCATCATAATCAAAAATGATCAATTTCTGTGGTCCTGTGTGAGGCAATCTAGAAGACACTAATGCAGAGGTCTAGAAAGTGAGGTTGAGTGAACTCCACTTCTTGTCAGGCTCAGCTGTTTCCACATTGTACCAAACAGACTGACAGCTGTGTAACCTGATTTTAAACATACTTACCAGCATTTGGTAGCCTCAAGTGCTCCGTTCCAGTCCAGCTTTCTTTTAGGATAAACTACCTGCTGCTTAACTGAAATTGGGTGACCCAAGTGAAACAGAGGATGTGCACACACCTCTGCCTAATGGTTCATTTATGAAGAACTCTTAATGGGAAGAGGATTTCCAGTAATCATTGTGATGCTACAATAAAGTATAGCTGCATGTATGACTTAACAGCAGAAAAAGGATTGCAGGGATTTGGGGCTTTATTTTTTCCATGGAATTTGCCTTCAGTCTTCACTCTTGTGTTGCTCAGTTTCCCAGAGTGAGATTTTGTTTGTCTCTGCCTGGCTGGCATCCAGAGGTGTAGGACTTGCCTGAAGCTTCTGAGGTGTGTGGCTGGTTGCTTTCCTTGAATTGCAGGTGAACATTTAGAGATACCACCTAAAATACATAAGGCTTTGCTCATGCCTCTCACTTATTTTTTCCGTACTTTCACTCTTCCCAAATCCTCTGTTTTTTTGCAGTCTGTCCTTTTTCCCTCTTAAATCCACATTCCCACTCTTTGGTGCCTACTGGCTGAGAGGAAGGCCATGTTCTGGTTGGAAAGCTATCTGTCCTATTAGGAATCTGATGATGGCCAGTCAGGAGGCTCCTACTGGCTCAGGAGATGCACACTCCTTTTTGCCTGCAGCAGGACAAGTAGCTGCTGTCACCTTTGGGCTGCAGGTGAGCCAGAGAAGTTGCCTTGCAGGCTGCATAGTGTGCTGCAGCTGAGAGATTGATTCTCCTGTTACAGGAGGATACCTTTCAGCAATACGTGAAGCCAGAGATTAATCCCAAGCTTTCAGACTTCTGCATCAGTCTGACAGGAATAACCCAGGTAATTTGCACTTTTGTTTCTTCAGGAAGAGATAGAAATAAAAGGGGTGTGTTGTTGATGTTTTCAGACTACTAACCTTAAATGGTAGTCTTTCATGGTTATTTTTCTGTAAGGCCTATTCTCTTAATCCTTGCTTTTTTCCTCTTCCAGTTATCACAGAGCTGATTTCACTAAGTTGGTCATTTTGTGGGGAAAAGTATTCTCTTTTTAATTCATGTGGAGAAATTTAATCTTTAGTAGGGCAAAGCACCTTTTGAATTGCATCAGTTCCTCTCCTAATATTTTTGTTCTGAAGAGTTTAGAGTCTGAGGATAGCAATGGCTTGTGATAAGCAATTTAAGAAGGAGCCTGGGAAACAATCTCAAAGGTTTTAATCCAGGTTCAACTATGGACTAACATTGTTACCTTTACAGAAGCTATTAGGAGGTTGGCTCTTGTAGCAGTGCTTTTGTGGTGCTATTTTTTCAGTTTAGAAAAACCTGTCCAGTCATCTGTTAATGTGTAATCTGGTTTTATAAAGATTTTGATGAGGCCAAGTTTTCAATTGCCCATATACCGATACAGTTTATACACTTAATGCTGAGGGATTTTTTTTTCTGAAAAAATGTTCCTTACTTTGTTGGTTTTTTGTTTTGTTGTTTGTTTTTTTTTTCTGTTCTCATAGGACATTGTTGATAAAGCTGATATTTTTTCTCAAGTTCTGCAGAATGTCATAGAGTGGATGAGACAACGAGAACTGGGAACAAAGTACAGCTATTCCATGTTGACTGATGGGTATGTCCTTATGCAGCCTTCAGCCCAATCTAAAACTGCAAAACCATGTTTAATATTTGTGAGAGCACTGCTAAAGATGAATCAGGACATTGCCATTTTGCTGGTTTTATTTGATTTGAAGCTTTTGGTAAAATTGGTAAAGCTCAACTGAACAATTCAAAATGAAATCCATCAGATGGCGCCGTTTCTTTCCTAGTGGTCTGTATGCAACAGAGTGTTGCTGAAGACTTTATACTTTGTTGTTGCTGTAATTCTCCATTTATATCCAGCACATAATACCTGAAAACAACACTCTGCAATTTTTAATTTTTAACCTATAATTACATTGCTATCTTTGGAAGCAACAGTGAATTAAAAAAAGAAAATGCTAAAGCGAAGCTGACCCAAGACTGGTTATATTACTGGGCCTAAACGTCTCTGGAATTCCCCTCCAGAGGAATCCCCTCAGTGAATTCCTTAAGGAAAATAGGTGCATTGAAATCTCTGTTGTATAGGTGTATATGCAGTCTCTGTAGATGAGATTGCATAGACAGCTAGAAGAGATGGGGAAAGAAAGCTGTACTTTAGCTTGCAGCTTACAAACTTGTTGGGGTGGTTCCATTCAGGAAGGCAGGCTGCTAAATAAATAGGATTATGATTTCTTAATATTTTCATAGAGATCTGGTTTCTCATAAAACTAGGTGCAGTCTAGTTTCAATAACCTACCTGAAGTAGAGAGATAAATGCATACTGAAATAATCAGGAAGATTTAAGGTGTCGCTTGCTTCCCCGAGGGCTGTGTAAGCATCTAATTTATTGGCAGTTTTCAGTGTTGATGTGGTAGGTGGAGTCGTTGTTGCTATTTTTTGTCCTAACTGTTGTGGACCTGAAACTATCCTGGTGAAAGTCTTGCTCCTGTCATTATTTTTTTCCCCATGATTAACAATTTGATATCAAAAAATTCTTTACCGGGACTATAGCAAGCGAGCTTTTCCTAAACTGTTTTCATTCTACTGATCACCAGAGACAAGACAGCTTTTAGTTCTACCACTGTGCAATATGCAGAACAGAGGATTATATATGACTAATGTTTTCCTCTTTTGACTTTCTAAGATCTTGGGATATGAGTAAATTTTTGAACATCCAGTGCCGTATTAGCCGTATCAAATACCCTTCTTTTGCAAAAAAGTGGATCAATATTCGCAAATCATATGGGAACTTCTATAAGGTTTGTACAAATTGCTGTTTCTCTTAAGGGAAATTTTGATATAAAAATCTAGAATGACATGTTGTGCTGGTCATCTCTACTTGTGTAGTATAAAATTATAGTACTTAAACTAGTTACCTGGTGCCTGATTTTCAAATGTGTTTCATGTGCAGCTCTCACTCCACTAAGTGAAGATCATATAATTACTGCATTTTGATTTTAATCTTGTTTTTAAGAATCGGGTTGTGGTCGTTGAAGGATTGTCTAAAAATGTTATACCAGTCCTGTTAGATCAAGCAGTTCAGCTGAAAATAGTCTTGATTTTTTGATTATTTTTCCTGTTTTCATGCAACACACTACAAAACTAATTTGTACCATTACCCTCATAGAATCTTGACTTTCGACAGTGTAATGGAGGCAAAGAAAGATTAGCATGTATCTACAGTGGAATCAAATTGTCAAGAGAAAAATAATAAGTACTAATTACTAAAAAGTAATACTAAGTGCTGAATCTTGCTGCTTTCTGTCAGACTACCATAAAATGAGTTATTGGAGATTCTAGCAAATTCCCAATCAGCCTACACTAAAATACATTTTTTTAAAGGGATTTCAGCCTAGCTAATGTCTTCTTTTGAAGGGCCTTTTCATAGTAAATGTAACCTCTAGATAAAAGAGAGATTAACATTTAATAAGGGAAGAGCTTTACTTTGTGCTGGACAAATCTTACAGGGTTGCTGTAAGTTGCTGATCAGGGTTGCTGATCAGATCCTGTGAAGGTTGAAGGCATTCAGGAGCTTGATGCCAGTGAGAATCAGGAACTTGGTGCTTCTTTAATCACTTAGAATTTAAAAGGAAAACCAAACTCAGATTCCCTCTGCAACGCCACTGTTTTTTGTTTTTTATAAAGATAGTTAAACTTATCTAGGTCACGGCTTCCACCCTTGCCAGCACAAGTGTATCATGAGCTGATGCTGGTCAGAGGCTCTTGACATGATCCCAGGTCTAGACAAACTCCTGTTGACTATTTCTTCTCTGTAAAAATGAGAGTGTCTGTCTCACCAGGGTGCTTTGAAGTTAAATGGTTAGTGATCTGACAGAAGGCAACATGAAAGTCATATGTGACTTAAGTAGGCTTAAAATCTGCATGTGTTTCTACTGCACTGTGTTAGATTAAAAAGACTTGGTACTAAACCTAATCCTTGAATGTTACTCACTTTCTCCATCAGGTTCCTAGGAACCAGACCAAGCTGACAATCATGCTTGAAAATCTGGGCATGAATTATGATGGGAGACCTCACAGTGGACTTGATGACTCTAAAAACATTGCAAGGATAGCTATAAGGATGCTTCAGGATGGCTGTGACCTGCGGGTGAATGAGAGAATTCACGGTGGACAGCTGATGACAGTCTCCTCCTCAGTCCCCTTAGAGGGAGCCCCTGCTCCACAGATGCCCCGCTACAGAAACTAGCAGTTCAGGGCTCTGCCCCGGGAGCTGCCTTCAGACACCTGCTAAAGACTCCAGAGCTTATTAAATGGCCACCTCTGCCAGCTTGTCTGCCATGCAGAATCCTAAAGCACCTTAACTAATCATCTCTGTTGAAATAAAGAGGAGCATGGAAACTGTTTGTTCTTTGAAGCCTATTACAGCAATTTCTTTTTGTACTGATGATTTCCATTGTTGTTTCCAACTTTGCTAGCAGTGAGGTTGATATCTGGAATCCAGATGAAGTGTTAAGCTTTTAAGAACATGTAATTTGAACACCTGCTAAGAGGGATTGGGCCTGTGTGCTGCTGTTCCACCCCAGCCTGTGGGCAGTATTTGTTCACTGTGATGTACTCCAATGATATCTAGCATCTGCTTATTCATTGCACACAAATAAGCCATTCCTGGAAGAACTGAAAGAGCAGTGGTTGGGCTGGCCCTTCCTGATAAGGCACTCTGCTAAGGGTTCCTACCAATTTTTTGGTTTTTTACAAAGTCTAGGAAAAATGGGTGTGCATTCATCAGTTCTAAAGCAGTAGAGGAGTACTCTGTTGTTTGGGGTTCTTCTTTAAGGGATATGTTTGTCTATTTCCCCATCAAATGGAAGAGCTAGGTGTTGAATAAAAATTTCATTAATGTAGTATGATTGTATTTCTCTAACCTCTGTTTCAAAAGAGAAGGTTCTTTAGATTTTCACTTTAAGGATCCCATCTCCTATTCCTACATAGCTGCCCTTCATTTAATGTTGTTTTTAGACATCATCAGCCATTTGCTCTTAAAAATGAGTGAAGTAAAAGTAAGTTCAAAACATGCCAAGTTGTCAAAATTTCATGCTCTGTGATTATTACATAAAATGAAACAAGAAGCTTCTCATTCATGGCTAAAGACATGTTCAGCTATTTTTGGTATCTTCTTGTGCTTCTGCCACCATGAAGTTATGCCTTTATTACAAAATCTAGCATTGGAAGATTAATATAATTTTATTATGAAAGGCCACAGTTAATTGCTAGCAACTTCTGCTTATTCCCCGGGCCTCAGATAAGATGATATACAAAAGAGGCCAAATTTGCTTTGTCTCCATGAGCTGTTACAAAGTGCACCATTAATGTGATCAACTTTGCATTAGAATGGCTTGTTCTGAAAAGTGGAATAATGTATTTTGGTTGCTCTAAGTTTGAAGAAAAAAAAAAAAGAAATTTGCTATCCCTGTATTACAATTTACCCTTTTTACCACCTACATCCAGGACACAAAATAACCAATTAATAAACTTTGTTAAGAACACTGACTGTTTGACTGATCAAACTCCTCCCAGCCCTGCTTTGCTCTTCTGACTGTTAAACTGCATCAATGGAACTGTGTAAACTTCCATTTTAAATTCATGCAGGAGGGAGAAGTATTAGTCAATTCTCAGTTGCTTCATATGATTTCTTTCTTGAGTCACAGATTTGGACAGTCATAACTGCTTCAGAGTTATGTTTTTTGGTATGTTTTGTTTTTTTCCCTGAAAGTTTTTTTATTGTAATGTTTTTTTTTTTCCTGAAAGCAGATAGTTTCTCTCTTGTAGAGAACTTTGTTGAGCTTTACAATTGTTTTTCCTTTTGTAGCCCTGCTTGATGGTTTTTCACAAGGTAAAATATAAATCTCTGATATGCTTTCTTCTAAAATGCCATTTATCTGTCAGCCCCTATTTTGTGCAAATTCTTATATACATGCTTTTCACTGTAGCAACTGTAGTATCCTCTTTTTCTGAAGTACCGTGGTAATTTACTTTTTTGTGTCTGACTTACTGTTGTGCAAGTTTCTGTGACAAAATTGAGTCTAGTTCAGCAGATCTCCCCTGGGCATGGTGGCAGCCAGAGACTTTATCACTACTCTTTATTTACAGGTCTGGAACCATGCTCACAGTCAAATGAGAAACTTTTTTTTTACAGATTATACTATAGGTAGCTTAAGAGCTGTTGTAATTGTACATAATTTATTTTAAGTACAGAGTTGTTTATTTTTGCTAAGTAACTTCAAAAATATATTTTGAGATAAGGGTTAAATCATAACTGTTTTCTGTTTACTGCTTGAGTAGGTTTGGATGTTTTCTATCAGTGAGCAGCAGAAATCAGTAGAATCATTCCAGATACTATTTTATCTTTAATGGATTAATGTAAAACTGTAAGGTGTAAGTATTTTCACAGAATATTTGATTCTGTGATTTTGAGATGAAGTGAATTTTAACAATGTTTGCTGATTTGTTTGAAATGTAAAAAAAAAAATTACTAAAATAATTTCATATTTTTAAACGTGTCAGGTACTGAATTTGGTCTGTAAAGCATGAGATTATTTCAACAGTCTTGGGGGTCTTGGCATCAGCGCAGCTTATGATTTGTCTTCTCTAGTGGACCAGCAACATTGCCATGGCTGGATGGCTTAAATCCCATGCATGTGACTAGTTCACAACACTCAGTAATGAAATAAATTTCCCTGGATACTTCATACCACAGGGGAAGGAGGCACTTAAGGAAAAAAAAAAATGGTTTGGTGATTTTACTAGTGATGCTCATATTCAGCCAGTGTTTTTTCAGGTTGATCTCATTTGTTCATCCAAAGAAGCTTGCTGAGAGCATCTGCTGTAATGAATATTTTCATTTATTAGAGGAATCTTCCCATGCTGGAAAAAATAATTGACAGCTATGTAAAAAGCAATCTGATCTCTTTTTTATGCAGAAAAAAAGCATGCAGATATTGATTGCCTTGTTCAAGTTAGAGGCTTTGTTCTGTTGCTTTTTATTTCACATTTCAGGAGCTGTACTTGAGCAATTCTACTACTACTGCAGACAGTATTTGTGGAACAGTAGCAACTTTAAACAAAGGGATTGCAGACTAATTTCAACATGACTGCTTTCAAGTAGATTTCTTAATATATATTTATATGAATGTCAGAGGGCTTCACAGAATCTTGGGGTTATGTTAGGAAAAAAGGTTTCTCAGACAGGTTAAAGAGCAGTAACCTCTCTGTCTCAGTGAGCCAATGCCTGAGCAAATAGGAAAGAGAGGTTACAACAGTTTGTAGCTTCCCATTAACTCCTTGTTGCTACAGGGTGTGGCTACAGGGGCCACTCACACAGCAGCTCAGCTGTCCACAGAAACTGCTTTTGCCTGAGCTTGTCTAATAGTAAGATAATTTAATAATTTGGTCTAACAAGGTATTTGTTTCCATATTTTGTTGGAAATTAACATTGCAGTGAGGAGGGGGCTGTTCTCAGCAGTGGAAATAAGTAAAAACCTCAGTTCACCTTACATTCTCATGCCCTTGGAGAGCTCTCGGCGTTTCACTGCAGGCCTTGACTGCTCTTTGGTGACCTTGAGAAAGCAGTGTTTTTTCACTCATTTCTCTCACCCTCTCACCCTTCCCATGGCTGTTTTCAATTCCTCTTTTTCCCTTTTTCTTCCACTAATGAACATTTTTCTCTTCTGGAGAGAAGTTTGTGCCAGGTAAGATCTGTGTATGTTCTTTCTAATAACAACTGACAGGCCCTTTATAAAGAAATTGGAAGTCGTATGTGTGGAGGGTAGAGGAGACCCAGTTACTGACTGCAGGCTTTTGAGATGGGCTAGATGTATAGAACATCATTCTGCTGCAACCAAGACCATTCCAGCCTCTTCTCAAGGACTTAATGTTTGGCAGCCCCGTGGGGTGGCAGTGACATCTCACCAGGAGGATTCCCTAGGTGGAGATCCATGAGGTAGCTGGGTGTGGTCAGTACATGCTTCTGCTCTGCCTTGTACTGAGCTGTGGCCTCAGCTGAAGAGCCATGGCTGGGAGCAGGCTAACACTTGGTTCTAGAACACCTTCCTCCGGCAGAAAACGGGGTGCTGATCTGCAAGTATGGATGCTGACACGGCTTTGGAGGTTGAGCAGTTGCTTCTCTCTTGGGTTCCTTATAGTTCAGTCCTTTCAGATTCACAGCCTCCAATGCTGACTGGCTTTTGCCCTTTTTAAATTGGAAGTCTTGGTGTTGTGGGAGAAAAACCTGAAGCAGCTTAAGAGGCGTGCTCTTTAAACTAAAGGAGTGTGATTGCTTTGCACTAAAGCGGCCCCATATAGAAAAAAGTCTTTTTCAAGTGAATGGCAAGAGCCTTGAACACCTCTTTATGGCAGAGGTGGCCCCTGGGTGTGTTCTGATTGGGGATGTGATTCCATGGGTCAGGCATCTGTCTCCTCTCTGGCCACTCAGTTCAGGAGTGCCCATGGGTAGCACCATGTCCTGCTCCTGTGATCTTAACTTGGTGTGCTCATGACTGCACATCTTAATTGTAAATCTTGTGGTGCTGCTTGCAGATATATCATGGTGGAATTTTTGCTTACTTTCCTGGCTAAATTAGTGCTAATTATAAGGTTTTGCTGTTTGAAGTGAATGGTAGTAGTGGTCTTGCATTGGTAAAGTACTTGCAGGTGATTCTGACCTCCTTTGTTTATTTGCCCTGTTTCAGCAATGTTAATTTTTAAAGAGCACATGTAGCCAGATGGATCTCTATGAGCCAGGGATGTCCCAATAAGCAGGAATTGCTTCATTGTGGTTGTGTTCAGGTTTGGAGTGGCATGCAGGACCTGGGCTGCAGAGCATGACACACCTTTCCAGAGAGTCCCATGCTGAGCAAAATTTATTTCATATTAATTCCTAGCTTGAATTGGTAAGTAAGTTGAATACTTATGCTCTGTGCAGCATGAAAGCATTTTATATGTAATTTAGAGGCAGGTGTAACAGCCAGCTGTGAGACTCAGTGTGCCCTCCTTTGCTCACTTGAAAACGCTCCTACGTTTGTGATTCATTTCTATTAATGCATATAGGAACTGAGATGACAGAGGACTAAAAAGATGGGAGAAGTGACATTTTACTAGTTGATCTAGGCAGTCTAGGCCAGATATTACCTGTCCATATAGTCTGAGCATTTGATACAGCCGAACTTTGACAACAGGCTCTTTGGGATGCCAAGCACTGTGTCCAGAGAGGGTGACTGACTGCTACTGTGCTGAGCTCGGCTGTATTTAAGCACAATCTGGGTCACACCACTCTCGGCAGACTTCAGTAAACTGGCAGACTTGAAGATAAGGAGCATTTATTTGAGCTGTGAAGCCTGGGAGGGGCACAGCTAAAGCAGAAATCAGGCTTCTTGCATCAGAGGGAATTGTGGTGGTGCCTGCAAAGCACATCTGTTGGTGTGCTGCAGATCTCTGGGAGCCATTTTCTTCAGCTATGCTGATGCTTCATTTTTCCCTTTCAGAGTCACATGGGCATGTTTCTTCTTTGGACCCTTCTCAAAAACTTCACATTTGCTGGGTTTTGGGGCTGGCTTCTCTGAAATTTGCCGGTTCACTCCTTGTTCTTGCTTGTTTTGCATAAATGAAATGGACCTTCTCTGACCCTGCCTGTACTGATTTTTTTTTAACAAGCCATGTCTGGAAGCAGCTGTACTCTCTGCTGCAATCCTGTCTGCACTGCTGGCCCTGCTGTTATGCACAGGTTTTACAGAAACCTTATCAGATCAGGGACTGCTGCCTTGTGGAGTGTGGTGCTGGGGTTCCTGAATGCTGCCACAGCCATTTTGCAGACACCAACAGTAGGGAAGACAGTATAAAGACAGTATAAGTAAATGGAGACTCTATTGCCTTCCTTCACATGTCATGGCAAACAGATTGTGGCAAATTCTCATGGTTTAATGGCGCTTTTATTCAAGCATGCTATCACATGCACATCACTGGAGGTGCTGCCACTGTTAGAGATTAAAAATCATGGGAAGGACAGGGTCATTTTGAAACTAAATGACAGTTAAATTAGATGTGTGGTGGGTATTTGTCTGATTGGTATTTGTTTCCACACTACAGCTGCATTGGTAAGTGTAGCATCATGTGGAGGAGGTAGCGTGATGCTTTACTAGATTCTGCAAGTAAACCTGTTCAAATGCCTTTGATTTTTCTGATAGATTGTCATTAGTCTTCAAGCATGGAAAACTTTGTGTTGGCCTTGAAAGAGGAAAATAACATTTTAAAACTTATAAAAATCTTTAAAATTTTGTATTTCAGGGATTGAGAAGATGAAGAGGTCTACATATGATTTCAACATAGCAGGAGGAAGTTTTTTTCCACTCTATTCTGGGAGATGGTGATATCCTTGCAAGTGCTGGATCAAGGCTTCCAAAATGAATGATCTCCAGACAGTGCTCTTTCACTATGAAAACATAATCATTGTAAAAACCTATGATTTACCTCCCTTTCAGGCAGAAAAAAGAAATGCTGCCATGCTGTCCTCCTGCCAAGAGACCTGCCTCACCTTGGTGGGTGCTGACTGACATAGACACGGGAGTTTTTGTTTTTTAGTGACATGGTTTGGCTGAGAGTGAATGAACTCCTCTGTGCTTGGCTCAGTCTGTGCGTAAAACATTTCTGTAGGTGTTGTAGCAGATGGGTCATACTGGATGAAACTTCTGTCTTCAACCAAGGTAGTCATGCTCAAGACTGTAGAGCTGGTTTTTTGACTCAAGAGGCCACAGACCCTCTTGGTAGCTGTGGTAGTGAGCAAAATGCTTTGAGGTGGAAATATCAGCTTTTATGTCCAAGAGATGAAGAGCATGGATCTTGGCTTATACCACTGTGTTCATACTGGATATGAAATGTCTTCACATCTTAACAACTGAGCTGGTGGCTGCAGCCACATGGCCATTGCTGTGGGGAGCTTTCCATCTGTTCCTCCTCTTCTGCCATCTGCAGAATATTTTTTTAATTGTGCAAAATCTCCTTGAGCACATCCTGCAGTTCAGCCAGCTCTTTGTGCTCTAGAGCCATATAGGCAGTTGTAATCTTTAAAGTGCTCCCCCCACCCCTAATCTTTGAGTTTTGGAGTATGTGTAGAATGGACTGAATTGTGTTCATGCACTCTAGCTGACCTCAGTTCCTCTATCCAGACCTAACTTTCAACCTGGCAGACAACCACTGCTCTGTTCATTTATGGGTTTTTTTTGGCAGGACAAAGTCTGTAACATACATACCTTGAAGTATAACTGTCTGCTTTCTGTCCCACTTTTGCTCTTCTGGTCAAGCTTTCCACTCTGTCCTGTACCAGCTGTGCTCTGCATGTCTGGGATACAGCTTTCCTTTTGTTTTACCTATTTTTTCCTCTGCTTCCCTATGCTGTAGTCCTGACCATGGCCTCTTACCTTGCTGTCAGACATAGAACCTCCCAAAGTGTGTGCTGAGTGGTTACTTTAAGGAAATGGACAAGTATAGTGACTTTTTGACACTGACCGTGGTTTACAGGGAAGTTACTAGCCCTGTTCTAAAGAGGAAATCCATCCAGGCATAGAATTAAATTGCTGTTCAAGTTTATGCAATGACTAAGGAAAGTGCTAGAAATGGAAACCAGCTGCCTTGTCTCCCCAGCTGCTATCTTCCCTAAACCCTCTACTGTTTCTTTTCAGTGGGCAACATTTTAGTATAGGCTGCCACCAGAGGAAGAAGCTGTGCCGCTGCTGTTGTAGTTTTGGCTGAGCTCTTGAAGATAGGCCCTTGCCTAAGGGAATTCCACACAAGCTCCTGGTCTCCAAAGCAGCTGGCTCTGCATGTCCTCTCTGGACAGGCAGGATGTGTCTTCTGCAAGCACTTTCCTGAGCAATGGGGCATTGCAGTCTGCCCTGGCTCTACCACTGAGACTTCCAAGAGCTCTGAGTGCATGCAGTCACTTCAGCTGACAGCATAAAACCCTCTGTGTTTGTGATGACTGCAAAGAACATCAGCAATTGCTCTTCAACCCTCTTATGCTGCCAGGAGTTGTAAAGATTAGTGGAAGACACACTGACATGCGTGCATCGCAAAGAAATAATTAGAGGTGTCTGAGAATGACAGGTGCTGATGGCACATATGTTAGCAGATTGTCAAAATTAGCACACCTACAGCTCATAGAATCCTAGAATGGTTTGGATTGGAAGGGGCCTTAAAGATCATCTCGTTTCAGCTCCTCTGCCATGGGCAGGGACACTTTCCGCTAGATCAGGTTGTTCAAAGACCCATCCAACCTGGCCTTGAACACTTCCAGGAATAATCACATTGAATGTACAATGGACAGCCTAAACCCTGACAAGGCAAATCTGAAATCTCAAGGCATAAAAACATGCTGGTTGGCTAATAAAGGAATGGGATTGGCAACTATTAGTTGTTGAGAGAAAAGAGACAAAAGACAGTGAGTATACCCTAATGATTCACAGAGGCAGGACAAGAAAACCCCAGGATTACAGTTATGCCAGGATCCTCCTCCGATCCATATTGTTTGATTTATTTTGGTTTCATGAGAACATGAAAATTTGTCTTAGGAGCATATATGCAGACAAATCCTTGGGCTGCAGGGTGGCTGTGGGCCATTTAACATGCTGTAAAGGCACTGATGGACTGTTCAGATCCCACACAATACAGAGGGCATGTGGCTGTGCTTGGAGCCATCCTTCCAGAATCTACCAACACAAGAGAAAACTCAAAAGATGGCAGGGGACTTTAGTGTCCTACTACAAAACAATTTTGTTGATCCACTCTGAAGGGTACAACCTAAAATGACAGGCTTTGAAATGGAAAAGGAGTCTCTGAGTCTTTCCAGATATGGTGTACAGAAGTATGATGGAACATGCATTTTCAGCAGAGTTTAATGGTAAATGGAGACCAACTAGGGAGTTGTTTCTTCAAGAAGACAGAAGGATGCCTGTTGATTAGAAATGGTTGTCACTTGCTGGATTTGCCATAGAGTTATAGCTTTCAATCTAGTCCTGTTCCAATTCCACTTTATTTCTTCCTGTCTCAGAACGGCTTGGCACAAACAACACGTAAGTCCCTCTATCTTAAGCTCTTTAAGAATTGGACCTGTAGGGCCTGCTAGGAGAAAGATTTAGCTACCTAAACATAGGTGTCTGGTGCCCTCTGGTATCTGAGCTGTCTGCACAAAGCATGTGGGACCTGCAAGACTTCCTGTCATCTGAAGCAGCAGCTGGAGGCCAGCTTGGAGGCCTGAGACATTTCCAGTAGCGTTGCTGCTCATACCTGTGTGAGGGCACTGGAATGGTGTCCCTGGAGCAATTCCATGGCCCAGTCAGCTTAACAGGAAGAGGCATGTACTGTCATAGGATGAACTGTCCCATTGGTCTTTGCTGCCTCTTTATATGGCAGCTGGGAGGTGGAAACTGTTCCTGGTGCTGGGCAGCATCCAAGCTTCCACAGAACTTCCACTAGAGAGATGGGGATTCCAGGTAGCCAGGAGAGGGAATGCAATTGTGAGACCCAGACATGATCTCCCAGACATCAAAGGCTTTGAGAAATGGGAATGTGTTTCTTTTCAGCTCACTCACTAGCCTTCCCAAAAAGCATGGGAGGAAGACAGCTAGATCTGGATTTAGGTGTTTTGTTTCTGCTCTTCAATGAAAATCAATACTGACAACTGCTCTTCAATTGCTGATTAAGGTTGGGATCATGTTCTACTATACTTTGCACAGGGGTGGTAATGGAGCTGATCTGGAAGTCAATTACTTGCCAAAGTCCTCAACTACAGGTCGGGGTGCTTAGCCATTGGCCTTTAGAAAGTCTTGAACTGTTTCAAAGTTGGGGAGAGTCTGATGTACTTGCTGAAATGATGAAAGTGTGGTGCTTATTTTTTGATAGTGGCTTGGTGCTAGTGTTTAAGCCAGGATGAAGTGATTTCAGCTTTTCAGATTTCTTAGATTGAAGATTGAAGGTTCTTTTTCAATCCCATTTGGGATGCCTGGTCTTCATACTTTCAGGGTTAGGTGTCACTCCCTCTCAGGCCAACTTTTGCCTGCCAAAGTACCTCTGTGGCTGTCTGCACAAACCACAAAGACTGAGACTATTGTCTCTCTTGGTGGAACATGAAAAGGTACATTCTGCATGGGCAGGACAGAGCTAATTTCTGTGCAACTGTGTGAAAACAAGTGAAGCAAACCAGAGTGCTGGGAAGTGAACCCAGTCTTGCAAGACACTGAGACACAACTGATGATAGGTGAAAGGGGTTGCCTAGGGAACTGTCCCTCCCCTGCAAAAAGAATGCCCTCAAAAATGGAAGGAAAAAAATTCGTTATTATTTATTATATTATTTATTTATTTTCCCCTTTGTAATCTTGGAGCAGCCAGTCTTTCTGGACTCCCTTCAGCTCCATCCCTCCTCCTTCTCAAAAAGCAGTTTTTCTGCACCAGAGACTGTTCCTGGTAACAGAGCCCTGTCTCTGGAAAAGGTAGTGCAAGGCCTCAAAGGGATGTGCATGCGACACTGGTAGCACAGCACTAGCCTCTTCCACAAGCATGGAAGTGCTTTGTTTTAATTATTTAACCAGGAGAATTGGAAATGACAATGAGACTGTTGAAGGCAGAAAGGGACAGAGGGCTGGCTATAAATAGAGGGACAGCAGTAAGAGAAGTGCATCTAACAATGGACTCTCCACTGTCTTCAGTCTGGTCCCTCAGACAGGCTAAAAAGCCCCACCAGAGAAAGAGGATGGTCTCACAGAGGAGAACAAGAAAGAATGCAAAGTGGATACAAGCAAACACCTGCATAAGCATCTGTGAAAACAGTGGTGAAACCCAGCCATGTGCTTTACAGGCAGAATCCTGCTCCTCCCTATAGGCTGTATCTCTCTTCTGCCCATAGGTAGGATTTACAGGTACCAGAGGGAGCAGGGATACCACCCTTGGCACAGCCCATGGGGCAGGGAGTTACAGAAGTAAAGACTGGCAGACAGCTCCCAGGCTGCAATGTGTTTTGCGTGGACAGTTTGTACTGTTCTGTATAACAGAACCTGTAAACATCTGTGAACAGGTTGCAGGGCTAAGGTTTGCCAGAGAGTTTGTTTGCAATGAATAATTCAACCAGTCCTGCTACCCTTAAATTTAGATAATAGTGCTGCAGTCAAAGGCTTTGCAAATTTGGCAGCTAATGCCATTATGGACTTGTCTCTATGTTTGGCCTGGGGCCTGCATTATTTCACAGGTGGCTTTGACCTTGTGTGACAGCATCACTGCAAACTGGTTCCCTTTTTACCTGGCAAATCAGGCACAAATTCTTCCACCAGGGTGCTAATACCAAAGTAGTAAAGCAGCCAATGTTGTTTTAGAGGAGACTGGAGGTGGGGGGATGGATGCTGGCTGCAGGTGGACATCTGAAACACCTTCCTGGAGTTCAGCAATTTTTCTTCCCAATGCCATCTCGCCACTGGTGGTGGTATTCACTCAGGGTCCCCTGAGATCTTAGCTGGCACCTACTTCTTGGACTCTGAATCATTGCAAGTTTTCTCCAGGTGTCACTTCCTTTCTCTTTGCCTTTTTCTGATGGCTGTAGGACACCCTCTGTATATAACACTATAGGATTCATTCCAGTTCATCTTAACCCCAAAACTGGCAGGCTCAATATAAAAAGGAGTGTTCATTGAATGCTAAGGGACTCAGAAAACAAAATTGCACAAGATGGAAAAGAAAATTAATAAATATTATGCAAATGTAATTGTAGCATAAACCTTAAACCCAGATACATATTTGCCAGTGACTAAGCCTTTCCTGCAGTCCATGTTACCATGGATTCGGTGTCCACAGGTACACCCTCTGTCCCAGATGCTGCCCTGTTTTCTGCAGAGCTGGTCACACCTCTAAGGACAATTCCTGGCGGTGCTTATCCAGCCTCACTCTTGTTTTTGGACGGGACAGAAAGTATCCTTGATGTTCTAGAGCCATATGTTGTTTGCCCTCAAGGGTGATTTCTTCTGATGAGCTCCCACCCAGTTGATGGGAGCAAAGGAGATGGTTGGTTTCCATCTGCTTGGTGTTTGTAGCTTTGTTTCAGAAGAACAGTGTCCACTTTGAGGACCTCCAGAAAAAAAGATGTCAACAAACTGGAGTGATCTGAGCAGTCATTATATGTAAACAGCCTCCAAAAATACAAGTTGGCAGAAAACCACAGTCCTTACTGGTAAGGCAGGAACAGTCCTTGGACAGGGTGGTTTCTGTTATAAATGGTGCATGTGTGATGGAGAGACATGCCTTTCTTCTGAGCCATGGCTACAGGCAAGGTGTGGGGAAATAATGCTGCTCTCATCTTTTACTCAATCTGCTTCTGAGCTCTTGACACTGGGAGAAGTGTCCTGTCAGGCAGGAAGGGTCTGATTGTGGTCAGAGAGAGGAAGGATTGAGGAAAGAGTCAAGGCAGGACATGGAACTTCATCGTTTTGTTCACTGCCTATATCTGGCCCTTTCTTAGGTGTCCAAGATGACTCCAAGTACATTTCCAAGGTCAACCAACAAGGACTTGGAGGAAAGGCTTCCAAGTCATGGAAGTGCTAGTAGCCAATTCTCCAGAAAGAGCAGGAAAGTACGTGTAGCCATAAACATCACTGCAAATGCTCAGGCCAATTTCAAGTTTTCATCATTCCTGAAATTCCATTTTTTTCCAAGTTGCTAGTTTTTTGTTTTTTTTTCCCAGCCCTAGGTTCTTTTTTAAACTTGCTAATATTTGATACCACAGGTTCTTGATTTGTCTATGGACTACTGAAACAGAGAATTTTTGCTTTGTTAATATACAGAAAGTCTTTTGGTCTCTAGCAAGGAAAATATCAGAAAGCATTGAAATCACATTTACCTTACACTTTATTTCAATTTTCAGATATTTGCAGTCCCCTGTGATGTAGCAATTTTGTAGTAGCATTCTGTTCTGGTTTGTTTACTTTGTAAGAATCAGCTGAGGATAAATGCATGCATTTTGTTGTTGCTCAAGATGTCAAATAACTGGAAATGTCACTGTGGCAATGAAGGTCTCACCTTGAAAAAGGTCATTGCTTATTCAGGCGCTCTTTTTTCCAGATCTAACTGGAGCAAAATGTTGGCGAAGTAAGTTCAGGCAATCTTTCACGGAGAGGCAAGCACAACTAGCAGTGTGAGATGAAAAGCACTGATATATCTGAGGTCAGCAACCTCCAGAAAACAGATCCCACTGGATCCTTGTCTCTCTGTAGGCATTTTCACCATGCTGACAAATTGCTTAAGCCAGCTGCAATAGTTTCTGCTTGTACTGCTGAAAACTCTCTGTTTAAGGACTGTGCATGAGAAAACAACATCTGAGAATGAAGCTTTGAGTTTCAGAGTTGTTAAGAAATTCAGGGCCAGTCCCTTGTCTGTGTTTGTCCAATAGTAAATCTTCTCTTTGGAATTTCTTTTCTTGGTGTTGCCACACAAGGCTGTAGGGCTCTGGATGATTTTGAATGCTTTTGAGAGCCTTTTTCTGCTTGAGAAGGCCTTCCAGTTGCTGGTAGGTGTGCTCATACTGAATTCTGCTTTATATGGTCAGCTCATAGCCATGTGTTTGACTGCAAGGTGGTCTGTCTTTAGCTCACCGTCACAGCAACATAGAAAAGGACTCTGAGCGGGGAAACACAGCGAGGTCTCCTTGCTTAAGAGCTCAGAGCTGAGAGTGGAGAACACTTATTCTGCCAGAGGCAAATCATTGGTTTTACAGCTTGGACACACTGTCAGCTGCACAGTGACTCCTCCTTGGGGGTCTCCTGTGCAGCCCTGGTGCCTCGTGGTGGACAAGTGCCTGACCAGAGCAGCCCAGCTGTGTCCCACACTGCTATGCCTGCCTGTGGAGCTGATAGCCTGTTCTCACCTCTAGTCACTGTGGGGCTCTGGCACTTGGTCATGTCATCTCAGATTTGGCACTGAGACTTCCTCCCCTGCCCTCTTCCTGGGAAAGGGCTGAAAACTGTTGTAATGGGCCATCGGATTTGCCAAGTGTCAAGTGTTTGTGTTTAGAGCAACACAAACATCCTTGATCTCTGCACTTCCAGTCTAGCTTTTCTGCTCTCAGGAGCCAGAGCAACAAGGAATCTCTCACCACCATTGGTCCTACACCAAGTCTCATGGAGTGTGATGTCCCTGGAGGAGAATTCCCACTGATATGCTCAGCCTTGATTTTTCCTTGGAAGGGAAGTTTCATAGTTGTTTTCTGCTACAGCAGACTGACAGCCTACTGCAGCAGTTCTCACCTTCCTGCAGACTTCCGACCTTCCCAGGAGCAATGTTTGCCCAAGGTAGAGCTGACTGACAGAAAGACTACAAATAGCTACAGGAGAGTTGAACAAACCATCTCACAGCATCATGGGCTAAAAAACTACCCAGACCCGATGTCCCTGTGCTGCTGGAGGGAGAAGGGAAGGAGAGGTCAGCACACTTCTCTCTTCTCTTTGTTGGTTGTGTATCAGTTCATGGGAGGCAGCGCTTCTGCGGAAGCGGTGACTGTTGGTTTTTTTCCTCATTAACTTTGCAAAAGCTGGCCCTGTTCCCATGTTTGCATACTTCTGTCAGTCTTCTAATGTGCACACAAGCCAAACATAGAGGGACTCAATTAAACACAGACTGCTGGCTTTTACTCTTTTGCACAGCAAAGATGTTTTTTGAAGGAAATGTAGTGTGCTTATTTAAAAACATATTTTAAAAAGCAGATATGACAGACTTCAGCTAGCTTGGTATTAGTCTACTTAGCAACTCTGAGGAATTAGTAATTAAAAAGCATTTGTCTCCTTTGGCAGGTACTAGTTAAGAAAGCAACAGAAATGAAGAGGGAGTAGTTTTGCAGCCAGGTTTACCACTCCTGAGGTGACTGGCTTTTTGATTCCAGTTGTACAGTCTTTCAGTGTACGCAATTCAAACAAACTGTTTTGGATAGCAACAGTTCATATGGCTTTCACTAAGGAAGTCTGAACTCAGAACCATCTTGTTTTTAAACGGGATTTAGAAACACAGGGGCAGGGGAGCAGGGAGTGACATGGGGTTTGATTCCCTATATGGAAGATGGTGAGATTCTCACTCCAACACAGGCTCATTAGACGACTTCATGGGGACAATGCCAAATCTGAAAACATTGCAAACAGGCTTAAAACGTGGTGATCATCACCAAAATGTCCACCATAGCCTTTGTGTCTTATGAATGCCTTTGCTTCGCAGCATTCCTCTGAGGTCACGTTCAGGTCCATCAGCGTGAGCTGGGCTGGGAGACTGTCACACATCTCTTGCTGCAAGACCAAACCCAGAGAAGCAGTGCTGGGCCTTAGAGCTTTGTAGGGCTGATCTTTCCCAGTCAGACTGCTCCTCAGTGGTCTTGGGCAGTTGTCCAGGCTTCCCTCTTGTCTGTCTCCTGTCTGACCTTCCTTCTGTCAGGATTAAACCATTTGTGCAAAGGCTGCTGGGAGCCGCACTGACCCCTCGATCCGCCTGCCACGAGTCATGGCAGGCAGCTGAAGGTGACAGGAAAAGGGGAACATTGCACCCATCTTTAGAAAGGGTGGAAAGGAGGACCCTGGGAATTACTGACCTGTCAGCCTCACCCCTGTGCCTGGCAAGGTCACAGAACAGATCCTCCACACCAAGGCCCAGCACTGCGTGTCCTTGCCTGTCTTTGCAGGCTGCCATCTCAACCTCACGAACTCACTGAAGAAAGATGCCATTTCTTCCTTGCCTCTTGGGAAACCTCACCTCCTTTACCTTTCCAGGCTTTTCCCATCTCTGCGTCTCAGCCCCGATCGCTGCCAGAATTCTTGGGATCAGTTCTCATAGTGAAGGCCTGTGAATCTTGCATGGAAGTTAGTTACTCCCATGCAAGACAGTGGTTTCAGTGCTTTAACAGCACCACTGATCTGACACTGCTGGAGGCAGGAGAATGGTGGCATGGCTGGCTATACATTCTGTGTCTGCAATGGACTCTGTCCATTTTATCTCAGAGAGAGGAATACTGGCACATGCTCGTGTTACCCTGTGCCATGGAGCAGTGAGAAGGAGGGCTGTCTTCTCCCCATCTCCCTCTGGGGGATTCACACCGAGGGAGAGGACAGGTATCCTGTGAGTCCACAGCTGTCTCTGGTGTGAGGGTTAATTGAGGAAAGGAAACTTGCAGCAGCTGGGGAAAATATGACTGTCCTCACCAGGGAAAAGGTTTGGAGCCAACAAGCAGTAATAACCCTGCCCTGGGTAAGAAGCAGCAGGCTCAGAGCCTGGCACGGAGCCTTTCCAGAAAGCGGGGCCTGAGTTCCAGTGGGATTTTAAAGACTCCAAGGCATGGGTCCAACTTTGAAGTCCAGGGTTTGCTCTGCCAACACTATGAATCAAGGAAGCCCCAGACTCCAATGCAGTACCCACAGAAATATTTTTTCCATGCTAATCCTTCTTTTTGGTTAAAAAAATCCCTGAAGAGTGAATGAAAGGCCTAAGTTCAGTGCCTGGGTTTGGTTCAGTGGGAAGAAAGCCATAGCTGTGCAATAGGCCAACACTGCTCCCTACAAGCCTTCAGGCCTCTCTCATGGTGAATTCAAACACCCTTGTGGGAAAGGATTTGCCTGTACCACAAAAATGGCAATATTTGTATTCTTTCCTCACCCCAAACCAGGATGGAAGGTCAAAGAGAATGTGAATCAAGACTCAGGGGATACTTTGGGTTGGATTTCTCCACATGTTTCATCACACAGTTTTCAAACACTTGATGTTTGGCATTTTAAATATCTTAATTTTCCTCTTAACCAACCCATTCTTTGGCCCAGACTGTTTTCATGAAAACTCTGGTCCTAAGCAACTTAATATTAGTTCATTGGGAGAATTTTTGCCTCCAAAAAGGCAAAAGCTGGCTCCAGCAAAACCACAGCTGATTCTGCTACCCTGTGTTTAGATGGCTATTCATGGCCACCTGAGGAAAGGCTTGTTAACCCACCCTACAAGCAACTTTGGGGAAACTTTACATCTCTCACTGGGTGTTTCCCATGGACCTTCTGACTTAGAGTTGCATATGCTTTACTAAAATAATTTTGGTGCAACAGGGTTTGGCTCAGCTAAGCCCCAGGGTTACTTTGCAGTTCTATGACAGCTGGTGTGACTGAGAGCTGCTGGCTGGCTTCTGGTCAGGGCGTGACACGCATTTTTCTCCTCCTTTCCTTGGGGGACTCTGATGGACAGTCCTGCTTGCTGGTTAGGTGAGAAATGTGCAGCTTGCTTCACCTTGAGGCATCCTTGTCTGTGGCTGCTGCTGTGTCTTGGGGAGAGGAGTGACCTCTCACTAGTTCCTCACTCTCCTCTAATGTGGAGCACTGTGGTGGAGTAGGATGGCCTTGGTGAACTGTGCTGTCCTTCCTCAGATTTGTGAAGGCACACACTGGAAACAGAAAAGGCCTCTCACTGCCATTTCCTTCAGCCTTAGTCTCCCATAATTCCCATTCCATAGTGCTGGGGCATCTCTACCCACCTTCTTGGCCTTGGGGCTCCTTCTCCAGGTCCCCCCCTCCTCCACCAGCCCACAAGAACACCCCCTCACCAACCCACCACTGCTGTCCTGGTGATTGTACATTGGAAGTGGCATGAAGGGAGAGCAAAACCACCAAGGAGAATCCTTTCCTTGTCAGCCTTCTCTGGCCTCTCCTAGGCTTCTCTTTTCTGTCCCTCAGCATGACTGCCAGTCCCTCCCAGATCACTGGCCCCTTTCCATGTCCTCTACATAAAGGAGTAGATGTTTGGTTGGGCCCCTGTGCTGGGCATCTTGTCTCAGCAGGGTGGATATGTGGATGGAGTCACCCCTGAGGATGTCCCCAGTACAGGAAGCTGTCCTGGAAGATGATTTCCACATGGGCAGTTGGGCCTTCCCTGGGAACTACCCCATGGAAAGTAAGAGGCTGTCTGTCTAGGCAGATTTGTTTGGTCCTGTAGGCAGTCTGGCCATAGATATACCCTGTTCTTGTTTAACTGTGCCACGTTCTGCTCTTTAGCTGCATGCCAAACACTTCTTCAAGTAAATGAAACTAGGGTAATATCTTCCTCCCTTTCCTGGTTATGGTGAAAGCTGGGAAGAAGGGAAGTTTGCAAACACTGTGAAAAAATTCCACTTCTTAGTAACACAATGAAATTAAGAAATCTGTTTTCACTGCTGTAAAGTGGGAGCCAGCATAGTGCTGGCAGTAAAGGGAGACACTTGAACTCCATGAGAGAATGATTTATGAGGAATGGTATAATATCACCAGCGACATGTGAGGTGCTGGATAGCAGATCCCATGGAAAGAAAGCTGTGGTCTGTATGCAAAGGTGAGGGCTCTGCAAAGGGGAGTTTGAGATGGCATCTCTCAATGGCAAGTGAGCGCACTCACTTCAGGTAACTTCTTAGGACTTTGAATATGGTGTGAAATAATAACCTAAGTTGCCCTGGAAAAATTAGGAAGCTGGCCAGAAAACAGGGAAAGGAAAATTCTTGAGGTGCCACAAATAAATGCAGTATATTCTGAGGAAAAAGCACCTGGATCTGCAGTCCTGAAGATAGAGGGACTTCCCCAAGAGTTAGCAGATACAGGGGTCAGGCAGCCAAACGACATCACAAAGCAGCAGGATATTCAGTGTAAAGGTTGAGTAGCTGCAGGTCCACAGGAGTGAGGGTTAGGTTTGCCTCTCCATGAAGGCACTTCGAGTTGCACATCCCACACGATGGCCTCACCACGCAGCCCTGTGACATGTGGCCTGCAGGTTATGTCTTGCCTGTTATTAATAGCCCTGTGCTGATGTCTCTCCATGATACTCTTGCAAACAATTTTTTCTCCTTCTTCAAACCAATTATTGGGTGAGAAGCCAGGCCCTTGAGCAGCATGGCTGTCACGTTTCTCACGTCAGGGATAATTGGCTGCTCAGCCTGCATGGCAGCAGGAGCACCCAGATGTTTGGGTACCACTTAGCTGTGGACATCTCAGGAGCAACCTAGAGCATGGCTTGCCCCAGTACAAGTGAGGAGGGTATGATGTGCTTCTTTGGCAGCAGTGGGTTTCCAGAGAGAAACCAAGGCAGGGAGAGGAGAACAGGAATGGTCTTATGGTATGAGAGAGTGGCCTGGGAATGAGAGAGACAATCTGAGTTACTGTCTGGCCAGAAAAGGATTTGTCTTTACCTTGTAAACATGTCCCTGCCTAAATGTCCTTCAAACATTCAATTTATTTTCAGGTGTGTGCATTTTCAGTGCAAACTACACCAACAGAAAATGGAACTGCCCTCTCTGCCTCCTCTTCAGCCTGTTCTCTTCCAACAGACACAGAGCAGTGACCTTCTTCCCCTCATTCTACTTTTCATGGAAGGGCAGTAAGCCACATCATGTTTGACAATTTAAAAGTGTAAGTAAGGCTAAGGTATTGGGGGGTAATTATAAAATCTAGGTTAGGCAAAGCATATCAAACCTGCCCTTGGAAGTAAATTTTTCCAGCATCCCAGTGATAAGGCATTGGGTGGAACTCTGTTAATAATTGACACAGTAGACATTAAATAGTGCTATCAGGTTACCTTAGAAAGTCTGGTGCTGCCAGCTTTTTTGTTGCTAAACTAATGGACTTTGGCTCCAGTGCAAACTAAGCATTGCCTTGTCAAATGCCTTGGAACAAAATGGATGTGGCCATCCCTTCCTCCTGACAGATCAATTTGCCGAAAACCCGTGGTTGTCTTGGAAGAGAGGTTGCCTCTGCTAGTTAAATTTTTGGCTGCTAATCAGCATGAGCTGGGTCAGAGCCTGTGCTGGACTCTGAAAATCAGGCATAAAGTTTCTCAGGTCCAGCCAAGCCGTGTTCTACCAATGATGACCTTGTGGCTAGACACTGGTTTGCACGTGAACAGCTGATACAGGTAATTTAAAAAACACCAGAATAAAACACCTGCTCCTGTTGCTGGACTGGTTCTTCCTGGGTTCAGAGGAGTAACAGGCAATAAACCCCTGTGAGAGCCACTAACCTCAGCAGATCTGCTTAGATCTCACACAGAGAACAAATTTAAAACGTAAGCAAATAGTTTCACAAAGTCATTTGTTAGAGCAGAGCTTTAACATTAAACTGCTTTAGTTTTAAACTGGTAGAACAGCAGTTTAAGATCAGGGAATAGAGAGAGAAAGGAAGGGGAGGCTATGGCATAAAGATAACCTTATTTCAAATGATTTGCATAGCTTTGAAGGATAAACAACAGATAAAATTCATGTTGACATTGCGGAAAATAGCACAGTTAACTTGTATTGGGTGGGTCAGAGTTTGTACTGCTTCGTGAAGGTATTGCAAAGGGGCAGGCACTCATTTCTGGTTCAGGTCACACATCAGCATGAGGTCAACAAATCTATGATGACAAGGCAGGAAGACTATAGAAGGCTCATCTCCAAAACATTTAGTCCTGGGTGAATTTCTGTCCTCAAAGAGAGTGCCACTCAAAAATATGCTTTAATCTCAGTTGGTTTGGCCTTGGGTGTTAAGGAAGGTTCCCAGTCCGACCATTCAGAGGAGACTCTCAAGAGTCACACTCCCAAAGGCCAGACTGCTGGGACTGAAGCCCTTTCACAGTGGGTGGCTCCAGTGACCCAACAGGTGCCCCCTGTGACTCCCTGCACACCTCACTCACACACAGTCAGACCAGGTTTCCTCACTGGCTTGACCCCAGGTTTCCCACAGCAGAGTCTCAGATGTCTTGTTCCATAAAGCCATTTACTCATGGCACAGTAACACAGAAACACCTGGAGCTGGTGCCTCTGAGAAGGACCCCCAGCAATGGAATCCCTGGGCTTTTATACCCTCAAAATCTACCCTCACGCAAGTGTTGCTCTTCCTCTCTAGGAGTCCCTGCTCCTAGCCCCCTCCCTGCTGGCATCACCCCTCTCTATCTCCTTTGTTATCAAAAAGGTCAGCAATTCCAGGCTCCCACTGTGTCTCTCAAGTGTCCGTTCACCTGGCTGGCACCATCCATCTTTGTGCCTTTTGTTATCCCAAAGCCTGGCAGTTCTTGGCTTCTTGTCTCCTTGGGCTCCTACCCAGATCTCAATTTGCATCTCAATCTGCAGTTCTGCAGCTGCCTGGACCAGATGTACTGGGTTCAAAACCAGAGGTAAAAACTTCCTTCCTCAAATACCCTCCTTCAGCACACAGGTCAGCCAAGATCTGGCGTGTGCGTGTTTGCCTCTAGCTTTGTAATCCCAGATGGGCTGCTGGCACCTCTGCCCCTGCCTGCCAGCTGCTGAGTGGGCAGCACACGAGAAGATACAGGAAGGATCTGTGAACATGGCAAAGCCCGGCCCTGTGGTTGTCTCCAGCACACCAGCACTGGGAGGGGAAACCACAAGCAGAGACACCCTTGGGTCCCATTTGCCCCATGAACTGTTGATATCTCAACTCCAGCCCTTCATGTGATGCATCTTTCCCTAGACTCTTTCTCCCCTGTTTTTTCAGAGTGGATGCTGAGGCTGTTTTCCAGCATTCCAAGAGAGGAGTAAAAATTTCCATGTAGGCCGCCATTCCCCGAGTACGTGCTCAGTGCTGGCTTAGTGCATCCGTTTCCTGTGGGAATGCTTTAGGCTGGCTGCACAGAACATGCTAAGAAAATGATTCCAGGAGAATCAGAGTCATCACTAGAGGAAGGTACTCACAAAACTACATCTTGGCAAGGTAAGTGAAGCAGGGAGGGCTGCCTGGCAGCTTGGCCATGCAGTTCTAAGAAGAGAGCTGTAGTCTGGCCAACTCTACAACTCAAGGGACCAGGAGTGGTCAAACAATGGAGCTTTTGCTAATTCTGTGGCGTGGGGCTTATGGCACAAAGTTGGGAGCGCTCTGTGAGCCACAATGGAGAAAACAGAAACGGTCCCAAATCTGCTGAATAGGGAGATGCCATCCCAACCATTCAGAAAAGAAACTGGAAGTCTTTTCAAAGTAGTACAATACCAGAGAAAGCCAGTCCAAAAAGGTCCCAGAGATCTAATTATAGCCTGCAATCAATGCTGCTCTTATCCATGCTGCTAATGAACATATATGAAGTGAACAGTTTTGCTGCTCCAGGGCTTCTTGCAGTAGAAATAGCAGCTTAGTAATAACTAGCTGCTTTGCCTTATTAGGGCTCACTTTGACTTCTCCCAAATTCCCAGCCATTGGTGCATGTCCTTTGGAAATGTGGGTGCTGTAGCCAAGGCTGTGGGGGGCTCTGGCACAGGCACATGTGGCTGCATTAATGGCACATGGAGAGCTGCATGATGAGGACAGGCCTCCCAAGAGGGGCAAAATGCCTCCTTTCAGAATGTGAAAGATCCCCAAATTCCTAATTGCACAGTGAAAAAACCCCTTTGAGGTGCTAGGTTATATCCAACAGCTTCCTCATGGAAAGAAAAAGTAAAGATCACCCTGTTTCTTCAGGGAATGAAGCACAGAGAACAGAGGCCAGCACCTCTGTGTTATCAGATCAGCTGTTGAAATACAAGGCTGTGCCAGGCAGCCACCTCTCCTTTGCATGCTCAACAGAAAATAGATCCTGTACCTGGCTCTGCTCCAGACAACACCTGCCATGTGGAAGGAGAGGCTGCTGCTGCTGTGGAGGAGTTGCCTTCATGCACAGATGGGAGATGCCAGAGGCAGTTCTCAGGCATCTGTTTTTTTCTGGCATTCATTTTTTTCCAAACAAACAAAGCACAAGCTCTGTCTTGGCCTTGAAGGACTTGCAGCCTTTCACTAGGTGGTGCAGAAAAAGACAGATACTGACTGCAGTGAAAATAATGACCAGAGTCAAGAGAGAGCCCCTGGCACCAGAAGAGGAGGGACTGCTCTGCTGGGGTCTGACCTGGGAACCAGCCTTGAAGTCACTCAAATAGCTTTCTCAAGGATACTCCTTTCAAAAAACATCCTGGAAGCATATGGTCTCAATTTTCAATCTCAATGGTTAGTGACATTTCTTCCCTGTATAGCCTGAAGAAAGTTATTTGGATGATTCATCCCTACAGTTCAAAAACTGCACCAGTTTGGAGTGGTCTGGTTCCCTGGGGCGCTGTTTACAGCTTGGTCTGCTGGGCTGCAGAGCTGCTCCATACCAAACAGAGAAGAGATCTTTCTCTCCAATCAGTGGAAAAGTTTGAGTTACGGAGATGTCTCCAGGATTCAAAATTTTCTGTTCTCAGGGTCTATACTGTAGCTGGGAACCCACCTTGGTGACTGCTCACCCATTCCTCTTATTAGGTCACCTGCACCTTCGAAAAATCTGGCTACTGATTCAAGCTCAGATGAGTTTGATGATTCTAGCTGTTCTCAGTGCTCCTTTGGTGCAAGGTGCATCTGATCTTTTCCTGTAAGATCATATCCAAATTTCTTCCTTCTTTGTTAAGGAAACGAACCCACCTCTGGAATTTGGAAAGGAGGGAGCAGCCAAGCACAAACACAAGCAGCAGAGCTGAAAATACAGCTGCAGGTTAGCTCATGACCTCCTGTATATTTGAGAAGAGCCTTTGCTTTTGTTTGGCTGGAGATAGAGCTGGAAGGACCCTTACTTAGACCAAGTTGTACAGAACTGGCTCACAAGTCTCTCTGGTTGTGGCTGATTCTAGGAGGGTATTCCCTCAAGCAGGCAGACTGAATGTCAGAAATGCAGATTCCCTGAGGGTGGAGCTGCGAGATCCTGCCAGATGGGCGCTTTTTCCAGACTCTGGCAGAGCTCTCATTTTGTTAATTGTCTTTCTCCCTTGATCTTTCTACCCAGGATGGGGGAAAATGCTTGTCATCACTGGGGGGGCTTTGCTGTAGGGAGCTGGCTGATGGCAAGAAGAGATGAGTAACTGTGTGTGCTGCGCTAGAATGCCAGCATGATTCCACTCAGCAAAGGGACCACTGAGACACAGAAGACCAAGGGGATCAGTCAAGAGTGACCTGCAGCCAATTCCCAGCCCCTTGAAAAGCATGGCTTAAGTTGACAGGTGGCTTAGAGGTGTTCAAAGGAGCTGCACCTTCTTCAGTGTGGCAGTGCAGCTGCAAAGTCTGGGGATCTGGGCAGTGCTTTAATGCTGAGTGTGACCTTAATTGTATAAAGACAGAAGAAACCTGAGACCCTCTGCTGGCTCAGCTTGGCGTGATGTGCAAGTATGCTGGCACTTTTTCATCCCCGACATTCAAATGTGATGCAGGATTTTCCCAAGCTGTCTCCAGCTACAGCTTTGATAGATTTAGCCCTTCCAGCACACAGAAAGCAAGAGCAGTGAGTGTTTCTGATGCCAGGTTGTGTAACCCAGTGTTATAAATTAATGCTCCAATTTATTAATTAAAGAAAATTTATTAAATGGTCCAAATAAAAATTTAGAGAATAACAACGAAAAGCCACTATCCAATCAAAAAGGGTCAGTGCTGCGCCCGGGTATCGGCACTGGGTGAGACACAGGTCTGACCACTACAGGAGAGGGTCCCCTATGCTTCACACCGACTGTTCTGTCCGAGCGATTTTTATACGGTTTTTTTGGCTGTCTCAATCTCAGATACTTATCGTGTATTCATCGTCCCGGAGTTCCTCGGATCACCTTGATGAACGATCCATCTCCGGGCTGGCCACGTTCATTCGATTGTAAATGAGGTTCTCCCTCCCTTGTCTAGGTGGTTTCGACGTTGTGTTGCAATCCCCATCGCTGACTTCTGCGTTTTAAAAAACTTTTTATAAGAGTATATCTTAACAGTACATAACTATAAAATATACGACAATTTTCTTTGCACGAATTATCATATACACATATAACACCAGTATGAGGGGCTTATCCCAAGCCCTACATTGTGAGACCATCTTGTGCACTCCAGTAGAGGCCTGCAGCCTGGATCATTCACCTGTGGATGTCTACTAGACCAGGCATTATTTCTGAGTGTTTGTTGTAACTTGCCTTGCTGCTGCATTGCTGTCCTGTAAAAAAAAAAAAAAAAAAAGGAAAAATTACTAAAATGCTCAGTCATCCTGCTGTTAACGCCCAGGAGTGCATCCCTGCTGGTTTTATGGCTCACTGTTTATCAGCACTGGGCTGTTATTGCAGGGCATTTAGAATTGAAAGATTTGTGTGTAGATTCATTGGTTGTCTAAGAGATCTTGTTGACCACCAACTTAAAAGTTATTGTGTGTCTGCTATGATTGCTTGCATGGCTATAAAGCATTCAAGAGACAATTGTTCTGGTCTCTGAAGTGAAACTCTTCTCCTGCCGAAGCCACTGCGGAGAAGCAGAGGGTTTGGTAGATTTATTTGGTTTTAGCTTGCCTCCTTTTGTGACTTGATCTGCTCAGAGACAGCTTCTTGGAGAAAATGGAGCTGGACTGTGACAGTCCTCAGTGCAAGAGGGAGACCCATTCCAATGAGTCCTAGCCCAATGACCAAGTGTGCTGTAGCACGAGGGGTGGAAGGTGCTACATCACCTATAGCTACCCTGAAGCCTGGCCTGCAACACCATCAAGGACACATTCTGCCAAGCTCATGGATAAAGAAACACTGCATTTCTGATGGCCACTCAGATGGCAATAACTCACAGCAAGTAGGGAAATGCAGGAGAAGCAACACCTGCCAGATGTCCAAGGGAACACCATGTAAAAGGGGAATGGTCGTAAAACCCTCAGTGGACTGGAGAGCGCTGTTATATTTCTGCCTGTGAAAGTGGCTGTCTCCATAGCACTGGGGTGTCACCACACAAACACTGAGAAGTTAGACTTCAGCTGATAATGCTCCAGTTTTGTTCTGGCAGGGGCCATAATGATGGGAAGCAGGTATAGAGATCATGAGTTCCCAATTGCTAAATATTGAGTGTTGGGAGGGAAACTGGGCTCTGTTTTGCTTAGATTAGAAGCTGGGTTTTCCAGCAACTGTATTGGGAATATGGCTCTGCCTTTTACTGCTGGATGCCTTGGAGGATGGCAAGTAACTTGCTGTATGCATATAGTAGCTGCTCCCTTGCTCCAAACTACATGTATTAGGACTTGCCTGAATCTGAATGTGACCAGGAGCTGGAAGAAACCAGGTGTTTTGTCAAGACTACAACATTGTGCAGAGTCCTTTGATTCCTGAGGACCAAGTCTTTTCCCCTAGGAGAGCAGTGCAGCCCTGGGACAGGGCACAGAGATGTGGTGGCATCTCCATCATTGAGTTCATCCACATGGATGAGGCCTTGAATGACTGCAGTTAGCTGTGAGAGTGGTTTTGCTTGGAGCAGACATCTTGGAGACCTCCCACGTGAGCCTGTCAAGGATTCACTAGGTAGATGACACCACCATGGTCTCAACAAGATTCCCACACCAGAAACAGTGGAAGCTATAAAAGCATTTATGCATGTTTCACCCTCTTCTTACGCCTTTTAAACATATTTCTCCTGAGTTATGGAGTTTGAGTCTTCCCTCTTCCTGAGACTGCATAGCAGTATCAGAGCAGAGAAGAGATCTGTGACTAATGCATTGGCTGGGAGGGTTTGCCCAAATCCCATTCCAGGAGCCAAAGTAGTTAAACTGATGACTGGTCTGACTTATCTGTGCCAAAGGAACAGGCCAGCTGCAATTATTTTTCCACAAAGACACCCTTTTTCTTTCTTTAAGCCTTGTGTAAATGTCAATAACCAGTCTTTAAAGACAGCTAACTGTTTGGCAGGGTACCCCTCCAAGGGGGAGGATAAATACAAGCTAGGCAGCTTCTCTGGCTGCAGAGCAGTAGAACCTTGCTGAGCCAGAGCAGCTGGTTTGAAGCTTAGTTCCATCAAAAACGACCCCAAGGACATAAATATGGTTTATTGCAATAGTTTAGAGCCCAGTAGGAACAAGTCTGTGGAAACACCAGGGGAGTTTGGGAGTGTCACAACCCAGCCCCATGCTGCTGGCTTTTTGGCAAAGCTCTGTGCTGCTCCCAGGGGTACAGGGTGCTCTTGGTGCTGCTGAGAGCTGTGTCCTCAGCACAGCCTCCTCCCACTACACACAAGTGCCCTTCCTGCCAGTGACCACTCACTAGCTTGTGGAAGACATTGTGAAATCAAGTTGATGCTTGAGTCTGGTGATGGTTACACCAGAAACAGCATCATGGTGTGTAAGAGAGAAAAGGGCAGTGCCCGAGCAAGGGAGACACTACAAAGCAGTAGGGAGCTCCAGGGGACATGCTGAAACATGCTGATCCCATTTATCCCTTGCCTTGTAGTCAAGAGACTTTCCCCCAAAGACCCAGTATCTTAGAGAGGCTAATTTGCTGCTGCTTTTTGGAGAGAAAACCAAAGAACCATTGACTGCTGTTGGGAAATTACATGCTCTAGTTTTCTCCCCTCTTATGCTGCCCTCTGGTTCCAAGGCAGATGCATCTTCCACAGGTCACTCTCCACTGCAAGTGACTCTAAGAGCTACATTTAAACATTTAAGGAAAAATTTGGTCCAGCAGCAAAGTACTATCTGAACACATTTACACTCCCATGATTTGGAAGACACATGTCCCTCTGCATATTATCTCATTCTGGGCAGTTTTCCCCCAGAGCATCCCCACATGGGTCCCCCTGGCAAACATCTGAAGCAAAATGTGGGGTGCTCATACAATGTTTCAGACTCTGCTCTGCCAGGAGGTAAGTGTAGGGAGCCTACATCCTACCTTTGTCACTGAACCCAGGACCTGCAATCCAGAATGCCCTAGAGGCTGCTGTGACAGCAGTGGTTCAGCAGAGATGCCCCCCCTGTAGGACAGCATCCCCAGGCCAATGGGAGGTGGATGTGGAGAAGGGAAATATTTGCCATCCTCTCCTTAACCAAACTGTCCCTGGAACATAAACTTTGGAAACCTGAACCTCCAAACACGTCCAAGACCAACATGATACCACAGCTTAATTATCTCTACCCAGAGGTGGCATCGAAATCCCTCAGGATACAGAGAGAAAAGTGGTTGTAGGAGGGGGTGCAAGGGCATGAGCATTCTAAGAAATCTTTGTATATTAACCAGCAAGTACAAAATCACACCTGCCACCAAGGGCTTTATAAATACAGCAATTGCAATATCTGTATCATCTAGCATATAACACCTGGGCATTAGGGAGAAACCCCAGAGCTGAGCTGCCTTGGCCTTTCTAATGTTGCACCATCTCCTCAGCTACCCTAGATGGCTTGGACTTCCCTTATATCCTAAACTGAAACTGTCCTCACATGGGGTTTTCAACCACAAAGCTGTTACAGGAAATGTCTGACTGCAGTTTTCTCATTCATGAGCTTGGGCCAGCATTCAGATGTGAAAACAGCCCTGGCCAAGCCACCCCAAGCACCTGAGGCAGGGACACAAATATATTTTAGGGTGTTTTGTTTTTTTTTTTCTTTTATGCAGCCAGAAAAACAATCCAATTACCTTTTAAAAGAGCCCTGTGTTGTATGCTTAATTAAAAGAACCGCAGTGGTTAAAAAAGTAATCTTATGACAGCAGGAGACTTGGAAAGAGCCACAGTCAGAAGGTGCTCGGTTTTATTGCCGTATAGAGCAAAGGCCAAGCTCACCCTCTGCAAGGTTTTGTGGTAAGATGGGAAGCACTGCCTACAGAGCTGCTTAAACCAGCACACACCAAGACAAACACATCTTCCTCCCCTTCCCCCACTGCTTTCCATCTTACCTTATCTGTAAGCAGCAAATCCCACCCAGCTCAGTAGCTGATTGAAATACAACACCTTCAGAGCATCACCAAGGCTCAATCTTTGTGGTGAAAGCCAGTTCAAATGGCAAAACTGGCCCTGGCTGGCATTTACACCAGCTGTTCTCTTTCTGCAAAGGGGCATGTTTCCTGCTAGTGCTTCTTATTGTGGTGACAACAGGGATAAGTATGTGGACATTACGAAGGGTCCAATTTTCACTTGATCCTGGTATTAGAAAAGAGTCTGCCCCCACCTCTTCTGCAACACCTCTCCCAGCATCCATCACAGCCCAGTACACAGACAGAGTTAATCACTGATCCCAGATCAAGCCGTGGTGGGGGAAGGGGAGAAGAGGGAGAATGGAGATTGACTCAAAACAAAAGCAGAGAAACCCGAAAAGGCTGTTCCTAGCACTGCAAGCAGGGGAAGAGTAAAGAGTACTTCGGGAACACAGTGATTAGTGGGGAAACCTAGGAGCAGAGAAAAGGTTCAGGGCTCCTCCCATCCCAGGGCTGCAGAGGCAATGGAAGCATTTGTGTTGGCAGGAAGGCAGCAGGAATAGGCAGCTCTTTCCTGTTTCGGGCAGCAGAATTCAGGGTGGATGTGTGCTCCTCCTTCCCAATGGCCACTTGCAGGAAGCTGGACCCGTGTCCAAACCGCCTCCCCAGCCCCATGGGTGCTTAAATAAGATACACAGCCAACATTTTGTTCCACCTTTATTTTAACAATCAGATAAAAACAGCCATATTTTTAAAAGAGTCATTACATGGCAATTATAAAGTGCATTTTCCACTTGAATGTTGTGTACAAAAATATCTTTTAAAAACAAACATGCAAAACATCCTACAAGGCACTTCCAGGCATAGAGCAAGGAGAGCAACCCCCTCACTTCTATGTTCACATTGGCAATGGAAAAAGGGAAAAGGGGAAAGGCCACAAGTAATTTTTTAAACTGCTATTGATCAAATAGTCAGTTCCTAACCTAGCTTTTACTTATGGCACTGCTCTTCTAGCTTATCTTCCATGTTCCTCCCTAAGCACACCCAAGGCACAGCCTGAAAACAAGCCCATAAGGAGATACCACCATCCACAGCACCCCAGACCCACATGCCTTGTTCTGGCTCACAAATAGCTCTCCATGGGCACAAGAAGGTGCCAGGAGAACATGACTTTTCTACAGTCAGTGTCTTACAACATCAACACCATACACTAAATAAATAAAAAGTATCAGTGTCACACAAACTTGCCTTACGTTTAAAACCAAGCCAAGCTAGGTAACAGTCCCTTCCAGAGAGATCAGATGCAGGCTCTAAGGGCTGATTTGGGAAGCTGTTTGAACAGAGGAACCAAACTTGATGAGTTCTGGGCTAGCAAGTAGATTCACCACCTCAATTAAGTGATCAGGCACACTGAAGACACATACTGATTCTGTATTTTGAAAAAGCAGCAGTTGAAGGCCAGCTATTCTTCCTGCAAGCTCCTGTCCCTTTTGATATCCAACAAGTGATCCCAGTATCCCTTCTAGGTTAGAGTAAAACAGCTTCTAAGTATTTGTACAGTAGTCTCCAGAATTAAAAGCTATGTTAACAAAGCTAAGTAGTCTAGCCTGTTGCTTCTCTCCAGCACATCCACAGGCTACTAGAGGCACCCAAAATTATGTAAAGCTTATGCACTAGAAAAAGTAGCATTCCCTTGACCTCTATTCCTACAGACTGTTCAGCACTCTCTCTTTGAGCTGAGGGATTAAGTTATTCTGCTAGGCTAGCACCCAAGAAGCTGTGTGAGGCTGTTTGGCACTGCCAAGCTCACCACCCCAGCACACAACCAGAAGACAAACCACCTCTTTAATCACAGGGATGGTTCACATCTGTGATTTGTCTCACATGCAGGGGTGCTGTCAGGATAAGCCCACGTCTCACTCTCCTCATGGCCAGTTCTTTGCATAGGTGGGGTGAGCCACTTCTTATGGTCAGAGATGCAAACTCTGGGCATTTGCAGGTCAAACTGGCAGATACTGCTTCAGCAGAGACGGAAGCCCAGCACGTTCATCCAGGACAGCCACAGCACCCTCGCACGCGAGTGCTGCCTTTATATGCCAAGCAGTCCATGCCACAGAGTAACAAACCATTACCAGATCTTAAAAGCAACATCAGTTCCAAAGCCTGTTAATCCCAAAGCATTGCTGGGATTGCACATACCACCCCTTTCTCAGTCAAGGCACTTCCACCACAGTAGGTGCACAACCTTCCTCTACAGGACACAGCATAGATGACCATGGGGTCTGTTTGTGTTTAGCTCCTGTAATACCTGAGCAGAGTCTCCTGCACAGGACCCTGGGCCCCAGCTGGACAGAACTCTGGTTTACAGTCCACAGGAGGATGAAATGCATTTTCAGGGTCCAGCACAGCCAACTTCAGACATCCATCAAGGGGAAAAAGCATCATTGATCACTTGTGATTAAACAAACAGGAAGGTTTTGAAGAAGGCAGTCAAGGATGTCAACCCACAGCTGTGTTACAAGCACCACACAGCTACAGCTAATCTCTATTTTTGGTAACACCGATGGTATGAGAGATTTTCAAGATCATCTGATATAACAACCAGTGACTAAGCATATCAGATCCTCTGCCACACGCACATCTCCTAATACGGCAGGCTGCAGGGCCACACTTCCTCTCATCACATTGCATTTTCACTCCCAAAACATGCTTTCTGCTTCCAGTAGGAAGGGCCTCACTACAAGGATATGTGCAAAGAGAGGACTCCATTCCCAGCAATCCAACCACACTATTTCCTGACAGGCATAGGCTGGCTTTGCAAGGAGAACCGTGCAGCTGTAGTAGAGCCCACTAACAATATAATACTAGGAAATATTTTGAAAGAGCCTTTTAATACTAGGCAAGCAATACAAAGCAGCCACCACTACACAGCTTGAACAGGCAATGTAAGCACTGTAGTGCTTCCCTGGACACCGGCATCTTTACTGAAGAGGAAGAAGAAGTGCTGAAGAGCTATGAGCGGTCCTTGGTCCTCTGATCATCTGGAGAGCCAGACTGACTATAAGCCCCCTGCCAGCAGAGCACATCTGGTTTTGCTGGGAGGCTTATGCTAAGCTACACAGAGCCATACTTCTTCCACCTATTCATACACCTGTGTTCAGACCAGCCCCAAGGCCTGCAGACACACCAGCAACTGCTAGTCAGCCTGGCTTTTGTCCTTGGCTCAGTAGTAGGGCCCGAGTTTCTCGTAGCCTGAGTAACTGGGCCACTCAGGAAAGAGGCCATAGGAGCACCGAGGGCTCCCAAACCGGTCAAATGCACTGCCAAAGTCAGGAGCCTGTGGGGGACGGACAGCTTCCTGGGCAGACTTCAGTTCTGACCGTATGATCCTGTAATTTGTGCCCCTGTTGTTGTCCCAGTACACCTTCCCATTGCACTCAAATGAAATGGCAAACTCAACTCTTTCATGTGATTGAATTCCCTCAGGCAAGCTGATGTCAAAGGAAAACGTGTCCTGATCTGACCCTCCATACGTATCCTTGACATACTGGCATGGGTGATCTACAAAGCTTTTCCACGTGTCAAACGTCATCCGGATCTTCACCGTCTTTTCAAAAGCGAGGTTCTTCACCTTCAGTGTTCCCACAATAGATTTCTCCTTTAGCATACAGTTTTCCAGACAGACACAGTCTGTCTGGAGGCGCTTTCTGAAGTCCAGGTAGTCTACAGAGGGCTGAACAAAATCCAGGACAAAGCTGTCCTTCTCCACTGTTGTCAGACCCACGATGTTGTCTATCAGCTCTGTGATGTTGAAAGAAATATCTAGTGGATCTTCAAACTCCGAGAACACCTTCACCATTGTCAGAGCAAAGCCTCTGCTATCTGCAAACGACACCCTCTTCTTCGCTTTGTTGTGTGTGAAGGAGTCTGCTGCCTCTTCTGGGCCATTCAGCGCAGCCTTGCTGCTCAGCTGGATGCAGGGCCGCAGTGGCTTGCTTGGCTTTGGAGCAATTTTGCAGGCACACTTCTCTCTTCGCAAGGGTGGGGAGCACAGGTACAGCTGCATTGCAACGTCCACAGCCATTGCTTGCTTGTGAGGGAAATAGTCTAATACCCTGGAAGACAAGAAGAAGGGTCAGTTGATGCCAGAAAAGCACTTTAATACAAATTTTGTCAGACAGTTGATATATCACTTCCCCCCCAAGCCATCCCAAATAAGCTTGCTTCTTAATTAAAGGCAGGTACTTGCATGGTGTGATTTTCAGACACTGTGAGAACACTACAGAAGTGGCAGGACCAGAGCCTGTTGTGCCCTTGAACAGCTCTTCCAATTGCTACAGGGACAGAGTCACCCTTTGAAGGCACACACACAGGCACTGTCCTACTAGGCCAGCAATAGCAGGCTCCAGAGCATTTGCAATCCAAAGCAAAGCCCATGGCTCAATCCTGCCAATGCTCACAAAATCCCCAGATTACCAAATTTCAGTGCTACATAAAGCAGTATCCCTGCTTGCTTTCCTCCCTCCAGGAGAGATTCTCCCCAGGGCTTCACAAGCTTTTGTAGGAATAGGAACTCAAGTTTGTCCCAAGCTGCCATACAAAACTGACTTCACCTCTCATAAAACCCCAGATGTCAGCCAAAAAGCACTCACTTGAGCCAAACACTTTGCTCATCACTGTCCCCCAGAACTGCTCCATCCAAAGTGCCTCCAAGCAGTATTGTAAAGATAGCAACAGTCTGACACAGCAGCAGGGCACAGGCTTAGCCAACACTGCTCTGGAGCTTTCTTCCTTCCCTCTACTCCATTTTAAAACAAGTGTCAGCTCAGAAGGCACATCAGCCAGTTTCACCTCCAGCACAGAATCTGTGCCTCAAGTCTCCATAGGGTTTGTCCTAAGCCCCTGGAAAACATCCATACAGCCACAGGGATCTGCCAAACACAACTCACCTACTCGAGGTTCACTGAGGCTTTGGAAGCAAGTCCTTCTCCCAGAAGGCACAGGCCATGTGCCCCTCCACTACAGCCTCCTCTCCAGCACCCAGCCCATGCCTCCAGGGATGCAGCACCATCTCTCCAAAGGGCACTGCCAGATGTAGCCCTGGAGATACCTCTGCAGGCAGGCAGCTCCCAGAACACTGCACCTATCACTCCTGCCACTGACATTCCGATGGATGCTTTTGGCAGACTCTCTTTGGCCTGGCTCTGGATAAACTGCTGGATGGATTTATTACACACATCCCCCTTAATAAAAATCCTGCTTGGCAGCAGGCCAGGCTCAAAAGCTGCTCCCACCACACAGAGAGGAATGAGGCAGCAACAGTAGCAGTGACCACTGGCCTTGTGATGCAGCAGAATTCTGGCTGCCAAAGCCATGCACAGCCAGCTCTAGTACTTGATTGCTGCTCTCGTGCCAAGAAAAAGCAAGAGCCACACTCTCCAATTCAGTGCTTTAACTCCCCACCCTGTAACACCAACACAGCAGCTCTGAGCAGCCTTTCACAGCATCCACTCAGCAAGGGCATCTGTTTATTCAGAGCACATGTGCCAAGGCTCACATCCCAACACACCCACCAGCCAACTCCTTCTCCTGTGCCTCCTTTCAGCTCAAGGGCAGCTGCACAACAGACACCTCAGATCCACCTGTCTGCTAACACTATTCTGCTCATCTCTACCTGGTTTTGCCAAGTTTTTGTTCATACACACTTTATGTAGGTAATTTCCTCCTTTAAATTAATGCAGCTTCCAATGCTTCTTCTCTTACTTCGGTTTCATCTGCATTGCATGTTTTCCCAGGGAAATTTATTCAGCTGAATTCCTGTAACTTCTGAGAAGCCAGGTTTCATAGTAAGCCTTGGTTATTCAGTTTTAGAATGCAGAGGCATAGAACACTCAGCTGCATAACTTGGAGCTTTTTCCCAAGCTAAAAATTATAGCAAAAGCTTTTCATAATCAACTGTGAGCCCTGTGCTTTTATGAACTGCCAGTTCATCTGATATCCCAGACAACTTTTTCTGCACTGGAGAGTCTGCTGATGCCTAGCTCTCAGCCAGAGGTAGATTTCCCCTTTTGGGGCTGAGGAGGATTGCCTTGAACTCCAGATGCTTTGGAGGTGGGAGCAGGAATATAGTTTTGAGAGCTCATTCAGGAAATAAAGCTCCAGGAAGCAAGAAGTGCAAGGCAGAGAGCCCTATGCAGGTACAGGGGCCATTTCCTTTCCGTCGCCCCTCTAAAGGAGAACAAAATTGACTCTGCCTCCGGACTTCTTCCTGTAGCTTTACCCTCTCCGGAGGAGGATGTCTGTCGCCACTCATTCCTCCCTCCTGCCATTCTACGATGGAGAATTAAGCCAGAGCCAAGGAATTACTTACACCTCTCTTACCGAACCCCTTCGGTTGCCTCCGCTCTGCTTCCCACGCTACCTGGGGACAGGTGACTCCTTGCACAGGGCTGGGCGTGCAGCACTTGCAGAGGCAGAGTTCGCAGCCGCGACAGGGCCGAAGCAGCGCTGGGTCGCTCCGCACCCCCCGCCTCCTCCCCGCGGGCACAGCCCGCTTCCCACAGGCGTCTGCCCGGCGGTGTTCACTCGCTACAGCCCGCCCCCTCCGCACCACCAGCCAAGCTGCGCCGCCCAGACCCGGGAGAGGCAGCCCCGCCGCCCCGGGGCTACCGCTGCCAGCTCAGCCGGGGGGCTGCAGGAGCCAAGCCGCAGGATTCCGTTTTCCCCCAGAACGGCACGGCCGCGGCGGGGAGCGCCAGAAGCGCTCCCGCACACACGAGGAGGCTGCGAAGCCGAGCAGGCGGGGAAGGCAGAGGGGAGGAGGAGCAGCGGCCACGCCGGGGGTCGCGGCGGCGCGCCCGTACCTGGTGCAGTGCATGGGGCCGCTCCGGCAGCACCGCCTCGCACCGCGCGGGGCCCCGCGCCGGCCTCTTAAGGGCGTCAGGCCCCGCCCCGCTGGGCGGCAACCAATCAGCGCGCTCCGAGCGCGGGCGCCCTGCACGCGAGGGGGCGTGGCCGGCGCGGTGGGCGGGGCCGCGGCGGGTCCTGAGGGAGCGCGCAGGGACGGCGGCTCGCCCCGCGGGACAGCTCCCTGGGCAGCGCCGGGGCTCCCTCCCCGCGGCAGGGCAACCTCCTTGTGCTAAAGTGACAAGCTCTGTGTCAGGCGTCGGCTGCCTCCAGCCCCTCACTATCCGTCGGTTCCTGTGTCCAGAATCACAGAATGAATTTGGCTGGAAAAGACCTCTGAGATCATTGAGTCCAACAATGTCCAACTAAACCATAGCACTAAATGCCAGTTCCAGTCTTTCCTTGGGGAAAAGACTTGGGGAGGGTGACTCCACCAACTCCCTGGGCAGCCCATTTCCAATATCTAACCACCCTTTCTGTGAAGAAATTCCTTCTAATGTCCAACCTAAACTTCTTTTGCTGCAGCTTAAGACTATGTGCTCTTGTCCTGTCAGGGGCTACCTGGGAGAAGAGGCTCCTTTCAGGTACTTGCTGACAGTGATTAAGATCTCCCCTGAGCCTTCTTTTCTCTGGACTAAACGGCCCCTGCTCCCTCAGCTGCTCCTCAAAGAACTTACGTTCCAGACCCAGCACCTGCCTTGTTGCCCTTCTCTGGACCTGCTCCAGCACCTCAGTGTCCTTCCTGAACTGAGGGGCCAAAACTGAGAAGGGCAGAGGCTTTCCAGGTACCACAAGTAAGCAGCTAAACCCACGGGAATGTGCTCTTGAGAAAGGAAAGCCTTTTTGGGGTACCAGTCTTCCTGTCTGAGCTGGCCCAGGGTGTTTGGGTGCTCAGGGCCAGGTGGGGAGGAGGGCAATTCTCACACTCCTATCTTGTGGCCACAGTGCCAGAGCTGTGCTGGCCCTGGGTAGAAATCTCCAGAGGATACTCAAAAACCTGCTTTCCAGACAATATTTACGATGTGGAGTGGGGAAAAAAATGCCTTTTTTTGGTAGAGGTGGCTTCTGTCCATGAGGAAAAATCACCAAGGGGGCCTGGCTGGCAAACAAATTGGCTCCATGGGAATCCCTATCCAGCACATGTGCAGAGCTGGAAAGGTGATTCCAACATCCTGAAAACATCTGCCAGGTGAGTCGATGCTCTGTCATAGACTGGTTTGGGGTCTTCCCAAGTGTCCTCCTGCCTCCAGTTCCCATTTCTGCTCCTTTGGGGTGCTCCCAAGTCCATGTCAGCACAGAGCCCAGTGTCTTCAATAATTTGGAAAGTGTGCATGGAGCTGGCCTCCCTGTCAGGGGAGTGGCTCTGTGGACAAATGCCACCCCAATTGGAAAGCAGCAGAGGCTGTAAAACCTGCTGGAAAGTAGGAATGGTGCATTTACCTTCTCCCCAGTGAGGATACTTTTGTGCCACATCTGGCCTCTAAGTACACAGCTGCAAGCAATGCTCTCTCTCACCTTCCTTACAAAGCAGAAAGCAGGACTGAAGTGTCAACATTTGTTTTCCATTAACTTGTGGAAACACAGACAGCTATTGTTAAAGCTGGAGACTTCCTGCTGTAAGCTGCCATTTAAAAACCTTATTCCCTTTTGCAAGGCAAAGGGGTTTTGTTGGGGGAAAAAAAAACATGCTTTTTATGTTTTGTAAACTCTTTTTTGATAAAATCAATGGTAGCATTTAAAGCTGGGGAGAGAGAGCTGAAAGATGTACCCATTGAAGGAGTTTTGCAGATTTACAGTAATATTTCATGTGCTGAGGGTATGGTGGGATTTTAGCATGTGTTACTTAATGACAGGGCTTACAGCATAGATGAAGGGACCCATGTTCAGATTTCCCCAGGAGACAGACGTGGGATAAGGTGAACATGGCCCATGGCCCCCCTCCAGTGTTGCTGCCCCTTCTCCAGGCAGAGCCACTACATCCTGGCTCAGCGTCACTGGTGCAGAGAGGTTTGAGTGGAAGTGTTGGACTTAATGGGATGAGCCCCAAAACTGATGGAAGCCCCGACCTGAAACACACTTGTCACTCTGGTCCACCACAAGTTTCTCCTGCGTGTTGCTGGCAGCTGGGCACTATGGAGATGCCGAGGGAGATGCTGGATCGCCTCTGGGCTGTGCGGGCTTTGCCCAGCCAGCCCGCAGTGCCAGGCATGGAATGCACATGAGGTGGCCCAGGGTGCATTTCTGCCCTTGTTTGTCGTGAAGCAGGGCAGGGTGTTGCACAACTGTGGCTCGTGTTTGCCCCTGAAGCAAAGGTAGGTGGACGTCTGGGCAGGGCATTGTGGCAGACTGTGGACACATGCTCTTATCTTTGGGAAGCCAAGATAGTGGCTATATTTAGCTCAGTGCTATGGCCTTGGGCAGTGATCTTTGTGATTTCCCCACAGCTTTCCCCAAGCCCCTACTGCTTTGCAGAGGGACGCGAAGAGCTTGCTCTCTGGCATGAGAAAGAAGCTGCACATTGCTTCTCTTTGGGGGAGTGTTGTAAGAACTAGTGCTATCCATGACAGACAGCTCTGGAAAGAGGGTCCCATTCTCCCATCACGTCTCACTTGGCTTTTCTTCCTCATTCGATGGGTATTTACCCCAGCACATCCTGGTACAGGACATGGTGGCTCCTGCACCTCTTGCATGCAGCCCTGCTGGTTTGCTGCCTGAGGGGAGGCTGAGCTTCAATCCCCCAGAGGGGCCCTCCTTCCCTTGCCATGCTCCCTTAAGAGCCACTCTACCAGCAGGCTTGAGTAGGTCCTCAGGGACCCTTCCTGATCCTGCCACCTCCTCAGTGCCCTGCTGGAGACATGAGTGGATGGAGCATCTTCTCCTCCATGTTTGGACTCTGCAGACTGCTGCAACAGCTCAACTTCCCAGCAGCCGGCCAGTGGGCAGCCCCAGCAGGAAAGGGGAGAGGGGCCAGGAGTGTTGTGCAATGTGTCCACACCACATCAGGCTACAGGGCCAAGGCTCAAGGGCAAGGGCTGTAAACCAGTGGAGTGGCTGATGTAATAGGGAGCTGTGCAGAGGCTGCTGCCATGGCGCACCCCATCCCATATCTCATGCCATCTCCCACATCAGCAGTCCCTTCCCACTCCTTTTAGGTTTCATGAGATTCAACAGCTGATGGAGACAGATGCAGTGAGCATCCTTGCTGAGCAAAAGCAGAGCAGAGCTTGGCTGCAGAGGCTAGCTGGCCAGCGGCCACTCATCAATAATCTGTGCTTGCTGGCCAGCCAGCACTGATAGCCCCTTGGCCAGCTATGGCTAACATGACAGAAAGCTGTAGGAAACATGGATTCCCTCACCATCAACTTGGTAACTGCAGTCAACTTGGTAACTCTCACCATCACCTGTAAGTATGTGCTGAAGCCTGATGTGTTGCTTGGGAGCTCCTTGCCCCCTCAGGCCCCAGTCCGGCTTCTCTAGTGTCAGAGAAAACAGCTTCACTATAGAAAATCACATAGAAAATAGCTTCACCAAAGGACAGGCTTGAGAAGTTCTGTTGGGGGATGGGATTTTTTTTTCCGTAGGTCTCAAATTCCTGTGTCTGCCCCAGGCAATTAAGCAAAAAGCATTCAGTGTGCCCTAGTATCAAAGAAAGTCCCAGTCTTGGCTAAGGCTCTTGACTGTGTTTTGGGGAGCTGTGCTCCAGGGCAGAGACCCCCCTGCTTCTCCTATCCAGAAATGAGGAGTTGCTACAATATACTGGCTGCAGGCCTGAGGTGGGGTATTTATCTTGGCATGACTCCGTTTGGATCTCGTGTGCACCCATGGTCAAACACTCTGAGGAATGTGTACTCTGCCCACTGAACACCATGGCACCTGCCCTTCCAGGCCAACAGCAAAGATGGTGTGGGCCAGATACAAAGCCTGGCCTGGTACCAGTGTATGTGGTAGAGAAAGACTGGGTATTACAAAACTGTGGTTCTTAATATCCAAAATGCCCAACAAGAAAGACCTTTAAAATCGTTGCAAAGAAAGGGAAATTATGGGGAAATGAAAGAAGGCAAATTAGCCACAACAAATGCTGCTACTTAGAGACAAAAAGGGGAATGGGCTTTCAGCAAAAGAAGAGCTCAAAGGGCAGATGACAGTACTGAAACCAAATGACAGGCAGACAGGAACAACAAAGAGATGAGTCCTTGGCCTGACATACAATGTGCTTGTTGAAAATGTTGTATCAGTGCTAAGGTGAGGATGGGTACCAAGTTAAAAAAATCTTTTCTCCAGAGACTGGGACCCAAGAGGGGGTGAGTCCTTGCAGGAAGAGAATGGTACCTCCTGCTTTTTCAACTTATATAATGTTCTTTTCAGAAAGTTGCTCAAGGACCTTGCCTTCTTGCAGTCTACAGAATTCATTCTCGTGAGCATGGTTCTGGAAAAATCATAACAATAGAAAGGAGTTTGGTTGTCTGTCCCAAGATTGCATAAAGCGGTGCCACAACATCCTTACTTTTTTTTTTCTTGAGAGTCTCCCTTCCTCTAGTGAACATGCACTGTGGAAATGTCTGGTTTGACCTCACAGAAACATTTCTTTGTTATGCTTCAGCTGTTGCAGAGAAACATGGTGGTTTTCCATCCCTTCTGCTGTTTGTTTGAACTCAGGACTACCTGGTTGTGCAGATACTATATGTAAAAAAAAAAAAAAAAAAAAAAAAGCTGTAAACAGGAAGGAAGAAATGAGCATAAAAATTACAGCTTGGACTAGAACCTCAAATCCTCCAAATTCTCCGTGTGCTCCTGCAGGAGAGAGACAGCAAGGGCTGGGCTGGAGTGGCAAGAATATGAAAAGGAATTTTGGCTGTTTCAGTGGATACACTCGTGTGATTGCAATTCCAGAGGAATGCTTAGCTCCTCTCAGGCAGGCTGAATCAGCCCAGCTACATTGACAGCTTGCCTTTTTTATACCATACAGGTATCCAACTGGCTGAACTTGATCTGTCCTAGATGCATAACTTATGGTGAAGCAATATATATTTTAACTTTGGTGCTCTACAAAGTTTGCAAACCTTATTTGGTGGAATAATTGTCTTGGGAACTTGTATGTATCTAGACTTGGGGACTCAGAGGGCTTATCTTTGTGCAAGAGGCTGAGCTTTGCCTGAAAGCCACTTGTATGCTGATGAAGACTGGGAGAGAAAAAGCCAGACTGATGAGTGCATGTAGTTCTTGATGATAAATATGATCCTAAGCTCCTTTTAGGGGTTCATACCCTTCAGCTGAGTCTTTCTGAGTATCCAGGCTCTCTGCTGGTCCATCCCTCCATGAAGCATTTTGTCTCATCTGAAGATTAGTGTCAATGAAAGACGGGATCTGTTGCTTTCTGGACCTGCCTATCTTTGTGCATTCACTATTGAGAGAATTTGAAAATCAGCAGGATCAAGATGCCCGACTTTTAAGCAGTAACCTGAGCAAGTGGCAAAGGCAATGTCTGTGATTAAGGCAAAAGCTTAGGGTACTGGGGAAGGTCATCTGAAGCTACTCCTGTCATCAGCCTTTGCATTTCTTGAAAATGTTTTTCAAGTGTACTCTGGCCTTTTTATTTGGAAGTTTTAATTTAATCCTGTGTAGGCAGGAGTTATTCAAAGATTTTTACCCAATTAACCAGAATCTTGAAGTTTCCTTCTTGCAGAAACTAACTGCTAGCAAAAATTACCCCTCTCTGGGGATCATGTACTTCTGAAGTTGCACAATAAATGCTACTAAGTAGATCACTTGAGATCCCAGTTTTGGAGCATACAAATGCCTCCAATATCTGCAGGTACCTTGGCATTGCCTTGTCTCCTGAGGACTTAGGATCCTGCAGAGACAGCTCTCTCCCTGCCTGATCTTACAAGGTCCAGCTAATCTCATCTCCACCTAACAGGATTATGCACAGCAACTTTGCACCACAGCAAGGACTTCTAAACTTGGATTGGATGAAGCAGAATTTAGGAAATGTGCCTGCAGACAAGAGGCACACCCAGGGCAGGAATAACTCTAACGGGCTCAGGAAAGCAGGCTAGCTATTCATAGGAAGGCTGCCTCTGTCTCTGGCTGGGGAGGAGGGAGTCAGGGCATTGAATGGTACAGTAAGCAGTGTTCTAGTGCTGATGGCTGGGAATAGCTCATGTCCCAAGCCCACGGAGCCTGCAAGCATTTCTATCTGTCTTTTTCAGCTCTCCTCCTCTTCTAGTGTTTGCTCATCTCATATTACTGATCTACCCAGCTTCCCTTCATCAGCAGCTACTGGGACCCTGCTGTGGCTGAAAACCAGAGTAAAGAAAATGCAACCTCCTCCCAAAAGTAAGGCAAACGGTGTGGTATCCCTCAAGTTTCCCTGAATGCTACTGATTCCTGAGCAGAAGTTAAAGTGTTGGAAAGCGAGTCAAGATGGTGCAGAGAAAGAGAAGGTCTTTGGCTTTGTAAATAGGAGACCAGCTTGTAGCAATTTGAATCCAGTGGCACCAGCAAAACTGTAAAAAACAGCAATAGCTAGGGGCTGCGGGAAAATCACAAAGTTGAAATAAATATTATGGTTCTGAAAGTCGGCACAAATAGGCTGGGAATTGAATTTGCTGACTTATCTACTCCTACTAAAGGAGAAAGAAATTTAGAAGAGGTGAAACAGTGCATAGCAGCTAAACACCTTGGGTTTTGATTTTTTTTTCACCTCCGGAACTGCAGTGATAACTTAGGTGTTTTTGCCCAAAAGCCAAAGACCACAACAGGCCATTTTGTGCAGTACCATGCCATCAAAACTAATAGTGCAGTGCTGAAAAACTGCAGACACTACCAAATACTCTGCTCTAATTATTTTCATTCATCTAAGGGTTACTTCAGAATACAAAGTCTTCTGTGATATTCAGGCTCGCAGTGAGGCAAGACCCGGAAAAGACCAAACACTATTTTCTGAGGCTGTAACCTTATCATCTGAGACTCACAGAGCGCTTTGGATCTCCTCACGAGCACGTCCCAGAGACAGGAAGTTGCTATCACATTCTGGAGATGGGCTGTATATTTAAGCTGGCTGACCCACAGAGCAATGACTCACCTCAAACCCTGCCAGCTTTCTCAGCTCTCTTTGATTGCTTAGTCTTGAAATTACTCAATTCCAGTCTTCTGACTTTGCTTCCTACAAGTTCTGGTTGGTTCCCCTCCCTCTGTTGGGTGGATTCTCCTTGGGAGTCTTTACAATGCCTAATGAACCTCAGGTTGTGGCTGATATGAGGTGGTTTTGAGCTGTTTGACAGCTTTGGGACAATCTTTAAAGCCCTTGGTCCCACAGCTTCTAGAGTTGTGCCTTTGGTGGGGTTTGCTCAAGTAAGGAGTTTGCTTTGGTCCTCCAAGAGATAGGCAGAGTTAGCTCAATCAAATTAAATTACCAAGTACTGTTTGATTAAAAGCTTAACCCAAGCTGCTTGTGACTTCCCTGGCAGCCAGGGCTGATCCAGTCTGTGCAACAGCACGACTGGGGCTTTGCACCATTCCTGTCCAGGGAACCATGTGCTGGATGGAGTTACCCTGGCACTCAACTTGCCTCCAAGATTTTTAAAGCCTCTGCTTAAACATGAGCTAGAGCAGCTACAAATAGCAACCAGTGGCCCCTGGTTAACCCAAGGGCTTTGATCGTGGAACTGGCTCAGTGAATGAGTCATTGGCTGTTCACAACCTCAGCTCTCACATCGAATGGGGGACAAGCTCATCACTGCTCCTGGTTTGTTGCTGCCTTGTAGTGTGGAGGGGTGGGAATGTGTTCCATTTAACACCTCCAAATATGAAAATATTTATTTTTCTATTATATGACAATAAAAATGCTTGTACATAATTACAACATACAATTCATAATTGAAAATATAAAGCATAAATTTCAAATTAGGACTTAAGTGCAAAGCAATCTGTAATATCAAAAGGTGAATAATATAATTACAATAAATGTCTTGATAAAGGGTTGGAAGCAGCTGCCTCAGGGAGGGAAGGACATTTGACACCAACATTGCAAAGGCAGAAATGTCCCCATCTGGTATGGATGCTGCAGTGCATAGTCTGTCACGGGTTTGACCGCTGCCTACCCAAGTGCTACTGCCCCCAGCATTTCTTATCTGCATGAGCACACATCCTATTTATTGAGCGGACTTCCTTTGTTTTGCAGCTCACTCTCCCTTAAGAGTGTGTTATTGTCTTATGATCAGACATCGTGGTTGCAATATGCACAGCATCCAGGTTTAATTGCCTTCTCCATGTCATTCCAAAGTGTGAGTCTCTTTAATCATTGTCAGGGCTGTGTTCCCTGCTGCCAGGCACTGCCAAGGCTGTATGTGGAGCACTGTGCCCAGTTTGTGTCCCCAGTGTGAGATAAATGTTGACAGGCTTCAGCCCAGTGGCTGCCACCAGACAGGAGCATGTGGCATGTAAGGAGACACCAAGGGAGATGGGCTTCTTCAGCCCAGAGGAGAAACAACAAATAGTACCCCACTCTGTGTGAGAGGCAGACAGTGAATGCAGAGCCAAACCTTCTCAGAAGTACCCAGTGAAAGGACAAGAGCCAACAGGCACTTCTGCAACACAGGGACCTCTGACAAGACAGGTGGAAACCACTGCTCCAGAACAACTGGATGGCAGTACATGGCCCAGAGCAGTGCTTGCACCTCCATCCTTGGGAACCAGTCTTGCCCAAACATCCTGTGCTGACTGTGAGTGTCCCTCACGCAAGGAGTGAGGATGGGACAGACACCTCCAGAGCACCATTCTGCACATATCTATCCACAACTGAATGATTATATTTCCCCATTTGAAACTGTTGCCCCCTGAAAGCATTGATGGCTACTGAGGCCCCTGATGCGGTCTGTGGTAGTTCACAGACTCATCTCAGTGGACCAATGTTCTCACAGGAGCAGGCAAAACCCTATAGTGCTTAAAATGAAGAGTATGTACTACAGTGAGCAAATACAGTCTGATGAAAGGCAGACAAGACATGGAGAACTCATGTATCAGCATGGCATTTAATGTAACATTTAATATCCAGCAAGATATCCTAGTCTAAGGTAAACACGTGCATCCCTTACTAATATAGAGATATATTATTCTGCATGAAGTAATTAAGCCTCTCTGCAGGCTGTGCACAAGTGAAGTGGCTCACAGACCTTTGCCCACAGTGCACAATGTGACTCTTGCACCTCTGGAGATTCCTGCCTGTCTTAGCTCCCGCTGCAGCCCAGATGGGCTCCTGCTGGGTACCACTGCTCCCCACAACATGCTCATCTGCCATCTGCACTGCAGACTTAAGTAAGTTTGGCTGGTTTGTTTCACTGCTCACTCTGAATGAAGTGAATTCTACATGAATGAAGATCATATCAGGGATCCTGTCAACCCATCAGCTGCTATCAAGAGACCACTCTTTTTCCACTTGTAAAGGAGGTGTATGTAAAATGTGCCACTCCCTGTCACAGGACCTTGTGGATACTAAAAACTGATGTGAGTTCAAAAAGGGACTATATATATTCACAGAATCAAAATGCCACTGTTGCCTGCAAAGACACTCCCACCTTTTCAGGAAATCCTTGATCTGCAAATCAGCTTGGCTGGGAAAGTACTCACAAGAGAAATCACTACAGGCTTGCCCAGCATTTATTTTCCTTAGGTGTCTGCCATACCTCTCTCCCAAATAGGGTGAGGGGAGAGATGGACAACACTTGAGCTTAAGGTTTTACAAAAAAGCTTACTCAGTGTCACAGGTGTATTGGAATTTCTCCCTAGAAATCTCCACAGAAGGCAAAATTCTATGGGAAGAGAGGGTCAGATGCAGAGCAGAGCAAGACAGCCCAGCTCCTCCCTACCTGAGGGCTCCTGTGTAGAATCACAGAATAGTTGAGGTTGGAAAAGATCTTCAAGATTGTCAAGTCCAATCCTTAAGCCAGCAGTGCCAAATCCAGCACTACACCATGTTCCTAAGCACCACATCTACATGTCTTTTAATATTCTCTAGATGTTAAGGCAGGTGAAAGCCATAGTCTCTGATTTTGGTGGTGAGACAATCACAAACTAGACCATTTGGTGTTAAAAGTACCAAGGCTTCTAGGGAGCTAATAAATTAACAGCACCATTCTGGTATGTCTGGCCATAAGCTGAACTGGCAGTTTTTCAGCGAATCCTTGGGGTTTCCAAATAACTTGAAATCACCTGTGGATACAAGTAGTGACAGCCATCCTGATGCTTCCCCACCTGCATGCTTCAGTTGGGGAACCCAGGAAGCTCTGGTAACTCCAACCATCCTGTAACGGGAGAGCTGGAACTAACAGCAAAGGCACTGGTGAGCAGCACTGGCATAAAACTCAAAGGTGCCTGCCCTGTGGCAGGTGAAATGAGTCTCTGCTTGATAAGACACAGGGCCATGAGAAGTAACAGCCTAAGAGTCTGTGATTTCTGTGATTCTTTGAGCAAAAAAAAAACAAATTATCATCTAAAAGCTGCCCTTTTGTCAACACTAGCACCCCAACTTCTGTGCAGCTGGCTCAGCGCCTGGACAGGGAAGGGCCCAGATGTGGCTAGTAGTATTTGAGCTTGAGGGCTCACGTGTCTAGAAAAAGCCTGATAAGAGCCAGGAATGCAAGTGGTCCTGAAATAGGAATAAGGGCAGCTGGGGAAAGCCTCATATGGATACATGGGCTGGGGCAGTGGGGCTTGGTATGCAAGGAGATGACACCTGCCCCACACACTCAGTGTCACATTTCACTCCCAAGGAGACACATGGGGTGAGTGACATGTGCTGTGTCTCAAAGGCACTGTGGACACTGCCCTTGGCCTGCCCTACACAGAGCTGCAGGAGCAGGGGGGTCATTTTCCCCAGCAGTTCCCAGAGCTTGAGCAGGCCTCCATGGAACTTTGAGTGATGAAGAGTGGCCCTGCCTGCCCAGCCATGCACACCACACAGCCCTTTGAATTGTGTGGCATGTGCCCCACATGTCAAATGCAAAAACATTGCTGTCACTGTCATCTGAGAGGTCCCCAAGCCTGGCCACCATAGTAGAGCCCCAGTAGGTGCACAGCCCTCCCTGGCCTCCCTCTGGGATGTCCCAGGACTGTGATGAGGCACAGCCCACCCTGCTGCCCTTCCAAGTTCCCCAGCCTCAGTCTTTGCCTCTTTGGGTGAGGTTTTGGCATTTGAGCCAACCATAGCATTCTCATTGTGAGTTGCTATTTTGTTGGCCTAGTTTGGGGAGCATCACAGGGAGAGGGAAAAGATGGTTTTTCTACATTTCCGTGTCTCACAGGTCTCTGTGGTGTTGTTTATAATTGACCTGTCCACAGGCAATCTGGAATTTGGGCTGAGGCGTCTGACCCAAAGCCAGTCCAGACACTGCCATCAGAGCAAGGTGTAAATTCAGGGGAAGATCAAAGTCAGAATTCAGCTCCAAAGCATGGAGCAGTGTCTGGAGGTTCCCTCATGGTTTGTCTTTCCTATGCTGGATGGGTTTTGCTTTTACCAGAGGTTGTGACCCAGTTTCTGTTTCAGTGACCAGGTCTGACAGTGACCAAAGATCATCCAAAAGAAGCTCCTGAGCTTTCCTGAGTTTTTTTACTTGGTTGTCTGAGATATCCCAGCATAAGGTAAGGCAAACTCCTTTCTCGAGCAATCTAGAGACTGCAAGAGACAGGCATGGGCTGACATCTGGGAGCAGTGTGTTAGATAAGCCCAGCACCAAGCAACGTGACAGCCAGCCAATATGTGCCATGTGAGTATTGGAAACTATTATCTAACCTATAAGTAAACATTGTCCTTATCTTGCTCTTCCTTTCATCTTATGAAAAAGGATATTCAAACTCTCTCTAATTTTTTTTTAAGTTGTTTAATGCTTTTCAGTCTCAGCCTGGACTCAGCTTGGAGGAAAAAGCAAGTGGGTGCTCACGCTGAGCAGTTGTAGCCAAGAAAGATGGCTACAAAAACAATGCTCCATGGGCATTGTTGCCAAGTCCCCTGTGCTGGTGGTGGGTGCTCTTTGAGGTGCACAGGGCTCATGTCTGATTAGTTCAGTCTTAGCTCCAGGCTTCAAACAAACATGGTGAGCAAATGCATTCCAGAAGGTGCCTCCAGCAAGCAGCACTGTGGCTTCCTTGTCATCCCTCTGGGGACTGCAAGATTTCCTTTTCCTTGGCTGTCTAGACTTCCTGGGAGGTCTCTGCTGATCCACCTCAGGCACAAGCAGCTGTACCTTAAGCAAGTGCCTCTGTGCAGCCCTTTCCTCAGGCTCTCTATCACCGCAGAGTTTAATCTAAACCAGACTTTTCCTCTAGGCAGGCCTGGAGGATGGCAGCAGAAACCCAAATTTCCCTTCTTGCAAATGCAAGAGGAACGTGGGAGCCCCAGCTCAGCAGAGGCTGAAAGGCTGGCAAAGAGTCCAATTGAGTAAAGTGCCTGTTTCATATCCAGTGGAGATACAATGTAAACATGCCAAAAATTCTCTGCCATTAATCCTATCCACAAACTCAAATTTTTGGGAAACCAACTGCAAACAGTATCTCAGCATATAGATCTGCTCCTGGTCTGCTTTGCTTCCATTCTCTCTTCCCCATGTAGTGGTGTTCAAGACCAAAGTGAAACAAGGGCTGAATGAAGGAGTAGAAAGCTTCTCTAACTCCACAGAAGTGCAGGAAACTGAGTGTGGTCAAAAGCTGGAAAAGAAGCATTAAGGAATTTCAGACTAAATCACCTTAACTCTGTCCACTGAGCTGATGGGAGAAGTCCCTCTGTTTTGCCCAGTGGTAGGATTGAGACAGTGAAACAGGGGATCTGCAGAAGGGTCTTGAGGCTCCCCTGTGGTAGGTGGTACAAGACCCAGTGGGGCCTTTCCCTGCCTGGTTTGGAGCATCCCCTTCCCTCATGGCATGGGGAGCAGGAAGTTTGTGCTTGCTGCTGATCACATAGAGATGGTGAGCCTGTGACTGTGCTCTTTAGCAGCTCTGGCCCTATGTGACTAGTATTTCTTTCCAGAAGTTTCCAGAACTATTCTCTTGTATTCTATAATGTTCAATGGTATTGAATTGTTAGGGAGTACATTAAGCTTTCGATAAATGCCACTAATTCCAACACCCACAGAAATACCATATATTACAATGTTTTAATCCAGTCCATACTGCACGAATGAGGTATGTTATTTGCCAGTGTTTTGAAGTCAGGCAGAGTGATTGGGAAGAGCCTCTACACTTTCCAAGTTTATATCGAGGCCTCAGATGTACCAGAAGTACCAGATTTATGCTGAGCAGGGCTGCTGAAGAGTGTGGTGAGCTCTGTACCTGTGCAGCCCTGGAGCACAAAGTAAGCACAGACCCCTACCAGACATTCAGCTTCAGCTGGAGAGAGGAGCCACCAAGATCTCATGTCCTTCTTGGGTGGCTGGGGTCAGACTCCCCTCTGTGAAGATGTTTTTCCCTGGCATCCTGCTGGGATGGGGCCAGGCCTTGGCAGGTGCTTGATTGTCTCTCAGGTACTATCAGGATGAAATGTTTGTGCCTTGCTGGGCTGGTATGGCTCAGCAGCAGCTACATAACACCAAACCCCGAGTGTCTGCACTGAGACTGAGCATTGTACTTCATCCCTTCCTCCAGAGCTAGGCAGGTACACTCGAGGAAACCTCTGGCAGCTGGTTTCATGGTAGTCCTGCAAGACCAAAATCTCACTCCTGCTGTTTTACTTTTTGCTGCCAGGCTGGGGCTGCTTTAATAAGACACAGTTATTTACCATGGCCTCTGGAATGCCTGCTGAGCCTGTGCTGTGCTCTGCCCTGGAGGCTGCCTGGGTTTGGGGCTCTCACTGAGACTGGGAGGTGCTGGCAGACTCAGACAGACTGAGCTCCTGAGTGTGTAACCCCAGGGTTATCTCTGAAACACCAAAGAGCCTGGCAGGTTGTATGCAAGTGCAGCTAATAGGGGGGAAGGTTTCTCAGCCCTTGAGCTTTTCCTAATTACTTTCTGCCTCCTTTATTGCTTTTATTGTCTCCCCAAAGGCCTGGGAATGCCTTAATTGGAGATGGGGGCCCTGTTGGTGGGTGCAAGGTTAAATATGTGCTTTTTCTTCATGAATAAGGCAATTTATATCCTGGCTAGAATCACACAATCATAGAATATACTGAGTTGGAAAGCAATGACAAAGGATTATCCAGTCCATCTCCTTGCCCTGCACAGGACAGCCCCAAGAATCACACCCTGTGCCTGAGAGTGCCTTCACCCTGTGGGTGAAGAACCTTTTCCTAATATCCAATCTAAATCTCCCCTCAGATGCTGTTCCCTCAGATTCTGTCCACTGGTCACAACAGAGAAGAGATCAGTGCCAGCTCCTCCTCTACCCCGTGTGAGGAAGCTGTAGACTATGGTGAAGCATATATTAGATGAGTGGACAGCTCACACATGCTGAAAATTTGGGCTGCCTTCTCTTTATCCTGGTATATCCATACCACACAGCCTGCTCAGGACAGAGTCTCACCCCAGCCACAAGGGATGCAATGACAATCACACCCAGCATCTCCTGTATGACAGCATCCTATGTGCCATCTCAATCTCCCTCCCAACCAGCTCAGGCAGTGCTGTTTGCTCGTGGTGGTGTCACCTGCCCCTTGGTACTTCCCAAAAAGCCACAAGGCCACAGGGAACATATTTGGCTGGATCAGCACAGCTACACGCCTATGAAGCTAGAGCCCAATAGTCATAGTCCTAAGGCTCACACATCTTTGTTTCCCAGAAAAAGAATGTAGCTGGGCCATGTATTTGTGCTAGGTGCTGCAATCTGTGGCTGCCCAAAGCTCTAGTTTGCAGTAGATATATTGCTACAGCCAACCCCAGGGCTTTCCAAAGGAACTGGCAGCATCCACTCACTGCAGGAGAGCCATGCTGAAGGTCTCAAGCCTACTGTTCTCTGCAAAGCTCTTCCTTTGCTATGGCAAGAGCACATTCCAAGGGTGCTCAGGGCAAGAGAAAAGCAAGTGGTCCCCTGGAAAGCAGAGCTAGCAACTCATTGCCTTGATGCTCCATGTCTTTGTTTGATAGCACTGCAGAGATGAGGTGAGGTTCTGCCAGGAGGTCTGCTGCCTCTGCTGGGCTTGATCTTTCTGGAAGCAGGATATTTTGGAGACCCTGTGCTTGGGTCTAAATCTGGCTTATGGCTGGCTGTTGACCTGTGGGTTTAAAAGGTTTTGAGAAAGGGATTCAGACTGACTGGCCAGTATCAAACAACCCCTGCATGTAGGAAAAGGGGTTAAACCAGAGTGAGCTAGACAGAATGGAACATGGTGCCACCCTGAAATAAGAAAACTAGTGCAGTGCTTTATGTCCCAGGATTTAGTGGCACAGTCCCTGCAAGGAACAACCAAATGTTCAATGCTGACACTCCTACATTGCTCTGAAGGAAAAATGCAGAGACAGACTGCTTCCAGAAAGGTGGCTGTGCCCTGGAGGGTGGATGTCAGCACTTCCCCATGCATTTGGGCACCTCCTGGGAGACTGACAGTCTCTAAGAAAAGCCTTGAACACTTAAAAAATCAGGACCTTGGTAGCTTCTGGGCATCTCACTGGAAAAGACAGGTCAGATTACAGGAGATTTAAAAATCTTCCCTCAGGTTTTCCAGGGAGAGCTGGTGGGGCATCTTACCAACGCCACCCAAGACAAGGTAAAGTCAGAGTGAGCAGTAGTATAGGCAAAATCTTTTGCATTTATTCATTAAAAGTTGATTAAATTAAAATTCTGGCAGTTAAATGAAAGAAAGACTACATCTTGGAAATGAAAACCCTGCCCTGAGATGCGGAATTAGCCTCTAAGCAGAAAGCCCATTTGAATACTTCTTATGAGAAATTGAGGCAGTGTCAGAGTCATGGCTACAGGGCTCTCTCGTCCACTTGTTTTCCAGTCTCATCCCAGAGAGTTTGACATGGCAGTGGCAGAGTTGTCCCAGATGTTAAGCTCTGGAGACTTTAGGATTGTTTTAAATAATGTGGGCTGCTTGCTTAGCTGAACCAGTCTCTCTGCCAACACACTTGCTATGTATAACAAAAACACTCCATTTTTGGCTTCAAGCACACTTTCCATGTAATCAATGCAAAAAATTAAGTGGCCACAGTATGTCATGAAGGTAAGAAGATAATCCAAACCTCCTACCTCACCAAATCACAAAATAAGTCCCTTATTTATTTAACATTACAGGAAAGAAACAATTTAATCTACCAGCCATAAAGATAACACTCATTTAACTTGGTTGCTGCGAGCACTAGGAACTTGATACAGCAAGCTCCTCTGTGACTAGGCAATTGTTTCTATTTTTGTAGGGACTGGTATTCATGAGATTAAGCAAGATGCTCTGGATGCAGCCCCAGCTCCCTGGGTGCCTGTTTTTGGGCAGTACTGTGTTTTGGGCAGCAGCAGTGTTTTTCATGGGGCTAAAAGCCGAGTCAGTGTGAAGCTGTGTGTGGTGCAGTTTGACCTGGCAAAAAACAAAGCTGCTGTGAATCAGGAAATAAAGCAAAAATGCCTGTCCTGCATGAGACTTTTGGAATCTTTTTAGAAGGATTTATGCAGTGTTTTTCCAGGGAGGAATACAAATGCTGTCTATTTATGTTGCTCGCTCCCATCAAATTTTCATGGAGTGCTCCTCCCTTTTGCTTGAACATTGGGATTTCTCTGCTGGTTCCAAGCTCAAGGCAAACAGACACTCAACAATAAAGACTAAATGCAGCACATACCAAGCCCATCACAAAATGTCGACCCTACAGTAGCAAACAGCTCAGTTGCCTGAGCTAGTGCCCTTCTTGCTCCAACTGCTCACCTTCCTGCCATCTGCTAGGTAAGGTCCACACAGGTAGGGATGTAAGGAGTTCTCCTACACACGAAATCCTACATCTGAGATTTGCACTGGGCTTGGGCTCAGACCCAGGTTGATGAGAAGCACCTTCTTCTGGCTGAAGAATGAGGCTTGGCCACACTATGTCCCAGCAGGATGTTCCACAGGAAGCTATGCAAGTATGTGCCAGCTTCAGCAGGGATGCCCTATTTCACAGGCACCTGGCTGCTAGCTGCAGCTCTCGGGATGTCAAGGCATGGAATAACCCCTGTCCTGTCTGAGACAGGCCTTTGGAATGTCTAGGAAAGGGACAAAATGGAAATGCTGCAGTTTATCTGCAGCCAGGGTGTTCCCATGTCTCAGATGCTCTGCACAACAATGGCCTCCCCAGAGCCAAAGAGCACCAAGGATTTTTAAAGGTCTGGGATGGTTTCTACACCGTGAACAGAGTAGGTATATTCAGCCTTGAGAGGGCAGACGTGAGCAGGCAGGGAGGAACTGTCTTTCACGCAGTTAAGCTCTTGGGTGTCCTGTTTTAAGGAAGCAAGGGGAGCTGGTTTCTTTCCACAGTGCAGAACTGAGAGGAGGAAGTCTCCACTGTGGGATATTGAGGTTTGCAAGAGTTCAAAAAGGAATACCTTGAAGAAAAAGCCATCAAGGGCTATTAGATGGAGACACCATGTCTGGCTCAAGAAATGCTGATCACTGAACCTTGGGTGAGGTTTCAGAGAGAACTGCATCTTTTCCCAGTTCTCTCTTCCTTAAGCATAATTTCTTCTTCATTGTGGCTTTTTTTTTTTTTCCCCTTAATTTTGTTCAAAGCTCCTCGGGAAACAAGAAAGGGGATAATATGTGGAGCACAGGCTGTCCCAGGGTTATAAGGCTTTACTGCTTGCTGGCAGTAAGGTAAGATCACTGGTGATAGCCTGAGAGGAGGGCAGATTGGCCTGTTTTATAGCCTCCTTTGTCTCCCTGCAGCTCTCAGTACTACTCAGTCATTAAAGAAGTGACCCTGAAAAGTATTGGCTGAGGATGAGGTTTGCTTCCTTCAAGAGTGGCTTCAGCATGTGCTTCACATCACAGTGGGCTGCACTCTCACCCCAGGCTTGGAGCAATCAAAGTAGGTGAGGCTTTAATGCAAACACTGAGAGCAGGAATCAGTGGCTCCAGGGCAACATCGTGAGACAAGGGGGACATCCTGGTCCAGGACACCAATTGGGCTCCTGGGAGTGAGAGCCAAGTGCACCTAGATCCCAACCTGCACCGTGATGTTCAGGGAGGGAACATGCATGGGCGGGTTGAAGAAGCCGTGATGTACCTGCTACCTGCTCCAGCTGAGCCTCGTGTTAGTGGCCAAGTGCAGATGCAGCCTTCATTATACAGAGAATGAGGAAAAATCTGCAGGTAGGTGGAAATCAGAAAGCCAAACTCCCTTCTTAAAAAAAAGTGAAGATATCTGATCAGAGGTGGGTGGGGAGGAACTGTTCTGGGGGCACGTTAAAGCCAGGCTAGTTTTCCAAACAATGGTGAATCGGATGTTTTCTTGTGAAGTTATATGCATCTAGAAAGAGATGACAAAGACAATTATTTTTCTTGGTATGCCTTACTAAGCAGATAAAAACAGTGATGTGATGCTAACGGGAATCTGTGATGACAAAGCAATTTTGGGTTGGCTGCTTCTGGAAGAGGAAGGCCTTTCCCCATTATTTGGGTTTTTACTCTGATAGACATGAGGTCAGGCAGGGGATACAGTGAGAAAGCATCTTTACCTGGGCTCTTCACTCTTGTGTTGAAGGGATGTGTGCAGAACCAGAAACCTTGTCCAGGGTATGGACAAAGAAGAACTTGGACTTACTAAACAGAGGATGGAAAACAGAACAGGAAAGAAAAGTGCTGATTTGTTTTTTTTCCTTTTGTTTCTGAAGAGTTTTACTTTCTTTGGAATAGAGCAAGGTGTGTCCAGCTGTTTGTTTCCTTGGAAAAAGGAAAAAAAAAACTGCCAGACCCTGGTCACAAAAGTTAGAAACATATTGGTCCAAGGTGGCATCTTGCCTGAAAGTAGGACTGGCTGGAGGGGTGAACAAGAAGTGTGTGTGACACACACTTTAAAGAGTGGAGGCACTGCCGGAAAGCAGAGTGGGACACAGATATGAGCCCAGAGGAGACAGTGAAGGGTCAGCCATTGCTCACAGCAGCTGACATCATCTTCCATAATGATGAATTCAATCCCAGTCATTATAAGCAGCAGTGAATGCTGCCCTTTTTCCAGCCACAGGCTCAATCTTTGCAGGCAATCTCCCCCATCTGTGCAGGGGACACTCAGCTGCTCAGGGATGGGTTGCTCGCCTTCCCACTCTCTTGGCCATGCCCTGCAGCAGTGGGGAACAGCAGCACTTCACACTGCTCTAAATATCATGTCCAGGATACGCTGACCTCATGGACCTGCCTGGCAGGAAACACCTCAGTGAATCAGGGTATCAAAGGACTGGAAACAGTCCTTCAACATCCACGTAGGTGTGTGTGAATCTGTATAGGCACCTGCCTAAATATGCATGTGTGTATACACAGAGATGAATGTGTGTGTCACCAAGTGGCAGAGCCCTCATGTCCTCTTAGCACAGCTATCTCACAGAGCCCTGGATGTCTGCAGTCCTGGGGAGATGCTTCTGCCTTGTTGGTGCAGGCTGGCAGTGATTTTCCCTTCCTGCTCCCAGTGTAGAAGGATCAGAACCCCAGAGCCAGGCAAGGAGACTTGTCCCTCACCATCCTGTCCTCAGCTAAACCTAGGCTTGGCCTTCTTGCAGCAACCTTGTCCCAGCTCCCCAGCAAGGGTGTAGGGAAGCTTTGAGCAGGGTTTGGTGCCAAGCTATGAGGCTGAAAGTTGGGATGTGCGACAGGGCTGTTGTTAAGCTGAGCATGGGTTATGGCATCTGCAGGTGTGGAGGTCCTGAATTCCTTCTCCGTTGCCTCCAGGACTCACGGTTAACTCGCAGAGCCTGGGAGAGCAGAACAAGGCCGGATCTTCCTGCAGCCTTCTGCTGCTCCCCAGTGGCGGCGTGGAGATGCACCACAGGCGGATCCTGAAGGGTGAAGCCCGGACGGGAGACGGTGAAGGAGCTGCGGCGTCTCGAAGTGGAGACGTGATTTCTTTCTCCATCTTCCCCAGATCTCACAGTTAATTCTCAGCGGGCTAGGGAACAGTAGGGTGACAAGGATGTGGAGGAGATATAATCACAGGCCTAGAGTTTTTTTTTAAAGAAGCAAATATTTTTGGAACCTTTCAGGGCAGTAGACAGTACCTTGTGGGTTTATTTCCCCAAATCAATGAAAGCTCAAAACGGTCTCAATTTCCTTATCCTCATAATTCACTTGCTTCTTAAAAAGATCTTCCTACCCGGCTGTGTTATGAAATAAAAAGCATGAAGGCAAACACATCAAATTTCCAACCTGCCTAGGCTGTTGAAAGCAGTGTAGCTCTTGCTACTGCAGAGAACAAGAAATTGTTTCCTTAGTGTATTCATAAAATTAGTCTTCCAAATTGCCTGAATGTTGTTCCTTTCAAACCCCTTGTAATTAAGGGAAATAATACTGTGGTAAACGATGCTGTTTCTTTAAGCATCTTGCCAGGCTGTATCACAGCAGGTGCTAGTATTTCCCAGTTCTCCCCGGTGGTGCCTTAAGTTTGTAAACTTGAATTTTTCAAGGCTGTTTGGCCTTTGGGATGTGGGAGGACTTACCCACACACAGATCTCAGTGTTGGTGCTCCTCCTGCCTATGCTGAGGCTCTTGGAGGCTGGAGGTGCCACTTATGAGACCACTCTGTTGCTCATTACATGCCCCCTGAGGCAGGTGCTGCCACCACCCCTGTTTGCTTTTGCTGGGCACTGAGCTGGCCGTGAGGGTGTAGGTTGGAGGGACATTTAAGCAAAAGAAAGACAATGCTGCTAAGAGAGCAAAGTGGAAAAATAGCAAATGAAAGACAATGTCTCCAGCCATCTCCTATCCCTCTAGCAGAGCATCTGTCACCCACTTTGCAAGGCCATCCTGGGACAGAGTTACTGAGATTACTTGATATGTCAGGGAGTCTGGGCACCAGACCAGGGCACCACTCTGCAAGTCTCACGGAAGTGTTGCTATCAGTGTGGCTGTGAGCCAGACCCTGAAATAGGAGTTGTTCTTGGGGGCACAGGATTGAAAAAAGGTTTTTTTCTTACCTGGAAAAAGCTTCAGTTTTTGAAAAATAGTTTGTAATGCTCTCCATTTTTTTTTTAAGCACTTAATAAGATGATTTCCTAGGAAGAAATAGGTATTTCATGAAATCCAGTTTTCCCACTGGCAGAAATTTTAGTCAACAGATTGCAGGCAGTTTAATTTTTGAGCAGAGTCAGGCCACACAGCACAGAGGCAAGTAGAGCTGTCCTTTCTTTATGGAAACAAGATTACAGAAGCTTGGTAACTGATATGAGGCAGTGTCCCACAGAATTTTTGTTGTCTATTTTTTTAACAGCATGATGTCCCTTATCTTTAGGAAAAGAGTGCTTAAAAGTGACTGGAAAGGAACAGGAATACATCGATAACAAGAAGAGAATGTGATCAATCATACAGCAGAAAAGATACTGTAATTTTTGATGAACAATATAAAATCAATCATACTATTTAATGTGAAACTGCCTTTGAATGTTTGAAAAAAAAAAGTTCTTGCTGTACTTGGAATAGTTAAAGGTGCTAAAGGGACATGATGCTGGACTTTTTTATAGCATTTTTCATGCTCCTGTTCATGTGAGCACAGATTTGCTCCCTCTCATTTTGGTGTCAGCCTTCTCCAATCATCAAGCCTCCCTTAGATTTTGGAGGCAGAGAAGGGAGAATCTAAATGTCAATGAGAAAAGGAGACTTCCCTACTAATGCAACGGCAAAGAAAAAAACCAGAAAATATCCAGAAAAAATTCTCCCAAAGTCCAGGAAAAAAATAACCAGTACGTCATAGAGAAGAAGTCACTGTAGGTACATATAAATAAAATTATGTACAGTGGGCTATTGCCTGTACATACATATAATCTCTATGTTCTTTTGTCTATACACATGTGTTTGAAATACTCTGACTTTAAATCATGCTTCTAAAAAAATCTCCTGCATTTCAAGAGGCTGGCCACATCACGTGTCCTTTCCCTCACTTCCGCCCCAGCTCCCCAAGCAAATGCTCAGGTGCACTGGGCATTTCTACTGTACCCACTAACTTCAAGACCCTTTTTCACAGTCCTTCTGCTGCCACTTGCCCTTCCCAGCCAGCCAGTGTGAGGAGTTATTGCTTTGGTGGTGTGGGTACAATGTGGGGTGGCAGAGCTGGGGTATAGGGCAGATCGCCAGGGTTCTAACACAAATCTCAGCATTGTCCTAGAGGTGTGAGGAGGGCACGGGAGCTTTCTGGATAGTCTTGGGGTTGCCTGGATACTGCTTTGTCCTTTCTACTCTCCCCCCTGACCACTAAGAACCACTTTGCCTGGTGTTCCTGCTCATCATCCCTGGGACCTGCATACTTGTGTTTCCTGGGGAGTGCCTGAGGAAGTCAGTTGCCCAGAGCTACTGGGATGCTGCCCAGAGAGACAGTTGGGTGTGGGCAGCACACCTCAGGACAAATGTCATGCCACCGGCCTGGGGTATCTCCTTTGTGCCGGTGCACTGGGCCTCCTGACCCAGAGCTGTGCAACACCCTGATCTTTCCATCTGTCTGAGGGTGTCTCTGCCCTGAGCTTCCAGCTGACTTGGCTATGTCAGAGCCCTTCCTGGGCTAGCCCTGTGGCTGGTACCACCTCTTCCCCAGCACACGGAGAAAACATGTACATGCCAGAAGGTCTCACAGAAAGACAGTGGTGTCCGTAAGTGTGTACCCACTGCAGCAGCTTTCTAGACTCAGCTCTCATGCAGGGAGGTTAGATGGGGAGGCTGGAGAGGATGAGTGAGTGCACAGCACCCACAGGCCATGGATGTGCTTGGAGTACAGACCAGTCTTGGGGGTGGACAGAGTCTCATGCCACCACACGCAGCTGGCCGGGAGACAAGCCAATAGGGCAGCACATCGGCCGTTTCCCCTCGGTGTGTAGCGAGGCGTCCGCAAACTCCCGTGCCCCGGGGCCATCTCCGCGACTTGGGCGATTCCCCCGCTTTGCCTGATGGATGGGTCTCCTTTCTCAGACAGTGGCAGGTGCCTTATCCTGTCGCCGGCCTGTTTTCCTCCCCCGGCCGCTGCTCTCCCTCTCCTTGTTGTGCTGCAGCGGCTCTTTCACAGGGCTCAAGGTCGAGGCCGGCCGGCGGGGGGTGCGCGCAGCCCCCTGTTTTCGGGGGGTGGCCCCGCGTTCAAGGCTGCCGCTGCCTTCCCACGCCCGGCGCAGGTGCTGCGGGCCCGGTTCTCACGGCTGGCTCTCACAACAACCCCCGCCGGCGGGACGAGGCGGGGCGGGGGCCACGGGTCCCCCCGTGCCCCTCGGCTCTTGGCGGGCGGTGGGTGCCAAGAGCGACCGGCCCGGGACCGCAGCCGCCCCGCCCGAAGCCGGCGAGTGCCGTGTCCCGGCCGGGGGCTCCCCGGGGCAGCGCGGCGCAGCCCCCGCGGCGGCGGCGGCGGGGCGGGCGGGGGTCTCCGCGGGCGGCGGGCGGTACCCGCGGTGCCCAATGGCCGCCCGCGCCCGGACATAAAAGCGGCGGCCGCGGCTCCGCGCTCCCTCCGCCGGCCGGGCCCCCCCGGAGCCGCCCCTCCCCGCCGCCGCCGCCGCCATGGGCCGCCCCCCGCCGCCGCTCCGCCGGGTGCTCGTCTTCCTCAGCATCCTCCTGCCGCCGCTGCTGCCGCTGGCAGGGAACGCCGCTGGCGCCGGGACACGCCGCGCCCGTGAGCCAGGACCGAGGGGGGCGGGCCGGTGTGGGGGGGGGGAATCCCTCATCCCGAGGGGCTGCGGTGGGCGCCCGCCGCATCAGGGAAGCTTGCTCATCCCCCCGCGATGGGCAGTGGGGGTCCCCTGCCACTGAAGATGTCCCCGTTCTACTCATCTCCCGCTGGCATGTCCTTGACGCCTGTGCATACTTGTCACCCTGACAGCATGGGGACCCCTGCGTCCCGAGGGGCCCTGTACTACTGCCTAGAAGGCTTGGGGGGGTCCCTGCCTTCCCTGAGCGGGGACGAAGGGTGCAGTTCTTCTTCTAGCCCCGGAGGAGATCCAGAGGTGCCCCTGGATGCTACTGGTCCCTCCCCGCACGGGGCTATGCCGGGATGCTCAGGCGGCGAGCTGCAGCGGGGCTGTGCAGGTGGATGCCCGCTGCGGCCGCCCCGCCTGATCCCGGGCCCGGCTCCGTCTTGCCCGCAGCGGCTGCCAGCCCTTCGTGTGCAGCCTCACGCCAGGCGGCTTGCGTTTCCGGCTGCATCCCCGTTCCCTGGCTCTGCGATGGCGAGCAGCAGTGTCCTGACGGCGCGGACGAGCAGTGCGGTGAGTGGCACCCATCCAGTGTCATGGGGTGGCCTGGGGATTGTGCTGCACAGGCATCAAGGGGCCCTGGTGCTCTGGGGAGTGGTGGGGCAGGACAGGACAGAGGCACCTCAGTCTTTGCTGGCTCTGCCTGTGTAGCATCCTGCAAGGACATACATGCTTCAGCGGTCCTTGGGAATGTCTGTGGCATGAGTACACATCCTGGAACCTGTGCTCTTTGGGCACTGCCAGCACCTGTCCCGTGCCAGGATGAAGTGGACCCTTGTTGTTCTGCCATAGCAGTAGGTCCCAGTGACTGTGTGTTGTCCCTGCAGATGTTGCCTGTGGTGGAGACCCCCATGTCTGGCAGTGTGACGATGGCCGGTGTGTTTCTAGCAGCTGGCGCTGCGATGGTGCTGCTGACTGCCTGGATGGCTCCGATGAGCAGGACTGTGGTATGTACTCTCTGCTGGGGGGGCTGAGTGGGGTTGGCTGGGGATGCAGGGCAGGCTGGTGAGTGCTGCGCTGTTTCCTCAGTGTGCGGGACAAAGAAGGTTCAGTGTCCAGGCACCCACCACTGCATCCCACACTGGGAGCTGTGTGATCGGCACCAAGACTGTGAGGATGGCTGGGATGAGGAGGGGTGTCCTCAGCAGCCCTGTCTACCTGGGCAGTGGCAGTGCAGGAACAGGGTGTGCATCATGGCTGAGTGGAAGTGCAATGGGATTGACGACTGTGGTGATTCCTCTGATGAAGATGTCTGTGGTAAGCAAGAACATTGGATGCTCCTCAGTAGGGTGAGACTTGTCTGGGCCATGTGTGAATTAGGGACTGCTTTGTTCTCCTGGGCCCCAGCTTCCCTTGGGATGGTGGCAAGCTTCCCAGGAAGCTGTTGATGCTCTGAGGGGCCTCCCCATGAGTCTGGGACCCACGGTTTCCCCTGTGCCCAGGGTGTTGTTCCACCCTGCTGACATGAGCTGTGTGTGCCATAGCCCCCTGTACACCTGGTATGGTGCGGTGTGATGAGGGCAAGTGTATCCTGGAGTCCCTGATGTGCGATGACAAGGATGACTGCCTGGATGGCACAGATGAGCCCAGCACATGTGGTAAGTTACATGCAGCTGCTGGCTGCTGCCCATCTGGGTGGGGACAGGGGAAGGGGAGCCACAGAGCTGTCCTGCCTCATGTCACCCTTTGCTGTATCCCCACAGGTCGGAGCTGCTTTGTACGCAACGGGGGCTGTGCAGAGACGTGTACTGACACGCACTGGGGAGTGCAGTGCTCCTGTGGGGCTGGCTGGGTGCTGCAGGCAGATGGGCAAAGCTGTGCTGGTAAGGGGAGGTCAGGGTGCATGTGCTTCCATGACATGTAGCCTTGGCCACTGACAGCAGTGTCTCCACAGAGCCCATGCTTCTGGGGAAGCACCTGCCTCTGCCCTGCTCCTGCCTGTGTGTCACACCTGGGCCCATAAAGATTGTGTCTAGATAATGTCCCAGCAGCAGCTGGTGCATTTTGGGGCTGAGGCCCATGTTCTGGTATCTAGACAGCTTGCCTGTAGTCCCAGGGTAGCAGTGACAATGCTGTCTGGGGCAGCTCTGTGGCAGGCTGCTGACCTCACCTATCCGTGCAGATGTGGACGAGTGCTCCCTGGAGTACAGCCCCTGCAGCCAGCTGTGCACCAACACCCCAGGCACTTTCAGCTGCGCCTGTCTCCAGGGCTACACCCTGCGGCATGGCACCGCCTGCGAAGTGGCAGGTAGGGAGAGGAGGGGAGCCCAGGCTGGATGAGGGCTGGGCAGTGCCCCCGGCTAGCCGTGTCCCTGGTCAATGAGTGACTTTCCTCTCACCCTGGCAGACAATTCAACACAGATCCTGGTGGCCGTGGGGCAGGACCTGGCCGTTCTGGATGTACGGACCCAAGCCTACAGGCCCCTGCTCTCCACTGAGACCGAGCCCCGTGCGCTGGTGTATGACCTGCTCCGAGAAACCTACTACTGGCTGACAGAGGATGGAGAGCTCCGTGTTCACCACCCAGGGAAAGGCACACAGCCTCTCTATGCAGGTGAGGAGGATCAAGCGTGCTGGGTGCTGTAGCAGGGCTGAGATGGGTGCTGAGAGCTGGCCTGCCACCCCAGTACTGCTCTTCCTGTATAGAGGAAGGGGCAGCCTGAGTTTGCCACACAGCCTGGAGCAGGTGTGCCTTAAAACTGCTCTGTCTCTACAGATGCCGGAGAGGTGAACAGCATCTCTGTGGACTGGTTCACAGGGCAACTGTACTGGGCCAGCAGGCATCCTCCAGCCATCTGTGCAGGGCTGGGTGATGGCCGTGGGTACGTGACAGTGCTGGGGAAGGACATTGCACCAGAGCAGCTGACAGTACATCCAGCTGCAAGGTGAGCAGTGAATGAGCCAGGGTTGGCCCAGGCTTCTGGGATTGCAGTGCTGGTGCTGACCATGTGGTGCCTGCTGTGGGGCCATGGCAGCACTGGTATTATCCTGTGAAGTGGGTGCTGAGTGCTTGCCCCCAGGTCCCTGTACTGGGTCAACCGTGGACAGAGGGGCCGGACAGTCATTGCTGGAGCCGGCATGGATGGCTCAAACTGGCGGGAGCTCACGGTTGTGTCCATGGAGGAGCCTGTGGGGCTGAGTCTGGACCATGTGGCTGGCAGGCTATACTGGATCAGCGAGTACAAGGAGGTAGGGATGAGGGGCAGAAGGGCTCTCTCCCACCCAGGGGGATGATGAGGTGGGAGTTGGGAGGATGGCCTTGGTTCCGCTGTGTCCATGGCCAAAGCATGGGAGGGAGCAGGGAGCGGTGCCTAGGTCTGGCATACACCCCTGGGCTGGGAGAAGGGCCAAGGTGTGGGGATGCCACATGGCCACCGTGCCTTGCCTTGTCCCCAGTCCATCGAGACACTGCGGGTGGATGGCAGCGGGCGCCACTCCTTCCACGCTGTTTTGCGGAGCCACACGGAGCCACTGGGCCTGGCCGTGTTTGAGAGCCGGTTCTTCTGGACCGATGGCACAGAGCTGGTGTCAGCCACCTGGGCCTCTCCCCTGGAGCACGCAGTGCTGCTCCATGCCCCTATCTCAGCTTTCACTGTGCTGCATGCACTGCAGCAGCCTCCCAGTGAGTACCTGCAGGTGCTGCACTGCTGCAGGGCTGGCAGCATGGCAGCAACCCCCACTACATCCCTGGGTGCTAGGGAAGGCTTACTGGGTCCTGGAGCTCCCCAGGTCCTGCCCAATGGTTTGCCTGTTCCTGTGATGAGGGGTTGTGGGGTTGGTACAGAGGGGACCTATTAAACTGAAGGAAAGGCCCATGGCTTTTGGTAAACCTGAGGCCCCTTAACTCACATGACATTGCTACCCTGCCTCCAGCCCTTATCCAGTCCCAGGACAACCTGTGGTTTTTGGGGATTGGGAGAGATACTGGGGTCATGACTGCCTGAGCTTTTAACATCCTCTTGCTCCCAGGGGACACTGCTGCATGTGCTCTGGGCCTGTGCAGTCACCTTTGCCTCCTGTCCCCTGTGCATCCTCGGGGCTACAAGTGTGCATGTCCAGAGGGCCTCTTCCTTCTGCCCTCAGGGAAGTGTGCAGGTGAGCAGGGTCTGGCTCTCTGGGGTGGTATACATCCATGTGGGAGTTGGAGGAGGGCTATAACGGGCTGTGGCTTTGGTGGGATGAGGTTCCCAGCACACACCAGTGCTGTGACATTTCTTTCTTGGCTCATTCTGGTGATTCTGTCCAGTGTCCCTGGGGCTGTGCTCACACATTGCCCTTATGCTCTGCAGAGCTGTCCATCATGTATGCATCAGGAGAGGCCATCTCCCTGGTGCATGTGGGCCCTGGAACACACACCAAACAGGTGCAGGAGTGGCAGGAGCCCCTCCACCTGCAAGATGTGGACTGGCAGAGGTCAATACTCTATGGGACAGATGACCGTGGGACTCTGCTGCGTGTTGTGGGCCACCCTGGCAGGAGAGAGGCCATTGTGACTGGGCTGCCAGGTGAGAGACCCTACGGGGTGATAGAGGGCACACTTCTTTTCCTGATACTTCCTGAAGCCTGAGGATCTCCTGGGTGCAGAGCACAGTGGTCTGAGCAGTCCGAGTGGTCTGTGCAGAGCACAGTGAGGCCATGTCAAGGCAGTGGGCAGCTGTGCCCTGGGTTTAGGGTCTAGGGGCACCCAGACAGAGGTGCAGGGTCATGAGACAACCTCATAACTGCTTGCCTGCCTGCTCTTGCCAAGTCTGCTCTGCCCGTGTTGACATCCGCTCGGGGGACCTGTACTGGCTCGCATGTAACCGGAGGGACATCGGCGTGATCCGGACATCTGACAAGTCCCCGCGCATCCTGCACCGTGCTCGCAGCAGCATCCAGCACCTCTTCTTGGACTGGCAGCGTGGTGCTCTGTACTGGCTGGCCCGTGGGCAACCCCTGCAGGCGCTGAGCCTGGCGGGGGGTGCTCCGTGGGATGCCTGGAATGAGACGTGGCCTGGAGACCTGCCTGCGGCCATGGACAGCAGAGCCTTCAGCGTGCTCTGGAGCTCAGCCCTGGGTGAGCCCTAGTGGTATGTGAAGCAGGGACTGGAGGTGGTGGATGTAGGCAGGGGTGATCAGCCATGCCCTACAAGCAGCAGGTCCCTGCCTGGGCAGTGGGGTGCTCATGGGGTAGACTCAGGATCCTGGCCTAAGCCATGAGGTCCCTGCCATAGCTGTGGGTTGTAGGGCGCAGGGTGGGCCATGAGGGATGCGGGCAAGCTCCAGGTCCTACCATGCCTCTACCTCACAGGCCTGCAGGCGCTGAGTCTGACCAAGCGGCAAGCAGTCACCCTGGCACCCAGCTGGTCCCATGGCCTCGTGGCCGCCTTTGAGCCATACCTGGTATCAGCAAATGGGACAGCTCTGCTGCTGTGGGACCGGAGGACGCTGGCCCTCGTTCTGTCCCTGCCGGCAGTGGGTGTGCAGGGAGTGGTGGCCTTCGTGGGCTCAGAGGTGCAGGCTGGTAAGAATGGCCATGGCTTTGTGCCTGGTGCTGCTGCTGTAGCTGGGTGGCCCGTGCTACTCTGAGCTGTGGCAGGGTGCCTGGCTGCTGCTGGTCATATGGGGTGCTCTGGGAGGTGCCTGGAGTGTGGGGAGGGTACGGTCCCAACAAATTCCAAATCCTCTTGCCAGTGCCACCAAGCAAAGGGTCTGCCGTGCCACTCCTTCCACCTGTGACCACCACTATGAGGACAACCACAAGCACCACTGCTGCTTGGCCTACCACCTCCACCACAACACCACCGCCAAGCCAGACCACCACTGCACTCAGCACTACTCCTGCACCAACCAGCAAGGCTACCACATCACAAACCACCACCAGACAGTCCACATCAAAGAAGACCACCCCTGCACCAACCACTGTCCGGACCACACTGACCAAGACTACCACTGTGCAGCCAGCCACCAGTACCACTCGATCTTTTACAACTAAGATCACTGTCCCACAGCCAACCACAACCACCCCACGCTCAAACAGTTCTGCATGGGTGGTGACACCTACTCCACCCCTCCAGTCCAGCACTGCACACCCCCTGACCCCAGTTCTCCATCTGTCCTGTTCTCGCACGCATGTGCCCTGCCGTGATGGCACTGGCTGTGTGGCCCAGGAGTACCTGTGTGATGGGGAGAAGGACTGTGCAGATGGCTCTGATGAGGATGGGTGCGCCCAGCTCTGCAACACCCCAGGTAGGAGCTATCCCCTGTGCAGCTGGGTCACCCTGTGCCAGGGCTTCTGGCTGCTTCCTAGTGGGTTTTTTGGGACAGGGTCCTGGTAAAGTCTGTATCCTGGGCTCTGATGCTTGTGATGTGACATACTGGTTCCTTCTGAACTTGGCACTGGGCTTGAAGTGCTGTTGGAAAAGGATAGAGTTGATCTCACTGCATATAATGGCCTAGATGTGGCTGAGTTGGGACTGCCACAATTGCCTTGCTCAGGACCTAGGCTGCTGGAGATGCACTGTCTAGGAGGGACCAAGCCTTGTCACTTGTGGGGCCTTTCTAGGTCACTGGAGGGGTAGCAGAGGGTCTGGGCACCCTGGCTGCCTTCTGCAGGCAGTGCAAAGCCCCTTGTCTCCCCAGGGGCCTTCCACTGTGCGAGTGGAGCCGTGTGCGTCGGGGCGGGAGAGCGCTGCGACGGGGTGCCACAGTGTCCCGATGGCTCGGATGAGAGGGGCTGCTGGACCCCCACACAGGAATGTGCCCTGCGCTGCGACGCTGCCACCCGCTGCATCCCCAGGAGCTGGCTGTGTGATGGCCATGCCGACTGCCTGGACCACGCGGATGAGCAGGGCTGTGGTAAGGCCCTGGGGCTGAATGGGATGGACTGTTGGGGTTGCCTGCCCCACAGGTGGATGCACCAGGTTTCTTGTGGGTCCAGGAGCAGGCACTGCCCAGGGCAACCTGCTGAGAGGATGGGGACAGTGCCCCTGTTCAGCCTTGGCCTTTGCCCACAGTGCTGAAGGAGTGTGGTCCGGCTGAGTTTTCCTGTCGGAGTGGGCAGTGCGTGGCCCTGGCCCTGCACTGCGATGGTGACCATGACTGCCAGGACGGCTCAGATGAGGAAGGCTGTGCTGTGCCCCGGCCACTGCTCTGCCGTGAGGGTGAGGTGACGTGTTCCCACGGTGGGGAGTGTGTGCCAGAGGCCTGGCGCTGTGATGGTGCTGCTGACTGTGGGGATGGCTCAGACGAGCAGGTGAGTGGAGCAGTGGGGACACAGCCTGTCCCCACTCATGCCCAGGAGGGCGGGTAGCCTTTTTCACCCTCTGGCTTGCAGGGTTGCCCTTGGGAGGAAGAGCTGTGTGAGGACCAGCAGTGGGGCTGCTCCCATGGCCACGAGTGCATCCCTGATGTCTGGCGCTGTGATGGAGAGACTGACTGTACTGATGGCAGTGACGAAGCTGGCTGTGAGCAACACCCTTATTTTATTCCCTGTCTCACCCAGGGGTGGCTGGTGGGTGCCCAGCATGGAGGGAGATGGATATGTGTCCGTGCTGAGGTGAAGGGCCCCATATGCTAGCTGCCTATTCCCAGCAGCTCTGGTGGCTCCAGGTCTTGAGTAGCTGTTCTCCCTGCAGGGGCCAGTGGCCTTTGGATTAATATAGCCTGAAGCCAGGCTACTGCCACAGCTCTGGATGTGGCTGCAGTGAGCTCTGGCCAGCCTCTGGGAGCAGCTAAATCTGCCCCAAATGAGCAAAAGGAGCTGGTGGATGAGGTTCAGGGCGGCCTTCCCCACATGTCCCTGCAGGCCACCCTGCTCCTTGTCAGAGTAATGAGTACCCCTGTGGGCTGGGGTCCTGCCTGAATGCATCCCTGGTGTGCAACGGCCAGGAGGACTGCGCGGATGGCTCAGACGAGGGGGGGAACTGCTCTGTGCCCTGCCAGCGGTCCTGCACTCATCTCTGCTACTCCTCGCCTCAGGGCCCTGTGAGTGCCAGCAGCCCTGGGGCAGGGGCTTGTCATGCCATGATGCCCTGCTCCAGCTGCAGAAGGGAGCCTCATGTCCCCAGGGTAGGCAGCTGATGGTGCCTTTCCCCCCAGCGGTGCTGGTGTGGCCCAGGCTATCGGCTTGCTGTGGATGGTCTGTCCTGCATGGACATAGATGAGTGCATGGAGTGGGGCAAGGGAGCCTGCAGCCAGACATGCCTTAATGTCCCAGGGTCCTACAGCTGTGGCTGTCTCCCTGGCTACTTGCTGGAGCCCGATGGCCACGTCTGCAAACTCACTGGTAAGTCCTGGGGTGGCCAAGCAGCACTGAGGCTGGCCCTGGCCCTCTAAGATACACTAGGGGCTGGTGGATACTTGTCTCCCTGTGTCTGCTGCCCATGGGAAACCTCATAGTCCTGTGAATGGGCTGAGTCCCAGCAAGCTCCAATGCCTGCAAGTGCTGTGTCCCTTGCCTGCATATGCTGGAACTATGGGACCATTAGTGCTGAGCAGGGTCTGTGTGGCTCTGTGTTACCCCAGGACCAGAGCCCAAGCTGCTGGTGGCTGTGCAGTCCGAGGTGTTGTCCTATGGCCTGCGGAGTGGCCATGAGGAGGTGGTGCTGGCCACTGACAAGGATCGTGTTGTCTTCTCACTTGACTATGACTTGGTGGAGAGGAAAGTCTTCTGGATGGACCTGGCCACAGAGAGCATCCGCTGGCAGGACCTCAACTCAGGAAAGAAAGGCACACTGGTCAAAGGTGGGTTGTGACAACGTGGGGTTAGCAGAGCTGGTGTCCCCCCAGTGTGCAGTCTCAAGGTTGCAGTGGAGTGCCAAGCTGTGATCCCTTATGTGGAGAAGCGCTAGTGGGAACAAGGTTGGGAAGAGCCAGAGCTCCTGAGATGGAGGGACCTGGGCTGGGAGCATTATGCTGAAGGGCCATGCAGCTGTCACCCCACACAGGTGCTGCCTCTTGGATGCATTTCAGGTGTGAGATCAGACTGTATAGCAGTGGACTGGCTTGGGAGGAACCTGTACTGGACAGATGGGGTAGCAGGGCAGGTGCTGGCCACTCGCTTGGGGGCTGCCTGGAAAGGGATACCAGAGTACACTGTGGTGATGGATGGAGACCTGGACCAGCCCCACTCTCTGGTGCTCCAGCCTCTGGCAGGGTAAGTCTGGGACAAGAGGACATAGGGACCTCCTTGCCATCCCTGCCCTGCCCCATTTTCCTCCGTGGAGGCAGATGAGAGGCTGGGGAAGAGGTTGGGATGGCCTCACCTTGGTGCTGTGAGGACTGCATGACAGGAGAAGAAAGAGCCCAGACACCTGCACCTGTATGGAGCTCTCAATACACCCATGATGAGATGGGAAGCTCTGGGCTGCCTTGGTGCTGGGTTGATGCTGTGTCAGGTCCATAGGCTTGTACCTGTCTTCCCACTAGGCTGATGTACTGGTCAGAGGTGGGGAGCCACTCACGGTTGATGGAGGCCAGTATGGATGGGAGTTGGCGGCATGTGCTGCTGGCCCAGGGACTGGGCTGGCCCACAGCACTGGCCCTCGACCTCCCCACCCAGAGGATCTTCTGGCTGGATGAGAAGCTGGGCAGTGTTGGTTCTGCACGTCTGGATGGCAGCAGTGTGAAGGTGTGGTGGGGCATTGATGATGGGGCTCTGATGGGGACCAGGGTGGGCACTGACAGCCTCTCTGACAGGTCCTGAAGCTGCGCTGGATCCAGAGCCCCTTCGCAGCAGCTGTGTGTGAGGGGCAGCTCTACTGGTCAGAGAGGAAGACATGGTCTGTGCAGCAGGTGGACAAGGCCAGCAGCAAGAACAGAACCGTGCTGCTCAAACGGCACGGGCAGCCCCATGGCCTCCAGGTACCTTCTTGGGGAGCCCCAAGCCCTGCTGTGCCAGCTCTGCTGAATTTCCATCCTGCACAGCGCTGTTGTCCTCTGAGTGAGGAGGCACTGGGAGCTGTACCCCCATCCCAGTGGTCCTTGAGCAGCAGTCTCTGTGGCCAAGTGTCTCTGGTCCTCTGGGAGAATCTTTGCCTCACCATCCTGCCCCAAGCTGGGCTGTGTGTGGGTGTTGGTAGCATGGTGTGGTGTCAGTTGTGCTCAGCTCTGCCGGCAAGTGCTGACCAAGCTGAGGCTGAGCCTGCTGTCCCACAGGTGATGCACCCAGCCCTGCGCCCCGCGGCCCCCAACCCGTGTGAGACGCGTGGCTGCTCCCACCTGTGCCTGCTGAGCGCCAGGCACACTGGGCAGTGCCGCTGCCCCGCCGGGCTGATGCTGGCCGCCAATGAGACCACCTGTCTGCCCATCCGTGATTCGGCCTTTGCCCTCCTGGTCTCACCAGCAGCTGTGGCACAGGTACTATCCTCTGCAGCCAGCCCTGGGGGCTGCTGTTCTCACCACTGTCAGGGAAGAGGGGTCCCCATCCTAGTGCTGCCTCCTTCCTCCAGGTCTACCTGAAGGACCTGCCCGCATCAGCTGGATCCCAAGGGCTTCCCCCGCACCGAGCCCTGCCTTTGGCCAAGGTGAGCCGCCTGACAGCTGTTGACTATGCAGTGAAAGACAAGAGTTTGTACTTTGCAGAAGTGGGAGGCAACTCCATCGGACTGCTGCGCATGAAGGACTGGGGACGGCTGTCCTGGAAGAAGGCAGTAGCTGTGGAGGGCACGGTGACATCCCTGGCCTTGGACTGGCTGAGTGGGAACCTTTACTGGATTGGGGGACAGCCACCCACCATCCATGTGGCAGCTCCCAGGGGGCGGTGGGCCCTGGCACTACTCAGCGAGGGGCTGCAGGGTGCTGCCTGGCTGGCACTGTGTCCTCGTGCTTCCACCATGTGCTTTGTCACAGCAGCTGGCAGACATGGGCGTGGCGCTGTGGTGGAATGTGCGGCTATGGATGGCACTGGCCGTAGAGTGGTCTGGAAGAGAGCCCGGGCTCCCACTGGCCTTGCTTTTGGGGGTGCTGGCACCAGGCTGTACTGGGCAGACCATGGTGAGTGAGGACTGAGCCAGGGCACTGCAGAGGGGTAGCAGCAGTGGTGCAGGCGTTCAGTCTGCAAAGCACAGCCCTGAGGGGTGGCCCAGAGCCCTCTCTGTCACCACCCTGAAGCCTCTCCACCTGTGCCTTGCAGAGAGAGGTACCATCAGCAGTGTTGAGCTGGATGGATCCCGCTTCCGGCTGGTGCGGGAAGGGCTGCATGGTCTCTCACTCTTTGCCGTAGGAGAAGGCTTTCTGCTCTGGAGCACAACCTCTACCAACGGTAGGTCTGTCTGCTGTGCTTTGCCCAGCTCCTCCTACTGCACTAGGACACGGGGTTCTGCCAGTCCCTCTGGGGTGCAGGCTTACCCCTCTGTGGGGTGAAGAGCAAGCTAGGGGACCTCCCAGCTCAGGCACCCTTGTGGGAGGAGGTGGAGCGGTGCTGACCCCATGTGTCTCCAGGCTCCAGCAAGATCTGGCACAGCCGGCTGGAGAGGGCTGAGAACTGGTGGTTCCCAATGGAGCAGGAGCTGGTAACCATGAGGATTTACAGCCAGTTCTCACAGGAAGGTGGGTCTGGGACTGCCCCAGCCCAGGGCATCTGTGGGGTTTCATCTGTGCCTTGAGGTGGCCGTGCTAACCAGTGCTGTTTTGGCAGGCACCAATGGCTGTGCGAAGAGCAATGGGGGCTGTGCCCAGCTCTGCCTGCCCAACCCTGCAGGGCGGCAGTGTCGCTGCTCCCCCGGATACCACCTGGTGCATGGGGCAGCGTGTGCGCTGGCACCGCCTTGCCGCACCCCACTGCAGGCCTGCCCTGACCTCCAGAGCTGCATTTCCAGAGAGCAGGTCTGTGACGGGCGCCCCGACTGTGCCGACGGCTCCGATGAGTCTGACTGTGAGTGCCTGCCCACAGCTGGGACATGCTGGAGTCCTGGGCACGGGACAGCCTGCCCAGTCTCCCCCAGTTTGGGAAGGGGGTCTTACTTGAGTCTCTACTGATCCATGCCCATCCCTCCAGGCGCCACAGTGAAGGTGGGGACGCAGGTCCCTGCAGTGGCACCATCAGGAATGTCCCACGTAGAACAAAAACCAGTCTCATCCATAGCTGCACCCCAGCCTCGGCAGCCCCGCCCCAGCCTATCTGCAGCCCCTGGCCCCCAGGAGCATGGAGAGCCTTTCGTGGTATCCCCCAGCACGGAGGAGGTGCTGGGGGCTGTGCCCTGCAGCAGTGAGACATGCAACCTGCGTGGGGACTGTGCCATCGAGGCTGGCCGAGTGATGTGCCACTGTGCCCTGGGCTATCGTGGTGACTACTGCGAGGAGGCCGAGGTGCAGCCCCTGGCAGGACCCATTACCCTGGGGGTGGCCGTGCTCCTGCTGCTTGCTGCTGCTGCTGTGGGGGCCCTGGCCTACATGCGGAGGCGGGACAGGCGGAGGAGGTGAGCTCTAGGGCTGGACTGGGCCAGGTACAACTGGGAGTAGAGAGGGACAGGGTCTCCTTGCCTAGGGATGGTGTGGAGTCCTGGTGGAGTCCTGATGCACTCCTGGGTTATATGGAAACCTCCAATCACCCCAGCAGGCTGTTACCAGGGGTTGTGGCAGGACTTTGGGATCTGCCCCATCTCTAGGAGTTGGCCGTGCCATTCTCGGTATACATTTTTCCCTCTCCAGGACCTCAAGCACTGCTTCCACTCGGGTGCTGACCCTGTACCACCGTGAAAGTGATCCAGAGGAAGAGGATGATGAGGAGGAAGAGCTTCCCCCCAAGAGTGATACATTTGTGAATGAAGCTTACGAAGGGAAAGAGGTGAGTAGCATCTGGAGCAGGCCTTGCTAGGGACCCCTCTGCCACCCTGCAGTGCCCCAGGGCCCAGTGCTGGCATGGTGCCCACTCCTGAAGCAAGCTCTGCCCTCCTGCTGAAGGAGAGGGGCAAGACCAGGCGTGCCTAGAGTTTGACAGGACTGTCCCACTCTGCCTGTGGCTGGACCCCCTGTGCTAAGGTGTGGAGTGGGCTTAGAGAGGTTGGGTCAGACTCACCCCTGATACACCCATCTGTGATTTCTGCAGGAGCTGCCAGCCCTGCTGAGGAAAGGACCATCTCACATCAACACCGTAATTTCATAAAGGAACGTTGTGCACCATCTCTTGTGCCATTGTGATTTGTGTGTGGGCCAGGGAGGGGGGATTGGCTTGCTCTTTCTAGATGTCCAAGACCTAGGGAACGTAAGAATGAAGACAAAAAAATGTTTGGGAGGTTTATCAGGAAGTCTCCAAGTCCAACACACTCTCTGAGACTGTCCCTTGAGTACTGTCCCTCTGCAGCAAGGCTTAGCTTGTTGACCAGGGTGCTTTGGTAAAAGAATCTGGCCAAATAACTCTGCAAGGAAGCTGGCTTGGCTCTTACCTTGTTATGCAGGGGGCTGAAAAGGATTTTATAGTGGAGTTCTGACCTCTTGAGTGTCCCTTACAAACCAGTGAGACCAGTTTTACCACCTCATACCAAGCTAATTTTGAAAGGGGAAATAAATGCTATTTTTTTCTCTGTGATCTTCCTCCCCCCACCCTCCCCACTCCACCCTGAAGTGGCTGTACTGAAGTGGCTCTCCAGGAAGGAGAAATCTCTTCTCAAGCTGATTTTGACCATGGGGGGAAAGTCCATTGGGAAAGTGCTATAAAAGCTAGCTGTGCCCTTTTATAGACCTTTCTTCCCTGCTTCAGGCAAAACAGGGAAGTTGGGTGAGCTGTACCCACTGGCTCTCAGCCCAACCTGCCTGGCAGAAAGCCCATAACCATCCCACAGCACAAACCCATTGCTTTGAATTTATTTTGCTGTTCGCACAGTCCTGAGCTGGGCAGAGATGTGAGACAGGTGCTCCCCTCCCCTGCTGCCAGCTCTGAAGGTTACACACTTCTGACCTGTATGTCACTTACATAGGAACACCAAAGCTGTCTCTGCCCAAGCTGCTGTGTACGGTACAGGAAGATGAGGTAAAAGTGGCACAGAGGATCTGGAGCCACCTCTGGTCCTCAATCCAGCATGGCTCTGGCACAGTTGTAGATCCTGGAGCATAGTAGGCTTTTGAGGAAGTTGCAAATATTCAAAAGAGGCCCTTGGTCTTGTTTCCAGCCTGTTCAGAGGGGCCCCAGGAGAAGGGCATGGCTTGTAGGGGCAGGGGCCAGCACTGCTCTTGGTGCCAGGAAGGTGACTGTTGTCCCAGTGCTGGGACTATAAGTCAGAGTCACAAGGTGGGCTTCTCCCCCAGTGCTGTCCATCTTGTTCATCCTCCAGCACATCCCAGGGATTGTTGTAAGCTCTACTGGAGCCCGACCCAGCCTCTGTCACAGGGGTGGGGGGCAATTTGGGAGCCCTGCACTCTTTGCAGCAGTGATGGAAGCTGAGGGTGAGGGCCAGCCCCCCCAGGATCTCCAGACAGCTTCCCAAATAGCTCAGTACCAAGCTGTAGCCGACGGTCAGAGTGCTGCCAGACGGTGCAGGCAGTGCCCACAGCTCCTGGGTGTACCAGGAGCTGGGCACGAGGCTCATCAGCCCAGAGAGGAGCAGCACCAGCCCCGCCACGCCGGCCACCAGGTGCCGGGGCTCCGGCTGCCAGCAGCGAACACCCAGGGCAGCCACCACCAAGCCCACCAGGGTGACCACCAGAGAGGATGGCATCAGCCCTTGGGCCACCCGCACGGGCACCTGCTCAAAGTAGCCCAGCTCGTCAGCCTGCCCGCAGAGGCGGTCATGGGTGCTCTGCCGCTCCCTGCATATGTCCCAGATGCCCTGCTCCCAGACGACGTCCATGGGCTGGTCAGGTATGAGGCTCACCTGCCTCCAACTGGGTGCCAGCGTGCCCGTGAGTGTCAGCAGGAGCCCGCAGGGGCACAGCACCAGCCCCACGATCATCTCCGTCGGCGTCCGCATGCCGGGGAGGTGGGTGAAGCGGGCTCCAGAGGGCTCCCGCTCGCCCGAGGTCCGCGGGAGCTCCGGGGCTCGCTGGATAGAAGCTGTGGCACCGGTGCAGGCAGGGCGGGGGTCCCGCGGCGGTCCCGGAGCCCCTCAGGCGGGCAGCTCTCGGAGCCGCTCCAGCCCGGCCCGGGCCTGGGGAGGTGCGGGCAGGAGGCGGTGCTGGCGGGCGGAGCCCGGCCCGGGCAGGGCTGGCGGCACCTGCCGCGGGGACAGCGCCTTCCCGGGGGGCGGGAGCCCGCGGGGAGCGCCGGAGCTCCCGTTCCCGCTGCCCCCTCGCAGGTGGCGGGATGGGGGCCGTGCCCGGGCTGCTGGGGCGGCATAGGACCCTGTTACAGCTCCTTTCATTAACTGCATGGCAGCTTATTTTGCTATCAAATTAATTAATGAAAATAATTAAGATGAAATGCTGGCAGATCTCACATTTGGTAACTGGCCCAAGAGACCTCCCCATCTCCCTGTCCTTCAGGGAGAGAGAGCTCCTGAGCTTGGCCCTGCTCCTCCCGTCCCACGCTGCCCTCAGAGGGCACCCGCAGACGCAGCAGCTTGGCTCTTGGCAGGAAGAGTCCTTGGAATGTCCACTGAGACAGGTACGGGAAATCACCACATTTGAGAACGCCACTGTGGGATCTTGAGCCCCAAAAAGCACTCGTTTGGGCCTTACCAAATTTCCCTGAATTTCTGCCATTCACACTGAGCCCAGGAGAGGGCAGCATCCTCTGTGGATCAATTTGGGATGAGCAACGCCGGCTGAGCTGGAAGGCTGGCTGCCTGTGTGTGCCCCACGGCAGTGGTTCCTGGCCTTGGAGAAAGGAAGGCCTTCCTCTGGAGGGTTGGGTGGGTCTGAGCTGGACCAGCTGTCCCCGGCTCCCTGCCCCACTCCCCTGTCCCACAGCTATTTGCCAAAGTCCTGAAGCCTTTCAGTTCTCTGGGTACTAGATCATTTTGGGGAGGGATTTTGAAATTGTTGAACACTGGATCTTAGTCCAGCTGGAAGGCAGGGGTGGGTTGGACTCAGCCAAAGGATCATGTCCCCAGCCACATTTGCAGAGCAGCCAGATGAACATAGCTCCAGAACAGGAACACCTGGCTTTGTTTTATGCAGCCAGTAGCTCGCTAAAACTTGGCACTCCTCATCTGGGAAACTAAGCTAGGGATTGCCGATTCCTTTCCTGCCCAATTAACTTCTGTAACTTTTACCCTACTCCAGCCACTGACTCTGTGCCAAGACACTCACTACTGCCCTGGGAGCTGTGGGTCCAACCAACACACCAAATGCTGCTGTTCTGATGTGTTTCCCGAGTCTGCCTTCTGCCATGGGATCCCCACACAGGAACAGGTGCTGCAAGCCTGAAACCTGAAAGTCTTGACTCTCTCGTGAGCTGAATCTGGACACCTTTCCATCTGGACACCAAGTGGAGGTTGGCTGTGAGATGTAGTGCTCCTGGAGGAGAGGGGGGCAGAGGGAAAGGGCTGGTAACAAGCTGGGTGGCACAGTGCCATGGATGAGCATCTATCAGTGCCCTTTGCCTCCTCCTAGCTCAGGAGGCTTTTACTAAGGTGGCAAATCACAGCTTGGTGGCAGTGCTGTCAGGTATAGCAGTGGTTGCCCACGGACCATCCAAGCCAAGATGTCAGCAGGTGATAGCAAGCCCTGAATCCTGCATGGCTGGCCAGGACTTTTCTCCCCATCCCAGATGTGTGGGTGGGGCATGTGCCAACCCTGACGGAAAGGGAGGAATTCTCCATTTTATTGGATTTGCCCACATTTTCCCCAGAAAGGCTAAGAAACCTAGAGGGTAATGCCCACCCTGGGCTTTGCAGTGCCTGCCCTAGGATCCTTCCCTCTGCAGCACCTTCCTTTTTCTCTCATCTGTTCCTCCCACAGTGCTGTGCCCCTCTTGCCCTTGCTCATGCAGGCTTGAGTCTGGGAGGTGGCCACTGCTTGGATCTGCAGCTGCAGCAGAAGCTGGATCCCAGGAGTATCACAATTATGCACCAGGGCAGGATTAAAAACCTGGGCCTTTCTAATTTATTAATAATGCCCAGGAGGATGCATCTGCCCTTTGGGCTGATGCCCAGGCTCCTGACTGTGGGACAGTGATAAGCAGTTTAGGTGATGTGGCCCTGATGCTGGATGACCTGCCCTGAGTAAGCTTGGGGAAGGAAATGGGATTAACAGAGCTGTTTCCCGTTGCCACAAAGTTATAGATTGTTCATTTCTTCTCTTTTACTTTCTAATGAGGTGGTATAAAAAGCAATTCAAAGAAGTGCCTGGCCCTTTCCAAGCTCTGGGGAAGCATTTAAAGCCATCTGGCCGCAGAGATAAAATGGTCTGGCTGAAACTGCCTTCCTTCACACATTGCCCTAGTTACTGAGTGGGAAAAGCCACCTTACTTGGTGTTTCCTACTTCTCCAAGGCTGTGACTTAGTTTTTCCTACATTGGCATGTTACAGTCATCTCTTCAAGAACGTGATGGAAACTATCCAGGCCTGGCTGAGTTGGCTTGCATTTTATTACTATATTTCAACACCCCATTGTAAATTGGAGGAGCAGCAGAAGGCCTTGAGCTAATTGGACCTGGAAAAGATCTATGGCAGGAAAGTCAGAACTTGAGACTGGTTCCAAGGAAGAATAAAAAAAAAAAAAAATTCATTATGAGGTACTTAGTGTTGAGTTGCTTCTTCCAGCCTCAGATACCCTGCCTCACTGAAGGCTGGGAATGAAGTCAGGGCAATATTCCTGTGTCCAGCCTGTTCCCTGCCTCTCCCTAGCTGTCTGCTTCCAGCCACTGGTGGTGATGGCACCCTAGACTGGACAAGTACTAGTGTCTCTTAGGTGACAGTGTGAGGTCAGTGTGGAGAGGAGGACCAGTAGATTTTGGGTTACCCCATTGTCACACCAGCTGAGCAGAATTTGCCTGATGCCAGCAATGGCCAAAGAACACATGCACATGACAATCTCCCCAGCTTCCTATGTGATCCATAGCCTGATCAGACATCTAGGCCCAACTGAGCTTTCAAAATGTGGCTCTGGAGAGAAGAGCTTCCCTGCACAAAGGTAGCCCTGCCCCTCTGTTGTTAGCACTGAGACTTGGGGACAGGGGGGTCCTTTTCAAGGAGGTTACTCTGACTCCCTTCCTCAGCAGCAGCAGGATCTCTCAGCATCCTGTTTGCTGTGTGAGGAACAGTTGGGGCCAGGGCTGTTTAGCAGGAGCCTGCAGCTGGTAATTCCTGTTTACATCCCACTGACCCTGGGGCTTTGCCTGTGTCACATATGGCAAGATGGCCCCATACCACCACAGTGCCTGCGTGTCCCTGATTCCTTCTTGGGTTCAAAGTGGGCTTGGCCCATGCTGGACACCAAGCCACAAGGCTGCCAGGTCTGTGGACATGTGCTGTGCCACCCTGGGTTTCCCTGTGACTGGCAGGTAGCCAGCAGGCACAATACTTGGCCCTGGCTGTATATCATTTATCCTCTCTCTCACCTGAGGAGAATTCGCTTTGCGGAGTGTGGCAGTCACCTGTGTCTTGCCTGATGTAGGAGATGGGAACTGGCTGAGAACAGCGCCTGTGCAGGCAGGACCTGCACTTAGGGGGCTGCAATTTCCTCTGGTCTAGACACTTATGTAGCTCCACTATCCATCTGTGTTTGCCTTTTAGTTGAAGCTCTAAATCCCTGCAGGCTGGGATCAAAGCACGATGGCTCAAACAGCCCATGATGTGATTTTTTGCATTAGAGCTGGTTGTCTAAGCCTCTCCTCAGTCTCCATCCCAAAAGAAAACTCCCTTAGCCAGGTGTCCCGGTTGAATGATTTTGTTCTGACCCATTTTGCTGCTTTTTCTTCTAGCGTTTTGCATGGGGCAATTTCTAAGAGGGCAAACTGAGGGTTCTCCTTGCTTTCTAGCCATGGCCCCTGCAGCATGTGAGTGCAAGTGGAACACGCTCTGCATTGTGCAAACAGCTGCAGTTGCAATGGGCTTCTCCCAGCCCAGCTCCCAGCTTCCTCCCTGGGCACACACACTGCTGTCTTTGTGCCTGCTGGGAGGCCAAGGACGAGCCCCAGGCAGGACAGGGTCTGTGATCCCCCTGGCTGGTTGAATGTGGAAGAGAGATCTGTGTATGCTCCCCAGAGCACAGACAGCAGTGGTCAGCACCTAGCAGGCAGCTCCATGCCCCAGCTATCCATCCTTTGTGGTGGCACTTCCACAAGCAGATTTATTAGCCTTCCACTTGCCCATTGACCTGCCCCCCGTTCCAGGCTGACCAGAGTGTGAACAGCAGCCCTGAAGATGCACTCCAGAGGGGTTATCAGAGAGCAGGGATGTGTTGGGCATTAAAGAGCTTGCAAGCACCCATACTGGCAGGGCTCACTCCAGGGCTGTGACCCAGCAGTGGCTTAACATATCCAGGCCTGTGAGACCATTGCAGTTTTGGCTGTTCCCCCTGCTCAAAATTCAGCATGAGGGAGCTGCAATTTGGGGTCAGCATCCTGTAACGCCTGCAGGGAACAGTAAATCTGTCAATGAGCACTGAGGCCGTTCCTGCTCTCTTTCTGCAGCCCAGCTGTGAGTCTGAACACTATTCAGACTGGATCCTGGGAATGAGTTGTTGAAAGCCTTATTAGATGCCCCCCAGGTATTCACTCATCTGTTAACCTCCGTCACTTTCTAAACTGCTGCACTTGGACTTGCCAGATTGCCCAGTGCTGCTTTCAGTTCCGAGAATGATACAAAAAGCATTTTTACAGCTATATTTATTTTTGTCTGACTCAGTCCTGAAATGGTTGGGAGTAGTTTAGACATGAAGCTCTTGTGCTGAGTTTTGAAGGTGCAGGCCTTTTCAGACAAGAGTAAGAGAGCAGTTAAAGCTGTGTCTGGCTGTGGAAACTGCATGTTTGTCCAGTTCCTGGGCCACAGATCTTGCAAGTTAAAAGGCAAAGGTAGTGCTTGTGGGTGCACAGCATGTTGCAACTGGCAAGGCAAAAGCATTGCTCCATGATGGAGGTTCATCTCATTACACTGTAAATGTGACTCCTCTGCATGGACTTTGATCTTCCATTGGGCCGAAACACCTGAAACCAAAGTGCAGATGGCTTATGCATGTGCCTTTACGTATTTGCTGGGAGTTTGGTCAGTTTTGTGGGCCAAACCATTGGATATATAGCCAAGGCCACAGTGGAAAAGACCTGCTTAAACCTTTCCCCTTGAGAAAGCCCTGGATGGGAGACAGCTGTGACCTGTGCCCGATCTGGAGGCTGAGAAATTGTGAAACTTCTGGTATATGGGAATTCATTCTAATAGTTGTGGATGGAGAGATAGCTGTATCTTGTTTCTGTGTTATTTCATTGAGTTACGGAATGTTTTGGGTTGGAAGAAACTTTCAAGATCATGTACTTTCAGCCTCCCCCACCATAGGCAGGGACCTTTTACACTAGACCAGGTTGCCCAAAACCGCATTTAATCTAGCCTTCAACACTTTCAGGGATGAAGCATTCACAAATTCTCTGGGCAAACTGCTCCAGTGACTCACCACCCTCACAGTATAGAATCATAGAATATCCTGAGTGAAAGGCAACCACAAGGATTATCCAGTTCAGCTACTGCCCCTGCACAAGACAACCCCAAGAATCACATCATGTGTCTGAGGGCATTGTCCAAACACTTACTGAATTCTGTCAGGCTTGGTGCTGTGACCCCTTCCCTGTAAAGAATTTCTTCCTAATATCTAATATAAACTTACACTCTTTCAGTGTAAAATCATTTACCCTTGTTCTACCACTACATTCTCTTGTAAAATATTCCTCTCCAGCTCTCTTGTAGGCCCCTTTAGATACTGGAATGTGCTGTAAGCTCTTCCCAGAGTTTTCTCCAGGCTGAGCAACCCCAGCTCTCTTAACCTGTCTTCATAAGAGAGATGCTCCAGCCCTCCTCTGGACCTCCTCTGGACTTGCTCCAACAAGTCCATGTCCCTCTCATGCTGGAGGTCCCAGAGCTGGATGCAGCACTCCAGGTAGGGTCTCACCAAAGTGGAGCAGAGGCACAGAATCCCCTCCCTTGCCCTGCTGCCCACACCGCTTCAAATGCAGCCCAGGACAAGTTGGCTTTCTGGGCTGCAAGGGCACACTGAAGATCATGTTCAGCTTTCTGTCCACCAAAATCCCCAAGCTTTTCTCCTCTGTGCTGCTCTCAGTCTGTTCTCTACCCAGCCTGTATTTGTGGTTGGGATTGCCCCAACCCAACTGCAGGATCTTGCACTTAGCCTTGTTGAACATCTCAAGCCTGCCCAGATCTCTCTGGATGGCATCCCTGCCCTGCAGCATGTTGACCACACCACACAGCTTGTTTTCATCAGCAAACTTGCTGAGAATGAACCGGATCCCACTGTCCCTGTTACTGACAAAGACATTAAACAGCTCTGGTCCCAGCCGAGGCCACCTAACACCACTTGTCACTGGTCTCCACTCGGACATTGAACATAGGACCACAGCTGTTTTAGTGCCACCACCCAGCCAATTCCTTCTCCACTGAGTTGTCCATCAGCCAAATCAACATCTCTCCAGTTTAGAGACAATTATGTTTTGTGGGACAGTGTCAAATGCTTTGCAAAAGTCTGAGTAGACAATGTCAGTTGCTCTTCCCTTAGCCACCAACCCTGTAACCCTCTCATAGAAGGCCACCAAATTTGTCAGGCACAATTTGCCCTTACTTAAGCCATGTTGACTGTCACCAATCACCTTATTATTTTCCTTATTATTTTCCTTATTATGTGCTTTAATCACCTTATTATGTGCCTTAGCATAGTTTCCAGGAGGATCTGCTTCATAAGCTTGCCGGGCACCAAGGTGGCACTGAGAGGTTTGTTTGTGTTTTTCTTATTTCCTTTTTTAAAAAATGCTTTCCCATTCCCAGTCAGTGGTGCTTCACCAGACTGCCATGACTTCTCAAATATGATGGATAGAGGCTTAGCCACTTCTTCTGCCAATTCCCTCTGGACCCACAGATTTATCTCATCAGGTCCCATGGACTTGTGCAACTTCAGGTGTCTGAGATGGTCTCAAACCATTTCTCCTAAAGCACGTAGTTCCTCATTCTCCCGATCCCTGCCTTTGACTTTTGCAAGTTGGTTGGTGTGCCTGGAGCACTTGGCAGTGAAGACTGAGGCAAAAAAATCATTGAGTACTTCAACCTTCTTTATGTCTTGGGTAATCAAGTCTCTCATTCTCCCTTTTATTACTGATGTACCTATACAAGCTCTTCTTGTTGCCCTTGACACCCTGGTCAGGTTTAATTCTGTCAGGGTGGGCAGTTCCTAACCTGATCCCTGGCTGCAATATATCTGTATTCCTCCCAGGTTACTTGGCCTTGCTGCCACCCTCTGTACACTCCCTACAGGAGGGTTTGAGTCTGAGTTTGTCCAGGGACTCCTTGTTCGTTCACGTGGGCCTACTGGCATTTTTTCCAGTCTTCCTCTTAATTGGGATGCATTGCTCTGGAGCTTGTAGGAGGTTATCCTTGAATACTAGCCATCTTTCTGCCCCTCTTCTCTTCAGACCTCTACAAAGCAAATCCCTGAAGAGGCCAAAGTGTTGTGGCCAACATGTAGGACCCAGTATCTGGCCTTGTCATACCTTGGCACCTCGATCCAGAGTCTTCTTACCAGCATATCTCATGTCTCATTCTCTCCTTGGGGTGAATTGATCCATTTCAAAGTGTTTTATACCTGACTTGAATTGAATATCATCTGGATTATGTCAAATCCTTTCTTTGCCAGGTCTTTAAGGTCATCTGATGGGTCTACTTTCTGGCATTCCTCTGGCCTTGATTTCTTTAACATTATCCACAATATTTCTAAGATAGTGTATCATGACTTCTAACCCACAGTATGGAAGCAGTAAATAGTAGGAAAGCCAGGGCTGTTTTCCTGTGGTTCCTTTCTGTATATTTCTTTCTAGTCTGACTGTAAGCCAGGAATAGTCTTGTCAAGGTGCTTTATTTGCTCTAATTTTATATCCATCTTTCATCTAGATGGTATTTCCCTTTCTGACAAGAAGTCTGAATGGGATAACACAAAGTCCTTTATGGAGGTCAAAATTTTCACATCTGCTGCTTACCCTTTATCTGCCAGATCTTTGAGAAAGAAAATTTAAATCGTTTGGTAAAAAATAGTTCTTAAGAAATTGCAGTTATTTGCTTCTCAATCCCCATACTAGCCCCTTGGTGCCTCTGAACTAATCCTTTGTGTAGCTCAATTTTCTAGACACTGAATTATGGATCTGTAACTTGACTTCAAGCCTTTTAAACAGGATGCTGTGCTCATTCTGTGCCACTTCCTTGTTTCCACTCCAGCAGGTCTTGGAGAGTATGTCTTGGGAACTGGACACAGCTCCTCCTCTGATAATGAGTGTTGCTATAGCTCATACACATTTTACCTGGCTAAAAATTCAGGAACCTCTTATTTCACAATCTTGGCTCATTTCCTGACCCTTTTCTCTTCATCATTAAGGCTGAATGCTGGGACAAGAGTTTGGTTATAGATGCCTAAGAGAGAGACTGCAGTCATCATTTTATATTGGTGGTTTGTGGAAGGTAATGGATCTCTTCAGTGAGATATTCACCTCTCGATTCAACTTTTATGTGGAAGCTAAATGCACAAAAGGCAGCAGAGCCATCAGTTTCTTCCATGTGCTTTCCTCAAATGAATAAGGGTGATGTTCTTACCCACCTCTTGCTCCTTCCTCTTCACTCTCCCAGTGTTGCTTCTCATGTCTATCACATAAGCTGTCTCCTCACTGGAAGCCAACAGTGGGCACAGAGCTAACTGGCTTGGTCTAAGGCCACCTGCAAATGTTTGAGCTTTGCTAATTCTCAGATCTTTCCTCTGCTGTGTTTTCCCCCTCTCCCTCCCTTTTATAAAAAGCTGGTTGCAAGGAATTACTACTGTAGCACTGGGATTTTAGGGAAAAAAAAATCTCCTCTGAGAGGCAGCCCTGGGAGTGACAGCTCCTCAGAACAGAGTTGACCTGCCACCTTTGGGGGTTTGGTTGTGTTGGTTAGATAAAACCACCTGGCTTGCTGCAACACTGGGAATAGTCTTGCTCCCAGAGGCAGGCTGGACCAGAGACTGGGGAGGACTCTTCCCTACAGTGCTGCCATGGGTCTGCAAAAGAAAATATTCAGTCCCTACAAAAGCCAGGTTATTCTCTCACATCAGGAGCACATCTGCACTGCACTTGGACACAGCAGCCCTCTCTTTCTGCAAGGTGGCCCCATGTTACTCATAGGTATGATGGCAATGCAGCACATGCAGGAGAGCTGACCTTGCATTCCTCCCTCAGGCCTGTCACTGCATTTGGAATAGTCTTACTGAAATGTCTGAACTCTCTAGCTTGTTGCTGAGCTTCCTGAACACCAGAATTTGGGATTTAGTAGTAGGGCTGGGAATGCTTCCATCTTTTCCCATGGCCTGGACTGCCTGGATGCCCTGGGAGCTGATGCCTGTTCCATTGTTTTACTGTCTTTGCTACTGCAGCAGTAATTAGTATAAGGTATAATTACAAAGTTGCTCTGGAATATATGCAAGGCCATTGAGCTGCATTGCAAAGTCCTCTGTGTTTTCTGCTCCTTTTAGTTCTGTGACAAATGCAGACCCTTTGGTTTAAAGTGGGAAGCTAGTGGCAATGTAGGTATGAGCTGGCACTAAGTTCCATGCTCCCTTCTTCATTCTATAGACCCTTCATCTGTCCTCTCCAAGGTAGCCTATGGGTACTCAAGATGTGAAATATGGCAATTGTGGATGTAAACAAATTATTGTAGTTTAGGTGCTTGGTGGAGAAATAATGGCCAAAAAAATCTGGAGATGTGTCCTGGAGGTCATCAAGAGATAAAAAGGTACTCCCATCTTTTGGAGACATCCAGGATTATCCAGGCAGCACCAGTGGTACCTGGCACAGAGAACTCACAGGACATGTTTTTCGAGGGTGGGCAGAAGGTATCATGCAAAGATGGCTCAGCTTGGCTCTTCTGGCCTTTCACACCAGTGCCTGCCTTTGGATGATGGAGTAATGGGCTTGTTCCCAAGACACACCCCAAATCAGACAGCAAAGAAGACCCATTTTTTTTCCAGGAAGTTCACTACAGATCTTGGAAAACATGGCAGTTTACAGCTTGGTCCCTGAATAAACTTGTGCATGTTTTTGCTAACTACCACCAATACTCTTCCCTCAACCCTCTGATTCACCAAGACCTACCTTGTTTTCACATACCAGCAATGCCTCCAGAGCTGGGCAGTTATCAGAAGACAATGAATCACCTAAAACATCTGCTAACTCATTCTGTAGGAGCTCGTCTTACTCATAGCACAAATTCCAACTCTCAGCTGCTCTGAAAATTTTTTACCCACAACATATGCAGCCACTCCCGGTCACATTTTTGCCATCTCAGTGAGGGACACAGGCCCACATATCTGGAAGACAAGGTCAGCAGCTGCAAATCTCACAAACGGACCAAGGATTTCCCTTCCACTCAGGAGGAGACTGGTACCCATCCCTGATGCTTGTTTTTAGAATTTTTTTTTTCAATGGTAGAGGTTCCCTTCGGTTCTGAGTTTTTTTGCTATAACACCAGACAGAGAATTCACTTGGTGGCTGGTGCCTCTAGTGCAATAATGTGCCAGCAGGCTTGTCTTAGCAGGGCTGACCATTCAGAGAGATATTCAGCTTGATGTCAGCTACATCTGCAAAGCCAAACAGGATCCAGTTCTGATCCTGCTTTTTTTTCTACCTTGGCTGGATTGGCTTCTAGACTGCTCCATAAATCATTGTCCAGTGATAAAATACCAAGGGGGCCTGGGTTTGTCTGACTTCTTGAGAAGTCAGATTTTATCTCAGTAAACACAGCCCCTGGGACTTGATGATCTTAAAGGTCTTTTTCAACCTAAACAATTCTATCATTGTATGGCCTTTGTGCACCTTGGGTGTTCTTAGGTAGGAATGTTATTGTGGGCCCTGGATGAGGCACAACAGTACTATCAAATGGTTCTGTTCCAAGAAATAGGAAGATTTCATCTTGGTTTGTAGCATAAACATTTAGGAATTCTGTGTGGTTTTCAGAGAGAAGATCTGTTCAGTATTGCTGTACCTTCTTGTACCTCTATGTTCCCTTGGACTGTATCCTTAGCCATGACACCCTCTGTGCCAGGAAGCCTGTAAGGCATTACAGACCTCAGGTCTCAAGTGGTTTTTTTGTATGTGGGCAACATTCAACCAGTTCACTCTGTCACCTCATGTGGGGTACTGTCCCTCCCCTCTGTGGCTGTCCAGCAGCATCAACTGGCTTAGCACAGTCCCGTGGCATAAGTGTGCCCTCCTGTGAGGGGTTATTGCTTCACTCCATCACAGAATGGCTGGGGGTGGAAGTGACCTCTGGAGGTCATCTGGTCCAATTGCCTTTGTCAAGCACAGCCACCTACAGTAGGCTGTCCAGAGCAATGTTTTGGAATACCTTCAAGAATGGAAATTCCACAGCCTCTCTCTGGTCAACTGTGCCAGTGCTCAGTCACCCTTATAACAAAGTTGCCTTCCAGATGGTCAGCCTCCATCATGTATGAGAATTTAGACAGAGTCTGTGCAACTTCTCTGGGCAATCAGTGCTGGTGATTAGTCATTCTCACAATAAAAAAGTGCTTCCTGGTGTTCAGATGGAACCACCTCAGTTTCTGCCCATTACCTCCAGTCCTGTCACTGGGCACCACTGGAAGGAGCCTGGCTTCACCTTCTTTGTCCCCTCCCTTCAGGTATTTATATAGATGAATAAGATCCTGTCTGAGTCTCCCCTTTTCCAGTCTGAACAACCCAATTTCTCACAGCCTTTCTTCACAGGGAAGATGCTCCAGTCCCTTCATCATCTTCAGGGCTATGTATCTCTTGTACTGTGGAGCCCAAAAAATAAACAATTCACCCAGAGTGGCCTCACCAGTGCTGAGCAGAGGGAAGGATTACTTCCCTCCACCTGCTGGCAGCATTCCTCCCAGTGCAGCTCAGTACACTGTTAGCCTTTTCTGCAAGGGTGCACCGCTGGCTCATGTTCAGCTTGGTGTCCACCTGGTCCCTGAGGTCTTTTTCTAACAAGCTGCCTTCCAAATGGGTGGTCCACAGGGTGTACTGATGCCTGGCACTGTTTCCTTCCAGATGCATTTACTTTCCACTTCTCTTTGTTGGACTTCAATTAAAGTTCATTTGACGTCAACCCATTTCCCCAGCCTGTCCCTCTGAACAGCAGCCACTCCTCCCAGTTTCCTGTCACCAGTAAACTCGCAGAGGACACAGTCTGCCCCATCATCCGTATCATCAATGAAGATATTGGACAGGATCAGTCCCAGTCTTGGCACTGAATGGCATCTAACAAGACTTCCTACCCTCAACTGACACCTTCTGTACCAGGCCATTCACCCTGTTTTCAATCCACCTCACCCTCTGGAGTTAGGAAGGCTAAAGTTCAACTGGAATTGAACTTGGGCAGGGATGCTCAAACAATGTTCCTGTATTCCCCCCAGGTTTCCACCCTCCGTGGGTTCCCTTTGTGTATCTGGGTTTGGCCAGGAGCACCTTATTCATCCACATGGGCCTCCTGTCACTTTTACCAGGCTACACATTTGTTGGAATGGAAGTCTCATGAACTTGGAATATTAACTAGATTTTTTACCTACCTTTCCCCTCACCTCTTCTGTCCAGGGCCTTATCTCCTGGGACTCTTGCAAGCAGATCTTGGAAGAGGGCAAAATCTACTCTCCTGAAGCTTGCTTCTCACCCTCTTCCTTCCCCTTGGGACCCTCAACTCCAACATCTCATGGTCACTGAAGCAAAGGCTGCTTTTGAACTTCACTTCTGAGCCCTTCCTTGTTGATGACTATGAGGTTCAGCACAGCAACTGTCCTTGTTGCCTCCTTTGTCACTTGGAAGAGGAATTTATGATAGGTGCACTCTGGGAACCTCCTGGATTCCTCATGTCCTGTTATGTTGTCCCTCCACCATATATCAGGGTGATTAAAGTCCCCCATAAGGACACCAGGACCTGTGAACTGCCATTACTCCATTCTGTAGAGGGCCTCATGCAGTTGTTCCTCCTGGTCAGGCGGCCCCTAGCAGACACCCATTGTGATAACATCACCTTTGGCCATTCTTCCTATAGTCCTAGTCCATAAAGTCTTGGCTGGCTCCTTATGCATCCCCAGGCAGAGCTCCATGCATTCCAGCTGCTCACACACATGAAGAGCAGCTCCCCATCCTCATCTGCCCATTCTGTCCTTCCTAAAAGCCTGTGTTCCTCTGCTGCCACACTCTAGTCATGGAATTTCTCCTACCACAAGCCCTGCAGCTGCACACAGATCTCTGATTCCCCCATCCTGCATGCATGAGTGTACAGATGTGTTAGAGAGTTCCTGGAGAGGCTTTGGGGGATTTCTCCACAGTGGTGCCACACTTCCTTGCTTAAGCCTGGTGGGTGATTTTGAGATCCCCTCCTGTCACACCACCCTTTGCTCAGCCACCCCATGTGCCACTCCCTCCCAGGGCTGCTGACTACTTTCTCTCCCTGTCGCTCCTAGTTCAGACAGTGGCTTTGAGCACACAGACCCGCTGACGTTTCCTTGCAGCCGTGCCCATGCTCATGGGTGTGTCAGCCGACACTCAGCGTGTCCATTAGCTAATTGAGCTGAGTTTCACTGTTTGCTTAAATTGCACCGAAAACAGTTTGCATTCCATTGTCTCCATTCTCCTGTGAGGTACTACTGACTGCCACCTTTCAGGAGCAGCAGACTTCCAGAAAGAAGATACATCTCTGTCTTGCATCTTCCTGCAGCTGTGAGAGCACAAGCCGGACATAAGAAGATTCATCCTCAGCCCAGGCACTTTGCTGATGTGTTTCTAGGGCTGGCCCAGTCTTGCTGAAGGCTAAGTGCTTGATGACTGCATTAATCTCACCTGCTTCAGGTGAGATGGTGCCTCTGTTCGCTCTCAGAGCAAACTCTGGTCAAAGGTTGATGCAATTGATACACATGCCTTAGTCACTTCCCAGTTGACTTGGAGAGCTCCATTTTGAAAATGTCCTAGGAGGCATGTCTGACAAATCTCTGGCAAATACAGTTTAGCTCTGAAATCCACTGATTTTCCTCTAAAAAAGTCCCCTTTGGGGATTTCCCAGGCTAGGTACAGCCTAGGGTGGGACATTCTCTGCACTTGCTCCCTGACAGCCAGGCCAAGTGCTCCAGCTGCTCTTCTCTCAGTAACCACAAACACTCAGAATGTGTCAGCACAGATGCAGCTCTGGGTGACATGTACTACTGGGGCTAGTTTGTCATGTAAATGGGAATGGATGGTCTGGCAAGGAGCTGTGAGAGTTCTTCAGTACCAACACAGATTCCCCCCCACCCCTGCTTGGGACAAGGTGGTTTTGGTTGATGTTCTGCTTGTGGTGTGGAGGCAGAGACAATTCAAGATCACCAGGAGCTGTCAGCTGGACACCAGCTGGCAGGACACCTGGAGACATGGAGTTCAGCCTCTTGCTTTGGCCTTGGTGTCCCCAGGCTGAGTATGACAGTCTCCAGGGCCAGAGCATTTCCTTACAGGAGAGCAGTACTTTGCTGTTTGCAGGTCTGGAGAAGCCCAGGGACCCAAGGAACACTGAACAGCAGCAAAGCTGAGAAATGTTTGCTGGCTCATGGAAGTTTCCAAAGCCTCTCCTGGGAATTACCCTCCTCTGCTGTTGCCTCGCGTTCACTCACCTCCTATTCCCACTTTCTGACACACTGGTTTTGTTTCCCTTTTGTTTACTGGCTGTAGAGAAGTCCTTGGGTATTATCAACATCTCTTTCTGTTTGAACTCATCCAAGTGTTTTGCCTTATTTTCATACTTTTCCTATCATCACACGTACCCAGAGGCATGGAGAAATCTCCCCTGCCTTCCAATCCTTGGAGTCACAGCTGGGGGCAGACCATTGATCCCAGGGCTATTAGCATGCAATAAAACCAATGGTCAGGGAAATGTCTCCCGGAGCAGTCTGCAGAGATGGGGACATGGTCACAGTACTCGGTGGGTGTCCTATAGGTGCACGCAGCTCTGGTCCTCCCAGGCCTTCCCACATGGTCCAACTGGGCCAGCCCCCAGCAGGGAGGGATGGTGAGAGCCTGCACGTTCTTCTGCTGGTGCTCATCCTTTGAGGGAGCTGTGTTAGAAGGCTTCCTGCCTTCTCTGAGTCATGTCAAAATCAGTCCCAAATATTCTCTTTGAAGCTCTTCACACAGCGCTGAAGCGATCTTGCCTTCAAAGCAGTTGCTGGAAACAGGCAGGCTGCTTAAAAGGCATTTGAGCGCTCTCACATCATGTTCAGGCTGTATTAAAATTTTACCGTGCTGTTTCGCACCTCAGATGAATCACAGTCGCTCCTGAAAAGCATCGGGGGCTAGAGGGGGAGGGTGGGATGTGTTCAAGGAAGGGGCTTTTGAAAGGGATTATTAATGCACAGAGATGTTTTGGTGTCTGAGAAAGGCCCTGAATGGCAGCTCTGTGCTTTCTTTCTCTGTGCTCATTATCAGTGAAGGGTGTAGCTTCTGAAGAGCTGAACAGAGCGAGGGGAGGACATGGCTGCTGCTCAGGCGGGGATGAGCAGGGGAGAGGACGTGGGAATAGAGGGAGGTGGGTGCTGGCTGTCTCCCTGAGAGGCAGTTTCAGGTTACGAGTTCAATGCCTGCCTCCCTTTGGGAGGCTGCAATACGGCAAGTCGGCAAGTCGTTTCTTGATGTGCAAACAATTAAAAAGAGGGTGTGTGAGTGTGGAAGATGGAGAAAGCAAACACCTCCTCTGGGATCTGGCTGTCTCTGCAGCTGCTCACCTAAGGCACCTCTTGTGGAGGGAGTTTCACACAAGAAAAATAGCTGGGGGCATCAGGTTACTTTCAGGATGGAGTTTGAAAGACTAAGAGGTCTGCCTTAAACCTCAGGGTATAAAGGGTATTCCTCACTCTTTTACACAGGCATAGAGTGGGTCTCTTGGGTGGTATCAAGGTTTACAGTTGTCCTTTTGGTGCTCCCCAGGGTTGCCCTGTAATAGTGGAGAGAGGGCTGTGTGGGGAAGCAAGAGGTCAGGGTGCCTTTATTCCCCTCCCAGCAGCATCCTTGGGCACAGGGAGCACATTTCCTGCAGTGATAGCCTGCCCTGGGGTGCAATCAGGACTGCCTGAGGGCTTCGTTTTCTTCAGGTTTGACATGGTCTCCCGAGTTCTGCAGACGCCTGCTGGCTCCTTCAGCCTTGTTTTCTGGAGAAGGGGTGTTCCAGTCCACAAGGCAAGGAAGTGCATGTCTTTGCCTCTTCCTCTTGCCTGAAAATTCCCTGACTCCCTGCACCATCCCAGCCTCCATGCAAATAGGCTGCCCAAAGCCACTTGCCCTCCTGCAGACTCACATAGCCAGGCCTCCTGGGCAGGTGGAGAGGCCAGGAGAGGAGTCAGACATTTGCTGCTGGGGTGGGAAGTGCCCCCTTCCAGCTCTCTGGAGGCTGACAAGGAGTGAGAAACTGGACTAGTGTGTTTCCATCCCAGGAAGATTTTGGCACACGGGGCTGACACTTGCTGCCTCTGTGTGTCAAGTGCTGGCACAAGGGTGTGCCTTGACAGGGCAGATCCATCGCATGGCAGCTGGATCAAGGATGGGCGAAACCCTGGTCCTGCTCCTGACAGAGGAGGATGCTTTTCTATTTCTGCTCACTACCTATTCACTCCAGATCTAGGAAGCAGAGGGGGAAGCCTCTGTTTTATTTTTTTTCAGTGCTAAATTTTCATTCTTTTTTGCCTGCCTCAGTGAGCCAAGCATCAAACCAAGGACTCTATATATCCCCTGGGAGCAAAATGCCCCTCAAAATAAGTCCTATTTCTTTCTGCTGAAGCTGACATGTGCTGTCTCACTTATCTAAAAGCAGGGGGGGAAGAAGATTCACACAGGCCTAGTTCAGCCTGCTGCCACTCCCTCTGTCCTGCTTGATTTGCCACTGCCCCTCATCATACTGATGCTTGTCACTCTGCTGACAGCATGAGAGACAAACACCAGTTTGCCTTGGCCAGAAAACTTGCCTTGCAAAGAAAAAAAGCCAGCTCAGGGCTTTTCACTTGGAGAGAAAGAGAGTGAGAAGAATAGACTTGAAAGGAAATTCCCATGGTTTTTTGTTTTTTGTTTTGTTTTTTTTTTTTTTGCTTAGGGTGAGAGCTTTTCCCACGCTCCATTGGAAAGACTGCAAGGAGCAAATGTTTCCCAGTGCCTGCAAACACCAAACACTGCTGAGGAGCAAGGAAAAAAGCCAGTCTCATTGGAGAGAGGCAGAAATCAGCGGTGTGTGCTCCTGCTATGCCTCGTGCCTGTGTGTCTGCTCCTGCTATGCCAATAGCTTTTCCAGGCCTAGTTATGTTTTCTGGCTGTGGTGGGAGTGTCAAACCCTGGAGTACTCTGACATGAGGACAAGTCTCCCACAAAGCTGCTCCACAGTGCCAGAGGCTGCTACTCCTTCTGTGAGAGTCCCAGATACTGAACCGGGAAGAGGCCGATGGGTTTGTTTCCCAAGTTGACACCTGGGGAGCTGTTTGAAATTTTTTTGTGTTTGCCTGGCACTGGTCAAGGACTATTACCTTACTCTGTGAGACTTTTGCTACTCTATCCAAGGAAGGCTGGGAAAGCAAGCCTGGTTCGCTCCATTTCCTGGGTCAGTTGCTTTGTCTGGCTCAAGCCCTGTCCCTCACCACCTTTCCTTGGTCTGATTCCTGGCTCCTAGCTTCAGAGTCAAGAATTGACTGAAAACTGATCTGAAAAATCAATTAACATCTTGCCCTTTCCCAGCCATCAGCCCAGTCTTCAGGAGCAACCTTTCCTGGAACACCAAGTGCTTTGGGGCCTCCCCCAATCCTTTCCAAGTCCATGTGCTTTCCACAGAAAGCCAGTGTTTAGCAGCCAGGCTCCAGCAGGGCTGTGCAAAACCCATCCATGCATGGGAGAGCGTGCCCATGCAACTCGCACCCTGAGAACCGGTTGGTTCACCAGCTCTGCAAGCAGAGGCCTGTCTGGTGAGGGAGTCTGTGTCTCAGCTCTTGAGGAGCCATGTCTTTAAAACACCCCAAGGATGAGAGATTTGAGGGTAGCTTTTGGAAATGAGGAACCAGCTGAGGCTGGGGATGCTCAGCAGGCATCCATGAGGATTTGGTTCAGCTTTTCAAGAAGACTCATATCAGGGGAAGTCTGGAAGCTGGTGCTCACTAAGCTGTTTAGAGGTGTGGGCCCTGCTTCATCCCAAGGTGATTAGGGGTGCTTGGAAGTCTGTCCTGATAAATGCCCCAGCAGCCTAGTGAGCCTGCTGCTTCTCCCAGCAGGCCAAGTAAAAAGCATTTCTGACAACAAAAGCCCTGCCCAGGGGCTGTTTAAAACACAGAGCTGGAGTCCGATTGCTGGTGCATCTCGGCATCTTCTCATCAATGAGAAACCGTCTCCTTTGGCCCCCTCCCCTTGTCTTTGGTCTTGCTCGCAGAAAGCCGTGACTGTATCCTGCAAGAGCTCGTATCTGCTCCTAAGATCTCCCTTTGTTTGGCTGCCAGCTCTCTGCACCTGCGTGCATGCCTGCTCTCCCTCCCCGCTGCGGTTAGTCTTTCCCTCTCCCAGCCCATGGGCAGGAAAGCGGGTTTTAGCCGGGTCCAAGGGCTAAGGGAGTATTTGGCAATGGCAAGCATTCCCACTCCAACGGCAGCCCAGCTGTAAGTGGGATGGCACACGCAGGCAGCTTGGTTATTTGTGAATGAAGCATGAGTTGCACTGTGATTAACCCTCTGGAGGGATCTTGCCCAGATCTGTCCCGATGGGAGCTGGAATCTCCATGTTTCCTTTGCTAATTGAGCCTGAATTATATTAGCTAATCCCATCCCCAAATCCCCCAGCTGTCCAAAGCTTACTAAGAGCAACCACACACTCTGGCTGGGAGTTTGTGCTTGTCTCCTATTGGGATAGGGATTAGTGTAACAAACTGTTTGTAGTTTTGGAGTTTTGGAGTGGTTTTTTTGGGTTTTTTTGGTTTGTTTTTTTTTTGGGGGGGGGCGGGCTGGGGGAGAAGGGAGTCATTTTTGCTTGGCAATCTGTAGCCGACTGCCATAATCACTATCTCTCATTCCACAGAGAATATGCATTGTAAGGAAAAAAGACACTGTCATGACAGGTGATGTTGAACCAGGGATACACAGAGTTAATGTGATTCAGATGCTGTGTGCTCCCGTGGTCCACTCTGTCTCATTGTGCCCACCCCCAGGTTTGTTCCTTTTCTTGCATGGATCACTGGGACAGGCTAATTTGGAGATAATGACCTGCCCTGCCCTTTTCCAAGAGTGTGCTCCAGATTACCACCAGACTCTACACCAGCATCACCAAGACCCTTCGAGTGATGGCAAGAAGCAGATGAGGCCCCTGGCCAGCATGGGCTCCAAGTATTCACCAGCTACACAGGGAAAGGAAACAAGGGGGATGGACCCACTTGAGGGCATTCCCTGTCCAGGAGGAACCACAGCAGACAGACCACCAGCCCAGAGAAGCCTCTCCTCTAGAGACCTTGCTTGACTGGAAGGAAGAGGTGCTCTGCTACAGTTTCATCTTTTAAAGAGAAGCAGGGACTGACTCATTAAAATCTTACCTATGTCATCCTCGTTGGCTTGAGCTTTTGTAGCCTCTTCTCCCACCCAAACTACCTCAAGAGAGAGCAGGGACTGGAGCAGCTGTGGGAGTCCCTGGCCACAGCATACAAAGCCCACTTGTTATCAGCACTGTCGTATGCCTCTCTGTCCCCTCCCCCTTCCCAGCTCCACCACAACCGCTGCATCCCAACAGTGCAAGCCGAGCATCCATCAAAAGGGCTATTATCCCACGATTTCTGAACAGTCACTGTTGCTCTTGGGTATGGAGAACCAAGCTCCCCCTTTGACACAGTGTCCCGAGCAAAGGAATAGCAGTGCCTGTCGCTGGCTGGCATTCTGATCTGCAGATTGTCATAGAAGCTGGGGTGGGATGGGGAGCTGCTGCCTGCACATGGGGTTGGGTTAGCAATTTAGGCCTTCCTCCAGTCCTACAGGGTAGACAGGTCCTACAGAGTTCATACTTTTGGCTTCCAGATATTAGCAGTGAGGGTAACTCCCATGGAGGGAGACCACATCCTTCATTCTTTATGGTTGATGCTTTTAATCTGCTCTTCCTGGACTGGGGGAGAAAAAAGGCACAGAAACAGCCACCAACCTCTAGAGTAGGCAAAGGGTCTGAAGTGCATGGGGAGGCAGCTTCCAGAGATGTGCACATTGACTCAAGCAACTTCTGACTGGCACTAGGTGCTAACATCCCCAGGAGCCAGCTGGAGGGTACCCCTTTGCCCTTTCACTCCACAGGCAGGATCTGCTGGCACAGTTGCCCCTGGCTCCATTACAGGTGCCTTTTTCTTGCTGCATATGAACAGGCAAACTGGTGGCAGCACAGACAGTGCCACCTCACTTCCACACACAAGATCTACCAGCTGTGACACCATGGGCAAGGCTGGAGTCCTGGCAGGGATAGGCAGACACCCCAGCACATCAGGGACCACGGCCAGGAGGTGATCTGTGCCCCACAAATGGAAACTCAGATTTGCTCAACCACACAGTGTAGACCATAACTGATAAAAGGTATCACAATTTTCCTGTTGCTGGGTACTTTTAAGCTTCTTGCAGTAAAAAGCACTATTGGCACCAGCAATCTTGGTAACTGGGCAACTTTGCTGGTCATGAGCGATGCTGAACCCATCTCCAGAGAGCTTTGCTTCTTTTATCTGCCTACAGAGATGCTCACTGTGGGTTTGTGCCTGTTTGCCTGCCTGCTCCCAAGGGGTTACTCTTACAGATGACTCTTTGGAAGCAAGACTCAGTGATGGTCTCCTTTCTGCCAGTGAGGGATGGCACTTGAAGCTCCAGTCATTCAGTCATCCTAAAGTTTCCCTTTGTGCTGTCAGGGTTGCTCTGAGCCATGTGCCTCGTTGTGTGACAGTGTTCTGGAAAACAATACATTGGGAGACATATGGCTGGCTAGGATATGTAGTCATGTCTTAGCAGGCATTGTATACTGCTTTCCACTTGAGAGGGCTTCTTTTTTGCCAGTTTTCTTGGACATTGAGAAAATACCAAAACTGGACAATGACAAATACTGTACTGGGGAAACCATGTGACTTTACAGACACGTAAAATCCATCCTGCTTGGTCTCAGACCTTACGGAATAATTGTTTTATAAAAACTAGAGGTTGTTCATGTTCAATTTTCTATTGAAATCTCTGGGCATTTACAGGCTGACTTCATCAGAAAAAAGAAACTTTAATTATCCTGTAATCCCAAAGCTTCTGGCATGGGAAAAGTATTCCTACTTGGGGTAAACATCTCAGGAGATTTCACTCAGGTCAGTGCTGTTTCAGTGTGAACATAGCATGAATTTTAAATCTGGTTTTTCTTCTCAAAGCTGTCCTAGACTCTTCACTAAGAAAGCTTGCTGAGAAAATTATAGTGCTCTTATTGAAAAAAATTGAGGCCCTTTTTAAAGGTACCCTTTTCAGGTATGAAATTCAGATACTTGAATTTGAAGAAGTTCACCACCCTCCAGGATTAGCCAGTCATGCAGCCACAACCTCATCCGTGCTGGTTAGAGCTAAGTTCTTTCCTTCAAACTTTCTAAAATAGAGAAAATGTCAGAAATTTGGGCCATTTGTTTTCCCAGCTCATTCTCCCCTCCCACAGATGAGCTGATCTGTGCTAGGAGAGAGATTTCTGTCATGGTGAAGGCATTTCTGAGAGATAATTTACTCGTACAACTGGGTGTGCTGGCACTGGGATCCCGTGTACAAAAAGATGCAGCAAATTGATTGTGAGTGGTTTGCTTGAAAGAAGAAACGGGAGGCTGTTAAGCAGATGTCTTCATGGCAATACAGCAAATTAAGTGGAGGAGTTCTGGGGTCTCTGGACTGCTTTAATAACTGATCAAAAGAGGAGAGAGAACATGAGCAGACAGCCACAACTGCAGAAGACCAGCCAGCCGGGATGTTTGCAAACTGTGCTACTGCCAAAATTCCCTGAAGGGGAAGAATTTACTGGGAAGTTTAGTTCCTGAGAAAGATTTTTTTTTTTTTTTTTTTTTTTTTTTTTTTTTTTTTTTTTTTTTTTTTTTGTATAAGTGCTGTGCATATCTCTAGTTTCTGTTTTGTTATTTGGGGCTTGGATTCTCCATTATGCAAGCCTATTTGCCTTTTTAATCCACTATTATGTATGAGACTAGGAATGCTTTGTTGCACTAAAGGAGTGGTGACTTAAGTAAGGAACTGAACTATGGTCCTAACCAGGGCAGGGGGAGAACTGTTTTGGTTTTACCAAAGAATTTCATAGTTTCAAAGAATTTAGACGCTCAAAACTACTCACCACAGAACAAGTACCAGGGTAAGTGAAGACTTTTCCAGCCTGCCCTAAAGCGTAGCTCAGACACTACAGTGAACAAAATCTCATCCTGTTCCCTTTTAATGAAGCCCAGCCTCCCACACCAGCAGAGGTTTGAGATTTTCCTGAGATGCTGTCTGCAGTTTTTGCACAGTGGGGTCAAATCCTGATTTCATTTGTGGCAAACTTCTCTCCCTTTCACAGCATCCCTTGGAGACGAACTTCACCATGTCGTTGTCTGGAAATCTGATGAGTGAAGATGAGTGAACCCTCTGAACTCTCTGCTCCCAGTGCCTTCCAGCTGGATCACTACAGTCTTCAAGGCTGGCGTCGGGGTGCGGGGTGGGTTCGTGCGTAGGACCCTATGGGATTTGTGCGGGGCTGCTGGGTGTGTGGGTGTCTGCACGCCTCGGGGGCTGATGCCCGCCGGGCTGTCCCTGAGACAGAGCCTGTCTGCGTGGGCGCTGCTGGGGCGGGGGTGCTGTGGGGACGTGGCTGCGAGCCGCGTACGCCTGGCGGGGCGCGGGCAGAGCGCTTTGTGCGGAGCGGGGACGCGCGGGGGGCGCCGCTCCCGCCCGGGCCGTGCCCACGCCGTGCCCGAGGGGCGGGACCGGGGCGGGACGGGGCGGGGCGGCCGCTGCCCCCCGGCCCACGCGGGGCCCCGCTCGCCACTCGCCGGTGGCGGCGGCAGCCGTGGCGGGCGCAGCGCGGAGCCGAGCGGAGCTCGCCGCCGCCGCGGGAGCCTGGTGAGCGGGGAGCTGCTGCAGGGGTGGGTACCGAGCCTCCGTCTCCCGGGACAAAGCCGTGCTGGGAGGGACCCCGGCGCCGCCACTCGGGGCCGGGGCGGGGCTGCCAGGGGGCCGGGGCGGCGGGGCTGTGCCGCTGCCCACCGAGCATGCGGGCGGAGGGCCGGGGCGGGGGTCTGTACCCGGCTCGGGGCGCGCTCCGGTCCCGACCGGCATCGCCGCCTGCCCCGGGAGCCCCGGCGGGCTCTGCCCGGTAAACTTTTCCCGGTCCTGGTGGGCGCCCGGCGCCCCAGAGGGTCCGTCTGCTAGCGAGAGCTACTTGGGCTGGGGGTTTGGGGCTTTTCTTTGCGCCGGGGCATCCTTGCGCCGCAGCCTGGAATCTATATCCTAGGGAACAGGTAGCTGTTACATCTGGTCCTCGCCGGTGCCCCGGGGCGCGCGAGGGCTTCGGGAATGCCTCAGACCCAAGTCCTGGCTTTCGGCTTGCCCGGGGACAGACCCAGGTCCTGGCTTTCGGTCCCATATCCCCCGCCGATCCCGGCTTGTTTCCCCGCGCGGCGCCGCGTGGGTTGGTGTCGGTGGGTCCCCGGTGCCCAGCCGGCGTGCGGACACGGGCCCGCCCCGGGATCTGGGCAGCGGGAAATGACGGCTGGAGACAGGGAAACCCTGGTCTTTCACAGGGATTTGGCAGAGCCAAATATTAAACCAGAAGTGAAGAGTTTCTTCTGGCTTCGGTGCCTGCTTCCCTCCCATTGATTTTTCTTTTTAATTTGCTGGTTCTCATCAGGACGCTTGTTCAACTTCGGGTGATGCTGGACAGTGCGTGCTAGATCTAAAAGGAAACAAAGGATAAAACATTTTTAAAGCTGTTTTCCCTGCGAATACCAATAACCTCATTGAAGGTGATGGAATATGCCTGAGAGTGATTCGCTGCCCTTTGGTTAATTCAGACTCTAAGAAGTCCATGAAAAGCCTGTCTAAAACAGTGTCTTCCCTAAAAGGAGACACATGGCAATCCCACCGATATTTCCCTTTTTTCCTGCTTTTCCAAGAAACAAATCCTAATTTATTAGCCGGCCAGACAGGAGTCTGCAGGTGCTAATGGTTTAGCCGATCAAAGACACCCTTCCCATAGGTGGCACTTGAATTTGGTGATGCTTGTGGGTCAGTGACTCCCTTCCCCTTCACTTTGTCCCACCCAGGCTCTTATTAGTTGTCTTTCTTTATGCCATGTGGTATGGGTGGCTGTTAGAGGGGCTGGCCAGGGCATCTCTGAGCCCAGAGACAAGAATCTTTACTGCAGTGCAAGCTGGTTTAGGGGTGCATGCAATTGCAAAAGTGTCTGTAGATCTGGTGGCGTTCCAGTAAGCCTGCATGGAGGAAGTGCTTAAGGATCAGCCTGGTAAATTTTGCTCATGAGCCTCTAGGATTGGAGTGTAAAAGTGCCTGTTCACTTGGAGACCCTCAGGAAAGGGGCCTCAGTTTGCCTGGGGATCAGTTTGCTGGGGGATGATGACCTAAACTTGGTTAGATGAGGAAGGGCTCTATGGAGCCACGTGGGGAAATTGTGCGTCCTGACACCCATAGCAGGCGGCCGCATTCTCGGTCTGATCTTTCCTAATCCACTGAGCTTTGCGGGAGTCCTCCTGGGAAGTATCTCCAAAGTTCTTAGTTCCAGGTATCTAGCTACTGGCTAGAGTGCAATCAGACCTGTCCAGGAGGGGGTTGGCAGGGACAGGGACACAGGAATGCAGCAGGAATGTCTCGTTCCTGGGGCATTTCCCTCCTGGGGAAGGAAGATGGGAAGGAATCCTTGTCTGTAAGTAATCCAAGAGCAAAACGTTTCCCTCCTTGCAGACAATGAATCGTTTCAGCGAGCTGACACTGTTATTTGTGGCTCTTGGCAAACGAGATAAGAGCATTCTGCCAGACACTTGCTCAAATCAGTGCCAGCCCCAGCCCTGCTGATTGCCTTTCACTGGGTGGGAGAGAAGCCTTTGTGTACCACGGCAGTAATCACAGTGGTGCTTCTGGGTGAAGGAAGGTTGTTGCTGGTCCCCTTGGTTACACAGTCTCTGATTCTGGTCCTTGTGTCTCCAGGCCTTTTTATTTTCCGGAGAGAGGATGCCACTTTGGAGAAGAAATTTTTCCTGCCTGGCTCTGCTTGTGGGGCTGTGAACAGCTATTTCCAAGACCCCTTTTCTTTACCCTTGATCTAAACCTTGCATGAGGCTGGTTATACATGCTGATTAAGCAGGGAATTAAATCACATAGGAATGCTGCTTGCTTGATGTCTTCTCTATTACAGAGCTATGCTTAGAAGTTGAGACTTTTCAAGTGATTGTGTGGGCTTTAGCTAAGCTGTGAAAAAAGCCTTGTAAACAATATGCCTTTGTGATGAAGGCAGAGTAAGTGTAATTATCACCTGTCCTATTAAAAATCTTCCCATTTGGGGGCATAATCAAGCTAATCAGACAGTGTTGTGCTTTTCCAGATGACTAGGTGATCCTTTCGAGTGGCTCGGGAGCAAATGCAAAATGAGCAGTGGAGGGCAGTGCAGAAGACGCAGTGGGCTCTCAGTCTGACCCACGAGGATTTGAAGATGTCTGCGTGCAGTGACTTTGTGGAACACGTTTGGAAGCCTGGCTCCTGCAAAAACTGCTTCAACCCGAAGAGTTCCCATCGGCTGCAAACACCCCCAGACGTGGGAGCTTGTGGCGTGCTCCCGGATGGAGCTAGGACCAAGCCAGAGAGCGTCGTGTTGGAAGACGAAGGTATAACTACTTCCCTCTTCTCAAAGCCAACAATTGCTGTGAAACCAACAATGATAAACTCGGATGTTTCTGACGCGTGGGCGGATGTGAATATGAATGCAGACCTGTCACAGGTAATGATTAATCCAGTCAAAGCATGACTTCCCGTTACTTACCTATCCTCGGAGTGCTAGGAATATCTGTTACAAACGCTTCCTTCCCTTTATTTTTCCTTCTGGTCTTGACTCAGGATTTTAAGCCATATATTGGTTTCTCAGTGTATCTTTGGGTGAAGCTGAATGAGCTGTTGCTCACAAGCCATGTGCAGAGGAGCTTAAAAATACATTGTTTGTTTAGGAACTTCCGGTTTTAAAATGAGGATGCGGGTAATTTTTCTGGGAAGTTTTACTTAAAAGACATCTTGTCTGGTTGCAGTCAGTGCTGACTGGATCTGTGGTCTTTGTGGGTGAGGAAGAAAGTGCCCTACCTTCCTACTCCTTCTTACCAATCTTTGCCACAGCAGTAATGCCCTGTGGGTGTAGCTCCTCGCCCTGACCAGTTGATACCAGCAGTGCCTCAGCAGAGTGATGCACAGACTGCTGCCCCACTGCCTGTGGCTCCTATTTCCCCATGCCCCAGAGCAGAGTCAGGGCTCACCACCTTTCTTAGCCTCCCACTTCTGTCCCTTTCTTTTCTTCTAAGGAGTGAAGGGCACATGAGTGCGAGCTGCCATTGTTGGTGGTGTTTGATCTGTGCGTGCAGATTTGGCATGCCTGCTCCCCAGTCCCTGCTTCTGAGCATGGCCAAGCTGCTGTCCCAGGATAACCCATGATAGTCTGTGTCTGTGTTCTGGAGTCACACACTCTGGAGCAGTGTGAAATGAAATGAAAATAAGCAGAGAGGTGCAAATATTCCTTCGCTCTCTGAATCTTTAATTGCACAGTGATTCACAGACAGGATGACAGGTTGGACATGTTTCTGGCAGCAAACCCATAGGAAGAGAAAGGAGAATGTCTTATTCCAGTGCATTGCCATTGTTGGTAATGCAAGGATTACAAATGATCCAGGAAATGTGACAAGTGTAGTTTTACCTGGAAAGGTTTGTGGAAATTAGTGGTGGGGTGAGCAGAGCAAAATAGATGGTGAATTCCAGAGTGCTGTTCTGCAGAGCTGGGCTTTTGTTTTTGCAGTTTGTGGGTTTGCTTAAATTTTGTCTTTCATTTTGCATATGCATATTCTGACAGGGAATTTGTCTCTTTGACCCATGCAGGTCAGTTGGGGTGTGATTTCTGGCAAGCAGCTCCTCCTGAAATCAGGAGATGCACAGCACATCTGCCTTGACAATTTTGGCAATGGTGGTGTGAGAAAGCCTTTCCTTCACAACCAGCCGAGCGACTGCTTGTCTTGCTGTCCTCCCAGCTACTCCATGGTGGGTCTGCGTGGCCTGGAGAGTCGAGTGGAGAGGAACGTCTCCATCCACAGCCTGGTACTTGTGGGTGAGGTGGGCAAGCAGGAGGACAGAGTTAAAGACAAGTTTGCCCTGCCTCATCAGGTCCCCTGCCCTAATCCATCTGCCTTGGGGGACAGAAGCACCACTAACTCCAGCAGAAACACTTCTTCCCAAGCCAGAGAAGGAGCAGCACTCCCTTCGGGGCGTGACTGTGGTCACATCTCCTCCATCTTGGAAAGCGAAGGGGGCGAGTACTGTTCAATCACGAACTGCCACAAAGAGCGCCCTGTCCCGTGGGAGCCGTGTTGCTCAGAGGAAAAGGCTGCACAGTGTGAGAAGGAGAGTCACACTCCCAGAGGGTGGAGGCAGCGGGATGCTCCCGAGATTCCAAGGCCAAGTGGCCGGGCAGTCAAGTTCAGCGAAGAGGAGCACAGAGCTGTGAACGTGGCCTTCTGCGTCACGAAAGACCAGAGTGATCCTCTTCCCTATGCCCTGTGTTCAGACAGGAAAAACCTGGCTCTCCACACTGAGCCTGCCACCCTCCCTGAGACCACGGGGAGCTGCAAGGCAGTTGCCCTTGCTTTGTCCCGGGAGGATGAGGAGTTACCTGTCTCTGGGGAGCCCTCTGTCACTGGAGGCCCTCGCACTGAGGGTTCAACCACCCCTCAGCAGGCTCTGGTGGAGCCGCAGCGCCCTCACCTCACCGAGCCAGCCCATGGTGATCCCATCTATGCCGAGAGCACCAAGAGGAGGAAGGCACAGCTGAAGGCTGTTGGCAGCCAGGCAAAAGTAGAGAAGCTGGCCCATGGCGCTGCCAAGGAGAAAGCTGGTGGGTTGTGGCAGGATGGTGGCTGGGCTTTGGGAGGTGAGAAGGAACACCAGGACTCCACTGGCCAGGTGGCAGCAAAGATAACTATAATGACAGCACACACTGAGGATGATCACAAGACAATATTCCTCAGCAGCCCCGACTCAGCAGTAGGAGTTCAGTGGCCATGTATCAGTCCCACTTCTCACCCTGATTTTGGGACTTCATCACCTGCTATTGAGTCTGGACAGATTTTTCAAGCATCTGGATGTGAAAACAGCACAAGATTTCATCTGGCAGCTCCTGTCAAGACCTCACTTACTGAGAGTCCAGCTATCCCCCCAAAGATGTCCAAGAACAGCCAGCCAGGCAGTGAGGGGAGCCGTGTGCCCCCAGTCAGCTCCCAGGTGGGAAGGTGTGGTGATGACAACAGCCATGATGGAGCTGGTGCTCAGCTGCTGCCGAGGAGCTGTACTGATACAGGTGCCTTTGGGGTGACCCCTTCTCCCTGCACTCATGTGAATGGGGTCTCTGTGGAGGAGTCCAGTAGAGGCCTGGCAGGCTCATCCTATGACAGGAGGCAGAAATACTATAACCCAACATGGACCAAGCAGGGCCGAATAGAGGAGGAGGAGGAGCAGGAGGAGGAGCAGGAGGTCTCGAACCACGCATGGACAGTAGGAGCTGAGAGTGGAAGAGCTGGTGCCGACTTTGCGGATGACGGCCCAATACTGGAGAGCCAGACTGGAATGACCAAATCTTCTTCTTTCTCCTTTGAGTTCCCTAAAGACAAGAGCAATGGAGTGGAGTTTGCACCGCCACCGCCACCGCCAAAAAAGCAGTCTAGGTACAGCCCCGTGAGTGTGTGCATGGTGGTGTATTAACCCTTTGCAATTGGGATAGTTGCTGCAGGAGTTCATTGACTAGAAGGTGCTTCCATTATTTTTTCCTCCTTTTCTGTCTAAAGGTGGGCTTTCAGGACATGGGGGGTGACTGCACAGCTGAAAAGCTATTTGTCTTTTTACTCTGAAAAGCTGTCTGATCTTTGCAAGTCTTGGTTTGGACATCATGTGCACTTGTAAAAGCCCTTCAGGGCTGCAAGATATGGCCTTAAATCCGAATATTCAAGTGAGAAAAAGGTTCATGCTTGGGATGGCTGATGTTTCACAGGTCAGCTTCATTCTGTCTTGGCAGTTCCTTGATGTTGAATAGCATAGAAAACCCGGTTGCAATCTTCTCGTAGGTGGGACTGGGCAACTTTTCTTGATGCTAATAACAAGGGCCTCCAAAATCGACATTTTCAGTTTGGCTCTAATGACCTTCTGCTTTCAAGGTGAACTCTCAAAGCTGCAATTTCCCAGGGAGGGCTCCTTGACTGCAAGCAGGTAATTGGAGCTTGCTCGACGTGGGCTTGTTATGTATGGGAGCCACCTGGCTTCAGGCAACCTTCTGCTCTCTGCTTTCCTGCAAGTCAGGTTTGCAGGCAGGGCAACTGCAAGCCCCAGAAAACAAAAGTGAGGGAGGGACAGCTGTCTATCTGGGAAGGAAACATCCCTGCTAAGCAATTAAAAAAACCTCAGGCTTACAATACTTAGTGTGCATTTAGTATCTGCAGCTGTGTGCATCACCAAACAAAAAAAGTAACCAAAAAAAAGGGAAAAAATAAATAAAACAAAGGTCAAATGGGGGAAGAAAATTTGATTTTCTCTCCATTAATTATGTTGTCTGACTATACTAGGGAAGGATACTTTCACCTTTTGCAGGTGTCCCATATTTGCTTTATTGTGTGTGGCAGTTTTGCTACCTAAAACTGTGCATTGCGCAACAGATTTGACTGCAGCTCCTTGATTTAAAAGTCAAGAGAAGAAGGGATGGGTGTTTGGAGGAGAACTTGGCCTTGGGGTCCATGGTCAAGCTTATGTGTAGGCATCACTGACCTACAGGTTGAGACTGTGAATTTTCCATGTAGTTCGGGATTGGCTAACCCAGGGAACTACTGTTTTAAATTGGCCAAGAGGTGAACAAATGAGGTTTCTCAAGGGAAGGGAAGAGATGAACAAGTGGATTTAGTTCTCCTTAATGCTGGGCTTCCTGCTGTGATGCGACATGCCTGCTGGAGTCAGAGGAAACAAAAGGTCCACAAGCAAATGAGCACACAGATGTATTTGCTTTTGTCCTCTGTGTGGTGTTATGACACCAGAGGAGCGTGGAGCATTTTCTGCCCCTTTGAGGGGCTACTTCATGCTCCTGGTGCGATTGGGCTGTGTCTGTTCTTACAGTTGCTTTTGAGTCATCCTGATGAAAGCATCTGTGTGCTAGAAAGCCTATGTGAAAGCAGGCAGCGAAGCTGAGGTGAGGGAACACGTGGCATCCATGACTGGGATCTCTGGCAGAGCTGTAAACCCTGCCAGGTGGTTGAGGTAGGTGTTGGTTACCCCCTGTGGCTGCAGGGCAGGTTGTGCTACAGGTTTTTGTCTCCCAAGGGCCTTGATGCCTGTAGCTGAGCCCTGGGGCACCTTACTCAAAAAAGCTTAGTCCTGCCTCCAGCTACTGGAGCCCAGCTGGCTGAGGAGCAGTAAGGAGTGATCTGATCAGACTCGGGTTTTGCAAGCCCTGCTTTGTTTCTTTGCTTTGAGGGTGCTTTGTTTTGTCTCAAGCAAAACTGTGGCTGCTCGGAGTGGAGCGTGTCAACACAGGAACCAGGGTGGTGGGAGGGATAGCTGCATGCACAGCTGGTAAAATCACCATGGTGGCATTGTGTCACCCTGGATAGTTGTTGCAGCTTTGGGCCATGGCCTGGTGCTGGAGGAACATCCCCTCTGCTCATCGTGGGCTGCAGCCAAATACCTGAAGAAGCAGAATCACAAAGATGACTCTGAGGCACATCCATGCTCTCCTAGTGCCGGGAGGCCTGGGAACGTGTGCTTGTCCCTGATGGAAGAACCACTGATCCTTCTGTCAGGCTAACGTACTCCCCACACAGAGAGAGCGCCTCAGCCCAGGACTGGTGGCTCAGCTGCAAAAGCTCCTTTGGAGGATGGAGGTGAAGCCAGTGTAGATCTGGTTGTGGCACGGGCTGGGGGCTTAGCAGATCAGAGTTCATCTCAGCTGCAGGAAAGGCATGTAACCATCCTTTTTCCTTCTAGATCTCAAGCTGCAGCAAGGCATTTGATTTCATGCTGGAAAATTAAGTTTGCCTGTTTGACTTTCCTAATGAAATTTAATTGCTTATTTTTTAAGGAAAACTTTCATGTGTGTTTGAATAGTTATAAAGCAGAGAAAGAAAAAGCGAGTCTGTAGATTTTGTTTTGTTCATATTGGCTTTAACAATTAAAAGGGAAAAAAAAATTTACGGGGTAAATTCCTTCCAGAGACTGAGGAAGCTCTGGTTTGGAAGCAAGCTGTCTCTTAGGATGGCAGAAGGAGCTATTTCAGGAGGGTTTAAAAGTTGTCACAAGAAAAGGAAAATAATGAATATGTGCCTGGTTTTGATCCTATGTAAAACTACTCTGGATCTCCTGCAACTGTTTCTTCATACAATCCTATTTTTCTGCTTGTTTGAAAAATTATAGATATTTGATGTCTGCTTGGTCTGAAACAGAATAACAAATAAGTATAATTATAAGGGGGAAAAGACTGGAAAGGGAAGATGTGGTGGCTGGTCTTCTTCCAAAAGCTGGGAAGGTAGTTGGCTAGGGAAGGAGCTCACCAGGGAAACTACGATCCCCCAGACATATACGTGCAATGATGATTTAAAAGCCCTTTGGTGTAAAGTGCTGTAGTATGGCCTTCAGTTTCTTGGCACAGGGAATGAATCTTTGCTGAAATTTATGTCTGTCTTATGCAGAGGATCAGGCTTAAATGATCCTCGTGGTTTCTTCTAGCCTCCAAAACCTTGATGGCTAATTTATTTTGTGTGCCTCTTAAAGAAAGAAACCAGTGATGCTGTTTTACATCTTGAGCTGTTTTCATCACAATTAGTGCCACCTTCAAAAGGCAGTGGCGAAAAAAGCTTCTGAAATTTGCTGAGTGCACTGGCACAGGGTAGCAAAGGTGCAGCACAGCACTTCCCCACACCTGTCATTGCTGAACACAGCCAGGGAGAAAGAGCCTGAGGAGTGCCAAGATCGCCTGTTCTGGTGCTGCTGCCACCGCTTGCTGCCGGAGGGAGCAGAGCATAGGAGTGTTACAGAAAAAGCTGCAATGCTGGGAATTGGATCACAGGAGGAGAGCCAGGTGTTGGGAACAGGATCACCAGGAAAAGAGCCAGGTTTGTTTCTTGTTGGGGAGGTGGTGCTGGCTGGTGGGGCTGTGCTGTGTGTTCTTGCCAGGAATCAGTCTGTGATGGAGCAGCAGCTGTATGTAAGGCAGAATATTCCTCTTTTCTTACCATTCCTGAGGCACCCATTTCTCCTTGGAGCTCAGTGTCAGGGTGTATCCCAGTGACAGAATACTCTGGCTTAAAAGGTTGTGATCTATCAGCTTATCTTTTAGGAGAGTTTGTTTCTTTTAAAATTAAAGTCTTTCACTCTTCTGTGTGTTTCCTGTCTTACCTCTTAAAAAAGCACAGAGCTGGAAATTGAAATGAGATACTTTACCTTCTTTACCACATTAGAGTATGCAGTGATTTAATTTTTGACCCACCTACCTTCTTAATTCTGTACCCTATCTGAATTTTCCTGTGCATCTCCAGACTCCAAACCCTTGTTTCAACTTAACCTGTGCTACATAAAATCTCTCTAGTACAGGGCGGAGTGGCGTATCCCTCTGAACAAAGCTAGGAGTTCTTCAAAATCCTTTATTTTCCTTACCTCAGTTTTGGTTTCTCCACATTTGCCAGCTGATAGCAGAAGGATAAGTACAAATCTAAGCTTCAAATGTTGTAAGCTCCTATATGCTGGGTTTTAATTTCCCTCTGCAACCAGGGGAAGATGCTGGAAGAAACAGCAAGTGGCAAGAAGAGGAAGATATAATTATTCATGTTTCATGATAGACAAGCATATGGTACAATGGTGCTTCCTCTTGTGTAATAATTATGCCTAGCCATATGTTATGTTTCATGCTGTAATACAGTCTGGCTTTTCTCTCGTCTGTGCACTAGTTCCTCTATTTTATACTGGGAGGGGGTGTCTTGTTGACATTATCACCAAACACCTCCTGGAGTGCAGTTTGCTGTGTGGTGATCTGTGTGTGTTCTCTGTTCTCCGTTCCTCTGTCACATGATTTATAAAGCTCAGCATCTCTGTTATCTGTTCAGTCCTGTCATCTGTGCTAAGGAGGAGTGTTCTCCTGCTGGCACAGCAAGGCTGGGTGCCCCCGTGATGGCATTGCAGAGTGACCACGGCTCTGTGCGGGGCAAAGGTGCCTTGCACATCCTCCAGCGCTGCCAACAGGCTGCGCGTGGGATGGCTGTGGGAAAGGAGTGAGCGGGAGCCTGGCAGCTTTTCTGTCTGAGGGGCCTCCTGCTCTCAAAACCTGCCCATTGCACTTGTGGAAAGTAACCAGATCTCCGTGTCAAATCTCAGACAGGAAATTCTAGAGGAAGGTATGTCCAAAGTCCAGGGATTCCCGGGGCAATATCCCAAGGCATGTGGGTCCTCTGCAGTTAGTGGAGCCAAGCTTTGGGGCCCATCTCCACCATCTCTCTGAGAAGTGCAAAGCATGCTGTTGGTGATGCTGGAATCCCACAGCAGCATTAGGTGAGACCCTAATCTGTGGAGAAATGTGAAATTATACACATGGCTACTGGTCAAATTGAGACACAGGAAAGATGAAGCAGACCCTGGCCAGCGGTGCAGCCTGAGACAAGGGAAGTGAGCTGGGTCCCTTTTCAATGTTAAGAGGACTCCAGACAATGAGTTTGGGGGGGTTTGTTTTGTTTTGGTGTGCTTTTTTACAAGACCACTCTTTTCAATATTGAATTGTTTTAGGCAGAACTATGAGAATCATGTGGAAAGTCAGCTGAATGAAATTGTTTATTATGGGAAAGCTTTTAAATAGGGAACTGGAAGGGTTGCCTGAATATGCCGGGCTGTTGCATGGAGGATGTTGAGTAATTGAAGTGTTTTTAAAGCTGCCAGAATAGCTGGAGAGCTGAAAATCTGTGAAACCCTGTGGGTTTAGGTTATTAGATTGGGAGAGCTGACTCTAGTGACCTGTTCTTTATGCACAGGCACACAATGATGGCTCTGGTGCTGCTCTTGGAAGTTGCTGGTTATGTTTTAGGTGCTGAGCTGGCATTTTTAAATTGATGTAAATTAACTACTGTTACATCTTTCTGAAGAGGAATGTGGCCCACAGATGTTTACAAGTCAGTGGTGCAGGGCACAAACCCAGTGCTTCCTTCGGGTTTAAGATGGGTTGTGCTCTTTATTTCCAACACCCTTTGGTGATTTCCAATATCCTTTGGTGAAAAGGGCAAGACAGAAAATAGCCACATGTGCCCTTGCACTCAGGGCAAGAGTGAAGTGAAGTGGAAGGAATCCTAGCAAAGCAGGGGATGTTTGGGTTAGCTGTAAATCAGGGTCCCACAGGCTGTTGCAGCGACGAGCTGTTCAGCTCTTGGGGTGGAATTTTACTGAAACGGGAGAGTTTGACCCTAGCAAGTTTTCAGTAGTAATTCTTCAGTAGAGTGGGCAGTATTTTGATCTGTGCAGGCTGCACCCTGGGCTTCAAGCAGTTCATAGGAAAAGAGGGAGATGTGAGGCAGAGGTAATTCCAGGAGGTATTAGCTGGCCTGGCTGTAACATCTGAAACAAGAGCAGGATGTCGTTTAAGCAGCAAACAATTTCTATTTCGGTGCGCCTATTCAGGAACTGCGCTTTACATCAGTCACGGTGATGTGGGGAGGAAACGGGGCTCTCTCTGCATCTGACTTCGCCAACGCTGAGCGCAGCAAGGGCAGCAGCCAGCACGGCTCTGGCCGCGCTGCGCCCAGGTTGCTCGGAGGAAGAATAGGTGTGGCTGTGCACGGCGGACCTTGGACCGCGCCGAGCAAAGTCTCATCTCTCTCTGAGTGCGGGAATGGTAAGGCAGCTCCGTGAGTTTGTGTTTAGTGATGGGAAAGAAACGGAAATGCACCGAGGTTTTGGGGGGGCTGGGGGAAGGAATGTGTTAGAAAACATCTCGTCTGTGTGAATCAAGAACGGATATCTCGCTAAATCTTCTTTTCTGATGGATTCGAATGTTTCTTTGATTCCTATCAGGTCAGACAGTGTACTGGCATGGGTGTGCACCCTTGCATTTTTTCCACCCAAATTACTAAATGTTAAACATCTGAGAAAGTTATAGGATAAAGTTGTATCTTGATAGTAAAACAAAAAAAAAGAATTTAAATGCAGTTGGTTGGTTTCAACAGCATTAGTCATAACAGACCTAAACCCCTCAAACTCTCTGTCTCTCTCTTTCTCCCTCTCTCGTTTTTTAAACTGTGACTTGTGTGCTGCATTGTGAAGTTTTGTAAATCATCTCCAAGAGGCTGACTGTGATGAATTCATCACTGGTGGAAGACCGGTGTCTCTGCTGAAGTATACCTGAACTGGTTTTTAGAGCCTTATTTTCATCAGCCCTTGAGTATTTTTAGACCAAGGCTGCTCAGGCAAATGAGGAAGTCTGGCAGAAGTTTCTTCCGGGCTTCTCATACATTCTGCTCTCCATGTGGTGGTGTGGACACAAGAGTAAGTGCTTTGTCTGGATTGGGAATTAAACATTTCTCAATCTTCAAATAAAAATCTGTGTCTGCTGTGCTTGGGAGTTTTGGATGAGGAGAGGTCCCATGCATGTGACCAGGGTGCCACAAGAAAACGGTCATGCATGTCTTTTGTTTGTCTTTCTCAGCAGCCATTCAGCCGTCTGATTAGGAAACACCGGATACCTTCCAGCAAGATAGCTGGTGGAAGTCCTTTTATTTCTGTACAAGTCTGCTCCTAACCTTTTTACATTCTTAATCAATGTGTTGAATTTTATCAGTGGATTGGCAGTTTTACTTAAAAAATGTGGACTGATAACCTTTGTGTTCTGGCTGACAGAGTGGGAACTGTACCAATGCTAAGAGCATTTATGCTCTTCTGTGCTGCATGATTTTAACAGTTCCTGTTGTTTTCCAAGGCAGAAACATGAAGAAAATGCAGGGGAAATTCTTTATCTTAACAAAAAATCCTGCTTGCCTAAACTGGTCACTTAAACCATGACCTAGCAGGTTATAAGCCCAGTTTATGGTTGGTTTATTTATTTTTTTAGGTGGAAGCTACACAGCAAACTGCAGGTCTTACATTAAAAACTGTGTGGTAGGTTCTGAGTTTGGCAGACTTATGTTTTCTGCAGAGTTGCTTCTTCTTTTGTAAGGTGTTGGTTGTTAACTGTGATGCACGGTTGGAGATGATGGACTCTTCTGCTACCTATGCCTCTGTCATGCAGGAATGGGGTTCACACACCCAGCCTCAACCTGCCTTCTGTAAAATGGGAAGAGTGATGCTACTTCCTTCCTTTGAGAACTTTGTTGAAGGCATACACTGGTGGGTCCCCACTTCTGAGTGGCAGTGGCCAAAATGGGATGTAGTCCAGGACCTCACATATTCTAGGCAAAGGAGGTGTAGACTGGGACTGAATGCTTTTGGCTCACCGGCTTTCCCTCTCTGCTCAAGCACAGCTAGTTTGGCATGGGGACTGCAAGCCTATAACCTGCTCAGAGTCTGTGGGATGCCAGTCCCCAGGTACTGGAGAAAGAAAAAAGTGCATAGGAATGAGGTAGTTTGGTGTGGTAAGAGACTGTGCAGTGTATGGATAGGCAGATACCAAACTAAGGCTGCTCTCAGCTTGAGTTTCCATGCAAAAGTGCATGCAGGGTATCCTTCTGCTATCTGTCTCCTGACTTCTCTTTCACTCTCTCTAGGCACACTCTGAAAATGAACCCAAGTAACACTGAGTTGGAGAGAGTCAGCAACAGCTCTGCAGAGAGCCTCAGCCCACCCTTCAGGAGTGCCCACGTCAGCTTCACGGCTGGCTCCAGCGACAGCCTCGACTCGGACACACAGACCGGCAGCGATGGCAGTAAGTGACCACCGCCTATGGGAGACGTAGCATTGTACCTGAGGCCCACTTCTGGGACAGCATCCTCGGAGCAGGGGTCACGAGGGTCCAGTCCCCAGCTCCCCCAGAGACCCTTCATTTTTCCACTTCTCCTACCCTTCTGCCTCTTGATGCAGTTTTGATGAATGTGGCAGAGTCAGACCAACATCACAGACTTTTCTCTCTTTCATTTGGCACATGCCAATATTATTCACCCTGTAGATCTCCTCTGGTCTAGATAAAATCTCCATATAAAAACAATCCTGCTTGTGCTTTGTGCATTTCACCATGTCACAAGAAGCCCTGCAATGGAAAGTCCTACATAGATTTGAGGAGTACCAGAAGTAGTCTTGTGCTAGACATGATCTCTCCCTCTCATTGTGTTCCCAGCTATTTCTTAAGGGGAAAAAATCTGCCTGCACTCGTTTAACTGAGATTAAAAAATACTTACTATGAAGTCACTTTTTTTCATCAGTGCGTAACTTAGGCATGCACTAACGTGTTCACCAGCTCAGAAAGTATTTCCTTACCAAGAGCAACCTTCATGTAGTGGAAGTTCTGTCTTTCCAAAAGCAACAATGTGCAGCAATAAAATTAAGAGCCAGAGCTCTGAAAACTCTGTTTTTCCACCACTAGCTTGGAGTCTGAGAGTGAGACCTTGCCAGGAAATTGTACAGGGGTAAGAAAAACTCACATATGTTGGATCTTTACTTGCTAGGCACAGAAGCATTTTGCTGTCAAAAATGATAGGAACAAGAGGCTTTCTCTGCCTTCACTAACAGAAGCAACTGTTTAAACTCATAATAGGAAAGATGAGCTTTTAAATGAACACTTGAATGCAGTTTGTCTTGCTGATGCAATCAAGAAGCTGTGCAATCAGTCACTGAGTGAGGTGAGCTCAAATTAATTGGCTGTGCTGTCAGATGTTAAAATATGAAGTGGGGGGGAGCCCTTAACATGCAGAAAGACTCCATGCTGAAGGTGCAGAGCACTGTTAGGAAAGTTGTGAAAGAGATTAATTCATTACCCTCTGCTTGGGGCAGAGCCCAGCAGCATATTAAAAAAACTTAAGAGCAGTTTGGCATTTGTGAGCTAGGCATGTGGACTGGTTGCCAAAGATTCCAGTGCTGACGTTTGTTTCCTAAGACTCTCTCAAGTAAATCTTGTCTCTTGAAACAGGGATTCAGCTGCATGTCCTGGCAGAGATGCCTCTGGTGAGGTACTCATGGACTACACACTGAAGAATTTCTCTTGGCTCTATCCTCTGTTAAAGCCCCCTGGATGGAAGTGGCAAGAGGTGCCATGCTGAATGATCCCTGCCTGTGGCTTTTGACAGGGTTTTAATGGAGAGAATCTTTCCTGTGGACCCATTAGAGTATGATGCAGATGTGTGGGTTTTCACTAAAGCTTGGAGCATGAATCTCAATTGTTAGGCAGATATTTCTTAGCTGAAACTGGAGAGCAGTCAGTTGCCGGGCAGCTGGGTGTACAATGCAGGCACACACCTGGGGCAAGGGTCCAACAGGAGTCAGATAGCTCGGCACCCAAGCACTGGGGCAAAAGAGACATGTGCTGATTCACGTTTCCAACAGAGCTGTTTCTGAGCATATTGTCAGAAATGGGCTGTTGAAACAGCTTTGCATGGGAGACAAACCTGCAGAAGCTGAAATCAGTGCTGCTCATTCCTGAGGTATCTCTTGGTGATGTTGGTGTGATGGGATAGATTACAGGAGGTGCATACAGAGAGCCTTGGTACTGGAGGAGACAAATGAAAATTGACCAGTGCTACTACAATCTGGTGAGGAGGGATAGGGCCAGATGGTGCCAGCATCCATTCTGGTAGCTGAGAACCAGGGGATCTGCCCTCACGTCGTGTGGTCTCAGGTGGTGGAGCTAACAGGGATTGCTGGTCTAGCACAGCTGGTGCAAACCTGCAAGTGACATGCCAGGACAGGCTGGGAGCTCAGGGACCTGAGCCCCTGCACTTGGAGGTTGTACGTGATTGCTGGTGAGTCACTTGGGCTGTGAGGAGACAAGTGCCTTTTGCGGGCTGACACTGAAAGGGCCCCAGGGCATTCCTCTGGAGCAGGCAGAAAGCACTGTGAGGAAGTGCCTGCTGGCAGCTGAACCCCCAGCAGCAGCTTTGTGAGGAGGAAGGATCCTTTGCTACCACTCTGCAGCTTTGGAAAATATATTTAAAGAAAGCAATAGATCCTCCTATCTGCTGAACTATTTCCTATTTGCTTGGAGCAAAACCCCACCTTTCACCTTTCAAGGTTTACACTTGCATGTGAGTTGTTAGCAGGGTCTCGTTTGTCATTCAAGTGGCATAGATAAATTCCCTTGAATTATTGTCTCTCTTCTTTTAATTTCCCCTCCACTCCTCACTTGTTCTGTCTCTATGACCTGAAATTATTGCTCTTTATTTCAATGTCAGATCATCTTTTTGTCCCTTTTTTAATGTCTCGCTTCTTTTATGGCATGTAAGTGTATTACCCATCTCCATTGTGGCTTGGGTAGAAAAGCAGCTGCTATGGCTGCCCAAAATGAGCCAGCCATCCCAACCCAATCCATGTGCAGTTGGCATGTGGAGCTGCTTGGGGTTTAGTGCTATGGAGTGGGGCCCTCTGAGCAAAGAATAAGCTGAGAAACAGGCCGTGGGGGGAAGGCCAGATTTTTTTCAGCTAGATGGAAATTGCCAAAATCTCAGGCTTGCTCAGCAACTCTTCCCCAGTGTGAAGCAGAGAGAAAGGTTCGATATACTTGGAGTGCTCCAGTACAGCCAGAGGGCTGGAGCTGTGTGCCATGAGTCACTCTCTCCTTATCATGCCCTGCTGCTGAAGCACTGGGTGGCAGCTCCCAGGTGAGAGAGGCTGTGTTTAAAAGATTGTCCTTGTATCAAGTGCTTCATTCTTACCTCCCTGTGGATGACATCACAGCTTAAATATTTACCCTCTACTACCTTTTTACTACTGTATATGCAGTTCATAGGGGAATGGTTTCAAGGGTGGGGAAGTGCATTTCTCTGGATGGCTGGTTGCAGCCTGCTTTGCAAACCTGCCCTATTAAACTGGATTAAATCCCTAACCTCTCCAGTAAAACTTAGCAGTTGTGAGCAGCTGAAGACTATGAACTGGGTTCAGATGTAACTTGGCTTGCTGCTTTTCTTCCCAGCCAGGGCCCTGGGGATGGCAGGGATATGGAGAAGGACCTGTGCTCTCAGCCTGCAAGGGCCACTCATGGCATCTTCTTGTGTGTTGTTATCTCCTAGGACACTCATCTGAGCCGAACCACTCGCCCCCTCCAGTTGAGAGCCAAGTATTTCCCTCTGTCCCGTTCCTTCCTGTCTCCACTGAGGACGGTCCCTCCTCTGCCCCCAGCTGCCCACCCCCTCTGCCCCAGAAGAAGACAGTGATCAGAACTGTGTCTTCTCCAGATGGCTTTTTTGGGGGACAGGCATCTTCAGGCAAAGCAGCTGGTGCTGCCAGCCCCAGGCTGAATGTCAGCCATTCTGAGAGCAATATGTGCCTCCGAGAGGAGCCTTCCTTCATCCACCCAGCCAGCCTGGGGGGCCGCCCTGGTGCCTTCTCCTCCTCTGAGTCCCTGGAGAAAAGCTCCAAAGGAAACAGCTACTGGGGCTCAAGTGCTGGTAAGAGCACAGGGGCTTGTGGGCCCAGCAGAAACCTCCAGTCCCTCTCCTCCTCGCAGCTCAGTGTATCCAGCCAGGTGTCCTCGGCCTCCAGCCTCCACAACCTCCTGAGCAACATGGACAGCAAGGAGGGGGTGTACAGCAAGCTGGGGGCCCTGTACGCCGAGTCCCTGCGGCGCCTGGTTGCCAAGTGCGAGGACTGCTTCATGCGGGAGCAGAAGAACGAGCTGCACTTCAGCGAGAACAACTGGTCGCTCTTCAAGCTGACGTGCAACAAGCCCTGCTGCAACTCAGGGGACGCCATTTATTACTGTGCCACTTGCTCCAAGGACCCTTCTACTACCTATGCTGTGAAGGTAAGTCCACAGCCAGGAGGTATCCAAGCTTATCTCCATCTTTTAGGTGGAGATGTGTACGCTAGCAGCACACGGTATCTCATACAATGTCTTGTTTTTTCTGCTTGTATTTCTCACGGTGAAGTTAGGCAAGCAAAATCCTTTCCAAAATTGCCACTTTCCCCTTACTGCTTGGTTAATTTGGAGAAGGAGTTTTCATTGTAATAAATGCCAGTCAGATTTAACTTATTGCTAAAGGGGTCTGAAACCCAACTATTTTCTCCCTCTGAAAACATCTTTGTGCAAATACTCTGTTGTAAACTCAGAGGCATTCGCCCCTGATAACACAAGCTGATGAAAGGCTGCTCAAAAGACAGCATTTTTGCCTCTGCCTGCTTTTAAGTAGAAGCTCTGACCCAGATACTGAGTGCTTATATGATCTTGAAACTACAGACAATAAGATATTGCAGATCCCAATTAAACAATGCGAGGCTGACCCAGACATGCTGTGTAAGGTCAGGTCTGAAATACTTTCATGTAACTCCATGGAATACATGTTTTGAAATGGAAACTTGAGGTGCAATAGTTCAACTCTTTGAAACCTGGATAAGTAAGCTTATCCAACCAGTCCCAAAATCCTGTGGATTTTGGGTTCTTGGTTGATGTTGCTACTTGAATACAGAGATTTTCATTTCCGTTCTGACTTAACACCGGGGACATCTCACTGCTGCTTATTCCTTAGGTTGTTTCAAAGCCTAAAGTAATTTCCAAAAAAGCACTGTCAGAGATGCATTAAGGAAGGGGAAAAAAAGAAAAAAAAATCTCTGCTGAATAGTTTCCACCATTATGGACTCTAAGGGTTGTTCTAGAATGTTTTAAAACATCCCTAAGGGATGTTCTAGTTAAGTGGTAGCTTAAAAGCCAGTTCATATCCTAAAGGAAGTAAAGTCAACCCAACAGGGGGGTTGTAAATAATCAGAATCAAATTAGATGAGATCTTGCACCAATACCCTTAGTCCAGCACTCAGAGCTGCAGCTTTTCTTGTGTGTTATGCCTAAATCCATCACAACTTTCTTCCTGACGCCTAAGAACTGTTGTGCTCCTTCTCAATCTGCAGTACCCTATGGCACTCCCACACCTTTGCTTTTGCCTGCCGTGCTAGGTGGGGTTCAGTAGCTCAGCTCTACGGCTGTAGTGCATGAATTCTTGCCAAGGCAGAAACAGCACATTTCCGCCTCTTGACAGGACTGCACTTGTGTCCCTGTGTGTGAAGTGGGCTTACTCTGTGCCCTAGGTACACTGCAGAGTATCTTAACGAAGTCAAAGCCACTGCAACAAGGCCATACTCTGTGCCAGCTTAGTGATGTTGTGTATATGTTTATCCATGTGCATGGATACGATTCCTGTGTGCCACCATCCCTTTGGCAGCCAAAGCAGGGAATGAATAATTGTGAAACAATTCAATTGGCTGATCCCTAGCTGCCCCTCCTGGCTTCTGGTATAGATTTTTTGACATGAAAGACATCACAGACCTGTAGTTAAAATTAGACTTGGAGAGCTCAAAATGGGCAGAGGCTCAGACTTGAGCCAAGGAGCCTATTGAGAAGCAGGAGCCAGAGTCTGAGCTGTGCACAGACAGACATGACTATGTATAAAACAGTTTGGAAATGGCTTTAGAGGAATTAAGCCAATATATGTTCCATGCCTTGGCTTCTTTCTCCACTAGAGGTGTGTGACTAAGCCAGCCCAGGCTCCTGCTTGGAGATTTTAGCAGGGAGAATGCCTCTGGTGCAGCCAAAGTCAAGAAGAATGGCTGGATGGGGAAGATTTCCCTGTGTTCTTTTGGCTGTAGTTGTTCTTCCAGAGACTTCTCTCTTGCCAGGAATTCCCCTCCTTTTCCTATGCCTTACCTGACTGTCCTCTGGGAGGAGGAACAATCAGGTTTGTTAGCCAGAGGGCTGGAAGGTCTGCTCTGCATTTGGTGACCTCCTGTGCATCCTGGGTCCCATTGCATTCATCTGCATTCTGCCTAGCTCTCCAAAGCTTGTCTTTCCACAAATAAGCCAGGGCAGGGTATTTTTGTTTAGAAAAGAGAGGACAATAGGGATTTGAAATGCCCCATCTCCACAGTTCTGTCTCATCTGAGTGAATTATCTGTAAATGCCTAGATTCAAACCCTTGCTAGAGGAATACAAAAGCCGCCCTCTTCTTCAGCTCCTCTCTATTCTTGTGTATATTTTAACTTGGAGGCAAAATTGATTTCTTGTATGGTTTTGCATGCATGCTGTGACTGGCACTGGCACGCTCCAGGCTTTGAAACCTTTTATGCTGAGTTTCAGCCTGTTGCTTACTGCTGTGGATGACATACAAACACATCACTAAATAAAGGGGGAAAAGAGTATAATAGAAATGCCAGAAGGCCCCATAAGCTAATGGATATTCCTGTAATAAACCTGGCTTTGAGTCTCTAATGCAGTATAAAGCTAAAATAGGGAAGAAAATGAGGATAGAACTCATGTAGGTTAAAGAGAATCCAGATTATAAAATGCATTTTTCTCCCTAGAGTTTGCTGCACTTTCACTTCTTTCTAGGCCTGTTGTAAGCTCCCATTTTCTCTTTGGTGGTTTTTTTGCCTGTGCTGAGGAGTACAGCTTATTGCTGGTTTCCCCTAGCCATTGATCAGGGGCTTGAGAGCAGTTACTGACACACAGAAGTGGAATGATTGAGGAGGATGTGAAAGTGGCTCCAGGGCTTGGGACCACAGAAGGATCAGGTGGGAAGAAAGTGCTGGAGGCCTCTGTCCACCCCTCACCACAAACAGCACTATTGCTCACAGTCACCTCACATTGAATGGGGCCTCATCCAGGACTGTTAACTGTCTCCAGAGATGGACACAGCGTGTCTTCTGCCACAAGCTTTGCTTTTCTCCCTCCAGGAATGTCTCTTGGGTTGCAGGAGTTTATCTAAATGATATCTGTGATGTAAAAGCTATGTTGCTTCTGTTGGCAGTGAAACAAAATCTTCAGAAGTTATTCATGGTAGGACTACTGTCCTCCTTTCCTCCAGTTACTGGGCATTGCCTGGCAAAGGAAGCGTGCCCAGAAAGGCAGCCCAGACATCTGGTGGCTGAGGTTGGGCTGTTGCAGGACAAAAACAATCCTCAAGTCAGGAGATAATTTAAAGTGCTTAAGGGACCAATGCACATCTTGCTTCTGCTGTCCTGTTGTCTTCCAGAGCATCTGCAAATCACAGCTTAGCATCCCACCTCTCAGCTTCTGGTCTCTGCTCTGTCTCTGTTACTGGCTGATGAGACTTTTCTTTTGGTTTCTCTTCACAGATTTGTAAAACCCAGGAGTCCAAGGTAGCTGCTTCATACTGCAGCCCTGCAGTGCCAGTTCACTTCAACATCCAGCAGGACTGTGGGCATTTTGTGGCCTCCGTCCCCTCCAGCATGCTGCTGGCCTCAGATGTGGGGAAAAGCACGCCTGGAGATGGCTTCCATCCCTCCCGCACTGCCAGTGAGCACGACTGTGTGGTGGTCATCACCCGCGAGGTGCCGAACCAGACCACCGCCGACTTCGTGAGGGACTCGGTGATGCTCCACCAAGCCAAGCCGGAGCTGTACGAACGTCGCGTTTGCTTCCTGCTCCTCCAGCTCTGCAACGGCTTGGAGCATCTCAAAGAGCATGGCATCATCCATCGTGACCTGTGCCTGGAGAACCTCCTGCTTGTGCCCTGCAAGCCCCCCATGAGCTGTGTGAAAGCCAAAGATGACAAACACTTACCCCGCCTCATCATCAGCAATTTTTTGAAAGCTAAACAGAAGACTGGAACTGGAGATTCCAAGCTGAAGAAGAGTCAGGCCCGGCTGGCCCCGGAGATTGTGTCGGCTTCTCAGTACAAGAAGTTTGATGAGTTTCAGACTGGTATTCTCATCTATGAACTGCTGCACCAGCCCAACCCCTTTGAGGAGAAGGTACACCTCAGGGAGCAGGAGTACAGCCCTGAGGACCTCCCTGCTCTACCCAGCCTGTCCATTTACTCCCGGGGACTCCAGCAGCTGGCCCACCTACTACTGGAAGCAGATCCCATCAAGCGTGTGCGGATCACCGAGGCCAAGCGGATGCTGCAGTGTCTGCTTTGGGGGCCCCGAAAAGACCTCATAGAGCAGCCCCTGAGCCATGAGGAAACCCTGCGCCAGGTGCTGCAGAACTGGGTGGACATGAAGCGTGCCCTGCTCATGATGAAGTTTGCAGAGAGGGCCGTGGACACGGAGCGGAGCGTTGAACTGGAGGACTGGCTGTGCTGCCAGTACTTAGCATCTGCTGAGCCAGCCTCCCTCTTGCACACATTGAAACTGCTGCAGCTGCTCTGACCTTGGATGTGTCTCAGAGGCAGCTGAGGGCTCCTGACTGCCTTGTGGCTAAAGGTACACAGCCCTTTCATACGTGAGAGGTTTGAACCTCAGCTGTGAATGCACGTTCAGCTCCTGCCCCGCACTCCAGTCAGAGTGCACACAGCATGTTTAGTATCCTCAGCACTGTTAGTTTGCGAGCAGGCAAAACTGGGAACCTACCCCTGTTTTGGGGGATTTTTGGTTTTTGGTATGGTAAATGTGGACTAATAAACTCCTGCCCGCGTGTGCATGTTTCTAATGAACTCACTGTACCGAGTTGATTTCTGTGCCTGTGGGACTGTCCTCCGATCCCCAGCTCTCCCAAAGCATCAGAGCCTTTTTGCCCAGGAACAACATCACGCTCTAGAGTAGGAAGCAGGGATGAACAGATGGCTGGTTCTCTTCAGGAGCAAAGGCAGTTCACATAATGCTCCTTTGCAAGGGAGAACCTGGGGCTTTCAAATTCACATCTTTTGTGAGTTTTGGCATCCATTTTGCTTCTCCCTTCCAAAGCAAAAATTGCTGATTGTTTCTGTGTATCAGTTCTTTTTTTCTCTGTGGGGAGCACCACTGTTGGACTTGAAGGGGTTCGAGAGAGATCAGGGTGGGCCTGTTCATGAGAATGGTGCTGGGAATTACCCCTTGTAAAGCTAATGAAATGGAAAATCCCCAATTCACCTCCAGGGCCTTGGGGGGAAAGTCAGGGCCAGGTTGCTTTGCTTTCCCCATCCCTCCAGCTCCCTCCCTTCGCCTGGTAATTCACCTGTCCCTTGTCTAACATTTATTTAACTGCTTTACTGAGAGATGAGCTGGCATGTGAAAGGCTGGGGCCACTACAGGCTGGCAGGGTCTTATTGCTGCTGGTCTTTGAATTAGAAATGCATAGGGCTGGGTGTGCTGCAAACATGTTTCTCCAACAGATGGGATGCAGGAGCAGCACAATGAAAGGTGGAGAAACTGGCCTGGCTCCCTTTGGCCCCTTTCCCTCCATCCAGATATAGAGCAGCCACTCAGATTGGGAGAGAGGCGGTGCTGCTGAGAAAAAAAAATATTTTTCAAAGGTTGCGAGCTTCTTTTACTTTTCCACCCCAACATGAGGCAGAGATGAATGCCCTGCTCCTGACATCAGTTCTGCAGCCCTTGGAGAAGCAGTAAGATAAGGACATTTGGAGAGAGCCCAGCATCAGCTTATCAGAGACAGGATGTCACTAGCTGAGCTACCCACCTCCCAGCTCTAACAGGGAGACATTCATGAACACTTTCCTCCAGACTTGATTCACCTCCAGACACAGCCTGCTTTTTGGGGCAATTTTAATTCCCCAGGTTTTCTTGACACTTTGTGTACTTTCTGTGAATACTTTCCAGGCTTCTCACCTGGATCTTTCTTTTTTTTAATCTGTTTGGCTATAGTTGCTGCTGATGGGAGGGGATAGTTCCTTGGCTGGGCACCCATTTGCAATGAAATTCCCCTGATCCCCTTAGGGAGGAGGCTGTGCACGTCCCTGCCTGCTGGAAGAATGTGGGATGGCTCCAACTGCGACCGCTGGGAATTTTTTATACACTGGCTTTCTTGCATCTGACTTTTGGGTCAATTTCCCTCTGGTACAGGTAGCAGGAGCTTTCTGGCTTGGGAGCCCCTGTCCATCCCATGGATCATCCTGGACACAACACTCTGGAAGGTCTGGCTCTGACTTGCTGCATGTGGTCTCACATGGGCCAGCAGAGTGATGAAACAGCTGGAGAACCTGTCTGAAGGAGCCTAGCATGTTTTTTCTGAGATAAGGTGAAGAGATGATTCAGTTTCTAAGCATGAATGTAGGGAAGAGGTTGGTGGCAGCTCTGCAGGAGAGCACTGAAGGAGACAGGGACTGGCCATGACACATCCATGTTGTGCTGGCAAGGGGGAGATAATTTGCAAGGCAAGTGGCTTGCAAAGCTTTAGCTGTGTACTCAGTGGGACTCAAGAGGTAGCCAAACATTCAACCAGCCCACAAAACATAAGACTGGATCCATTTTGCATGCTGAGTTTCAATTTAGTGACAAACACAGGTATTGGCATACGGCCTGCATGGTGTGAGATGTTAACTTGATCAAAACTCTTTACCTTGAGTTTGAGCACTTGAGTCTGGTTCTGGTGTTGGTCTTGGCAGCAGCATTCCCAACAGACCAGAGGCCAACAATAATATTTTTCAGCTATATTTTTTTTTAGATTGGGTGGGTGGCCTCTTGGTCTCAAACAGAAATTCTTAGCTCCTGGCTTTCCTGGTACTTCCCCTATGGTAGCTCATGCTTCTTCTCCAGCCTAGATTTTAGGTCTTAGGGTCGATGCTTGAACGGGAGAAGTGCATTAGGATTTCTGATGTGTAGCTGTTCTGGGGAAAATGACACCTAAGCCTCAGCTGAGTGCCACAGCTGAGTTTGAGGACTTTGCTGTCTTATGCCCTCCTTGTCTTTGCTGTCCCCACCATGCCATGAGCACCAGCTCCCCTATTCCTAGCAGGCATTCTTGTCCCCATGCCCAGGAACCTCTGCAAGAATGCTGGATGGGATGGATCATTCCCTCTGTGGCAGGGGATACAGATGACCCTGCACCCTGGGAGCCAAGTGTGTCACCCGGTCAGGGGGAAGGAGGATTGCAGGATATGTCTGATTGGGAGCTCAGCTTGATGTCTGTGTGCCATAGGGACCAGTGCTGAGGAGCAGCACAGAGCCCAGGATCTCAGAGGTACTGCTGGAGGGGGAAAGGAATGTTTTCTTGTCTTGTGCTGCCCCCAGGCAGCCTGGCAGCCCCTTTCCCAGTGGTCCAAGCACACAAGAAAGGCGGATGTGCTGCACAGAAACTGTCTTGTATTTTGCTGTATTTGTGCAGGGTATATTTTAAGAGCAAGTGATACGCTGGAAAGAAGCTTTTTCCAATGTCAATTTCGGCATGCATGGCATGCAGCAACAGCCTCGTTTCACAGGACTTGTTCTGCCAAATCCATGGAGCTGATATATGACTTTGCTGAGTAAATACATCTGAAGGTCTCTGCAGTGCCTGCTTAAGCAATTCTGGTTCTGAAAAAATGCCCTTTCTTTTCAAGGAGCAGGAACACATTTCCACAGTAGCACTGGAAATATTGACACACTGCTCATGCCTCTCATTTTTTATCATCAAAGGCTGGGCGGTGGAAGCTTGTGAGCCATAAATGAAGCATGTGAGTAAGCATTATTTGTTTCATTTCCCTGTGTAAACAAGCAACAGCCAGTTTCTGGTGGAGGAATGAATTGTTTGACAATAGAGTGAGTGAGCAGAGCAGGCTGACCACTGTCAAAGCAAAGGCTGGGCATGAAAGTTAAGCAGATATGACTCAGAGACAAGTTTTAGGCATATAGTGCTGTTTTTGAAACGTTTTTGGTCGCATCTTTTTTTTTCTTCAGAAAAAAAAAAGCTCATCAATGGGAAAGGAGGCTGTTAAATAGGGCTGAGGAGGTCTGAACTGAGCTCCTCTCTTAGACTTTTCTGTGACCTTAGGAAAGCTGCTTAACTCCCACCCACAAAGCAGAGATGATCAGTTTCTGTGTTACAAAGCAGAATCAACCACAAACCTCACAACTTTATATTTGACTGTGTTAGACAGGACATGAAAGTACCTAAATGAGGAACCAATTGGGAAATAAATGCACTGATTTATTAAAACATAATATTGCAAAATTCCTTCCTTTGTTTTCAGGCACCAGTTGTTCCCTGGCCTTTTGCTGCTTGCTGCCATTACAAATTTGCTGACCACTGCCTGTAAATGGTCCACTGCTGCTTGTGGCAAAGGCCACAACACCCTCTGGATATCCTGATTCCTTTGTGGCTATTTTTTTCCCTTTAGCCTTCACAAAGAACAGACACAAACACATGCTGAAGAAACAGAGCTGCGTCTTAGGAGAAAACACAGCAGAGAAGTGAACCAATAGTGCAATAATGGGATGGGATGTGCTGAAGTGGTGAGCTGCCCTGCCATCAAATTGGAGATCCAGGAATCATCCAGACTTTCCAGCAGACTCAGGTAGCTGCAGCATGCTGGGCATCCCAGAAATGGCACTGCTGTTTTGGGACTGTGGCTCAGGGCTGTTTCCCTAGGATGGGTGCCACCTCTCCCATGCTCTTCAGAGCCTGTACTGCAAAGCCTGTGGGGTAAATCACGGTGATGATATTTTTCTCTGTCACTGCCAGGATGATCTCAGCTACTAGAGAACAATTGGAGAGGTGGAATCCTCCTCCAAGTCCTGAAGAACCAAGGTAGCAAGAAGCAGAGATCAAACCCTTGTACTTGCAGAGACCCTGAGTATTCCCTCCTGAGCCAGTCAGCTCCTCCCATGGCCAGGAGTAAGCAGTGTGGAGAAATGAGTCTGCTGTAAATTGCAGGTCCAGAAATGCCAATACCTTTGAAATACCCCAATTCCTTCCCAGTGCGCAAAGAGTAGTGCTCCCCTTACTGGGCCAGTGCTGAGAGGTGGAGCTCACCAGTCCATGAATGGCCCTCAAAATGCCTTTCACCTGAATTTCAGAAAAGGAGCACCTGAGTTACTTGAGGCACATGAGCAACAGGTATCCTGGGGAGAGAGGAAAAGGATTGGAAAGACCATTTTCTGCACTCCTTTTCCTCCTCAGCTACACTTTCTGGATGCATTTGGGCTGCCTTTTTGTAGCAGCACAGCTCCTGGATGACAGCAGTCCCATGGGACTTCTCAGGACTCCCACAGCAATAGGACCAGAGCAAAGGGGTTCCCCAGCCTACTGGGGTGCATTAGGCAGAGTGCTGCCAGCACATGCAGGGATGTAATCCTGCTCCTCTGCTCAGCACTACTGAGACACACCTGGAGTCCTGGATCCAGTGGTAGACTCCCCAGTACATGAGAGACAGGGACATACTGGAGAGAGTCCAGCAAGGAATTGATGATGATGAAGGGACTGGAGCATGCCTGACCAGAGCAGAAGCTGAGAGAGCAGGGACTGTTCAGCCTGGAGAAGAGAAGGCTCAGACAGGGGGAGTTTTTAAGTGTACTGGTAAGTACTGATGGAAAGAATGAAGGACGAGATGAAGAACACCAGCTGAAACTGTGAAATCCCATCGAGACTCAGGAACACAACTTCTGTATGTGTGTGCATACCGTGTGCATGTGCTGGTATGTGCGTCCTGTGTGTGCTGATGCAGTGTGCTGTGCTAAGAGCAGGGCTGTGAGTGTTGAATGCTTTGTGTTGTAAGTGTGGCTACACGCTGTGTGCCCAGTGCAGGTTTTGTGTGCGTTGTGTGCGTGTGTGTTGCGTTCAGTGTGGGATGGTGGCTCAGGGCTCTGTGTGGCCCCAGTTGGGGCTCAGTCCTGTGGGGGCCCCAAGGGGGAGCAGCTTCAGCCCCAGAGAGGTCACGGATGGGGTCAGAGGCATGTGGGAGATGGGGCATCTGACAGTTTATGGCGCAGACATGGGGGAATTTGGGGGTACCCAGGGGGGTTATAAGGCATGTGGGAGGTTGGGAAACCCTGTGAAAGTTATGGGCTATCCAGGAAAGCAATGTGACACCCAAAGGGTCAAGACACTGGGGAGAGGGCTGGGTACACATCCAGGAGATTGGTGGGCCTTGCTGGGAGGGTGGTGGTGATTATGGGGAACCCATGGGAGTTGTGAGACATCCAAGAAAGGGGAGAGGGCAGAGACACCCCAGGGGGCTATGGGTTTTCCCAGAAGGCTGGGAAAAAATAAATCCCAGGGATTTATAAGCACATGGGGGCCAAATACAGCTTGGATAGGGTTGGGGTCACCCAAGAAGCACAGGGGGCAGCCAGGGTGGGGTATATCGCAGGGTCCCGCCAGAAGCTGATGCTGGAGCCAAGGCCTCTGACACCTCCTTTATTGCCAGCACTAACAGAGCCCATGATGGGAGGGAGGATCCGCCCCGAGGGCCCACGGGGCCGCCATGCCAGGCCTCACTGTGGGGCCGTGTAGGTGCCCGCCAGGTGCACGGGCAGCCCGTCGCGGCAGGCCACGCGCACGTGCTGCTGCGCCTGGCGGGCGCGGTAGGCGCAGGGCGGCCGCGTGTCCCCGCCGCGCAGGCGGCACGCCGTGAGGCTCAGGGCGCTCGGGGTGCTGTGGAACCCCGTGGCGGGGTCGGGCGCCTGGGAGCAGGCGGCCACCAGGTCCGCGGCCGGGGCGTGCACGAAGGTGTTGGAGGGCTTGCACCTGCTCGGGGCCGTCACCCGCCGCCGTGCCAGCATGGTCTCGCAGTAGCGATGCGCCGCCAGCGTGGACGTCCGGGGGTTGTCCACGTGCTGCCGCAGGAACTTCTCGTAGCGGGTCTCGCCCGCCGCCCCTGCCAGTGCTGCCAGCACCAAGGTCATGCACAGCACCCAGCCCGCCATGGCCACCTAGGGAAGGTGGGGTTAGGGCCATCTGGACCTCTGGGCCCCCGACTGGAAATCCCACCCTGAGTGCTTGGTTATTCTACAGACTCCCCCTCCCAAATCCCTGGGTCCCAGACAAATCCCCTCCCAGTGCAGGGGGCTCATCTCTGGACAGCTGGGCTATCTGTGGATCTTGCCTGAATGCAGGGGTCCCCTAAAGTTATGCACTCCCCAGAAGCCTCAGTCCCCCATGGAACACCCCCTACCTGCTCCTCAGACCCCTGGCTCCCCTATAGATCCACCCCGTGCCCCCACACCCAGATGCCATAAACAGCCTCCCTTCCCCACTGGATGCTTGTTCCTCACAGAGCCCTCCCACAGACCTTCTGGTCCCCTATGCACCCTTCACCCGCACCTGTGTGCACGCCTCAGTTTCCCTTATGGGCTCAGGGTCTCCAGGATCCCTCCCACTCCTCTGCACCTCTTTTATACTGGCCCCAGCTGTGCCCAATGGGCAAGGATCCAGGAGGAGGGGCAGGGTAAAGAGCAAGGTCCAGTGGATGTCTGGGCGGAGCCAGGTGTCCAGGAGGCCCCGCTCACCCTCATGGCCGCCAAGGTCATTAGGTAGTCATTAACGAACCCGTGACCGTCTGCGTGCATCCCCTTGGGTGGCCCCTGCCCACTCTGGCCTTGGCCACCTGTCCCATGAAAAGCAGGATACCTGGGTCCTTTTGGGTGGCAGGGCAAGCTGTGTGGTTCCCTGGTGGGGGGGCAGGATGTCACCATCACCACTGGGGCAGCTGGCAGCTGTTCCTACAACTCTTGAAAGATACGGCACATCCACAGCTCTTCTGCAGTGCTAAGGGGCCTATGTGTTCCTTTTCCCCGTGTCCCCTTGCAGGCAAATTCATACTCCTGGGAAGTGCCAGGATGCATTTTTCCTCACTGCTACCTCCCATGCTGCTCCATTGATGCAGAGACAAGCAGAGAGCCAGGAACCAGCCTGAGCTCACCAAATACTCCTTTCCCTTGACCATCGTAATGGAGCCCCAAGGCAAGCATGTCCTCTCCAGAGGGAGAGGCATGCAGTGCCCAGGAGAGGCTGTCACGAGTGGGTGCAAGTGGTCTCCATCCTCCTCTTCAAAGACATCAGAGAGACTCTGATGGGAAGTGGCAAAGAGAGAATGAGGTCCTGGGCAGCACCTTTCCCTAAAGAGCTGTAACACTTCCAATACTGGCCACAGTGAAGGCGCAGAGGGTCCTGCCCTGGGCTCTGGTGGCATTTCTACAGCCTCTGAAGAAATCCTCCTCAAAGGTACACAGCCCCTACAGTGGGAACAGCTCAGGCACCTGGCCAAAACCTTGCAGACATGGAAGGTCAGCACAGTCTCCTGCTGACTCTCAATACCCTCCCTGCTCCTGGGCATGGAAGGAGGATGGGGACTCTCACCATGACCCCTCGGACACACTCTGCTTCCCACTGTCCTGGTGTGGGTGGAAAAGAGATGGCGCCCACAAGAGGAGGAACAAGCCTGGATGCTTGGCAGTGGGCTGTCTCTAGCGGGCATGGTGCAGGTACCTGTGCTGGATCCCATCCTACCTGGCAGAGCCTCAGGCATGTCCTCGCCAGAGGCTGCTCTGAGGCTCATTGGTGAGCCACAGCCTGTGGTCAGCTCTTGTTCCAAGGGGGTTCCAACTGCTTGGCGCTGTCCTGGGCACCGCTTCTCCATGAGCCATCCCTGCCCATGCAGGAGGGCTGAGTGAAGCCTCCTCCTGCCCTGTGCAGTGGGGAGAGGAGCCATCAGCCAGGGCATTTGGGGCAGCCCAGACCACCAACTTCTGGTTATTCCCTCGGTGCCCCAGGGCCTGGGAAAGCTGCCGATTTTAGGAGCTCTCTAAACATAGTTTAGAAAGGAGATGTTATTTATTCTGCACAGGATGCAAGGTGGCGGTTTGAGAAATCAAACACACCATGGGATAAAAAGTAATATCTTTTATACAGTAATATTTACATGAGCCCGCCTGTCTAATGCATATTCCTCATCTATCGATGTATATTTATTTGATTTATTTGTATGACGGTACTCTTACGTGATACTTGAAATACAAAGTTCTTCATTAAGCAACTTCCATTGAAGAAAATACTAGACGACATCAGTTTCGTTTACAAAAGGTGACGAGACTCAGCCTGGGGACAGGTAATTCAGCTTGAAGACATCAGAACGGGCGGGAGGCGGCACCTGCCTTTCGCCCGGGCGCAGTGGGTGCGGCGAAGGCCGCGCCTGTGCCTCTGCCCGTCCGCGCAGCGGCCCCGCCCGGCCAATCGCCACTTCCGGGCCGGCAGCGCCGGGCCGGGCGCTCCGCAGGGCTCCGGGCGGGGGCGCTCACGAGCACGGGCTGCGCCGAGCCTCCCCCCGCCCCCCCCGTGCCGTTGGTTCCGTCCCGCCGTGGTTCGTCCCGGGCGGGGCCGCCCCCGCTCCCGGCGCTGGAGGCGGCCCCGTTCTCGCAGGTCTCGCGCGAGCGCCGCTCTCGTATAATCTCGCGGGAGCGCGCGCGCCCCGCCCTTTCCGCGGCGCGGGCCGGACCATGGCGGTCGGGAAGAACAAGCGCCTCACCAAGGGCGGCAAGAAGGGCGCCAAGAAGAAAGTGTGAGCGCCGCCGGGGCGCGGGCGGGCGGGCGGTGCCCGGGGGCGCCGGGCGGGGCGCCGCGGAGGTGGGATGCCGGGGATGCGGGGCGGATGGCGGCCGCGGCCCGGCCGGAGCAGGGCCGATGCTGTCGTGGCGTCAGGCGGGCGGGCGTGGGCCCGGCGGGGCGGGAGCGGCGGCGGGCAGTCGGAGAGGAAGGTCTTACTGCAGCCCGGTGTGGCCTGAGAAAGTCGGTTAAAAAACCTTCTTCGTTTGATTTAAGGGTCGACCCTTTCTCCAAGAAGGACTGGTACGATGTCAAAGCACCGGCGATGTTCAATATCCGAAACATCGGGAAGACGCTTGTCACCAGGACTCAAGGAACTAGTGAGTAGTTGGGGTTGGGGCAGTACAGGGGATTGTGTTTGCTCCGTGTGCTAGCTCCAAGCGCTTAAAGAACTTGTTGCATGAAAGACTGCTGAAAAATGGGGTTTGCTTGTACTGTTACGAGCTTGGAAGCTTAAAAAGTTGGGTGATTTGAGTGGATTTTTTTTGAGTTGACCGAATTGTTCGCATAAATGAGCTTAGCTCATTTCATGCAGGAAGTTTGTATGCTGGGCTCTTGTTTGTACAAGAATGCCAAACCGTGGAAGGAAGGGCCTGAAGTTTCTAATGAGCTCTCCTTGTGATAACTTGGCAAGTTGGGAAAAGTTCAAGAAACATGCAGTAGTCCTGATTGTCACAGGGAGAGATGTGGGACAGTGCTACAGGAGACCTTAGTCCTAATAGGATTGTAACAACCAGCACATCAAGACGCTGAAATATCTGAAATTTAAAGGTTTTGGGTAAAAATTAGAGCCAGGATTGCTGACTTAATGGGAACACGGATGTATCACAGGAGGGTAAATTTGGTTTTATATCATCTGGCACACCTTAGAAAGAGGAGACCTCTGTTAGGAATGCAGAGGTAACCCTATTTTTGGAAGCTTATCCATGCAGAATGGCTAAATAGCTTTATGATACTCTGCTGGCTGCACTCAAAGTTAGGATGCTGATTGTTACTTCGAACATGTGAAACAAAAAAAAATGAGGGTCACTGCCAAACGAAGTATCAACCAGCTGGTGTTGTTAAAATGGTTGTTCGTTGGAGGAGGAGCTGTGAAATGATTGTACTGGGCCGTTCATTGCTGCTTCATCTCTGCTGAGCACTTGTGGCTTTTTATGTTTAGTTTTCTCATTACTGTTCATAATTTCCAAATACTCTGTAACCCATTTATGCTTGAAACAAACCAAATTATTACACGTGGTGGAATCTGCCGTGTGCTGCTGTTCATATCCCACACCTGATACTATTGCCTTGAAAGATTCCTCCCAAAGGGAGAAATTTCCAACCTTGCTGGCTCTGTGATCACCATTAGAAAACATCAGAGAAATTTCCAACCTTGTTGGCTCTGTGATCACCATTAGAAAACATCAGAGAACGGGATTCCAGCAGGAATTCAGTATCTGATTTGAAGAATGTGCTTCTAATGTTAATCTAAGGTGTTTTATTCTGTTCCATCTCCCAGAAATTGCCTCTGATGGGCTGAAGGGCCGCGTGTTTGAAGTGAGCCTGGCTGATCTGCAGAATGATGAGGTTGCCTTCCGCAAATTTAAACTGATCACTGAGGACGTTCAGGGCAAAAACTGTCTGACCAACTTCCATGGGATGGACCTCACACGGGACAAAATGTGCTCCATGGTCAAAAAATGGCAGGTGTGTAAGAAACAAGGTCTGGTCACTGCCGGTGCCTCAGGGAGGGAGGGAAGCGCTGGTGCCTGGCAAAGCCGCGTTTGAAGCAGCGTCAGACGGCGTGGGGCGTGTGGGGCTGGGCAGCCTGTGCTGCGTGGGTGGTAAATGTTCCGTGCTTCCTCTTTCAGACAATGATTGAAGCCCACGTGGATGTCAAAACCACAGATGGGTACCTGCTGCGCCTCTTCTGCGTGGGCTTCACCAAGAAGCGCAATAACCAAATCCGCAAGACCTCCTATGCCCAGCACCAGCAGGTCCGGCAGATCCGTAAGAAAATGATGGAGATCATGACCCGCGAGGTGCAGACCAATGACCTGAAGGAAGTTGTCAATAAGCTGTAAGCTTTGGCCGTGTTCTTTTTTTGTCCCCTACAGTTTAAATCCTTGTTTGGGGGTTGGTTGTTGCTGAGTGCCTGGGGAGTGCTGGTGCATCCCAGGCTGTTTGTCAGAGACCAGGCAAGGAGTCCCTCTTGTGGAAAAGACAACTGCCCTTTTCTGCAAATGGCTCCTCTTAGTGTCTGCATCCCATCTGACCTGAATCCGCTGTCACGTTTGCATAAATACAAAATCACTCTCCAGAAGATTTGTGGTTCACATTTCTACAGACTAAAGTTGTAATTCTGATCCACTTGGGCTGTGAATGCTCTGAGCTCTTCTGATAGAAGATTTTCTCAAAGTGGGCTGATTGCTTCCACAAGTTGGCAGATTTGCTCTCAGAGTGAGCACACTTGCACTATGTCCCTTCTAACATTGTAAGGGAGGTGTCATAGAATCTAAATGTACTTGAAGAAAATTGTCAGTGTGATGGTGTAAACTTTTGTAGAATATTTTGTATTGTTAAGGATGTTTTTTAAGCTGCAGAAGCAGGTGGAGTTTTTAGCATTGTGGTGCTCTGTGATTTCTCAGGATCCCAGACAGCATTGGCAAGGACATCGAGAAGGCCTGCCAGTCCATTTACCCTCTGCACGATGTCTATGTCCGCAAGGTGAAGATGCTCAAGAAGCCCAAGTTTGAATGTAAGTCTGTTCCTGCAGACATTTGGAGGAGGGTGTGGAAAGGAGGGAGTTTAAATGTGTTTGCTTTTGGATAAAAGATGTTACAGCAGCATCAGTGAGCTTTAGTAGTTGTAGAAGGGAAAGCATGTCCTTGTCCCGATGTGTGGCTTCCAGGATTGAAAGCCAAGCAGTGAGTGTCCAGTGTGGAGCTTCTTGAATTCTCGCCTGGAACTGCTGCTGAATGTTTAAAAGCTTTGCTTTGGGAATGAATGATGACAAAATGTTTCGGTCCCAGATGATGTGGAATGATTCCATTTCACCAATTTCTGACATTCCCGTGTAATGCAGCAGTAGGTTCTTGAGTCCAGATCCTTTTAGGAGAAGGTGTCATTTGTAGTTTCGTTACATAGCCTTATTTCACTGCTTGCTTCTGTCTGTCACTGCAGCAGCATCTTTGTGCATGAGCTGTCTGCAGTGGACTTAGTCCTACCTACAGAAAATGTTCTGGTGGTTTCATTTCTGTGTCGTGAATAATTGAGTAATTTAAAACTGTTCAAACAGGTCTATCTCTCACTGTTTCTGTCTCTGCTTCTTTTTAGTGGGCAAGCTGATGGAGCTGCATGGTGAAGGTGGTGGTGCTGGAAAGCCCTCTGGGGATGAGGCAGGCACCAAGGTAGAACGAGCTGATGGATATGAGCCGCCTGTGCAAGAGTCTGTGTGAAACTAAAAATTGGTGGAAAATAAAAGGTTTTAATATACAGAACTAATGCTTGGTTGCCTGTATTGCTGCTGGACAATATTGGTACTGGATGTGTGGATGAGTTTTCGAAAAGGTAAACCTATGGCCTTGGTTTAAAAAAATTAAATAAAAGAAGTACACATGTACTTCTCCAATTGTGTTGTGGAGATGGGTGGAAGAAGGTGGGATGTCCTTTCTGTGGATTCTCTCTGATGGCTTTACCCAGTAATTTTAGTCCTCACCAAAAAAAAAACTTGTGTATGTGTGCAGAGATTGTATTGGTGAGAGGTGCCTCACAGAGTACAGCGAAGGCAGAAATTGCACAGGGAAATCTGTGTCAGAATTTGGTACTACTGGGAAGTGTTACAGTTTTATCCACATGACTTGCTTCAGAATAATGTGCATATGTTTAAATTTCATGGTCAACCTCTCATGGGATAGGTGTGGTCTCTGGTAGTCAGAAGGTGTTTGAAGGTGCTGAAGTTGTAATTACGATGATGGAAGCAGTGTTAATTTTGAGCATTGCAGAAAAATCCAAAATGTGCTCGAGCACTGGAGTTGGGTGTTGGATTTTAACCTGTCAGAACTGAGGGATGACTGTAATGGAAAACCTGTAGGACTTCAGGGGAAAAAAAGTCTGTAAAGAGGCAATGGTGTGTATTCTGAAAACAAAGCACTTAAATGTTTTGCTGAGTAATATTAAGACTGATTTTCATTATCTAACAGCGTTTTTGCTTCTTGTTCAACTTACGTTGGCTTTTTTTTAGGCTAAAATGAGTTTTGTGCGCTATCAATGTGTTTTGTTTAGGCCAACAAACCTAAACTTAGTCCTATTAAATTGTTGGTAAGTTAATGATTTAAAACTGAGAGCAAAATGCGGAATTCTGAGAGTGGTGGCTCTTGCAATTGGTTGTCACAGAGCTTTGGACATGAAATAAAGGAAAATAGTGAAAATACTACTGTTCCTACAAAGCTACTGGAGGAGAGGGGCCCTGCTACCCATGATGGCTGTACTGTTCCCTGTCAGGGATTTTTACATTTTCCTGGTTGATAATGCTGGTTTGGACCAAGTAATAGGCAAAATGAGAAGATTGCTTTTGAACTTACTTCAGAATGCTGCAGGTGATGTAATTTTGTCTTGTGATTCCAAGTTACAATTTTAATACGTTCTGTTTTTTCCACTTTGTGTACTGGAAAGAAGAGTAGCGAGTGCTCAACACGGCGCCTTGGAACAGGGGGAAGGAATCATGTTGCTTTGCTCTTTCCATCTGTACGGCTGAGGCAGGTGCCACCTGCCTCCAGGAATCCCAGACAGGCACATATTTGAAGCTGTAGGTTTTGTTACTTGCATATCTGAGGACTGTATGTTGCCAAAGGGTTAGTCCAAGAGGAGTGGGGGAGAAAACAAGAACTTGGGATTTTTTCAGGCTTTTAAATGTATTGTTTGGAACAGTGCATTGCCACGTAGGTGTTCTGGGTAAATGCACGCTTTGTAATGTGATTTCAGGTGGGGGGAAAGCAGGAAGGAAAATACTGTGCATCATTCTCTGTATTCTCTCATTTAATACCAGCTGAAAAATCATGGAGCATGACAGCAGCAATCAGCAGAGCACACCTAAATTACGTGCAGGATCAGCCTGTGTCTTCCTCACGACGTTGTCACAGTGAGAACCACTGCGCGTGTGACACCCTGTGGTGACAGCTGCTTGCTGCAGGTAGCAAAATGCAAAAGGTTCTGTAGGTGGTGAGTGTGAGGCACACCCAAGTGCAAAGGCTTGAATAACCTGTTAAAATCATCCAGGTTCTCTGAGGGGTTTGGACTGCTTGTCTGGGGGTGGGGTGTTACTTTGCAGAATGAGATCTCTCAAACTGTCAAGTGGAAAGCTCAGCTTTCCATAGCATAAGACAATTAAAATGCCACCATGACTTAATTATAAAAATTTTATTGGTTAAATACATTCTTAATTTACAGAGGTACCATAACAAACTTACTGGACTTAACAAAGGTTTAGTTAGGATACTGTTCATTGTACACAGAACCAAGATACCTTCCTGAAGATATTTCTAGAGGATGGGTCAAACAAAATATTTTGGTAAGTGAGGCTTTTATTCTAATACATGGAGATCTAGCTGGATTAAGGTTACAGCTGGAATTTGCTACTACATTGCAGTTAAGATTTGCACTTCACCTCATCCTCGGCTTTTTTGTACACCTTAGGAATGTCATGTGATCGGTCTTACGGTGGTGGTATTGGGCACTGTCTTCGGAAAATCCTGCCCTGTAAAAGCCGAGCATCTATCTCCCTTGCTTGAGCGTTCACAGAGACGCCGTGTCAGCTGCCTGCAGCCATGCGAGCAGCCCTTAGATGGCACTCGGTGCTCTGAGTAAAAGGCCTTGCTGCTACTCCTGCCCTGCCCCACAGAGAGGAGATTACATACAGCAGAGTGGTCTTGTCAATGAACAGGCACTGACTTTAAACATTCAGTGAAGTTACAAAAAACAACTGGTCAAGACACAGTTATAAAAATGGAAAAGAGGAAATTGAAAAAAAATATAAAAAAATCAGTTCTACTTTTGAGAATTGTATCAAAACATTAGAAAACTGCCAGACAAACAGTAAGTAAACATCATACACTTCAGCCTCATCTACCACCACACTGATGTGGTATGTCTTTGAAGGATCTGGCTATTCCTTGGATTTCTTTAGGAGATAACTGTTTTTTTTTTTTTTGAATAAAGAACCTTTAGAATCTCCTAACAGGAAAACTTAAGAGAGCGGGAAGGATTGTCCTTGGCTGTGGACTTCCACATGATTCCACAGGAGTTCTGGACAGGCTTGCTGGGGCTGCTAAAACTGAGTAACAGCTGTAGCCATTGTTGCATTTCCAACCTTCTAGAACAGCACGTACTTCAGCATTTTGCTTATCATGTTAATCCCTAATGGCAGTAGAAGTCCAGTTCCTCAGCTCATTAAAACTTTGTGTGGTCTTCATCCCCCCAGTTGTGTGAAGGGTACTGGTGTAGTTCAAACACAGCAGAACACAAAGTGGGGCCTGTGTCTGTCTGTGCAAGTTCCACGGCCTGGCAGTGACTGCTGGGTGGATGGTGCTGAGACACTCATGTCTGCACTGCAGGTCCCTCAGGCTTGCTTCAGGTGAACTCCAGTCTGCCCCTGGGACTAGATGCCCATTCCTTGCTGTTACAAAAAAGAACTGACTACCAGAAATTCCTATAATCTGAAACTACCTCAATCACATCCATCTTAGTTGGTCAGTTAAGCTACACTGCTGCTTTTTACCAAGTGCCTTGGTTAGAGCTGTTTGGAGTAACCTCTTGCCAGGCATGTTTTCCTTACGGCCTCGACAGACCATTTATAAGGATTCTCAGTGTATCTGGTATGTGGCAACAAACTGGAAACTAATCCCATGTCTGCTGAGAACTAAACCCAAGGCTGTGTAATATCCTTCATGTTAAGAATAGGAATAGTGTTACTGAAGTATGTTCCAGTGCTTGAGTGACAAATAAAATGCATACTGGGTGAACACTGGCTTTCCACTTCCACGAGGGGAGTGGAGGGGCAAATAGTTAGAATAGTGCAGCTATTCCATGGCTGGATCTGAGAAAGTTCAATCAACAGTCTGTTGCTAACTTCAGCTAGGAAAGAAGGGTATGATGGTGCTCCAAGAACAGTGGGCAGTAGGAAAAAACGAAACCTGTACTTGCAAAGTATTTTGAGGAAAGCAAGGAAGGTCTAAGATGAGTCATACCAATGTAAACAGAATTAAGAGGCAAAATACTCACAAATTTTACTTTTGTGATCTTGCTGTATGAGCAGCTTGGGCTAAGAATAGAAGGATACTACACAAGGATTTATTTCTCCATTTCCCCTCTTACCAGTATTAGATTAATACCTTTCTACTTAGAAATACCAGTTATTTTTCTTATCCTCTAAATCATAAAACAAGTGGATTCTACTGCTAATGTGGAACTCAAGCAGTAATGAAACCTGAATATCAAACTTCATCTACATACTGAGTGCTGTAATTATATATTAAAACAATTTTTAAAGTTTGGATCTTAAGAAGTTCAAAGAAGGCCAAAGCAGCTTATGTTATGCAGACTTTGTGCATGAGAAATATAATACCAGAGAGTAAACATACTAGAATGCTATATAAGTTAAAATGGTGTTGCACCACAGTATTTCCCTAGTTGGAAATGGCTAAAAAGCCTGCTTGTTTTGCTCTCTGAGCATTCATGAAACATGATTACATACACTGTCACAAAAGACTCAAATTTTCTTATCTGACTTCAAGATACTACTATGACTGTCTAGAAAAAGTAGTGCAAAACATTGATAATCAACACTTGTTGATGTCTTTGCTGTGCCTTTAGGGTAGAAAACATTCTCTCCCACACGCAGGGAGTAGTAGAAAGGCAACACTTCATGGTGTTTTTAAAATCTGAACAAAGTTCTTGGGAAATATCCCCGACTTTCCTAGTATCTCTCCACTCATCCAGTCCTCATCTACAGATTCCAGCTCTGTTATCATGTCACCTGCCTGTAAGAGAAGCAGTAACGTGAGTCAGTACAGCTTACTGTGCAATCTTAATGAGCAATGTTAATGCATGCAGAGCTCATTCTATTTAGAAACAATATCAATCAAAGAGAAGAGGAGTAAGATGTGGCCAGTCTCTTCTCTTGGTTACATCTCTTGGAGATAGTTTGCCAAACCAGCTGAAGCTTCTTTTAGGCTAAATACTTGTCTGTACTGAAAAAACACCACCTTTGGAGGGACAGAAGAGCACTGCTGGATAACTTCTCACATTGCTTTGCCTCTCCAGGTATGTTAAGAGCTGGCTCATGGGCCCCCTGCTTTAGTGCTTATTTGTGTGTGCTTCCAGGGTTTGTTTTCTTAAAACACTGGAAAGATTTTTTTTTTTTTAATTTAGTCCCAGTATTTTCTAGCACTTGGAAACTTTCCCAAAAAGAAGAAAATCAATCTAAAAGCTCAGTATGGCCATTTAAATTGCAGGTCCTGTGTTTGGTCCTGGTTCTTGTTCTCACTGTCCCATGCCACACCCTTCATCTGAAGTACTGGCCTTTCTTTCAGCACCTCTATTCCCCTTTTCTGCTTTAAAGAATCATCTATCCTTTCAGCATTGCAAGCTGCTAATGCTGCAACTATTTTGCTAGTTTTAGAAGAGAAAATACTGTGTGTTTCAGCTCCTATTAAAGTCTACTGTTTCTCAGAAATTTGCTTTTGAGAACATGGTTACCTAAATCATGACTTTGAATATCAAGGGTACTCTGTTTCTTGTTCATGCTTAATATGATCTGGACATACAGCATGTATTTAATTTTTCCCTTGTTCCCATGGTAACTCTGAATTGTGTTGCCAGTTCAAGATTTTGCTGTACTAGGTTTCCCTTAGAGGCCTGGCTGCTGTAGTATTGGCACTCTCACCATCACCTCCTACTCAAGAGTTTTCTTTCTAGTCCAAAGAGAGGCTCCCTTGACCATATCAACCAATCAAGAACTGAATGTACTGCAAAATAAGGTTTGTTTATCTTTTCAGTGTCAGTCTTTAATGAAGATTTTTGCTGATAGGTAACAGGACTGATAAGGGAAAAGAGAAACCACTTAGCAAATGTGTTAATACCTCTGAGCTCATCCTTCTTGTCTAAAGCCTACATTCACAGGGGATGAACCTTATTTTTTAGCACTCCGTAGGGGCATGAGACCTCTTGAAAATTGGTCTAAGAGAGGTACTTACTTTGAAGGAAAGCTCATCTTCATTTTCTCCATGAAAATCATAAAGAGCTTTGGCTTTTCCTTTCTTCCCTCCTCCAGGCTGTGACAGCTCTATCCTGGCTACAGAACGTGGACAAGAGAAGTTACTTGCATGGGAGTGAAATAAATCTCTGTTTCTGGAGAAGATTCCTGTCATTCTCATGTTTTCTCCGTGTTATTGTGCTACAAGTTGTCCAAATGTTATTGCTGCTGCTGTACCAAATTCACTGTCCTACTGGAACAAAAAAACTCTACTGCCACCAGTTCATTTTTTAGTATTAAACAGTCTCACAGTTCTGCTTCTAAGCAGACTAAATTTAAAACTCACTTAACTTGAACTTCCCAATGGTGACACATAATAAATGCTGACTTTCCCTCTTTCTGCTCTAAGATGAAGCAGCATCAATACTCCTGAATTATTCCTTAAAGGTGGCTCAATGGCCCTGTTTTGCCTGTGCCCAAACCACACTGGAAAACATTCCAGAGTCTGTGTAACCTCAGAGATTACTTACTGACTAGAACATTATACTGCTATTATTAGAGAAGTTGGTTCAAAAGTTAAGTTTAGCTTTAGAATACTGAAGGCTCTGGTGGTGTGTGAGTTGTTCATGCAGTTGATGTCATGCTCTCACACAGCTGTCATGACTGGCACAATCCAAGGAACAATAAATTGCCATCTAGTAGGAGCACTGTACCTGAGCAGGTCTGAACAAAAACTGCTGGGAAAATCCCTTCCTTTCCATTCAGTCTTCCTCTATACCACTCCAAATCTACTTGTTCCAGTATTTGGATGTAGTCTCCCTTTTTGAAGGACAGATCATCTTTGGTTTCTGCTGTAAAATCATGAAGCGCTTCACACCACTCTAGTGAGCGTCTGTTGCTCTATTCAAGTTAACAGAAGAGATGCATTAATTTTAGAAGTGTGAATGGAGCCCAAAAACTGACGGATGCTGCTGAAAGCAGCTGTACAACACATGGCTGTCCTGACACCCTCCCAATACAACAGTGCTGCTGCAGATGTAGACTAGAATGGCATTTCAGCAATTACCACCACAGAATTTCATCTAGGCTCAGCCACATTCCTTTTTATCTCTGGTGGCAGGGGAAAGGATTAATAAATTCAAAATTAGATCACTTCAACAATACTTAAAATAGACCTAACAAAAATTTCCTTCAGCACAAAGGATAAAAATTTACCAATGTTAATTTGTCAGAAGCTCTGAATTCTATCAGCCTAGGCCACATGTCAGAATTGAGGCTGTGACAATGCAGCATTGTGTGTTGTGGGAGTGGTGTCACATTCTGCAGTTACTCTCACATTATAATAGTCTCTGTAAATCTATACATAAATTTGGGCCCTCACCTATAAAGTTTTATTACCTGAGGAAGGGAACATGAAACCTCCACCTTATTCTTCAGCGCTGTTTCTGTACCTATGTAAGTAAAGCACAACTTAAGAACAGGAGCAGTGTCTATTCAGAATGTTACTAATGACAGAGATTTTAGATATTTGAAGTCATTATTAAGAATAGCTTCTTAAGAAGTCCTACTGTTAATTTTGAGGTGTTTTTATCAGCCTTCCCTCTCTTTTTACCTCCTTTCTGCAATCACTGTCCTTTGGAATTTTCTCCTATATGCTGCCTATTTGCTTTGAGTACAAACCCATGCTCTTGAAGATTTTTGCAAACATATTCATACCTGTTCCAGGTAGGTCTTCAATAACTTCCACAAAGTTCAAGGGGAAAATTCCAGACGTGCCTCTGAGCTCTCCTTTGGCCCACTCTTCATTTACATATTCTTTCAGGATAATAGTTTCACCTTCTGAAAAACTGAGCTCATCTTTCTGATCTCCAATGTATTCAAATCGTGCTATACACCTTGGACCTCTGCACAAACAAAAGAGAAAATTATTTTGCTTCTTTATTATTACTGTCTACTCAATAATCAGATAGCATTGTGTGCAATATATGGATTGATATTTTAATTAAAATGATAAAAAAATGCACTGAAGATAGGACAGGTGGACAATTGGGGGGCTAGCCCTGGTTCTTGTCTCTGCTTTCTGAGGAGAGTGAGTACAGAGTCTGGAGAAGCCAGATGCAATTTCTGCATCCCATTTGCTGGCTGTTGCAGTATTTTGAAAAGACCCTATTTCCCTTCCAAGCAACAATTAACCCCCTTGTTTCTTGGTCACCTGTCCAATTTAATACCTTTGCCTATATCCAAGCAAGTGTCCTGATACACTTTTGTTAAGAGTTTGATTATTTTTCAAGCTAGCATCCCATTAAGATGCACTCAAACATGGGTGGGGGGTGAGTGCTGTGTATTTGTCCCAAATACATGGAGGTTTCATAGGAAGAAGCTAGTTTTTATCTACTTTAAAATACTTTATTCTGTAAAATCCATCCCTATAATCTTATAGGGAAAAAAGCTTATCTATCAAAGAAAGAAACTTCAATGCATCTGATAAATTTTATATACTTTGGCACAGCACTGAAAAAAATCCTAATTATTTTTCCCCCTGACTTAAATCAATTTCATTATTTAAGAACCTAGTAAATTAAATTTAAGAAATTAACCTAAGAAAATATTGGTTTATCAGAAATGCCATGCTGTAAAAAAAACATTAATTTAATTAAAAAGTTTGAATTCTTTCTATATATTCATAGCACACAAACAAAGTAAGTAGCTTGATTCCCACCCCTGTCCCCCACTCAGTATCTTTGCAAAGATGTTTCTTTCAGGACAGAGCTAGAACTTTCTGTTTCTTTCTTAGCTGCAGAAGCAACTTTTTAAAATAAAGTTGTGTTCCTGACAAACCAAGCTTCACCTAAAGAAGAACTGTATGATCCCATTGACACTAGTTGCTCCTGCCTCTTCATGAATTTGCTTTAATTCCTGGAATGAATGATTACAAAATCCAATAAACATCACTGAGAAATAAGCAACATGAAAAATCATTTATTGCCTACAAATATTAATACAAGTTGTTTGAAATTCAGAAATGAAAGTGCTGGCAATTTATTTGATCACTTGTGGGGAACTTTGGATTTACCCATACATCTGCACACCTTAGAGACAGAGAGATTTCTCTGCTTAAAGTACCTCTATATTCTGTTCCACTGTATCTTTCACATGAGTAGGAGCCCTACCATGTTCAGTCTTGTGAGGACAATGGAAGAAAGCAGCAAGGTCAGGAGCAAAAAGAGGAGTGTACAGTGCTGCTGAAGTTAATTAGATTGGTTCATGGTTTCTGGAACCAGTTTTCATGAAAGTAAGGTTTTAGGCTTTTTTTACCTAAATATGAGTCTTAATAAAGCATCATAAACATTCAGGTTTTTAAAACATATAATTTGATTTTTACAATGTATTTTGGTGAATAAATTGTTAACCCTATTAACTTCAGCGCAGAGAGCCCCTGCTTCAAAGTTAGTATTTCTTTTTCATTCCTCGTAAATCAACATGAGAAAGCAAATAAGATTCATCTGACTCACTTGATACATCGTGATGAAGAGGGTATTTTTTTCTTATTGGTTTCTTCTGGGACATCAATCTAATAAGACAGTAAAATAAATTATATTTTCCATTACAAGCTCATGGCAACTAACCACAATAAACCTGAAACTGCTTAAAACAATCTGTTTTTCAGATGTGTGACACTCTGTAATCCCTGGCATGCTCTGATATATGACCACATTAATGTACATTTCTGCCTGTTTTCACATTTTTTAATCTTATGCAAACAAGGAGCAATATTTAATGTTTTGTTTTATGAAGCTGGTTTATTGTTTCTACTTGCAGCATGAGAGACTGACAGAATATGTGACTAGATGCTACTACATGTTGTTGAATTTAGATCCCAATTCTCAACTGGTAATTGCTCTCAATTATTTACTAGCACAGTATACCACAACAGACAAAACTACTGTTTACACTTATCCCTTCTGTGCTTCGGTAGCCAACTGCTCTCCAAACAAAAACACATCTCACAAATCTCACTTGAATTGGAGAAATACAACTTAAAGAATCAATACACAGGTACATCAAAAACCCAACATTCAAGTCCTTTATCACAGGAGGATTTCAACTGTATTTTTGGTGTGACATGAAGGATGATCTGTGAGATGTACAGGACTATGAGCTCAGAGGTCCTGGTGAGGAGCTTTGGGTTACAGCTCACTATTATACCAGCCAGTTCCCATAAAATCAACAGGAATGTTTCATTAGCTTGTGTGAAGCACTGGAGGGAATCACAATGCCTTTTAGGACAAATAAACCCTGCATTGCTCTTGCTGAATGAGCTGGTATCTGTGGTGCTCTGAAGGTTCCATGGAAAGCCATAACTATGTATTATTATTAGGTGTCCAGATCCAAACTACTACCCAGCTCAAAACACATTGTATGTATTGTATGGAGACTTTGTATCAAGATGAAATCTGACATGAATTAACAGGAGAATTCACTCAAGTAAATTAGCCTCATGTACTGCACTCTTTTTTCTTTTTAAAACAACTCCAAATTCTCAAACAAAAGATTTTTGCCTTCAAAGGATAATCATCTTGTAAAACTAAAACAGAAATGCATCTTCCCTAGCTTTTATGAAGTTGTATCTGTCTGTATCAATGCTGAATTTGACCCCAAATACTCACTCCACTGCTTTAACATAAAATCTTTTCTTTATTAGCTATCAGCAGAAGCAAGAGCTTTTAAATGGAACTGTTGGTCTGTGCAGAAGTAGCCAATCAATTTAGCTAACAAATCTTTCTTGTGAAAGTGAATCAAGCATGGTTCCATTACTACTAACTATGGGCTTAGTTTTTATTCTTCAGCAGTTCTCAGATCTTAACATTTTTCTCCAATACCACCACTACAAACTCATCAGACACCCTACCCTCTCTGATGCCTACCAAATCCATGCAGCAGCAGGACTCACTCTGCCAGCTGTGCTGGCCCAGAAGTGTTGCCACAGACACCTCCTGTCCTAAGTGCCAAGCCATGCACCTTCCCAGCATCCTGGTGTCACTCTGGCATTCCTCCATATTCATATGGCTGGTGTGGGCAGCCCTTTCCACTGTCACAAAACAGACTTCAGTCTCAGTCTCAGGTTTGCAATAGGTTTGACCCAGCATTTGACTGCAGGGAACCATACTGTATCCCTTTTAAATTACCACTGGGCTCCAAAAGAGCACCTGTCTCTTGCCTTCCGCTCACTGTCAAGTGTCATGTTGAGGAACAGGATTGCTTTTAGCTGCTCATTTGCAACAACACAACCTCCTTGCACTGTGCCAGAATAACCATTTGTGCAGCCACTCAGAAAACCACTTAGGCAAATTAATCCTGTTGGAAAAAACAGTATTCTAGGAAGAAAAAAAACCCCATGGTTTCAAATTACTACTCTGACCTAGTTCATTACATGGCTAAAAAAATGGTGATTCCAGCAAAGTTCAAGGGATGAGAAAATGACAGAAGACAGGGAACTGGGGGGAGGCACAAAAAACAACCATCTTATACCGACTGTTGATTCTGACATGCAGCTGTCAAAAAATAAATTGCTTTGAGGACCCTGAGAAACTGTGCATATTTCCAAAGAGAATCTGGTAAGGGGAATGATTTTCTCACTTGGCTTTAAATAGACAGCAAATTATTCCCCATAACACAAGCTGGTTGTGCCAAATCAAGCATCTTTCTAATACCACACAAACAAGTTGATGAGTCTTCTGTGCTGCCAGTGGGAAAAGAGATTATCTAAACACATAATGGAGTTAAACACACAGGAGCCTTAGTAAAATAGAACCAGAAAACAAATGCAACAGGATCTTATGTAGCAATGTATACAAATTGTATGTATACATACAACCACTTTAACGAAGTTGGCAGGAAATATCCCTGTGCGATTCCCACATTTTCCTCTGTACCACTCAGTATCAATTTTCTCCAAAAGACAAACAGTGTCTCCAGAATGAAGGTCCAAGTCATCAGCATGCTCTGTAAGACAACATCATTTCAGTTAACAGTACTTGTCACACTCACTGATTTTCTCTAAGTAAAACCTTAATACAAATACCACAGACAAAACCAGAGTCAGTTTTTAAAAAGTCTTAATTTTACCTGATAAATCAATTAGCTTTACCTGAAAGACTGATCCATCTACAGCTAAACCCACTGATTTGAACAACTCTATGTGCAGACCTTGCAGACTGAGCTTCCACACCATTTTTAAGCTCTAATTTCTAAGAAAATTTCCATTTGAAAGTGTTGGAGTAAAACATGCTTCCAGAATATCCACATTCACTTACCTGCAGGAAAATCATGCAGGACTACAGCATGAGGTGCACTTGTGTCAGGTACTTTTGGAGGGTGGTTTGAATCCTGACAACAACAAATAAATCCAAGTAGTTTATAAATCATGGAAGATACTAACAGATTCTCTGTTATGTACTCCTGAATTAATTTTCTGGCTTTGGACACAGAGCTGTTCTGGTATTGCAGAAGGAAATGGTTATTGGTCACACAACTATGGGTCTGAATTCTGTATGCCTTTTGCCAGTGTGAACAAGAATACATTTCACCAAAATCTTCTTCTGAGCCAGTGAAAGGAAGGGAAGGCATGCAAGTTTTCCAAGTGTAGAAAGAGCCTCAGCTATCTCTGTGGGCCAGAAATCTGTAGCACTGATAGCAACACTCATTGCAAGAGCTGTGGACAGATTTTGCACTGGTGCTTGGTACTTTGTGCCACCAGTCACTCTTCCTTGCTCGAGAGAACACCCAACCCAACTCTTCCCCAGCACACTCAGCAGAGACAGCACATATGCTGTCACATTCCAAGAGGAGCAAGGAAACCACTATACCTTTGCTTACACTAAGGTAACACTGAGGGGAGATGACAGTTTTGTTGTGGCATCTTTCATAAAGAGAAATTTTATTCAAAATGCTGAGCCACCTTCTCTGTCCCACCCACCAGGAATTTTTAGGCTGTACTGATGACAATGATGTGTGAATTACATATGAAGTAATTCACTGTGTACAAAAAAAAAAAAACCCAAAACCAACAAAACAAAAAACCAAAAACACCAACAAAAAAACCCCAATGTAGACAAAGATAAGACCTGAGTTACAACAGACAACAACATACTGCACAGAAATCTATTTCAGCTATGTAGGCTTCTGACAATAGTCAAAAAGGCTGCTCATTGCTCTCATTTCCAGTAGCTATTTAATATTAATAGGGTCATGCCCTAAAACCACATCAGGATCTGTAGAAGCAGAGAAGAAATTACTGTCAAATCTGTTATGTCACAGCCAATTTGCTGATGTATCATGTACAGCACTTCATAAAGTACTGGCTTATCTTTTGTTCAATTCTCAGATATTCAGCCAAGGGAGTGATTATTTTCCTATGAGATGGAGGAACTTTACTGGTTTCCTCTCCCTTTTGGCACTCCAAATAATTACTCTTGTTCTGTTCCATAAGCTGAATGTCCCTGTGCTATGAGGCAAATCATCATTATTGGGTTTTGTTTTGGCAGTTGTTTTGTTTTGATTACAGAAACAAGGATTTAATAAATCGCTATTACATGTCTCAGTGTAACCTCTGAAGACTAAAACATTTGATACTTTACTGCAACAGGAGCCTTGTTCATTGAATATTTAAGCCAGCAGGGAAAAAACATCTTACCTTACAGGACAGTTCTCCAGTGTTCCTGGGAAGACAATCTTCCTTGGCAACATCATGAGGCACAGGCAGCTTGAAGAGAAACAGAGGCAAATGGAAAAGTTTTTTTCACTTCTAAGCACCTCAAATTTTCACTTCAAGTGATAATAGTCAAATGATTTAACTATTTAAACCACCCACTGCATGTAATTAGGAGTCCAGTGGAAGAGGACAGGTTTCTTTGGAAGGCATTCAGAACAGACTGCTGCTGATATGAACTGCCACTCTGAGAAACTTAGGTGGTGTCACCGCCTTTGAAAGTGTCTTAGACACCTAACTGATATCACACCATACACTACAAGATATTCAGAAGACACTCTGATGCAGAAACATATTCATTTGTCATGGAGGGCACTAGAAAAACACCCTGGGAGGAAATTTCCATTGACAGTAACACTTCGGGGCAGGGAATTACTACTGATCTTCTACAGAAAAAAGTCTCATACACAAAACTCGAAATGAGTGAAAGATCAAAAAGGTGGCAACTGAAAGTTTCCACTTCATGGTGATGGAATGTTGATGCTGTTCATGCTATGGCTGTGTGGCTGCTTTTTTGACAACAGCACTGGTTCAAGCAGCCACCCGCTCTATCACTGACCAGTTTCAAGTTTTTGGGGAAAGACCTTCTTTGTTTTTATTTGCAGTGTTGATCCATTTGTATTTAAAATTCCCTAATAACACATACAATACCAAAACCATTTTTATAATGAAAAGGAATGACATCAATAGGATGAAAATGTAAGATTTGCAATGTTACATTCCTCACTTTTTGCAAGCTTGATTAAATAAGGTCAACTACTTTATAAGTTCCAAAGCTTCCCCAATTTCCCGAAGCATCTTGATATGTATGGGTGAACCAATATACAAATGCAATTATTCAGCATAATTTTACTGAAAGAGAATTCAGAACCAGCGACTGAAAAAATAACCCCCAAGCCCCAAGAGCTATGCATTAAAGATAATATAATTACATATATACACAAAAATATACCACACAGATCTATACTTTACATGTATTTATTACTTTCTCCAGTATTGCCTTACTATTTATCTACTAGCATTTTCTAGGGAAGATTATGCTGATAGATGCACTTTGAAAGCCACATAATAGTAAAGCCACATAATAGTAAAAACCTACTAAAGTAGGTTACTATTATGTGGCTTTCAAAGTGCATCTATCTAACCTACTAAAGTAGGTTACTACTATACCTTTTTCTCTGCTATTTTAACCCATGCTGTTTTATAAAAACAATGTACTCAGATAGAATATCTCAACTCTCACCATGTATTTATTGTAGAGAGGATGACCAGGTTTAGGTCTAGGAGGTAATGCTGGATCTGGATTTTTAAAGACTGCACTTTTTGCTCTCTTGGGTCCCAACCTGAACTTGTTTTTTTTATCAGAAGCGGTGTCAGAACTAGATCGCGAAAGAACATCCTTCTGGGAGGAGGTCTTGGCTGCAGAGAATTTCGGTGGAGGTGGCCTTCCAGGAACACTTTTAGGTGGGGGAGGTCGAGCAGGTATAATTTTTCCATCCACAGGCCTAAAACATTTTGCAAAACATTAGAAAAACATGCATATTAATAAGCCTACCACCTCATCCTAGATACAGAGTGTGCAGTAAGGAAACAAGATTTTTGATGACCTGGGCTGTACAGTGTGTAGTGTCTGAAGCTTTCCAGGAATACACGAACTCTTCAGATACTGACTGGGACCAGATGATCAAGTCCTTAGACAGATCCTTTGACTACATATTTCGAAGTCTGCTCACCAACAGCCTGCCAGCTTTCTGGGGAGCCCACTAAATAAGAAGGATTTGTTTCTGCAATCCAGCTCTAGAAAGAGCTTTCTTTGTAGCTGCTACAGGATGAAGTTCTGCCATTGGAGAGCTTTTGTGAATGCTGGTCTTCAGGAATGAACCTAGTTCATTCCTTGGGATGTTACTTACCTAAAGTGACTCTGATGAAACTCATGACATATCACACCACTTTGCACATTGCCATCAATAGCAGAATTTATCACTTTTTATGCAACAGATGTCTACCACAGAAAGAAAACACTGATGAAAACACTCAAATTCTCTGGCAATGCTAGAGGTCCTGCAATCCTATTAGCGGATGAGCAGTTTAGAAACCAAAATCAGAGACTAGCAAGTGATAGTAGTAATATCTACTAGCAATTAATATTACTAGTAATATTCCAAAATGACAGTATCATTTAATTGTTATTGTGATATCTTCAACCAGTTACTGCAAGTTTCTGCTACAACTGTTTTTTTGTTTCATAGAACGTAATTCAGCATATTTGCTCACGTACAATCCTCATGGGTCTACAAAAATTATCAACCCCAACAAGTGTGCATTGGTGGATCTTTGAAGTATAATTCTAACACATTTTGTGAGTGTCACCCATCGCTTGAGAAGGTACTAGTGGCTCTCCTAATGCTCCTGATAAGAGTTCTCTGTTACTATTTAAGTATGGAACAATTTTTAAATGTCAAAAATTCCACTTCTCTTCATTATCCATCTCTCCCTTTTCTTGGCCCCATCTTAAACTAAGCATTTTTAATATTGACAAAGGGGATATTCCAAGTTAAACTACTTTAAATCTGTAAACAGACCAACCCACACATTTTTAAAACAACTTAACTAAACATGAAGACCCTAACAAGCAATTCAGTGAATTATTACTGCTTACTTAAAAAAAATAAATTAAAAATCCATTTGAGCAGAAGAGTGAAAGGACAAAATATTTACTGCAGTTCCAGAGCCCCTCATAAGAATCAGGAATGTTATGCTAAACGTGAATGTGGGAAAGGAACAAGCCAGTAATGAGGTGTTTCCTTGTGGCACATCCACGTTCTTTCATGTTAGTTATTACTTACTATTATTATTGATAGACTCATTTCAATAACAGAAAGATTCTCTCGTCCTAACACAACAGAGCAAACTCTCGTGTTTAAACTCAGAGATTTAGAATGCAAACACTGATATACCCACAGCGGGCTGGCTATTCAATGCCAGATCTCCATCCACTGTGTCTCTGGCATTGATGGACATGAATTAAAGGCTGGTCCAGCAACTTTTGCCCTTGCAGACATTCTTTCCTTTTGGTTCACAAGAATAAAAAACTCCAAGGTTATCCATTGATCCTGCACCTGCATTTTAGGTCCAAAGTGTATAGACTAGCCAGTGCTTCTGGGAGGCTGCTGGCCGAGCATCTGCCCTTTTCAGGGTGGCATCATCTGCCACCTCCATTCCTTCAGCACCCAAATCCCACCACAAGTGCAAGTGCTGTGGGTGAAAAGGTTAAAGATTCAGAAAGGAATGACTGTCAGCAGCCACTGTACATTAGCTGAAAAGTCAAACAGCTGCTCTCCTATAATCTCCTTGCTCATACCATACTGTACAAACAAGTATTAAACAGCTACCAACTTGGTCCTGCCTATTTATTAGTGAGAAGAGTGCCCAGCCAAGACTATTGAGCTATGGCTGGAGTCAGTAGTGTCTACACTGAGACTAACTATGTAAATTAATTTAGAAACACCAATTGTTAGGGCTTTTGGAGAACCACACTCACCTTGGGGGTAGTAGAGGTTCTAGCTGAGGCACTCCAGCCTGTTCTGAGTGATCCAACTCCTACAACCATTCAAAAGAAAAAAGACATTTCTTTAAGCCTAAGGAAAATAAAAAATCTTGTTTAAATGACATAATTCTTGTATTAAATTACATCCTATGGACATGAAAAAGAAGAGTTTCTGGAGGTCTGGGAGTAAAGTAGTAAGAATTATGGTGTGATGCTGCAATTTTAAAGTGTTTTTGAACGTGGAGGAAAATATGAAGGGCAGATAACCTGATTTACCACCTGAAACACAGCTTCAGTTGCACATTAAGTATGACCCAGCCCCTTCTTTCCTACTACATGGCAGTAAAGCCTTAAGAGCCAATTCCAGGAGAGTCATACAAATGTACAATTACATTGCCCACAGGAATTTGTATTATCAACTTTGATTTATTCCATGCAAGGAACACTTTGAACAGGTTTAAAGCAGAAAACATGACATTAATGTAACTCACACAGGACAGCTTCTCTTGCAAACAACATTAGCTCTCATTAAAGAAGGCATCAAAATATGTTTGCTAGAGATCTAACAGACAAATCCCTGTGAATCTTGCTTTGGCAGATGAAGGCATCACTCCTCCCAGCTGCCCATGCTGGCCCTGCAAGAGATTACCCCCGTACAGCAGTCGGAGAGGAGGACATGTGCCATGTCTGAAGGGCTTGGACCACAGTGATGGATTAACAAGTGACCATCCTTACTGCCTCCTGCTGCTCATTTTCATCCCAGTGCCAGAAGGTTCTGCCAGCTCTGTGGAACAAGCACAGCTGCTTCTGGAACAGCATCAGAAATCAGAGTGCTGAATCTGGGTTCAAAAGAACCCTTTCTGACCCAGTACTTATAGATAGGTCTGAACAGTCTGGTTCACTTAATTAGGTGCTTGAATGTGCTTGAAACTCAAACAATTTCTGTGATTTTTCTCATCTAGAAAACACCCAGATATATTTTGACAAAATCTGACCCTTGATTGAGTCCCCAAATTAATGCTCTGATTAAATGACCCTATTAGAAAGAAAACAACCTGCCACTTTCAGATGAGGATGTTATCCTCATATCAAAAATTTTCCTCTTCTGTGTGAAAAGGAAGAAATCTGTGCCATCTGCTGCTTATGGTCAACAATTTTTGCTGTTGCTGTTTAATCACTTCCACTGACAAACAATACTAGTTTTAGAAGCACAGCTCTTGCCTTTCCAAAGATAGGATTTCAATGTTCCAGTGGATTCAATACAATCTTTTTAAAAAAAACATCCTCTGAAGCGTATACATGCCTGTCACAATAACCTGGATGACACTGTAAAAGTTTGGAGTTCTACTGCATAAAATGTCATTTAATGTCCTGTTTCATAAATTATTCCTTTCAGCATTATCCAGAAAAGGTGGAACCTCTCTGAACAGTCTTTTCAATGATGACATTTTAATATCCTTTATCTTAATTGCAGAGGTAGCTACAAAGGCATTTGTTGGCAGCATCCATCTAGTAAGGGCTTTTAATTTGATTTGATCTTTTACTGCCTGTGGCCTTCACAAGATTCTCTGCCATTTTTGTCACCAGAAAACTCAGTATTTTTAAATTTTACTGTCATTTTCTAGTTTATTTTAATTCTGTTTTGAAAATCTGTGTCAAATGTCATTTAACTACAACACCATCCATTACTATGTACATGCCTCAGAGCAAGGAGCAGAGCCTTACTTCCCAAAATAGGTGGTTCGACTCAGCAGAAACAATTAGAAGGAAAGAGCTGGAAAAAAAGCAAGCCTCATTCTTCTACAGAAAAGTTCCCTCTGCCTGCACATTAGCACAGACACCAAGAGAAGTTGTGTGCACAAAGGTAAAAAAATACATTTCTAAAGCACAACACTGACAACGTTTCACCATGTAAATCCCACCGGACTTTGAGCCACTTTGCAATGCTTTTGCACTCAGTTATAGAATATTGTGATTCCAGATGATGAATACAGAAAATTGAAGATAGATGTGATCAAAGTTTAGTAAAATCACCACAGACTTTTTCAAAACTGGCAGCAGTCTAAATTACCTAATTAATTAGAGAACAGAATTAAAAGAAAAAAGCCTTATATTTTTGAGTAGTTGTTTTCATCTTCTGGTCCTTCAAACAACTTACTTTACAAATGCTTGAGGATCACAAGAGATCTTTTAACCAAAGCAGACAAAGCTGTAATACAAGAAAACAGTTCTAACTTACCCCTTTTTTCACTAGGTCACCACTGCTAGGTTTTCCCACTGTGATACTGGATGTGTTCCCAATAGGCTTTTCAGCAGGAAGTGGCGGAGGGCTATGTGGGTTGTCATTTAAAGCTGTAAAAAAACAAAGAAAATCCCAAATTAAAGTCTAATTAATACCCTCCTCACATGGATCAACAACAGGTAAAGGAATCTACTTTTGTTTGGAGCATTTTTTGTGTGAATGCAACTTCCTTCGTCAAAGCTGGAGCAGCCAAAGGGAAGAACCACTTAAAGAGTAGTGAAGGGAAAAGGAACAGGAGGGGAACATTTTAACTCTGAGGTTCAATTCAGAAGTACTTCCCACCCTGCATAATGAATCTTCACTTTATTCTAAGGACACCAGCAAGTAATTTCAGAATTCCAAGGTTTCAGCTGCAATATTTGGTGATATAATATTAGATGAGTAGAAGAGTTTCTACTCCTTGGAATGTCAGATTCATTACTGGATACCCTGAAACGCCATCACCACATTTCTAAACTGGCTCACTTTTTTCTTCAGCTGTCAGCTCCTGGAATATCCTTCAGGCTGGAAAACAGCTGAGGGTTATTTCAAGCAACCCTGAAAGATCAGGAGACTTTGATGGAAGAATCTCCAGAAAGGTAAAGGCAAGAAAATAAATTATTGCCTGCTACAAATTCAGGATGACATAAAACAGAGATGGAAGTTCCCAGGTAGTCTTTAAGGAGAAAAACAAGTTTAGGACACAGAAGAGGAAACATTACAGATCTTACTAGGGAAGAGTGATGATGTCCTCATGCTCAATAAAGAACAGAAAACCCTTCTAAATATATGACATTTGCTTTCAATGTCTCCACCGTTGAAACCTGGGAAGCACTTGGACAGGTTTTACCAGCATGTTTACCATTTTGTCTTTATATATTGGAACCATGTCATCTATTTTACCATCTGTTTGTATATCAAGAAAATTAATTTCTTACAAAGAACTACACACACTTAAGCTCCTCTGACTTCCAGCTGAACTTGGAGTTACATAAAAATATGTGTCGACAGCCTGGACATTAATAGACTGAAACAGTTGCTCATTTCATGAAAATTACTCTCAACAAATAAACAACACATAGAAAGGAGCAGTGTTGTTTATTTTCAACATCTTTGTGGCATTACTATTATGTAAAACACTGCTGTGATGTTTAAAAATTGATCAGTTCAATTCTTAGGAGAAGCTCACAGTTACTGTGTTGGCAGTGACCAGGCATGGGGAAAAAAAGTTCATCACTTTTCTAAGGTACTGCAATGGATGAAACATAAAACCAATATCTGGCAGTAATTCCAAAAGAAATTGTTTTAAATCGTGTCTTACTGATAAAAAAGCATAAAATATTTATTTACCAATTCAAATCTTGCTATAAACACAGATGGCCTAATTTCCTCTCCCTTACTCTTTTTAAAGTCAGAATTAAAGGAACTAGAGGAACAAAAAAAAAAATCCCCAAGAACTCGAAGTCAGGTGTTATTTTCAGTGATTTCTAAGTGTAATAACTGAAGTGGAATTTTAATGCTTTCTTTGTAACCACATCTCAACAAAAATGCTAGTCCTAATTGAAAACTTCACTGGAGCTCAAATTCTTAAGCAGTTCTGTCCCTTTTTTGGTAGTGCTGGATGGGCTGTTTTTGGGGGGGGGTTAAAAATTGGTATTAATTTGTTTTGTTTGTTTATTGGGGCTTTTCAGTCTTTCCTGGTTCCTCACAGAATTTATCTCCTCAATAAACAAGAGGGCAAAAGACTCCCCTGTACTGAGATGATGTAGCCCCTTTACAATGTAAATCCTACTATATCCATTTATACTTTGGCCCAGTTGTACTGTTCTCCTCTTTTAACAGGTTACATTTCTGCAGCAGCTCCTATATGACAAAAGGCTACTCTGATATCTTGGAATATGCTTCTGTTCCTCCCAATCCCATTAATCTTCCAACCACTGCTTCCCATAAGGCAGGCAGTCCATCACAACCTCCTGCTGTTTGTAGCCAAGTACAGGACCGGCAGTCCTTTGTGGAAATTGCAATTACCACTAGAGAGCAGCAAGAGCCCAGTAACCTACAAGTTCAAAAGGGAATCCATCTCATAAAAAAAAAAAAAAAAAGGGAAAAGAAAAAAAAAAGTCAGGTAGTTGGTTGGCTTTTTGTTTAATTTTATTTTTTAATTGTAATTAAAATTTCCTTTATAGAGAAGAATAATGTCATAGTTTCTTTATAGTAGTCCATAAACATATTCTTCCAATTGAAAAAAACCTTTTAATCAGAAAACTAATTTCATCTGTATTAACAGAAAGACTTCTGCTTTATCTTCAGTCTTCTCTGCATTTTTAATAATTTCCACTGCATTTCTCACATATGCAGGGGAAAAGAAAACCAAGTATTTTAACAGTGGGTTGGTGATGGGGGGGATGGGAAATGAGTGAAACTCCTAGGAGAAATACCACCTGACCATACAGTTACTACAAGTTGACTATACACCTACTAAATGTGGCAAAACATGATTTTGAAACATGAGTTTAAAGAGCTATCTTTTGACATTTTCCCCTAAGCTCTGAGGATCAAAGATAAAGCCAAACAGAATTCTGCAAGTATGTACTTCAGCATACAGAGACCAACACAAAGAGCTTGTGGCTCATTGATAAATTTCCACTTTGAGACGCTGTCAGTGTCATTTGTAAAGCTGTAAAGGATTAGAGGTGGCAGGCTTTAGGAACACAGTAACTCAGAAAACTATAGTCAAAACCCTGACATAAAACTGAACACATAAGGGTTTTGCATCCCAGTTCCCACATGCCTTTTTTATTCCCTCAAACTGCTACCTAAACATTCTTGCTTAAACGGCCACAGATTTCAAAACTAGCAAGGATCAAGGGAACTTCTTGATTTAAACGATGAAAACTATGCAAAATATCCCAACCAAGTTGTATTTGAAGGAAAGTTTAATGCAGCAATGTTTTTCTTTGGATAAGGAAGCTTGGGAGCAGCACTAAACCTCAGCTAAGGTCAGCACCAAAGTCAGGATGGCCAAAGGTTCAGCTCCAGAATATGGTTTAGCAGACAAAACAAGCTTGCTGCTGCTGCAAGGGTCTCCTCCAAGTTTTCCTTTCCAGCCTTTAGATCTGCCCGTTACATACAGTTTCACCTCTGATATATATTGGCTCCATCAGGTTTGAGAGACATCAAACTCAAGGGAGGGAGCCCAGTGAGGCAGCTGGGCAGCAGGGAGATTGGAACATGACACTCATCTACCTCTCCCTCCCACCACAGCTCTTAGGCTGGGCTCCTCTGATTTGTCAAACCATACCTTTGGCAGCTGATTATTAGCTACTAAACAGCAAATCAGTTAAGCCCCAATTGAAATGGTTTTCTAACACATTTCTCAGACATTTGGGAGAAGAACTTACACTTCCCGGGTTTAGCTGGGATTCGGATTACAGTGGGTTTCCGAGCTAAAGCTGGTTGAGCTGTCTGTTCCTTGGCAGGTTCATTTTTGGTAAGGAACTGAAACGGATCTAGAAGGAGGAAGAAAACCCAACATTTTTAATACTTATTTGCTGAACACAAATCTTACCAAATACTGCTTCCATTATTAAGGATATTTATATTTCTCACCCAATACAGTAATAAAAATGATAGATCAGGCTGATGCAACAACCATACCCAGCTCTTTGTAAGTAACAGGTCTTCTTTGTACACCTGCTTTCATAGTTTACTTAACATAAATATGCTCCAGATACCTTCTGGGATTATATGAGCCACTGAACAAGAGGAACTGCATTGCTTGGTAATAGGGACCTGAAATCAGAATGGCTTTAGGAAAAGGTACAAAGCACTTGATCTAATGCACTGACATTCTATGAACACATTCACTGAAAAGTTTTAATCAATACAATCTTGTCAAAGCTAAACAATCAGCACTGCAGCAGATAAAATACCTACAGAAACACACAAAAAATTAAATACTACTGAGTACAAAATATCCTTGCTGTAGAACAACTAATTCTTTTAAAGATTCTGCATAATTTTATTGGTTATAAACCTAGTGACATGGAGGGAACTGGTTCACACCAAGGTCTGGGAGTTGTGCCTGAGCTCTGCTCCTGCCTATATCACTCATTCCTCTACAAGCCTGCCCAAGCATTCCATTGGTAAGACAGGAGCAATGTTTCCCATGCTTCATTACCTTAAACACTGGTCTCTTATTAACAGGCATGGGAATATAGGCGCATGTAGAAGGCAGCTGTAAAAATACTAGCACATAAATAAAGACCAAATTAATGTGTTCTTTCTCAAGTCCACTTTCATGTCAAAGAGCAATACTTCTTTCTTCTTAACAACTGCTACTTCTTTGTCTGACATTATCAAATTCTGCAGTAAAATGGCAATGCTTAACAGTATCATAAAAGTGTACAGTAGAAACTGGAGAAGGACTCTGGGTGATAAATCTGACACATATTCATAGCCACAACAACCGAGTCTGATCTCCTCTGCTGGCCTTTTCAGATGTGTAGCTCAATGAGATGTTATTTATGGAGTGTCATAGTCCAAGAGAAGAAATACGCAGGGCATCTCTTTGAATTCCTCATTACTTTAATAAAAGCATACCCTTTCCCAACACTACTGCCACACTTCCTGACAAAGCTGGAAAAATCTGTGTTTGATAAAATTTTATTTTCAACACTTAGAAAAAAATGTTATGTCCCATGAAGTAATGATTTCCTACGGATGATTTTGAACAATCCAATCCAAGCAATTCACGATCTGTGCCTGGCAATTCACGTAAGATTTTAGAAAGTCCAGAAATGCAGTATTTATTTATGAACAACCTCATGCCCTCCCACATGCGCATGACTCAGCGGCCACAGCTCCCCCTTACCAGTGCATCTGCCATCAGCCCCCTCTGGCAGTGCCCTCAGCTCCTGCTGCCAGCGTGCAGCTGTCACAACAGCAGGGACAACATGCCAGAGGGCCCATGCATGGCTCACCCTGCTCAGATGTCCACCTCCCACCAGCCCTTGCTTAAGGCTTTCTTCACAGGCAGATCCATCCTGTACGGGTGTGCTGTGTGGATTTATGCCATGGCCCCTCTTAAAGCCAACCTGCCTACAGGTTCCCCAGAAACCCACCTGGCTACCTTCAGATCACATTTTAATCAGGAATCAAGCAAATCAATTCCGTTAGGCTGCTTGTACAACAGCAGGGAGTGTACACTTCAGGTACAAAGGATCATGGCAGGTCAGCAATTTGTCTACAGATAAAGGTATACAGGCTACAGTTAAAAAACCTCTGTTACCATCTAGACAAAAGATGGCTCCATCACATTGTGCCCAAAGATTTCTACTGCATCTGGAAATTAGGTACAGGCAACCCACAATGCTTTAGAATGTACGGGTGAAATAATATTTTGTTTAAGTAATGGATTAGCACATGAGGGTAGAGGGTTTAGGTCTCTCCAGTGAAAGCTGCATTGCAGCAAGAGTTTTTGTAGAGGACTTGAAAACACTTCTACACTAGTGGGGTAGAAGCATTCTGGAAGTACAGTCATTACTAGAATCAAAATCCCATCATTGGAGAAAGCTTCTAATATTATTTTACTCTTTTATACCTCCATCTGCTAGCTACACTGCTAACACTTCAATTGCATTAAAAAACCCTGAAGATTTATCAAACCCTAACTTTTTTGCTGGTGTTTAGAGTGACTTTAAGTGCAGCTGAAAAAAAAAGAAAACCCTGAAACTGGGCTATGTTCTCTCTTTTAGTTATCTGGCAACTACATCAGACTTGAGGAGTGACCCTGGTGAGGCAGCAAGGCCTCAGAGCTGCATTTGCCTATAGGGAAGCTGGAGACACAGGATGAGCAGAGGAAAGGTGAGCAGGACTAAGTCATGGGCTCCTTGACACAGCATGACCATAAGGAACACTCTGGCATGCAGAGCATCTCTCAGGGTAAGGTTCTGCAAAGGTGAAGGAAGTTCTGCACGAAAAATGAGGAAACAATTTTCCAAAGCCTCCATCTTATGAAAATATAGACACTGAGAGACCTAGTGGAAATGCTCTAAATATCCCAAACAATCACAGTTCTGTAGTCTTGTAAATTTGAAGAAGATTTAAAATTGTAAAAAATTGCTGTTTGTCAGCTGTTAATCACTGCTATGCATAGAAAGTTTTCTTGACCATTCAGCAGTTGGCAGAGGTCTCTACATCAATACATCTGACAATTTTTAAGTCTCAGAAAAGCAATTTCTAAGGCTGAGAAAACCATTTGATGAACATTAGTTTTCCACTCATTATCTTATGTTCAATTATACTGTTGTCACCTCATAATTAGTTTAAAACTCATTACCTTGTTTGTGTTATTCCATTCTCCAGTGCTGGGCTTGCAGCAGAAATTGGCTGAGAAAATAACTGTGCTGCTTTGTGCAATGGGACTGACAACATATCAATTTTTTATGTTGTTTAACAACAATTGGGCATAATTTGAGCATAATTCATGGAGGTGTGAAAACAGAATTGTTAATGTACTCATTTAAAGCTTCTCAGCTCAAGGAAATTAATCTGCAAATAATTTTTCATAAGACATATCAACAGACTTCTATTGATTTTTTTATTAAAGTTTTGCAACGATGCTTAAAATCTGTGGCTTACTTAGTCTCATTTTTCTAGAGCTTCTGTTTCAAGGGTTATGTGAGAACATATATTACCATGCTTGTTGTCAGGAAAGACAAATGCAAGCTGTGTCTTCAAATAAACTATACATAATCTCCTTTCTTTAAACAGTTTTGGAGAAACAACCTTTTACCCCCCACCCCACACTGACATACACCACCCTTGTTTAAAATTAAAAATGAGGTTACAGAAGAAGCAGTAGGTTTTGCCCATGCAAGAAGGACAGATGGGCATCTTCCTGAAATATTTACCAGCAGTCTTTAAGTAAGAGGTAGTAAGATGGTAATAGATACCTAAGCATCAGTAAGGGGAATCTCCAAACAAATAGTAGGTGGAAGGCTAAAAGCCCACATGGTACTATCTGTTGTGAAGATGCTCAGTCCTGCAAGAAGCACTCAATACACATGAGAACAATGGAGTACAAAGGTGTGGATGCTGATATTACACTTGTCACTACAGAAGTATGCAACTGTGTCTATTTTCCAGGTTTAATTTAAAAACCTTAATCAGCTGCTAAAGACAAAACCCCCACATTCCCTTCACACAGAACAGTATTGTCACCAGAGTCTTCCAGGAACAGAGAACAGGAACAGATTTCATCAACAAATGGTTTTATTAAAACCCAGCCCCGTGAAAGCACTCTGGTGTTTATAGAAGCACAATCAGCCCATACGTGGGGGAAGATTCTCAACAACAGGCCCCTCCTAGTAATATAGGCAGAGAGTCAATGGAAACCTGACAGGTAACACCTCAAAAGATGGGGCTCATGCTCAAAAAACACTGTGAAATGCCACAATCAAAAGTTGGATTGGATCAAAAGTCAGACATTATAAATCTCAACCTATTTACAACAATAAAGAGATGTATTAGACAGGTATGGAATTTAAATTCCAGCATCAGTGATTTTACCAAGCTGCTTTCCACAGTATTTTTCATCAAGAAAATTAACAGTTCACTGTTTTCAGAAATGGATTTCTGACACAGAGAGAATAATATGGACTATACCACCTTTCACAAAATATGCAATTTGCAGCTCCCTCTGCACAGAACATTGTCACAATCTGGCAATAACTGTAACTTTTAAGAGACTGGAAAATTTAAAAAAAAAAAAAAAAAAAAAAAAGAGACAATGGGATGCATGCATTTGGGAGGAGACTTAGTACTGCTTCAGACTTAAAACTGGAGGAGAGGCAAGCAAATTTGCTTTGCAGAAAGAGCCTAGCCATCAGTGTGACAAAAGTGCACAAAGACGAAGAACTATATAGAGTTTTGTATTCTCTGTAAAGTATAGACAAAATTTGCCAAGAGATGCCACTGAAGATTTGACTTAAATGTACCTGCTGAAAATGCAAGCTGTCCCTAACTGAGCAATGAAATCCCATCCATGTAGTCAGAAAGCTGGAGAGCAGATAAAATAAAATCCACTACTAGAATAGCAAAACTTCTTGGACTTTTGTAACACTTAATGGCAATAAAAGCATTCATGGGGTAGAAAATGACACACATACTACTTGTACATATAGAGAGATATAGATGAACCTTCTGTGAGCATTTTCTCTCTGGAAGTGGGGGAAGGGAATGCCCACCCTTTGCACCTGTGTGTATTTAAAAGCATAACCATTTGTACATTGTTCACCTGTACTAGTAAAGGTGTTGGAAATTACACTGCCTTTGGCACAAAAATACTGTGCATACCATGATGAGCTATTATGGGAGAGTTTGGAGGTTCCTCCTCTATCACGGGTCTAGTTTGCTAGTTGAAGTAAGACTAGGATAGTTCAGATTGCAAGAGCTTTCAGGAGGTCTCTGATCAAACCTCCTGCCCAGAACAGGTCAGCTGTGAGGGCATGTTGCTAGAAATTGGTTGTGTAACCTAGTTTGACTTCAAAAATTAGACACCGGAGGGTATTTGGACATACAGTGGGTGACCAAGAAAATATACACCCAAATTGCCCTGAAGATTGAGAAACACAGCCTTGTCCATTCTTGCCAGGTGAATGAATGATTTAAGTGCCCCAAAACAGGCTTTCCAAAGCAGGTAATGGAAAGCAGTTGGACATACAAAATCTTTTTTTTTAAATTGAAAATGTGAAGGACAAGGTAATTTATAATGTTGTTTAAAATACCTAACCTACTCTCTTGCAAGAATCTCACATGCTTTCAGGAAAAAAAGGGTTTTTTTAATAAACATTTTCTTTTAAATAAGCATTCTGTTGTTCTTTGACAAACTTTGTGAAGAAAGGATATCTGCATTTTAAATATTGTAAAATAAACAGATTTAATTATCAGAGAAGACAGATCTTATTAAGAACATTATTACTTGTGTGTTCACAGCATCTATAGACATGGAACTCAAACCAAATTAATTTGCATTTGACAACCTAAAGAGCTACTCATCTATTATGTAGCTATGATTTAAAAACCTTATTTGTTTCCTGAGCCTTCTCCTGTGCCAACTTTCAAGGTCCTTGAAGGCTCCAATTTATATCCACTAAGCAAGCACCTGTAGTGACTGAAGAGTTAATGGATGCTTGTTATCACTTTTCCTGGAGACTATCAACCTTGCAGCACAACCTACAGGACACAGCACAGCCCCCAGTCTCCAACAGCAGCATGTCCTCAGGTAAAACTGTTTTTACAGGGTTTTATGCCAAAGAGCAGATTAAAATGGATGAGACAGCTCATTCTTTTCTGGGGTGATAATTTGTCAGTAAGTAAAAAGGGAGACAGGTGTTGTAAAAATAACCACAATAAGAGTCATCAGAAACACTGCTGAACCTTAGAAACATTGCATTATTTTGATGATATGTCTGGACTAATAGACCAGTTAGAAGTATTTCCTTTTTTTTTTTCTTTTCCATCCTGAGGAAACAATTAAAATCAAGCAGCTGGGCAATATCTTCATAGCAGACAAATCTGGAGTTACTCAAGCAGCAGTTTTTCTGAATTGTCTATAATGTCACACAAATGCCACCATTCATGCCACAAGAAGCAACAATACATATAAATGAATAGCAGCATTGCTTTAGTTGGATATTTTTTCTCAGCAGAGACAGAAATTAACCTTTACATTACGATAAAGTAGTTAGACAGATAAGACAATTAAGAAATGCAGTAGTCTCACTACTGTTGGACCTGAACGTAATGAAGATATCAAAATGAGAGCTGTCTCCTGCTGGCAAGGTAAGGCACTCTCTGAACTACTTTTCAAAGCATCTGGTTTAAATTGAATTCTGCTATGTCAGGCACAGAGCAATCAGTGAATTATATGCTGTTCTAGAGAGAAGGAAGAGGAGAGAAGAGCTCCCCACATGTGAAAAGGAATAAAAACATTGCAGCAATATACCGCCTCCAAGCAATATCACCTCTGAGTTTTAATTTAAATGGGTGCTGTAAAGGCACCATAACCTGATCTTCTTTGTCCAAAACATATATTCTCATAACTTTTAGCAAGCAGGCACACTACATGCTTTGACCTAGCAACTAATACAAGTTACAGGTAAAATCATAGTCTTCTGAAGCTGTGAAATTTACACAGTTAAACTTGCACTAGGATTTAATTTTCAAGCCTTTGTAAAAATGGATAAGTGAGAATTGAGCCCACCTGATAGATTACCAAAACTTTTAACCACCAGGAACTGCACAAGTTCCTGTTATCAGCCATAAAAGAAATGCAGAAGTAACCCAGATGATCCAAAAATACCACAAATGTCATCAAAGCATTAGAACCAAAAGGCGTAGTGTCCCAAACAGATGCCTTCACGTTCTAAATGACTGACTTAAATAGAAGTAATTTCATTAGGACACAAATGGCTTTGAACATTAGCCTTTGAGTCCACAAGTATGGCACTTACAACTGTTTCGGCTGATGACAAAGCAGTTCTACAGATTTGTCATTCCTGACTTCTCCCTCCTAGCACTTCCCTTGGGCCAACATCATGAGTTGGCTGCAAGACTCTGTCACAATTCTCCTCTGGATTTTGAAGCTTCCAAAGCTCCCACAGACTTTAACTCTCTGAGTGGATGCTGAAAGCTTTAAAAGAAATCTCAGTATCCAGAGTCTCTATTTGCACCAGAATGATTCCCCTCTTCATACAGGTTGGACAAGGATAAAATTATTGATGTTTGGATAAATTCACTCAACTAACAGCTGAGCTGCTGCAGATGCTGTCAAACACTGATAAAACTCACAGGATTGCTTGAGGTAAACTTGAATCATTCAGCTAGTTTTGGTAGTTGAACTACTAGTTAAACACTGACATTTAGACAGGTGAAACTAAAGTGGTTTGTTGCCAACAGTGTTGATCTTAGCACATACACAGTATTGAAATATCTTTCACTTACTGTGGAGGTGGTAGCCTTCTGTTAGAGGAAGCTGATGCCTTACATCAGTCAACTAAACTGCTGTGGAGACTCTGAACTTTGTTTTGCCTGTTTCACCTTTTCATTCATATGCTCACTTCAACTTCTGCCTTCTGTGCCCTCCTCATCATCCACTGAACACCTCCCCTTCCTCCTTTCACAGCAGGAGCCAGCAGCAACAGGGGTTGATCCCTGCAGTTCTGTTTACATTGGCCTAACACAGCTGTGCTGCTCCAGACAAAATGAAGCTCTGCTAACACTGCGATATGCAATGTAACGCTGCTCTCTGACAAACAAGATGTTGGTGCTTGGCTTCCAATGCCACTGCATAAAATCTTCTTCCTTTCCTAGGGTTGCCATAACAACAAGCAGAGCACTGTCATTTTGCTAAGTAATGACAATGACAAATATCTAAGAAATGCAAAGGTCTGGGGAACTGGGAGCAAGATTAGAGCTTCTCTTCCTGCCTTCACAAAACATTTTACCATGGATTCATCTTGCAAATCCCTAAGCCGTTCCTATGGGAACGTGAGAAATAGCTAGTGTTAGTGCTCTGTGTTGCCTCATTTTCAGAGAGCCAGTGTTCTTGTGGATGCTCTGTCAGGACACTGCAGAGTATTACTTACCAAGGGTACAGGATATGATCTTGAGCTCAGAAATGCCAGCAAAAATCTGGAATTAGTCCTAATTTTGCGGTGCAATAAAGTGGTAATGCTGCCATACCTTTTTCTCTTTAGTAGACAAGAAGGGATTGTAATGCAGATGACATTTTATTGAATTAATAAAATCATGGGCAGGTGACTTAAGAAGTCAGGAAACTATTCTATGAATAATTCCTCTGTTAACCACGAGGATGGAAAGCATTTTCTTCTTAATTAAATGAAGAATAACACCTAGGGCACTGACCAGAAAAAGTAAAACAACACTCATATCACTTCATCATGAAAGCTGTTTTTCTCAGGTGATTTTCCTCTGTGATCACTCAACCTCTGATTTAATGGAAGAATTAATGTTTTTTATTTTTTCTAGGTTGTGGGCAAGTCTGTCTTTTAGTGAACATAGCTAAAACATTATTTTCCTTTTTATGCATTTTCAAAATGTAAATATTCTCTTTTCTTGCCTACTACTTAGAACAGGTACGTTTTCCTTCTATTTGCTACCTCTATTAATCAAAATAAAATGACTGAAACTACAAAAGTTTTACCCTAAATATATTTTCCTCTAAAACCATCCACATTTACAGTGTCTACTCCATGATTCCAGTCTCCAGACACAATGATCATGCCTCTGTTCCCACCTAGACACCATCAGCCATACATTTCCTTGACGTAAGCAAGAAACACCTCTCCAGTCACCCTGTACTGCTGCCTCCTTTCAGTTTTGGTGACATTTTTGCCATGTTCCTGGAATCTGTCAGCCCAAGAAAGAATGGACTTGTATCCACATTGAAATAATCATCTCTCCTGCAGGATCTTTTGTTGCCTTATTTTCATTGCTTACATAAGCTCTCCTGAGAACTGTATGTCTGTACATACCAATCTTAACAATTTAAAACTTTAAGGCAACTTTCTACATCTGCCTTGGGGCTTTTATGACTACAGAGGAGAAACAACAAATTGGAACCTCATCTGACATATAATTCACGAACTGTGAAGAAATTACATTTGCTAACAATAATTAATATTGATTTACCGTGACAACTGAACAGCATCTACACCTCTCTTTTGTGAAAGTTAAGATGAAAAATGATGTGTGGTGGGTTAACCCTGGCTGGATGTCAGGTGCCCCCCAGAGCTACTCTATCACTCCACTCCTCCAAGGAACAGGGAGAGAAAATGTAACAAAATGCTCTTGGGTCAAGATAAGAGCAGGGAGAGATCACTCACCAGCTGCCATCATGGCAAAACAGATTTGACTTGGGGAAACATTACTTGACTTTATTACCAGTCAAATCAGAGAAGGGTAATGACAAATAAATCCAAATCTTAACAACACCTACTCCTACCCCTCCCTTCTTTCCAGTCTCAGCTCCACTTGCAATTTTCTCACCTCCTCCCTGAAGCAGCACAGGGGGATGAAAACAGGGGCTGTGGTCAGTTCATTACACATCTCTGTCACCCTGTCAGACATGGGGGAAGCTTCAGGCAGCTTGTCAGAAAAGCCACCCTGTAGTCCCCACCAATATCAAACTCTGCCCACACAAACCTAATAGATGAGGCTAACAAAAAAAAACATTGAAAGTCACAGTCACTTCCTTAAACGAGCATTTTGTATGACACACCTTCTGCTTTAAAACAGAACTCAACCTGGATTGCAATGGGGCTGGTGAACCAAACCAGACATATTGAATATTAAGAGAGCAAAACCTATTGCTATAAAATGTAATGACAGCCCAACACCCACTTGCATCTTAAACTACCTAAAAACAGCACTAAAAAAAGTTGACACCAAGTGTCTAACAGTATCAAACAAGGTTTATGAAAGGAATGTAGTTCTAGTAATTGATCAGTCCACATTAAATAATTACTTTCATTTATTAAAAAAACCCTGAGGCTGAAACTGTGTTACAACAACGCTGTCACATGACAAGACAAGACAGAAAGATAGGACAGAGAAAATAAGTAGGCATTGGTGAGATGGACAGACCACCCCAGTATATTTGATCATGAGTGTTCCTATATGCCACAAACACTACTCCTTCTTCAGATGACTAGGTTTCCACTACAGAACTTGAGGCACTCACATAAATTAGTCACATTAGATGGTGAGAGATACGCTGTCCCAAGTTCCCCAGAGAGAACTGTTACACATTCTGGAGGTGACATCTAACATATAAGATCAAGTCTTTTATCATTATTTAGTAATCACATAATATATCCAGCAGACAAGCTCTGAGATTTATATAATCTTGAAACCTCCAAAGTCTTAAAGTCCATGCAATTTCATAGTGATCTTGGCATAATAGAAAACCAAAAGTTTCTTACACACATCTACCTGTCTTGTTGGGGTTTATGTGTAACTCACACAGGATACAGCTGCAAAGAATAACCATAGTAACAGCTAAAAAAAAGTTTCTCCTTACCTGCTGCTGCTGCTTCAGAACCGATGCTATCTTTAACTACACAGGCTGGATTTAGGGGCAAAACATCATCATCAAAACTAATCAGATCTCCTTCCACATCTAGTTTATTTTGCAAAGCAGGTGCTGTGGAGTTGGCTGCAGGGGACAATTCCCCCAGAGACTTTAAAATCTTGTCTTGGGCAGATACAGAAGGCCGTGGAGGAGCAGCAACTGGTTTTAGTGAGGCTAAAGAAAGGCCAGGATTTTCTGAGTAACAAGACTTTTTAGGAACAAGAGGCCTTGGAGCAGGAACAGGAAATCTCTTTTGTCCATCGCTGTTTTCTGCAACTGATCCACTCCTTGCATCAAGAAAATCACTACTGCTACTTTTAACAAGGCTAGGTTTTGGCTTCTTTGGCAGTTCAGGTTTGCTTACAACACTGCTCCCAGCTATTTCAGACTGAGGCTGCAATTCCTTGGAAGGTGTTGATTTGCTTTCAGTCCATGCATCCCACTCTTCTGAAACTCTGCCTACCCCTGGCTTTGGAGCAATCACTGGCTTCTTTGTAGTAACAGATCTTGGAACAAATGAACGAGGGGCAATTTCTGGCTTTTTTGATAATCCTGAGATATCATTAGTGCCTTGGGATTCAAAAACTTTGATCCTTGAAACAATACTATTTTGGCTCCTTTCTGTACTCATGCTGTCCATCACCAAGTGATTGTCTAGTAAGCTGTCTTCATCTAGAAGAGGTGACTGCTGAATTGGAGGTTGCTGCTGGTTTGCATTAGGCTGGTTCACTTCTTCTCCACTGTCTATCTTACTTTCAGTACTTTTGACCACAGGTCTGAGATTGCTTCTTGATCTTGGCTTTGGCACAGGACATATCACAGCATTGGGATTTTCTTGGCACCTCTGAGCTTCAGGATTTTCAAAGACTATTAAAGGATTCTCATTTTCTGCAGGAGACTTACTCAGAAGAGTTGCAGGAGGCCTAGGAGGTTTAAGAGGACTCTGCCCTGCTAACAGAAAAGAAAAGGTTTTACTTCTCTGTTCCAGAAAATTTAACTTGTGTTATTTTTTGACTGCTATCAGGATGGTAAACATGATGGCTTTCATTGAGAACTCTACTAGTGCTTGTAAAAATACAGTTCTGTTCCTAAAAAGATGAATGGAAAAATATACAAACTTTAGGAATAAGCTGAAGATTGCTGAAATACATGGTATCTACAAGCTGAGTTAGAAAGCTCCTGCTAACCTGCAGTATTAAGAGGCATGCAAACAAAATCCAGACCAAAGAAGAGCACAGTAGCTTCCCCAACTTGGTTAGCACACTTTTCAGTCTAAATGTATGAAGTGCTGCTATTTTGATATCTGAGCTTCTATGGCCCCAAAGTTCTGACTGGCATTTTGGCTGAATTGAACAAAACTTTCAAGATTTAATGATACTCTGAATGCAATAGTAGCTTTGCAGAAGAAAGGATTTTTACAGAAATTTACAGTAGTAATAATTCACAGAAATTTAACTGTTACTCATATTAAATGCTGCACAGACCAACAATAAAGTGCATCTTCAGAAGACAGAGTAAGGTTTTCATCACAGAGAAATCCAAAACAGCCTCACCTCGACAGCCTGCAGATTCCCAGTGTGTAGGCACACTAGTTTTTACATTACTTCCTGGCAAATGATTGATTAGTTCCTCTGGAAAGTCAGTTTGTGTTGCAGAAGTAGTGGTATGTCTAGGAGCAGCAGCATTATTGTTATTTGTTGTATTTACTTGCACTTGATTGATTTCTTTTATCACTTGCTCATATGATGGCGGAAGCTACAAAATAGAGAGATAAATATTAAGGTACATCCAGATAGAATACTTAAAAAAAAATTGGCATATGAATTAAAAAATCCTAAATTAACATATACAGAGGAAAAGAACACTGGCATAGTCTTCCATTCAATGTGATGAAAGTCTGAGCAAGCAAAAACTGTTCCTGTCTAACCTAATGAGCTTTTTACCTTTGTAAATCAAACAATGCCTCATGTAAATTCAGGCTCACCTCAGCTGGAAGATGCTCATTTCTCCTCCACTGAGCATGAGATGAAGCAGAAGGGAATCCTAATCCTTGAGGAGTGACAGGACTTGCACCTGGAAACCAGGAGGATGGCCGGAGGGGTTCAGCAGCAACTATTGTAATTTCTGGACGCCTGGAATGAAGGCAAAGGGGAATGATTACCTAAAACATTTAGAAATACTTCTTTTAAAGTGTAACAGTCCAAGGTCTTCCTGGAATGGGAAGTAAAAATAGGGCTTTTTGATTTACCTAAAGGTGTTTTTCCATTATTTCAAAGCAACTTACCTGACCTTTCTAACAAACACTTAGGCTTACATTTAAAGCCCCTAATTAAATGCCTTAGCCAAAAAGTAGGTTTATTGGCTTCAGTGAAATAATTTAAATGCTTAAAGTACTTAAACACAAGTGTAACTCAATTAGATGGCAGAAGTCTTAGTCTTCACAGGGTAATGAGAACTAATCATGTGTTTGCCCGTAGCCAGCTACAATCTGAAAACAGCAGGGTAGTTAAAACTGCTTCTTGGCTAGATACCTAAAAACTTGTGTATCCTCAGACCCCAAGGGAAACCTTCCAGGGTGCTGAAGTGGGGCAAAGCAAGTCTCACAAGGCCTTTGGGACAGGGCCTATTTGCTTCCATCACGCAGGACTATAGAGACTTCCATGACAGTGAAGAACCCACAGGTAGCACCCCTGGTTTATCACTGTACCTGTTCTTTCAGAGCTTCAGCTGCAGGGATGGCCCGTGCTCCCAGGCCATGGTCCCTGCAGCACCACTGATCCATCCAGAATCTCACAAACCTTCCACTTTGAAGAGGGACTTTTGTGAGTAGATAAAGCATCTGCTTACAGAAGCTTCTGTCTGCTGACAGAAATATAGCTGCAGAAGCATAACTTCTAAAACTATTTTAAAAACAATTTAAAAAAAGAAGGGTACAGTTCCTTCACATCTAAAATAATGGCAGACTCAGTTCACCAGCCATCCAGGTTGGTGACCTCCTTTCTCAATACCCTTTGACAAACTGAAAGGAGGCTTGAAAGTGTGCTTATTTTCATTGTGAAGTGATCCCGTACATAGATGTCAGGAAAATAAAACAGTTCTGCAGAGGTTTGATGGTTGGTTGCATTCTCCTTTTGAGGACACATACAAAAGTTGATGAGAGAATTCCTCAAACTCTTAACCTATCATGCTTAAAAATCAAAGTATTTCTATTTTTTTCCAAGTCTACTCTAAACAAACTAAGAATAGAGACAAGGAAAAAAATAAACTAGAGGAGAAAGCCATACTGTGTAATACTGTAATACTGTAAAAGTAATACTGTGACACAATCTAACAACTTTTACAATAACAGCTAATTGCAATATAAATAAGAGCATCATACCTTCTATCCCTCTGTTGATCACTATGGCTAGAGGTCCGAGAAGCTATTTAAAGAAAAGAAACAAAAGTTTTGAAGAGGTTAAAATATACTGTCATAGCAATATGAGGATAATAGCAGAGCCCGTACCAATCCACTATCAATGAAATGCACAACATAGAGCATCTGATCCTAAATCCCAGATTTTAAGACTGGCCAAGGTTAAAAAAAAATATTTGTATTAAATATGAGAAGTTTTTAAAGTCTCTCTCTATGTCCAAGTTACCACCAAGAGAGATGGTCGTTTCCCCTGTCTTCTTCATTTCCACACCTTCCTATATTCTGCATTGTGGGGACACAAGAGTTGAAACTTCTTTTCCTTTCATTAAAATGATAGCATGGATTAAACTAAAAGAAGTGTTAAACATCTCAGGCTTTTCCTGTTGATGGATAATTTCTTAGATGTACTCTTCAATCTTACTTAATGTTTCTGTTTTATAGAAGAGAAAGGTACTAAGGCACAGAACCTAAAAAGATATTTCACTCTCCTGCATGTAAAAAGAAAATATTAAATGTTCCCAGCTATGTATTTGCTAAATTTTAAATCATTTGTGGATTAAGAGTCAGAAACTTTTTTTTCAAACCATGTGTTTTAAGTTACATAAAATAAGCAAATCCCGACCCCTGAATTTTTCTGGTTTTGCCATATTTACATTCAAATATTTTTTTTCCAATGGCCACATTGCATTTTCATTTGGATTTCTTTAGAGAGAAAAACAAATTATCCAAGGGAAAAAAATTTTGCACAGCAAGTGCAATTTAAGGAAGTGGTAGCATCTTATTGTGCAACATCACAGCATCATTAGCCAAAATCAGCAAAGCATACTTGATTGGAGAGTTGCAGAGTGTTGTGTCAGACATACCTCTTCGACAGGGCATTTTGGATGTGCACTATTCATGAGTGCTAGAGGAAAAAAAGAAGGGGTTACAGAAGACAAAGAGGAGGTGAAGGAGAAAAAACCAAGGCTTCAGAGTGCCAGAAGCCATGATCAAATGGGTTAGTCATGCAAGAATAGTGCACGTGCCAGTGATGTAAGGGGATAACTGTAATGTCTATTCACAACACTATTTATTTCACTTTTTAATTTCCTAAAAAATTAAAATAAAAGTACATTGTATTTCTAGTCACATGCTAATTTTAACAGTGGCTGTTTAGAAGTTTTCCTTGCACTAAATTAACCATGAAGAATATAACTGAACATGGAAATGCCCACTGTATGGCTCAACATGTAAACATATTGGGAATGCAGAGAGGGAAATCAAATCTCTTTGAATGCTTTTTCCAGTTTAAAATCGTCGTTTATTTGGGTCTGCCTTTTCTCCTTTCCAAAAATAATAATTTACACTGAGGACTCGATACAGGTGCAAAGAAATTGGGATCCTCTACCACAGAGGTAAGGGCAGGCAGATTGATCCCAGAAAGAGGCATACCTCAAATTATTTCACATCTAAATCAGTTCTATAAAAATTGTTTGACTAGGTAAATAAATATCTTGCCTTCACTTCCCTCTTTAGAGATCTCAACATAGCACTGATCTAACACACACATTAGGGGAAAAAAACCCAAACTGACTCAAACCAATCAAATCCAAGATTACTTTTGCAAAGATGATGGAAGAAAGTGTTCTTTTGGTAAATGTAGTAAATACAACTGCTTGGGTTATAACCCAATTCCAATGATAAAGGCAGGAGAAATTAGAGCTAATTAATGAGGAATGTAAAACGGAATTGATAAACCTGTCACCTTTCTTCACTATTTCTTAATTTCTGGATAAATTCTACAAGCTCTTTCTTCCTGTGAGACTCTAAATGTGCTTCTATTTATCAAAGTGCTTCTATTTATTAAACAGGAAAAATCTAAAAAAAAAGCCTGAAAGACCTTTTTCTTTTCTTAACACAGGCAAAAAAAAAAATCTAGTGAGGTATCTACGTAATCCATCAAGCTCCAAAATTCAAGTAAACAAATAAACTCTCTTGAAAACAACATATTTAAAACATTTATATAAAAATAACTTTACTAATTGATATATAAATATATAATAATGTCTCCTTAAGAAGACTAATGCCCAAGCCATCATGTATATTTTCAGAATGTACTCATTCTTCTGGAAAAAAAATCTCTCAAACATTAATGGAATCAAGTTACTTCCATGTTTATAAACATTTAATATAAACATTTATTTTTTAATGACACTGACAAAGGTCTTCCCTTCTTCTGTCAACATCTCCTCTACTTTTGCTGTCACATTATTTTACAACCACACTTTTAGAACATATTTTGTTTTGGAAGCTCTTAAGAGGATTTAAATCCACAGTAGAAACAGGGATGAAAGCTACTGCATCTTCTGCTCTCAGGTAGTCCACAAATGCTAGGGAAAAGAAAATACAAACTTTCTAAATAATCCTTGTCCTCAGACTTGCACAGCTTTTATTCCTTCACTATTTCTAAGAAAATAATTTAAATTAAAAAGTGCATGAAAGAAGACATGAATTGTTAAAATATAGTATATACATGACTTAAAAAAACACAACCTGCAGCCATTTTTCTGGCCTTGTGGTCTTTCCTTTAAGTCCATTCTTCTTTCCCTTTGTGGATTGTCTTGAAAAAGCATACTATTAATTCTTCCATCGGAAAAATACAGATTTCAAATTATGACAGTTTTAAGATTTAAAAAACCTATTTTCCATCATGGGAGTCAATGGAAATGTATTTCAGCACTGCTTTATACACTGACAACTGAAAAGAGTTGGTTTCTCAACTTAAACAATAAGAAATGCTCAGGGTGAGAATCACTAACATTTTCAGAAGCTTATGCTTAGGGGTATGTAAGTAAACAAGTAAAGTAACTTCAGAAGGGGAAGGAGAGGAAAATCTCAGTGCATAAAACCTTCACTTTTTCAACTTATAACTGTATTGGTCTTGTGGGGGGGAAAAAATCAAATCAACTCATACCATTGTCAGTATTTATTTCTGTTAGCGTCAATGAGGCACTTTATTAGCCAGTGTCAATGAGGCATCTAAATGTGTTTAACCTTGTATAGCATAAAGGATTAATGGTAATACTGTAAATAGAGGGCAGATCAGTGACTTATATATTCCTCTTTTCTATGTATTTCTTAGAAGAACTATTTAGTGGGCTTTTTCCAATTATTTTTAAACGTGTGGAGGCAAAGGGTATCCTATTTGTGCTGCATACTTATGTTTCAATTTTTTTCCTCTACTGTTTCTTCTCAGGGTCCTACTTTTCAAGTGTACTTAATAGGTCATTTGTATTTGAAATACATACATATGGTGCAAGGGGTATTTTAGGCTTTGGGATCAAAATGCCTGTGTAAGTACAACTACCATTATACCTCAAACCCATAAACTTTGATGCTACAGACAAGCTGGTGGCAACAGAAGTCTGACATGCAGGTTTGAGCCTGTAGAAGACAGCTGGGCTAGAAATTACAGTCTTTTGGGCAACCTTTTAAGGCAATACAAAGACAACTAAAGTTACCAATGATCTGCTCTGAGATAAGACTCTGCTGTGGGCACAGAGTGCTTCCACAATGTACACACTGCATAACAATATTTGTGTGCTTCCATTAGCAAAACTGTATGAAATACTGAACAGTTTTGTCATTGCAGAGTGTTTTAAAAGCAAGTTAAATTTTGCATTAAAGATTGGAAAGATAGCCTCAAATAGGCCAAGCCTTTCTACAACAAGGACATGTGCTAATATTTAAAAACACGCCTTCTTTCAATGCTTTCTAAAACCAGGTTAGACATTTCTTCCAAACCTATGAAATATGGAGACTATTAGACTAAGAAGTTATTTGTTTCACTATATAGATGACTAGGAATAAAGGTTGTTCATTATAGTATCTCAAGGAAAGCCTCAAGGGTGAGCAAACACTCCCTCCCTTACCTACAAAGTAATGCAGTTTGAAGAACTGACAGGATGTTCCCATGGAAGAGGTCATGCTTGCGGTCTTTGAAATATCAAAGGTGTTACATGACTGCAGAGATCCTTCCTCAGGGAACACTAAAATGATCAGATAATCCTCAAGCCAACACCAGAAAAAAGAGCCTTGATTTCACCCAACATCTGATTAGACTATTTCTGTATGGAAAGGTTGTGAAGAAAAGATGTCGAGGTTCAAACTAATTGGAATTTTTCATGCATCTCTGCAATAAGAGAGTTTTTTCCCAGACTGTTTCTTTGCACAAGGGGGAGGTCTTGTTCCTTTTCTGGCTGTGTTTCCAGGCATCTCAAGGAAATATTAGATTGTCTAACATTACAGCTGGGCCAATTTAATGCCTGAATGTAGCTAAAGAGATGGTGATGCCCAATTCCCCTTCCAAACATAGATTTTTGATTCCCCTTGAGTGAACATTACCACTCATGTGACTCCAGAGTGATAACAAAGTAACCACGTCTGTACAGTTGTTGTCCCACTTTACCTCCCTGAGCCTGCTTACCTTGGGCTCAGACCACCAGCAGCACAGGGGAAGGAACATGCCACCCCCAACAGCAGTCTCTTTCCTGCCCCTGTTTCCTGGCTCCAGTGCTTCTCTGTGCAACTTCAGGGAGGGAACTGATAAAATAATAACCTATGGGAGGTTACAGGAATTCCTCTTGCCACCGCCAGGGTAGTCCTCTGTGCCTTTTTCACAGCTGATCTGACTGTTAGGCATTGTAGAGGCTGGCATTGCTGCTGAATAAAATCTTCATAACTACACCCTTAGAGCAAATCCATAGTTTTACTCAAATTTGACAATCATGATTTATGAAAGCACTTCACTCTTTCCTACACCTTTCCTTGGTGTTCCTGCCTCTGCACCATTCCCTGTATTATGCCAGCCCAAATGTTTGTGCAGATGGGGAAGAGAATGAGGTCACAGAATTGATCTGGCTGGGAAAAATGGGAGCCAAAAGAATCTAGGAAGCCCCCAAGCAAAACAAACAAAATGAAAAACAAACAAAACCCACAGCCAAAAATGGCTGCAAAACTGCCAAATGGAAAGCCACAGCCTCAGAGTGCATACAAGCTGTTACACATCCTTCATTCAGCCATGTATTTATTTAGGACAGAATGAGAACAGAACAAGCCCACAGGTTCTTCCAACATTTTAGGATAAGAGACTTGCTTCTGTAGCCCTGCTTCCTAACAACAGCCTGGTCTGGAAGAGTGGAGAAACGAGTGAAAACACTGTTCCCCTTTGTCTCACTGCTGCAGCATTTGGCCTGTCTCTTTCCACTTTCTTTGCCATTCTTGTGCAGTTGCTGTGCTGGCATCAGTGTAAACAGTTTCACTGACTTCAGTGGGAGTTAGATAAGAGTGGTGTGTCCAGGCCTGAGACCATCATTAAAGATCCTGGGGTAACTTTTTAAGAGTTGAGATCAAAAGATTACTCCTGAGCAAATCCCATGTTCACATGCTTGCTTCCTTCAGGTTATGTCTGGCTCACTTTTCTGAATCTTATGGAGCAGTCAAGAACTGAAAATGACACCATGTTTCTATCTGGAGTTGTGGTCAGGGCGCCAAAGGAAAAAAAACCCTCTTTCTCTCTGGCCACAAGAAATGAAGAGACTTATCAAAACAAAATTATATACAGTATTGTCCACAGGTGGGTAAGCTGAAACCCTGTACATACTTATCATGTTTCTTCCAAATTTGAGAGTAAGAGCCCAAAGAATCAGGAATTAGGAAAGACAGATTTCTAACTCTGTTAGGGAAATATACTTGTCCAGAGAATACCAAACTTTTTCCAGATTAATGGCAAGGGAAGTTAGGAATTATTCGGTGTCCACTGTAATATAGGTCCATCCTAACAGCACTGGGTAATGGTGTACAAAAACCCTATAGTTTCATATACAATGCCTTGCTATGTACATGGATATTATTTTGCTAGCTTATTATCTGAATAATTCACATGGTACTTATATTTCATCAGTTATTCACATGTTAATAAGTAAATAACATGAGCCACAGCTTCTTGACTGGATCTTTATGTGTTATGCCTCAAAACAAAGAATCACTTGCTATTGCATTTTCAAAAACATAGATATCAAATGCTTAATGATCTTGTAGATGATTTCTCAGTTTGGCGAGGTACTGGGGCTTAGGCGGTCTGAATCAATTTCTGACTCCACCACAAAAGGCCCTCTGTGATCTGGTGCTGTTTTCCAGTTTCCATCTGTGGCAGCAACAGCACAAATAAAGTGCTGCATTTTAAGGACAGCATCAGGCAGACTAGCTCTGAGTAAAGCTTTCACGATGCCCTTTCACTATCTCCAATCTAATCCACACTAATGAGTCCCTGACTAATAGGTCTAGGAGAAACAAATCAGTACTACATACACTAATTTATTTTTCCCCATAGCAGAATTCTGAGGGCTGTTTCATTAATATGAAATTAAAGTCATGGACAGAAAAGAAATAAAACTGAAAAGGGGAAGAAAGTAACAGCATAAAATACTTTGAAAGATGCATCTAAAGAAACTCTCTGCCTGGAAACACCATGAGCAGGGAAAGGGGAAAAGGACTTAAATGCTGAAATCAGGGAAGAAGAGTTTGGACTTTCATTCAAGATTTATAAACAATCTTTTATTTTCCAAAACAAGCCCAGTACAGGAATCTAATTCTGTCCCCAGTACAGTGAAAAAGCAGTTGCTGCAGATTTCTGCTAAAATTAAACAAACAATCTATTTTGTCAAATTAACTAAAAATTGGGCACATCTAACCCAAGCTTTTCAGAGAAGGATCACATCTGTGCACAAATGCATTAGTGAATAAATAAGAAAATGTTAGCAACTGGAAAGAAGGAACAAAAAGATGGTCTAAAGAGAGAAAGAAATTACAGCCCCACAGCTTACTGCTTACTTACTTACAGCTACTTTGTTTTCACATACCAAGGTAAACAGTTACTAAAAATAAAGATGTAGCAATCTTACAACATTACAGTTCTCAAAAAGGAAAAGTAAACTTACATCTCTTGATTGCCGCTCTTATGGATGACAAGGGTCCTTGGCTTATTGAAAAAAAAGAATTGTTAAAACATGGTTAATGTCTCAAAGAAAAAACAATTGAGTAACACCATGCAAAAATTCCCCATATATTTTAAAGGATTTGCCAAGCCTGTTTTTTCCCCTGTGTTGTTATCTTACAGAAATTTGTCCAAACCCCTGGACTATACAACCGTACCCAACCCCTTTTAATGAAAACCAGGTTACAGCTTGGCTTCAAAACTCTGCAAAGATAGAAAGCCAATTATTAAATCCATTATGTCTCTCGATCCTGTCTTGAAGTTCGTATTCTGTTTCATGTGGGCGTGCATATTCACAGATTGTAAGTATTTAATGACTTATATTCTCATAAATAAATAAAACTTACACAGTAAAGTAAAAACCTACAACCCTTTTGCTAAATATTTTTAACAATTACTTAACAACTTGTCTTCCCTTCCAGTTGAGATAACATTTTTCAGTAATAAATTGGTGGGTGGGGTTAGGAAGACAACATGACCAAATATTTGTTGATACGCAGGGACAGAAGAATGTTTCCTTTTGCCAACTCATCTGTTTTCTTAGTAAGACTAAGGTTTCTGATGGCTCTCTTCTGAATGTCCTATTTAAGAGATACAGCAGTCCCTACTATTTCTGCATGTAAAAAGCAAATCTAATTTGGAATTATCACTTTCAGAAATTTTGCAATTTGAAGAACATGGTATTAATATTCTTCCACTTTGTGCTAAGCTACAAAGGAATTAGAACAACACAAACAAACAAACCAGTTCAGAAGAGAAGGATTTTTTCTCTTTTTTCTCTTTTAAATGCAAGAGATAAAGAATATTTATTGGTGAGAAGCCTCTGGAAGTGCTGAATGGACTTTTTAAAGGCTGAAAATAAAGAGACTGTATCTGGTTCAAATTAATACAGTATCTTAACAACAAAACAAAAGTATACTAATCAAGCCTTTTCCAGAAACCTTCCAGCACCAGACTCCATCAGCAAGAATGTTAGCACAGGGAGTGCATTAGCATTTTAAGTCTGCTCTCGTGTAGCACACCAACCCTGTCAGGACTCAGTTTAGCTCCACATGCACATGATGGCTGTAATTACTCCAGTGCAATGAAGAGTGGGGGGGATTCGGAGGAGAGAAGAAAGAGACAGTCAAAAAGGATGTGGATGAAAAACGTCTTCCCTCTACAGTCATTCTGGAAACTAATTAAGACTAGAAATGAATGTTGCTCTGACTGAACTGTTTTCTGAAACAGTCTGGCTAGTCTAGGATAAACAATACCTATTTGTCTTGTTTCAGAAACAGTTCAAATGTGGCTTGGCCTCAATCCACGCTGCTCGCAAAGCTGCTTTAGAAAACATTTCTATCAGTCATATTTCACTGTGCATTTTTAGCAGGAAAGGGTTCTAATTTTCCTTCTAAGTGTCCCATCAAAATACAGCCTTATCTTTAAGAAACACTTTCAGTTGTGTATTCTTCACAGATGTAGCCCAGACTCTTTTCTTAGTTCCTCGTATCTCAAATCTCTTTCTTTTGGATGTTCATTTTTGAAGCTTTATTCATTTGCTTTCATTACTCTGAATAACTACAATCTTTAGGGTTTTAATCATATTTATTATCAGACAGGAAGGAGACTGAAGTCTGGTAATATAAATCTGAAATCTCCTGGATTATTACTTTCTGTACTGAGAATTCAGGATTTACTTAAGTTTTATAGGCAGAAATTAGGAAATCTATGAAGTATGCACATTTAAGTATCAGTAAGAACAAAAAGAAACAAGTTCTTTCTTCCACTGGCAAAAACCCTTTGACCCATTGCAATTTGCCTCAGAATCTGATAAACACTTTCATATAAAAGCAAGTACTTTTGGCTGAAGATCATAGGAGTCATCACATAGACCAAAGTTCAAACTTTCCATACGGCATGAGGACCAAAAGGATACATAGAAAACATTTTTATAATCAAAATGCAAAGAACAAAGAAGAAAAATCTCTCATGAAACCAACCTAGTGAAGCTGAAGAATGGATATATCAAGGACAGCAAGGCAGCCCAAATATACAACTATCTGTAATTTAGAACCCAGGACAACATGGCTCTATTAGAAAATTTATTAGCTCACAGGCAACACAAGCTGTTAGAAGACAGTTTTTCCTTTTCCACTTTCCATTAACAGGTCATTCATCAACAGCCTTTTGGCAAAACACTACATTTCCTACTCCCAGGAGAGTCTGATTCACATCTAGCTTACAATTATTTAAGTCCTTTAAAAACATGGAAATGACAGTAGACACATTATTTTTTTTTTTCCCCATGAAGCCCCGTAAAGGAACTGCAAATTTCATAACCTCATTATATACTAAACCCCAGTAATTTAAATAAGATTCTGTTCTTGGGGCAGCTGGTGATTTTACCCATACCTTATGCTGAGCCTACCCATGCCTGCTTGATAGGAAGCAATTCCTGGTCTCTTATTCAGTGTTGCAAAGAGAGAAGTGATAAGGTTACTAATAACCTCCTCTGCTCCACAGTTAATGACATGTTTTCTCTCAAGCCATCCAAATAATTAATATAACCAAATCAAATTTAATTCTCCTATTTGATGAGGTAGGAGCTGCAGCAATTACTGTACTGTATGGCTCTTGCCTCTTTCCCACCTCCTCCTCCTGTTCATAAGGGACAGCAATGAACCAGAAGGCAGAAAAATAATCCTCACAAATGCACATGCCAAGGAAATATTAATCCATCCAAAATGTGACTCTCCCCACAACTACATGAGAACACCCGAGGGGACAGTGTGACAGTAACTAGCTGTGGGGATGGGAAACAGCAGCTCCTGTGCCACCCTGCAATGTACACAAGAGAAGTTTAAACTCATATTGCTGGAAGAAAACCATGCAGACAGCAGGAAGTTCCAAAGTATTAAAGAATCTTATAAACATTAGCAAGAACACCAGACTCATATCTAATGCAGAATAAGTAAAAATGCAAACTAGTCATCCACTCGTCCCCCCCAGTCTTTTAGCAGGCAGGACTGAATAACCAGAGCAACTCCTCTGACATCTGCACATTTATCCCAGACCTTGCTAACTGTTAATTTAAATCACAGACTTGGTTTCATTTCCAGCTAAGGCAATAGCTTTGATGAACTTCCCCTGCCAACTCCTCAAAATCCACACTGCACCCAGAAAAACCCACTCAATAAGTTCAGAGGGGATCTGTAAGTTGCTGTGCCTGCTATGCTGAAAGCAGTTGGGTACTTCAAGTCGGCAGCGATATGAAAAGGTCCTATGGGTCACCATTTCTGAAAGATAAAGAACTTGGAGTGGTGTGTTTCAAGTTGTTAAAACACCTACTCACTCTTTCTGGTAGGCTCTACTCTGGGTTTCAAGGACAGGTTTTCTAAATATAAATACTTGAGGAAAATGCTTCAAAAACGTGTTTCAGATCTGTGCATTAGGAAAATAAAATTGCCACAAGGTAGACTGGGCAAAGAGCTGTAAACTGTTCAGTGGAGTAAGTGCACTTACTGTGCATAAACCACAGTTTCTCCCTTATCTGGGGCTCTGCTTTGACACTTCCTTGACTGAACACTGTCTCTCTTCAAACATAATTTCAATGTAGCTGCCAGGTTTCTCAGAAGGCTGCTCCTGCAGGGTGACTCCTGACCCAACACAGCAACTGTGTGAGCATCACTCACCTCAGCAGTCCCCACAGAGAAGAGAAGGGGAAGTGCTGTTTAAGTGGAATAAAGCTCAAATCACACAGCCATCTCCAAGGGAGCAGGCAGGGAGTTGTGTCTGCTCAGAGCAGGAGAGCTACCTAAGCCGAGAGGCTTGGAGGTATCGGGCTATCTTTCACCCACCTGGTCCTTTAGCTGGTTCAGGAGCAGCAGAGTCTCCAGTTCAGAGGAGGGCACCTCATGGGCACATTCCCACAAGCTGGCTGACAGTGAGGCAGCTTGGCTGTTGAGTGCAACCAGGCAGAGGATTGATGGATTTTGCTTGCCTCTGGAGATCACAGACAGGATTGGCTTGTGACTGTCCCCTTCTAGCCTGTGAGCCTACCCATAGCCATCTAGGGAGGGTCTCCCCTGGCTATCTACAGTCTTCTGCTCTACAAGTTGTGATACGGCTTGGGACACAGAAGACATCCCAAGCTACTAGCTTGTCTCAGAATCTCTTTGTCATCTACTTCCATACCCTCCTATTGGCTTGCATGGGATTCTCAGTAGGAATTGAGCAGCCCTTCACACTGCCTGCTTCCTTTATCAAAACCAGGACCTTTAGTTTATTTATCTAAACTGACATAACAATGAATATTCTACAGGAAAACTGATTGCACTTTTTTCATACATCACTCTAGACATACATAAAAGCCTAAAGGGGAAAAAAAACCAACAAAAACAATGAAAAAGAATGATCACTTGTTCCAAAAAAATTAATATTCTCAAGTATCTATTCCAACATCCCAAAATTTCTTTCTGTCAAGTTATATGAAGCTTTTCATAAAGTATCAGTCTTTAGGTTCACATACCTATGAACAGTTAAACATATGTCTAATTGTGATGGTTATTGACCCTGCTTTATACTCACATACAGAGCAAAAAGAATTAAAATGTCGCTATTTTTAATGTCTTGTGACTTCTTGGAATGTGAGCCAAGAATTTTAAAACAGCTCATGCTGAAATTACTGTAAGGCAAAACACGAGTTTAATGAAAAGCATCATATTAGTTATTTTCATTACTGTTACTTTAGAAATCATGCCATCTTTGTAACAGCCAGTGTACTACAGTACAACATTCTAAAAACTTATTAAAAGACACTGCTCCAAGCACAGAATGTTTTAAATGTCACCTAAATTATTTCACTGCAGACTGAATTACATAAAGATGGTAGTAACTTAATAGCTAAATTAGGGGTGGTGCAAAAGATCAGTTTTACCACCACCTGCAGGCCAAAGACAGACTTGCTAGTTCTACCAGAAAGCTCCTAAAGCTAAAACGGAAGACTCACAGCTATCCCAAATTCATGATGTGGGTGCAGTAGATAGAATTGTATTAATCCTGTGGAAGTCAATTTACACTGAACATGCAACCACAGTGGTCAGCTGCTTCAATGCCTCCATTGCTGAGGAGCCCCAGTCCTCTAGCTGATAGTGTAAATTAGCTGATATGGCACATGGAGTCCAGGTGCACTTTACCCATCAGTGTCAGAGAAGCAGACAGTGCACAGCCAGTACTCCTGCCTTCCCCACGCTCATCATTTCCACCAGCTCTCTTGTGTTGGTGCTGGCACGGTCACAAGTCTGCTGGATCAGCCACGTGGTTTTGTTAACAACAAAGAATCCCATCCCAAATATCCTGATTAATTTTCAGCCAGACAGGCCAACTGCTCCAGCTGGCTGCAGAGCCACATGAGCATCAGGGTGGCACTGGAGAAGTGATCGGAGTACATGGGGAGGCCAGCAGCAGTCCTTGGGGTAAGCAGCTCAACCTCCACTGACAAAACAAACCTTAAGTCCATGATTCTGCCACTAATCTGACAGTAAATCACCAAATGTTGGCTATACCTCATGTCAGCTGCTCTTCTCATCCTTCAGTATCAGCTGGTCCACTCTTTATATTTTTTTTTCCTGTTAGTGCTGATCATCCATATTGGCTCAGTAGGAGATCAGACAAGCACCAGAAAAAACACGGTTGGCAGCAGTCTGTCCCCCACAGTCTTTCTGTAAAATGAACACTTGCATGTTCTCTGCCAGATCATGGGGTATTGTCCTGGCCCTGCAGGTACAGGAGGCTAGAAAAGATCTAGTCACCTAAGAAATCACATGCGCAATAGTACAGATAGGTAATCTAGAAATTAAGACTTATCCCCACACAACTTTACTTCTCTCTTGGGTTCAGCCCCAAAAGCAAGAAATCCTGAGCCAGTAATTAAGTCCAGCAACAATTCAATCCTCATCAGTATGCTGAGGATGTCTGCTTCTGCATCACTTAATGAATGCCACAACCGTGACTTCCCACTGTCTGGACAAGTGAGGATGTAGTTAAGCAGCAGCTAAAATCCAGCTGCTCTGCTAATTAAAACAGCTCACACTGATCAGCATAGGGAAATCCTTTCAGGAATTGCTCTCTAGCTGTTTCTTCAACTACTTATTACATATTCATGGGCTTGTCACTGTCATACTTTGGGATCGTATTTTAGCAACCGAACCTTCAATTTTAAGGCAGAACACAGGCAGGAAGTCAAAGCAAATCATGGCAGCAGATGATAACATTTCACACTTCAATTCTCACAGCAGCCTACAAGTCGTGAGGTCACAATGGTTTCCATATTTAATAATGTCCAGCTTAGACTCTGAAGCTGAAACACCTCCCAAATTTTTTGTGAATCTGAGTCACTTGGTTTGTGTGCACCCTGAACTAATCTTTCCTGATCCTGAGCTACAGACATTCTAGATAGATTTCCCACAGCATTTTCTTTCAGTCAACAACCCGAGCTGAACTGCCCCTAACCCCCAAGATGATTGTATAAACACAGCCATTCCAGAAAGGCAAATGCCAGGAGCATGATTCAAGTAATTCTCAGTCTTCACTGCATATTGACTGATTTCAGCTCCCAGTCAAATGTATGCTACAAGAAGACTTTGGCCCTCCTGTAACAGCTAAAAAGGCTCCCCACTATGCCATCTATCAACATATCACACTCACTGTTATGATAAGCCAGCTAGTATGTTTTGATTAAAATCAGTAAATAGTATTTGTGATTAATGGCAATTTAATCTTGGTAGTAAATAATTCTAGGAGCAGAAAGCACCTATAATTTTAATAATAGCATAATAGCAATGTAGCACTGTAAATGTAAATGAAAGTATCACTGAATTGTTATAGTGATAGGGACGGGATATTTGGGCCCAGCCACAATTACATTCAGACATGAAAGTAACAGTTAAAAAACAGAAGGGAAGAAAAGTGCTTTCAAATAGAACAATTTAGATGTAAAGTGCAGCTTCTGCTGATGGAAATACTTTACCATAAAGTCTACAGAGCTTCTGCATTTGCACATGGGGAAAGATGACAGTGCCCTACTTTTACAGTTCAAGAGTACAAAACAAAGCCTATATCTGAAGAATGGTTATTTGATTCAACTATTTGCAGTTGCATTTCAGTCACTAAATCAAAGCCTGCTCTAGCTACTGACGGGACATTCTGCTTGCTTCCTACATTTCTGTACATCAAATATAACCTGGTGGCTAAATGAGCTCCAGAACCTTTGTAAATGACATCACAGATGAATAAAACCTGGTTTAATCATGAAGGATGAGCAGGACAAAGGCATAAAGAAAACCAGTAAATCTGGATCCACAGGATTCAAGATGTCTTTACAGGGCTTTAACTGTTATAAAGTATGAATATTAGATTTTCTTCAAATAGTTTCTATATTTCACAGAACATATGAGTATGGTAGTAAGATTATCTTTAAAGTATTGTAAAGGGAAAAAGTGGTATGTCAATGCTCTCATTTGACTAGAAACATTAATAATGACTGTAACAAAATACAGTCTACTTTTATAGCAGTGAGTATCTTAAATCCCTACTAAATCACTTATGTGCAGATCAGCAAAGAGAAAACAATAGGGAATAGTGGGGAAATCACCCAAAGAAATTAAAAGATGGGAATATTTCAGCTGGACTTTTGAAAACAGAGAAGCTTCAGAATAGAAACACAAAAGAACACTGCTCCAGAGAAGAACAAGCAAGAACAAAAGGGTGTTGACTGCAAGGACAAGAACTCAGCAAGATCCAGACAACACATATGCTGGAGGTGAGGAATCCAGTGGAGAAAGCTCAGGTGCCTGCAAGTATACAGACTTCGAAGACATCACAGCAGTAATCACACCAAGGCAACAAGGTACACATGTTTCTTATTCTGCCTAGGTATGTTTGTTTCCTGTGTAAAAATCTGTAAAATATATGCCCATTTGGTTCAATTACTGTACATCCTTTGAGAGGAAACTAGAGTAACAAGGAAGGAGTTCCTGGGGAATCTTGAGGCAATGAGGCTTCCAACAGGTGAATCATTGAGTCTCACTTCCCAGGAATACTACTAAATAGGTTCTACACTCAGCAGTTGAAATAGTATCTGGATCTTGCCTAGTCAAAGATTAGCAGCACAATTTCAGCACTGTAATACAAAAGGCAGATGTTTGGGATCTAAAATGTAAAGTTCAACCTAATCCACAGAACTGGGATTATGAGAAGCATTCAGTACTGGTGTGACCTCAGTGCCAAAAAAATCAGTTGAACACCTTTGAGAATCTCAAAAGTACAACAATTGCCAATGCTAAGTTCTTTGACAAGTCCCATGCTATAGGATTTCTGTGCTCCTTCAGCCTAATTCAACTTCTTTATAGGCCAGCCGAGTCAAACAAGCAGCATGAAATGTGCTGGAGCTTAACCTTTAGCTGAGTGAGGAAACAAAGGGAATTTCCTTATTGTTTTAATTATAGATGTGTGTTGGGAGTAAAGGCATTTGTTGTGAAGGGACAGCCTACATGACAGCAATATTAATATATATGCACCAAGCATAGTAAAGTTTTAACTGAGTGCTTAAAAATGAGAAACAAAAAAACCAAAACCCCTCGTACAACATAAATGTGAACCAACAGCCAAAAGATGTGTTTAAGAATACTACAAGGTCATCCAAATAAAGAAACATGCTGGTTTCAAACAGGCCATTTGTACTTATAAACAAATAATTTAACATGCAGCAGAAACACTAATTTTCAACCCTCTTACATTAAAATCTCACAAAAGTAGAACTATCTTCATGCATGATCACATATGTTGCAATGTACTGCTGACTCACCCAGTTACACCCTACACTATGTGAGATCCATGAACTTTTAACAGTGGCCCTTACAGAATGCACAGTGCACAGAAATTGTCAAATAAAGTCTCACAACCACACCCTTCATTGGACCTGTCTTTCCAGAAGGAACTCTGCATGCAGCTCAGTCAGAGAAATGGCATGTTTTCCTGAACACTTTTCCTTTGCCCTTCTTGAAAAGCTTCCTTTTCTTCTATGCCACAGATATTCATGAAGCTTTTGGTTACAAAATACAGAAAATACAAAATACAGAAAATTTGCACTACACAACAACAGACCATACATTCAGATATCTGTAGATATTCAGTGTTTACCTCTGAGCTTAAACATGACCTTAAACTTCAGTCCTTTTTATACATTCATAGTGATCCAGAAACTCTGAGATTAAGGTCAACCACTCCAAAATCATACACATCAAAGATTATTTTTCAAGTCTTTTAATTCTGATTCTACAGGAAGGTTGCTAAGGTATAGTGTATAGGACTTTGCTAGTCCAGGCTGGGGAAAAGTATTCAAGTTTATACATACTCAAATTATTTTCCAAGAGTGAAATAGAAGCACTGACCCACAGAGCCAAAGAAATTTTTAAAATCATTCCCATGCCTACAAAACCTTCATCTATCCCACTGCAAAATCCTGATAGGTGGAACAGCACTGAATTTGCTGTAAGAACAAAATACCTACCTCAACAACCGAGAGAAGGCTTTTAACCTCCGGGGACATTTCTCCAGAGATCTCATCTTTGAGCAAGTCACCATGCAAACATACTACAAGACAAAAGGAACTTCCTCCACCCTCAATCATATATCCTGGCTGTCTTACAACATCATGGACCTCAAATTATATGGCAAGACAGTAAATACTGCAGTCTCTAATGGATGATTACAACTTGGAAGAAATAATCACTATCATTTTTGCCACCCAACTAAATTTAGCTTCAGAAACAAACACCTTGTAGAACAGATTGAACCGGACCTTGTCAGAGCAAGAGCCCTAAGAAATACCTCTCCAAAACATTTCACAGCCACAGATATCAATGCCCTTCCCTCACCTGTAAGTATCCCCCAAACACATAGCTCTATCACATGCTCCTCCATGCACTTCAATCAATGTGCCACAAGTCATCAGGTAAATTAGGCAGAGGAAATTAAAAAGAGCCACAAAGTGTCAGCTTACACCAGCAACTAAAAAAAAAAACAGAAAAACTAGGGACCAGTGGGGTTACCCTTCTCTTATAACAACCTCTTCATCTCTGACCTTTAACCTTTGATCCATAATTTTTACAGGGACAGGTGTAGAAAATAAATATTACTTTTTTTCAATCTCCATTTCAACTTAAAAGCCCTGAATTCAGATAAGGTGGTAGTTTCTCTAATTTCCACTCTCAGTGATGCCCTTAATTCCAAAGGCAGTAAATAATTCCCATCCTTTTTCTTGTATCAGTCAATCTTCTTGCCTATTGCTAAAATGCCACTGGGCCTCCAAAAGTAGTAGTGACCTTTTCCTTAAGACTACCTAATTGATTGACATGATCTATTTAAAAGCAGAACAACACCATATTAATTTTCTTACGAAGCAGCAAAGCTATAGGGAATGACAGCTCAGTCTCTTACACTACAGAACGTAGAAAGCACAATACAAAACTAGCAGACACCAAGCTCAAAAGAGCCACAGAGACTTTTCAACATGCAATGTGAGGTTAAGCTTTGGCACTGCTTGCCACAACACACTGTAGGTGCTAAAAGTGTGGATGAATTCAAGAAAACCCTAATGAAAACCTACCGTTGGCTAATAAATACAAAGTATCATTTCTCTCAGAGAGCAATGCCAGCAGGGCAAGGGAGGCGATCCTGCCCCTCTGCTCAGCTCTGGTGAGACACATCTGGAGTGCTGTGTCCAGTTCTGGGCTCCTCACCACAGGAGAGACATGGAGCTCCTGGAGCAGGTCCAGAGGAGAGCAACAAAGATGATGATAAGACTGGAGCATCTCCCTTAAAATAACAAGCTGAGAGAGTTGGGCCTGTTCAGCTTTGAGACAACTGAGAGGGGACCTCATCAATGTCTCAGTATCTGCAGGGAGGGTGACAAAAAGATGGAGTCAGGCCCCGCTCAGTGGTGCCAAGCAAGAGGACAAGAGGGAAGGGACAGAAACTGATGCACAGGAAGTTCCACTGAACATAGGAAAGAACTTTTTTACTGTGCAGGTGACTGTGCCAAATTGTCCAGAGAGGTTCTGGAGTCTCTATCACTGGAGATACTCAAGAAGCGTCTGGACATAATCCCTGCAGTGTGCTCTAGCATTACCCTGCTTGAGCAGGGTCCTTCACCTGGGTCACAACAACCCCAGGCATTGCAACAGGCCAAGGGAAGAATGGTTGGAAAATTGCCTAGTGGAAAAGGGCCTGGGGATGCTGGTTGATAGTGTTTGTTCATGAGCCACCATACATACAGGTCGCCTTCCAGGCCTGTCTCAGAAAGAGTATGGCCAGCAGGACCAGCGCAGTGATTGTCACTATGTACTCCACACTAGTGAGGCCATACCTTGAATTCTGTGTTTAGTTTTGGGCCCCTTGCTACAAGATGGACACTGAGGTGCTGGGAGTGTCCAAAGAAGGGCAACAAAACTGATGAAGGGTCAGGAGCACAAATCTTGTGACAAGCAGCTTGAGGGAGTTGGGGGTGTTTAACCTGGAGAAAAGAGGCTCATGCAAGACCTTATTGCCCTCTACAACCACATGAAAATAGGTTGGATCAAGGCGAGGGTCTGTCTCTTCTGCCAAATAACAAGCAAAAGAACAAAAGGAAATGGCTTCAAGTTGCACCAGAGAACTGTGTAGTCATTTCAGATCCGTCTTTGGTGAAAAAAATGACTGCTGTTATTAACAGAAAGCATTTCTATTCAGTTCACACTGTAAAAAGTTCATTTAACAGAACCCATTTCCTTGTCAACAACCTTAGAAGGAAGAAGATAGATTGAATAGTAAAGCAAATAATCTTTTGTCCTATACACTAGTAAGGTGTGGTGAGAAAGCCTCTCCTGCAGCTGTCATTAATGTACTTGTCCCATCATATTGTTCTCTTTCTTCCTAGCTATCCAACCTTTACCTGTCAGGAGCACTACATGCTTTTAGCTATTCATGAATCTATTGTTTTAGAAGGGGCCGTGGAAAAAAAGGCAATAAAACAACACAATGGTTTTAAAAACAGTTGTCCATAGAAACTGTGAAACCTCCTGACCTGGTCCAATCACAAAACAGTATCAGGACTGCTTGAACTAACACAAAATCATTAGGGTTGGAAGAGACCTTTAAGATCATCAAGTTCAACTGTCAACCCAGCATTACCATTGTAACCCCTGAACCACTAAATCATTAAACTGTATCATCCAGCACCAGATCCAGATGTCTCCTGACCACCTCCAGGGATGGTGACTCCACTACCTCCCTGAGCAACCTATTCCAATGCCTGACTACTGTAACAGTGAATTTTTTTTTATAATACTAATCTCAATCTCCCCTGTCTCAGCTTAAGGCCATTTCCTCTAGTCCTCTCACTTCTACAACTTCCTTTCAGGTTCTAATACTAGATACCAGATATTGGTGTGTGAGGGGATGGGGAAGCAGGAGTCCAATTACATGAAATAGAAGAATTATAATAGTAAAACCAAAGCTGTTTCTTTTTACTAAGCATTTATTCCAAGCAAAAGTATTGCCTAATAAAAACGTGGTATCACTGAGGTACTTCTTTTGCTTCAACCAGATTATTATGCTATAGATCAAAAGAGAGATTTACCAAAGTAATTACTGCTTGTGGTTGGAACATCCTGGTTAGATTTGCACCTTCTCTTTAATTAGAAGTCAACCTTTGCCTCAAGCCTCAGGAGACGGCAATGTCTACCAGTCAGATGACAAGCCTCTTGTAACAATGCTCCCAAGATGAAGATGCAGCTACACATATTTATAAAGACCATACTTCTACGAATACTTTCCATATTTAGGATTGCATGGCCTAACTTCAGTCCTCTAGAGCAGGGGACCTTCCTGGGGCATGACACCTGCTAGTGATCAGGCTGCTTGTAAGCCTCCAAGGGAACAGGCAACATGACATTTTGTATCACTGGATCTTAGTTCTCTTCTTGAAGCTGAAGCAGCTGGAACAGATGAAAAAGCAGCTCACCCTTGTCTATACTAGGGGCTAATACTCTGTTGAGCCTGTGATTTGTCACAGATGGCCAAAACTAGGGCAAATGCAGCATGCAAACATGGCTTAAATTCAAATGGTGATGTCTGCACTGAGCAAAATACCACTTTTGAACAGAGAAATGTTGTAGCAAAAATCAGAAATGCAATCTCTCACAAACGACAGCCTCAGAGTCAAAAGTACAGCTGTGCAAACTGCACATTATACTAAAATACATTTAAGAGGAAGAAATTATCAATGCGACAGGCCTCACTAGGAATACTTTACCCCCATGATATAGTAAGAATGCAACTGTAAAATGCTTTAAAAGAGTACTTGATCAATCATTTCAATGTTCAACCTGCCAAATCAAATGCTGGTACTTAAGGTAACTGATTCCCTATACTAGAATAAGGAGCAAAGACACCAAAGAAATGACTTACAATGAAATTACAAAGTAGGTGAGCAGTACATTAAGAGAGAACAAAAAAAAAAACAAAACGAAATAACAACCTCTTCTCTTTTATGCACATCAGAGTAAGAGGCCATAGAAATGAATACAATGTAACTGCAATCTGAGCTCTCCCACTCAAATTCCAGAGGCAAAGGAAAATGTAGATACTGAGCCTAGACAGAACCCTACATAAATCCTCAGGGAAATAAATGAAAGCTCCAACACTCTTAAAATATCAAGATGAAATTCTTTCAGAGACAACTTCACGATTACTACTTCTGCATTGTAAGTTTACAACCTGCTGAGTCTGCCTCCTCAGCCCTGACACATATCCTATAGGCTTCTCTTAGCAGCTCCTCCTCCTTTTCTGTTTTCTTTGAGAACATTATAAATACCTTTGGAAAGAATTCTTTCCCAGCCCTCCTTCCCAGCTACCACATAAGCTTCATCTGCTGTTTATCATTGAAATGTCTTGGGGAGAAAAAAAAATATAAAGAAGCAAAATTATAACCATGACTGATTAATTTGGCTTAAAAAATGTGCAATTGTGTCATTTCTGAAACCACCTTTTTAGAACTAATGTCCATCATGGTTGTTCATGCCCCAGATAATTCTCCTAATGCACAAGGAGTGTTGCTATGTGTCTAGATGGTCCTCAGTACTTTCTACAGCAGTCTATTCTGAAAGATGATGGGATGATGAAACTTGGTCATGTACACAAGATGCCCAAAGAAGCAGTGAAATTCTCTCAGTGAAGACAGAGGGTGAGCTTTTTTCTCTTTATTCTTTCAACAACCATCTCATTTGCAGCGTTATTTTCCATTATGAATTGGAATAAGCATTGGAGAGCAGCCCAGACAACGGAAAGAGTTGTTCAGGGCACCAGAGCAAGCAGTCCTTCAGAATTCCCTTTGCAGAAAGCAGGAACAGAGCATTCTTTTTATTAAAACAAATCCCTCTTCTCTGTTTAGGAATACGGGATTTAGGAGGCTGGCTAGGATACACCCTTCACAATAACTCTTTACCTTTATCTGTGAGACGAATAGCCAAAAATCCCCAACGCAACAGTGCCGAATTGCTAACATTAAAACAAACAGCCCCAGGAACAGGTTCTAGATACTCTTGTGATCCCTAACTGCCAAAAACTATGCTGAACACATCTGCCATTTATTCCTCAGCTCTACCTGTGATTCTTTTTTTCCTCATTTACAGATAAGTATAAACTGAGCAGAGTAAAAATTAACATTGCAAATTAAAAATTAAATATAATGATTTATTGTGGCAAAGAAGCTACCAAAGAAACAAGCTGCACAAAACTGCTCCAGCTTATTCTACTCTCAGAAGCAACAGCTCTGATGTGAAAGCACGTGCTGATTAGAAACACGTGATAAACAAAAGAAAGACACATAAGTAGATTCCAATCTCAAATTGCACCAGTTTAAATCTATATTTAACCTGTGGGATTGCACTGACTGAGTCCAAAATGTATCTCTAAGACTGAAAATAAAGGAGTCACATGAGCCTACTTTTAAGATAACAAGAAAAGTCACAACTGAGAGCCCTTGTTTCCAGTTCTGCCATTGATTGATTGTGGAACTTGCAAGAAATCACTCTGCTCCCCTGTGCTGAACCTGCTTCATCTGTGAAGTGGAAACACAACTATTTTTTTTCCTCTGGAAATCAGCCTTCTGATCCAACTAACCACATGAGCACTGACAGCAGCCCAAAGGAGAGAATGAGACCTTTCCTTCTTGGAGCAACACAGGCTTAGCTCAGCTCAGGACAATTGTGAAACTGCACCCCAAGGATTTGGAAAAGAGACTAGATACGTTTTAGAACTACCCCAACTTCTGACCTACTGGGAGGGTACAAAAGCAGGACATTTCTGTTTTCACAGCCTAAAAGCATGCTTAGAGCAAGAGTAACCTGACAGTCCCTAGCCTTAAAAATTGCACAAGCTAAATGTAATGAATAAGAATATCACAGTAAAACATCACCCAACATTCATTCTTTCTTCTACACACAACCCTTCCCATTCAGATGGAGTGCCAGAAAGGTTTCAAAGTCTCAAACTTCAGATGTGTATTACAGTCTGTTACACTGGCTGGATGGGCAAAAGCCTGAAATTTTCCTGTATAAAACAGAAGCATTGACAAGGCTGTCCAGACATTGCTAGTAGACAACACAAGGGTTTTAAACAACAGTGATGAAAAACTGTACTTCAGAATGTTTACGTGAATGAATTCGGTCCTCCTGAATATTAAGTAGCCCAGTGTTTAGACTGGTTTTTTTGGTAGTGTTTCCCACAGCACCATTTAGAAATAAAGTTAGCAAATGACAAACAAGCAGCCTCAGAGTGGGCTGAAAGTAAGTAGGCTCAAATCTCTTGTTCCCAGGAAATTTTCAAATCTTGGCTATAAAAAACCATCACAGGCCTGATCTAGCATCAGCATCTTCCCATGCCTGATATGAGCACCATGCTTGATTACGTGACCTGCATGACCTTCCCACCATTCTGTGATTTCTCAGTACAGAAGCAGCAGAAGTCTCTCCACACTGCCCCTCTGACTAAGGCAGAGCATTCACCAACAATATTAAGTTTAACAAAGACAAATGCTAGATCCTATACCTCAGATAGGGCAACCTTGAATGCACATACAGACTGGGGAACGAGAGGCTGGGGAGCAGCACTGCAGAAAGGGAGCTGGGGGTCCTGGTCCATGGCAATTGAATGTGAGATATTGTGCCCTGGCAGCCAGGAGGGCCAACCCTGTCCTGGGGGACATCAGGCACAGCCAGACAAGGGAGGGGATTGTCCTGCTCTGCTCTGCACTGGGGCAGCCTCACCTCAAGTGCTGGGGGCAGTTCTGGGTGCCACAACATAAGACACTGAAACTATTAGAGACTGACCCAAGGAGGGCAACAAAGATGATGAAAGACCTTGAGGGGAAGCCATATGAGGAGTGGCTGAGGTCACTTGGTGTGTTCAGCCTGGAGGAGAGGAGACTGAGGGGAGACCTCATTGCAGTTATGATTTCCTGGTGAGGGGAAGAGGAGGGGCAGACACTGATCTCTTCTCTGTGGTGACCAATGACAGGACCTGAGGGAATGACCTGAAATTGTGTCAGGGGAGGTTTAGGCTGGATATCAGGAAAAGGTTCTTCACCCCGAGGGTGGCTGGGCACTGGAATAGGTTCCCCAGGGAAGTGATCACAGCACCAAACCTGACAGAGTTCAAGAACCATTTGGACAGTGTTCTCAGGGATATGGTGTGACTCTTGGGGATGGTTCTGTGCAGGGACAGGAGATACATTTCATTGATCCTTGTGGGTATTTTCCAACTCAGGATATTCTATGATCCAGTGAAACTATTAAATGACTGACTGTAATGTTTTCTGTCTGTTTTCTCAAGACCTCAAAAGCATATTGATTTGCAAAACCACCTCATTTTAATTATAAAGAGGGGACAGTTCCACCACATTCTCAAGGCAGTGCCTTAGGATTCCCTTCACGCTCTGTTAAACGCTTAAGATCTTAATTAAAAGGTGTCTTTTCAGGTTTCACAGATGATCTGGGAAAACACATTCTTAAGATATAGTCATACTGTTACTGTGGTATTTCTTAAACACAGTTTCACAAAATCAACATTATATAGCAGAGGAAATAGAAATGCAGAGAAGCTTTCACTAATGGAATTCTGCTACATTAAAAAAAAAAACCCAAACAACTAAAACCAAAGTCAGATACAAAAAAACTATTCATAAAAATGATTACTTGATTTACCAGAGCTTCACTAAAGGGATCAGTAGCCCCTTTGATCAGCCACTACAAGTGCTTGTTTATAAAGGAACAAAAGATTACTTTTGTCTATTTGTATTGTTGACTTGATGCATTTTAAATAAAAAAGCTCAATTTACTACAATCAAATGAAGGCAACCAGCTGTAAAAGAACTCAAACACATTACAGTCACCAGGCAGACTACATGCAGTAAAACCTAGGATCTGTTTCTAGAAATGAATTAATTGTTTTCATCCCCCTCCCCATTTTTCACAGTAGACACTGATATTTCTGACTTTACTTCAAGTGATTGATACCCTACTAAATCTCTCAATAAATTGTTGCAGTTGTTAGCTACCTTCATCCACTCATCTCCAAGGCCAAGGCAACTACAATGAATTATACCAAATTATAGGACTGTGTTTCAGGATTTTTTGATCCATAATCCTTAACCAAAAGAAGAAAAAAAATCCAGTTCCTTCTACAAGCTTTACTCATGTTCAGGGATTAACTGCAAATATGCAGATGCCTGAAATCTTCTATTCTATTACTATAATATAATTTTCAGTTTGAAAACATTTAGAGGAATAAAGACCTACTTCTTTTGACCTAATTGACCTGTGTTACAGCAGTGCATGACCTGAAGCTATCAGAGACAATATTACAAGCATGACCTGACAGTAAAATCAAGAATTATAATTACAGACCACTGTTACCAGTAGAGATATATTTTCATACTGTCTGAAATATAACAGTTGAAGGGTGGCTATTAGGTCATGAAACAAAATGTCTCTTGATAAAAACTTAATACAGCAATAGGTATTATTTGGATTCAGTGAACATTTGTTTTGATATTACTAATGTACTATAGCTAACAAAAAATCAGCACAGAGCAGTACGCAAAATAGATACACAGGCCCTGCTCTACTACTCCTTGCTTTATCTAAACTCTCCTGAGTGTCAGATGGTTGCTAATCACAAGAGAGGCAGAAGATAATGTAATAATGCACATTTTGTAAACATTACCTGTTTCTCTCCCTTTAAATCATTATCTATGGTCTTTGGTTCATCTACTCTCCAGATTTCTTTCCCATGCTATGCTAGATCCCTGTATCACTCTCAGAATGGTCCCTCTTTCTGTAGCATTTCTCCCATGCTAAACATTTGACAGGCTAATAACCAGAACAGAATATTTGTCAGAGTTCCTGATATTGCCATAAAAATTCTTCTAAATGGCATCACCCTATAATAAAGTACTATATTAATGACCATTTATATACTGTTCTACCTAGAACAGGTTTTTTAATGTCTTTCACTGCAAATGAATTATATCCAAAGGTATGTTTTAAAACTGCTCCTGTCTCACTCCTGTCTTCATCCCTAATATTGTAAAGACTCAAGCACAAGCTTGAAATACATCTAGAAATACACAGGCAGAGACATATATAAGAATAGGAGATTGGAAAGGGCAAGGAATCTTGAAATCACAAGAAATATTGTTATGTGACCTTTTTGTTATGATGATCATGTTCCAGACCACAACCTAACCTTACAATGCATGAGGAAGAGTTGGGTATCAGGGCCTTTTTTTGGTCTCTTCTTATCCCACTGTTCCACATTTATACTTAGACTTGACAGACTTCTAGGCAAGATCTCACCAGAGTTTTGTATGAAATAATAAACCACTTCTCTGGATCTCTCTTGGAAACATCTACATCTGCTATTTCATCTTAGGTTATCTACCTTTCTTAAGGTTCACTGCTTATTCCTTCATCTTGTCAGCTGGTCTACCCACGTCTACATCCAATATTTCACAATAATTCTAGTGCAGAAACTCTTGTTTCCAGATCTTGAGTTTAAGACCTGTAGTGTCATTTTTGTTCCACTTGAGACCATGAGAGGGATAGTATCTTGTGTTTTTAAGCTATGCATCCCTCAACATGCAATTTAAGGAATAAGTAGCCAAGATGCCTCTGAACCATTTTATTTTCTCCTTCCCTTGTCATGAACTGCTCCCAGAGAGGACAGCATCCAAAGTGCAGCAGCTCATCATAAAATGGAATAAAACTGTCCCCAGTAAAATTCAAACAGCTTGGAAATGCTGCCTATGTTACAAGAGAAGTGTAACAGTTTTAGCTGTGCATGCTTCACAATTTAGTTTTCCCTCAGGTCTTCTATCAAGGGGCTCTGGCCTTGATGCAACTGCAGCTCTTTTCCAGGGCATTGATATGGCCAGACTTAGGATAAGAATCTCACCCAGCAATTTGTCACCACAGAATAATGTTTCTAATTATGAGAGATGAACCACTGCGTGCAGCAATATCAATTAGCAGAGTACATCATTTAAGTAAGGCAGGCTGCTCCTGTTCCAGCCTAGAAACAGCAGTGAGACATGCACAAAACAACACTACTCTTTAAATGGTGGATTTTCTTCTTCGCAGCTCATGACACAATGGCCAGTGAGACAGAGAAGGGGGTAGAAGATACATAGACAGAAAGTACATGCACTACTTACAGGAATGAAAGACTACTGAAAGTTGCATCTCTCAACATTATGAACAATCTACATTATGCTATTAATTACTCTGTGCTTTCCACATGAGAATTTGGAGACTGTAGTCCAGGCAACTTAGGGCAGTTTGTTGCCAAGGCTGGTCCACATTCAACTTTCCAATTCCATGGAAAAAAAATCTGAAGTTTTACTTTGCTTTTGGTCCAAATTCAAACTTGTAAAACACACTCCAGAGCAAAAAGGTACTGGTGAGAATGAATAGAGAGAAGAAAGGGGAAGAGATTGAAGGTATTTCAACCTTAAACTAAACATTTTGATAAAATAAGATTTCCTTTTGATAATGATTTGGATTTATTTGACATTATTGTATTATGACATGATCTAATGAAAGTTCTAACATTTAGACTGCAATCACATAATTTTAAGAAAAAAAAAAAGTTCAGTATTTTTAAGTATTAAAGGAAATCAGCACATGCAGTGATTGAGCTTTTAAGCAGGTAAAAGTATTCAAAGACAAAGGCAATACCCCCCTGTAACTTAAACACTGGAATCAGCTGCTGGAATCAGCTACAGTGCTGTGGCAGAGGGGGGAGGGAAGGGAAAAACATCCTCTCCTATCACATCACACAATAGATACAACACATCAAGTGTGCTGTAAGAAAATGCTACACTGTTCTTCCAGCTATAAATCCTAGCCAACTGTACTGTAAAGACATACTAAAAAGGAAAAAATGTAGACTGTAAAAATCAAATTAAAAGGTCAGGTCATGTCAAAAGCCTGGACACCAGGGGAGTTTTTTGGAAAGACTTTTCACAAAGGAATGGGAGAGCCAGTGTTTGCTGGTCTGCTCTATGACTTTAGTTCATTACAATTCTACTATCTACCACATGACATGGACAAAATCCTATTCCCAAGTGAAGAACTGAAAGGCATTTCGAAAATGAGGCAATAGAGAAAGAGATTATTTAAAAATTAGAGGATAAGAAGAACTACAGAATATTCAGAAGCTTAAGGGAAAATATGGCCTTGCAAATCAATAGCCTAGAAATTCATGACAAGTCATGATGGAAATTCTAAATAAACACAATGTGTTGGTGTGTGTGCACATGGGCTTTGTTTAAAACACTTTCATTTGCTTCTTGTGAAACCTTAGGTATGATGGGATCAGAGTTAATGGAATAAATAATAAAGTGTTGCTATTTTTGACTGAAACAAGAATTAATTTCCTTGCTATAGAAGCAAACAGTTCAAAGTAATAAAAGTCATGGGGCTTGTTTTAAATCACAGTTTTATGAAACAACCCTGCACATGATACATAAACAAGCATTTGAAGTTTCAGTGTGCACAATTACAATGTAGCAAGTCCTATGAATTTCTTGGGAAAAAAAAAAAACAAACAACTTTGCCCATAAAGAATATAAAACAATTATTTTAAACACAAACTTATTTTGGTATTACATTACTGTTACCAAAACAGAAAAGTAGAAGAATGACATTTTTATATTTCTGGCCAATTTCCTAGTTCACCCAATAAAAGGAAAAAATAAGGGTTAAAAAAAAAGGAAGAGAAGGGAAGAATAAATAGAGAAATACAGTTCTTACCCTGAAGAGCGACAGTCTGGTTTATTTCTTTCTGAGCGATCTGTGAGAAAGGAGGCATAATATCAGCACAGAAGTTGGATGTTCTTTAGCAATACTAGTACAGAAGTCTTAAGAGAACTGTAAAACCATATGACTAGCAAAACCAAAAGCTGATTCTGTTCTAAAACTGTTTTCCCACACTGGACTAGACTGCCTAAGACCAAGTAAAATTACTGCAAGTTTAACATTTGTTACAATTCCTTCACTCAAAACACAGTGTATTTAATGTTTTGTATTGCTTTGGAAGCTTCCCCTCCCTTTAGCTGAAATGAATAGTGCTTTAGTTCAGGATAAAAATAAGGGAGAGGGAAGAGGAAAAAAGAAAAACCACAGATTACTCAGCGCAAAAAAATCATTCCATGAATCATGGCTGGCAGAGTTCCCTGACAGGATGGGAGAAAAATCAGCAGTTGGTTGCAGCAACATCTGCAAATACACTGAATCCAGTGCAACCCCACTATTAACCCTTCAGCTTCTGGGGGTTCCAAACACTGAATTTTTCTGTGCTTTTAGAAAGGGTTTTGTTTATCCTGTAAGTATTTCAAGTAGCTTATTTGGACTAATGAAATTGACCCAAAAATCTACACATAAAGCTCCAGTATGCACAGAAAGTATAAAATATTTCTCTCAAGAGTTACGATTATCATACAAGCATTACAAAATAACTCCAGTGCTATGATATTAGAATTCATGTATTATCATTTATATTTTAAGTCCAGAATATCTTTTACTGCATGACTTTTGAACTATCTGAAAAGCTGAGACTGTTGTTGTCCGCCTAAAATGCATATATTCTAAAATTAGAGAGGGGTTTAATCTTTTAATGCAGAAAGATCCACTATACAAGCAGAAGGTAATTCCTACAGCTGCACATAATCTCCACTGACCATGGTGATTTTGGTTCTAATTTGATCTCTGTGTACTTTAAACAGAAACCTGTTTTTCATGTGTTAATAAACAATTTACTGAAAAGCTAGTCTATACAGAAGAGTCTTCCTAAAAAAATTTTCATGCTCACAGATTGTATTTTCAATCTTAAAGCTCTGCATTCAAAATAAAATTTGTTCTGTTAATAGTACACATTTGCTTGTGCAGTTTTATTTCCTGTGTAAAAGAAATATTTTCCTCTCCAAGCTTTATGTGCTCATTTGATTAAGCTTTCATTAAAGTGGTAAAAAAAATTATATCAGCAAGTGCTTAAAAGTATGTAATGCTTTTTCCATCCATAGGTGCTCCTACTGAGCTGTCATAGCCACACAGTCATAATTTGTCTTCCTGACAAACAACGTTCTCCATTTCATCACACTGTGTGCAACTCTGCTAGCAGAAGCAGCATGGCATAGCTCTGGAATAACTCAAACCAGAGTTGCAGCAGCAGTTCTTCAAACACACACTCCTTCCATCCTTACCATGTAACCTCCTTACCTGGGAGCACTGAACAAAATGAGACCTGACTTCCTACTGAAATCTGTTTGCCATCTGTTGCTTGTTATCAGTGTCTCCTGCTCTGTATGCAGCCACAGTCTAACAGTATTCAGACAAAGCCCCCCCACTGCTAAAACAATCGTGTGAATGAACCAGTGAAAAGGAAGAAAGCGAGTCGGAGCACATGTAAGCACAGCATCTGGGAGCTCTCCCACACAGCCCGTGTCCAGTCAGCAGATCCACCACAGCCCGCCCACATCACTGCAACCTGCTCACTCAGGAAATCAATGCAATTCCTTTTCCCCTTTTATTTTCATTCTTGTTTCAGCATTTCAACACTACATTTGGTTTTGCACATTTTATTTTCTGATAAACTTAGTGAGAGCACACCATCCACATGCATATTGATCTTCTTGAAAAGAACAAAGAGCCAACAAGCAAAGAGCCAACATTTTAAAATAGAACTAAAACCTCCACCTCGTTAAGTTTGCTGTGACCTTAACCTTTTAAATTTGTTTTAGTTTCAAGTGTAAGGAGAGACTCAAAGAGCTCAATCTTTCAGTTATGGGCTCAGAGTCAATTAGGTGGTGAAGTCACTGTACCAGGAGGTGTTTAAGGAAAAACTGGACATGGCACTTGATGCCATGGTCTGATGGACAAGGTGGTGTGGTCAAAGATTGGACTCAATTTCATAAGTCTTTTCCAAGCTAATTGATTCTGTGATTCTGTAAATGTTGCAATTCTAAATGCTGTTTTGGCATTAGGTACCAGCATAAATTCAAATAATGACACACCTCTACAAACACTAGAACATGAAAGCCTAGAAAAATGCAATTTTTTTAAAATACAAACACACGCAGATCTTATCTCTCCATTCTGTAGGCAAATCCTTGACTTGAAAAAAGCTGTCTCAAAAGGCATGCCCACAGGTGATTCTCTTTTCTCTATACATGCTACCTCAACAGCAGAGAGATGTCCTTGTAATCTTTTCTAACAGAAATAAGCAAGAAGACTATATAGTTACAAAGATCTGAAAATTAATTCCTGCACTACAGATTTTCCTCTATATCAAAGATATAAATTGCTATAAAACATGACAGGACATTATGTCTTTCTAGCAGAAAACTGTATATTCTTCAATTCTAAACTCTGGAAGCCAAAACTGTGTGTCAGATCAGAGCAAACACTGAATGTTGCAGGACTGGCACAATAAACAAACAAGCTGGTCTGCACTCTGGCATAGGAAATGCACAGGAAAAAATGCCACTTCCAGTGACAGATATTACCTTCCAGACACAAGATACCAGTAGTGTCCTCTCTATCCTTCTGTTGCTAGAAGTAATAAAATTGTTTACTGTGTATGTAGCTGTAGTAAAATACGCCAGGAATTTATAAGCCGCTAGTACTCACCAGCTACAGAACTGGATTGTATGATCCTAAGTTTATTTCATGAAGTTCTTTCTGCCTGTCTTCCAATCCATAATTTGCATAGCCAGAGATCTGCAGTCTCACAATCCGTAAGAATTGACCATGCTCCAACCTCCTGCTGACTGTACTTCAAGATTCTCTCCACATCAGATTAACACCTACTATTTACAAAACCTTTGTTGCCCTCATGAAATTACAGCCATACAAGAGAAATATATTAACCTTGTTCAGAAGCAGGATATAGTGCAAGAAGCCAAGCAGCTAGCAGGTGGAACAGACGAGGTGGAAGAAGTCAGAGACTCCTGGCTGAAGTTGGGAAGACTGTTGCCCAGTTCTAAGCACAGCAGAAGAATCAAGGAAAACATTAAGGCACAAAAATCTGCTCTTCATACCATAATCTTTTGGCAAATCTAGTGTTTCTTTACCAAATCATGCTCTGTGTATTTCAGCAGCAGCATGGACACCTTATGCCTTTTTTTCAGCATGCAAAGGGTGAGTGGCAGACAGAACTGCCACGTTCCAGTTGCTTTCAGAAAAAAAGGCCATTCTCTTACACTCCAAGTTTGGGAAAATTAGTTTATTTTGTTGTTTGTTTTTAATATGACAGAAAAGATTTTCTTCTCAAGGAAAATATAACTATAATCATCAGGAGAAAAATAACTGGGTCAACATCATTTCAGTTGCTCCACAAACCCGAAATAGCTTAAGTTTTTGCCAAAAAGACCATCAATGCAGAAAACAGTATCTTTTAAGGCAATCACTCTTGTTTCTGGAAGATAAGCAAAGAAAAGGAAAAAGGCAACTCACACTCAGTAGACCCATTATTTTCCTCTGTTTATTTTGCAAGCTTCTTCAAAGTATCTTGTTGCTAAGAGTGACTTCAACTAAAAAGTTTGCTCTCACTAGAAAAAAATTCGAGTATAAACATAAAACGTTGTTGAAAAATGAGTGGAAAGTTAACACACATTCTGCCGCATCAAACTGCAAAGCTACCGGGGAACCTCCAATGCAATTACCTCCTGAGGCTGGTAACTTCCCTCTTTTAACCCCATTCCACAGCTTGATCTCTTAAAAGATGAAGGGAGGAAAGGGGGACACATACCATTCCCATTTATGGGAAATACCGTATCTTCAAGTTTAACTATGCCTGTTGAATTTGACCAGTCAGCACAAGAGGCAGGACGCTAACACTCTTCAGGAGGATACATAGTTAGAGCAGCAGTCTCCATCCCAGCAGTTTTTAGCCCAGCAGTGGTTTCACAAGGAAAGCAAGTATGACATGCTACTGTAACAATGGCAGACCTCCAGATAAACCAAACAATGTGAACCATGGGCTTTTAAGCAGTGCTGGCAACACCAAAATACAGAGAGAAGTGATATTTTCATGATAAGCACATTATTGGAAGAGGCTGTACAACTTTTATCTGATGATGCATCTGAATGCATCAACCTCAATGAGCTCTGAAGGCTATCAGGCCGTAACAAACCCAATTTGACACAAAGACCAATACAGCAGCTTTACAAGGCATCATGCAGAAACGTGATGCCACTATTTTAGTCATATACATCTAGACCCAGGTGACCATAGCTAAATGGTGCACCAGTCCCTGCCAGCCAACTGCATCAAGAACCCCAAATTTTCATTTCTAATTGCTATTGTACACAGAGCCCTCACTCAAATGAATTGCACATTTTCTGGGAAAAAGATCTGCATTTCTGCATGATTTTCAACGCTAATTGCTTTATCTGCACTGAGACAAGCAGTAACTGCCACTGATACTGCCACCTTTTTGCCTCTGTTTGTTATGGCATATTGTGGCTCAAAGCCACTCTTCCTTCTTTTCAGCACTTCCCTCAGGTAAGGAATCAGAACAATGCAAATTGGTTCCACTGTGTAGAATCTACTATAAATTTTGGCCAATTTTGTTAGGAACAGCCATACAGCAAAATGCACAAAGCTGAATATTTTTTATGTATTTTAATATTTTAACAGCAGAGTCCCTTATCAGCTGTTTAAAAGGCAGAAGGCTCAAGCAGAGGTTAATCAGAGGCTTGGAAGAAACATTTTAAATTTACTTTATGCATAGCTTTCCCTTTACTGCAAAAGGCTACAAAATCAGGACATGCTCAGAGTTTTTAACTGTAAAGGCAAACAGTTTATATACTTACTTTAAATTCTACAGTATGCTGTTGACTTCCAGAGCAGTATACTGCCAGGAAGAAAACAATATTATAACATCCCCCATAATGAAATTTTAGTAGTCTGTCAGTTTCAGTGCTAAACAGTAACTGAGGCTGTAAGCATAAAGCATTCCTGCAGTTTTTTATACTTGGAGTAATGCTTTTTTTCCCCCCACTCTTAAACACAACTGATAGATGCCTAGGGATGGACCCCAACACATAGCTGAGAACACAATGAACTCCTGCAGTCAAGTATTTAATTTTGAAACCTACTGACCACCATAATGCGTGTAATTATCCCAAGACTAAGTTACATTATCTTTACCTTGCTAAAAAGGTTAAAAATAAACTATAATCATCTTTAAAGCCTTTGGTGCACTTTAAGTGCCCAACATATGAGTGGAAAAGGATTTTTCTGGACAGCAGAGGTCACATTTACCAATGCTACATTTGCTGTTGATTTGTTTTTGTGACTGAAGTTCCACCCCCTCATTCTTGCTCCTACATTTCTCCTGCACTGCAACAGCAAAAGTGTCTGTGCATCAGTGTAAGCATGTATGCCAGCAAAAGAGGGGGCTGATGCAGAAAACAACAGAGAAAGGAAACAGACTGTGCAAGCTCTCACCATTTCTCTAAAAGGTTCGTGCTGTAAGAACCTAGACTAAACTCAGCATTGGGAATTGAGCTTGTTATTAAGGCATAAATGATAAATGAAGTATATAAGCAATCAAATACACCCACTACATACATATCTTACCACACTTTTGCCTTCTACCACAGTTGTTTAAGAAGGAAATTTAGGACATAGCTGCTTCTAAAGCTCTTTTTTCAAAAAATTAGCAACTCCTGAAAATACAAATCCCTAGATCTTCATAGAAGACACTCCAGCTGATCAGTGCAATGTAATTCTTAGATTATGAACTTCAGGTATAACTAGACACAGGTATCAGTACACCGCCAGAATCACAGTGGGAGCTACTCGCATGAGCCCTACTCCTTAATTTTTCTATACTTGTATAAACAAAGTATCAATTGACTCCACATTTTGATGAACAGAAGATTTATAACCACAAAATATGTTTCTCTCTAGGCATTTCTGAAATGTTAAATCTACATTTCTGAAAAATAATATTCTCATGTTGCTAGCATTGCCAATAAAAGGAAATTATCTTTCAAGAGCACTGTACTACCTTTTTCTTCCCAAATCAGAGATTTAGCATGCCTGCAGAGATTCAGCATATTCCTCAACTAGACCACAGAGCTCTCTCAGTCCTACCTCAGTCTGCCTGTCAAAGGGTGCTGACACACATGCAAAAAATGCAGTAGACATGTGAATAAACTTGTCCTTCTGACACTGTATTAACAGACTATCTTATAAGCATTCATACACAATATGCAAGATCTAAATGAATTCCATTATTTTCCTCCTCAGGGGTTTGCCCTGCTTGAGAATCAGAACATCCAGCACCAAAAGCGCCTCCAGCTTTGAACACCTCTGTGTAGGTTCATTCATATATCACAATATACTGCTGAGGTGGCCAACCTCAACAAAAGTCCCCAGTGTAATCTAATGGATTCAGCACTTGGAAGCTAAATCATATTCAATGTGGGCAAAACATGGATTCACAATAAAGTGCTGAATAGCAATTCAGAAGATATTCCCCCTTCTGTACATCAGGAAACTAATCTGACTTTAAAACACACAAGAAATTTTTTTCTTGACTATTTCATCCTGTGAAGCCACTGACAGAATAAAGGTGACATTGCTTTCAATTTAGATATCAGACATGATAGTGAGTGCAAGTAAGTGCATAGGTCTGCACTGTGGGAGGAATCTGGAGACTAGGGAGATGAAATGACACAGAGAGAAAGAAATGTCTGAAAAGAAAGGACTGTAATACACTCAACCACAAAAAAAGCAGTATCTCTAAAAATAGAAGAAATGTACCAGGCAAATGAAAGTATTTATTTCTCTTAAGATACTGCTGAAATACTCAGTAACTTATTCTTGGAATATTTTGTGGTCCTTTGTCACTATTTATGATTAAAGGATCCCCAAGCCATTTACCCAGTTCACCTAACAAGAACAGTCTTAAATATCACTGATTTTTTTACAAGTATTAATTTTCTAGGGAAGTGCATTTGAAATTAGCCTATTAACAAAATATTTTCCCTCCAGTGACATTGGTAATTCTGCCCAACACAGAAATAAAAAAATTCTAGGAAACTGAATACGACAATTGCTTCTCATGTGCACAGGATTCTTCTGAAGTACCATAAAATGGATTATTCCCAGAAAGGACTCTTGCACTATATCATCAAACAAAGACTACAAGACCTAGATACATCATAAAAAGCATTAATGTGAAGGTGCAAAAAATGGATTTATTTAATGATGGTGGCATATATGAATAAATTGTTGTACCCTGAGATAACCCTCATCCATCAGCTTTGAGCACATGCTTAAAAGTTGTGCAACTCTCTGCCACTATTCCACAGAACAGGAAGTCCAGCACTTCACTGTTATTAAAGCAAGTAATGTTTTAATGCATATTATTTAATAATGTAGTGATTGGCATCCAGTTTTTAAAGATGTGAATCACCTGGCATTCTGAAGACATTTTACTGAGTTGTGCGCTGAATTTATCCACATCTACTCCAAGGTGCTAAACATCTACCATATCCCCTTTAAGGTACCTCAGAGTCCTTCATTACTGGCCTAATGTGTGCATGTAAATCTGCATACACGTGCCCTTTGGACCTGGAAGAACATTCTGACCAGCAGTCACTATGTACAGCTGGATTCCCTGCACCATGATGTCACCTTGTGCAGCTCTTATAAAAGTCATTCTTTACCTGTTTCTACCCTCGACATGTGGCTATTGCATCTTGTTCTCAGTCTTCTAAATGCAAATTTCATCCATTCAGGTGCTACTCATGGTAACACGAAGCAGTTTCACCTACAGTCAGTGAAGGGCTTCAAAAATCTGCTTTGACCAAGAAAAAGGATGGCAAAGTTATTAAGCATTCAGAAACCCTCAAAACAAAGAATCCTGTGCTTACCACAGATAAGCACAGCTTTTCTGGACACTCTGGTAATGCTGGCAGAAACAGTTCCAATTGTTTGGTACCTTGGAGGAAATAACTACCCTCTCATGTATTACTAGACCTCTCCCCAGTTCTGTGCACTCACCAAAAAGGCCTACAGATCCTGTCAGAGGCATTCAACCTCTGTAAATATACTAATAAGTACCTCTACATTGCTATAGTGCCAAAATACCATAATGACACACTTCAAATAGTTCTTGATAATGGATCCACAAACATCAAGCTAGTGGACAGCAATTACAGAAATGAAATGTGCCTAATGTCATGGCAGCTGCTACCATGTATTTCCCAGAGATGATGTTGGTGATCTACAGCAAGCTTTGCACACTAGAACAGAGAAAACTTTTTTTTCATAAAGTTAAGCTGATAAACTCTGAATACATTAGGTCTGCAGCATTATCCCGTCTCATCATTCAGTTATATGTGTTCCATGCTGGCAGTGATGCTTGTCCAAGCATGGACTTGACCTGCTCAAACAATGGACATGGAAAACTGTCCAGGGAGGACGTGGCAGGTGCCCAGCCTCAGGAACTCCATTCTCAGGTGAATTTCATCATGCCAGTTTGGAGTTCACTGGATGTTGCAAAGAATAGCAAGCTTAAGACAAATGACAAAGTGTACAGCATTTGGTGTCAGTTGAACTGTGGCACCTGACAATGCTGATCTTCAAGTACCAGGCAGAAGGAGACTGACCTCTTATAAAGCTTCTACTTTGATCCCAAGTCCCACATTTCTATTAGTTTTGTACCCTAAACTTAAAGTGCAGCTATAAAATGGATACAGCACATCAATGGAGTAATTTAATATGAGAAAGTTATTGAAATGCTGAGCTTGTTTCCAGACATTTATGTCCCATCTCTCCAACAGGATGAAAGAACAGTATTTTAATAACAAATAAGATCACAACACACTTTACACTCAAAAATTCTTTTAAATGATTTAGCAGAGATGTGCATAACTTGAATCAATTTTCATGTATAGATCTGCGATATTGAGAACTCAGTTTTTAATGCAAGAAGGAATTCATGATGAATACAAAATTATCACCTTGAGAAAACAAATTATATTAATTTTAGCTTATCTCTTATAAACAGAATCTAAATGCTGTAATTGAAGAAAAACACCAAACAGCTTCTTTAATATATACAATATTCTGTCTAGAAGGAGAATGGACCAGAAACCCTTTTGCAGTAAACATAGTGCTTGAAAATTTACCTAAGCTTTTAAGGAAGTAAATCACCATGATCAACACCACATTAAAAAACAAAATACAGATAAGAAATTCATCATCATAATTCAAGACCCAGTGATTATCCAGCAGACATACCAATCAGTATGCAGTAACTGATTTCATATAATGAATGACTGTGTTCCTTACTATCATGCAAGATTTGAAGACTGAAAGTCTAATTGTATTCCAAAAAGGAATTGAATTAGTGAAAGATAAATCCATTGGCAGCAATTTAGCAGGGCTTTTCATATACGGCCTCCCAGAAGTTGTTAAGAAATTGACTGCAGAGGGGAAGGAATTTCTCTTGGAAGTAAAAACTGAATCCTGGGAGGTGCTTCTTGCATACTTTCCTGAAGACATTTGTTTTTTCAGTTTGTATGCTGTGACACAAGAGCTACTAGCACAGCTCTGAAAGGCTGACAGTGTGCCCACTATTAACCACAGGAGTAACAATGTCAATCATTTGAAACCTTTAGCATGTTCTGATCCACTCGTATTTTCTTCAAAAGCATGAACAAGCTGACTGAGGTCACAACACACACACAAAATAAATGCTATGACCTCTTTAAAAGCTTAGGGAAAAGAAAAAAAATGAACAGTAAAATGTGTTGCATACAGCTTCTACTCCAGTGTGAACCTTTTCAGCCTTGCTGTCATCCAGCCTTTCATGCTGGACCCAAATACAGTCATAGAAAGCAAGAAAGCAAGAATATATTTGTTTTGTAGCACCTGCAAGAATTTCTAAACCAAACAGGTTCATCTTTGAAGCATCTTATTTAGCATTCCATTAACTTTTGTCAGAAGATTCTAAATTCTCAAGTCAGAATGTCAAATTGATGTTTTTAGAATAACATATTAATTCCATACAAATCTCTACAGATGTAAAACACCTGAAGCAATGAGTCTAACAGCACTACATCAAGTGGTCAATTTAAAAATATTGATATACATAAGATCCTGTGTCTGTCAAAATTTATACAACATTGAGGGGAAAATCAGGAATTTTTTCTTGGTACATGCCATCAACCACTAAATCTATGCTTTCCCACAAAACTTATTTACAACCTTCACTAAAGGGAAGGATGCTTGCCAAGCATAAACCACAGATCAACAGATGATATACTGTGTTCCCAAATCTGCTGTTGGAATGCTTCAGTGCCTTTTGTGCATACTGTTTTTCAAGAACAGAGTAAAAAATCTTGGCCAGCAATGAAAACAACACTTCCACTAGATTTTTTTCTGTACAGTCAGAGGAATTGAATAAGCAAGACAGCACCATGCAATAACAAGGCTGAAGGGGCCAGACTCCTCTACCCTAGAAAAGGCAAAGAAGCTACTTAGCCACAGCACACAGCTACTTGTAGGGTAGCAACAAAGATCCACAAATTCAGACTCTTCCTGGTGTTAGTGGACAATATTGAATGGGGCAATGGTCACAAATGTAGCTTGGGAGGTTCAAGTTATAGGTGAGCAGAAATTCTTCCATTAGGAATAAGTAAAGCACTGAAACAGGTTGCCTGCAGAGGGTGTAAATCCCTCCCTTTCAGGAGACTTTTAAAGACACTGCTAGACAAAGCCTTGGCTGGACAGATCTAGCCTTGGCAACAGGCCTGCTTCAAGAAGGAGGCTGGATTAGGTAACCCCAGAGCTCCCTTCCAGACAACACTTCCATGGCCACAAGTCAGCAAAGCAAAGAAACGGAAGAATGGGAAAGCATTGTATTTCACTATAGCTAATAAGCATCAAGAAAAGAAGCTCATGGCAAATTACTTTAGTGCTATCAAAATAAAATTTCATATGGCACATATTGTGTGAGATGCTTATTGAAACAAAACACACAGAACTACATAAACTTTTAATGGAGAGAGTAAACACCACTACCCTATTGTTTCCAGATTTTAAATCAAGGTGATGCATGGCTTCCAAATAGATAAATTATATTTAATGCCTCAGTAATTGCAGCTTAACATGCCTCAGTGACTTCAGCTATAGAGATAGGAAAAAAAAGAGAGAACTTCAGAGTACAAAATTTGAAAAACAGAATCACAATAGAATGCTGAACTGATAGACTACAAGGACACTGGGTAGAATGTCCAAGATAAGGCCGGCAGGAACCAGATTAGGAGGAAGAAACAAAGCCAACTCATCAAACTCATGTTCTAACTAGGTAAAAGGCAACTCTGGCAGGGGAAGACCACAACCACTGACTCACAGCCAACTCAAGAAACCCACATACTCAAAAGAGTATATGTGAGTGAGCATGTGGGCTGATTAGCAGAAGAAAGAAAGCAATTTAACTAACAAAAATAAAATACTAATTAATAAGAGAACTGTATAAATTATAGCTGATAAACATTAATGTCTTTGCTTGTCAAAATGTATAAACAATGAAAAGTTTTGATAATTGGTGTACTGGCTTTGTGAATTTGCTAGCTAGGACTGGCAAATTTCTGAGCTGAACTACATAAATCAAATACCTCAACTCTGTGTGGACTGGCCTCTTGCACACTGGGTAAAGGAACCCATTTTGGGACAATAAAGGCTATACTCTCAAAAGCAAATATTAACAAATTTATTTACAAATATTACATTTTTTTCCATCTGTAAACAAAACCACTTTGGTAAAAGCTTCTTGCCATGAGGTTATGACTCATTTTATGCTTTGCTGTCTATCCCCATTCTTTATGCAACATCCCAGACTTATCATTTGTTGTCCTGACAGGAAATGATTGCTTACAACACAGGTAACAGCAAGGTCTTTGCGCAATCACAGTTCTATGGGTCATTCTCTGGCTACAAACTCATCTCTTCTTTAGCAATTATATAGTTCTGTGCCTTGCTTTGGCTCTAACCTAAATGAAGTAGGTCCATTTAATCACTTAATAATAATACTTATTATTATTTGTTCTTCTACAGTATCCTTGGCTAGGAAATCACCCCATTGACTAGCAGAAGTTATTTAATTATTTTTCTAAGACCAGCCTTCATTTTTAGAAGCATTTTTTCTTCAACAGGCACAACATTCTTTGGGGTTCAGTCTATTCTCCTGGCCAAGTAACTGCAAGCAGGTTTTTTTCTTGCCACTAACTTGAATCTCATGATATGTTGGAGAACTTCCATGTATAGGCTATATTATTTAACTTCCAGAAAAGCTTTATTTATATAAGTATTTATACTTACCTCAAACAACCTACAGTCAAAGACTATGAAATATAGTAGAAATGTGCCCAGTAACTTCAAAGGGCTGTGAAAAATGCTTAATCACATAATCTTCTTAATACTTCCAAGATACAACATACCAGCGTCAGTCAGAGATTAGTACAGGAGAATTACATTATTTGTGCTCTTTGGATCTTAAGTGTTTTACTGTGGTGGTGCCTGAAGCAGTTACTAAAACTGAAGCTCCTAAATCTGCATCAGGACTATCAAAACGAAACAGACTGAATCCCAGGGAAAAGAGGGAAGTGATGTTCAGCTGGCCATCAACTCCACCGCTTCTTGAATTTGTGAGCTAACTGACTAAACTAAGACATAATTAAAATAGTGGCACCCACTCCCCTATCCTGAATGCTCCTCTTAGTCCTCTTTTTAAGGGCTTCCTGTGTACACATGGGCAGACTAGCAGATCATAGGTAGATTTATGAATTTATTTAAAACAAATGATCAGCCTGATGGAGACTTTTTTCTCTTCTCTTAATAAAAGAGGATAAATGGTTACACTTGGTATGGACAAGCAGAACAATTTCTAGATCAGCACTGAAGGACACAGGCATGCAGACAAAGAAGTTTCCAGCTGAACAATGCTGACTTCTCTTCTGCAAGACGCTGATCCTTCTACTTCTTAAATATAAGAGTCAGTTAAGCAACTAAGTCTTCAAATCACCCTTTTCCTAATCATGCTTTCACCCAGTTCCAGGGTCGCTGACACCTCTTGGGAAGGACTATGCTTGAGCTGTCCTTGTTATGATCCAGTGAACCCTAAAGGACATCACCACAGAAACAGTCTCTGACCCAAGAATTTAATGAAGAATTTCAGACCATCTTATTCTTTACTTAAGGCCAAATATGTAGTTTTGCATTTACATGGGAACAACTGCTGAGCATTGTTGCATTAAATTCTTCATTTATCTGTAAAAAGTCCATGATGCCTGCAGATTAGTGTTCACTGAACTCTGTCAGACACACTACAGAAACGTACCCCCACAACCTCTCAGCATGTTGAGCAGTGAAATATTCAACCTTAATTTTTTTATACTGGATATAGCTCATTGTTCTCAGCTTCAAAAACAAGTCAGTGCCAGTTTGATGTGGGAGTTGTGGGAGTGTAATGAATTGATCCAACTCTGAACTAAATCTTGTTTTGGCACAAAAAATCCCAAAGCACTCAGTCAATCAACCAACCAAAACCAGATGATTTCACCCATAATCTGAAACTGCTCACTACAGTTCAAAAAATTCCAGGAAACATCTGAACTAGGGGAAGGGGAAAAAACCCCAACAAAACTCAACCCAGAGATGTTTCAATCAGCACAGCTAAACTCATCTGCAAAATTTACAGCCATTGTATGAGAGCAAACCACAGACAAGCATTTGTGATAAGTAAAACAGAGTAAATTAAACCAAAGCCTTGACCACCTGTACTTTTAACCACACATTAAAGTAAAAAAATCACATAGGGCTTCACGAACAACTCAAATTTCATTATTGGCTTCCATATTTAGTAATTTCATTTTATTTTTAAGTAAGGAAATTTCTGCCACATCCATAATGGGCTATTCTTTCTCAGGGAACACTGGCCAGAATTCAAAGTGAAATAATGCAGATACAGATTATGTTAAAAATTTCTCGTGTCCTTTAGATAATATCAGAATATTGTGGTACTCAGTTCTAATGTGACAGTAAGGACAGATAATCAACCAATGTAGTTCATAACTAAAATTTACTACATTCACTATAAACTCTCCTGCAAGTCTATGTTAGTCAGTAGTCACAGAATAAAAAGGTAGTGAAAATAGGAAAGCACACCAGATAAAGGTTTAGACTGGAGAGAACCTGTAAGTCTATGGAGAAATAGCATTTTAGTGAGGTTGTTATGGTTTCTTTGGATTTTTTTTAAGTTTATTTATTTTACCAAAGAAAAGTTTATTTATTTAAAAAAAAAAACACCTTTATTTATTGAAAACTAAGTAAAAATACTAACATTCTAAATAAAAAATATCTAGTAAATATCCTGCAGTCTCTATAACTTCCCAGAACAATAATGCACGTGACAGAAATAAGCAACAAGGGAGGTAGAATTCCATCACATTATTTATACTGCAGTTAAAACCCCAAAAAGTTTCCAACAAAAGTGGTTTCCTTTCCCAGAGCAGGTGACCAGATGATTCAGTTTTAATGAACCTATGCAGCTACTTTCATTGTTCTCAATTTTTAAAGAATATATTGTAGTTCTCTTCCCTATAACCTAAAATATATATATATATATATATATATATATATATATATATATATATATATATATATAAAATCCAATCAGCATTTTTTCAAAGGGAAAATAATTTTTTAAAAGAGTTTCAAATTGCTGTATTTAATATATCTTCTCACAGGTTTTCCAGAACATGCCAAATAAAAACCTTCTAAATTCAGAGAAAATAATGCCATGACATGGGATCCTGGCATGCAGTGTGGTAGACACAGGCAGTCAGACACGTCACCTGAGCTATCTACAACTACCCCATGGACACAAATGGTTTTGCCTATCTCATTCCTCCAAGTTTCCCTTCTCCAAGATCTGCTCTGGCAGTCTACTGCTTAAGCAAGCATCTTCAGCTCATTAAACCAGCAAAAAAGCCCCCAACCCAACACAGCAAAAAACAAACAAATCAACCCTCCAGTGAATCAAATTAAAAAAAACCAAAAAACCAAACCATGAGTAGGTCTCTAACAGTTCTCAGGATGCCGTTTCACAGCAATCTAAGCCAAACTAACTTCTGACTGGCATAGGCTCTTACCTCCCTCTGGCTGCATGTTCCTACTCTTTCCGTTGTGCCAGCTTCAACATTCACCCAAAACCATTACAGTGAGCTGAATCAGAAGACTCCCAACCACTGAAGAGAACTAGAAAAATATCACTCTGCTTGTACAATGCACCAGAACAGGTTGGTGCAGGTTCTAGCAGGCACAGGGGCTCTGAGTGAGGCTGCCACCCAGTACATCAGCCCAGGCTACCACCAAACCACAACTCTAGTGACTGCACTCACCAACAGGTTGGACGAGCAGCAGAGCTGACACACAAGAGAGAGCAGAAGTGGACATCCCCAAAGGAGATCACACCTCTAGAGCAGCAGCAAGCTGTTAGTTTAGTCTAGCTAGCTTCATCCTGCAGTACATGGTGCAGCACAACTGCGACTGGCTTCAAGGGAAAATACTACTTCCTCATTGCAGAGCCTCCTGAGCTCTGCTTCTCCAATAAGCCACTGCTAAATAAGTCTGAGCGTTCAGTAAGTCAGAAGCACTTGTGAACTTTCACCTTCCAGCTCCCACTTTGCACACATGCCTCGCACTGGCAGGACAAAGGTGATCAACTGCCCTTACACAGACATGCACAGGCTGAACATAGCAGAAATTTAAACTGCTTGCATTCACAACTGGTTTAACAGACTGAAATAATTAAATTGACAGTCTCCTAAGGTGCCACTACTTTTTTTAAACCCTACAACAAAATATCTCGCAGGCTTATTTAAGACCTATTTATACTACCATTGCAACCGCACATTACATGCAAAAAAGCCTCACTAATTTTCAACAGGTTTGTAAATAAAAGTATGTAAATAAAGGTCAAGTAAGGGAAGAGCAGCAAACTCATCTGCTTTGGACAATATTCTTCACTGATGCCCTTAAGAATACTCCGCTGGGAGCCTTAGTGGTGTTTTCCAGCGTAGAGATGTGCAAACAGATGGAAAGAAGGCGAGACTGCTCAAGCAGAATGCTATTCATTCACACATACTTTACACCAGTAAGGTAAACAAACAGTGCTGGCCCCATTTCCAGCAGTGGCTGTCAGGAAAAAATACTAGTAAAAATTGAAAAAACACCTTTCATTACTGGTTAATAGCACTGGGCCAAAGACAAATTCTGGGAACAAGCTTTGTTCCACAGAAGGTGGAAGGTGGCAAAGGTTATGTACATATATGAACGGTAGAACCAATTCCATGTTTTCTGCTAATAAAAACCTCTAGAAGAAACACCTTTAGAAAACAGATACCATAACCAGTAGCACAAACATTTTGCTCTGGAGGAAACCATACAGGAACCAACACTGCTTTTCTGCACTTTACCCCAGACAAGGTGAAACCCTGCAGACATGCCAAACGACAGTGGTTTCAATAGGGTCCTGCTAATCCTGCACCTGCACAGACAGGCATTGACATAACTCGAGCGACTGAAGGCCACAGGGCCTGCCTGTTGAAAGTTCTCCTCTAGGATCCCTCATGTTGCTGTGTTTTTATCCACTACAAAAGGGACACTCAATTTCTGGTTGCTCAAATGGATGCAAACTCACATGAATTGCAAAGGGTGCTCTATTGTTACAGTTGTACCGTAATTATTAAAAATCAGAATATTTGGAATTCAACTATGTAGCATGGCTGAGATTTTACCTGGAAACAGACCTTATGAAAATGATTCATTCTGGAAGGGATTTTACACAGAAAAAGAAATGCTGCACTCACACCTCAGTGACTACAGGACAGTGGCATGCATGTTGACCCTCAATTAACAATAGTGTCCAAATTAAATAATTTCAGCTACTGCCAGGGTCCACTCGAGTTCATCATTTCAAACAAAAGCTTGTTGTTGTCCAGGTCTCTCTACAATGACAATCTGCTCAATCCCCAGCTCCATTCCTTCTCACATGCACTGGTTCTCGCCTGTTCGACGGGGCCTGCTGCCCAAACCTACATAGAAATGGCTAAATGTGAACAACTTCGCTACCTAGATGTTTCTCTACCTTGGTACATTTAATTTCCTGGTGGAGCAACCTATGCACCTGGGCATGTCTGTGCTAGTCAGCACGTGCCCAAGCTAGCTTCAGGGTGGTGAAACAGTAGAACAGATTGCCCAGAGAAGTTGCGATGCCCTATCCCTGGACGTGCTCAAGGACAGGTTGGATGGGACTCTGAGCAACCTGGTCTAGTTAAAGGCGTCCTAGCCCACGGCAGGGGAGTTGGAACCGGGTCATCTTTAGGTCCCCTTCTAACTTAAACCACTGTATGACTATGATGAGCGCGGAGCAGGAGCAGGCTCTGGGGTCGGCCCGCGGGCACACGCCGGCGGCTCGGATGCACCTGAGCTGAACCGAGCTGCCCTGGGGCGAGGCCGCCGGGGCCGGCACACCTCGGGGCGGCACCGCCAATGCCGCCCTGCCCCCGACAGGAATCCAGACACGGGGAGCGGGCCAGGGCCAGCCCAAAGGAAGCGACGCCACGGCCCGCCGCGCCCTCGCCGCTCACCTGCTGCCGAGCTCAGCGCGACCCTCCGGTGCCTCCTGCCGAGCTCCCGCAGCTCCTCCTCGTCCTCCTCCAGCCTCCAGGCTTCGGCCATCGGCGGCGGAAGGTCAGCTGGCAGCATTCAAGAAGCGGGGGCTGCCATGACCGGCGCCCTCTCTTCGGCGCGGCCGCCCGGCCCTCGCGGCCGCCGGGCCCGCCCCGCACCTGCGCCCTCTCCGCCGCGCTTCTCCCGGAGACCGCTCCGCGCTGCTGCCGGCGGGGCGAGGCGGGAGCAGAGGCGGCCTTTCCTGCCCATCCGCGGCTCTCCGGCGTCAGCAGGAAACCCGGCGGCCGCCTGGCACCGCCACAAAAGGGGGCGGAGGAGGCGGCGGCGAGGGGAGGTACCTGGCTGCCGGCGCTGGGCAGCCGCGCTCCGGCGGGCGGCTCCGCCGGGCACCGCGCGGGGATGGGCCGGCAGCCGGCAGCGAGCGGGCTGTGCGAACCCGGGCGGCCTCCTGCTAAAGCGGAGAAGGGGCTTGCGGCGAGAGGGTGCGAGGTCTGCCTCGCCTCGTGACGAGAGCAAGAAGATGCCAGACTCTTTTTCAGTGGTACCCAGTGACAGAACAAGGAGCAATGGCCATAAACTAAACCACAAGAAGTTCCACCTCCACATGAGGAAGAACTTCTTTACATTGAGGGAGCAGAGCACTAGAACAGGCTGCCCAGGGAGGTCGTGGAATCTCCCTCTCTGGAGACACTCAAAACCCACCTGGACACGTTCCTGTGTTACCTGTTCAAGGTGACCCTGCCTTGGCAGGGGGGGTTGAACTAGATAACCTCCTAACAATTCTGTGAGCCTGTGAGTTGACAAGGGCAGTTGCTGTGCATGGCCGGAAAGTCGGGAGCCCCGGGAGCTGTGGGAATTGTAGGTGCAGCAGACTGTGGCCCCGATATTGGCTTAGGGCTGGGGGCAGGCAGGTTTTTGACCGGCAGCAGTTGTGGTTCACGGCTAGGAGGATGTGTGTCTTGGCCCGAGTTCATTACCGTGGTTTGAACTACTTAAGAAGGACCTACTTGAAACCAGTGAGGTACACACTTAACACTGCTGTAGTGATATGAAAAATATGGTCATGTTTTAAGTTGGACACCTGTGTGATTTTACCTCTAATTTCCCCCCCGGCCCCCCGCACCCCCAGGGCCTTCAGTTGCCCATATCTAAGTAGAAAGTAAATTGCTTCTTCACTTGATATGGTAGCTGTAAAACCAAATCATAAATGTTTTTACATATTATTCCATTGTAGGTACTACTAAAAAAGGATATAAGGAAGATAAAGTCAGCTTCAGAGCAAATGAATAAGGGACAGTAAACCAATAAAGTATATGACCACAAATTAGAGCAGGAAGGTACAACTAAACAGTGAGTAATCCTAATGTTGAACAATATCTGTGCTGACATGCTGAGCACCTTCTATGCTCACAATGAATAAAGCATATTCTACAGGTTGAAAAAAAAAGTCATCACAAAACTAAAAAATATATAGTGCATGAATACAAATGATTGTCTGTGCATTTTTTAGTGTTTCAGTGCTTGACTTTACAATCATTGTTCCTTAACAGAGGCTTTTTCCCACTGCAGCTCTAAGTGTTCAAGTGGTATAATAGTTATGCTTTGAAGGACATAAGGCTTTATACTGTAAAAAGATGTAAGGCCAGGAATAAAACTGAATGTACAGCAGGACTGTGTAACAGAGAAATGAAACCTTCCAATAGACGTATGCGTTCTCAAAAGCCTCATGCTTTGGATGACCTCTGCATAGATAGATTTCATGGTAGTCGAAGAAAATCACCTTAAAAATTTCAGTGTAAGATCAACATGCCTTGTACGTGATCTAGAGCGGATACAAAACTCTTCAGTGGAGCACTGCTGTCACAGGTACATGCTGTTGGTATGTGCATGTGTGAGAGACAGAAGATACTCTCCCATGTAAAATAAACTGTGTGTTGTTTGTATTCTGGTTGTCTACTGTAAAGCCAAAATGCAGCACCTGTATTCAGCTCCTAAACTCCACTAACCACAAAGAACAACAAGGAGCATCCACTTTTCACTTCCCAAATATCTTCTTTTTGTACTATGGGTTCCACTGCTGGTTGGCAGAAAGGAAACTTGGTATAATGTAAAATTACTAAGGAAGGAAAAACCAGAAATAAACCATAGAACATAACACACATTCCAAGAGCCCTCAAAAACTAGATTAAGCCTTTTTTTGTTGCTGTTGATAAAATTGACACAGAGGCTTCCATGCACATAAAATTGAAAAATACATTTGGACAAAACTTAGGCCTAAGAAAACCATGCTGAACAGAGTAGCTTCAGCTATTACTAAGAAAACATTCCCAAAAATATCACATAATACATTATAGAGTGATCATGAGTGTTTAACATTGACAATCATCAAGAGTTCCTTAGTGATCACTGTGGAAGTCTGTGGTAGATGTCGGCGAACCCAATGGGAAGAATGATGATGTCTAACTCCATTTCAGAAGGCTGAATGATTTCTTTATTATAATTATGTTATAATACATTAATATGCTATATAAAAGAGGATACTAAATACTACATGCTACTTTCTCTATCATATCTCACTAACTCACAGCTCGTGACCCTGTTCGCCAGAGTCCAGACACAGGTGGATCTGATTGGCCATCAGGCCCAAACAATCCACCATGATCCAACCAAGCGCTCACTCTGGGTAAACAATTCTCCAAACACATTCCAAAGAGAAAAACAAGGAGCAGAAATAGAAATTGTTTTCTCTTTCATTTCTCTCTGTGCACCTCAATAAAAAATCCTGAGAGAGAGAGAAATGTGCTTGCCACAGAAGTCAAATTTAAAAATGGAAGTGCAATAACAAAATTATAGAAAATTATAAAGTCCCTGAAGCAACCACTTGGCCATGTATCAAGCTCTGCCAGCTGGAAATGCACATGAGACAGTGACTGTATTTAGGTCTAGAGGAGCTGTTCAAAAAATGCCTGTAACAGTTTGAAGATGGATTTCACCAGAAAGGAAGAAATCAAACTAAGATACAATTCATACGTGGCTACAACATTCAAGTAGCAATAACCAACATATTACTGTAAAGAGTACTGAAAACAATTCCCAATCAGTAGTCCTGGAGACAAGAAAATTTCACAACATTTAAGCAAAATGCAAGGCAGCATTCAATTAAATACTTGAGTCATATTTCCGAAATTTTTGCAAAAAATATTAAATAACAGTCAATCCTCCTAAAAGGAGGTTGCTTACTAGTAGATAGAATTCTTCAGGGTAATTATCTGTAGGCAAGTTCACACTGCCAGTGTACCAGTAATGGAACAAAAGAATAGTTTGGGTTGGAAGGGAGCTTAAAAGTCATCCAGTTCCAACCCAGCTGCCATGGGCAAGGACAACTTCACTTCCTTGGACCAGGTATTCAGAGCTCCATCCAGCCTGGCCTTGAACACTTCCAGAGATGGAGCATTCACAGCCTCTCTGGACAACCTGTTGTGGTGCCTCACCACCCTCTCATTAAAGAATTTCTTTCTAGTATTGAAACCCACCCTCTTTCAGCTTAAAACCATCCCCCCTTGTCCTGTTGCTATCTGCCCATGTGAAGAGTCCTTCTCCCTCCTTTAATTAAGCTTCTCTAAAGTACTGTATGGCCACAGTGAGATCTCCCCAAAGTCTGCTCTTTGTCAGAGTGAATAACCCCAGCTCTTTCAGCTGTCTTCATAGGAGAGGTGTTTCAGCCTTCAGATTATCTTTGTGGCCCTCCTCTGGATGCTCTCTAACAGGTCCATGTCTTTCTTGTCCTGAGGACTCCAGAGTTCGATGCAGCACTCCAGGTGGGGTCTCACCAGAGTGTGGTACTGGGGGAAAATCACCTTCCTCAACTTGTTGGCTATTTGTCTTCTGATGCATCCCAGGAGATGGTTGGTTTTCTGGGCTGCAAGCTCACATTGCTGAGACATGTCAGGCTTCTCATCTACTAACACTCGCACATCCTGCTCCCAAGGAGTAGTCTTGATCCATTCTCTTGTATTGCTCCTTCACTTGTACTTGTGCTTGAGATTGTCCCAACCCAGGTGTCCCACCTGGCCGTGTTGAACTTCAGAAGGTTTGCACAGGCCCACCTCCCAAGCCTGTCCAGGTCCCTCTGGATGGCATCCCTGCCCTCCAGCTTGCCCTCCGCACCACAGAGCTTGGTGTCATTGATAAACTCACTGGGTGCCACTGTGCACATCAGTGATGTTAAACAGCATGAGTCCCAGTATGGACCCCTGAGGAATGCCACAAGCATTCAAGCTTGGAAGTGTTTTTTAGGTTTTAAATGCCTCCATTTCTTGCAAGTAATTCTTCCCTAGTAAGTGCTTGCCAGATGCATTCATCCATGATCTGTCTGTGAGCTTTGACTCACTTCTAGTTTATGTTGGTATTTTCAAGTGATAAACAGCTTTAGTTTTTTTTTTTTGTCAAATGCCACACATCACTGGCTTGATACCTGATAAAGGTGTGTAAATAATAGAGCTACCTAGGAAGGGAGGCAGGCTTTAACAAGTCTGCAGGAGGTAGATTGAGCAGCAATGGCAGATCTTCCTTAGCAGTCTTGGAACAGATCCTGACACAGCCCTTTATCTGGGTAAGCAGTTTCTGTGGGGAGGAGAGAACTGTGCTTTTGCATCTTTAGACAAGCAACAAAATCAGCTGTTGAAATAATCAAAAGAGCCACAGTTGCTGGCAAGTCTAATAATAGCTTAGGCCAGACAGAGTAATTCGCGATCATTTGGCTCAGATCAGAACAAACACAGACACACACACACACACACACAAAGGCTTCTGCTGCTTGCTTGATGGACCCAAAGGAAATAGGAAACAAAGAGGAGGGGAGAATGAATTGGACAAATGATTTGAAGAACAGAAGGAATTAAATGTGGGAAATTCTCTTCAGAAAGTCAAGGAAACAAGCTCCTCTTTTACTTTTCAGCAAATAAACTGATAAAAATTATATTTAAAAAAATGGGAAGAGAAAGCAAATATAGATGCAAGTTGCTGAAGTTGAATTTAAAAAAAAAGAACTGAAAAAGAAGGCAAGCACTTGCTGTAGTCTACGGCGGTTGAGAGGAAAGCATCAGCATGTGGAATATGTTGCTCTAAGGCATTTTATGAAGTATTATGTATTTGTGTCTTACAAGCAGGATGAAGGAAAAATAATTGCATTCTTCTACTTCAGTGAGAATCTCTGCTGCATACATATGCGTAGGAATAAAAGGCTTTTGTATATTTTCATAGCTACACTTCTCCAAGAAAAAGAACTTTACTGTCTCAAGAAGTCTGCAATTTGGTTATTAAAATCTGGAAATTTCTCACTGAAATTTTACTTTATCATATGCGTCTCTGCTGTAATGTACGTACTTGTACTTTCACAACAGTAGAGTGAAAGAAAGAAATAACTGGGTAAATGGATCTTTGGACTCTTTGCTGAATGCTTACAATTAGCTGCCTTGGTGGTTATTATTTTATAAATATTTTGTTCTGATTTGCATCTTTGGAATTGCCACTTTGTTTGGCCCTGCAAAAAGACACTGTTTTTCAACAAAAAGTGTCAGTTCTATAGAACTACTTAATTGAAGTCGCCCGTGTAGCCTCAATGTCTATTTAGGCTCTGCAAAGCAGCTGAAGCCTGCAATGAATGTATCAGTGTTTGGCTGAGATACAGGAGTCTCAGACCACAAAAGAAAGCAGACAAAAGATTTTTTAAAAATGCAAAGGATGAAAAAGAGTACTTTCAAAGGGGAAAATGTACCCTTTGGACATGACAACATTATTTTTGTTCTGAGTAAAAATAGCAAGGGTCTCGTTCAATAGACAAATGACATTAGCGATACGGCCAGTGTAGGAAGCTGACATTGGTGAGGGCCAAGATCTCATAATTTGATCTCCATTTGTGTTTAGCTGATCCAATGAGTTCTAGTGTAGCTGGAGAATGACATATCAGGAGCCTGCAGGCTTCCTGAAATGTCTCCAGCTAAATGCAGGTTCTCCTTGCATTTTTACAACTACTTGTGGCTCCTAGCATATCAGCATGATGACAGTCTAAAGGTAAGTGGTTTTGTGATAAATGGAGATAATTAAAATAGAAGAGTATTTGTTTCCATGAATAAGGACCTTTCTTACTGAAACCCTGGAAAATCACCTTGATACAAAACTAGGAATTTCGAGACTGCTCTCAAAAAATGAGAAGGATTCTCTGCATGAAAGCAGCAAATCAAATAATTTCAAAAGACTAAAAATTGGCAGTCAAGGGGAAAAACCTATTCAGAGAAAGATTCTTATAGTTTTCAGTTTTAAATATTACTTTTACAAATAATTTTTGTTACTTTTGCTGCTTTCCAAATTTTGTGGGCTAAAAGCAACCTTTCCTTTCCTGTCCTGTTAACAAACATCTTTCTAAAGTATAATTCTCCTTTATTAATCTTCTACTGCCTTCATGATTAGAGAGACTAAGAAGTAGAAAAAAGTGAGAAAATATGGAAGGGATAAGAGCTGGTTCAGAGATCAATACTTCTTAGAATGAGAGGCTGTCAAAGCCAAATTGAGTCACAGTTTGAGTGCTGAAATATGCTCATGTTTGCTCTTTAACTACAGAGTTGTCAGAGGACAAATTTGATGTTGTGCTGGCAGTGGCATGATGTAAGAAGTATTAGCACGTAGGACACAGGTGAGTCTAATACCTAAGGATATACAATACTAACTCCAGGAGAGAGTCCAGCAGCTTTCCTGCTGCAGCTTGCACTTCAGTGCAAAGAACTGACAGGGAGAGAGAACTGTTTGCTCTCTTATGGAAGAGAGCAAACAGAGTCCTAAAAAAATTTTCAAAAGGTGAAATGGGGTCATAAATTTGTTGTTTGCAGTACATTTAGGAGTTTCTTGAAGTAATTTGTCAATTGAGGTAAATTTAGGAGTTTTTCACAGTACTGAAATGGGCTAAAAGTATAAGTAGCTCTGATTTTGTTTTCTTCTGTTCTTCTGTCATTAAATGCATCTAAACTGCCTTTCACTGGAAATATATATGACATATAGGTAGAGAACCTTTGCAGTTCAATACTAAAATTTACAGTCTCCTGGTTTTGGTTGTTATTCTTTATTTCGAGGTGTGTGTTTAGTTGGCTGGGTTGGGTTTTTTTTTCCCCTCCACAGTACCACCTGTGAGCACTTAGGCATTCTCTCATGTTTTTCTTGTGCAGAACACTGACAGAATTCACACTTAACAGAAGTGTTCACAAAGCAACATTAATATACAGCAACAGAATAATTTTGCAATTAAATATTTGTATGATAATTACTAATTCAGTGCTGAGAAGTTTAATATTAATGAAGTTCTAACAATCTAGATGCATTAATGTATGTTTACTAATGGAAAAACACTTTTCTAATGTATAAGTTTTAAATCAATTCAAAATGCACTGTGACAAATAGAATATTATGTTTCCAACTTTAAAAATAAATTACTTTGATCTGTTGCAAACATTATGTTTTAGTGATACATTCAACAACACACAACTTCTTAGAACAATTTTGTTTTATTAAAAGTTGAGTGAAAAAACAGTTGACGGTTTTGATGGAGTACTTGGCTAGGACCCCTGACAAATTGTGGATGACACCTGCTTATTTTAAGCCAGACAGCCAAGCATGATGTAAGATATAACAGTGTTATTTTTCAATTTTTTTTTGTAAGAAGGAAGGACCTGCATATCTCAGTAGCAATTAAAGGGAAAAGAAAAATAATCCTACAAGATAGTGTCACTCCTGTCTTTTTCAATTTTACACCACAACCCTTACTCTAATCACCAAATGTCAGTAGAGGAATAAATGATGACAAGCATCCTCGTCATCAGGTCCTCCATAGTAGCTTTAAAGAGGCTTAAGACTTGACATCAGCTAAAGGGTTTATGTATTTCATACTCATGCTTGCAAGAATCCCTTTAGCTAGGCTTTTAGGGGTCCTTCACTCCAGTTAAAAATACTTATTTAAACAACTGTAGTTTCTGAGCTGACAATTCCCAAAGGCATATCCATACTATTTAGAGAGATGAAAAACTGAGCTCCAGAACTATTCCTTTTTCTGACTCTCAGAAGCAGTTTCATGTTATTCATACATTGCTACTACAAAGCAATCTGGTGGTTTTGGTATCAATGAACTCTTGCTAAATTCTTCAATGCTGAATTTTCTTAGCACTATAGCAAGAAAGGAGGCCTTATTCTGTTTTTTTTTTTCTATCTCCTAATTACTTTGTATATACATATACACATTCACTGGATTCAGCATTTTTTCCATGTTCACCAAGTGTGATCATAGGATTGCATCATTCAAAAGAAAAGGGTTCGTATGATTAAAAAAACACAAAGCTGAAGTTTATAATGTGATAGTAGAACAGTAACCAAATTTCCTGGTTTAGTCATAGAAGTGGATGGTGCCAGACTCTTTTCAGTGGTACCCAGTGACAGAACAAGGAGCAATGGCCATAAACTAAACCACAAGGAGTTCCACCTCCATGTGAGGAAGAATGTTGAGGGTGGCAGAGCACCAGAACAGGGAGGCCATGGAGTCTCCCTCTCTGGAGACATTCCAAACCCACCTGGAAATGTCCCTGTGTCACTGTTCTAGGTGACCCTGCCTTGGCAGGGGTGTTGGACTAGATGATGTCCAGAACTCTCTTCTAACCCTTCAGTGAGTCAGTGAAGTGAAATCCAAATATCTGCCAAATGTCTGGAGCTCCCAGTGAGGTCTGGATTAATGGAACAGCATTTTTTCAAGATGCTGTTGGCAAAATCCTGACAAGGATGGAAAATGTCTCATACCTTGAATCAGAGCTTCACAGTAGTTGATTTCTGGGTGAAACCTGTATTCAACAGTTCTCAAATGAAAACTGAAGCAACTTGGATTTTCCCTAAGGCATAATTTTCAAACATTTTTAGACTTCCCTCACGTCTTCTTTTCTGTGGCACTTTATGTCTCTTCTGCTCTTCCCCAATGTGCATATATCCTAAGTCCTCTAGCCTATCCCAAATTTCTGTCTTCCTCAGCTACAGCTACTCATACTGTTTATTCTTCACAATGTTTATTCCTTTACCCATAAAGAAAATGCACTCTTTCCTCACAGAGAAACAGTTTATACAGTCCAAATCTTACAGCTGCTTGTTGCAATTTCATTAGCTCAAAGGAAATGCCACATTCTTCAAGGGGCTGCTGAGCAGAAAGCTTAAGGAGTGTGGAAAGCATGAAAGGCAGAGAAAAGCCTCGGTAGAATTTCTTGGGGTACACCATGGAAGGAGGTATTGGCTATTCCCCTCTCCAAAAAGGCCTCACTCCAATTTACATGATTTTTTCTTGTTTCTACGGACAGGAAGTGTATCCAGGAATTAGTAGGGCAAAAAGAATTCCAGACACACTCACCTGTGCTTTCTGCACTCTTTATGGTTGTTCCCATTGACTTACTAAATTGTCTTTATTGACAAAATTCCCTAAATGCTTATCTCAGGATAACTTTATCAATTCAGGAACTGCTTCACAGAAAAAAATATTTTATGTCTACTGTGAACTCCCCTCCTCCCAATGCTGTCTAAACGCCAGAAGTTGTTTAAAGAATCTCTACAGTGTTCAATTCCTGATCAGTAAGAGTTCAATGGTCTGGAAAATAAGGAAGAGAGTGTCAGAAGGAGTTTCTGGGATGCTTTTACAAAAGCCATGTGTTCAGCACTGTGCTGGAGCCAGGAACAACCTATCAGTCCTGAAGCAGCTTTCTCAGACACAAACTTTATTACACAAAACCTTCAGGATTCTAACAAAGCTTTTGTATTCTGAAAGTCTATGATGTGGTCATGCACCAAATTTGTACCTGGACAAACAATTTCAGATTTCCTTCAAGATGAGAGAAAACAAGTGAGATGTTTTGATTGAACTGAACATATAATTAAAACACAATTTTGGATCTAGAATTCAACTATGAAATCTACATAGATTTTGCTCAGGTTGGAGGGGTGCATATAAAAAAAGGTAGGTTTGAGTTACTCTCTTGTCTGTATTTTATCTGTGCAGCAACATATGGAATTTTCTACTGTTGATAGCTCTGGCATACACAGTTACTATTGGCAAAGCAATGATTTAAAACTGAGAAAGGAATGCAAAAATTTGCCAAAGGATAATATAAAATATGCAGATAAGACCTTGGTCCATCTCACACAATTACGGTAAATACAATCTTCCAAGGGGATTAATATGGGTTTATCATCCAGTCCCATGGCAAAACATAGAAAATGTTCAACGCAAGAAGAAAAAAATATATCGAGAACTTCTGGAGTAAACAGTGTCTTGTTTTAGCCTGGTGCTTACACTGTCTGAATGTTGATATACTGCTGCAGCACTAGGGCTCATCCATCTTTGGATTAGCACTAAAGAAAATGCCTTAGTTTGACAGGTGTAAGTGAGCTTTGTGCTTTTTCTGTTTTATTCACAGCTGGTTAGGTGTACAGGTCACGTTCCAGCCTCATTAGCGAATGGTGGCAACTGAAGTCTAGTTATTAATTCTCCAACTTGCAAGTTGTTAGCAACTGAAGAGAATAATATTGACATAATGTTGGCTGAACCAGAGATTTCTGAAGTAGGATCTTTATTTTTGTTTCTTGATGAAAAATATCTTGTTAGGAAAAAAAAGTGACTGCTTAGTGCTATACAGGTTCACATATACCAACACTACAACTGGTATGTTAAAAACAGGAAAAGCTATATGCCTGAATGTTTCTATTCTGAGTCTTTTTTTGGAATTTGTTCAAAGCTTCTGAAAATTTGCTGGCCTGATTACACTTCCTGTTCTCCCTGGGAAGTGAATTTTTTCAAGAGTGCAAAGGTACTTGTTAGCTTAAAATATGAAAATATCTTGCTTTTGCAAGATGTAATCTTCATCTTAGATATTCTGAAATACTTCAACATTCTTAGTCTTCTACCAGCAGAAGTATTGTGTTCATTCTGCATCATTACTTGGTCAAGACTTTCAGGGAACAACTATGAATTTTCACATTTTCCTAATGTATGACAAAATATATATTTGAGGAGGGCATGAGAGATGGAAAATCATCACTGTTAAGATGTCTCTAATGTGCTCATGATCACAATACCCTGGCATGTTAATTAAATTAACTGAAGCCTAATTCAAGTAATACACTTTTTTCATCCTTCTAATTACAATAGCATGACTTTTATTTGTGTCTTTTGCATCTGTTTGTGTACACATAATCATTACTGTTTCTGTCAGTAATGAAGACATAATTTACAGAAATAAGCTAAGATTGACTTTTGTCCCCAGTAATGCAATTAAAGCCCAGAACTAAATGAAATAAAACATTATGTTGCATGACAGGACAGCATCTGTTTTCTCCTGTAGTTACTACTAAAATGTAAAGGGAATTTTGTATGCTATTTTCTCAATCTCTTCATTGTCTTATGAATGCTATTCAAATGTATTTTCTTTTTGTAATCCTAAAATTTGACCTCTCCTTATCAAAAGTCTGTAAAATTAGCATTGTGGCTTACCTTTTGATTCTTGGAAAAGCCAGTGAAATGAATCTCTGGCTATTCGTGGGTACACATGTTGCTTTTCTTGTTGTGATTGTACTCTGAACTACTGAGTTGAAGGAATATTGAAATGTCAGCATGCTTCTTGCCTATAAATAAAAAACAGGCATGTAGAATGAGTGGTGTCAAGAAGGGAATGACAAATAATGTCCAGATATAACCCTATATTTCTTGTGTATAGCCCCCTTACAGACCTATCCAATATTGATATACAATTTCTGCAGTGTAATCCAAATCACACTCAAAGGATGAACAATTTTTATTACCATTCATCTTTGTCAGATCATTTGAACAGCACATGTAACTGAACTCTGCAAGAGGCAATCTTTTTCTGTGCAAAGTGATATCAGAATACAAACAGTAAGCCAAGAAGAAAAAGGAAAAACAGAAGTTGACAGCACTCCTAAGAAAGAAAACCAAATAGAGTCTATTGAACTAAGTAAAAACCTTTTAAAATTATGTCTATTGGATTTAATTTTTGATTTGCCAATGTCTTCTTTCCAGAGTCCTGTAAAATGAATCCTTTTATATTGAAAATATTGATTAAAAGGCCTCCCAGTTGTCATAGTTCCTCTGTCTTCACTCAGCCTGGCTAATACACACATGCTACTTGAGAGTTTATTTCAAGCAGGAAATCCTGAGGTTAGCAGAAATATCACTTTCATTAAAGGCTAGTGAGAAATCAGGAGAAATGGTAGAATCAGAAATGAGTATTCAGGAAAAATGATAGAATCAGAAACCATCTAGAGGAACTGTCTTGTATAATTGGTGAAGGACTGTGACATGATCACAATGAGGAAAAGCAGTTGGAAGTGAGAGAGACAGAAAGCAAGGGGTGGCAGTAGGAAAGTGAGGATTAGAACAAACTGCTATACATTTTATTTTATTTCTGGCTTCTAAATGCCCCAAGCATCTCCTGATGATTCACATGTTAATCCAGGAAATTAAAATAATGAAAAGACACACTGAGATGTTACTTCACAGAAATTCTGGCCTTGCATTTGATATCATAGTTCTCTGTTTGTGCCATCAACTATATATTTGAATAATTCCTTACTTTTCTCCTGGCTATGTTACTTTTTTTGTTGGCTACAATAAAAAATTGTGTTTGTGTATTTGTTCTTTGTATAATAAATAATCTTGCACATTTATGATGAACCCACATGGTCTACAATAACCCAGACTCTGATCACAAGAAGGTCTGTGTACGTTTCACCACAGCCTCTGGTGTCATGTTTTCTCCATTTCTCGTATTAGTCTTGGGAGCAAGTTCAGTGATGAACAGGCACAGTGACAACAGAGATGTATCTGCACAGAGCTTCCAGGTGAGTGAGCCTCACTGAAATACCTTAGGGCATTGCAATAGGATTGAAGTAGTTCTTCTGCACTTCAAATGTCTTCAACTGTGCTCTGCTCACCTTATACTCATTAAGATAGCTGGAGTGTTCTGCAAGGAGAAGTCCTTTTTGGTGGTGGTATAAGGAATATAAAGGCTGTTTATCCAAAGGCCTCTTGCAGAACATGGCAAACAAGAGCTGTCAGAGCCAGAATCTCAGCACCAGTCGGAAGTCAGTTCAGACTGCTGAGCAACCCAGAATCTGAGGAGTACAAAGATGGTTTAAAGGCAGTCTTGCTTATCCTCCCCTAAGGCTGTGAATTCAGTTCTCCTTCTTCTACATATGCAATGTAAAATTTCTCCTGTAGCCCTGCTGCATTGTTTACTTAATTTGTCAGGTTCTTTTCTACATAAGAATTGGGTTTCCTCACTTAAAAAAACAGTACAAATAGGAATGCTTTTCCTGTATTGTAAACAGGCACAGAAGCCCGGCACAGGTAGTTCTTTACATTTGTTTTAATCTCTGTCATCAGAAGAGGACACATACTCCAAAGAGTTACAATCAGTCTTTCTACAAACTTCAGCTGGTTTTGGGTCAGGCATGTAAATCCTCACATTATCCACAAAACATGTACAATGTTGAAGTAACTCAATGGAAAATGACATGTTTTCCAAACCTGCAGACTGATTTGATGTGATCACAGTTGTGAGGCAATAGGGCCATTCCATTTCAGTTCTTTGCCTCTCTTCTAACAAACAACAGGGCTGCCAATTTCTGCCAGCTGTGGGAAATTCTGAGATATGAATATTTATCCATTGGGATGGGAAATGAGAATAATAAAGGATGATGTTTCAAAAGGTTGTATTTTGAAGGGAAAAAAAAGAACACCCACATAATTTTGTGGCAGTTTGTTAAATATAAGACTGAAGAAAAATCAAGCCAGCTTCTTAAAGCTGGCACTGTGAAAGTGGCTAGCTTCTTGAGCCTTATATTTAATATACTGCTCACAGAATTTATCACATCCAATTCTTTTATGACAGTCAGTATAACTTCATGTTTGTGTGTGATTGAGAACTATATCAAAATGTGTTCCCGAAGTGTTGCATTGTATTGAGGCATTTTTCTCTTTACACTTCAGTAAGTTTACTACTGTGTGTACAGTGTCCCCAAAATATCTTTTATAAATAACAGTATTGGAGATTCACCACTGCCTGGAGGTTGTGCTAGATTCCATGCATATTCAGGCTAAGAGTTTTGCAGTCAAGCCAACAGGAAAAGAAATGGTAGCCTTATAGACATGACATGAAATAGTACAAATAGTACACATAATTAAACAAAGCAGGAGAATCAGGAGAGAAGATTATTTCAATGCAAAACTTGATCTGAGGTGAGAGAGAGCAGAGCACTGGGCAGCTCATGGGGATAATACCTTCAGTATCTCTTAGGGTTGTGTCCTTGTTTGGATTGGACCATGACTTCCACTGTTTTGCAAGGGTGGTAGCAGGTGTCCAGCACCCTCATTTTAATCTGCTCATCCCCACTAAAACAGAGTATTAGTGAGGAGGAAGTGCTGTGAGGAGCTATGTCTAGTGAAATAAAGTGAGCTAGAGTAGCTGAGCTGAAGAATTTATTAGTGTGATTATCCTGACACAAAGAGTTTCCAACTCATATTGGACAGTTTAGAGGCACTGTTCCTACACTGAGTAGTTTATTATCCAAACAAATATGTAAAAAAGACCAACAAAACCCTAAGCAGTAACACCAAAAAGAAAACAAACAAGCAAACAAGTGACAAAAAAGACAAGAGGAGGGAAATATAATGCATGAGGGAACTGAAATACAGGAAAGTGAAACAGCATTTCACTAGGAATGGGAGAAGTGGATAATTAACTCAGCCTCTCTAAGGCTCTACTCCTTGCTAGTTCAATGATGCTACCCAGCATCTTTAGTGGCAAAGGTCAGGAAGACTGGGAAATCTACTTTTGGGCACTTTCTGTGTTGCCACAACAGGATTCTGGATATAACTAAATCACCTGGACACTATGATAAGATAAATACACTGAATCTGTTTAACTGACTGATTTCTATTAAACAGAACAAGAGAAAAGAAATGTAAGGTAAAAGCTATTATTTATATTTTCATGTCTTGACAATAAGGTTAATTTGGTTTTATAGGCCTTTTCTCCTTTTGATTAATTTAGATACACACAGAAGAAAAAGTCTCTTTCTAAGACATTTTTACATTCCCAAAATATTGAGGGCATATTATTTTGTTTAAAAAAAAAAACATATCAGTTTGGGCCACCTATGGTCTCAGAAGCAGAACCAAACCAGACAGGTGAAAAGTGTGCAATTAAATACAAGTTTGTTATGTGATGCCATTGTAAAACCAAAGAAACAGTGGCATTCTGAGAATAGCCATGGCTCATATTTGGAATTCAGCAGAATAAATAATCTCCTATAGAGTCCTGTTGCAGCCTTATTGCAGCCATATCTGGAATGTGGTGCACTGGCATTTCTAACCATTTAGGAATAATGCTGGAGAAAAATGATGGTAGATGGTGACAAAGTTTTCCAAAAGTTTTAGGGGAAAAAATACAACACACAACACTTTGTACAAAATGGACATTTTAGGAGCTCCACGTGCAGGAAATAGTTCCGTTTATTACAGCAGCTCAAAAACAGTGTTAACTGCAGTTCAATTCACCTTCATGAACCAATAGTTAAATTAATTATTGCAAATTATTGCTAACCTGGCTTTTGCTAGCTCTGTGTCTCTGCATACGTATTTTGATGAGCATCTGCCTGACACACTGCCACCCAACAGAAAGTGTGTTGATATTTTTTCACTTTATACTGCTCTAATTCTCACTCTAGCCTGGCTGGTAGATTTGAGCCTTTCAGCTGCATGTGTTAGGTGTCAAAGACTGCAGCACTGCAGCACTTTGTAGATTTTTACGTGGCACCGATGGTAGCTGGGGACCTTGGTGCTTCTGCTGCAACAAATAAACTACAGAGAGAGATCTTGTGCTGCCTGCATCGTGCTTCAGGCAAACTCACTCTCTTTTGCATTCCAGCCTCTGGCTGTTTGGTCAGCATCCTTGTTCTTTGAAAATGCAATTATCTTTCAATATTGTCACTTGGAACTTCAGCGTATGGTTTTAAGTCACACCACTTCTGTTGCTCTTGCTTGCAGTGACTGCTGTAGAAATACTTCAGAAAATGAGGTAATCTTATATCTCCTTTTACACTGGTTTATTTCCTATACCCAAGATGTTTCTTGTCCAACTTCTTTCTGAGAACCTAATTTATATTTTTTTATGATCTCCCCTTCTCTCTTAAGCTTCTATTCATAGTAACATTTTCTTGTAATATTCCTAAATGGGGGGATATAACTGTGGCATTGAGAACCTCTTAATATATATAACAGTTTGGATTATTAGGATATAGGGATGATTACCTTCTTGGTAGAACTAATTAGCACTTTTAACAGCTGGCTCTGTTTAGAAGACAAAGTTGCCTTTTGACTGAAGATCCTGGAAAATACCATTCTAAGAAGATTTGTCCCTTCTTATAATATTAACCTACATTAACAAAATATATTAAAATGCTGAAGAGAGTGTCTGGAACAATGCTACTAACATGGCCAAAGGTCAGCACCTGTTTCAGTTTAATGAAACTGAATCAATGAAAACTGTACAATGGATTTTTATTTTAGTAAGAGCAAGCTGTTTAATTTTTAATAATCCTTCTTCCTCTCTGCCCTCCAGCAAATCTAGGACTGCATACAGGAGAATATTCAAAGCAAAACACCTATTAAAACTTCTGAACTTCTTTCCCATCTACTGGGCTTCTCTGGCCAATAAGACCTCTTTTATTCACTTGAATGAATGACTTTGCTTTGGACTCAGGTTTTCAGATCACTTTCAAACAGTAGGCATTATTTATATAGAAAATAGTATAATTTTGAAGCCCTTACAATATTTTAGGTAGTAACTGACGGTCACTGACAAGTCATAACCAGGGACTGTGTTCTTTAAAAGTTAACATCTCCAAGAAATTAGATCTCCATCAACCTTGGAGTTTTTCTCTTAACTTGGGTGTGCTAAAAATGAAGGCAGGGACACATCTCTTGTTCCACTGTCTGAATGGAAACATGCAAAATTGCCCAAGGGTGAGGAATAATAGTACACACATATGAAGTGCCACTCCTACACTTTTGAACATGACTTTTGGCTACGAAAGGTCTTGACACTGGTAGGACTCAAGTAAAAGTGCTTACAGGCAGACAAATCTACAACTTCCTCACAGTACTCTACTCACAGGCAGATCTGTTAAATTTCAATCCTCTCCGTTTTCAGATGCAGCCAAGAAATCAGTGACTTATATAATAACTTACTAGGCAGCATATTCTAACCTTGTGTAAGTGAAACCATTGTTAAGAAAAGTTTAATACCCCTTTAACTGGCTTATAAACTACCATGTATGGCTACATATAAATGTCTGCTCTTAAAACCCTTGATTCACTTCTGTGACTTATTTGTTGCACAGATTCAAAATCATCAAAACTTCATACTTATGAAGGATACCAGACATGGGTCAGTCAAAGTGTGTACTTGTTTTCCTAGCCAGGGTATTTTGAAAGCATTATCCTTTTGCTTTCCCTTGAAAATTTAACTCAAATTAGCATTATTTTAGACAGCCAGGACAAGCAGGGTCTATATTAGGGCACTACAGGTTACACATTATTAATGATAAAAAAATTCTTTGTAACGTATTTAAGATATCAGTCTGGTAGATGACTACACATGCTATGGTAGATTTTTCCTTTGTCCTCTTTTAAGGTATTCATATTCGCGTTGTAGGACATGAAGCCCAGATGTTCTCTCACTCATTCCCAGAAACTCCTGCAGTACAACTTACTCCAGTGGAACTAAAGCTGTAGTTTATGTGCACGGCCATAGAGTGGCAGCCTAGTAACAACAACCACAACAAAAAGCACTTGCTGTTACAAGAAGTGGGTGTTTCCTAAGGGTTTAACATTTCAGAGGGGTTTCTAAACACTAGAGAGAAAAATTCAGGAGGCATGACTACTCCCTGGAGGGGGGAGTAGTGGGGAAGGGGAGGGGGAGATCTGGCCTTGATAAAAGCTCAATACTAAGGGGAGGGAGGGGAAAGAGGTTGAAAATTAGATGGCAAAGGGGGTCAGATTACATGCCTGTATGAGCAAAGCTGATCAAAGAGTAAGAAATGAAGTATTCGATTTATGTCTTAAAAATCAAATGCTTTTTCTTCCCTTTGATACAGGCAGTTAAGCATTTCCATCATCTGTGGAGGAAACCAGTGGAAAAGCTAACATTAATGCAAGCTAATTTTTAGTTAAGCAGTTTCACAGACTTTTCATTGATAAAAATACAGCTCAAAAAGCCTCTGAATATTCACCCAGCATTGCAAATCCAAAATGTCAAAGAACAGAATTTCATTGTTCTGTTTTTCGCCATAGAGTTTTGCGTGTGACATAAGAACAATTAGATCTCTCTGCATTAAGCTTTATTTTTATGTGGAATTAAGTGGGTTTAGCAATTTCAAGCACCCTTGAAACAGTATGTAAAAAAATCACCGAGGCTGAGCTTTCTTTGCATTTATTTAAATGAAAATTAGGATTAACTCCATTAATGCTGGTGGAGTTTCAACAGCATGAAATTAGTGTGAGAAAAGCATTAGCCACAGCAACTTTTAAAGAAGTTAGCTCCCAATGCTACTAAATTATACAGCTCATTATCCTTAAAACCAAAATTATTTTATATGAACCATTTATAATTTTACTTCAAATAGCTGCAATTATCAAATTTAGTTATTACACAATAAATATCTTCATGCTGCAATTCCTCATATTTGTTTCTGTGATGTCCACACATTTTACTATTACTGGAAACCAGAAGTAATACAAAATTGAGAAAAGTGGAGAGATAAATGCCAGCCAATTAGTAATCAAATATTGGCTGCACTATACTTTAAAGTTAACAACTTTGACTTCAGCAAGATTGAAGATTATCTAGCAGACTGAGATAAAAATTGGAAACTAAAGAGTACCCTCACACAAAGTTGAGGAAGCCTTTGCTGGCAAACTCATGTTCCTTCAAATTACCACATATCCCTTTTACCCACACATATCCATCTGACTTACTTGGCTGAACATTCAATGATTGAAGTTCAGAGAACTGGTAAATACAATACTTCCCAGAACTGTAACAGTTATTTGCAATAAATTGATGTTTCTAAAGAATTAAAAAGATAGTGGGAACCTCCAACCTTCTCAATATTCTCCTGGTTATCAAAACAAAGCCAACATCTTCTTTTCTCCAACTTCTACATCATTACCTCTTAGCCTGTTGATACTTTCATGTTTTTAATGTGAAAAGAGATGAAAGTCAAGTAAGCAATAATGGCTCACAAAGTGAGCCACACATGGGTTTGTCCAGCCTGATATCCCATCTTCTGCAATAGCAAATTGTCCATGCTTCCAGGAAAGGTATGAAAATAGCTTGAGCAACCTCTTTCTTCAGCAGCAAGGTGTTCAGAAACTTTCTGAGCCAAGGAAGTGTCAGAAGTACTTTTTTTCCATATCAATTATAATCAGTGAGACTTGTCCTCCATTTTATTTACTCCACTTTGATCCTGAGACCTCCTCCTAGGCTTCAGTTACTATCCCTCACACTACCACTATCCCCTCCTTGCTCACGTGCTTTAAACCTGCAACCAGATCTCTTCATTGGCAGCACTCTAGTGCTTATGATATGGTAATAATGGTGCCACAGACTCTACTGACTGAAATTAAGGGAATAAACATCAAAAGGCCTCAGGAAACTATCTAGGATCAATGGTACAAAATCCAGCTAGCTGTCACTTACTAGCAGGGCCCTCAGGTAGAGCTGGATACTGGAGTCAATACTGTATAATATCTTTAACAAAGACCCAGATGATGGGATGGATTGTATGTATAGCATACAATATGTAAGTGATACCAAACTGGAGGGCATGGCTAGAGAGCAGGGCTGCTATTCAGAAGGGCCTCTGTATCATGATTGAATGGGCTGATGGTCACCTCATAAAGTTTAACTAGGGAAATGCAAATCCTGTGTCAGGGATGGAATGACTTCATGCAATAGGACAGGCTAGAAGTCAGATGGGTAAAGAACAGCTCCACATAAAAGGATTTGGAGATACTGGTGGAGTTTGTTTGAAATTGAGTTGAATGTAAGCTGGCAGCATGCCCTTATTTTTTATTGAAGGTGCAGAGTGATAGGACAAGAGGCAATGGGAGTAAGTTAGAAAACAGGAATTCCCATGAGGCATCAGAAACAACTTTGTTACCATGAGGGAAGTCCAGTACTGGAAAAATGGCCCAGAGAAGTTGTGGAATCTCCATTCTTAGAAACTTTTGAAGCATTTAGATCTGGGCTGGAAAAAGCCCCGAGCAACCAGGTTTAGTTGGTCCTGCTCTGAGCAAGGTCTTAACCAAGGTGGCTTCCAGAGATCTCTTCCATCGTGAATGATTCTGTTTCTGTGAGTCCCTGGTTGTTACAATTGAACCAGAAGAAGGTGAGGAATAAGGTGGGGAACACACGAAGGATGTGGGTGGACCTGTTGGAGTGAGTCCAGAGGAGTGCCATGGAATGATCATATGGCTGGAGCACTACTCCTAGGAAGAAAGGCTGGGAGAGAATTTGGGTTCTTTGACTTGGAGAAGAGAAGGCTCCATGGAGACTTTATAGCAGCCTTTCAGTACCAAAGAAAGGCCTGCAAGAAAGCTGGAGAGGAACTTTCTATATGGGCATTTATAGGACAAGGGGGAAAGGCTTTAAACCGAGAGAAGGTAGATCGATATTTGATTCGATTAGAAATTAGGAAGAAATTCTTTACTGTGAGGGTGGTAAGGCACTGGAACAGGTCACCCAGAGCAGCTGTTGCTGCCCCTTCCCTGGAAGTGTTCAAGACCATTGGACTGGGCTTTGAGCAACCTGGTCTAATGGAAGGTGTCGCTGCCCTTGGCAGAGGGGTTGGAACTTTTAAGGTCCTTTCCAACACAAACCATTATATATTCCATGATTCCCAGAGAGAGCAATTTCTTTCAAAAGAAGACAACTTGTGAGTTCCCGCTAGGAACAGATTAACTACCAGAAATTATTTTCTGAAGAGTCTAGGATTCAGTAACAGAGCTAGTTTCAAAGAAATCTGGTTTTGCCATTTTAAATAACCATGCAGTATACAACTATAGCCCTTCAGTAGCCCAGTCATCTTCAGAAGAAGTCTATAAACTTCAATTCTGTTTTCATTTCTATTTTATTATTTATTATTATCATATATTCCTGGATACAGTTGCAAACCCAGTAAGTAAATTCCATTTGACTTTGCAGACTACAATCAAAAAGTGAACCATTCCAGTTCATTCTCCTACTTTTTCCCTACAACTATATACAACTTTCCCATGTTATTTTCATGAAATTAGCAAGTTACACATGTCCAGCTGATGAAGAATTTATTTTGCATCTTTTTGAAATTTGTACCAGAGCTTTGATTAATTTATCATGTAGGAATGCCAGCATAGGAATACTTGCAGAGAGATACCTATTTTGTCTGCTCTCTCAGGTTTAAGGAGATATTAATGGAATTGGAATTCTGAGGCATTTATTAGATTGCCTTTTCTTGCTTTCTGTGCATGACAACTATCCAGTGCAGTCACACTTAAAAAATTCTGTGTATAGTCATACATATATATACACACACTCTCACACATTTATACTCTTCTTACACATATATGGAATAAGGTATCCTGGATCCAATAATAATTAACTAAAAGAAAAATCTTACAGGCTTAGGTTCTCAAATAAGCCACAGATTTTCCTTTTAATAAGATACAGACTGAGACTGTGCAAGCACTTGGAATATAATGGGATTTCTACTCGTATGAATAATGCAGAATAGATGCTAGAGGACTTCAAACTTTAACACTACTCAGAGTCATCATTTGGCAGGTGAGATATTTCCCACAGGTCACACAGTTCTACATATTTATTCCTACTGATTTCAATAATCTCTGCTCTGGAAAGCCAAACTCCTCTACTAGAGCGTCTCCTCCCATCTGATGCAGATAACTCCAGCAATAAGCCTCTAGTGACTGGAACAGATGTTTCTGTTTATTTAATTTATTTATTTTACTAATACACAGCTGCCAGGGCAAACAAATAAAAAACGTTGAATTCCATCAGGATTGCAATTTCCAGTGACTACATCTTGAAGGACAATCTCTAAAATTGTTATTTTTTTAAAACAAGGGTGTCAAGCTTGAACTTAAATAATCATTTTGATAAAGAATCTCAAGATACTAGTATCTGGTAGCTTACATTCTAAATATATGAGTTCTTGGTCGTGCAAACTGATTTCACAGAGACAAGTGTATACAACTCATGTTCTACATTTAGGGCACATTTCATGAACTGTAACAGTCCAAATTCAAAATTAATAACATCTTAATATATCATCCAAATTATTTCGTATAGTAACTATGCATTGTTTGCATTTGTATTGGTAAATGGCAAGTTTCCCTTAATGCAAGTAAAATACTACAGAATCTCATTTTGGGGAGAGAAATATAAGGAAGTAATATAAGCAAGAGGGAAAAAAATCAACAGAAATACCGAAAAAGGCAGCAGAAAGACAAATTCCCTTGAATTCTGAATATTTCTGGTTCTCTATTTTGCCTTCAGCAAGACAGTTAATGGCCAGATTTCCACCAGCAGTGGCAGTGCCTAACTTTCAGGTGCTGGAGTGAGGTTCACCCCTGAGCTACGTGTCCCTCATGGAGTGTAGCCCCTACACAGTCCATCCAACAAGTGCCACTGAGCAGGGAGCTACTCTGGGCCAGCTAAATGGCTGTGTCATACAGAGCATGTAACTGCAGTTCTGTACTCCCTGGAGATTAAGGGTACAAATTAGGGCTGCAAATGAATTTTTTTTTTTTATTTAGAGAGCATCCAGAGTCTAGAAACTGCTCTCAGAAAGAACAGAAGGAAGCTTCCTTCAGAACATATCTGCCAAGGAGCTGCTGTTGGCTCTAGATATAGTAAATTGATAGATCATTTGCCTGCAGTATAAAAGATCAGGATTTAATTTTAACTCAGCCAAAAAATTTAAAACTCACCTTCTCTTCTCTGCATCAATATTTCTTACCCATCAGTTTATGCAAAGTGGGAAATCAGGGAGTCTTTTGGACTGGAGTACTATGCTGCAAAGAGCACAATACTGGAAGACCAAGCAAGAGGAGGATGATTGTATCAGCTGGCAATTAGAGAACTGCTGAGAATTAGGAACTAATTCTCAAAGGGTGAGAAAGAGACTTGGAACTCGGTCTTTGCATTTTATCCAATGATTTTAAAATGCAAAGGGTTATGAGTGCTTCTCACCTGCTAGATGCTTTTGAAAAAATCCCAACAGGATTTTATTTCAAATAATTTAGGCACCTACCAATGCAGATATTTGACCCCCAAATCTCCAACAGCCACTGACCTCTAATTCAGCAAATTTATGAGAATTTTAGTAAACTTCCTATTGAATACCTTGCAGAACAAGGAGGGACCTTAAAATATGGGGTTTTACATGTGTGATTTGGCTGGTAGTCATTCTGGAGGCTTTGTCTCTCTCCAGCTGTCTACTCTGAGAGTTTAAAGTGTTTAACTGCACACAAAGATGGGTGCTCAGCTTTTCTCTTCAACTAAGTATTTAATTGGCATAAATCAAATTACTGGCAAAAAAAGTTAAAAACAATTTTTCAAAAGATTAAGTAAAACCTTCTATCAATTAAGTATTTTATACTTAAGATTCTTAACTCTTGTCACCCACAAACTCTGAAGAAAAGTTAAGCTACAACGCAAAACATTAAAACCAACTCAGTTTTCTGGAAATAAACTTTTATTTTCTGTTCCTCCTATGCAAGAAATGCAAGGCATTTACTTCTGTCTCTTAGTCTCTCTGTAGAAAGTATCAGCTACTGGCCATGCAAAGTATCTGAAAATGGTGAAGAATCACTTGACTCCAGACCAAAGCAAGGAACAAGAAAGTCCTTACAGAGAAACAAAACATTACTAACAACTACTCTCTGATTTTTAGATTTTTTTGCCTTGCAGCTGAATGGTTCATCTCCTGTCTAGCATTAGCCTATTCACAGAGAAAATCAGCATTCATATACTCACACAAGAATGCCTCTTAATAATATTTCATTGTATGTCAAGTAATATAAGAGAGACATGCCAGCTTATATGAACTTCCATTGCCTGTTTGTCTCTGCATCTTCCCAGGCATGCAGTTGCACAGACATTGTATTCAGAGAGCAGGGGGCTTGTATAGTATGACTATTTTTCCTTCCCTCAGTTTCCAGCAGATGAAAATTTATATTAGCTCAGGGAAAAAAAAAAAAAATTAAAATGGCAAAATTCCAGTATGTCTGATTTCACATTTGGTAGATAGGCTTTGTGTAACTCAGACTGTGGGATTTGGGATTTTCCCATATCACAGGTAACCTATTCCTCATTGTCAGTAGCTCAGTGATTAGTCTATCAGGAGGACAAAGTAGAAGGTTTTATGAAAGCAGAGAGAGGTGTGACTTTGGAAAGGCAATATAATGGTGAATACTAAGGGAGATGTTATGAAAACAGAGAACACTGTGTAGGTATTAATAAGCAAGTGCTTCTCTAGGGGATCTCCACAGATTGCATCATAATTAGCTAGGAAGAAACCTTGTATTTGACCCAGTGTGCAGCACTGCTGTTGTGGCCTACTAAATTTTCCCTGCAGGTGAACAATCAACATTATTTTTTTTTTTACAAATCTGAAACAATTAAATTATTAAATTCAGGTTTTCAGAGATGACTTTTGAGGGGATAGTGTTAGAAAACATGGATGTTTTTCACTATTGATTCTGATGTGACACAGATACAGAGAAGTAGCTTTGGCTCTATTTGCCCAAATGCCATGTTTGCTATAATCACAGTTTTTTAACCAGAACAGCAGAGTAATGCTGATAACCTAATTTTCACTAAAAAATGTGTTATGTAGTTCTTGGACAAATCTCCCCCTGGACCGTGGAGTACAACTTGTAATTAGAAAAGGAGGACTGAGCCTTTATATGTCTACTGCTACGCAGCCTCTAGGGATATATTTTTGTTAAATATCCTCCAGCTGTATTCTTAAGGTAAGGGATTTGCTACGGTCTCTGGCAAAGATGGCTTAGCAAATCTGAAAGAAATCTATAAGAGACAGAAAAAGTTTCTATCCTGCAAATCTAGCAGTGTGTGGAGAAGGAAGGAGGTCTTGTCTTGTTTCTGCTAGAAGGAAAGATTTTTTCCTAAGTTGTCAGTTGCTTTCCTCCTCCCCAAAGACACAGTTTGAAGGATTTACAGCACAAGTCCAGGGTTCAGCTCTGTGTCTTTAAAGCACAAAGAGAATAGGTGAGCACCTAAAGAGGACATAGGCAAGTTCTCAGATAGTGGAATGGCAATTGTGTGCTTTGGGCACATAATCTTAAAAAAAAACCCCAAAACCCACCCTCACAAGCAATAGAATAGAGTACAATTGTTTCTAGATGACTATCTGTTAAAAGCTATTTTTTAAATCATACTTTCAGCTTCATATATTCTCTGTGCTAATTTATGGTGCCCCAGTTCATTCTTGCCCTCATGCTGCTCCCTCTCCTGTGCCAGAGTAAGGATTTATGTGGTGGCAGGTGAAGCAGATCAAAAACCTGATCCATGTTAAATTTAAGCACAAAAAAGGGGTGGTTAATCGTGGAACTGATCTCATTTATTAAACAGCTATATAGATCAGGGAAGATGGAAATGTAGGGAGGAACAGAATGGGTGGAGGAAGGAAGATTACTTCTTTTGCTAGCAGTGCTGACCTGTGACATTTTACAGTGCATGAGAAATTACAGACTGTGAGTGGACTGACTTTTGGAGCACAGTGAATTAACGTATTCTCAAAATTACTGTCAGGCCCTTACAATGGATCATAGATAACCAAATCTGGTTTTAAAGAGTGAAAATAATTTTATTAAAGGGGCATTATTATTTTGGTTTGTCTCATAAATCACTAACTTATAATAGTCATAGGTAAATCCCTTCAACTAAATCCTGTTATATAACTTTTCAAACAAATTTTCCTTTATTTAAAGAATTATCTTGAAACAGTTAAATCAATACATACCAATTATGATAGATTATGAAATCTTCAACTTTTTTTTTTGTTCATCAAAGTACAAACACTTAAAGGTAATGTAGTAATTTCCAATCTACATACATATTTGCATTAGTTACCAGTCCAGCCAAGTCTGGATTCTATCCATGTAAATGCAACATTTATCTGTCCTGTACTAATGATTTTAGGATGGTACTATATTGAAAATTGTGTGTTGCAGCAAAATATTTGTAAAATTATATCTCAAAAAAAGCTTGGGGACTATCTTTTAACATTAAGGGATGAATGTGGCTTATACCATTCAGATGAAATACAATTTAGGTAAAAGTAACCAAATGTTTTTTCATAGGCATTTAGAGTGCTTTCCTTTCTTAATGTGAAGGTTTTAAGGTTTGTGTAGAGAAAATTCTGAAGTACCTTTCTGAAGATTTAAAGCAAACTTTCTTTTTTCCTGTTGCTCAGAGAAGGTAAGGGATGATGGCTGTAGTAAAGCATATAGCATGACTTGGAAAATGCCTGTATTTCGATTTGTTCTTAAATGGGAAATATTTATCTTCTCATACCTTTCCTGGAAATCAGATCTCTTGCTAATAAGCAAATGTGGTATAGGTTTGTTTTACTGAGGTGGTACCTAGATCAAATCTAAGAAAAAATCTGTGTTAAATGGGGCAGTTCAGAGGTCACTTAATTTACAGTGAGCATTCTGGTTTGTTGACAGTAACTTGGGTTTCTTTAAATGAAACTATTTCTATCTTAGGGATTTTCTCTTTGTAGTGCACCTGTGACTAGTAATTGGAGAGCATAATTTAATTCTTTGCATAGAGTACACTCCTTTATGGACAAATGGATAAAATACATAACATGAAAAAATGGCATAGAAATCTACTGTAACAGAGCTCTTCTAAAAGCTATCTGGCTTACCTTTGTAGATACACTTGGTCATTTTTTGTCTGCAACAGAAAACATATTTCTGATGCTGCAGAGATGCCCTGGGTCACAGAAAGCAGAAACTTTCTGGAATTTCATTAGAAAGCCCATTTTTTTTCTGTGGAGTAAAACTTGTGACCAAAAGTACAAGCATAAATGTTGTTGTGTTCTCTAACTACTGTAAATACAAAGTTAGTTATAATTATTAGTAACTTCACTAGAGGTACTGCACAATTGTATCAATGACACAACATTCAAGACCAGCAAGTGCTGGTAGTGAAATCTCATGTTGCCTTTACTACTTGCAATTATGCTGTCAGTCAGTTGTGTTTGAGTTCACGTGTTATGCCTCCAACTCTTACACTTGGGTGAAGTATTTCTCAGTAGCTTAGAATGCCTCCAGAACAAAGAGGGTGAGTAGGAGGATTAGTGTGAGCTTGTAATAAGCCATGTTTACACTTCCATCTCTTCTAACTCTGTGTGATAGAACAGCGTATCAAATGATTAAGAGATAGGGATGTAAAAGGATGGCTATCTTGGATTCAAAGTAATTATCACAGCAAAAATAATTATGGAGTGGTTTTAAAATGCTTAGAGCAGCAATAGAAAGAAGCAAAATAGATTCAATCGGCATCTGCAGGAGACAGTGCTTCAGAGGCTCACTCCTTAATGATCTGCTTATGAGGAGAGGTTTCACACAAAGGGCATCTTTCTTCTGTGTGCTGGCTGATGATTCCCGTGCTTCTGAAACAAAACAATTTAAACAGAAGTATCCTCTCAGTTTCTCCTAAAGTCCACTAGACAATTCTACCAAATTCCTAAGCTGGCTTCTGCTCTGCTGTCCTAGACAGCAGCCAAATGCCATCCATCTCTGCACCCAGGCTCAATAGCAGCACTTGGAAGCCACTTCCTCAATTTATGTAAAGAAATACCAGATCTAATGTTGAAAAACAGCTCTCCAAAGAGAGACATGCATTCTCAGACATCTAGGCAATAGATTCTGGATTCAGACTGTGGGGGTATGATGTTACTAGCTCTGCTGAGCACCAAGCACCTCTGCCATAGCATTTTCAATAAAGAATTATATGGCCTTAGTATTTCATCTTGCAGTTCCAAAACCAATAAACAACAGCATGCGAGGGAGGAATTAGAGTCCCTAGAAATGGCAGTACTCCCTGCTCCTTAAAGTTTAGATTTAGTTTCCATGTGTGCCAAGATATAGTACAAGAACCAATGATTCTTCCAGTCTTCCTAAGTGGAGGAGTGGAGGAACCTCAGTTATGTTAGATCAGTTTTATTTCTTAGTGGATTTTTGGATGACAGTTTTATCCTGGGCTGGGAAACCTAAACTCTGGCATACCTAGGTGTGAGTTAGTTTGTGTGAATTTAGTTAGTTATAAATCTCAGTAAATTATCCTTTAATTACATAGAGGTTTGGAAAGAATGCTTCCTGAGCTCAGAGACAACACTGTTACACTTGGTAGATTATACTATACATTTATTTAAATGAGCTGTTACCCTAATAGGCCAGCATCTATTAATATTTTGAGTCTTTAGTAAAACCATAAGAACACTTACAGTCTAATTAATTTATCTGAAGCCTTAAAAAAAAACCAACAAAACCATAGTGGCATATTGAACTACCTTAACTATTCAACACAGCAGTCTATCACAGTTACAGTGAGGTGTTTAAAAATAAGAACTATATGGTATCACAGAAAGGTTTGTGTTGGAAGAGACCCTAAAGATTATCCAGTTCCAGCCTCCTGCCATGGGTATGGATGCCACCCACTAGACCAGGTGGATCAAAGCTACATCCAACTTAGTCTTGAATGCTTCCATGGAAGGAACATCCGGAGCTGAGAGGAACCTGTTGCAGTGCCTTACCACCCTCTGAATATGGAATTTTTCCTAACATCTCATCTAAAGCTCTTTTTTAGTTTAAAACCATTACCACTTGTCCTATCACTATGCATCCATACAAAAAGTCCCTCTCGCTCTTTCTTATGAGCCTACTTCAAGTGTCACAGAATTGACAGGGTTGGAAGGGGCCTCTGGAAGGGGCCTTCATGTAGTCCAACTCTCTTGCCAAGGCAGATTCACCTTCAGCAGATGACACAGGAACTCCTCCAGATGGGTTTTGAAGGTTTCCAGAGATGGAGACTCCATGACCTCTGTTCCAGTGCTCTGCCACCTTCAACATAAAGAATTTCTTCCTCATGCTGAGGTGAAACTTCTTGTGTTTTAGTTTATGCCCATTGCTCCTTGTCCTGTAGCTGTGCACCACTGAAAAGAGTCTGGCACCATCCCCTTGGCACCCACCTTTAATAGATTTGTATGTATTATTTGTTTGTATTCATGAGATTTTCTCCCAGTCTTTTCTCCTCTGGACTAAAAAGGCCCAGCTCCTGCAGTCTCTCCCCATGAGAGATGCTCCCAAGTACTGGAAGGCCACAACAAGGTCTCCCCAGAGCCTTCTCTTCTCCAGGCTGAACAACCTCAGCTTCTCTTCAGAGGAGGGGTGCTCCAGGCCACTGATCCCCTTGCAGCTTGTATCATTAGGGAACTACCACTAATTTTCATTTGTAAGATCGGGATAGATTTAAAATGGTACTTCTGGCTTGCGGGGTTTCCATGTAGGCAGGCAGAGATGGCAGGAAGCTTTCTTAATTGCGGGGTTATAATTTCTAAAGTCGGGCTCTATTCCCCGCACCGAGTCCCGGCGGCCGCCCGCCCGGCAAGGGCCGCCTTGGGCCGGGCCTCCCCCGGCAGGTCGCGGCTCCTCCCCGCCGCTCTGACTCACGGCCCGGCCCCACTTACACAAACTCGGCGGCCGGTGCCGAGCTGGGGCCGCCCGCTGTGAGGGAGCGGGAGGTGGAGGGGCGCGGGGTAAGATGCCCGCCTGAGGGGACAGAGCCTTCGGAGCGGGCGGGCGCGAGGGCGCTCCCGTCCGAGGGATTAACGACGGCCCAGCTGTCCCGTCGCGGACGGCGATTTACCTGGGTGGCCACCTCCCTCCCTCCCTCTTTCCTTTCTTCCTTCCTTCCTTCCTTCCCAGAGCCGGTGGTTTCGGCGGAGAGGGAGTGGAACCCGCCTGGCCCCTCCCCGGAGAAACTTTCCGCGCCACCCGCGCCAGGTAGGGGCTGGTCCCGCTGGGGCGGGAGCCGTGAGGCGGCGGCGGCCCTGGGACGGGCCCGCACAGAGTTTCGGGGGTGTCGCGCCGCCGCTCGGCCTCGTCGGCAGGCGGGGCGGGCTGTCAGGCCGGTGTCACCCCCGGCCGAGCAGCTGCCGTCTGCCGCAGGGCCGCCGCGGGCTGAGGGCAGTATATAGGTCAGTGGAAGTAATGCCCGCCTAATCCCCTTTATCTTTTTGGCTCGGCTTTTCCCTTACGGGTTTGTAGGGCGACCCTTGGGCAGCGTTGGTCGCAAACTTCTGGGAGAGAGAGGACCCAGGCTTCGCGCAGGGCTGTGTGAGCGGACAAGTGCCGAGGTGAGAGCATGGGATACGCGCTTTTATTTTCCAGAAGGCTTTTCCTCCCGAGTGTGACGCCTGACGGAGTGCCAGGTATTCCTGCGTGGCGCTGTCACTCGCGTGGCCCTGTGTCTGTGTGCTGAGTTTGGGTTCGGACTTCTGTTTCAACAGGTTAATTAACATTGATTATTTCTTTCTCCTTGCGTCACTCACCGAATCTCGGAAGGCTATTTTGGCGTTTGCTTTGGATGCCAAAGGAAAGTAGAGAGAGGTCTCGGCAACTTTGGGCCCGGGGTAACGGGAGAAGGCAGTGTGCCCTGACAAAGTGATTAATGTGTTGCTTTTTCTGATCTTTGAGGAACTATTAGCTAGGTCATGTGAACCTTTCTGTTGCACAAGGGTCTTGGTAGAAACTCGGCATGGTTGAATTGCTCCATGTGGACGAATACATAGGTGCTGGAGGTGCCCACTGTCTGCTTGGACGTCATTCATAAGGCCAGCCTGCCAGTATAGGAGTTTGCCAGGTTGGGGCATGTGGTTTCTTGTACCTGAGAAAGGCTAAGGCATACTAGATGGTATTTGGAGATTTTTATTTCAGTTTGATTTTTCTCTTCCCTGGGCTATTTGATTGGTTTTGTGATTAGCATTAGCATGTCTCATACAATGACGACAAGAAGAAAAAAATGCGTAAAACTGATTGTGTAGTTTTGTATACCACCCTATTACTTGTGATTGAACTGAATGAGATGTCAGAATCTCCCAGTGCCCTCTCTGCCTAGGTATTTTGTGTTGATCAGTGTGAAACTGATGCTGTGCAAGAGTTTATAGTTGCATTTTCTTTTAGTACAACAGTGGTTTTATTCTCTCGTATAGCAGTAAGAAGGATCTACGGCCTCATCTTAGCGGGGAAGCATGAGGTCTTAGTTTTGTTTTCATTTTCAGAGAGAAGAGGTAGTGATAATCAATTATCCATTCCAAGAGATCTCTCATACACCAATAAGGTAGTAGTGTTAGGTCATGCAGTATAAACCCATGTCTCTGCCCCGTTGCTGGTTTTCTATCATAATTTCTAGAAGTAAACATTTTAGAAAAAATGTTGATTGGAAGGGTTTGCAATACCCGAAGGAACGATGTCAAATTAGGTTTTCACATTATCTGTGGTACTTTACTTCTGCTGAGGTATGTGTGTACAAGAGTCCACCTGATCTGAAACTAATCTAAGAATTAGGACCTAATGCTGTAATTTGTTTCTTTCTTTCTGGCTCTACTTTAATGAACATGGAAAGTCAAAGGGAGAAAGAAAAGACAGAAAAACTTACAATCCATAAGGTGAAGTATAAATAATTGCAGAGAGCAAGATTGTACCAGTGAGATATTGATGTGAGGATAGCACTGGTGAAACTCATGGAACATCCGGATGTCTTTTCCTCTTATCTGTCTCAATCAAAACAAATGTTTTGAATTGACTTCCACTAACAGCTGTTTTAGTCTGTTTATAGGCCCATGGTGATTGACAATATGTGCTTTGAAAAAGAAGTGAATCCTATTAGATTGATGAAAAATGTGTGGACAAAGCCTGTGGAAGAAACTTCGCTTAATGTACATAGTTTCCTTTTTTTCTTCTGTAGACTTTACTGTGTCTAAACTATATGGTGGTGCTGGTAAAAACTGGATTGTCCTCTGTAAGGGTTTTGGCTTTAAGTTGTTTTCATGTTTTTCATTCTAAATGGAATAGAAACCTTCATAGAATCTGAAGTCAAGAGAAACATAATTGGAGAAACTTCTGCTAATGTGGTTTTATTTCATCCTGGCATGAAACTGAGTTTTGGAAATCTATAGCTATGTTTTCTCTTCAAAAAGATTATAATGATGCATTGATGCCTGCCAAACTTAAGTCTTCAGATATACAGACTCTCAGTACCATTTGAAGTATCAATTTCTCTGTTAAACTGTACATTGAAGGATTATTAAGATTACTTTGATATACATAGTTTTAAGATGTCTTTTTAACAAAGAATTTATTCACAAATGCTGCTGTTCCTCCCTTGCATATCTTTATTTATTATATATAGATGCTGCTTTTTGATGCCTGCAGAGGACTTCATTGCAAAAGATCTCCAAATTTTAATTAGTCTGATGGGAATCTTGTTTAGCTCTATAATGTTTGAGTAGCATACTTCATACTTGACTTTTTAAAGATGCAGTTCTCCAATCTGATGTTACTGTGAGCAGTAGTTTCCCTCAGACATGAGAGAGATGTGTTCTCTCTCTCTCTCTTTTTCCTATGGCATATTTAGTGTAGTTGGTATGTTTGGTGATACGTTGTGGTGTTTGTTATGTGCTGCTGAGAACAAGGCTTTTTTGACCTCTTCTTCCAGTAATCCTTTTTGGTAACAATTTTATAACTATATTTTGGTTTGCAGACAAACTCTCAGACTCTTCTACTCAGACATGCTGGCTTGGCATTGTTACCTTACTTAAGGTCTCTTCTCAGTCTAATGGAATAGGTCAGTTTTATACTGAATAGCTGCCCCCCCAACAAAAAGGCCATGTGCTGTATCTGCATTAGAATAAGCACCAGGAAAGGGGGCATCAAGGAAGGCTCTTAGCAGAATAGTTAGTGCTTTTGGGTGTGTTTCAAGTAATGCAGTACACAACAGCAGATGCCTATACTTTTGCTATGTTATGGTTGCACTTCTAATGCTCTGATAGTATTGAGTAAGACAAAGAACCTTGGGGTGCTTCCAGAAGAGACCACAAAGGTCTGCACTAGTCAAAAGTTGGGCTATGAGTGACCTAGAAATTCTGATGTTTTTTTCAGTCCTTTTTGCAATACAGTATAGTGGCCAAATAAAGACTTGTAAGCAGATGCTGGTATGGCTGCTCTGTAAGAATGTCTGTACCTTTAAAACCTTATGCAAACAGCTTACAAGAAACAGTGCCTTTTCCTGAGCTTATTAATTTTTTTGGAAGGTAGAGTTAGGACTTCTTTGTGTTATGGATAGCAGGTCAAATAGACCTGGATCAAGTTGCTGAGGTTGCACCTCAAGTCCTGGGTCCTGTTCTGGGCCCCTCACAAGAAGGACGTTGAGGTTCTAGAGCATGTCCAGAGGAGGACAGTGAAGCGAGTGAAGAGTTTAGCGACTGAGTCCTGTGAGGCATGGCTGAGGGATCTTGGGGGTGTGTAGCCTGGAGAAAAGGAGGCTCAAGGGAGACCTTACCACTTTCTACAATTGCCTGAGAGGTGCTTGTAACCCGGTGGGTGTTGGTCTCTTCTGCCAGGCAACCAACAACAGAGGAAATGGCCTCAAGCTATGCCAGGGGAGATTCAGGCTGGATATTAGGAATAATTTCTTTACTGAAGAGGTGGTTAAGCACTGGCATGGGCTTCCCAGGGAAGGGGTGGAGTCACCATCCCTGGGAGTGTTCAGGAAATGACTGGATGTGGCACTTGGTGCTATGGTTTAGTTGACATGGTGGTGGTGTTCAGTCACAGGCTGGACTTGCTGATCTTGGAGGTCTTTTCCAGCCTTAATAATTCTGTGATTCTAGTGAATTAAAAGAACAGTTTTGAGTTCACTTGTGAATGTGTACTATAAGTGCTTCTGGCTTAATATCACTCCATTGTAATACATGTGTACACACACCAGTACATTTTAAGGAGTCAGCTTTAACTGTGGAAGTGCTGTGATGGTAAGGAAGCATTCACCAGCTGAAGTTAGCATTATGAACACTGAGGAGCTTTGGGAATCCATCTTCCCTTACTGTCTGTTGTAGGCCTTGATCATAAGACTTCCTATTAGTACAGGGAGGTATCTCTCAGTCAAGGACTTAGTGATGGTATGATAAGAATGCTTTGCATCTTAAACCATGTGGCCAAAAAAAATCTTGTCTAAGGTGATCCTGAAGGGCATGTCCAGGTGAGGCAATTCTTAATGTGGAATTGAAACAGAGCAGGTAAAATAAGAGCTTCTGAGAGTCGTGATACAGGCTCAAGGCATATAAAGACATAATCTAAGAATGTGTTACCTATGATATCAAGTGAGATTACATTTAATTAACAGAGGAAAGTTTGGAAACATGACACAAGCATAGCTATCTGCATGCAGGAGGCCCAGCATGTAGTTGGGACTTTGACTCAGATTATCTCTGAACCAAATGTAGCACCTTTTCCTAGGAGCTGGAAAATTTCCCCTGAAATTTATTCTGTTTCAAACTGTGGTGGCTTGCCATGGGTTGTGAGTTACTGAGAAATCAATGACTTCTTTATCTTTTTCCTTTCCTTTAAAAAAAGGTCAAATTTTGATGCAGTACTGAATTGCCTATGCATACAGTAATGTTAGATCATGACAGTTAATTCTGATCTAAACATAATGAGCATGGTGTTATCTACTTTTTGTGTGAAAACGTATATAGCATAGCTAGATTAGTGCTAAAAGTATGAGGCAAATTTTTATAATGTAGTTTTTGCCATTTAGCTTTAGAAGCAAATGTTTTCTCTCCTTGTACCTCTACTGTAGTCTCCAAGCATATGACAGACACGGTTTTGTTTATTTAAAACATTTGCATGCCTTAGAAGAGCTTGTCTTTTTTTTTAAGAAAGGAAAGCTGTGTAGTAATAAAAACGCACTAGATTCTTTGTGTCAGTAACTATTACTGAAATACAGTTGTGCCCTTTATCCTTCTGATTCTAGCTCATTTTTGCAAGTTGCCTTTATGGTACATTGGTGAAGGGTAGGGTTTCTTTCTGTGGAAATTTTTATATAGAAGGACTATTCTAGCAACACAAGTAGAGTTTGCCTGCAGAACTGATCAAATTATGCCCTTGAACAAGCTCACAATTGGAAGGATTTCCTAGAGCATGTGAAACAAATAAAAGTTTTAAAGTATTGACAGTCTTTATATTCCAGTAAACCTCTGGATTGTAACTTAAATGTAGCTGTTGGCTAACAGTTGAAGAGTTAAACAGCTGAAGAATCAATCCCTTAATCCCACCTGAATTCACAAAATCTTTTGTAAAACCTCAGATACCCCTGAGCAGGAGAGAAGAGAATATAATACTTTTGAGTTAGTTTAATTAACAGTTAACAGTTAATATAATTGTAATAACTGAATTATTTTCAGATGTTTAGGTTTTTTACACACTAGTCAGAGAGCTATGGTAAAAAGTTGCTGTTGTGCAGCCAAGTCCAAGAAGTAGCATGGATTGTTGCTGAATTTTGTTAACTCATTTTGCTGTGGCAGGCTCCTGCCCTAACTCAGCAAACCTGAGAGGGAGAGATAACTTGGTTTTCTGCTTCATCACTGTACTGGCATTACACTGAGTAGTGCTTCTGTAGGCATGTATACCTTAAACATACAAGGGAAGAAGGAAGCCTGAGTGGGGAGGTGTGCCTTTCATAATTCCAAGTGGAAGGTGGAACATCAGTAAGTTGCTTCACTGGACCCATGGCTCTAAGAAAACAGAGCTGTGTTGCTTCCTCTTTGCACATTTGTGGCATTTTTACACTTCACTCATACCATAACTGTGTTTTAGTTCAGTGTTATAAATTCTGTATTCCTGTAAGAAAACCTATGGAGGTCAAAAGTTTATCTCCCCTTTTGAGGAACTCATTGATTTTCAGTGCTGGATTTTGCAAGAAGTGCATGCCCCCAACCACAGCATGATGTGGATTTGTTTTAGAAATGAAGGCTCTGTTCCTCTCTGTGAGTGGAATTAGAATTGTGCTGGTTTCTCTGCCTTGCGTGCCCAACCAAGGTAAAGTGACAACAGATGCTAAGCAGCCAAATATTTTGCTGCAAACCATAAAGATCTTCAGAAAAGTGTGTGTTGCTCCTTTTTATTTTTGGCTCCGATGTTGTTCTCAGATCACCCAATGTGCTTGGAAGCCTTTGGTATGGATTGTGAATTTTTTTTCTTTTTTTTTCTTTTTTCCTTTTAATTGGCCATTTTGACATTCAGTACACGGAAGCAGAGAACATATAACACATAGTCAGCAATAGGTGTAACAGGATAATTTCCTTTCTGAATTGCTGACTTGCATTAAGATTAATTATGCTTGCCTGCTTGGAGTGGTTTCAGGTAAACAATTAGAAAGTTCTTTATCAGCTTCTTGAAACATATTTATAGGATGAGAAGCCTGTGAAGTGAGAGTACATTTTGAGTGGAGGAAAAGCATGGACGACAGAAACTGATTAGCCTTTGCAATGATTCTGTTCTTAATATTTTGGTTCCAATAGTGTGAACAGCACTAAAAGATACTTCCTTGAACTTGCTGCCAGGTAACACAGAGATTTTTATGGCTGTCCATGGTTGCATCTGCTTTCAGCATATTTTGCTGGCATGATTTTTACAGAGGTGATGTTTGCCAGCAACAGCCCAGTGCTTATGGGTTCCTGACTTGCTGGTATTGATAAAGCAGAACACACAGTAGTATTGAGATTCTTCTGAAAAATTTCCTTCAGCTAGTTAGGGCTAGGTTTGTTTTGCTTTGATGCCAGTGAAATCCTTGAACTTGGGGAACTTTTTTTTCTCCTCACAAGAACCTTTATTGTTAGAAAAAATTAAAATGTCCAGAGAGGAACAATTTAAGGCAGTTTAGCAAAGACTGCATTTATAATGCATGCTTTTTTTTGCAAATTGTATCTTTTGCTAGTAGTGTTTTTAGCAACCTACATTCAATAGCTGAAACATTACTGTTTGATTTTAAAGTAGCAGCAAGTGAGGGGGATAAAATTTTGTTGTATTGACAGCAAGGCATATTCTCTTACTAGTGTGCATTTGTTTTGCAAACATTTAAAGTAACAACAGTTCAGATTTAAAAGAGGCATCAAGTCAACAGCGACATCTCAGGAGCACTTGGCATTGGGCTTAGTGTCAGGAGACAATGTGGTCTAATCATTTAAATATTCTGAGATGAAAATATTATTTATTCAGAAGCAGGAATATTGGAGTCTGTGGATATGCTAATGCAGAAATTGAAACTATTCTTCCACAGAGGAAAATATGAAAAGTAGTGAGAGGCTGGCTTGGCTACTAGTGAGCCCTTCAACATCAAATGCAAGGATTCCTAGCTGGATTGCCAAGGACAAGTGTAAAAATAAAGCATATAATTAAAATGCACACACACACATAACTAAAAATTCAGAATGGCCAACTCAAAAAGAATAATGAGAAATCATTATAGAAATAGAAAGAAAGAAAAAGTTAGAAAAAGAACGTCAGAGGAGGTTTGCTCCTGTTTGACTAGTGGAGCTGTGGACAGATAATGCGAACTAGGCTGAGGTCTTTTCTTGTTTATTTCTGCACCTCAGGTCTAATAAAAGATACTGGGGCTTGGAGGGGAACATGATGTCCAAGGCAAGTGCTAAAATCCTAAGCTGGTGTGAGGAAAGAGTGAGTTTTAGAGCAGTTAGGGAAGTTTAAGTTTGAAGTGTTTACAAAAGCGCTGTTGAAAGAGTAAGGGCTGGCTGATGTAATCCTTGAGCTGCTGCAGTTACTTAACTCATGGAGGGTATGTGTGTCTTCTCTGTGCCACTGAGAAGAGGGATTGTAGTGTCTGTACAGGTGTCAGGGGCAAGGGGCAAGTGGAAATGAGCAACTGTAGACTCAGTTGTTTATCTTCATTTGTTCTAGTATTTTTCTTGGGAATTAAACCCTCCCAAAGTAGTAGAAGATTACAAATAAATAAGCAGTAGCCCATATGATTTTATTTTTAAGATTAAACCATTAGACTAATTGAATTTCCCTTTCCAAAATGCTAACAGAAGAGGAGCAGTAGGTCTCTGGTAGCTTGACTTTATGATAGAAACTGTCAAAATTTCATTCTTATTAAAGAATGTTTGGAGGAATTGACTGTGGGCAAGTACTAAACTGCTTGAAAAACATTGTTTTCCCTAGAAATGGACTAATAAATTAGATTGTGTTCTAGTTTAGGGGTGAGAGGTTTATTTTAGATATATACATGAAGGATTTATGTATTTTAGTAGACAACAAGAGTAACAGGAGTCAACATTGCTATAGAATTGTAAAATTATAGAATATCTTCAATCAAAATTAGTGAATTCTGCTCTTAGAAGGTTTTGGGTTTTTTTTAAATAAAGCTGGTTCTTAGGTTGGGACTGAAGTTTGTATTGCTAACCCCTATAACACAGTTCCTTATTTCAAACACAGCAAGGCTTCTTTAAAGTAATTTCTGCCTCCTGGTTGATGGGAACAATTGGAGAAGGCCAGAAGGACCAAATGCTTCACTCTGAGGCTTGTTTCAGTTAACCTTAAGGACCTTTCCTGTTCTTTTTGTGGGATCCGGTGTCTGCACCACATATGTGTAAATAGAAATATGTTCTACAAGTTAAATGAACTAAGCTTGCCAGCCAATATTGATGTAGTGTCATGTTTTGAAGATGGAATTAATTAAAAGATTATTTAAAAGGAAAAAAAGAAGGTAATATGAACCCATTGGAGGGAGTCTGGAGAAGAGCAGTAAGAATACCTGGATGTCTGGAGGAATGACTGAATGAACTGGGAGCTATCATTTTAGCTTCTGAGAAGTGAAGAAGATATGACAAACCCTCACTTTCTCATTTCTCCACTAAGTGTATGAGATAAACGTGTTTTTCACAGTGATCTGTTTTCTTTCCTTGCTTGGTAAGATGTTGCATTGGAATATATTATCAGAAAAAGTTATGTATGATTTTTAAGAACAGGTAATGAAAGCAGCTGTGAGTTGTGACAGAAACATGATGTGTGTTACCATGGCATAGGGGGAAGGACTAGATGACTTTGACGTGATTTTTTTATCCTTTGAGTACAAAAAGGAGATGGTTACTGTGGTGCAGCATGATGTGTAAAATCCAGGGAGAGCACAGTACTGAGAATTCACTTCAATACCTTTACTCTTATATTTCAACTGACAAGGAGGATCCAAAAGATATCAAAACATTATGCCTCTTTCTCTGTTGGTTTTTTTTTTTTTTTTTTTTTTCCTTTTTCACCTGCACGGAGTAGATGCAGGAGACTTTTAACTTTGCAGTGCTGTGGCTGTTGAAAAGTAGCTAGAACTCCCTGTTAGAGATAACAACATGAAAAAATGACTGTGGGCATAGCTATACCCACACTGGCTCTGCAGGAGCAAATCCTAGAACAGGGAGTGCAAGGAAACGTGGTGTGAAGATGCCTGGATTAGCTTTGAAAACAATTTTGTCATATTTGTGTGGTGTTGCATTCAAGCCACTGGGGTTTTACTGCTTCCAGACCTGTGTGAGTCTGCTCTCTCTGCCATGCAGACTTAATCAGCTTGTGCTAGTGAAAATTTGGAAAACTCTTTCATGTAATCTCTTGTATGTTCTTAACAACCCTCTATTGTACTGCCCTTGTAGCCTGTGTTTATTTGAATACACTAATTCTTTTTCTTTAATTATTTGCCCAGTAACAATCCAAAACAGAAGGGGCTCTTCACTGCATGATATTTCTTGTCCAAATGATAGGGATAGCAACAGCGACATTAAACAAAGGTTATAATTTCAGCTGCATGTTATTGGGCAAAACTGTGAATAGCAGAAGGAAAACAAAGATTTGAGGAAGTCCTGCAGTGTCAACTGATCTTTAAATCAAAAGCAAATAGGCACATTTTTATGTAAAATTAACAGTTTAGTAGATTTCTGGTTTGTTACTCACAGAGAGAAATTTCCCAGGAGGTATCACCTCTATGATGTGTTTGTTATCTTAATTCATGCACGTATGAAACTGGAATGGACTTCTCTCTTAATATTTTAAAGTCCATCTGCTGTTTTGAATGGTATCTGTTGGTAGTGGGAGTGTTTGTATTGATTCATTTATCTGTGGACTGTGTTTTCTAGGATTATTTTCTTGGGAAAGAAACATGAAGGGGAAAGATAAGGAAAGCAATTTGAATTTCCCAAACCACAAAGCAATGCATCTTTCATAATATCTAGGTTGGGTAGTGGTGTAGGTTAAGATGCATGGGATGCGATACAGTCTCTAAGGACAACTTTCCTCTCAAATAAAATGCAATATTACCCTGAGCTCAAAATTAATCATGTTAAAAAAAAAAAAAAAAAGAGGGAGAGAGAGAGAACGTATAAATCCTTGAAAAGGGTTTTGCCATTCTGAGAATGTCCTGGTAACCTGCCTGTTAAAAGAAAGTTTGACACTCTGCTCTGCTGTGGACTGAAGAAACATTAAAAACTGTTGTCTGTTATGATTTGATGATCTCAATATACAAAGTAGAGTATCGTAATTCAGGAAGGGTGCTACTAAGAATTGATTATGTTCTAAAGCTTTTTAATATGCATGCCTCACCACACTCATTTTAGGACAGAATTTCAGGCTATCCAAGCAATGTGAGCTGAGATATATATTTTGATTAATAATTATGAATCATATGATTTGTATGAATATGGTGATCCAGAAAATATATAAAATTCATATAAATCATATGAGAAGAAAGTATTAGATAAAATATAACATTTTTGTGTCTGGTTCAAAGTTTTTGAGCACTTCTTCTACCATTTCATGTTTTCCTCACCTGGCTCAGTTTTCAGAAATGAAAAGGCAGAACCTTTTTAATCTCCTCTCTCTCCCTCTGTTCCCCCTCCTTACCATCCAGAATACAGAATGCAGATATGTATTATTTTTTACCTGGTTGCCTGCTTTTAAAAAGCTGTGTATTTAATGCAAAAGCAAAAGATTTGCTCTTCCAAGAATGTTACATAAGGCAAGACTGTGCTTGGCAGTAATGATTTGTCAGTGCCTGCAAAGAGATCTCAGTGTCAGTGCTTCTTGGAGATAAGGATGTATTATTTCCTATCTGGCAATACTAAACTGGTGATACTGTGTGATTAATATGACTCTCCTGGGCCACAACTACAGGAAGCTCTCCAAGCTCTCTCACCATGCTTCTTTAATTTAATTACAGCTTTTAAAAATAATATTAAAAAGGATGATTCAGAATTTGAACTTGCTAAATTATTCAAATTTTTGTTCTTTCGTATACGAGACTGAATCTTCTTTTGTACTCTAACCTAAGGGGTGTCTGTGTAGGTTTGGTTTTATGTGGGTTTTTGTTGGGGTTTTTTTCCAAATTATTTGGGAAGCTGAAGGCACTTAAGGTCTGGACATCTTCCCTAGTTTGGTGCTGAAGTTTCAGATTTTTTTGCATATGTTGGATCAGGGAATCATTCCATGTTCTGAATGCCTTCTCTCTAAAACCTGCACAGTAACTGCATATCATAGAGAAATCTTTTGTAGCCTACAAAACAACTTTTGTAGCCTAAAAAAGAACAGACCTTTGTGGTTTTCTTTATTGCCTCAGTAGTAGTAACAAAGATTCATTGAGTCCGTCTTGCAGGACTTTGAAGCTGAAGCACTGAATAAGTTTGGATAATATGGCACCACTGTGTCATTTTTATTAAGCATATATTTGAAAACATCTGCTAGCCATGCCAGAAATGGTATTGTGCCTCATGAGTCTGTTCTTCATTGGCTCTAGTTTCAGTCTCTTGTACCAATTTTCAATTTCAGGCTTGTGCTTCTAGATAAAAGATGATATTTAGATGGAAGCATGCTGGAGTCTTTAAAACAAATGTGCTTGAGAGGTTTTGCCCTCCTCCAATGCCCCCTTAATTCTGTTCACTTGAAGCCCCTCCACAAATGCTTATGGCATACTCCTTTCCCACAGATGCTGGAAAGAATTATTTCTGTAGAGGCTGTGGGTTACCTTTAGGACTTCAATTTGGACTCTGGGTAGGGGCAATTTCTTTTTAAATTTTTTTCCCTCTGTTCCTCTTTTCTGTTCTCTCTAATGGATTATTTAATGTGTAGTAAAAGGAAATAAAAATACCAGGCTGATCAGCTTGCAAACCTCAAACATGAGGATGTCATTTAGACTATACCTATTTTATTATGTGTATGACAGTAGTTCTTAAGCTATGCTGCAAATTAAAGAAGATTATCCAGGGGAAAAAAATAATTGTTTGAGCTAAAACACAGTCTGATCAAGAACATAATTATAGGCTCCACTTGGAAATTTACCCAGATAAATGATACAGCAAAACAAAAATAGGGAGAATGTATTTAACAAATTAAACTTGGAACCTTATTTTTATGACCAGATGCAATGAATGTATGAAGCAGACAGGAGAGAAGTTAGTATTAATTACAAATTATGGAGAAATCTCCTTCCTTTAGGGCCCTCACTTGCAATTATTTTGAGTAATAAGAAAATATATTAAAAATAGCAGGGTTAGCGAGGGAGAATTTTGTGAGCCATATTTTACTACAGGAAACATTTTAGAGATGATCTGGAGGATAGAGAGATTGACCCTGTTATCATTTCACTTGGAAACTGGCTAATTTTTAGCACTACCTCTTTGTTGTAGTTGAGGGGGGAAATGATGCTAAAAGTCTCTTCATGAAATTTCTGGTTACATCTGTGGAGGAACCAGATATAATCATCGCTGAAATTCAGGAGCATGAAATGGCAGGGGGTCATCTATTCTACCATGTAGTGAAACCATGTTACTTTTGCAGTATAAAAACAGTGTCTTCCCATGAGGCCTTAATTTTTGGCTGTTTTGCTCATGCTCCCCTAGTGGGAGAGCTGTTTAAGAACCTGTTTTAAACTATGAGTTCTTGGTTAAAAATTATGTTTATAAAAAAATACTTTTGCCTTGTTGTATATACTTTCTAAATTTTTGCAGGATTCCTTTCAGCATACTGAAAACTTTCAGAGTTTTACCTCCCTGCTTATAAGACACAGAAAAATGACAGTCTCCTTATTTTGAATTAATTTGTGTAGTCTGGAGGAATTTCTGTCAGGCAGGTTAGCAGGATGTCTGTAAAATCAATTTTGAATGCTAAGCACTGTGTAAATGAATAGACATGCTTTTCATACTTGCATTTTTCTGTATGTGTGCAGCCTTGTTACATGTCAAATATAAATTTAATATGAATTACTTCAGTGTTGACAGAAAGGTGTGGGTTTCTCTTTCTCCCTTGCATGTGTTTAGCTTGTTTAACAAGATGCTGTTATGATGCATTTCTTGTCTGAAAAGTGAGGTCTGTAATCAGTTTCTTGGCAGTGTAGCCAGCTTAGTATTCAGTGTAATACCACTTTTTTTTCTGCTTCTATGTTTTTTTTTTTTTTTTCTCCCAGTGGTTGCTTTTTAGCCAGAACAGTTCCTTAATTGCTTCAGACTTATTCAGTGTGTTATGCATGATTGTTTTGGGGTTGCAGCAGTGAACAGAAGGCAGCAAGGAAGGCAAATATGGATTGCTTCTGCAGTGGTGTGGGCTCTTAGCTGATGATGCCCTTGGTGTTTTCAAGGGCTTCTCAGTAGGTATTGGTGAAAGGCCTGGAAGCTCTGACCTTGTCTGTGTGGACGTATCTCGTGCTGTGAAATATGCTCTGTTTCAGCTGCTCCTGTGTATTTGAGAGTTTATTATCTTGTTCTCTTTAAGATGGAGGTTTTTTCCTTCTTAGTTTTTACACTGCCAGATTTCTGTTAACAGTGAATGATATTTTTTACTTTTCTACTTTCTCTGCCTTTCCTTATCTGTAGTGGAAAGCTGAATGATGCTGAAAGCTGAAGAAACTTTAAGTCTAGATTCTTGACCAAATGGAAGATCTGCCAGAGCCAGTTTTTCCTTGCTGACCTGTTGACATGCTTTAATTGCAGGTAAGATAAATTTGTGTCTCTGTGTGTGTGTAATCGGTAGCTCAGAACAGAATTCTGTTTGCTGAGCTTGCTGTTTGGAGTGTTGGGTGTCACAATCAGTTTTTGTGGTATGGACACCCATCCTATGGAAAGTGAGCTTGAGACTTGAGTCTGATTTCAGATGCCTGATAGTCTCCAGTAGCACTCAGCTGCATTTAGACACAGTTGGCTCTGGAGTATCCTGTCAATGTTTTGTGTTTTAATTCTGTTTGTGTTCACACCTGTAGAGTGTCACTATTGTGCAAAATTCCAGTGGCAATCACAGTGATTGTTTACATGTGAAATGAATATACAGCAATTATCAAAGGTGCTTTAGCTGTCCTTTAGTGCCCTGTAACTTCTGGAGAGCAATAAATATATTGTGACCTACATACCCTGTAAGTCAGAGGTCGGTTACCTGTGGTACATTGATGAGAGCCCAACAGCCTGTACATCAGGATGTTCTTGAGTTGGCAAGACTCCTTTTTTTTTTTTTTAAATTTGTTTGTTTCAGAATATCTCCACATTATTTGGCTTACAGGATATGAAATAATTGAAATGCTCGTCATCTGAAGAATGTATGTTTTCTTTTTTCCTCCTGACTCTAACAGGTACAATTAGGATACAAAAAGAGTTGAAGGAGAAGAGACTAGTATTCTCTATCTGAGTTTAAAAGTTGACCACAGAAACTTTAGAAAACCTTTTACAACAAAAGCTGAATAAGGGGCAGAGGTTTTGGATCATCTTACTTTATCTTACTCTGCAGTGTTGTAGGTTGGGTTGATTTAGTCAGGAGTTTTATTAATGTTAGTTAGGTTTGTTCCTTGTACTTACCCATTTTTCCCTCACAGTGGTTTGCTCCAAATTACAGTTTACCCCGAGAATTTGAGAATTCCTGCCGCTGGGATCCACAGTTACCTGTCAATCCTCCTCACCTCTCCCTGTTTCCTCCTTATTTGGTTCTGTCAGTCAGGGGTTGTCACTCCCTGTTGAGTGTCAATCTTGTAACCACCCCCAGCTTCTTCATCAAAGTTCTGTATCAATAACCCCACCTTAGCCTTTCCATTTGTCCCAGGACGCTGTACCCACCTCTGTTATGTTACCATCGGTTGTTACAGTTGATGTCACTCCTCTCTCGTTTGTCCCCATTGGGCGAGCCACGTTTCCACCCCTGTCCGCCCACCCCCTACTTAATCTGCTGCAACCCTTTGTTCTCCGGCGTTTTGCACTGAATTGCTCTAGGACGTTTTGTTCCGACCACGCATGGGGAATAAAAGTTCTTAGGGCCAGCAGGCAAAGTGTCCTTCTCTCGTCCCTTCGCCTCCTCTCAGCGTGTGAAGCCGCCAAAGCTGAGTTACCCAGCACTACCAGGCTGGCAGATGCCATAACCCTGAAGTGCCCGCACACACGTGGCGGCCCCCCGGCCTCACACAGGCAGTGCTAGCTGGCGCTTCTCGACTGCTTGAGGTCGTGGCAGGTAGCCGCCGCACTGCAGTGAAACTAGTTAGCTGACAGATGAAAATTCAGATAAGTCTTTTTCCCAACCTGATCTACAAGCATGAATATTGTTTGGTTCTTGATGCAACATTGTACATGTGCTGTGTTTTATTAGATAAGCTGTTTTACAATGTGAAAAGGGCTGAACACTTATGAATCACCTCCCCAAGAGATGCTTATTCTCAGTTTGCAAAAGGGCCAGATGAAAGAGCATGAAAGGGGGTGTGGTTTTCATAGACTTAATGTTTCATAGAAGAGTTGGCATCATCTGGGGAGGAGATGTGGGTATTAATTGCAAGATTGTCATAAGTAAGCTGTGTACAGAAGAGAAGCCCAAGCTAGCTAGGGAGGGAGCCTGATGTGTGGGTGTGAAATGAGACTGGGATTAGTACAGACAAGCTTGAAATCACAGGAAACCTGACAGTGTGCTTGGTTTCCCAAGTTGTGTTTGTTGTATCAGGTGGAGCATTTATACCAGTCAAACAACATTAGAAAGGGGAAGAAATATGAAATGATAGTTTATAATAACCACTAGTTCCTGGTTTATATATACCCAGGTTTTCTTTCAAATTGATTAGAAAAAATACAAATAGCTGATAGATTATAATTCAGTATTAACTTTCTGGTAGACTCTTGTGCCTTGTTTGTTATTTTTGAACCACCAAACATTTGCTTAATGAAAATGAACACCATCTCTCAGCAGCCTTTCATGTAGCATGTGTCTGGTTTTATCCTCCCATGTAGTGCTTCCACCTCTTTTTTGATGCAGTTTGTTGCCATTCTTGGTGCTGATGGGAGACCATTTTGTCAAGTGGGAAACAAGAATCTTGTTCTTCTCATGCTAACCTGTGCTGCTCTGTAAGGATTAAGGAGGCATCTGGTTTCTCTGTAATAGCTTATAAAAGGTCCCAAAGTATCATATCAAAGTATTTTTAGGAAGCATCAGATAGTCTGATGCTTGCCAAATATTCAGTATGTTATTATTTCCACTCTCTGAATAAATTGGCAACTCTGACAGTGTTGCAAACCTGTTTTATTAAACCCAGATCATTAGAATGTTTTTGAATATCAAGCTTTGTCTAAAAGCTCATCTAGCATGGCGTTTGGAAGAACTACATATTCCCAAGACTCATGGCACCTTATCCAAAATTTATTGAATATAAGATTTTACATGTACTGACCTACAGCTAATCCATGATTCTGCAGGTGTATGTATGTAAGCAGCTTTGGTTGCCAAAGTGACTGTTGCTGTAGGTAAGAGTTCTTCAGATGGTTTGTAGCATTAGAATATATCTTGCTCAATAAAGACAAATCTATTTCCTTCTCCAGAGAGAAAACTAAGTAGTTTGTAAAAATTGTTTTACTACTACTAAGTAGTAGTAAAAATTGTTAATTTAAGCTAGAATCTGGTCTTACTCTATAATTTTATTTCTAGCAGTGCAAAGCTTTCAGTTAGCTGTTTCTTTTTTCCCTGACTTAAAATCTAGTTATGCTAATGGAAGGGCAATACAGTCACCGATGGCAGGAAGTGACATGAACCAACACAATGATGTGGAGTCTTTCTTTCATTTCTTCCTATTCTGTGTTTGTGCAACTCCTCAATCTTACTAGTATGTTTGGATTCCTGTTGGTTTAGCTAACAGCAGTAATGAAAGAAACCCCTAATTCCTTAACACAAGAGCTTTAGTATCTAGTCTAAGGTTGTTAAGTATCTGTGATTACCAACTCTAGGCCCAGCTGGTATTAAATACTTAGAGTTTCTTATTGGAAAATATTCATGCATTTGAAACAAATCTGTTCCCATATATTTTTGTTTTCAATTAAACCTTTCTAAGTAAGACTTCAATAGATTCAAGTTGGAATTTCAGAATGACAAAAGATACAAGGTGAAAAAATTCCATTAGTTTATATGGAGTACCTTAGGATCATGCTTCTTTTCATCTGTCTTCTTCCTGAGTTGTGGTGTGGGGGTTGCTTGTTTTTTTGTAGTTTTTTGTTGCTTTTCTTTTTCTCCTGCTGTCAGTTTGTAGAGTTTTGAGTTTCTTCTCATAAAAATTGTGAAGACTTCGACTTGTGGGGAGGAAAATATCTTTTTCATTCAGCAGTGAGTTTGATCTTAGGAGCAAGCTGGTAAAAACTTGGTTACTGACTGTTACCTGAAATGAATATTATAGAGGAAGATCCTGTTTTACTGATGTAGGTATTTTTTAAACTGCCTTGAATTTAACAAAATGTTAATATTAATAGAAAACAGCTATTACATGACTTTGCTCTTTCATAGGATTCTTTGGGCCAGTTGCAGGCTACTTCACATGGCCTTCTTGAGGAATCTGTGATGTTCTATAAATAATTTAAATGGTTCTGATTTCTAATCTTTCATCACTATACACTAGCATACAAATTTGCTTTCCCTGTGATGCTGAGGGAGAGGTCTGTAAAGGACACATCCACCTGGCAATTCACAGACTATAAAGATGTATTCATGGCTTTCAAAAATGCATAAGATGTTTTTTCTTTCTCAGCTCAAGATAAACAAGGAAAAAAAAAGTGTGTGTATGTAAACAAGGAAAAAACTTGTGTATGTATCTCACAATGTGAGTAAAGTTCCTGGGTATGTCATAAAGAATGTTTTGTCCAGCCATCTTGATTTACTTGTCATTGCTTGTGTCATGAGTTTAATTAGGTAAGTGTGTATTTTGCCCTGAAGAATTAAGTACAGTGCAGGGAAGTTAGCAGTGTGTGATGGTGGATAGAGGCCACGGGCATGAGGAAATGGAAAAGTATGACTGGTTTTCTGATGTTAGTGACAACTGTTTTTCTTAACTTTGGTCTCATGGAAGTAAACATGGTAAGCAGATATTGTTCCAAATTGGCTACACCGTAGTACTAAATCAGGGCAAATTGTCCTTGGTAGTTGCCCTATAAAACCTAATGTAACCATTCTGAATAAAGGAGATTTGGTTAATGTGATGTTAGAAATTCAGAAATTTTATGATACACATAAAGAAACCACAAAAAGCAAACCAGGAAAAAAGTGATCATGTTTTCCCTAATAAAACTGATTATTATCAACATAGTGGATTTGCATTTAATTTGGAGGAAAAGCCCACCATTGTGGTGACCGCTATCCTAGAAGGAAAAAGATTAATGTGAAATAAGATTGTAGAACAAAATCTTGAAGGATCAAGTACTCAGTTGACACTGTTTTCCTGTGCATCATTGTTCTTTAGAGCCCAATATTTTTTAAGACAAAAATGGTTTTCAGGTAAAGTTAGTGTGGATTAGTTAAATTGTTTTAAAGTATGCATTATTATTATTTCAAAATATAAACTTGGAATAAATGAAAGAGAGGAAGAGTAAGATATACTGTTAATATATAGGCCTGCAAGAATGGGTTGAATTGAAAGGCTAAATGTTGATTAGGTTTTGATTCGGTTTTGCAGTGTTAGAATCAGTTGGGGTGAACAGAAACATATCTTAGAAACCTCTCCATAGCTGTTTTCAGACAAGCTGCTTGTTCATGAGCCAAGCAATGGAGATGTTTGATGTATTTGTTGTAAATGGAGCAGTGGGGATCCCTGAGGGTTTTGAGATTAGGCTGTCCTCAGAGTAGGAATTGATGGGAGAGAAGGGGGCAGGAGAACATACTCATAGTCCAAGCATATGGCAGTGCTCCTGGCCATGTGCAGTCCATGGTCTTATTTAGTAGTCTATAAATTCAGTGGGTTTTGTCTTTTTCTTTCAAAATTGTTTAAAAAAATCATCAGTGCTTTTGGTAACTCTTATGGCCTTAATGAGTTCCATAATTTGTCACAAATTATCACTTGTGCAGGAACAGAGATGGCAAGAAGAGCTGTCCAGTGGGAGGAGAATGCAAGGTCCAAGTTCTGGGTGTCTAAATGGTGTATCACATACTAATTTTAATTTTCTTAAGGAGTCTACATATTGTATGTTTCAGAGCTATGGAAGTATATTGTCGTTTAACTTTCTGGATTCACAGAAAGTTTTTAAAACTCTGGTTTGCTTCAAATAGAATTGGATTAATGAAAAACTAATCTGTCACCTACTGCAAGTGTACTGTGGCCTTTGTTTCATATTAAGTTCAGTGTGTGAAATGCACGTTGAGTACGTTGAGTATTTCTGTTGTATGTCTTTTAAACCAAGGATTGGTACACTGTAAGTATAACATTATTGAAAAGGAAATTGGATAAACCTTTTTGCTATCCAGATTAGATTAAAGAGATTTTCTGGCAGTGCTTGAGATTTAAAATGAAGAAATTGGGTGGGAGTAAAGTAATTGATTCCATTGCCATATGCATGCTCAAGTTTGCAAAATGCAAGCTAAGCTGAATACTTGCTCCATCCTACTTTCTGGCTCTGTTAACTAAAGTAAACTGTAGCTTGTCTTAACCAACAAAAGGTGGAAGTGAGTTTTAAAATATAATGCATTCCTGAAGGACATTGCTTATTGAAACTAGCATGTAGTTTGCAATATGATTTATTGTAGTATTCTTTTTATGTCCAGTCAATGTGAAAGTTTCCCTTTACTTCCAGTGAAGTGCTACAGTGCATTTTATACACAGGCTGTTCTGTTGTAGGCTGTTTCATGTATTGCAATTACATGTATTACTGTGTTCTAGGTGTGGCACAGAGTTGGTGTGTGGCAATATATATGAATGTCTTTGCTTGAATCTTTTGTTAAGGGGAAGTCTTTGATGACTACCCTACCACAGAAGGAGGCTAATCTGAAATGATACTGAAACTTTGACCAAAGATGTTCTTCTAGATAAAATACCTTAACTCGTTGACTTGATTGGTACTAATCTGTGACTTACTTTACCAGTGTTAATATTTTGTTTCACTGAAGAGTTGTTGGTGTTAGTTAGTTTAATCACTATATCAATTTAAATCTGAGTGCTTTCTGAAGCAGTTTGTGATCCTTCAGATATAAAAAGGGATACTACAAACTAACTTGGTCTAAGTACCAGTTAATATTGATTTTGTTCAACGGCATTTTTTTCACTTTACAGCTGTTGTTCACACTTAATGACTACCCACTTATACTGAAAAGACATGTAACAACATCTAAAAAGATCCCTGCTCCTCAACCTTATCTCAGGATGTTGATATTTAATCAGTTTTGTTGATTGTTTTTACATTTTTTACATGTTTTGCTTGAATTGAGAGTTTGTTCTCTCTGTGTGTTGAAATTACATTGCTGATCTGTAAAATCAGTTGTGGATTCTCAAGTGACCTATGCAAAATATACTTTCTACACACCAGCAGTTTAGTATTAGGAAGTGCTGGAGAGAGGAACCTTCATTTCAGCCTCATGATATAATTGTTCAGGTACCCTTGAGCAACCAGTTGGAACTGAAAAGGTGAATCTTTTAAAGAGGCTTTAGTAGTGAAGTTTTTACATGTGAATTCAGTAACTTTAACATTTAAGTTGCAGTACCGTCATTGAAGATCTAATTAGTTACCTCCTAATTTAAAAAACACTCCTAAACCACTCTGGCTATAATCTCATTGTATGGGTGATTCTAGTGAGTAAGTAGGCTACAATGTGATACTGGGCAAAAACTGTATAGACTAATAGTTCCCTGCTTCAGAAATGTCATAGTGTCTTTAGTGAATGCAAGAGAATATTAAAAAGCTGGAGCCTTATCAATTTATGAAGGATTACAAATTATGATAACAGTTGAGAGGGACTTGAAAACCAAGGAAATAGTTCAGTTCCAAGTCCTAAGGAAGGTCACGACACAGGGAAGATCTTTCAAAAGCCAAAGCAGTTGAAGTATTTCTCTTCTGAAAACACCTCAGAAACCTCAGCATAAATTTTTGCTATTTATGAATGGCAAGACAGAAACTTCATTTTGCTGGGATTAAGGAAGTAATGCTAGGCATAATTCCAGGAGCAAGTCAGAGAAGTATTATACCTTAGAGGAACAGCTTAGTTTCCCACTCCTCCTCTTATTTTAAGGCTGCAACATTATCAGTCTGTTTTCCTTTCCAAAACTCTGTCAGCTATACACCAAAGAGCATTTTAAGGTGGGAGCTAGTGTATTTACCGGTGCTGTAGTAGATGTGTTTTGGAATTGGTTCCCTCCGTGCCAAGGACCTTTGAGCGTGGGATAGAATAGATAAGGAGTTGTTTTCTCCATGATTATTTTTCTTTTTGGCCAGGTAGGGAGAGGCACAGTCCTACTTTTAGCTGCTGGGGTGAATGAGATGCAAGAAGATCTGCTGGCCTCCAAGGGTCATGTTTAGCTTGGAACTGGCTCAGTGCAGAATTGAAGGTTTAATTTTGGAGAAATAAAACAGGAAAGCAGTCTTTGAGAAACCAGAACACTTTCAATTCCAGAGGAAAGGATGTGAAAAGTTTACTCTAGAAAAATCAGGATTTTTTACTGATTTATTTGCAAAAAGAGATTCATCTCTAGGAATGTTTTCCTTAGTGGTCATACTCAGTATATATAATGAATTTTTGTCCAGTTCTGCAAGTGTTTCATATAATGTTTCCTTACATCTCCTTTATCAATTTGTGTCCCTTACCAGAGGTATACTGGCTACTAGGGCAGAGAATATTGCTCTTGCATTAGTCAGTTAAGAATTAGATGAGACCTGGAGTCAGGTGGTTCTGGTGACATGTTGAACATGTTTGCTGCTAGTAAGTTTGAATTATTCTAACATTATTGCAGAAGAACTAACACAGCATTATTTACTGTCTCTAAGTCTTCAGAATCTGACTTGCTGACTCTAAATATGCAGTTACGGTAATAAAAATCATGGAATAATTCTAGAAGCAGCAGAGCTGATGGAGTCTCTGTCCAGGGTGGCAGCTGCACAGCCTCCCTGCCTCTGTTCCCAGTTTGCTGTGATGTGTTTTATTCTTCTGTTTTATTCTTCCTGAAGCTGTTGCTGAACTGACTTGTTTGTGAACTGAGCAGGAACTACAGCGTGAGTGTGCCAGGGACATAGGACATGGGATAGGACCTCTTTCTTGTGTGAGCTGCTTCACCACAGCTTTTGGAACAATGCTTTTAGTAAAAAACCTATCAGGGATTCTCTAGATAACTGTTTTGTCCTAGAAGGGTACAACTGAAACTAAGATGAATTGCTAATCCCTGAGTATTAAAATTCATAGCCTAGAAAGCTTTGTTGCCTATTAAAGTTGAAGACCATGCAACCACATTCTGTTTTCCTTTCATTGGTGTAAATATACCTTCATTTCACTGAAAGTCAGCCTAGCATGCAGCTGGAAGGAAAAATTCAGGCAATTTAATGAGATGCAGTTGAAGAAATCCAGTGAGACAAACTAAGATGAATGAACATGTGGGAAGCAACTACAGTCAAATGAGTAATATGCTGCATTTTGAGAAATACAAACAAGTAGGAAGGTAGGAATAAAGTGCTTGCACAGAGTAAGCCAGCTGCCTAGAGCTGGGTATCCAACAATAGTTAATTCGGGAGATGAAGTTACTGTCCCATTGCATTACTTTCCTAAAAGAAATGAGGTAAAACTGGTCTGGCACTTTTGAAAGGCAAGTCAGCAGCTGAATCAGTGTCATGAATGACCCTGTTCAGAACTTGTGGCTTTTCCTGAAACACTTCCTGAGTGTGGAGGGGGGAACAAAACAAAAAAAACTCACGAACAAACCACCTCAACAAACAAAAAATCTACCTCAAACAAACAAAAAGCAAAACCAAAACCAACAAGTCCAGAGTAGAATTACTTCTTTTTTATGAATGCTTTAATTTTTTCTATTATTATGGATTTTTTTTTAGTGTTTGCATGATTATCTTACAAATAGCCCAGAAAAACATCTGAACTGGTATAGGGCAATGAATCTTACATCTGTGTCTTCTAAAATGTAAAGTGGGGAGGTCATGTAGGTGCAGTTTTTAAAGTATGTGTTGTTCTTTTTGTATTGCCAGACATATTACTAATAATAGGACAATGTGCTCTGTCAGCATGTTTCCTTTACCATGTCACTATTAGCTTTCACAGAAGTCCTTAAGTGTTCTGAAAAAATATGGGCTTTGAATCTAATTGAAACCAGCCTAGTACTGGGTACTTCTGGAGGGCATAGATCCCATTCCCCTTCTCTTGCCAAGTTAGAGAATTTGTGTTGGGTGATATTTTTTTACATCTTACTTTTTAAACCTGTATGGTATATCATCTTAGTTGAGTCTCTTAATAAAAATTGCTGTAGTAGCATACAAAAGCAGTAAGCATGATATAAAAGAATTGTCTTTAAATTGCCTGTAGGGGAGTGGTTGGAACAACTGATCACTGCAAGTGGGATTCCCACTTATGTTCATCAGGTGAAAGCATGTCAGTTGTGCTTAAATATTTTAGTTGCCACAAGTTGACGCTTCATCCTTTCCAGACCCTGACTCCTGCACAGTTATTAGCATGAGGGTGTTCACAGAAAAGGAATCTGTCCCCGGGGCTGTGCTGTGTTTGTCTGTAGATTTTAGGTAATTATTTTCTTGCTGATACACTTACGTTTATACTCAAAGTACTCTTTAAGCTGTTTGTACTCCTAAGTGCCACTGTTTTTCATCTATCACTGTTCTGTTTCCATTCATCTATCACCATTCTATTTCCATTCACTAATCACCATTTATCTTCATGATGCATAGCATGGATAGATGACAAAAAGATTGAAAGTGTATCTTGGGTTTATAGAAAGAAGAAAATATTTTTTCATTTTGATAAAAATACCGCTGACTTACTATGCTTATACTAGTATCTGTATATTTCAATTTTTATTTTGGTTTCTTGCTTATTAGCTTTAGTGAGAATCACTCACAGCTCATCCTGTCTGTACCTGGTATTCAAGGACTTATGCACTTTTCATTAAACTGCATACATGAATTTGACTTGTGGATGATAGAAAATGAAAGGTGAAATGAAATGGCTACAGAGTTTTTAGAACTGAATAATTCCTCAACCAAGTTATGCAGTTACTTCAAGTGAAAAATTAACAACCTACTGTGCTTGGCATTTTAATAATGTATAGTAAGCTGGTCCCATGTCTGGGGTTTTGTTTGTTTATTTGCTTTTTATTCTGTGGGGGATTTGTTGTATTTATTTTTTAATGTTTTGGCACATAAAGAATCAAGGACATTTATGGCTTAAGGTTTATTTAATGCATATGTAATTGTTCAGTTTTTTTTTTAATAGAAAGATGTCTGCATCTCAAACTGCAGTTTTTATGTTCAAGTTGTAGATATGGATGACTTGATGATTTTTAGGTATGGCACTTTGGGGGTTTGAACATGAATTTAGAAATACTTGTTCAGTAAATTTGCCTCTGTATTAAGTACACAGCAGCTCAACTCCTGACAGCAGTGTGCATTGGTTTGGGTGTGTGTGTAGTTGTGTTTGTGCAGGGTGGTGGTGGGGGTTTTAACCCTGCTGTACAGTACAGAAGAGGCTGATTAGTGTTCTAATCACTGTAAGTCATATAAATCTATCTTTTGGTTTCCATTTTTGTCTTTTTTTACTTCTTCCCATTGCTTTTTGCCTGGGAAAAAAAAAAAAAAGATTGGTGATTGGTTTTGTTTTCTACGTTAGTCCTGTTTGCCGAGTCTGGGTGGGATGTTTCTGTCAGAGGACACAGCAATGATACTTCTTCATTGTGGAGGCTGGAGGGAAGGGGAAAAGGATATAGTCATTGCACTAGGGAGTTGTTTGAGTTGTTTTGGCATGCAAAGTGGGAAAAGGCTCTATTCCTTGTGAAGTCCTGAGCTTGAGGGAGTAATACTAAGCTTTACTCTACCTCTTCAGTCTCCCTGCTGTGTATAAAAGCAGTTGCCACGGTGAGAGAGGCCACTGGCTGAGCTAACCCTGACAAAGGTTTCCATTCCCATCCTGGCTGAGAAGGAGAGGAGAGTGTGGAAGTAGTTTTTTTGGGTCTCTAGTAAAAATAAAAACAAGTCTCAGTCCCCAGCTATAGTCAGAGTCTTTGCTGTGGTTGTTTCCTGTGGATTTTGAGGAATCATTTGAACAACATGGGATACTCTTGCAAGTTATATTTACCCAGATACTGCAACACCTCAAAAACAAACAAAACCTCAGTATCAGCTCTTAACTGATTTGTATGAAGTTACTCAGTTCTTTGACAAAGTGCTCTGTAGATCTAGGATTTTCATAGTCTGCTGGTTTGGGCTCAGGTAGAGTTAGTATTCTTCTCAGTGTCGAGTATGACACTGTGTTTTGGGGTTTGTGCTGGACGCACTGATGACAATAGAGGTGTTTTTGTTATTGCTGAGCAGGACTTAGAGCCAAGGCCTTTTTTGCTGTTTGTGCTGCCCTGTTGGTGAGGGGACATAATCTAGAAACATTCAGAAACCTAGACATAGTTTGTGAATGGTACCACATCTGATACATGAAGGACTCCTGTGGAGCTGAGTGCTTTGTGTTGCTGCTACTTGAATTGTTCTGTAGAAAACAATTTGGATTCTGTTTTAGTGGTGCTGAGCCAAACCTAATGAAATTCAGCCACTATTTCTGTGTTCCATTGCTTTTTGCGTTCATCTACTCACTGTTGGCTTAAAAACAAAACACAGGGTTTGTGTTCAGAATTAGTGTGGTTTATGTAGCAGGACTGACTTTCCTAGTGCTCTCAGTTTAAAGCTTGAAAAATACAAGTTGAGAGAGGAAATTCAGCCTAAGTGGATTTAAAGGTTAGTGTTTGGATACCTCTATTAATTGCTTAGCATTTCTTATCTAGAATTGTCAAGGCTTATCTCAGCCACTTTAGCTGAATGCTCAATTGTCATAGAATCATTTCAAGTATTAGTGCACATTTTAAATTATTCCAACAACTAAGCAGATATCCCCTCTGGCTCCATTACAAATGTGCTTTAAGGTGTTGAATACTTGAAGGTGACTTCCTATTTCCAGCTTGTACTTCATCAGCAAGGTGATTTGTAACATGTAAATGTAATTGATAGCTCTGCCTGGAATCTGGAGGCTTTGCATAATTCTATTCCTTACTGCTAATTAGTCCACTAGTCAGTTGCTTCTCATATGATCCTTTATATTTTGACAGTCCTAAGAGTGGTATTCATCCTTCACAGACATTTCTCTAAAACCAGCAGACATTCTCTTAAATCCACAATCTCAAATGGGATACTGAGTGAAGACTCCAAACATAGGTTCACAACCTAAATACTTCTGGCAGATGACCTGACCTCTCTAAGCAGTAAACCTTTAGGTGTTCTTCATCACACCTGTGCTCTTCAGCACCAATATTTAAAGTACCCTCACTGGTCTGGTTGTTGGGTTCCATGAGGCTGCTTTCTAAAACTGCTTTTAGAACAAGGTCCTGGTCGCTATACTTTCCTGACATTCTGTGGAGGATCAAGTCAGTTCTTGAACAATTCTTAATTAAAGTAACTTGCTTAAGAAAAGCAGACTCTTGTTATGGAAGCAGTATTCTCTATGGGGAAGAGCATGTTCCAAACACTTCATTGTTTTGAAAATTCTGTCTCTGAAGATCAAATTCTACATGAGTCTCTGTTACAGTAATCTATTGGTTTGAGATTCAATTTGATTATTGCTAGTGCCATGAAAATGTCTTTAAGTAAGACTTTGTGGCATTTTAATGCAAATGAATAATAAGAGATGGGTGTATGTCAGACTTACTTTCATAGAAATGTAGTAGAAGAAATTATTTAAAGCTTTCACTTGCATTGACATACTGTAAATTAAGCCTATGAAGAACTAAAAAAATCAGAGAGAATAGGAATTGGTTGGAGCTGGGCTGCGTTAATTTTGTGCCTGGATCTTTGTACTATGTTTCTTAGGTGGTTTCTTTGTTATTTTGAATTCAAAGAAAAATGTGAAAAAAACATTATTTGTGTCCAACAAAAGAAGGGGCTATAGCTGATGAAAATTAGGAAGAAATCCATCCAGTTGCAAGAGTTGACCTGAGCTGTCCTTTGTTTTCTCCACCTGACATTGATTCTGCCATTGCATGTGATGAGGGGAAAATATCCATAGTGCAGAAAGTGCTTGAGATTTCCAAAAGCTTTAACTCAGGATGAGAACAGTGGATTACACAAACCACTCAGATCCCTGCCATCATCTACTGTTTGGGGAAGTGGCAGACCGTCATCCAAAGTATTGCACCTCTCTCCTCACCATAAATCTGTCAACTGTTGAAGAACAGCCATGTTCTGAGGGTGTGTCATAGTTATTTCTGTTTTCTGTGCACTAGCTCTTGCAACCCCACAACATAGAATAATATTTTGGTAACAAAAAATGCAAATTAAACAAGTTTAATGACTATCCCAAAAATGTGGTTTAGAACATAACTCAAATCTCAATTTGTTCTGGTCACAGTGGGTCTGCCTTATGTCCCGTAAGTGAGATTATTGTTTGTGCTGCTTTGCACAGGGATGCAGATGGGAACATGTTTTTTAGATGAAGATTTTAAAGGTGTATTGTTCTGCTTCAGGCTGGAGCCTTCCTCTATACCTCTCTGCTTTCTTTTTCTGAATACTGGTGCTGTTGGTTTTTTTCCTACCAATAAATATGGCTGTCTAACATTCAGTTTTTCAGCACATACTCTGCTCTTAATGAATGTGATCATTTACACAGTGTCACTGTAGTATTGGCATGCTAAATAATTTAGAGAGCTGTGGCAGGTAGATAGCTCTGTGGTGTCTATGTTACTATGGCAATACATTTGCTTAATGTAAATATTAGTCATTCTGACCATATGAATCTCAGAGCTTCTGACATTATTAGCTATGTCTGGGAGGTGGGAGTGTGCATATCTGAAGGAAAAGTTGTTCTGGAAATATTAATAGTTTAAAGATTACTTTTCTTATTCATAATTCCTTCTGCTTTGTGACTGAGCTGCATAATCTATTGATTGTAATGAACAGAGCAGAACATTTCTCCCATTTCTTTATCATGGTTGTAATGCAGCTCTTGTTATAAAGAAATGCATAACTGTATTCTGATCCTCCAAAAATTCAGCTGACTGAAGTGATAGGAAATAAGATCTTGAGGTCCATGAACTTTGCTCCTGATCACACAGTCAAGGCAGTTTAGGAGCACAAGAAATAAAATCAAATTTGGAAGAAAAGTTTCAGAGGTATTAGACTGAGTTCTGTGACTTGAAGAGGAAGCTAAGCCTGAGGCTTTTCCATTCCCTCTGTGGGTATCAGCAGGTCTGGAATTACTTAAGAAACACCTAGTTTGTTTGAAAATTATTGCAGAAACAGTATGTTAGTGAAGTTTGTTTCTTAAATAATAGTTTAGATTTTTTTAGTCCATTTTTATGAGTAATTTACAGGGAAAATGAACTACCTTCTGAAAAATCTTCTCTTTATTGCCAACTTATTCCTGATTCTATGAACTATTCTTTGTTATGATCTGCTAGCACCTTTGAGGCATCCAATAGAAGTAGAAAAAGAATTAGATCACAGTTGATAGTCTCTGTAAAAGTTCAGTCACTTTAAGCCATGAATACTGAGTATACACTGGTAGTATTTGTGACATTTTATGAACTTTTTGAAACCTCCATGTGTTAAACTGCTAAGCTTAAGATCAATTTTAAAAAGATTTGTCAGGAATGTGGTGTCCTGTGTTTAGAATAGTTCCCACCCTTCCTGCCAAACATCTGTAATGCAGTAAAAGAAAGCATGGTACACAATGAACGATGTCTTTAATTATTTGTAGTGTGGATTATACTGGAGGTTTCTGTCTGCTATAGTCTGACACCAGTGCTCAGCATCTATCTATGTTTGGCCCATTATCTGTCAAAGAAGGAAATAATTAAAAAAAACCAGTAGTAGCCAAGCAAAGACTTATGGTTTCTTTGAATTTTGCAGAATAATTTTACTGGACTTGTATAAGTGTTCTTTACTTTTTCTGTCCTTTAGATGATAAAACTTTCACTGTCAGTGCTTGCACATAAGGCAAAACTCCTTACTGGACAAGAATACAAACTAGAGTTGTTGCCTTTCCGTGGCACTGATGCTCACAAATGCTAGTCTGGAACTCAGGTTAACCTAGGAGAATTAATTATTTACCACATATCTTTTCCTGACAACCCTGCCTGTGGGAATACTGTGGTGTTGGCTGTCTCTTCTTTAAAAATATAGTGTGCTTTAGGTGTATCTATTGATTGTAGATGCAGAGAAGTATTGAAACATTTAGATTCAGAATGCCTACCAAGTATTAGCATAGTTGAAATAGTAATTGGAGGAGCTTATCTGATTATGCTTTTAGTAAACAAACCATACTCATAAAATGGCTTGGGAAAAGCCACATCCAGTACAATGTATTGGAGGAAAAAGACTGCAGAGGCACTTTCTGCTCTGTGGGAAGAACCTGTGTAGGGAGAGTTGCTCCTGTGGCATCAGGCTGGCAGGGTTTTCCCTTAGGGAAAGAGACCTGATGGTTCTGCATTTTAAAAGTCACAAGTATCTATTTTCAGGACACATTTCTGTGAGGGATACTTTGAGCCCTCAACAAGCAGTCTTTTCTAGGTTTGGCTTCAGGACCTGGTGTGTGCCATAGGACCCATGAGAACAGCATGGCAGAGTGGGAGAGAGGGGACAGGTTGTGTGTTCCCTTGGCATAACTCATACTGGTGGAGGGCTCAGCTGGCTTGGTGAGCTTGTGGCAGCTCGAATCTACCATTGAAGCAGACTGCTGTCTTTTTTTTTTTTTTTTTTTTTTTTCCCAGTTGCAGCACAGGGTTGGGGATGCTGGGCAGTACTCACAGCTTCCTGCAGGCAGGGATGCAGTGGAATGTTCCACAGAAAGCGGTATACCAAATCTTTTTTTCCTGACCTCCACAGCATTTCTTTGCTTCTGCTGCTGAAATACGGTATTTTAAAGCTGGGCTGAAAAAAGTGGAACGGATTGTGTTACAAGCTAAATGTTTAAATCAGGTGATAAATTGAAAGGAACAAAAGTGTGTTCAAAAAAGCAGTTGCATTTAATGTTTCACACATGATTTGCTCAGCTAGTTTCTTTTACTGTCATAGTGCAAGTGCCTTTTCACTTTTCCCCACAGAAGAAAAAATCTAATTGTTCTGCAGTGCCTTTTTTATGTGTGTAATGAATGTCTGCTTTTGAGTATTACCTTACAAATAAAAACTGGACATTTTATCTGTGGTGTTTTTATGCTTTTTGTTGTCATTCTTTATATTCTACTTCGAAAAGGTAATGATGGCTGTGTAGTCCTGTATATGACTCTCCTAGAGGAAGGAGAGCTGGCACCACTCTTGTGTTGGGATGGGGAGATCCCAGAGGAATGTGTATCTCAAGCTTGTGCTGACTGTAAATTGTTTCTGGACTGTCACATGTGAGTCCTCACATTGGGTCCTGTTGATCCATGGGTAGCTGGTGCTTAATTATCCCATCTCCTTTCCGTTGCTGTCACAGAACAAATACATTGTGGAGATTAAAAGGGAAAGAATATTATGGTCCTTGGCCTCCTTGTCTTATGTTATCCTTAAAAATAATTGTCCATTTAAATGCTTAAATAGATGTGGCATAGAAATAAATAGGCTAGTGTAAGGTCTAAAGTGTATTTCCAGTATCCTTTCCAGTAAATTGAGGTGTTTTTATAGTTATATTTGTAGTTTTAACAGAAGATGGTGAAAAAGGGTGAGAGAAAACCAACAGGTATGGTTTCCAGGGGTTTGTTGTTAATTTTGTTAGTATCTCCATGCTTTCTTTTTCTGTTAAGGATTAGAGAGTATATGTCAAATGAAATTTAATATATTGTAGATACAAAAATATTTGTCAATTAATCCTTGCTGTTACTGCAGTAAAACAGACACTGTTGAAATCATTGTAATGAGCAATGTTCATGTTGATATTGCTTCTTCTAACATATATTGTTAGAAGAAGAGGGCTTTGAGTTCTCAGAAGGATCAGGAAAAAGGCACAGAAGGCTTGTGCTTTCTCACAGCATGACCTCCACAGGTATTTATTTCCAGGTGCAGAACCCTTACTTCAGGGCTACAGTAATACTAAAGGATGTGATTCTAACATCCTGCTTGGTTATTATAGTTTAATGCCACTCAGCATTATAATTAGCTTTACTACACATTAATAAGTGGGTTTAATATTCAAACCATGGTGTTGGAGCTAAGTGTGCCAATGAACCTTATCAGTTGAGCAAAATGTAAATTTTAACTCATTTATCTCATTAGCCTTTAATAAGGCTGTGCTTCGCAAATCAGGGCTGCATCATCTGCCGATTATACCCTCTGATCTGCTAAGCAAAATAGCAATCTAATAATAGCCATACATTGCATGAAATTCTCCCACTGGTGTTCCGAAACACTTCATGTATTTATTTTTTTCATTTAGGGGGCCTTGATTGTGTCTTATCTCTTTTGCACAATGCCAAAATATAGAAATGAATGTAAGATGAGAATTGATTACTCGTAGGCCCTGGCTTTAGACATGTTTTGCCAAATAGGAGTTTGTGATGGGCTGTAAGTCTAAGTGTGTAATCTGTAAATCTAAGAGTGTGGTGCATAGGGATTCTGAGAGTTTCTGGAACAGGTAAACGGCCAGACAGTCAACTAAACAGTATTGACTTGCTGCTTTAATAATAATCAGAGCTCTCCAAAAGTCTATGGCCCTTGTATTAAGGGAGAAACTGAGATGAGTAATTTGCCTCGGGCCCATGTAAAAGGGAAAAGAATTGGAGGAGAAAAGTAAAGGAGTAAAGTCTCATGGCTTGAGCTCTTGTAGGCAAGCAGTTACCAGTGCAGCTCATGACGATGATCATTGTGTGCCCTGCATGTTATTCAGAGCAAGTAAAAAAAAATTGAACACATTTGAAGTAATTATTCTAGCAAGTCCAGTTTTGATGCTTTTCCCCAGCTCATACAGCATTGTCTATATCTAAAGAAACTTGTTCAGTTCTTCTACAAACTTTCAAGCTTTGAAGGTTTCTCAATAAATACTGGTAAGATTCACTGGAGTGATCAGAGGTGATTCTGGTGTCTGAGGCAACAAACTCAGTCATTCTACTTGTAAGCTGATTTGGTTCAGGTTTGCTTCCATGTGGTCTTTTATTTTGAAAAATTTATACTAGCATTCTCAGGTTGAATTTTTTAATGTTTGCATCTCTTTTCAGAGCAACATTAAAGCAGTATTTCAGATACACATGGTCTGTCATGACAGAATCTGTTTAAATGGTTGCTAGGGTGCAAGGGGAATCTCTTTTCTTACCATAGTGTGTTAAACTGATATTTAAATCTCTTTGTAGTGTGCTGAGGGATGCTAGCAGTATATTTCAATAGCAACAGCGGCTGCCTTCACAGAGGCACAGAGCCTGTTGACTACTTTTGGGCATAGATGGACTATGCTAGTAGTCATCCTTCACAGTACTGTGTTGTATTTTCTGTGTTGACCTTAGTGATGGTCAGGTGATAGGCAGATACATTGTCACAGAGAAAACTCAGTTTTTCCCCCTGTTTAGAGAAAACAATGGATTTGTCTCCCAGTCCTACTGAGTTAGAGGATGGAGGGGCATTGCCACAACCCCACCTGTACACATGGAATCCAGTGGTTTTCATTTTAAAGTGTTGGCAACTTTGAGGACTGATTCTTTCCAATTGGGCTGATTGGTATCCATAATTGCAGCTGTATGTGCCTTTGGTACTGGCACTCCTGAAGAGAGGCTTTCATAGGATCGCAGAATGGCTTAGGTTGGAAGGAACGTGAAAGATTATCCAGTTTCAGTCCTGCCACCATGGGCAGGGACACTTTTCACTTGGCAAAGTTGTTCAGGGCCCCATCTAACTTGGCCTTGAATACTTCAGAGATTGTGTATCTACAACTTCTCTGGGCAGCCTCTTCCACTGTCTCACTACCCTATGAGTAAAGAACTTCTTCTGTCACCTAATCTAAACCCCTTCTCTTGTAGTTCAACAACATTTCCCCTTGTCCTATTACTGTCTGTCCATGTAAAAAATTGCTCTCTCTCCTTTTTGTAAGGCCCCTTAAAGTAGTGGAAAGCTTTACTGAGGTCTCCCTGGAGCCTTCTCTTTGCTGAACAACCTCAGCTCTCTGAGGCTGTCTTTGCAGGAGAGGCGCTCCAGCCTTCAGGTCACCTTTATGGCCCTCCTCTGGACTTGCCCTAACAGGTCCATGTCTCTCTTGTGCTGAGGTCTGCAGACCTGGGTGCAGTATTCCAGGTGTGGTCTCACAAGGGCAGGGTTTTCTTCTATCCTTCATTAATTTGTCATTAGTCATATGTATTTGGTTTTGTGCTGGCTTACTAGGAACACCATTTATTTTCCATTAGTTATTTCAGCACAGACACTTGGTTGTATGCAAATGCTTCATAAAGTCACTGGAGGGCTTCCTGGGACATTCTGTGACACTCAGGACTGAGGGTAATGTCTTTCAGAGTAAAAGTCTGCTTGAGAAGAGTGGGGATGTCTGAACTGCCTGACAGTTCTGAAACAGCAGGGAAGGGCTTTATTATTCCAGTGGCTGTGGCATGAATTACTGTGCAAGTATAATGTTACCTGTGGGGCAAGGTGAAGATAAAGCAGAACAGAGATGGCAGGGTATGTGGTGACAGTAGATACTGGGAGTTTTGTTTTAGCAGAGCAATAGCTGGTGAATGATGTAACAGTTTTGCATATTCTAAAGTACTTTCATAACTGATGAAACAGTTACAAAAAAATTAGTTTGACATATGCTCTCTACAATTCAGAGGTTGGAAAAATAATAATAAATTTTTTAATTCAGTGTCAAGAACCATGTCCTCAGGAATAAAGTCGGAGGTCTCGCTTCCAAATGTGCTGTGGTTACTGCTGACAGCTGTTCAAGGTCTATGCATACAAACAGACTTCCTCCTGCCTCTTTGAACTGCTTCTGTCTTCAGCTTGGGAGCTCTCTGAGGACTGGTGTGTCAGATCTGACAGGATACTATAGCTTCTGCAGCTCTGACAGCCTTACACGGGAGGACAGAACTGGAGGTGAGAAGCTGCAGGGTTCCCCAAGACACACACAGACACTCCTTACTTTCAAAACTGTGCAGGCAGGAATGAACAACCTGGTGATGGGTGGAACCTGTGCTTTCCCACGCCAGTGGAAGCCTCCATAGGTGTTACAAAATTAGATGGGAGAGGCTGTGGTTTGACTTTTGGTTATCTGTGCTGAGAAGCATTCCTGCCAGGGCTGACATCCAACTCTCTTATTTACTAGGCTTTCAGTATTGGTCATTCCAAGTGTTAAAAATTTTAAATAGTAATTAGATTTTATTTTTACTTGAATCTGATACTTGCTTCACCTTTTAGTAAGTACATTTGTGAGGTTCTGTGTTTTTCAGGGCATTCCTTCTATAAGATGAATAGTTTTCATTTGCAATTTGTTAGGTTATTTGCCTTCTTTTACTCTCCAGGGTGTGACAGTTGCTAGTTCATCTGCATTCCTTCCTGGACTAGAAAGACACCTGTATTTCTGTTTGTGTTTTCTCAAAGGTTCAAAGGCAAGACTGAAAAAAAATTATACAGAATTCCTATCAAAGTGTCAGATTACCTTGATAATTTTTTTTAAATTGTTCCTCTGATTGTTTATCAGTTTCTTTTTTTTTTTGCATGCTGGCAACATGTCTGAGACAGGTGTTGTATAGACTGTATATGTTTCATTTTTGGCCATTGCATTCATGTGTTTCATTATCCAGGGAAAGGCATTCACAGGAATGGGACATGCTGTAATGATATTCAGTTTTAAGTTGCAGAAGACTAGGTGGTGTAAGAGTGTAAAATAATTTCATAGTGGAGTAGCCTTATGTTAGGAGATCAGAGATGCAGAATTAATTTGCACTCTGCATAATGAAAAACTTAACACTGTTTACATGACACAAATAATTTTGTTCCTAGGAAAGCTGGAGGAGCTTCAAGGGAAAAACATCTACCACCTGTATAAAATGCAATGTAACTAAATGGAAATATAAATAACATGCAGATTTTTCTTTGATCTAGCTTGTTATGCACTAAACATCATAAAAATGCCAACAGTCAATTTTGGATTTTCTTGTTTACTGCCCTATGTATTAAAAGCAAAAAATTTAACCTACATATAGAAGTCTATAGTCTGCCAAAAGTCCACCCACCATGCAAATCTGTACTGATACTTTTAAATAAGAGTGTCACTGCAGGGGCGAGGCTGTTTTTCCATGGAGCTGTGCTCATAGATGAGTTATTTTATTGAGGTTCTTGACTTCATTACAGGAATTAATATAACATGAATCTTCAACTTCTGCTTGTCTGCTCTCAGTTGGAATAGAAAGGGAGAGGGAGAGCAGTGTTTCTGTGCAGTTCCCTATGATTTGAATACCTGGGGTTTTGTGCATTGGGAATGGGGAGCTGGAGAGGTAGGATAGGATTTTGTAAGGAAGTGTTCATTTTGTAATTTTCCCCCCTTTTATTCTTCCACCCCTTTGTTCTTCAGTGTGCAGTGAGATATAATGATTTTTGTGTCTCATCTTAAACACTAATATTTATTCAGTGCTTTTGCCCAAGTTTGACAATTGCAAATCATAAAAAAAAATTTTGCAAGGGCCTTTCTCTTTGTCAAACTTGAACATAATTTAGGACAAAGTAAGTTCACTTGCTTCTGGAGCTTTCTCCAAGCTAAATTGGAAATGTCTGATACAAACAGTACTTGTTCAAGAGTTCTGTAGTTTCTATCTTTCTTTTAAATATTTTAAAGAAGGAAAGAAAGCTGACAAAAACACATGTTTAAAAGTATCAATCCACTAAATATAACACTTTGCCACAAGACCTACCTAATATGAGGCGGTAGATGTAAATAGGGCAAGATAAGAAAATAACCTTTCAGATTTTAATAGTTCATTAAGCTGACAAAGTTTGAGGGGTAGTTTGTGATGGGCTTCTGCCATCCTACAGTGCACTGAAACAGTTGTTCTGAAGCTCTGTAACAAGATGCTTTTGCTCATTCCCTTTGTTCATTAGTTCATCATGTCACTAACATGCTATCATTTCAGAGTGTAGGAAATGATGTTGACTTGGTGGATAAGTAGCTTGGGGTGGTAATTATCTCTAAAATGAGTAGTTTCAATAACTGTGTACAGAAGATAAATGACAAATTCAAGTTACATAGTCAATTATTATAGTCCATGTACTATAATGAACTTATTGAGAAGTATAGAAGGGTTTTACTGTGTTATAGCTACTTAAATTTAGATAGAGTTATAAACTGATCTTTTCCAGAAAAAAAGAGAACTTTGTATTGTGAATGAAGTTTTGGGAGGAGAAATAAATATGCTTATAGATTATGTTAACAACTATGCAATAACCATTCTATACATAACAGTTTTGATTTTATGGAATATTCTGTCCTTTTCTGGTACTTTTAGTTTGAAAGAGGATCATAAAGAGAAGCATCATGTGCATGTGAGCAAGAGAGCAAGTCTATCTGCAGAGTGGAAGTTCTTTTCTCAGTGCAAACTTGGCACTCGGGAAGCTTGTTGTTTGGTTTCTTTGTTTATTGGTCAAATAATCAGGGTAGTCTTAATGGTGTTTTACTGCTGATTCTTGTGTTTGGACTATATTTAGAACCTGCAGAATCAAACTTAGAGTGTGGAAATTTAAAAAAAATGCGGCTTCTCTATCATTAAACACAATGTTTATAATATATGTGTATTTGCATTTTATTGTGATTAGTGCTGAAAGCACACACATCTTCTTTAATGCCACTTTGTACACTTGAGAACATTATTCTTGGACTTCTTATGCTTATTATAATGAGTAATTTGACATGTTGTACAAATCACTTGAAAAATTGTCATACATATTATTGCAATAGTCGTAAAATCTTGTTTTCTGTAATCTCCTTATGATAATTACAGGTATATTGATAACATTTTTCTAGACCATCTTTCTCTTGGGAAGATAGTATTTCCTGTTCTGTATGCTAGTGTTCTGAAAATAGTTTTAAATCTTCAGAGTATAGAGTCTTCTACTGCTTTGCTGGTCTCATTCATCTTTCTGTCAGGGAGGCTTTCTAGAAAGGCAACTTAATAATTTCCTATGAATTTATTTTATACTTTTAGCTACAGAAACTGTTTTACCTTTCTCAAAAACAATCTAAACAACAAAAAATGTTCCATCACTTCAGCATCACAACTTCAGGAAACATGTGGTTTCTGTAAATTACAAGCATGTTGGGGCTGGGTTTGTGTGTCATGTGGGTGTCAGAACTATCTTGGAAAGCAAAATTGATGCACAGAGTATATGGGTCACTTTGGTTTCTTTCTTCCACTAACATAATCAGAACATAAAGTAGGTTTTGTCAAATGACTGCTTTCTGATGTGTTACTCCCTCCCATTCCTGGATAGTGATGAATTTTGAAATAAACCCTGTACAGATTCTCAGTAAAGATGAAGACTTTGGCAACAACTTTTTAGCAATAATTCATTTCAATTATGGCAAAAAATTACTAGTCTAGACATAGCATGGGATATTTGTAATTCACTATACATGAAATAATGGAAAGTAGATTCTTTCACTCAGTGAGGTGTGCTGTGCCCTCTGGAGTTGGTTTGTTTCTCTTTGAAACTTTGTATGGAAACATTTGCAGTACAAAGTTTTAAACTGAGGTTTGTTTTGCTTGTAATGTCTGTCTCACAGAGTACAATACCAAATGCTTTGGTTTGTGGGCCTTGGACATTTTTATGACTTGGTTTTCTGTGGAAGCAGTCTTTTCTGGGGTCATCAATTTTGTTGGTGATGTGGGAATGAACCAGCGAAGCTAAAGTCTTTGAACTGATTTGAGTTCAATGACGACTGCATTCTTTAGTGTGTAGGTAGAAAATAACTTTTCTGAACTGCTATTGTTAAGGCCTTTTTTTAAGTTCAGTTTTGATATCCTTTTGTCTAGTAGCAGACTAGACACCTCAGTCATATTGTGCCACAATACTATTGGGAATAGAGAAGTATCTATCTTGGATTTTAAGAATCCTAGCTGTTATTTTATTATTATGATTTTAGCCAATGTAATCTGTGTTTTGAACCACTAATTGTTACTGAATTGTTGTTGCCTTTCTGTAGTAGGCTAAATGTGAGGACATAAAATTGAACAGAGAAACAGGTTTATTATATTTATCTCTCATAAAAAGGATCAAGTCATACCATTAGAATAACAGCCATATTTTTTTTTTCTTTCTCTAGCTTCAGAATTATGACCTAGGGATATGAATATGTAGTTCATTCCTCCTGGGACTTTGCAAACATAGCTTCAGTAATTGTATGCTCTCAAGTTCCAGTGAAATTGCCTGTGTGCAAATGAGTGTGGTAGATGAACATACCCTGTGGTGTAACAGGTAAATCGGGCCCTTTTCCTGAGCAGGTCAAAGTCTCTGTTAAGTATTCTATGTTGCTTAATTCCCGTTTTCTTGAGCAGTCAATGCAATTTCTCTAGTAATATGACCTTTGATGAACCATCTTTGCTGGTTAGCTGTTTACCTTCCTGGGTACACTGTGTGTAATTTTAGCCTTACCCATCAGTGCATTTTGGACCATACTCCCTAATTGGCATCTCTGTGCTTTCATTTTGGCTGCCCCACGCCACAGGAGTCTCTGAGGGCCTGGCATGTGGTTTAGCCCATGTCCCAGTGCATAGGCTGCCAGCAGGAGTTGATCCTGTTGCTTGCCCTTGAAGCAGGCTTGTTTATGCCAGTGCAGCACTGCTGGGGCCGGGGCTGCCAGCTGGGCCTTGGGGTGTCACTGCTGCTTGCTTGCTGTGGGGGAATTGCCTCTTGATATGTGTGGAGAACCATGGAGTTATTTAATGCTGGAACCTGGACCTCCTAATGTATAATACCATAGGATTATAGAGATCACATGAAGAGCTTAGTGGTAGTCCGATTGAGCTAATGTGAATCTAGAATAAATATGTGAGTAGTGTAGCTCCCCAGACATTTGATAAAAGATGAATTGTGGTTTTTAACTGAAGCAGGCTGACTGTAGATGGGACAGGAAGATTTTTTGTTTCATTATAAAACATACTGTGTGTAGTTTCCCTCATGAGAGAGATCATTAGGCAGTCTCTGTGGGGACAAGGCACAAGACATTCTTACTTTCATGTTAGCAGGTTGGATTAAATTGTGCTTGATGAAAACAGATTGATACTTTGATTAACTACATTGCTTTAAAATTTGTAGTGTCTCATTCTCTGTTGGGCTTTTAAGCAGATATCTTTATCAGTGTAAAACATCTTGTCCCACCTACACATGGAACACTTAGCAGGTTTGCAAATACTGGGTAGAAAAGCTGGATTGAAGAAAGCTGCCTAAATGTGAAATGCTTGCTTGAGGTAGACAAAGGACAGGAGAAATTGGGACTGCAGCACTGAAGTATGAAAGGAGAAGTGAAGATTGTTCACACAGTTGAAATGATTCCTCTAGTAATTGATTGAATGATTCCTCTGCTTCAGCTTTCTTGCTAGTAGAGCATCTGAAGGTGGGTAGGACTTAATGAAAATGAGGATTCCTTGCTACAGTGACTTTTAACCACTGACAGTTTCGCAGTTGCCTACGACAGACCTACTGCTCTCCAGTGAACAACCTGTAATCCTTCTGCACTCTTGTGGTGATTATATAGGGTCATGAATGGTGGGGATGTGACTGCTCTTCATAGGCTTTGCTTTTGCAGCAAAACTTTGTTACGAGCACTATGAATCCTTTTCTGTGAAAGGATTGATGTCTTCCTTTGGAGCACTGTTGTTAATAAGATTTAAACCCTCTTCCTGATCATAGTCCCTAAAGAAAATCTGACAAATTTGTGCAGAAGGCCCTCTTTTCAATCAAAAGTAAACAAATCCTGAACAAGGTCCTTTTTAAGTTGAAACTAAGTTGAGGCTTGCTAAAATTTGACTCTCATTCTTCTCCTACTTCCCTCATCCACTTAGCAAAGACTGCAGAGGTGTGATTGCATAGCTGGGAGAAAGACTGTATAATTTCCCTCTGCTTTTTTGAAGCGGTCTAATTTCAAGCCCCTTTATGCTATACTGATCCATGAAAAGGTTTTGATACGTGCTTTTTCTTTCACTGCCATCGAGGCTTCTCTGTTGCCTCTTGTACCTGGACTGACAGGGCAGAAAGCTTTGGCCTGTAGAGAGCAAAAGTGCAGTATCTGATAACAGAGGTTTGCTTGTGTTTGTGAATTGTTGAGCGTGGCACCTTCATGTCTCAACAGAAGACAACCTTGATAAATTGCACAGCCTTGCAGCATATTTTATGCTTTCTTTAATGTGTTACTGTATTAGGCTGCGCATTTTTTGTCTTATGCATTGCCTGGGAAACCCCAATCCTAAAAACCTTTGTGCTGGTTTGGTTTTTTTTTTTTAATGCAAAAGTAAAGTTTTTGAGAAGAGACACTCCACTGTGAGAAGACTTCACAAGGGATTCTCTGCTAGGCTGTTCTTCCTAGTGTACTTTGCAGTAAAATAAGTACTTGTTTTGATTGAGGTGTTCAGCCCTGTTATCCGCTGTGTGAAAGGAGCTGATGGCTTCCAGGATTCTGAAAGAAAACTGAATGTTGATATCCTTCCATGAGCCCAGTGACTGAGTCTTGCGGACTGCTGCTTTTCTTCAACTGGAAATAGACTGAGTTGTACAGCTTTTTGAAAAGTTGTAAAGCTTTTTGAAATAGCTCTAGCAGGCATATGTAAGTGGGCTTGACCTTGTGATAGGGTTAAACAACTGCTAGATAAGATATGAAAGATTTACCTGCTAAGAAGGTTCTGTTACTGTATGGCAGAGTCCAAGTACTAAACTGAGCTGAGGCTTTTGGAAGTAGAATTTTGAATGGACTGCATGAGAGGTATAAATTGTCAGGGTTATCAAATGGTGGAGTAATAACTTGATCAGGATTTAGCAGAAACAAAAGGCTAAATTATTGTAAAATTTTAATAATGAACTGAATAAAATAAATGGTTACTTTTGTTCTTAGTGGCCCCTGAGTTCACTTCTACTTTTCCCTGCATGAATTGGTGTTTTATAAATTAATTTACTTCCTCGCCTTTGGACTCATTCTGGTTAGGTTATTTGTCTTGTTTAATTGAAATGAGATTTAATTCACAGGGAATGATGTGATGTTACATTTAGTGTTGCACATTTGATCTTTCAATATAATCAGGAAAACCTAATCCGGTAACAAAATCTGCTTACAAGGAATATAGTCTGTCTGGTACTGCTATAACTACAGCATGTTGTTAGATTGAAATGTATCTTACAAGATATTCTCTCATCCAGTTCAATTACCTCTTTAAAATAGGGATGCTGTTTTTAGGACCTATTCTGTGACCACTTAAGTTGTCAAAAGCTTTTTGAAACACTATTACAGAATTTGAAGTCTTTAAAGCCTACACAATATATTAGTGTTTTGTATTACTAAGGAAATCCCAGCATCCCAAGACACTTTTGAAACTGGAAATATTTTCTTCCTTATGGGAATTGAATTGAACATAGAAATATTATTGCACATTTCAGTCTGCACTGCTGTCTTGTTACTTTTAGATTTGTGGTTTTCTGAGCCCTAACCCTAGGCCTAACCCTAACACCAACCCTAGGCCCAGAGTAGCACCAGCCTTGGGCATAGGCTGGTGGCGAGCAGAAAGATGTGGAGGGAGCCATGTTGTGGCAGTCCTGTGTTCCCCTTGGCATGCTGTTTTTCTCTGCTGTGTGCTTGAACTGTCTTCATCTGGAGAGTTTTACAGCACTAGTTTTTATCAGAATTTGTGAAAATAGCCATAGTCTCCCTTATTGTTGTTTTTTATCACAAGTTCTGGAGACTGATGTGAAGTCAGTCTGATTCTGTGCTGCAAATGGAATTTGTCATCTGATAGGTAGATACTAGTTTCTTTCAGCTAAATTCTCAAGCAACATGCAAAGGCTACATTGAAACAACCTCTAAGTTGTCAAAGGAAGGAATTCATAAATTGCCTCTGCTTTGTTAATTAACTTCTCTTACTTCACCTTCTGATACCATCTTTAATTACATTGTCATATTAGTATTTCCAAAGCTGCTTGCTTCATGCATGGTAGAGATCTTCTAAAAGGGTGAATTAGGGTTGTAAAGTGAAGGATACTTTTGCCTGGAGGAGTCTGCTGGACTTCTACCAACATGGAAGATTTCTGTTTGCAGGAGATGCTGGCAAAGAGGAACCAGCAGGGAGTGGGCAGGTGATCTGAAGTATAGGTCAGTTAAATATTCCTTGGATTATCAGATATGGTATTAGGCAAAGTACTTAGAGCAGGCTTTTTCTAAATGGGGTGTAAACATGTTTTTGCAGTGTTTCTTGGTAGAAATGTTGAGTGCTCAGAGTTGCTAACGCATTGCCAGAAGGTGTGCATTTAAGGTATAGTGGTATCATTACCTAAGGAAGTCATGATAAAAGTACCCAGATCCTGGGTCTTTCAAGTTGGGTTCTCAAATCCACTTGTTCCTTTCATCTCTCATTATTTTTGTGTGTGGGTTGTAGTTTTTTGTTTTGTCTTGCTTTGTTTTGTTTTTTCTCTGCAGGAACCTCAGTAATGTAGAAAATAGTACATACAATTCATTTTCACAGGATTGTTTCACAAGTAGCAGTGTACTGGCAGGTGCCTTTAAGTAAATGAGCACATGAGCTAGTTCTTACTCGTTGCGCACAATCCTCTCCACTGCATCTGGTTCCAGGTGGTTTGTAATCTGCAGAGTAGTTTGTATGGAGTGCCAGCTTCATTCTGGAAGTGGTGTCACCCAAACAGATAAAGTGTGCAGGATTTATGCTGGTTATCCTGGCTTCTCCACACATGGAATATGTTATCTGCATAAAGGGCGGGGCTAGGTTGTGTTACTTGTGTTGTGTGAGAGTGCTTAGCAGATGCATAGGAAATACATTGTAAATGCTGACAGAGGCTGGGTTAGAATGGAGATTGAATCTTGAACATATGAAAATATGTCTGTATATAGATACACAGGGAAGTGCAGAACCTCCTTGCTTGCCTCAGAAATCTTAACAGTTGTACCTTGTCTATTTTCGAACTCTTTTAAAATGGCAAAAGTCACTGCTACTTTTGAGACAGGCTGGATGTTTTCCTGTGCTAGCAGTTTCAAGAATATAAACAGAGCACACATAGAGGGAGCAGAGATGTCTGCTACAGAGAAAAGATTTTCATCTTTTAAGATATGCACAGAGAAATCCCTTCTATACTGGCAAAGAATTGCTGTGTGGGATTTGGCAGCTCATGCTACAAAAAAATTCTGTTTGTTGTTGGGCGCTTTTGGTTGGGCTTTTTTTTGCTGTAGTCCCAAAGTGAAATAAATTAAATGCCTAGTTGGTTTGCAAAAAGGAGAATAAAAATGTAAACTTTATAAAAAGAAAAAGGGTGGGGGGGGGAGCTGTGTGGCTTAGATACTGGTGTGTGAGGGACTACTATGTTCTCTTAAGCCTCTCAAATATCTGCAAGATATCAATCTTTGTTTCATTTTAACTTTCCCCTGCAGGTGTGCAACTACTTTGATACTCATAGATCTAGGATATTAAATGGATGAACGGAATGTTTCAATGTTTGATCCTATTCTCATAGTCCTTTAATATGATATCTCAGTTTATTTGGCTTTGGATACATGAAGGTTTTATCTTTCACATTGTTTAGTTTTGTTTACTTTGGTATTAATAAAGATGCACCCTTCTATGTGAATATGGTGCTCTACAGATGTTTTCAACCATTTATGATATGGTTTCTGGCAGAACACGTCTAAGAATTTGTAATTATATCTATTATTGGAAGATATTTAAGAAAAAAATAGAGAATTAACCTCTAATTTTTTTTTACCTGTGCAGTCTATGCAGCATTAGTTACTAAGTAACTCTGAACAGACATGGTCAGATGGCAAAAGCGTCATAATGAGAAAGTAAAAATGCAGTGATATGCATAAAATGTTTATGGCATAAACTTCTGTTGGGCTTGTTTATTTCAGTAGCACCTTATTACAGTCACTGGTCTCAAAAATTTGAGCATTATAAGCTATTATCATGAGCAAAAGTCTAAGATGATCCCATATAACATGCTTTAAAAAATTCTTTCCTCAAACTGAATTACAAGAAGAAAAGTTTGTGTTCTCTTTAAGAATGTTCTTTTCTGTTAGACACCATAATTTGATGTGCACTGGTACATGTGTGGTACATTTCTTTTTGGTTTTGTTTTCTTTTTAACAGATTTCTGTGGGTACCAAAGCGCAGGACACAGTATCAACCTCATCATGATGCTTGAACATCTGTAGCTCACGGGAGGATTTTAAAAAGAAATTCAGCATGACCTAGTTGGCTTGACCTGCAGAAATTTTATAATGTCCTCTGGAACAAGTATCAGCAGAAACAGGCAGGCTCCCAACCTGCAGGGTGTTGACCCAGAAACATGCATGATAGTGTTTAGAACACATTGGGCACAGGTAATGTTAATTAGTTTTATTGATTGAAGTAAGCTGCATTAATACAAATTTGCTTCACTCTTTCTTTTGGGATAATCCTGAATTGCTCAGGAACAAATGTCTTTTTATGCAGAATGTAGTAGATGACAGTGAAATATTTTTAAAACGCAAAGATAATTGACCTTTCAAGGTCTGGTTAGCCTTTACTAATCACACTTGGAACTCCGGATTTGCATCTAAATGGGAAGTGGTAGTACATGGTAATGTCTTACTGAAGACCTAGATCTTCTTACTGGCTTTCCTATTGATTCATTGTGACTTGCACCCTGTTGCAGACTTCTGTGCTTCTTTTCCTTGTGCTGGGTAAGTCTTGCCTATCCTTTGTAAAGTAAATTAGATGCACAGTGCAAGGTTGTATGCACTCTTGTTATGGATAGATGTAGATTATACACTTCAGCATATTCTAAAAATTGTTTGTATGTCATCAGGATTGTAATTGCTTTTAAGCAAAGATGTTTTGCTGTGAGCATCATAATATAAGGTCTTGTTTGCTGCAGTAATATTAATAACCTAACAATTTAGATAAAATTGATTTCTGTACTGCTGTTCTTGTTCTTTGGCTCTCCCAAGAAACCAGCCAGACGAATGGTGGTGTTTCCAAGGTGTTCCAGAGTCAGAGGAGCTGTCATTCAAGAAACACCTTTTCTCACCTAACTAGTGGTGTTGTATTAGGGGAGCCACTGTTCCTTTAGGGTTTTGTGGCAAAAAGGCTAAAGACAATGTTTTCTTTTGTAGACAATGAGCTTCATTGTTTGCATGCACAACAGAATGTAATTCAGGGTGTGATGTGCTGGTATGACTATTACTACTGTATTGAAAGTTGCAAGAGTATGTGGGCATCAGTGGCCACTTGGTATCATGTAAAAGGTGTCCAGCAAAGAACAGCACTGTGGGCTGCTACTGCTCTTACTACTGCAAATCATCCCATGATATTGATATTCCTGAGCACAATTACTCTAGTTGGAGAACAGGCCCTTTGATTTCAGTCCTCTGTGACAAACTTGTTTCAAACATAATGGAAACTCAATTTCTGAACATTAAGGAATACTAGTTTATCCCTATTTGAGAGAACTCCTGGTTTTCAGGAATAGGGTAAATGACAAATTTAGGTGCTTATTGAAAAGGTAAACAACAGCAGTATATTTTTGCCTTGTACATGCCAAATGTGAAACTTTTGGGTCTTATCTGTCAAACTTCCTAAATTTGAAACCATAAAAAGATTTAATGCTTTTTGTGTTAAAGAATTTTTTTGTCCTAGATGCATGCTTTTTATGATGCATTCTAGTGCATTAAAACTGACCTGTCTTTGTTTCTCTTTAGGTTCTGAAAATCTTAGAGAAGCATGATCCTTTGAAAAATACTCAGGCAAAATATGGGGCAATCTCACCTGATGAGGCCAGCACTGTCCAGAATTATGTGGAGCACATGCTTTTCTTATTAATTGAGGAGCAAGCAAAGGATGCCTCGATGGGGCCTATTCTGGAGTTCGTGGTCTCAGAAAACATCATGGAGAAACTTTTCCTTTGGAGCTTACGGCGAGAGTTCACTGACGAGACAAAAATTGAGCAACTCAAAATGTATGAAATGCTCGTAACCCAGTCTCATCAGCCTTTGCTGCATCACAAGCCCATTTTGAAGCCTTTGATGATGTTGCTGAGTTCCTGCTCAGGAACAACCACTCCAACAGTGGAAACAGAGTTGGTTGTCCTCTTGAACCAGCTCTGCTCTATAATAGCCAAAGATCCCTCCATTTTAGAACTGTTTTTCCACACTAGTGAGGACCAAGGAGCTGCCAATTTCCTCATTTTTTCCCTGCTGATCCCCTTCATCCATCGAGAAGGAACAGTAGGCCAACAGGCCCGGGATGCGTTGCTTTTTATTATGTCTCTGTCTGCAGAAAACAACCTTGTTGCAAACCACATAGCAGAAAACACCTATTTTTGCCCAGTAAGTTGTTATTGTTTTACATGGTATTCAGTGCTAAATTAACTGTCTTTCCTGCATTCTTTCCTCCTTTTCTGTCATTTTTGGTAAAGAAGTCTTGTAACACATTTGTTTCTGCTAACACCTATTTCATAAATGGTAGTGCTGTTTAAACCATCCACAATGCCAAGCACAGTCTTGCTTCTTGTTTCCATACTTCTGTGCTTTTGGGCCAGCACAAATGTTTTTGCAGTCACACGGTGAATTGAATTGGAAAACTGATGGAAGTTGTAGCAGAAGTAGTGGGAGGGAAGTCTGTTCTGTCTTACTGTGAGGCACCTTTGAGATTCTGGGGCTGAAGGGAGTGAGAAAGAGGAGTGAGGTCTCCTGAGGGTGGTTGTTTCAGATGGCAGCACAAGCTTAAGCTGTGTGTGCTTCCCACACTGACATCAGTTCTACAGTTCAAAAAACAAGTGTGAGAATAGTGAGAGTGTTACAGAAATGTTATAATTTTGCAAGATAAAAGGGAGATTTGTTTGTTGTTACAAAATTGGGTGTTTCTATGCCTGTCTCAGGCTAACCACCATCTTGCTATGTTCTCTGTTACAAAACTTGGTAGCACTGTTGCATTTTTACACCTGGCAAACTGATCTTTTTTTTTGCTACATGACTAGAAAACCTTTACTTACCTTGCTGTTAAGTAAGTAATCTGATTTAACTAACAATGCTGTGCTATTGCAGTTTTAAAGCTAAAGCAGACTGAAATAACACCGCCTGCTTCTTCATGCCGTATCACAGTCTGAGATCTGCAGTGGGTGTGTTCAATCCCAAGCATCATTCTGTACAGAAGTTGTTCTTGTGGGTCAGTTTTTGCATGGATTCTTTTATATTCTGCATGACTTGCATTTTAATTTAAAATCCTGGAAAAATGAAGTGGAGAAGAGACTTACATGGCTACTAAAGAGAGAGCTGTAGAAGAGAGAGCACTAGAATCCCTGCCACTGCTCAACAGCTGCTCCAGCCTTAGGTTTTCATTTATTCTGAGATTGCTTTGAGCAGTAGGGCAGAGCCATCTTTGTAGGGTAGGTGAAACCTAAAAATTCCACAACAAAACTTCTAAATGGTTTCTTTTGTCAGTAGTAAATACTGCATCAATTTGAGACTCCAGTTGACCTTGTTTAATAGATACTGCCAAAGAATATGGTATTGATTCTCAAACTGTCCCCAAGACAGATACCATGATTATATCCATGCTATAACTTCCATAATTACATTTTCCAATTAGTTGAAAAAAAAAAAACAAAACAAAACAGCCTTATTACCCTGAAGATAAAAGCCAGCTTTCAACAGCAGGGAGCCATGACTGACAATCATTCCAATTAGGAAGGCTTCTTGTTAAAATGTGCTAAAATCAGACTTCTCTGAACAGTAATGAGGTTGGCCTAAGTCTATAATAAGACTTTATTGTAATGCCATATATTTAGCTTACCAGCACAATATCTTTTTGAATTTGAGTTGTGATGAGCTGAAAACCAGATTTTGTTCTGATGGAGGATTTTGTAGGTGTCAGTGACATGGCTGTATATCACTGAAATCAGTGCAAATGTTGCCTCAAGTACTCTGCAAAACAGTTAATGCAGTATTGTGTTGATAGCAGAGACATTTTGGGTGGCTCTGTGTTGATGTTATCTCTGTTGGCATGGGTTGGGTTGGCATGTAGGGTTTTCTTTACCATGCCTCATTGCATAATATAGGCATCCCCTGGGGTGGGGTCTGGCCATAAATCTCTGCTGCCTCATGTACCTAGGTCAGTGTTAGGTCTGTGCCAATGTGAACCTTCCTGGTTTTTGACATAAATTTGGTAAACAACTTTTAGAAAACAAGGCTGTCCATAGATCCAGTATTCAAAACTATAGGTGAAAAAACTATAAGGAAGGAAGGAAGGGGACAATTTGCAGTGGGTTACATCACTAACAAATGTTTTTAACATGGAACGTGTGGGCAAACTATTTGGTAAAGTTTTCTGATTTTACACCAAATAGCTTTTATCATGTTTTCTGGAAATGGTTGAAGATACTATCTGTTCAGGATTATAATAATAGAAAAAGTTTCTAAAGAATTTTGAGCAGGGTAACATCATGAAGTCCCTCACAAAACTTTGTAAATACCTTGCAGCTTAGGAAAGCAGCTGTTATAGCAGGAGGAGGGATGGCTCTGCAGTGTCCTTGAAAAGCTGCAGCTGCAAAGAGAAAGACTATGGATGTGGGAGGAGAGAGAATTATTAAAAGGAAATAATTGTCCAGATAGCAATTGTTTATGCATTAACAACACATTATAATCACATAATATGCCTGGGATTACAAATCATGTAGTCAGTGTCTTCTGTAAGTCAAGGGAAAATAAATAAATAAAAAAACCTGGTTTGTAGAGAGACTCATGACTCAGTGGTGAGAAAGAAACTGCTGGAGCTGCTTGTAAAAGTAGATGAGCATGTTGGGCTGGCATGACAAATGCTAGAAGAAGTTTAAAAGGACACTGCTTTGCATAGAACAAAAAATAAAACCAATCTTGCTTTTTCAGGATGTGAATGCATTCATTTCCTTCCCTTTCAGATGATTTTTTTCATTAATGTTTCACTACTGATTAAAACTCTGTTCTCTTGATAATTTCAGATGGTAACTCTATTTATACCATACACTTCATGAACATTTAAAAAGATTTTTTATCTAAAGAGATGAAATTGCTTCCTGTGGCTACTCTAAGTACTTAAGAAGCATAATTCCACAGAGCCATTTGTGTTGTACTTCATATCAAAAATAAGAGCTTCCTAAACTTTACAGATTTTAGCAGCTGCATCTGTCACTTCTTACTTCAGTAAGTCTGACAGACTAAAGAATTCAAGACTTTGACTGATTGTGAGTTCAGTGTTCCTTTTAGTGGAGAGTAATATGTTTTGTTCAAGGTCAGCTTCTTGTGCTTAAGGGCTAATACCCATATGAATGAGAAACGTGAATGGGACACAGCTCTGAGAATCAGGTTGCATACTGAGAGGGTGTGTTTGTGTTTATGAATAGCAATTAAGCTTTAAGCAGACAATGGAAAATCAAGTGTGCATTAATTAAAAGTTCACAAGACAAACAAATGTCAAATTCTCTCATCATTGGAAGCCTGGGTTTGTGAGAGTAAGTGTTTGTGTGGGTTATGTATAGGTAGCTCTGTAAGAGCTGTTTTGTGGGCTCTTCTATTGTGAGAAAAAAAAAAAGAGATTCTGGTTATAGAAGAATGGGATTGTACAAATAAAGCTTTGCTTAATAGCTTTAGCTTCTCAATTTTTTAACATATGTTGAACTTTGTCCTTTATCTAGCTGTGTATATAAGACTCTGTATTTGTCACTGTACTAAAGTAGTCAATTTCCACAGTATTCTCTCCTCCCCCTTAATATTTGGCTTACTTATCTATGCCAGAATAAATCCATTTTCAAAATTATGTGCATTAGGAATAAAAAGCATTCAGAAAGCCTTTGTCTGACTATATGGATTAAGAGTTACAATTGCTTGTGCTTGTGTATGAGCAAAACGTGATCACTGTCTGTGAACCCTTGGTCTTTGATCTGGACATTGTCAACTGTTTGTTTTCCAGTGTTTTTAGTAGATAAGATCTGTGTTTCATCTGAGCTTTGACAGTCTAGCCCTGTAGATGCCAAGTAGCCATTTGTAAGAGGAAATATTCTTAGAAGAGTCTTCTGAATGAAAATTAAAAACATTTCCATTGGACTGAGTTATAATGTTCCCATTAAAATGAGAATCATCTTTAAAAATTATCATGAAGTTGTATGAAATCATCTCAGAAGAATAAGAGTCATAAGTAATATCTAGAAAGTTTCTGGCTTCAAACAATTTTAATAATTAAAAACTGCATCTGAAAATACCATACTCTAGATACATTCAGCAAAATTTAAAAGCCCTTTTGGAAATATGCTTTCTAAATTGTAACTAAAAATGCTCTCTTGTTCTTTGGTGATACGTTCTACATAAATCACCTGTAAGGCTTAATATTACTGGAAACATTGTTTAAATAATAAGTGATTTCAATCTTTTTTATTTTTTCGCTTCCTTCAAATAATTAAATAGGAAAAAGGGAAATTATGAGCAGTTAAGTTTACTTTTTTTAAAGCAGATTCAGCTGAGTTGAACTGCCTGGCAATCAAAGTCAACATGTATCTGTGGTGTAAGTGAGGCTGAACTTCATTTTTGTTGATGGGGCACTTTCTTCCTCCATTTCTGATGTTTCATGTTTCTGAGTGAAATGACTTCATCCATGTTTGAGCAGTGACATTTGAATCACCAGCAAAAGACAAGCTGTAGATAATGGCACTGATGGCTGTTTCTAATAGAGACTGAAGAAAGCACAAAACAAGTTTAGAAAAATTTAAAAAGAAATTGTAACTTTGGATTAAAAAAAAATCACAAGATAACCTGATTTTCTCCATCACTTTCTCCTAAATACCAGATCTTGAAAGAAGCATATTATATGGAAGGCTCTTTAAAATATTTATGTCTTTCTGCCACAGGAAATACATGTTTTTTGAAAGGAAATTAAATTAATCTTAACATTTCTTATGTTACTAAAACTAATAGAAGAAGTCATTTGTGGTACTACCATTCAAGCAGATAAACAATTGGAAAGTTAACTTATTTCCTCTTCTGTTTCTGAAATACAGGTGCTAGCAACAGGACTAAGTGGCCTCTATTCATCTTTGCCTACAAAGCTGGAAGAAAAAGGAGAAGAATGGCATTGTCTGATGAAAGATGACTGGCTTTTGTCACCAGCCCTTGTACAATTTATGAATTCCCTTGAATTTTGCAATGCTGTGATACAGGTAACTGAAGAGAGTTAGGCTGCTCTTTAGAAGTAGTAGTAAGTTACATCTCCTGCAGAAGTTTGTAAGTCATAGAGTTTATTTATTTTTGTTAATGGCATGAACTATTAAAGTTAGACTAAAACAAGCTGTTTATAAAATGAATGCCTTGTGCTGTCTGTCCTGATTATGAGGATGTACTAAAATATTTGTGGTTTCCAGGTGCCAAATGTTTCAAATGAAAGCTTGATATTACATTATGTAATTGGGAGCATTTTCTGTTAAAAGAAAAAACAAATGTTTATTGCATTTTAATACCACTGTTGATCCTAGAAGTAAATTGAATGCCTTTACATGAGGGAAAATGTAGGGTTTATATTATTTGTTCAAGCTCTCATAACATCGTACAAAAGAAAAAAGTGAAATGTTTTGCCTGTTAGTGAGTACAACATAAAGAAAACATAAACATAAAGAAAGCCTTCCAAGCAGAATTGTTTAGGTCTCCTCCTAGAAGTATAAATTCATTTTTGACTGGCCTCTTTTGAATCTATTCTGTTCTTCTTTTCAGTGCTTTGCTCCCTTACTATTTTTTCCAATTTAAATGTAAAATGAAATTCTTGTCTTTATGTATTGTTTTTAAGGCTTGAATGCTTGATAGAACCCAAATCCAGTATTCCATTAAAATAGGATATAAATTCTACAGAAACTGTGGATTTGTGTTATTTGAAGAAATGTGCTGGATAAGATTGAAAATTTAGTCACATTTACAGTTAAATAAAAGATATGTTTCAGTGCAGTGCGTGCAAAATACAGTAAAGGAACTGATTGACTATTAAAGCCTTGAACAAGCAAAAATAATAGTAGCTGTCATTGTTCAAATGTACTATACAAGATTTTTAGCATGCATGTTTAAACATGAAGAGGAGGCAATATTAATTTTAGTGTCTAACCAGAATTATTCTACAGATCTACATTTGCAGAAGATCATAATTGATACCTTTATTGTAAAAAATTATATAAAGGACACTGCAGAGAAGTTAAAGAACAAATTATTTTAAATAAAACACTGTTCAAATAGAAGCAAAATGGTTAAGGATATCAGTTGACATGCCAAAAGAGCAGTTTCTAACTGCTGCTCGATTGTGTCTATATAGTCTTCAGATGACTTGAAAGCTCAGTTACTGTAGGAATTTTTGCTTTGCACATGGACTGGTCTGTGTTCACCCAAAAACTTTGGCCAGAGATTAAAATGGAGCAGGGTAGCCAATTCCTCTTGGCATTTACTACTTTTTCCCTGGACCATAGCATAAGAAGGGCCACTCTTTTTCTTTCTCTTACCAAATTAAGAGTTACAAGTTAAAGGAAGTCTGGTAAGAGTTGCAGGTTGGAGAATCTATTGGAGGCTACATACAGGCTATATGACACTCCAGTCTCTGTGAACTTCAAACATAATATATTGGCTTTGAAAGCTTCTGAATGGAATTTTACTTTTCTTTTAGATACATGAATTGATGTGTTTTCATTGCAAAGACGAAAGGAATGTTTAATTATAAAAGTAAATTTTTTGCTTCTAATAATATTTTCTGTTTGTTTGTTTGTTTTAAAGCTCTTAAACATCCCATTGAATGAATTATGCTGGTTTTGTTGTAATTTCTGTTTGTTTCACAGTGACTGGGAGAAGGGCATGTGAACAGTATGTTCTTACCCCATAGCTAGAGAGTGCTTTGATTTACCTACTCTTGAACTATAGGAAAGCAGCTGTTCTGCTTTTCTTTATTGCAGAAGGACAAGTTAACAATGGCAAATCCACCTTCAAGTGACCTCAAGGTTGCAGGAGCTGAATTTAGAATTTCAGATCTTGCTTTGATACATAGCTATATGCACTTCTCTGTCCATTCATTCATCTTTGTCAGCATGCAGGAAGATTGAAAAGCCATGTCTCTGAGTTTGGCAGACTTAGTGTAATTAAAGATGGTATGTGTATTTCTTTATAGAAGAAACAGTTGTTAAGAACCAGAATCATCTCAAATGCTGGTGAGGACAAATGAATGTCTTATTAAGTGGGAAAGGGTTTTGGCAGTGAATAATAGCTTTCTGTGCCCTGTCTTTTAAATCTCACTGGAGCTGTTCTGTGTCTTTCTCTCCCCACCCTATTAGGTGGCACATCCCTTGATACGCAACCAGCTTGTAAATTACATTTACAATGGATTTTTGGTGCCAGTAATGGCTCCTGCGCTCCATAAGGTCAGTGACGTCTGCAAGTATGGCACAAAAGAATAACAGGAAAAAGTATTATGGAAGATCTCTGTATAAAGATACTATCAGCTGTAGTAATAATAATAATAATAATATTAATAATAATAATATCAGATAATAATAATATCAGATAATAATAATATCAGCTGTATTGTCAGTAGTGACTTGCATACAATTCAGTACTTTTCTAGAGTAACTTTCCATCTTTTCATTCTATATACTTCCTTAAGCAATACATAGGTATTTCTGAAAATGTTTAAAATTCTTAAGTGTAATGAAGAACCAAAATGTTTGTGTTGTTCTGGACTCATAGAACATCAGAAAAGCAGTGACATTTTAGACATTTCATAGTGGCAGACATGTTTCTGTGAGCATTTTTTTTTTTTCTAAATGAATATTTTTCTAAAGGAATATGTTTAATCAAGAAATATGCTAGTCTTAGCAAAGTTGCTATTGTTTTGTAGTTTCTTATCATATTAGGTAGAGTTATTTTCCTAAAGTAGAGTTTGGCATCAGTTTTCTAATGCATTAGAGTGCAATTTATGTTACTTTGAAGAAAATTCATTTTTTCTTTGAATTTTAGGGTTTATCCTTTGCAAAATATGTCACCAATGTTAGTAAATTATGTATTTACTTCTTTTTTGTTAGGCTGCAAAAAGTAATATTTCCAGCTGTTGCAGACGGTGTCAATTATGTCAGTTCCCCATCCCTGAAAGTGTTCAAGGCCAGGTTGATGGGATGGGATGTTGAGCAACCTGGTGTAGTGGAATGTGCCCCTGCCATTGGCAGGGAAGTTGGAACTAGATGATCTTTAAGCTCCCTTCCAACCCAGGTCATTGTATGGTTCTGTGATTTTATGAATTAACAGTCTTCATTGCCCTGTAAAAGAACACCCCTTTTGAGGAGAAAATGTAGGAACAGCTGAAAGTAAAAATCCACAAAAAACTTCCAGAAGGAAACTAAAAACTCTCTTTTGTATGTTCTCCTAATTCTCTCAAAGCCTACCAAGCACAAAGCATTGCAGCTGTTCCATTTTCTGGAGGACAGTGAAATACCATACCCTGCTTTCTTGTTCACAACTTGTTTCAGTAGCACACACAATTCTTCATGGTAAATAGTCACCAAAAAGTCATAAGCAATGCAGAGTCTTTTCCAATGATTTGGTAGACCTCAAACACTTGGGAATTGGGTGAGGGTTGAAGTAAAATTTGGCTGTGATCCAGATCAAGGCTTTGGTCTGTCCTGAGGTAGTTCACCCCCTTACCTGGCAGTAATTTTTTCTATTCCTGTATCTGGACTTAATCCCTTATCAAGACTGGGAATTAGAAGTGAAAAGCCTAACCAGTTTTAGGTCAAGGTTATGGATAATGAGGGAAGTATCAGAATGGATTCTATCTTAGTGAGTACTATTCTGAAGTATATGAGACTAACCTTAGATTGTTTTGATTACTACCATACCTCTGAAAGCCATTCTTATCAGTCAGTAAATCTCCTGACCTCCTATTGCATTGATTACTTCCCTGTTGATGTTAAATAATTTAAAGATGGCTGTTTTGATTCCTTTTTTCCTTTGATGAAAATTTTGTTTTTATAATCTTAAAGTGGGTGAAATCATATCTCTCTTGAAAATGGGGATGTTGGCTGCTAACATAGGTGACTTTCATAGCCTAGATCTTTCTTGAACCCTGATATTCTGGTTGGTGCCTTGTTCTTCCAGTAATAAACCTTTCCTTGATTAGCATTAAAATTGACTTCTTCCTCGTTAAAAATTAACTTCTTCTGTATAAACTTCAAATGATTTTAATGGAGAAGATGGATTGCACCATCTAGTGGATCTGATACAAGGCTCTCACATCTGTGAGACCAAAACTCTGTAGCAAAATGAATTAAGTAAGTTGAGGCACATTTGACCTCTTCAGTCTTTCTGTCCTGTGCTCCATGTTAATAACAGGAAATAAATATTTTGCCTTCTTGCTCTTGGGACATATGTCTATGCACTATGATAATTATGCTGCAACAGCTCATTCATACATTAAAATTATTTCCAGTTGCCATTGAAAACATTAATGCTAAGGGGAAGAGTGGACTTTGAAAACTGTATCTCCCTTTTGGGGACTTAATGTTGTAATTAACCTTGAGGTTAATAAAAAATTGGAAAGGGCCAAAATGAGAGGCCAGATGTTTCAAGACAGTTTTTAAAACAGAAGTTCTTTCATTTAGCACAATACTAAATGTATCTTGTTTTTTTTTTTTTTTTTCTTCGGTTGAACTGACTGAAGTTGGTTTGGTATCATAAAGTCTACTTGTGGCTGAAGATTTTAGTTTTAATTCAGTCATTCAGTTTGGATTGTTCTGATTCATTCTGGCTTGAGTTCAAATACAGTGTGTAATGAAGCATGGTATAAATACCTGATTAGGAAGACAGATCAGTGCAAGGTTAAAGGGTGGTAAGAAGAGTTGATGATAATTACTGGTACATCTGCCTAAGGTGTTTCTATAAATCTTATTTCTAGAATTTACTGGTGTGGAACAGCTGCTTCTGATAACTTTTGGTGATAGGATGGAAGGAAGTCAGTCTGTCTAGACCTCATGTGACATGCTGGTCTTAACAGCCCACATCTAATCTGGCACTCATGGTTCAATCTTAATATAAAAATTGGAAGGGAGATGAGCTTCTGGCTCTCCTTTGGAATGGCTTGGGCAGGCAGACTACTACAAACCTGATCTTCCTGTACTATATTCTAATTTTTCTACAAGAAGTATGTTCTGAGGAAAAAAAATTGCTCTGCAGCAAGACACAGACTAGCATTAATTGTTTAGGCAAGGACAGTTCCAGTCAAGAATGGGATTGGACTAGGTATCTCCAGAGGTTCCTTCCAACCCTTGTTATTCTGTGATTGAGTACTGTGATTTCTTTAATGTATTTTGTCACCAGGTCCCCATCCCCATTCAGCAGTGAGCATGCATTTTCATGATCCTTCTTTTGCTGGATTTGAAGCTCTTCTTCAAATCCAACTGGGCTTTGGCTTTCCTCATCCTTTCTCTGCATACTCAGGCACTTCTTCCATATTCCTCCTGGGTCACCTTTCCCTGCTTCTGTCTCTTCATGTTTCAGACTTTTTAGGAGCTCTTAATTCATCCACACAGGCCTCTTACCTCCTTTCCTTGATTTCCTTCTCTTCTCCCAACTTAAAACATATGACTATCAAACAAGACTTTTCATAAAAGTAGCATAAAAATTTCAGTAAGTACAAGTTAATTAAAAATCGTTTAAAATTTCACTGTGTGGTTCAAAACATTAAGATATGCTTATGTGTGATCTTGAAATGATTATGACATTTATGGAACCATGTAGTAAGCTCTGCCTTTTAAAATTTTTTGCAGATTGTCTCCCTATAAATGCTTACTATATACACAGCTCACTGTGTGAATGAAACAGTACAAGACCGTTGAGGATGGAGATGTTTCTATGAAAAAGTCCGGGGGTGGGCAGACCAATATATTTTTTCTGGTGTGATTTTTCTGGTTTTATCTTGGGAAGCTAGTATGGAGTTGAAAAAAAGAGTTCTCTAGTTCAGGTTTTTTCCAGTTAAGGAAGTTTCAAATTGATTGGGCAAGCTAGCTAGCTTGAAATAACCTGTTTTTCACAATGAGCTCTGTGAAGGTTATTTTTGTAGCAGATTAACTGTGATGTGCTTAAATAACCCAAACATTCTCAAGCTTATGACTCCCTAACTTCATTTCTCAAAGATAAGTATCCTAAATATAGCATGTTCTTGTAGCCTAATTTATGCCTTGTCTGTCCTAGTCTTGTCACTTTGTGTGGGTTATCCCACCTACATGTGTAATGAGCGATTGACAAGTATGTTCCTATCTCCAAAGCTGCACATTGCTGAATGGGTAGTCAGAGCCCAGATTTGTATTATGTAGCTGGGCATGTGCATTAACTGGCTGTGCTGGAGAGCCTTGCCTTGTCTTTTGGTTATCTGGACTTGTTATTGTACTTTTTACAGAAGTGTTGCCTCCCTTACTTCTGACACAGGAGTTGCTTGAGACATCAAAAAAGTGATTCAGTGAAACTGTTTGCAGAGCAGGGGGGAAGGCATGTTTTTGTGCAAGGTCACAAATTCATTTGAAAACAGAGGAATAAAATGGTTTGTCTGTAAAGACACAGAGCTAAAGAAGGTGTTCATTTGGTAGGTTTTTTCCATTATTTAATTTTTTGCCCAAACCATCTCTTTTTCTTTCTGGTGTAAGTGTCTGGGATTTAGAAAAAATTAAGACTATCTTACAGAAACTGTTCTTAAGTTAAGACTGGTAACTTCTGATGGCATGTCAGTTACAACTTGAAATTATACAGCTCTGTATATTTTGATAAATAGGAAAAAAATACTCAGGAGAATGTATAGATCTGTTCAGAGAATGGTACAGAGCCATACCATTGGATTCTGTGACATATTTCACTGGCTATTTCCTGGTGCACTTTCAAAACTAACATCGAGTTCTGTAAATAAAATACAAGGTCTTCTAGGGCCAGATTATACAAGGGTCTAAGTAATCAAATAAGACAAATTTTCTCCTCAGTTGAAACCTCGTTGAAATCCCAGAGTGAATTCAGAAGAACACTATCAAAGTCATTTTTACTGGTTCTGTTAGAGGCTGTATTGTCTTATTTTGGTCTCTATATAGTTGTTAGTAGACTGTGTTTATTTACCTTATTATTTTAGGTAGTTACAGCGCTTCTGTAGAAATATAAGTGAAATCCTTTTCAGAAGATCTTGAATATGTATATATTTTGCAGTCAAAACCATGTGCTAGATAATTAGGAGCCACACTTTGGTATTTATAAATATAAATATTTATAAATCTTTATAAATATTTTGTTTCCTTTGATACAATTCAGATTGGTTATAAACATTCTTTCACTGTAAATGCATGTAATTTCATTTTAGTTTGGCATTCAAAGAATATGGTTGACACAGGCAGCTATTCAGACCATCTTGAGAGTTTATGTAATTTGTGGTACTTCAATTTATTGAAGAAAGCACTAAAATCTGACAAATTATATGACAAAAGCAAATTTTTAATGTCAGCATTTACTCCTCTACTACATGGTATTTAATTGCTAACTATGATCTAATTATTTTTTACTTGGAAGGCTTGTTTTAATCTGAATAGGCTTGGTTTAGTCTGAATAATGGAAAATTGTACCAGCTTTTTGACATAAAGCATTGCTGTTGGCCAAGTGAACAGAATTGCTCTACAGAGGTGCTGGCACAGTCCTGTCAAATAAGCTCTGTCAAATGGACCTCAAATCTACTGCACATCCATCCAAAAAAAAGCCTCTGACATGGTGTGCTACTGTGATAATTCAATAATACTTATTTGATGATTACACAGCTCAGCTAGGGGGAAATGACCTGTAAATTATACTCTACAGATTAGAAGAAGCATCTTTATAAATATCCTACAAGACTGTCAGTTCCCATTTAGGAATAATACCATCCTTCACCTTACTGAAAAGTGTTTGGACAGCTTCTATACAAATGTCTAAACCAAGTGTCACTGGAAAACTTTGAATAGCCTTGTGCTTTGCAGAAGCCCGTTAATAGCTACCATATTTAATTATACCAGCTATGGTGTGGATATATGTAAAGACGCCTCTCACTGCTTGCCTCAGCCATGCAGCTCAGTTGAATTTTAACCTGGTATAAACTGAAGCATTTTATAAATGTAAGCTGAAACAGTTTGGGTTTTCTGGTTCCCCCAGAGGGCAAACATCCTCTGTCCCTGACCCTGCTTGTCCCTCTCTCTTGCCAGGACAGCTGTTCATACTTGAAACTGATTGAGGTTAAAACTCACCTTCTAGATAGTTTTAATCTGAATCAATTTCCTGATCCAATTCATTGTACAGCATGAACCCTTCTGCCTGGATAAGTAGGGGGCAAGAAGATGAAAATTAATAGAAGAGAGTGGAATTGGTTGGATTTTTTTTTTTTTTTTGTCAGTGAGGTGAACTTATTCAGGTTAAAACTTCTTGGGGATGGATCTAGAGGATAAGTTCAAATAAGAACAGTTGTGGTCTTTTCATGGGCAATAGGAAGTCTTTGTAAGAAGGGATATGTGATGGAAAGGAGGAATCATGTAGGCATATTCATGTAAGTGGCCATGAAGCTGTAAATTAGAAAATATATGTGTGATTCCCAAGGGCCAGTAGTAAAGAATCCATGTGATTGGTCTAACACAGTGAGTGTAATATATTAAACTGTACTTGCAATGACAGTAATTTCTAGCTCTTTGCTATTACTTGGCAGAGTAACTTGTAAAAGCTGGATCCCTTTACAGTGTTCTGCCTCACTATCTAATCAGTCATCAGAGGAGGCGAGGAAAGATTTGCTGAAAATTATTACATAATTATAGAAGGGTATTACATGGCTAAAAGTGGCCTTGTCTTTTCAATAATCTCCAGTCAAATATCTCTCTGGCCATGAAGACTCTCAGCTAGGCCTTTTTGTTGCAGTTTATGTCTCACAAAAAGATCTGTCACAGCTGATTTTGTAGAAAAACATATGGATGAAGCTTTTTGAATGGTATTTTTAGATAGACACTTCATATTTATTTTGAAAAAAAAAAAAATCCAGCAACTTTTAGTTGTTATGATTGTGGGTAATCAAAATAAAAATGGTAGAGTAGTGGTCTGATTAATGCGTTGGAAATGAATTTTGTTGTTGTTTTTTATTTTTAATCCTGTAGTTTTATTTTAAGAGCAGCGATATCCCTGGTCTCTGCCATTAGCAGAAAGGATCTAATGCAAGGGAAACTACTGGTGGGATTCTATTTTTGCTGCTGAGGAAATGGTGGATTTTATTATTGCTGAAATACCTTTATCAAAAAGGTATTATCAGAACATAGCTTGAAATTTAATAAAAATTTAATAAAAAATTTTATCAAAAACAAACTTGAAATTTAATTACTTAAAAAAGGGTTTTTCTAGAAACCCATATGTTGATTCTATTAGTCTCCCTTTTTTACAGTATTTTTCTTGACATTTGAATTATCAAAGGTGAAGAATTTTAAAACTAAATATATGATTTTTGTAAGTTTTGGCTTGTTGTTTATCATCTTTTCAAAGATGTTCATTTCCGAGGGCTAGTAACTAAAAGTTTACTTGGGGAAATTATACTGTAATCAATGTTTACAATAACAGTTTTTGTAGAACTGCCTCAGGATTTGACTGTAGTGGACATACTTGACATGGGTAGCACCTGTTTAGTTCTCTGGGAAAGTTTGTTCTTTTGTTGTTTATCTGAGTACTGATTTGAATTTATTAGAAATTATTTCCCTCTTCCCCCAAATCTGTCTCACGAGACATTTGTTTAAGAAGAGACAGCCAGCAGGTAGACTGAATGAAGCTTAATAGCGTGGCTTTGGTATTGTAGAAAACAGAAATCTTCAATAATAACTGCACAAATTGAACCAGTCTCACTTTCAACACTCCATGTTTTATGTATGATGCAGTCTGTAGAGAAGGTGTGCAGAGTTAAAAGGATTTTTGCCAGGGCTGGGTTTAGCCTCATCTAACTGATTTCTCTAGCGTCCTTCTCTAGTTAATTGCAAAAAGAGTCAGCTCTCCAGAGGCTCAGTCAGAGCAGACTAATATATTCCATAGAGTAAAAGGAAAATAAGCCTCGTGGAGTTAAAATTAGCTTTCTTGAATACTTCTCTAGGTGCCTTGAATCTTCAGAAGTTACACTCACCATCAGATATGCTAAAAGGGATAAGCAAACACAGAGTGCAAGATGGCAAAATAAGATACAGTAATTGTAAAAGTGCAGACATCTGCTTGCCAGATTAATTGATCTTTTTCCTAAGCTGCATACCTGGCTTGCATTTTAATTTGCCCTGGCAAGGAAGCAGAAGGTTGGTCTCCTAGCTAGTTTGCACACAAAGGCACACGGAGAGAATACTAGAACTTCTAGAACATGATAGCATAAAAATTGCTTGTGCCACTTTAATGTGCCTACTTTGAGTGTTGCACAGTGACCCTGAAAAATAGACCCTAGCTTCATTTATTGAGGAAATTTGGAGTGTGGTAGATAGTGCAGTGTGTTTTCACTAAAAATTGAAAAAGATTCTGACAAATCCATTTAAATCTTGACAAAACTTAGTCATCTTGTCTCTTTCTTGGAAAATGGTTAATCAGATTCACCAACTTTTTTCCCAAGTAATAAAAATTCAGTGTAATTTGGTACCCTTCACAGAACCCCCTCATTTAAAAAAGTTAGGATTTAACAAGATTACAAGTAACTCCTTTATGAACTATTAGGGCTTCATTAATCGTTGTTTGGTTCTTCTAGCTCTGCTTAGTGGTATCAGTGATGTGTTGCCTATTAAACATGACTTCATTTTTTGTCTAGAGCCCAAGCTGTTAGGAGCACTGAACACACTCTCAGAATTTAACATTTCTTTTCTAAGCTGCTCTCCAGCTGGCTTTCTTCTGCTGCTGCTCTTTGTTTCATTCATGGTATGCACTTTGAAAAGCTTGTGGGTTTCTCTCACTGGTAGAAATTGTAGGATGAGTTGTCCAAAGAGTGTGGGTTTTAGAAAAAGGTAACTGCCCTTGTGAATCTGCTGGCTTTTCTTGCTTTCACAGCTGCAGTATTTGGTACATATACCTTCTGTCAGCAAACATTGGTGAAACTGACAGACAAGAACATGCTTCCTTTTCCCCATAAGGGATGAAGAAGTGACATGGAGATGTAATGATGTAATGCAATGATGCATTATTTCTGTCTGGCCTTTCCTTGGCAGAGTGTTTAAACTTGTCCATGAACTGTTTGGTGACATAATGATGTCACATGATGGATTTCTTGGGCTTTGCTTTTTACCACTCACTGCAATTAAAAAAAAAAAAAAAAGAAAAGAAAAAACAAGAAAAAAAAAAGGCAAGAAAAGACAGTTCTTGGGACAACAGACACTTTCACCAGAAGGCTATTCCTTTTTACACAACAACTCCCCAAATCTATTCCAAGAAAAAATGGTTTCTGATTGGAGCTGGGCTGCTTCTATTTCCTGATGAAAAATTTGACTGTTGCTACTTCACTGGTGTTTTGTTTCTAATACCAAAATGAGCTAGTATCCTACTGTATTAATGATGGTGTAGCTGAGTATTAGAATAAAGCCTCAGACTGAGAGTCATTCAATGACCTCAGCTTTAGAGCTTCTCTCTCCATAAGGTCTGCAGCCTGTGTACCCCATTCCTATGTTCTGTGTAACCACCCAGAAGTAGCTTGTGGTCTTAAATGCTTTAAAGAGAATGTTTGCATCATGACATTACTGTGTACATGGCTAACATGCAGCATAATGGAACAGGGATTTTAATATTTACAGCATGTTACGTAAATGTTGCCCTTCTGAGTATTTTCTAAATCCTCTTAGGTCTTAAATGACAGCTTTGATTTTTTTTTTTTAATAAAATCAGTCTTTTCATTTATCCAGCTAAGTTTGGTAAACAAAAGATGTTTAATACTTCCTTTCATATAGACAGATTCTTGTATTTAAGGGTTTATCTTTGTGCATTTAAGCTTATTAGATCCCTGGGTAACAGTTTAAAAAATGCTGACTTTGCAAGAGCAGTACATGGTGCAGAGGTGGGCTTTGGAATTTTCTGTGCTTTGCCAGTGTGTTCTGTGAATAGATAATCTCCAAGGGATTGCAATAAGCAGAGCAGCGTGGGTTATGGTATGCAAATGTCACATGTATCATGAATTCTATTTTGATCTACTAATAGTCAGTAGTGAAGATTTTGGGTTGGGCTTTATGTGTGAATATATTTGTATATATACTCCTTCTAAAAATTGAGTAAAATGAGAAATTGTGCTGTGGCAAAATAAAAAGAAGGAAAATCATGACAAAATTCTGGATATCTATGGGAATTTTCTCTTCAAAGCTGCACGACCATGACTTTGTACTGTGCTTTGATTCTGCTCTGACATTTATTTTTGGTTAAGTGGTAGATGCATCTGAAATACATCTGAAAATGCTTCTGAGGGACAGCAGAAGTGTGATGCAAAGGAGATGACATGGGCAGAAAGGTGTTGGGGATCTTCTAGCTTGATTTGGTCCTTTGATTTTCACTATGTGTGAGGTCTGGGGTGTCAGTATGAGGGAGGATGTTTTTCCTGAGGATGCAAGACAGGTAGGAAATGTGTTCAAAATGCTTGCAAGGCAAGTTTAAGAGGAAAGACTCAGTGTTTTTATGGCAGTGTAATGGATGGAGAGCTTTGCTGGATGTACCACTGCAGAGGATGGATGGGTGTATATTTTGTGTGTGCAGTATGTTTGTGTTTGCAGTATTTGCATTACTTTTGCTTACAGGTGACTGTGGAAGAAGTGATGACGACGACTGCATACCTGGATCTCTTCTTGCGCAGCGTTTCGGAGCCAGCCCTCCTCAAGATTTTCCTCCGCTTTATTTTGCTGCACCAACACGAGAATGTTCATATCCTGGATACACTTACCAGCAGAATCAACACACCATTCCGGGTAAGACAAGCAGAAAGGAAGTTCAGGAACTCAGCATGGATGTAGGTTCACTGTTTAAGTGGGAGATTACAGTTGGGTACTTGTTTAGCTAGAAGTTTTCTCCCCTTCACCCAATGGTATGATTTTTCCACCCTCTCAATTGTGTGTGTGTGTGTGTTTTGACATTTAGCAACCACTATACAAAGCTAATAAACCTGTGAGGTGATTTCACATATATAGGAAATGGGATAGAGGTAATAAAAGCTTCTGGAAGTCTGAATCCTGATAAAAGATAAAAGGTACATTTGGAAACATTTTTATTTTGACCAGTACTGGATTAGTGCTAGGGAAATAACTCTCCCCAGGACTTATAAATATATTTGTGGTGAGGAGCATTTTTATCTTTGGAGTTTTGCCAAGCAACATGCATTTTCAAATAGTCCGTCTGGGGAAACAGTGGGAGCCCTCTAAGGAAGTCTCCAAATGGATCCCAGTTGTTAACTGCAATCTCGCTGATGTATTTCTCAGGCATCTATAGTCTGTATTCCTGTAGCATGTTTACTTAACTATGATGTTGCCTGCTTTATTTGATTAAAAGACCATGCTTTCTTGCTCAAGTGATGAGGCTGCTGCCTCTTTCTCTTTGCCTTCATTCCCTTGTGCAGTAGGGTTTATCTCAGGTTTGTGCTGAGCCCCTTCTCAGCCTTGGCACAGTGCAGCACAGTGGCTGGAGGGCTGCCTGCCAGAGAGAGAGTAGTTACCTTTGCCAACAGTTGGATCTTCTGGATGGGAAAATGACTACTTGTTGCGCTGGACTACTTCAGTGAGCCTTGCTTGTCTGGAAGCCTTGGCTGACTCTTGGGTGGGGCAGAGCTTCATGGATGAAGTTGAGAATACTGTTTTAGTGCAAACGAAGGCTTAGAATGTGCAGTAATGTTTGAGAGAAGCCAGAACACCAGCATGTGCATTATATTTGTGTATTAGAGCCAGTAGCTTCTTCTGAAAATTGTTTTGAAATGTAAGTGCATGCAAATATCGATATATATGCTGCTGCTAGTGCATCTCTAAGATGGATTAACTCTGAAAACTGAAACAGTTCTGTCAACAAAAATGCAAATGCTGTTGTCTCTGCTGATCATTAATTACTATTCCATAGGCAAACAAGATGGGAACTGTAAAGAATTCTCAGCCCTGAGCAGTTCAGGATCTCAGCCAAAGTTCTGTGATGCTAAAGGAGTTTTCTGCAGTATAGCTCAGACAAGTGCAAACATAGCACAAAAGCTGTGTACATTACTATTGATGAAAATACTAATTAATAATTCACAGAGTTAAACAAATTCGAGACAGATGCCTGAAAGGACTTGTAGAAATACTGTCCTCTTTGTTTCTTGAGTGTATTTTAAATCTTATCTTTTTACACAGTACAAAAATAGACTTGGATTTAGTTATTCAGAAGATTCCAGATTTGCAAAGACTAATGATTACTATTTTCCTGTAAACTTAAATTTCTTAAATACAGGATAATTTGAGGCAGCAGCAGGTGTTCTTGAAGATGCCATGAAGAAAAGTTATACTTGACTCGCTGTAAATTTCATAGGAGAAAACCAGGAAATTTGCTTTTCTCTGTGTCCTTCCCCCAGTTAAAACACACCTTTTATGCAAGAATCTGACTTCTTTCAAAGGCTTGTTGTGAAGTTCTTCAGCCACTCAGCATCTTAATGTGCAGAACACTAATAATTCCTTATACCTAAAGCAACAGAAAACTGAAGTGATTTATAACTTTTCTTTCAGAAAAAACCTTTAGTTGGTTCAAATTCTGTGTCAGAGGTAAAAACTAAAACACTATATTGGAAGTTATAGGGTTCAGTTGATGCTAAGTCAACTTAATAAGTTTGGATAATATTTAACACTGCTTTTTTAGTAGCTTATTTGAAGGAAAATTCTGTTTAGGATTGTATTTTGTTAAAATGTAACATATTACATGTATAGCCCTAGACAACTTGAAAAAAAAATCACATAGGGTGCTGACTAAATGAAATGTCATTCTAAGAGTGTCTTATAAACCATGATATTCTGGCAGAGCCATTTTGTAATGTAGTATGCAGGGAGGATTGAAAAGATACAATTTCCAGATTAAAAGCTGACAGTGTTTATAATTTTCCAGCTCTGTGTGGTCTCCTTGGCGTTGTTCAGAACGCTCATTGGCTTGCATTGTGAAGATGTGATGTTACAGCTAGTTTTAAGGTAAAGCCCAAACTCTTTTTGCCATTCTTCATCCTAACTCTGGGACGTATGGTCTCTCTCTGTGGATGCAGAGCTGGGTGGGAGTTCTCCAAGAGAGCAGAAATCCAAGTAACTACAGAGATAAGAATATTTATGGTCCCAACAAAAGTCTACCAGACCTGACGAAGTTTGATTTACATCCTCAGATCTCCAGAGCAAGAGATTTTTCTTGTGATTTATTTATATAAAAGTGAGAGAAGCTAAGAATATATTTATCACCTCCAAAGTCCTTATTCCCTGCTTCTAAATGCACAATTTTTCCCTCCTGCATGTTTTCTGTAGTGTATTATGCACTGTGATACAGACCTATATACTGTTTGCAGTTCCCACCCTTGTTGTTTTCCATCTCTTTGATTCCTCGCTCAATGAGAATACTTCATGTTCCTGCACTATTCCAGGTAGATTAAGTGATGTACTAAATGCAGTGATAATTTTTGGTTTTAATTTGTGATTCTGTACATTGCTACAAAATACTTACAATTTGGGTATATTTATTAGATGAGAACTGGTTATTTATTTGGAAATATTGGTGTAACTGACTTGGGCTTTTAGTATTGCAGATCACATGAATATTTCAGATACTGTCTGTCCCTCCACACATAGGCATTAAGGTGAAATTCCCTATAGATCTGGCAGTGGTGCCTGGAAATACTGCTAGGACCTCTGTGAACACAAGTACATCACCACTCTAACATTAGAGTGCTGTGGTTGATCTTTTTGTTTATTTAGGGAATCCTTTAGAATTTATTTGCATTTTAAATGGCAGATCATTGGTGTAGTTAACACTGAGACTCTTATAAAAGTGCTTTTAAAAAGTAAAACTAAACTGCTCTAAAGAAGTTCAACATGAGACTTAGCTTCCTCTAGGCTCTTCCCTCCTCTGCCTAAGAGCTCAGTCTTGATCTATTGCAGTAAAATGCTTGGATGACCCCTCATTTTCTTTCTGGCTGCTCGTCTGGCAAACAGCCTCTCTCTGAATTTCCCAGGAAAACAAATAAATTGAGGATTCTGAGACAGAATGCATTCATAGTCAGACCAAACCATTCTGCTGGCCTTTGACATCTTCCTGTCCCACACTTCCTCTATACTTTCTTACAACAGGTTTGCTCTGACCTGCAAAGGATTCCCTGTTCTGATGCAACTGTCTCCTATCTCTGCTCATCTTGACAGCTCCTTATCAAACCAAGCATCACAATATAGAGAGTCATGGTTTCATGCTCTTGAGCAGTTTAGAAAATGGATCACTGTAAATATTATTATTGCTGTTTCATTTGAGGAGGCAGGAAGGTGGGAAGGGAATTCTGTGTGTTGTTGCTTTTTCTAACATGGAAGGATAAGTGATGCTGGGCACTGCTGTTTCAGGTATCTGATCCCGTGCAACCACATGATGCTGAGCCAGCGGCGTGCTGTGAAAGAGAGAGATTGTTATTCTGTATCTGCTGCAAAACTGCTGGCCCTGACACCTCTCTGCTGCTCCACTGGAATCACTTTGACACTTGAAAGCCAAGAAAAAGACTATATTCTCTGGACAAAACCAGCACAATCTAAAGGTAATTGGTGCTCAGGGGAAGACAAAATCATTAATTGAGTTTTGTGGGACGAATTGTGAAAGCATAGAAGGGGAAGGAAATGTGGTGGGCAACAATAAACTGGCAAATCTGGAGTAGAGAGTTTATTTAATCCTTCCATATGTCCAGGTCTATCGAAACCTTGTTTTAACAGCTATCCAGCTTGACTATGTATTTATGACAATAGTGTACTGATACATGGTAGCAACTCTGGCTGCTTCAGAGTGGTTGCTGCATTAAGGTTGTCATGGTTTGACGCTGGCACAATGCCAGCACCCCATAAAAATTCACCTCCCCAAATAAATGCTGTGAGATGTGATCAGGAACAGAGCAGAGCAGGCCCAAGCTTAAAAACAAAGGAGAAAGAACTATATTAAGCAACTACTATGACAAAAGACACACACTAAATCCAGAATGAAAACCTTCCAAAACACTCCTCCTCCCCCCACCCAAACTCCAGCAAACCACAGTGAGACACAACTTGGACCCTCAATCAAGTCATCACCCTTCAGATAATCAGTACTCAGTCTATCAAAGGAGAGAGAAGTCTCTCTTGCACCACAGACCCCCCAGGAAACACAGTTGCCACCTCCTGTGTTTCCATGTCACACATGGCAACCGCCTGGAGAAAAAATCTGCCAGTGTGACACTCTCCTTTCCATGTCACAGTGCTCTCACCACCGTGCATGGACAGACTGCTCATAGGGCTCCTTTAAGGATGCTTTGCCAAGGACCAAAAGAGACAAAAGTTCAGCTTCTCATTTTGGGACCACAGTCCTCCCCATTTTCTTCCTCCCCTGGGCCCGAGGGTCTCAAGAAGAGAGATCATCTTCTTCCTGAAGACAGAGGGTATCACCACACCCTCCTCAACTCTTCTCTGTTCTCTCCATTCCTGTGCTGGTAGTCGCTGAAGCAGGTCTCTTGGTTCACCATTGCATCCCCCTAAAAATGCTGTCTCTGTTGCAGGAGAAATTGGTTAAGTCTATGGCTAACAAGAAGAGTCCAGCCAAATGCTACTCCATCATCTCCTCCCACCTAAAAATTTCTTCTTCTAACATCTCAGATCCCAGACTGTCTCTCTTCTACTTCAAATCGAGGAGGAGTAATATTTTACAAAGCTTTCATTTCCCAGGATAGGGTTAAAAGTTCAGATTCCCTGGACGGCTGAAATCTCTGCCCAGGACACCAACTCCCACGGCTGGACACCTTTTCCCCCCCACCTTCTCCTTCTCCTCTGCCAACAAATTCCAGGTGCTGTCAGGCTCTCTGTCTCTTTCCCTCTGAGGAGGGGGGAACAAAGGCATCTCCGTTTCTCTCCACCCTTCTGTCTGCAGGGGGGGCCTGCCCGGTTCCAGACCTTCAGCCCCTGGCCTACCTCTCCCAGGCCGCGTGGCTTCCCCTCCCCCACCCAGCCTGTGCCTGGGCAGGGGAGAGTCTGCACTCTCTGATGACCAGAACCAGAAGAGAGCTCCCTGGGCGTTCTTGCTTTTAACCCCCTGTGTTCTCAGAGGCATGTCCCTGCCTTCAGTGGTCACTCCAGGTGCCAATATCCAAACCTGACCACTGATTGGTTTGACCCAACTTCCCTTGAAAAAATTCACTTCCGTGTCAAACCATGGTAGGTTTGAATGCAAGCTGGTCTCATAGAAATCTTGAGTTACAGCTCTGTCTTTGTGATAGGAAAAAGTCATGTGTTGATGAGCAAATCTCAGTTGTTGTGCTTTGGTCTTCCTGCCTTACTGGATTGTTAGGGTTAAAGACTCTCCCTGCAATGTGTTAGTGGATGCCTTGCTGGAGAAAATTTGATGTACTACTCTTGATACGAGTTGTCTTTACTTCCAGATCCTGGTAGACACTCTTCTGAATCTGCTTGCATTGTGGAATATGGAAGGGCTGTGGACATCAGCTACTTGCAGTACCTGGGGGAAGCTCAAGAAGCCATCATCCAGTGCATGAAAGATTGTAAGGTTTGGTCTGCCCTGTACGATGGAGAAAATCCTGATCCAGACACCTTTATTCAGACACTCGCCGAGGAGAACAGTACAGATGTGGAACACCCCATGTTTCGGCTCCAGCAGAGGACACCTAGCACATGCAGCTCTGCTCGAGCAGCTCCATTCAGTGAGAAGATGCAGCTGGAGCTAGAATGGGATGATAGCTATGACACAGGGATTTCTCCTGGTTCTAATGTGTGCTCGCCACAACCGTATGATGATCTGGGAAGCACAGAAATGCAGCCACCTGCAGAGCCGCCAAAACACATTCAAGAAATGAAAAAAAATGCCATTATGCTCATCAAAGGCTCTTACATAGAGGAGTCAGACTTTCAGGATGATATTATGGTTTACAGGTTATGTGCCCAGAAGGATACTCAAGATGATGATAGCTCCAAGGAGAAAGCTTTAAATATAGCCAGAGAACACAAGGTGCAGAGCCAGACTGTAGTCAATGGGTCTCTTGCAAAGACCCAGCTGGAAATGGACTTGGATGAGCACAGTAAGAGAAATTCAAGCTCAACTAAAGGTGTAATGAGAGAACAAATAAACCAGAAAATGACTGAGATTGATCCACAGCCAGACTTAGAGTTAAAGATTTCTTCTCAGGAGGCAGATTGTAACTTAAGTATAAAACTGCTGAGCACAGATGGTGAGGATTTCATTGCACAGTATGACAGAATTATTAAAGAACTGGTTCCAAACAGTGCAAGCTTGGAGGAGCAGAAGTTGGATGCTCCTGATCCTGTCTCTCCAGCAGAAGAGGAGGACTTTGAGAATTTCTCAGCAGATACCCCTTCTGCAGAGAGCATATCATCTCCCTTTGGACCAAAGGAGGATGTGTCTCCCAAGCACTCTCCAAGGAGCCAGAGTGCTCCGTTTACAGGTGCAATGTCCTGTTAATTACATACATAACAAATGCAAGAAGGCATGTTGATTAAAGGTGGCCAGATGAGGTCACACTGGCACACAATACAAGCACAGAGCAAGAGAGAGTCCTGGCACTAAACAGGGTATAGCCTAAATAGCTGAAACCACTCCAAGGAGAGTGAGAGATCCAATGTGAAAATACAGCAGAGTCATCAGCATGGTGAAAGCAAATGGTAGTGTTTCAGGGGTTTTTTTTGTTTTTGTTTTTTTTTTGTTTTTTTTTTTTGTTTTTTTTGGTAATTGTTTAGAACATTGAGCAGGGGTTATGTTGTTTGTATGTGAGAGCTCTGTCATGTCAGAGGAAGCTTTTTCAGTTGAAAGATGGTCAGAGTAACTGTTTTAATATACAGAGCCCAAGTAAATAATTTGTTTATCTGGTAACTTTCATCTCTGATGGGATGGATGCAACATCACAGTGCCATTTTTCCTCTCTCTGCTATTCCACATTGTAGCAGAAGGTGTCAGCACTGTTGCCATGTCTGTACGTGCCTGTCTCCCTGCTCTGCCCTGACATCCTGTTCTCCAGTGTCAGGTCTGCCCTCGCTATTGGCATGCTTTTCTGTCTAGTGCCAGGCAGCAATTTAAGATTGCTCTCTGCTGACTGTCCAAGCTATTCAGGAATGACATTACTACTGGAGGTCAGAGTGGGCTTTTGATCTGTATTTGTGCAGCTCCTTGCACTGCAGAGTTCTGGTCTTTAATTAGGTCTCCTAGATACCGGAGCAATGCAAATAATAAAAAATAATCATGTACTAGGTTTCCTCACCCAACAAAAAACCTCTGTAAGATGGATTCTTATTCATGTGGAGGGGGAAAACATGTGTTCATTGAAAAGTAGCCCTTTCTGGTCAGCTGTGGCCAGAATGCTTGGCACTGTTTCTTAATTGAAAAATCCAGTCTGTTTTTCAACTAATTTGCTATTTTTGCTGTGGTGGCAATTTCCTTGTACCGGAAGCTAATTGTATCCAAATCTTTGTTTCATATCATCTGCTGTCAAATGTAGCTGAAAAATGTTCTCTCTGTTTCTCATTCTTAATCTAGTCCCTCTCTCCATTTGTTCATTTTCAAAAATCTACCCCTCACCCAAACCCATGCAAACCTCAAAACTGAGGAAAATTAAGATAAAAAGCTAAACATAATAAGCCTAGATGTTAGCTACCCATCTACAGTGTGTTTTACTCTTAGACTCCTGACCCGGCTTTAATGGAGATCTTTGTGATTGCATGTAAGGAGGTACTTGCAACAACACATTGGAAATGTTAAAATTGCAGGGCCTTTCAAAGATAGCAACCTGGTGTAATGGAAGGTGTTCCTGCTCAGGGCAGGGAACTTGGAACTAGGTGGTCTTTGAGGTTCCGTCCAACCCAAACCATTCTATGATTCTGTATCTAATTTGGGATGTTGTATTATGTTTGTAGATGTATTTGATAAAGTTTTTAGGTTGCTTTTGCTGTTTTGGGATGGCATTAAGGGATGAGGCCTCTCTCTGACAGAAGTTTCTCACAGCTGCTAAGTGTCAGCAATGCTATGGATCTGTGAAGAAAATGTCCTCTTGGCGTCTTATATCCATTGTAAAAGCATTAAACACTCTCATCCCTATTTTGACTTGTGGTGTTCAGGAACAGGAATTTGTATTTTGTTTCCTCCCTCTCCATATATCAGTGCCATGGCCATGAAATCAGTAATTTTTTGACTTCTTATCTAGTTTTTGACTTCTTATCTAGTTACTCTGTTACAAGGCTTCTAAACTTTGCTTATATCCTCTGATTCTCATTTAAATAAATTTTTGGGAGTGAAAGTCATGCTATCACTTTTTACAAATTTTTTTTATGTATTTAGTAACCTCCCTTGCAGCTTCAGCTTTGCCTACTCAGCTTTGAAGTGTTACCTAGAGAAGAGAAACAGTGACACATCTCAGCTCCTTCTGCCTTCTCTTTTGATACAGTAGACTCTCCTCAGGAGCTCTGTGAAAATGTCACCATGAACAGGATAGGTTATGTTGGGACAGAAGAAACTGTATCTCAGCAAAAGTGTTTGGGGCTGCTCCACAGGTACCTGGGCTCTGATGGCTGTCGTGGTGGTTGAAAGGCAGCAGCCACATAAAGCCTTGTCAGCGCTGGCCCTCCCACCTTTCCTCTTGCGGGCGGAGCTGTGCCAGCCTTAGCCCTGAGAGATGAGTCTGGAAGGAGTGCTTGCTTTGTGCTCACAGTTGCTGTAAAGCATGACAGATTCCAGGCTTTAGTGGAGCTCTGTTAAGTGGAATGGCAACAGGGGCACTCCTCATTTGATCCTTCCTGTTGCTCTGGGCCAGAAGTGCCTTAGCCTCTGCCGCAGTTTCCAGCAGGCACATTGAACTGGGCTGCCCTGAGCCCAGCCAGCTCGAATGGCAGCCGTGTGCAAGCTGAGGGGAGCTGGAATGGTGCTGGATTATGGCCACCTGCTTGACCCTAGAAATGCCCATAGCATGTATCTTTTGCCAGGTTTGAGGATGGGATATTCAAAGATAACAGTGCTAATCATCCAGGGATTCTTCTGCATGGTTTTCCTAGCTCTTATGCAACTGGTATAGTGTGGTGGGACTGTGAGTGGGACAAGGGACATTTCTAAGACTTTCCTTGTGAGTAGGTTCCTTGTACTGACTGCCTCAAGCATCTCCCCAGCTGTGTGGTCTAACGGTGTAGTGTTTGGGTGAAGTCATTCTCAGCCTTGTAAAGGATTCTTAAGCTTGAGCACTAAGGGTTTATGTACTTAATGGTAAGTGTTCCTGTATTTCAGTGGCTGTCCTTCAGCATGAATACACAAACTAAAGCTATTATTTATTAGTGACATTTATATGATAACGCCTATGTCTACCAGCAATTATGCTTATAAATCTATTTTAATGTCTTCCCTGCTTTGTGTGACTGTTTGGTATACTGAAGATGCCTTTTCTTGTGATGGGAACTATCACAGCTTGATTTTTGTGTTTAGAATAGCATTTTCATATTTTCTTTAGAACACCAGTTTTTTGATAGAACAATAAAGCTAGCAATAATTCACTTTGCCCAGTCCTTACATAGAAATAAGGCACAGGAAGAGTCAAAAGAACAGATTCTATTTGCATTAAAACTAGTAGTACCCTCCCAATTTATTAAAGCGGAATAGAGTGGTAGACTGTAATGTCCTAGACTGAATCCTTATTGGCACATGCAAGTGGAATAGTCATGCATGTTAAATATGGCATTAATGTAAACTGATTGGCTAGGTAGTAAATGTGCTGCTAAGTACAAAAGCTTTCAACATCTCTGTTAAGTCTGCTTTTCCTGTTCAGCCACAGTTTGGATTTTCTCCCTGCTGTCTTTAATTAGTGTGTGGGAGGGCTAATTTGGTTGGTTATGATGGTCAAAATTCCTTTTAAATGCCTTTTTCCTGGATCTTAGGGTTTTTCTTCTGTGAAAACAAAAACATTGGTTTCTTCTTATTTTCTTGCAGGACCATTCATCAGTGTAGTGTTGTCAAAGCTGGAGAACATGCTGGAGAATTCCTTGCACGTAAATTTGCTGCTTATTGGGATTATTACTCAACTGGCAAGTTATCCACAGCCGCTTCTTCGCTCCTTTCTGCTCAACACCAACATGGTGTTTCAGCCTAGTGTGCGCTCACTCTATCAGGTATTTACCACAGGTGTTAGCCATGCCTACTGGAGCAGTGTCTTTAGTGTCTCCTTAAACCTTACATTAGCTCCTTTCAGTTTCACATGTAGTTTTCCTACCTGTCTGTGAGCTTCTTATTTCATTTCCATGTTTTAATTACATTTGTGCAAAGAACTGGAAACTCTATATGACCATAGCTTTTGTCAGAGCTCTATTTTAATGCAGGTAGAGAAAGCCTGAATATGCAGTCTGTGGCTGCACTGGGAGCAAAGGAGAAAGAAGTAATTGTTACTGTTGTTTTGGCAGGTGCTGGCATCTGTGAAAAATAAGATTGAACATTTTGCTTCCATTGAAAAAGACTTCCCAGGTCTTCTCCTGGAGGCCCAACAGTACTTGCTTTTTCGTGTGGACATGTCTGATGCTGCGGAAGAATTGCTCACCAAAGGTAAATGATAAGCACGCTCAGAGGAGGGTTGGTGGAATGACTTACCAGTTACCCCTGTCCTTTTCACCAGATGATTAAAAGGTGTGGTGTGCTGTGAATGTCATTAGCCAGCGGTATCCTTCTTACTTTAAAGTGATGATGCTCAGTATACCACAGTGTTTGCATCTATTTTGATATTCTTTGCTGTTTACAAGTTTTTAATTGGTATATAAAATGTCTGTTTAAAGAAGTAACAAAATCAGTTCTTGGCTTACTGTCAGTAAACAAACTCACTTTCAAAGCATGAGGTGAGGTGGCATATGTGCATGATTTCATTTTATTTTTAGCCTGACCTTCAGCTAGGTCATTGGTTCTTTTTTGATAAATGTTAGAGAAGACAGAAGTCCAGGATGAACTGGTTTCTGCAACAATTGAATAAAGCTTGGTGTTATGGTTTGGACTACCACTGAAGGAGATAAGACACTGAAAGTTTTCTGGCTAGTATCTTTCTTGTATGATAAACAAAGCAAAACAAACAGAGAAAAACCCAAAAGGTGTGTGTCTAAGAGCAGTGGGGAGTTAGACAGGTATCACCCCACCAAGCCAGCTTTGCAGGGGACTCTGCAACATCTGCTGCCTCTCAAGCACAGTGCATAAATTGTCTTTACAGTTACTGTACTTATTTTTACCACTGTGGGGCAAGCTAGTAAAAATACGGGGCTAGCTGGCAAATAAGAACCTTCCAGACACAGGCAGGTAATGGGTAGAGCTGAAGCCCTGCCCTGAGGACATGCTTGTTCTCAGCTTGCTGCTGAGTGGGTAATGTTGGATGCAGGCTTCTCTTAAAAGCCAACTTGCCACAGGATGGGAATGTGTCAAATTTGGTGAGTCATGAAGAGCTGGCTCTGCAAGAGGGTTCAAGAGAGGCTGAATTTACAGGTGTGTGCTTACTCATCTTTGGGAGTCAATAATCACCCACTCTGCTCACACTTCTGTGATGATGTTGATGCTTTTCTTGGATTTCCAGAGGTGTGGAAATCAGGACTCTTTATGTGCCATTTTAATTGTGTTTTCATTTTTCAAGACACTGAAGAATAATCTACATAATTTGTAGTCAGCATAATATGTGTTTCTAAGGTTTGCAGTACATCTAGTTTGTAAAATTATGATCTTGCTAATGCTGCTTCCCAAAGAGTTGGTTTGTGGAAGATGCCTGCTGTAAAAAAGCTGTGTACTGCGCATGTCAGTAGCGTTCTAGGCTCTGCATTTTGGTGCCATAGAATAGAAAGCCTAACAATTACATGGCATTGTAGCTAGCATGTGGGAGATGAGATTAGGAGGCAATATTCAGAGTTCTTTTTTTTCTCAGGTGATGGCAATAAGAACTTTCACATAATGCATTCCCAATGACATTTATTTATACTTCCTGTTTTACGTCAGTTTTCTTCTGTGGGCCTTCAGAATTTGCCAGGTTGACTCATGCTGGTCATTATTTAGGAATTTGAAACAAGGCTGCTTAGTCACCCTATTAGTATGCTTTCTTCCGTATAGACGGCTTCTCTTGACAAATAAGTGGAGAGTAAGTAAATGTCTGGATAACTGCAGATTTGGTTCCCTACAGGACTAATGATGCAAGTCATCAGACTCTAATGCTGGGGGAGAGTTGGCTCAGTAGCCCATCAACCAGTAGTTCATTATATTGATTAAAAAGTGCAAGGTAGGAACTGCTGCAGTAATGGTAAATGAAAAAAAAAAAACAATCCCAAAACAAACCAAACAACAAATTGGGAACTCCCCGTGGACTTCTTTGCATTGGCTTGAGCACCATCTCTGACTGTCAGACATATCGGTTGCTCTCTGAGGGATTTTTCCCCTGAAAGGAAGTGCTGAATAAACCCCAGTGTTCTATGCAGGTCTGAGCATAGCCAGCCTCCTACAGAATTCACATATGAAAACCTGAAGCCAGAATTTGTGAGGAAGACAAATGTAAAACCAAAACATCATAGAGAATTTTCTCTCTCTTTAAAGGATTGGTCTCTGAAGATTTTCGAACAGAAATTGTACAATTTGTTCTTTTTTGCTTGCAGTAGTGTGTGATTCTTCCACAGTAGCTTGGGCTCTGGTTACACGTCTAGAGCTGTCACGATGTAGTTCCATGTGCAAGCTGCCCCTCTTTCAGTGTGTTGGTAACAGTCTTCAGAGTATTCATTTGCTCAATTTTCAATTGTGTGACTCAGATTGTATCCTGACCCTAGAGAGAAGTGAACAATCCTGATCAAAGAAATAAAAAACCCAAATCTCTACTTCCTAGATCAGCTTTCTGGGCTTTTCTGGATTTTGGGGGTTTTTTCCAAACAAGCAGTTGAATCTAAACAAAAAATATTTTTAGAGTTGTATCAGTTTAATTCTTTTTAAAAGGAAGAGTATAAAGAAAAGCAAAGCTTTGACAGTGTGCTAGCATTCTGGTTATATTGCCTATTTAAAAAATATTAACTATTTAAAAAAACTTAAAATATTAATTATGAAATGTTTTGACATTAGGAAACATTGAGAAAAAATCTTCAGGGGAAGCTTAAAACTTTTTTTTTTCATTGTAATCTATAATTTAAGTTGTTTTTCCTCCCACAGTCAGATTTTCCCACAGAATAGAAATTCCTGTACTCTATCTCTAGTAGGTAGAAATTTGTAGAATAACAACATGAATGATTGATAAGTCTGGAGTTGGAAAGGTGTTTTAAACTCAAGAAAAGTACGAGTCTGTTAAATGATTGAGATGAAATTTTTTTTCAAGTGTTTGGAAGAGTAGAGTAATTCCACAGTGCCTTGGGTGAGGTACAGGCAAGGAACAAAAGTGCAGAGCTGTTGAACAGAGGGATTGCTGTGCAGCATTGAGTGGCCTTCATCTACAGCTCCCCGTGTTCGCTGCTTGGAGAGGTGTCAGAGCAAGGCTGGCGTCACTTGAGACTGTTACTTTAACCTAAACTGTGTGCAATGTGAGGGAAACCCCTTCTGAAGGCAGCAATGCAGTTTTGGGCTTGTCTGCAGTATGTGAATTAACATAACAGCCCTTTTATTTCTTTTTAATGATTTACTTATACGTCTCAGGAGAACATCCCAGTTGTAAGTTAGACAGGACTTTGTCTGTCTCTACTGTTGGCCTCAATGATATCTTGTAGCAGTGAGTTCTATCTTGTAGCAGTGAGTTCTACAGGTTAATTTTTCTTCGTAGAGTATTTATTTCCATCAGCATTAGATTTTGTCACCTTTTTAGTTTCACTGAATTAATTATCCTCTAATTAAAGAGCAGTTCTGCTTCAGGTTGAAACAAGGCGTAATTGATTGAAATTTAAGTGCTTCTGTCACTGTAATTCCATGCATTCTGATACTTGAGCTCTGATCCTCTGAACTCTGGCAGCAGAGATCATATAGCAGAACACACAGTGGCTTTCACTTGCTCTCTTTTTAATGGTTAGTTGCTTTACAGGGAACAAGTGTAGTTAGTGGGGCCTGTAGCTGCAGAATAATCAAATTTTAATTTTTTTTTTTCCCCTTAGTTTCTAACTTGCTTCAAACTCATGTGGTGATGTGATAGCTCAGCCTCGAATCCATTGACATGGTGATTCACAGGGAGAAGACAGAGAAAGAGAAGTAAAAACAAAAGAACAGTTTGATCTGGGGGAGGGATAGAGCATAGTATTCTTGAAATGGAGACAACTGTGCTGGCTCTAGATGGGTAGATATTATCTGCTGTTTCAGAAGGTAAATCCATATTACTCTTTCCCTTGATTCCTCTTCTGCCCACATATTTCTCTCATCAGAGCTGTAACTGAATGATATATAACCTGGGGAAAGATAGGTAATAAAAAATGCAACAGAACCAGGCCACGTAGAACTTCAAAATGCTGGATTAGTGGAGTATTTCCCTGCATGATCTGAGTACTGCAAATTACAGCTCTGAGCACAATCCTCATAAACTGGATTTGGACACTGTACAAATATCCTGTGTGCTTAATATACAGAGTCTTTTTTCTTTTCCTCTCCCTCTCCTCCTGTCTTTAGGTAATGTCCATCACAGCAGCAATTCAGGGAAAGGAAGGAATCTTCCTGAAGCTTACCCAGCTGTACTGCAGCCTTTCCTGGGACAGAAAGGAAAGAAAGGCCTAGCTCATCCCAGCCTTCCTGCGCACGTGAGGAACGCCGTACTTGCAGCTGCCCTTTTCCCAGAGTTCCTGAAGGAGCTGGCAGCTCTAGCCCAGGAACATTCCATTTTATGTTAAAAAGTACTGGGGGATTTTGAAGATTATTATTAGTGACTTTTTAAAATGTGTTTTGAAAAAGCTTTTGGAGTTTAAACAGATTTTTAATGCAAAGCTGCTTTAAAAAGAAGGTTGTACTTCAATATTTCCTGAAAATACTTGATTTGGAGGGGGAAGAAGGAGGCAAAATATTATTCCAGTTAGGCCTTATAATTTCCCTCTGTGCTATATAACTTATTTGAGATTTCTGATACTGCTCTTACTGCAGCTTCCTTCTTCATCCCTTCCTTGTTACACAGCCACCCTTCTTCAGCGTCACTAATTCCTGTTGAATTTCTGTAATAGACACTTGTTGGCTGGCTAAGAGACACAAACACGTTAGCTTTTTCTGTTCCAGAAATACTCTTCTGGATAACTTGTTAGGAGACAAGTTTGCTTGAAAAAATGTTGCCCCCTGGGAAAAGTTCACAGTGTAAAAAGACATGCAAAATCTGCACAAAACCCTGAAGGGGTTATGTGAAGGGCTGTGTTTCTTGATGTCATTGTCCTCTTTGCCTCTTCCCTTGCTTCATCCTGGAGCCTGAAGCTGGGTTCTCAATCCACATCCAAAACCCCCATTTTAACTACTGGCTCAGGTTTTCTGAATTTAAGTGATCTTATGTGTAGTAAACCCACGAGTAGCTGAAAGCAGGTGCTGGGCCCTACACATACCATATTGCCTTATGTCTGCAGACAGATCTACAGCTACCAGCTGCTGGGCTTTGAAGTCCAGTGAAATGTGTAAGTGGATGTGGGTTGCAGACTGCCTGGAATTTTCCTTGTGGTTCCTTGGCATTCCTTGATAACTCTTGCATTGCTACCTAAGCCCGCGAGCATGCCTTATTTAGTGATTTGCACAAAGTACAAAACAAAATGTTTCTATGCAAGCTGTTATTAGTGTCTAGTTTATTTGTATGCTTGTTTTAATAAGCAAAAGAAAGATACTCAGTATCTTTCTGTAGTGTTAAATGGACAGCAGGCTGTTTTTGTCTTTGTCTTTTTTTTTTATTAAATGAAAAAGGTTTGCTTGCTCATGAAAGGTGTACTGTTTTATTGTTAATGAAAGGAAAGTTAAATACTGTTTGTTTACTTTTAATTAGGCGTTGACTTTTTTTTTTATTGCATTTCTGGGATGATGAGGGGAGGACCAGGCTATTCACCATCTGCAGAAAAGGAAGGATTAATGGGGAAAGCTGTCTGCTGGTGACTAACTGCGTGAGAAAATTCTCTTCTGAGAGTAATGGGCTTCATTAGATGAACCCAAACGTGATGAATTGGTGCGTCACCACTGCATTTTGTCTTATCTTAGCTACATAATTGTGCTTCCAGTGTGTTGTAGTTGGCTACATAAAGAGGGGCTTAGTTCAAGAAACCCATAAACCCTTTTGCCCAGGATACAAACTAACAGTGACTCCAAAAATGTGAAGAAACAGAAATCAGAAATAACACTTGCATACATTAGTTCTCCTGCTCATTGTAATTCCATAATGTGGAATTCCAGTTAATCACATCCTGATTTTGAAACACACTTTCTCAGAGGTTTAAAGGAAAAAAAAACAGTTTAAAAACAAAAACCAAAGACACTCCAGAACAGTCTAATTAATTGCATGTCAAATTCCTCTGGAACGTGCAGTGCAGTTTAAGCTACTAATCCTTTAGATAGTTTTGAAAAATTCTTCCTTTAATCTACAAGGTATAGATTAAAGTGTCTGCATTCATTGTGCCAGCCTGCTGTAGGCTGTTCTAAGAAAAAAAAAAAAACATCCCAAAGTCTACCTCCAACAAAATAACCTCTAGAACTTCTCTGGGTCCATCTTTTCTAGTTTGCTGCACAGTCTTCACTTCCATGATGGCTGGGGGTCCTGTCCTTCCTAGCTGACTGTCTCTGGTTTGGTTTCATTTATGACTTGTTTAGTTTTTCAGGTGCCACTGCATCACCATTCTGTAAATCACCTATGGACCTCCACATGGCCCTTTTTCACCTCACCAGGTTTCTTGGAAGCTGAAGCCAAAGCTGAGGGGTTTTTCCTTAAGTATTAGTTACCCAGGCTGAAGAGAGCTCTTTCTTTTTCAGTTCCCCCCACCCCCAGCCCTGCATTGTTGTTGTAAATGGGTAATGACTTCTAGTGGTTCAGAAACAATTGCTAAAATGCAGAAGCAATCTAATCCCTTTTTTTTTTTTTTTTTGAGGACTTTTTAAAAAGGAATTAGATTCTTTCACTTTTTTAAAAATAAAGAACTCTGCTGACCAGTGCTCAAGGCAGTAAATTACTACCTGAACACTCCCTTCCTCTGTTTGTATTCTAAACTAAGAATCCTTATTTGCTGGGTAGAAGGGATTTCTTTTGAGATTGTTAATTTTAACTGGTGTTTTCAGCAAATGGACAAAATCAGTGCAGTTTCATCCCAGCAGGTCTGTTAAGCTACATGAGGATTTTAAAATGTGAACTGCTCATAAAAGCATCTGTAAATTAGAGGAAGGAGAGGATTGTCCTCATAAATTTTAGTAGAGCTTATGTTCTACATCCAGTAGGATAAAGTCAGCCTTTGAAATCTGGAGTTGTGTGGAAGGCTTCTTGCTGAAAGGTCAGAGCTGTGTTTGTGCAGTGTCCCCTCACAAATGGGAAATGTCTGTCAGCTCCCCAAAAGGAAGAGGTGGATGAGTGCAGTGACCCTGGCTTAGAATGTAAAAATGCAGATCATATGTGTACCTTTGCATTGCTTTTTTTTCTGAGTGGGCTTAGACTTGCAGCTGTGTCTCAGATGTAATAGCAGTATAATGTCTGGCAGCCAGCACAAAAAACTGTTGGTGGGAATTGCCTCTTCCTGCCTTCAAAATACAGAACCTGTGATTTAGCTTGAAAATGTTGATCTTTTGAGATTAATCACATCTGTGTGCATAAGCTCTTCAGCCAAATCCTTCTCTAATAAGTTCTTCCCTCCAGTTAGATAATGTGTTATCCTGTCTCTCACCAATGATACATCCTTTCCCAAAAAAAACCCTGTGCTTGTGGTCCAAGATGTGGTCCTGCCTGTAGGTCCCTGGAGGACAACAGCATTATCCTGCTCTTTCCAAGAACAAGGAAGTGCTTTATGATCTGGTTTTCCCCACATTCAGGTGGGTGTGTCACTGGAGCAGTCCTTCTTTGGTACATTGGCTCAGCATCAGTTTCAAATGAAGTGCCTTGGCAGATCTATTCCAAAGACTGCAGGTGGTGGTTCAGTGATACCAAAGTGAATTTCCAGTCTCCTACTAGATGCTTCAAACTGTGAACGCCACATTTCCAATTATGTAGCCTTAGAGTGTGTTTTTAAGCTGTTCTGCTATTGCAAGGAATCTTTCCAGCATTTTCAGCCTGCGGTTTTTTTTGTGTGTGTGTTTTTGGTTTGGTTTCATTTTTGTTTATTTTGTTTTTACAACTTACCTATAAAGTGAACACTTTGTCTTCAAAAATTTGTAGTCATTCTATTTTACCTTTGGCCATTTTTGGATGCTTTCTGGGTTAGTCTCAGTAAACATACACATGGTTTGTATTAATTGGACTAAAGCACTTAGCAGTTTTGTTCATGCTTGTGCTGATCTTTGGACATGTATAGTCAGGTGCAGTTCATGTGTTGCCGGCCGTGCTTACTACCTTTATTATTGTATTCTAGGCATTTTTCTTAAATTTGATCTTTTTCATGTGTCCTAAAGAATATTAACAATATTTTGAATGGGATCAAGTTGTAGGTGTTGCAGTTCTGGGTGTGAAAAATGCATCATTTTTTTTTGTCCTGGTAACTTCTGACTTTGGTTTGGAAGAACAGAAATGAGGACTTCTGTTTTCAGCTGTATTCTGTGGAGATGAGAAAACTTCAGTATCAGGCATGGACTGTCCCTCCCACCAGCAGGCCCAGGTACATGCTTTCAAGCATCCCGTTCATAAATTACTTGGTTCTTCTTTCTTTGGGGTTTGTCACTTTGCAAAAAGTCTGAATTCCGTGGTGTCATGCTGTGGTACAGAACATTTCCCTTTCAGGTGTGATTTGGTATTTTTAGTAATATTGGTAAATTTCCTAGGATGGCAGAAAACAAAGTGTGATTGAGGTGGACCTTGGACATCAGCAGGGGGCCATGCTTTGGAAAGGGAGCAGGACTGGATACACAGGAAACCTGAGCAGCATTCCTGCCACCAACGCCGCTCTTTGGCCCGTGCACAAAACCCAAGTGGTCTGTTCAATCCTTCAGAGAAAAATATTTGCAAACAAATTTGCAGCATCCTGCATACTCCAAGGGTTTAAGTTCAAGAGGTTAACTTCTATTTAACCAAGAGAAGTTCACTATCCAGCACAGCGTGTACACACTCACTACCCTTTTGTGCACTCTGCTTAAGCCTCTCAGAAGGCTTCATGCTTCAGGAAGGTTTTTTAGCTCCCCTAAGATGCTCTAAAATCTCAGGGTTGGAAAGAAAAGGATGGGAGCAGTGTGATTTGTTGCAGTTAAATTATGTCATTGTATCATTTGAATTTGTAGCCACAGCTCCTGTTTGAGGATGGCTTGATTTCATAAGCAGTTTACTCTGCTGTATTAACTGAAATTGCTATGTCATGCCTGCAGTTCTTATGACAGCTCCCATTACGTTTGTAACATTTAAATTGCATCTGTGTTTATGAGTAGAATACTGGGATTTTCCTTTCTTTTCTTTTAACTCAGATAGCTCTGCACACTGTACAGTAACGATACTGCTGTGTCCAGATCTGATTTAGATAATTAGAGTATGTTCCTCCTTGCACTCTTTGAGCATTATCAGCAGAAATGGAGAATACATGGCACTTGGGCTGCTTACATTAATGAGCAAACCAAAGGTAAAATACCACAGATCAGCAGAGGGCACTTCCCTCTGTGTGAAATGCAGAATTTACGTTTGTGTTGCTCTGATTTATCAGGGACCAGAAAGAAAAAGCTCAAATTTGAAAAATGAATATGACAGTGTTCTATAGTACCTGTCCAAGTGGACAGCAGTGCTATGTGATGTTTTGGGACAGAAATGTGCAAAGGAGGGTAAAAATTGCTCCTTGTGAAGGTGGTGTCAGACTTGCATAAATAGGTACTTGGGTAAGATGATGGTGGTGCCAGCTGTCTGACCGCAGACAGCCACAGAATGCAGCACTATTTCTGTGACTTTGTTGGTGGTTAAAGCCCTGCTCTGACTAAATGCACTTTATTTTTTAGTGGCCCCCAGCTTTTCTAAACATGTTGTGGCCCAGCATCAATGTACTTCATTTGTTACATGCTCAGTTGGAAGCCTCTTATTTATGAAAAGGAGCATTACTTGGATTCTTAAATATGTAGGTGCTTAAAGTGACGTTTTGTTGCTGACTGTGCAAATCTTCTTTTTGTTCATTGATTATAATGGTTCTTGTGGCAGCTGGATTAAATTGAGACTGAAGTCTCTGGGCTAAAAGCCCTGATGGAACTTTTGTGTAAAGGCTGCATTTCTCAACTTTGTCACTTCAGCAGACTGCCTGCATACAATTACGTACTGTGGACTAAATACCTACAAACTTATGTCTCTGATGAAGCCAATTCCACAGCAGCTGTGTTTTATTGCAGTCTACTTTAAAAATAACTAGCTTGGATTTAGACCAAAGAATAACATGGACAAGTCAAATCCAAGACAACTAAACTGTGTCCAATTCAGTGCTGCTGTGTCAGTTTGGCCAGAGCTCAGACGAAATGCCAGCTCAAACTCAAAGGAGAGGGAGTGGCTCTGGGTCTCAGTATCCCTTGCTGCAGCTTGAGCCAACAACTCGTGTCTCTTGGTGTCCAAGCACAACTTGGAGTTAAGAAACACTGATCAGTGTCTTTTGTAAATCTCTGGGGTCATAACATTGGTTTCTGAGCTTCAGGGTGGAAAAAATCTAGCAGCCTCTAAGACCAGCCTGAAAGTGTGGCCTCTTGAGCAGCTAAAATACAACTTACTGATGGTTATGCCTGCTTAGTGGGTTAGACAATTACAGCTGTGGCTGATGCAGCCAGCTGGGAGGACTTCTGCTTTGTGCTTACACAAAAGGCTGTGCATGGAGGGAGCATTCCCTACAGTGAAGCTGTTGGCTCTTGTGAGGATCATGGCAGTGCAGCTCTGCAGCTCCAAGTACTGGACTTGGAGGCCTTTCTCCAACGGCTGCAATGACAAGACAGGGAATGTTGCATGGGTTAGTTTGCTGCCTGTGCATGAGATGGGATAACATGGGATCTGGCACAGCTGTCACCAGTCTTTTTCTTGGGCAAAGCCAGCATGCAAGATGGGAATCATTCACAGGGTCATGAATTGGACTCTCCCACACAGATAAAGGGGAGAAACCAAAGGTCAGGATCTCTCACCACTTACTTCTGCAGCTGTAGACAGTTGTGAAATGCCTGTACGCCCTACAGGAGATCTCAAGGATCTGGGACTAGGGTGGTCCTAGAGAGAAGGTTCAGTTCCACTGGGAGCATGCACAGCTATGTTGTTCACTAAACTCTTCTTTCTGCAGCTATGTTCCCTCATGGTGGCACCTGAGCATTTCTGCAGTTTGCTTTATTGCAGTTAAAATTCAGGCTTCACCTCTCTAGCCTAATATGGGATGTGGGCTGGAGTACAGTGAGGAGAGAAGTGATTCCCAGTGGTTTTGTGTTTCTACTGCAGTCATCCCTAGTTACTGATTGTGCTTGGCCCAGGGGCTCTTGAAAATGGAGTCTAAGTTTGCCATCACAATGGGCAGAAAAATGCGCAGCAAATTACAGGTACTTGTAAAACTTGTATTTTGTATTTTACTGCATTCCTCACACTATTTAGCAATAGAATCCTTTCTGTCTGTGTATTACCTGCATGTTTGCAGCTTCTGAGGGGACAACTTGCACTTGAAGCCAACACAATGCAGGGAAGCTTCTGAGCATTTGGGCTGATAAATGGAGACCTCCTGTCTGCTATAACTTGGTTTTAAGTGGCCAGTGCCTGATTCAGAATCCAGTGTGTGTGTGTGTGTGTGTATGTGTAAATAGCATTTTAAGAAGATGCTGGCAGCGAGGACAAACTAACCAGGAGTGTGCTATTACTTCTCCCTCACACGGTTTGAGAATGGAGAGCTGACTGAAAACCCAATTTGTTTTTCTTTATGTGTGAAAAAAACAAACACTCTCCAGGCTGAGCATGCACACAAGGACATAAATCCCTGGGAAGGTGCTGCTGAGGTCAGTGGTTGTGTAAGTGTAGGTAAAGGCTGCTCAGAAGAGACACAAGAGCATCCCAGAACCCCGATGCCACACTGCAAAGCAGGGTGGAAAGGGGCTGCACTGAAACCACAGCTGAATGCTCTGCTATAATGTTTTAGTTAAGGTTCCTATCGTGTGCTTCTATTTTTAACACAGTTAAAATTAAACTCTGCAGCCAAGGCTGAGTGCTAGAAATTCTTTCTTCACTACTTAGAGCATTGCCAGCATCTTTTTAGACAACTTTCTTCTCCTCTTCTGCAGCCTCAGATACAGGATACTTCAGCTATATGGGATAGTAAGTATCAGCTCACCACCCTCAGGCCTGACCTCCTAAAAGACTTCCAGCAATGAGTAGATGAGATGGTCATGACAGTGTCTGGTGTCAGCTTTTAATTTGTGAGCATTTTCCTTGGTCCTCTGTTCGTGGATAGTAACTGCTGAAAATCTGCATGAAACTGTCCTTAATTCACCCTGCCTGATGCTGTTGCACAGATGGCATCTGCAATAATTAGATCAGAGAGCACTGGAGTAGTTAAATGAGACTTCCAAGTTGGGGTCAAAGCCTCAATCTTCATTCCAGAGTTCCAGCCTCGATACAGCCACACCGGGGACAGCCTCCTGGTCTGCAGGATGTTCTACATCGAACACTTCAGAGTCAGGCTCTGCTTTCTATCCTGCAGACCCACCTGTCCTGTAGGGTTGTTTTATTTGTCTTTAAAAAGCAGAAACTAAATTCCTTGAGGCTCTTGCGTCTGCTTTTTTTTTATGTGCTCATCAACTGCTGCTAAGCAGATATAAACCAAAGCTGTTTCTTTTGCTCAGTACAGCGCTCTACTTGTTGAGTATTTAGAATTTGCTGTAAGCTCCATTTAGGGGAATGGGAAGGTGTATTTAGGCTGCTGTATAAGGGCCTTGGCAGGCAAAGAGGATCCCATGTTTTGGCTGTATTGGTTCAGTCAAAAGGGTGTGAGGTGACTGATGAGCCCCTTAATGCAGGCTTGGATAGTGGGAGCAATGTGAGCTGGCCCAACTGAGCCTTCCCACTGCTAGGTCTGAGCACTGCCAGCTAAAGCTGCTTTGAAGTTGGTAGTTGATATCTCCACAAATGTTAAAAAGGTTCATTATCTTGATCTCAATTGACTCAAACCACTTTTTTTTTTCCTATCAAAAAGAAATTTACATTTCTGAAATTAAAAATTTCAGAAGCAACTGTTTCATAATATAGTGCAAAATTTATAGACTATGGCTGCTCTTTACCTTCCCTGGAAGGGAAGAATATTACTATTATCCCTTTTCCCTTTTTAATCTTTCTTGTTACCCATTGTGTCTGGCAGGTGGAGGTGAAAATAGATTGAGACTTAACAGTAAATCACAGAATGGTTGGAAGGGACCTTAATATTATTCTAACCCCCCTACCATGGGCAGGGACACCTTCCACTAGAACAGGTTGCCCAAAGCCCCATGCAACCTGGCCTTGAACACTGCTAGTGATGAGGCATCTACAGCTTTTATGGGCAACCTGTTCCAGTGCTTCACAGTAGAGATGTTTTTCCTAATATCCAATCTAAACCTGCCCTCTCTCACCTTAAAGCCATTCCCCCTCATCCTACCACTACATGCCCATGTACTTCTCCAGCTCTCTTGTTGGCCCCCTTGAGGTACTGCAAGGTGCTAAAAGGTCTCTCCAGAGGCTGAACAGCCCCAACTGTCTCAGCCTGTCCTCACAGGTGAGATGTTCCAGCCCTCTGCTCATCTTCATGGTTTCCCTGGACTTGTTCCAACAGATCCCTGTTCTTCCTGTGCTGGGTGCAGCACTGCAGGTGTGGTCTCACCCTTGGCCTGCTGCCCACAGGGCTTTGGATGCAGCCAGGACATATTTAGCCTTCTGGGCTGTGAGTGCACATTGCCAGATCATGTCAAATTTGTCATCCCCCAGCACCCTGAAGTCCCAAGTCCCACTTCTTTACACAGCCCCACTTCTCAAGCCTGTCCAGAGGGATCTGTCTCATCCAGATCCCTCTGGATGGTATCCCTGTCCTGCAGCATGTCAACTATGCCACACAGCTTGTCATCAGAGAACTTGCTGATGCATGAGGGAGAACTCAATCCCACTGTCAATGTCACAAGCAAAGATGTGAAATAGGGCAAGGCCCAGTGACAACCCCCAGACAACCCCTACTCATCACTGGCCTCCACCTGGACATCAAGATAGTGACTGCAGCTCTTTGAGTGCAACCAGACAGCCATTTCCTTATCCCTTGAGTGGTCCACCCATCAAATCCATGTCTCTCCAGTTTAGAGATAAAGATGCCATGCAGGACAGTGTCCAGTGCTTTGCACAGGCCCAGGTGCATGATGTACTGACACAGACTCTACTCAGAGAGAACCTGGCTGATGATTTTTAACAGGTTTTGCACATCTTAGTAAAGTATAATTCTATAGTAAAAGAGTGGCTAAGAAGAAGTAGCCCATAGAGAGAATTACCAGCAGTAGCATTGCTACATTAATTGAGATGCTTCCTTAATCACCTTATCTATTACTCTTCCAAATACATTGTTGGCTTGATTTATCTTTTTCAAAGGCACCCACTGCAGCAGTGGGGAACTCAGCAGAGCAGCATCCAGCTGTGCAACAACAAACACTAACCTTGGAGGACCACCTTTGGGAAACAACTGTGTTTTTCTAAACTGAGGATCTCAGATTCAAGATTTCATGGAGAAACCCTTGTGCCTTCTTGTTTCTTGCTGCCATGGCAAGAGTTGAACAGAATGCCAATAGTTTTGTTGTATAATCTAAACCTTTATTGACTGAACACTTACGGAAAACTCACACCACTCTAAGTAAAAATGGTAGGTTTGGCTCATTATGTGAAAAGTGATAGAAGTCATCATAGTGTGAAGGTCAAATTATATGAAAATCCTGGGCATGGTGTGATTTGGGGAGTTTTTGGAGGTTTAGGCTTTTCGTTTGGTGGATTGGTTTTTGAAGGGTCACAGTTTTTGACTGCAGTCTTGTTACTACTTTTTGTAAGTGATAGAGTGATGTTTGAATTGTAAAGGTACTTCTTTGTGAATAATGGATATATATTTTATTCATTAAATGTATTGAAAACCAAAGGGGTTTTTTCCTTCTAATGAAAGAGTTTGCACTTGAACTTCAGCCAGTTTGTATAGCAATGTCCTCCTCAAGACATAACCTCAGCGCTGCCACTCAGGAGAAGAACTGCCATCAGCCTACTTTGAACTAGTGCTGAAAGCACCACATTTGCCAAAGGTGACTGAAGTCCCAGGGCCACACCTGCTGCACTCCTGTGACAATGTCTGCCCTGCAGGCATATCCTAAAGAACAATTCTGAAGAAGTACCTATGAGGCCTGAGGTAGGTGTGATCTTTAAAAAGTATGGCTTAGCAGTCTCCAGGAAGGGTTTAAGAACTTCAAGCATCTGGTACTAAATGGGATTTATTTCCCTACTACATGAAAATTTAACAGGCTTCTTCTTTTTTCATTTCCTGTTAATGGCTTGATCAGCTAAAGCTGGTGGGGATGGGGAAGTTTATTCCAGATCCCTGCATTTCGGTGAGTACTGAAAGCCCGGAACTGAAAACCAAAAGATGTAAAAAACCCAAAATAAAAACTACCAGCACAAAATACCCCTTAGGATAAAGTAGTGGAGAAGGACTGAACCCCAGCTGAATCCAGTTCAGTTTTGGTAAGCCAACTGCATGTTCCATTCCTTCCCCAAAGCAGTGTAGTTCTAGATTACTGCATTTCGGTGAGTACTGAAAGCCCGGAACTGAAAACCAAAAGATGTAAAAAACCCAAAATAAAAACTACCAGCACAAAATACCCCTTAGGATAAAGTAGTGGAGAAGGACTGAACCCCAGCTGAATCCAGTTCAGTTTTGGTAAGCCAACTGCATGTTCCATTCCTTCCCCAAAGCAGTGTAGTGCCAGAGAAGCAGCAGCCCTGGGCATTGGGCATTTGTAACATGGGGCCAAGTTCTTGCCTGCAGAGAAAAAAAAACAAAACATACCAGAGCTGGGGCTATCCTGTGCAGGGCCAGGAGCTGGACTCCAGTAATCATTGTCGGTCCCTTCCAGCTCCAGCTATTCTATGATTCTACTTGTTCTGCTGTAGATTGTACAGGGCTGGCAGAGGCACATCTGCTGTTCTCTGATGCCAGAATGGGATGTGACCCTCAGAAGGGCTCAGGCACACACCCCTCAGGCACTCCTCAGAACTGAGAGCAGGCACAGCAGGTATGTGGGTGCAGAACTGAGAGAAGGCGAGCAAACAAGCTGACAGGGTGAGATGCCGGCACTTCTCTCTGTGGCACTACCCTTAGGCACACAGTGAAGCAGCTCATGGCTTCGTTCTTTCCCCTTTCCTCAGAAATCGGGAAGAATGATAGCAGTGAACTTTTTGTTCCCTTCTGTTAGGCATCAAGGGACACGTCAGCTCCTCAATTACTTCTGGGTGCTTTAATCATTGTTCCTGTTGTGCTCACACTGACAGTGAGTTATGGTGTGCACACCTAGACTGAGTATTTGAGATTGCGAATGCCCCTTCTCACAAACAGGCAGACAGAAAAGCTGAGTTTGTACCCGCTTTATTGGAAAACTAACCCATGCAGTTTCAGCTCTCTGTGTACTCACAGACACCTCTGGGAGCTTGTTTCCCAGGGCTGTTTGGAAATCACATTTCTAAGTGCCACATCAAAGCATGGGAGATGCAAATGGCTGTATCCTGCTTTTCTCTGGCCCATCTGAGCTTGGCTGATGCCTCCAGGGAAGGCTGGGACTTCAAGCTGCTTGAAGCATAACCAACAAGCGTGATGCTGCACAAGGAGACGACGAAGTTCACTTGTAGACAGAACAAAGCACATGCTTCTTTAGTTGCTTGTGTGCTTTTTCTCTTGTGGCTACTCTGATAGCTTCTTCTCTAATAATTGCTTCACCAGAACAGGATTGGACCGTCCTTGTGTTTTCTTTTGTACCAGACCAATTAACTTATTTAGAACTTTTTGATTTCCTGCCTTTATCGCCATAACCTTTAAAGAAAAAAAATGCAACAGACACCATTGTGACAGGAAAACTGAACATCTTCACTCATTCCTAGCCAAGGTATGAATATTTTTGTTCTTTGGACTATTGTGATAAAAGACTGCATTTTGGGATAAAGTGTTATTTATAAAATCTGCCTTCAGCCTTGCAATAAGCTCCTGCTCTGCGCCCATGAGAGAACAGTAAGTCCCTACAGCATCAGGGCCTTATGACTAATAGAGAGAGCTCCTCTTATTGAAAGAGTCAGAAAATACTTTTGGATTTTACAGTGTCTGCAGCTTGAACGGCAACTTCCTGGAAAAAAGCCAGAGAAGTGAGAAGGACTATCCTTGCTAATAGGATCTACCATTTTACTAAATATAATGTCCTGTTATAACATGTAATTTGAATCCAATCAAAATCTATTTTATAATATTGGTGAGGTCCTTCAAACACAGATGTAGGTGTTTTTTTATTTCCTTCAAGAAAGTACTCCTTTGCAACATGATGATTAATTAACTGGTCAAATATGACCTCCTATCACACAGCCTTTGATGCACAATCACCTGCTACATTGCAAGGGCCATGTTTAAAAGCTGAAAGGATCAGAAATTTCACCTTTGGGCCTTTCTAAAGGAGATGCTCTTGCTGAAAGACAAGCATTGGGCCTTCCTACTGTTTGTGTGGCAGGGAAGGCATTCTCTACCTGGTCAGAGTTACTGGGCAGAACACAATCGATGCAAAGAAACAGGATGACGTATTTGCAGATGTTCAGGAAAGGGTTGTAAACATAGGAGCTACGCACTGTGCCAATACCAAATTCAGATGCAAATACTGCTTCTCAGTACAGTATCTGAATTATTATCAGTCTAAAATCTTCTCTGTTATGTTGCACAGTGGAAAGGACTCATTACTCTGGATCTGCTAGAAATTACCTATGTGGGGCAGAGTGCAGTACAGTCCTGGTCCTGCACTGTCATAAAGTGCTCAGTGTTGGTTTGAGCAGCTGTTTAGAAGCAATTCCATTCTGAAAAAAGTTACTCTCAGATCACACTGAAATGAGAGTGTGGTTATGGACCTTCCCAGTCAGTTCTAACATTCTCTCCCTCCCTATGCTTTCATACCAGCCTGGAAATACAGCAGCACTTCTATCAGTCTCTGCAAATGAGTCAAGTTGGATGGAGGTCACGCCGACCTACTGCAAGCTCATTTTATCAAAAGCTCTTGCAGAGCTGTTAGCATCCCCCAATGAGATCTGGAGTGGGCGGTATTGTTCTCAAAAGATGTTAATGTTTTTTCCAAATGGCAAATGGAGCTAGACATTGTTTATATTAGAAGTAAGCTATTCACTTCTGCTTTTATATTTTTGCTCCAGAGAACATATAAGCACTTGTTTTCATTTTGCTTTATATAAAGCAGATTATATAGACTCTTTCAAGATCCCTTCCCACTCCTCCCCTTCACGATCAACAAGGGTTGTTTCCCTTTTTTTTTCCAGCTCAGACCTTGTTAGATTGAGCCACACTGGCTGCTGTGTGTCTTTCAAGGAGATGGGAAAGAGCCAATCATCCCCCACGGGGGAGCGTTTGTGTTGCTGCCACAGCCCAGCAGAACAGCAGAGTGGGCAGCAGCTCTGGAGCTGCTGCTGCTGCCACAGGGCTCTGGCTCCTCCCCACCCCACAGCCACTGTCAGGCAGGAGAGCCAGCAAGGTTCCTCTGTTTGGCAGTGGAGAGAGACATGGCAAAAAGTCAGATGCAAGCAGAATTTCTGCCTTGCCAGCTCTGATACAGTCTCAAATTCTATAACTAATATATGCCCTGCAGGCAGGTTACTTCAGCTTCAGAACAGTTTAACAGTGTTGCCCCAATATCACAACAGATGACATAAAAATCAGAGTTATGTGGCTAGGTGGCAGGGTCAGGTTAATGGCAGTACAGCTGGAGAGGGACAGGGCCTTGCAGTTTTGCTTTCCTGCATTAAAGTTTTATGGGCTCTCAGAATGACGTAGCACATTAGCCAGACTGGTAATTTGTTTTGCAGATCATTTTGTTTAAGCTTCAGTTTCAAAAAGCCCACTTAGTAAAGTAAGAAAGAAGAAAAGCTTGATAATATCTTGGCAGCAGCTTTACTGCTCTGGCTCTAGAGCTCAAATGCCATCAAAAAGGAAAAAAAGAGAGGCTATTTTAACCCCCTTTCAGTGCCACAGACTGCCACAGTGCAGAAGGTTCCCAGCATCATCATAATCACCTCATTTTCTTGTCCATCAATCACTGCCTGGCAGATCTGTTCAAGCTCTTTTTGATCCTGTAACAGTCCAAGTTTCTGTTCTTTAACAATTTCAAGGGGAGTCTTCCCTTCTCCCTTCCACAATTCCGCAAATACCTGAAAATCACAGTAAAAGCAGCACAGGTCAGTGGCTTGACTTACCAACATTGTTTACATGCAGTATTTTGGTTATGGATCCAAGAAGCCCTATTTTTGCTAAGAGCAGATTGTCTAAATGTGAACAAGCCCACGATTTAATAATGTGCCTCTCTGAAAGAGCCCTTGTACCTCCCTCCTTTTCTGCCACCTGTACTGAGACAAAGCATTGCCACTTCCAGCACGAGTCCAGGTTAATGGTTCACAGCAGGTGCTGTGCAGCCTCCTGCAGCCCAAGCCGTGCCCGCTCCCCCAATGCCAGGGTCTCTCCAGAGGGGATTGCTGAGCACAACCCCCTGCTCCTCAAGCCCAGAGCTGCTGCTCCCTGGCTGGGAGAAGAGCCACCACAGAGGGGATGGCTGCAAGGCTGCTCTTCCGCCAATACTCCTGCTCTTCTCACATCATTCACAGACCTGCCCGGGAGCAGCAAGGAAATGCATCTCCGTGAGCAATGGCTCTGCCCGGGAACTGACGATTAGCTGACTATTGTACCAAGTCCAATCCCAGGTAACTCATCCCATTACCAGTCCTTGCCAGCAGGCTGTAATGAGGATATGTATGACAAAGCAGAAGAAAAATGGTGCCAAGCAGAATGAATGCAGCAGCTCCAGCCCACCTATGCATCATCTCCAAGTACTGGACTGCTGGGCAAACCCAGGTCTGTGGAATAATCACTTGTTAATGCTAGTGTTTTCCTACACTGCAGCAGGACTATTGCCCTGGAACACGCTTGAGAGGAGAGAACATTTATAAAAAACCAATTTCCTTGGGCAGTCATTCTCTCTATTCCCTTTGCTTTTATTTCAGGGCCGTGGGAGGAGAGTAAGAAAACCCTTATTAAAACAGCTCGTTGTGCTCCATCCTGAGCTGAAGATATAATTGTATGTTTGGGCCATTGCTGTGTCCCAATATGGAAATGCATGTCATGTCAAAATTTCAGCATTAAATACTCCCTGTAGGATGAAGAAGAGGCTCTGATGGGAAGACAAGGAGGGGCATTCAAACTGCATGTTAAATAATTTGCAGGGCAGCAAGAGAACTCAGGTAGAATGATGCACATAGGATGGGATCTTAACTACCCCAGCAATTTGCTTCTGCATGACAAATTTGGGGGTACAAAAGACCTCTAGTTAAAGAGTTCTCTGTTCACAGCAAGTATTTTAGAACTGTGCATTCATACAATTGCTGCAAGAGGATATTTGTTTGCCAGTGGCACTCTGAAGCTTTTTATGGGATCTTATCAACTCTTCTGGAGACCTTGTGAGAGGGTAATGACACACAGCTGTATTGTGGCAGCTACATCTTAATTTTTCCTTGAGAGAGGGCCAAAGGCAGATCACAATATTGGAGTTACTGATAAGCAGCCAGAGTTACAATAGCTATAAGTAAAGCTTTCAGATCTTTACACTGAATAAATCAGTGTTGTGTATGTCTTCTACAAGATCTTCCTTCTAGTGTGATATTTTAAAATCATCATGCCAGTGCTACCTGGAATAACCCTAGAAATAAATATATCCAACAGAGATTCAGCCAGTCTGCAGCTGTTTGCCTTTTTTTGTAATGTTATTTTTTGGTTTTTGTGGGGTTTTTTTTGTTGTTGTTGCACTCCATTGCTACTCCTGGCAGCCCTTCTGCTTCTTTCTTGAGGGATGAAGCAGGAAGGCTTCTGTCCTGGAGGCTTCCCAAGGCACCCATACTGTATGTCACCTATCAGAATGAGCCCTGTCCTTGCCAAGCACAGCACAACCTCTAGCAAAACACCCTGGACAGTCTAAAATACTGCACAAATCAGAGTGGACAATGAATAAGCCCTTTCACTTTCCTGGAAAAAGGCAGATGAGATTTTTAGGACTGGTATGTATTCAAGCAGGATGCCATGGGCTGCATGAAGGGGAAATCTGCAATGAACAAAATCTACGCAGCCAACCATGGCAGTTACCCAGGAGCAACACGTACATAAGGCTGACTTAGATCAGGGGCAGGACAGCTTGACAGTCAGAGATCCAGCTCTGATTTCCCTGTTATGCCTATGCCAAATATTTCCTGGCATTGAGGAAAGCTTGCCCATTAGAAACCTTGAAGGCACCAGATTTTTTTCTGTGACAGCTGCATCATGTGTCCCTTCCTATTTGGTAACAAGCAACTCCACTTGGTAGAGCAACAATGTTATCAAGGCCCTTGCTTGTTTACAGGTATGTAGGAAAGCAGAAAGAGATGTGGCCAAGACCTGTCAAAGATGCACTTTTAAAAAATGTGTTTCTCCACTTGGCAAGGAGTACAAATCTAAAGAAAGCAGTTTAAAAAACTATTTCAACTCATTTACACAAATGCCTGCACCAGCACAGGAGGATCAAATTATGAAGTCTCCAGAGCCAAAACGTGAATCTCAGGCCTCATTTCCATTACTGAAATCTCAGAAGCTTCTACTATTGATTCTTGCCTGAGCATGATTAGATTTTAATGATGTTCTGTGGTCTCCACCTATGCAGGCTTAGCAGCATTGGTCAAGATGAATTAATCAGGACTTACACGTCTGGCTGTCATGGGCATCATATCAAACATTTTGCAACTGGTGACCATGCCAGCTGACTGCTGTGCCTAAGAATGCTCCAACTCGAAACCCTATCTGCAGTGATTTGCTGCCAAGGACAGGAGGAAAGCAGCAGGTAGCACCATTCCAGCAAGTCCTGTGGGCACCTCTCCTTTCCAGTGACGGAAGCTGTCATGTCTGGCGGGTGTCCCTCAGCTTCTCAGAGAAGTGGGGGGCAGTTTGGTCCAGTCCTCCAGATGGTATAGTCATAATTGTCAAAGCAGATGGTTCTGTTTAGGTATGGGTACTGTAATCATTTCCCTGCTAGCTACTTTAAAGTAGGGGTGGCAAACAGGTCTGTTGAAGTTATTCCTATGTGGGTGACCTATGCAACTGCAGAAGCCAGCAAAACCCAAGGTCTGCTCTGCTTCATGGCCTGCTGGGTATAGATCCCCCATGAACCAGTGACAAGGGTGTCCACACAGAGTTGCTCCAGGATAGCTGCTGGCAGCAGGGACAAGTTTCCACTTCCCTGGCCCAGGAACCAGCTTCCTCCCATAACACCGTAACTCACAAGTAGGTCTGTTACGCCTGACATGGACCTGCTGCCAGCCTGGCAACTTGAAGAGCAAGGCCCCATCACGGACACACTCCCCATCAGACTGGTTTCAGCCCTGGGTGAGCAGCACCGACTCCTCGCACTGTGCGCTTCAAAATGGTGCCTCTGGGCTGGGCTGTAGGCAATGTGTATCCATCTGATCCAGGACACGCTCACCCACAGCCCCATGCGCCAGCAGAGCTGGAAGCTGCTCCCTTCTTTGCACAGGCACGCCAGCCTGGAACTGCTTTGGAGACCTCTGGAGTGGGACGCTATGTTTGATGGCAAGTTGGGCATGAGCTCTGTAATTACCTACATGGTAATTATGTGAGCACACAGTGCCCTTAGCTTAGCACTGCATCCCACCACACAATGCTCAGTGTGTACAGCCAGTGTTCATGGCTTTTATCTGCCTCTTTTTACTGCCTTAGACAGCAGAGCCCAAACACAAAACCTTTTAAATAATTTAAAGTGGTTAACAGCTTCCCACAGCGAGCACATATGTGTACACATGTCTGTGTGCTCACCCCATTGGACCCTTCCATCCTTTCCCAATGGATCAGTGTCTGCCACTGCAGATCATGCTCCCCTCCCCAAGAGCTGCAATTCATCTGCTGGTGTGTATATATAGCCCTTTCTGCCCTCGGGCCATCCAGCATCTCTGCCTACTGCTGAGAATTGTTATAAACATTTGTTACTCTTCTGACATCCAGGCAACCAAAATACTTTTCTAAATGTGGCAAGGTTTCTGCAGTTTGATAGCATCATCTCTTGGTGAGGGCAAACTACTGCGATTTCTGGGGCCAGTTTCAGATCACTGAGGACAACATGCACATTACAAGAAGTTTGTAATTAAACAACAAATGCATTTCTGAAATTCTTGACACTTCACAACGTGTCAGAAGTGCCTGGCACACAAATATATCACAAAGCAGAAAATACCATAGAAGAGCATTAGTACCCTGTCCCTATCTCCACAAGGAAGAGACTTCAGACTGGAGTTCTGAAGCGTCCTTTTCAAACATGGACACTAAACTGATGGGTGTGCCACAACCCTGCAGGCAAAGAGCTGTATTCCAGTGCTTTTCCTATTAATACTTTATCTCCTTTATGAAGCTTTTACTTTTCCAATACAAAATTTCCAAACACACATGCCTGAAACCAGGCACTTATATCCCTATTTATGACGCCTGTCTTATGCAGCTGGCTATCCACAGACACAGACCAACTTAATTAAGAACCACAAGCATCTCCAAAAAAAGAAAACAAACCAGAAAGTTCATTCACAGTTCACTAACAGCTTCACTGATAAACACTGAAACAGTCACCTAATGCACTTAACTAGAGCATAATAATTAATCTGAAAAGACAAATCATTCCATATAAATGAGCTTGCAACAATTTAAGGTGAATGACTGATTATGGCCTATCACAGCAAAGCCTCTAAATTTTGCCTAGAAACACAGCAGTACTGTTCCATCACAACCAGTTCACAATTTAAGATATAAATCAAGAGCTGCTTTTTCAGACTGTCCTAGGCAAGATGAAAAAAAACCAAACCCAGCTTTAGTTGCTTGAGAGCTTCGTGATAGCACTTGCTCAAAGAAGCAAGGATAAAAGAAAGGCCAGACCTCTGCCACTTTTGACTCAGGTACACCAATACAGAACTCTTTCTGTGACTGCACTTGGATGAATTGTATCCTTTCCCATGTGCTAATGCTTGGGAACGTAGACTTTACTGTCCCTAGGAATCTAGTAAGTGATACTCTTGTCTTAACTGCAAGCCATGGATTAGCTCCCACTGACCTTTCACACAGGCCTGACTGGAATAGTGAAATTGAGATCTACTGTCTGCTCTGTTCAGAAGCAGGATTTGAGTTCAGTTCACATTGTTTCAGTCTACTATTTAGCTTCTGTCCTCTTCTAAAAGTGAATATGCAGATATATCTCTAAGATTATGTACAAACATAAGGCATTTGCATCTGTTATATGTATATAGCATAGATAAAGAAGTTGTCCTTTATCAACACTGTAAATAATTTCCCTTTAAAGCAACCACAGTACTGGTACACAATGATTATAAAATCGCTATGCAACTGAAGTAAGTAGCCACAGATTCAGAGTACAGCAAAATCAAAAAGGTACTTACCTGCTTTGCTGCTGTAGAAGAAATTTCTTTTTTTTCTAAAAGGTTCAAGAGGTCACCCAGGAGAAAAGAACTGACTGGGCTAGGGAAGAAGTGGGTAGAAGTTACTTCAGAGAATAAGGTGCTGTAAGGTATCTGTGCTACTGCTGCTTGCCTAAAGATCACACAGTTCAGTATGACAAGCTGTTTCCTCATGTTCAGTACTAATGGCCTGACTATGCCTTACCATCATCACACTCTAAAGACTGAACACTGACTGCTACTCTTAACTACATGATCCTCTTGTCTGCCATGGATTTGTCTAACTCCATTCAGCAGGACAGAGCCAAGGCCTGTGCAGGACTGCCTGGAGTAACAAACTTCACAGGAAGCAACTAAAGCAGCCGTGAACAATGGAGTAACATGGTACCAGTCATGAGAAATGGATCACTTGGTCTCACCACTGCAGCAATGAAGACTGACCTTTCCTTTACTGTAAGGGAATGTTGTTTCAAGTAACTGAGCAGGTCGTTTAGAATCCAGCCGATCACCTTCTTTGGCTTCATTTGGGTCCGTTTTACCACACTTTCAAAGAATTCTGCTAGTCCGTCTTCATTCTGTTTATAAAAAATTACATGTATCAAAGGGATACTGGAGTGCAAACATGATTACAGAATCACAGAATTTTTAGGGTTGGAAGGGGCCTCTGGAGGTCATCCAGTCCAACCCCCCTGTCAAGGCAGGGTCACCTGGAGCAGGTGACACAGGTTACAGGTTACAGTTAATTATACAATTACACTCAGCATATAAATGCTCAGTCCTAAAGTAAACTTCAGCTGTGAATTCATGGCAAAGTCACGAGACTTTGGAGTAATTTTATTAAGATAACAGCCAACAATCTTATGCCTAGAACAGGAATATACAGTTTATCTGTCAGCCTGTCTGTTTCAGTAGAACTTCCAACAAATGAGCTATAATTTTTCTCTTAATGCCTCCCTAAAATTAGCATTTGGACAGAAGCTTTCTCATCTTTGCAAGTGTTTTATGCATAATCCTAGAAAACACTATCTAGGCTGTCATGCTACCTTTTACCAAGAAGAGCCTTTTCCTGAAATTGTCTGCAACTACTTCACTCTTGATCTTGAAATCACTTCTATTTATTTTGGATTAAATTAGTAAGTTTAGCTTGCATTTACCCTTCAGAGATATGGAAAGGTCATATGTAAGAAGCAGGGTTTTATTTCCATTTTTTTTCTGAAATGCTATGGTAAGCTTTTACACAGCACAGTAACAGCTCAGAAAATATGACAGTGGGAGATTCAATTTATAGCCTAAGTGAAATCTGAGATTGTTTTTAGAAGAACCGATACTGCACAGTCTGTTGAATGCTGTGGTGTTTGTCATCAAGGCATTGATGGACCTTTAAATGCAGCACAGAACTCATTAGGTTTACTGAAAGCTGAAGAAGTATGAAGTGGCAGCTCCTACCTTTTAAAGGAGGAATCCAAATCCAGCATGCCGCTGGACTTCTGCAGTATGTGCCATAAACACACAGGAGGACAAGCCAGCTCTCAGAAGTCAGGAGGTAACAGCTTAGAGATAGCCAAGGAGCTATTCTAAGTATACAGCAAAAACATTTCTCAAGCACATACTGACTGCAGCCAGATCTTGAACAGTTATGAGCAAAAAGAGAGCAGGGCAACCACAAAAAGCCTGAGTTCTCCACTCACATCCCATCAAAACAGTCTCATTTGTCCTTGTTTTTAAAGGCCATTTACTGCCATAGCAATACAGAATTCTAGACTTCTCCTTCTCCAAACTTCCACAACACAAACTTCCAAAAACTCTGGATACCACATTTTTCATTGATAATGATGTATAGCTTTTGAGAAGACTGCAAATTACTGATCTCTGTTCTGTGAAACAAAACAAATGTACCTAGATTAACATTGTGCTGTAAAACTGGTGTGACAAAATCAGACGCATCCCCTTCACCTTGAGACCATGACCAAAGAAACCAAATTCTCAGCCTGGGAAACCACTGAGGTCTTTTGTGAACCAAGGTAAACCTTCTAACTCCCACTAGTTATCTATCTAATACACATTGATATCATTCTATTCTTCTCCAGCATTCTAATTTAAGTAGCAGTTACTATCTAATCAAAATTATGCAAAACTAAGGCTAAATAGACTAGAGGAACAAATTTGACTTAAAAGAAAAAAAAAACAGTAAAGGAATGACATGATTACCAAAGCACAGTAAACTTGATTAAAAACTCTGTGTGTTAAGCAGAATTCCTAGAATGATGTATTGCCAGTACTGTACTCTTTCTAATTCACCTCAGGATTCAATAGCACAAACAAACATTCATTATTTAAATAGTGGGTTCCTTTACACAGCAACGATTGTCCAATCTAGATAGGAAAAAGTGAGCATGTCTGAATGCTGGTTTCTTTACACATGCTGCAGAAGGTTTTACAAACATTCCAGACAGAGCAGGTCTAGCTACAACATTATGCGCAGGCAAATAATGTCTGCAGATGCCACATGTCTGAATGCAGCGACACAGCTCAGACGCAGCACGTCCAGCACTTCCATCATGTACAGGCTACAGAGCGTATCCCTAGCAGTGGGCACATCCCAGTTTCTGGATACTTACAGCCTGGCTGGAGTTGCAGTTCTGATCCTGCTGCCAAGACCTTTGAAAAATCAAGGACAAACATATGTAGCCTTCACATTTTAATCGGATGATTTCCAAGCACCAAGTGCAGAAAGGTCCAGGAAAATTCAGGGAGACAGACTTACATATGCTACAAAGTCTCTGAACCCCATACTCACTACTTGTGCACACATAACCAGAAACACTCCCCAAAATTCCCTTGCATTTCATTTTTGGTTTTTTAAAGAGACTGTCATTTTCTGTAGCCAAAGAGAAGGAAAATCCAGTAATGCTAGACTGAAATGAGTACAGCAGAATGTCAAAACATCAGAATGACTGACAGAAATGAAACATTTTCCTTATTTTCTTGTCATATTAAAAAAATGTAGAGATAACTTGATTAGCTTCAGTTTCTAGATACTGCACTACTTGACTTCAATTTGGTTTACATTTTGGTAAACTTTCTTCCAAAATTCACTCCAACTACCAACACTCATACAGACCTGACCCTTGCAGCAAATCTGAGCTGAAAACCACTGCACGCTCCAACATGCCGGATTTACAGGAATGCTGACTGCCTGTTCTCTCTTCATTCTGAATACTCTACTCTAAACTTCATTGAAAGAAAACCAGAAATCTGGAATAGTAGCATCATGTTTGTAATCCAGGCCACTCCGTGCTCCCATTACACACCAAATATGCTGCAATTTATTCATGTGAGTCTCTCTGGCATGAAACCTGACATACCAATATCTCAATCAGATGCAAATTTCTTTCTTAAACATGGTTTAAAATGATGATTTCATAGCAGTGAGATGTAAAAAAACTCTAGAGGTGTAGTGATTTCAGGTACCTTTTAAACAAATTTAAAACAATACTTTATTTTACAGAATATCATGGGTACAATCTTCAGGGACAGTGGGACTGTAATGTAAACTTATTCTTTTGAAGACCAGTAATGTTTCCCAAAGAACTAAAGAAGAAAACTGCTTAAATGTTCACAAATAAAATCTCATTTGCTGCTTTGTTTTTCCCATTTTCACAATCACAGTTCCTACAATAACCAACCGTGAGGTAACAACTGCTGCAAAAATGTACAAGACTGTCAGAGGAAAAAGCCCCAGAACATCCAGACTATTTCAAACTTTTTCCTAAAGCTTCTTGTAAAATTATTTGAATTCTAAGAGAAGTGTAAGTAAGTTCACCTGCACACTAAGATGTCTGAGTATGGCAGGGCATGAAACCAAATGGTCAAAACCAATTTCTCTAGCAACCCACATCTGACTGTTTGAAGGAGTCACCAGTGTGATTGTTCCACCAGGGCAATCAGCCTAAGTGGAACAGTTGCTTTTACCTGAGTAAGCAGAGGAATAGTACATGCACAGGAAGACTTAGAATTCACATGACAAAGGAAGTGATCAGACTGTTTTTTCTCATGCTGTACTGTGACAATCAATGTCTTTTCTGGTTGGACCTCCGTGGACCTCAGCACACATTTTGAAAATGAAGTGTTGCATTAACACATTAATACATTAATGTCTGCATTAATACGCTAATGTCTATGCTAATATATCTTTTTTTTTACTCAACAGGTAAGATGAAAATATTGTAATACCATAACTGGCAAAGTTGTCAGATCGTTCTTGACTGATGCATTTGCCAGCTTACCAGTTTACAGAGCAAAGTAGAAATTTCATGAAGAAACTAAGTACCCAACTACCATGGAGTCTACATGACTCAAAGAATTATAAGTAAGAGTAGTTCTGCATGAAGAAAAATCAGAAACATCATTTATTTCTGCAATTTATATAAAACTGCCAAAATGAAGCTGTTTACACATAAGGCATTTCAGATATGAAGATATTAATAGGGTACTTCTTCCCTTTCAGTACATCCTGTAATTAGGCAAAGGAGGAATCTCAGTTTCTCAACACCACAGTATGTACAGGCAGCTCCTGTGTATGAGGACAAAGCTCTGGAAGCAAGCTCAGGAGCTAGCCTGCATGCTGGAGTATGTGTGTTTGATTGTAACTTTGGTACAAAATGCTTCCTCTATCAAGTTGGTGCAGAACAGACTTTGCATTTTAGAACCATTCCTCTACAACTGCCATTTATTTAATGAGCACTCCTGGGCGCTCTAACCTGAAAGAATGCTCATTAGATGTGTGCATCTGGCCCTATCAGCAATCCTGTGCAGCCTCTGATGCAAGCTGAAGGCAGCGACGGACACGGCGCCTCCCGATGAATTAAGGTTAACGGGTGTCCCAGTGCACAGGCAAGCAGCCCTGGTGGGGAGTGTGCAGGCTGACATTCTAATGCACAATAAAAGGAGACCTGCAAGGAAGAATGTGCTCACTTCATGCATTCAAATGGATGCATTAGCTTATTACAAGCTGAATCCCAAATTTCAGCTTGGAACTCATTAATTGTCTTTCACGTCACAGAAAGGAAAAGGGGAAAAGCAAAGGCAATAAAGGATTCCAGAGAACAGCTGAAAGAAAAGGCCATTATGAGGCAAATATATAGGGCTAGTTGGCAGAGATGACAGAAGCCACCCATACCAGCAACGTGATACGCACAACAGTGGGCTGACGCCAAGTGAAAGGAGCGGGTGCCCTGGGCATGGCTGCCATGGAGTTTATGTTTTAAAGAGATTTGGATTTGAGACCATGGCAACGCTGACAACACACCGGTGTTTTGGCTACTGCTGAGCAACTTTCTTTCTCCACTCTGTCCCCCACAGCAAATAGGCTGAGGACGAGCACAGAGCCAGGTGGGACACAGTCTAACAGCCAACCCAAACTGGTTATATTCCCTGCCCTGCTCAACAAGGAAGGGCATTTTGGGGGATGTATTCAGTGTCATTGGCTGCAGACTGGCAGCACATCAGTCTACTTGTGGAGTGGTGAGTGACTGTGTTTGCATCATTTTCAGGTTTTCCACTACTCCGTTCCTTCACTTAAGTGTTTCTCTCAAACCACAAGCCTTACTTTTGCTTTTCCAATCTCCTCCCTGTACTACTGGCTTGGAAAATGAGCAAGCAGCTGTAGTACTTAGCAGCTGGCAGGACCAATGCACTACAGAGAGGAAGAAGTAGAAAAATTCAGAAAAACAGGATGCAGGACCTATCTACCCTTTTTTACGCAATGAAATAGAAAGGTAAGAACTGCTGACACCTCTCAATACTGTGACTGCAGTCTTGTGACTTTGATGAGAATTATGACTCACCTGCCCACCAAACAGTCTGCAACTCACTAAAATGGTACAGCAGCACAAAAGCAGTTTTCCTAACAGCTTTCCTCATAACACAGAATCATTTTCTTCCTGTAGAATCAGCCTCTGTACAAGTGTATTAAATTACAGACATACAAAGAAAGGATATGAGGTAGTTATGTGCACTGCTCTCCCTTCATTTATAGTCAAAGGAAAGGATCTCCTCCAGAGGACAATTTCAAGTACTTACAGTTCTGCTCTGAATCTCACTCTGAAAAAGTCCTTTTCCTTCTGTCTCCACTAATGACAGTGGTAACCAAAGTGGGATGTTCTCCTGGCTTAGCTGGGTATGTGAAATGTCTAATCTAGGATGAGTATACTAACTCTCCCCAGAGCTCCACTGGCAAAGAGAGATGACAGTTTGTATTTAAGAAGCTCATAGTTCTCTAGAATAATTTTGGGAGTTATGAGATTTTGCTGTCACTTCCTTATTTAAAATTGTATTTGCCACATTGTTTCCCTTCTCATCCCCTCTTCTGAACCTGTCCCTGGTAAACTGCACTATGAGGGCAAAGTTGATACTGTGCAACCATTTTGTATATTTCCCTAAAAATAAATCTGGGGGGAAGGAGGGGAAGTGTTTCCAATAATGTGGAAGGTAGGTCAAGGAGCACATGAAGCTGAAAGATTTAGACTCTGGATTTTGATTTGCGTTCATTAAATATGGTCAATGTGCCCAGCCTTGCAGCAGGCCCAGAGCTGAAGAGCAGACACTTGCAGACAAGGGACAGTAGCCAGAAGCTGTACATTTGTTGCAGTCAGTCAGGGGTGCAGCCATGTCTAAACAGACAAGATCAATATTGAAGTACCAGTTATTTGACTACACTTTGCATGAGAAACACTTCTTGGCACACTGTGTCTGGTTCATTTTTTCCATCATTCTATGTGTATGGCTCCATGGTACGAAGTATGCGTTGGACATATTTCGAAGTTAGAATGTTCGTAAGGACTGACAGCTGCTTAATATGACATTTGTATATCTTTCCAAGAACCATGCAACTTTGAAGTTTCTAGGCTTATTTTAGCACTTGATCAATAGACCTACCAATAAGGTGAAGCTGTGTTCAGGAAGAATCCCATACTTTTCAACAAGCTTTTTTCTCTTCACACTGGGGAGGTCAGGAAGTCTCTCATGAATCCAATCAATATTTATCACTTGCTGATGGTTCATATTAGCCGGCAAAGATTTTGTATCGTACAGAATCAATGGGGGAAGGTTTGGCTCTGGCATGAACCTAGTAAAAATGAAGAAAAACACCTTTATAATTATTTTCACTCAGAAGCTAAGCAACAAGGAATAAAAAGTATATCACAAGTTTATACTTCCCTGAAAGCTGTATCACCCTTTCAACTAAACAAAATATTGAAAATTAAAGACCTGGTAAGTAGAAAGAGATCAGGTCCCAAACTGTTGCAAAGCCTCTCTCTTTTTTTTTTTTTTTTCCTTCAGGAATTTTCTACCAATTGTTAAAGAGTTTATAATACAAAAGGGGCAATTCAAACACTTCTGCACCAAAAATAACAATAAAATGTCCCAATAGCACCAGTAAAAGATATGGAAACAGCCCACTCTTTTTGGCATCAAGCATGAATTACAGATCTGGATTAAAATGGGAGTGGGCTGGCAGGGAAGAACTTGGATTGACAGCCAACTGCCAGGAGTGATCTGGGCAGGTTGTAACCTTTTCCAGCCAAACTTCAAAAATCTTGATGAAATCTCATGCTGTGCTAAAAGCAAAGTTACTGTGCTCAGCAGGGTGCTATCACAGAACAAAAGGCTCCTGTAAAGAGAAGGCCAATTCAAATGACTCATAACTGCGATTGAAGCAGAAACTTCATTCTTACGTGATCAAATGAGGGGTTCAAAACCACTAGAATAAAGGGCATTGAGCTATAATGATTTCTATTGAAAATCTGCCTAAACATAGATTTTAAGATGAATGTATAATGTGCAGCACTAAGTTACAAAAAAACCTAAAAAACATAGTTTATAGTTCAATACTGTTTATAATCTTAGTACTAGTAATAATCTTTATGGTCTTTTTTTGAAATATCTTAGACTCATCAGTTTTGTCTAGGTTTTAATGAATCTTCTTTTTCAAATTAGGCTTTTTAAATAAGCCTCATGCCTGCTCCTACCATAACAAGGAATTCACAAAATTATCACTGCTGCATTTCTACAAAAACATAATCTAAAAAGCAGATTTAAATTCAAAGTTTGTGGGATGTTTTCATAATTGTTGCTCTGCTGTAGCAAGATGAGTGGTAGAATGTAAGATCTGACAGGAACACAGAGCTGACAAAGCTAAGAGACTCTGGAAGTTCTCTTGCTGGGAAGTGAACTCTGGGAGTAACTGGAAGCTCTCTCAGGGGTGCAAAGATAGGGAACTACTGGGAGGATGGGCACTGTGATGGCCCCAAGCAGCCGTGCTGCTGCCCTACAGTGTTGCCTCAGAACTTGTTCCCAGCAGCATTGCTTTGCAACAGGACTCATGCCTTGTCCCCTCAGCCTCACAGTTAAATCCTTCCTGGGCGACTTTATGGTTCCAGTGTTTGTCATCTCACACTTGTGGAAGGCTAAGTACTTAGCAAGGTAACACCTTCATTAGGTCTACAAAGAACTTCAAGGTAGAAACCTGCCCAATGAAATGCTGACACCTTTCAATAGCAGCTAGGATTTTCAAACAGTGTTTGTGATCTGTGATCACAGAATCCAAGCATGGAGAGGCAGGGCCTGGTAGCTGAAAACCGCTTCCCTCTGTATTTACTTAAAGCAGGCGCAATGCTGAACTCAGAAATTCTGATGTTTTATGTCAGGCATTCTTAAAAATACACTTATACTGGCCATACAATAAACCTTCAACTTTCCCACTTTGAGCTGAAGTACTCCCAGCCTAGTCTTTGGGAAAGGTCCAGGGGTTTTACCAGAAATGAGACACAAACCCAGATCTGAACTGCTTAGACTAGCACGGATTTTGATAGGTCTCTGCCCCTTCCAGTGGAAGGTAAACTTCCAACACATACTCACTATACTGACTAACTTTACATCCTTATTACATTGGCTAAACTTCAGAAATTTAATAAATTCTCAGTTGGTGAAATGTTAGATCTATTAAAAAAGAAATACCGATAATCCTGTTTTCCTTCTTTGTCTCTCATTGGTACTGTGCACCTAAAATAAAAACAAACAAGATCTGGTAAGAGATACACCATGGAGTTAGTTTTATGGCAAAACCACAACCCAAAACCTCTGCCTCATGAAGATTAGGACAGCCTCTTAAAACCACTTCAAAGAATAAGTGCATGTAAGAGGGCAGTCATTTTCACAGACACTGCTTGATGCAGCATACAATCTGTTGTGAAAAAGCCTCAGCCTTAAATTACTCCCTAAGAGGAGACTATACTTGTGAACATTAGCTTTAGAAGACACAAGCTGAGCAACACTATATTACGGCTCCTGATCATGTCACTAGGTATATGTGGGCACTCAAAAGCAGCTATTCCTATGTTCCTCCAAAATAAAAACTCACCCAAGCTTGGAATCAAAGGCTCTTGTTTCATTCAAAATTGTCCCTCCATTTTCAAGTTCTTCAATTTGCCTCTGTATTTCATAGTCTGACAGTAATAAAAGAAAAAGGAGTAAGCTTGTTAGACTACACTATTAGCTTTAGTGCACTCCACTATTTCATTTTTCACTGCTATGCCGTAATGGAAGACTTAGTTGTTTTAACCATAATGAAATCAACAGCAGTAGTTATGGACAGAATTATCAGTCACTGTCTCTCTCCAGCACTGCTTCTTTCTTTGTGTGTTCTCCTCATCTGCCTTCATTTCCTTTCATTTCTCCCCCGCACTGCAGTCAAATCATATATTCCTGGTGACCTTGCAGTCACCCAGTTCAGTTTTCTTTTGGAGATGTAACGATCAGCTTTTTTTTCCTCATACCCAAGCTGCATCTGAACTTCACACATATCACACACCATACTCAGTGGAAAGCAATCATGTCCACTGGAGGACACAAAACCTCTGCTACCATATTTTAGTCCACATATTTTAGGCACTGAACCACCTGCTTCGTTCTTCTTGTAGGCAGAGGTTTTACTGCAAAAAACCTGCAGACTATCATGCCTAATACTAAAATTTACTCTGTCAAGGAGCAGCAAGAATGGGGCTGCTCCATAAAACGGGATAAGCCAGGAGTGAAGGGGTGACCAGAGCCCAGGCCATGCCCTCATGGTCTGATGCAGTCCCACCAGTCTGAACAGTGTGAGCTGGGGCAGGTGCTACTACCAGAGTCCTCTGACAGTGCCAGTTGAGGTGAGGGGATGAGCTGAGACCAGGGTCCATTCAGGGAGCTCAGGGAGAAGCAGAAGGAGCTAAGTTCTAGGAACAAGACTACAGAACAAGTCCAAGGTCCTTCAGGAGACAGGACTGAAAACTGGCACACCTGGTTCACAGCCATTTAGGCAAGGTCTGAAGGCCCCAGCCTGAGCCTAAATGGGACTCCTGTACCCACAGGCAAGGCACCTGGAGAAGACACCCAAGTGAAGCTTGTCAGGGCATTTAAGGCCAATTACTGCACTCAGGAGCCTGGCATATTTTATCTCAGACCACATAAAATACCTACAATGCTCTTGTAATGAAGCAACCACAATTTACCTATTGCTTTTGCCAGAAATCGTATGCTATTGATATTCTTCACTTCAGTCCTCACTCCATAAGGCTCTCCAGGGTGATGCACAGAAACATTGGCATCCACTCTCAGCTGACCCTCTGTAAAAGGAAATTTTTTTAACAGAACAGTCTGCCCTGTACACTAGAGTTAAAAACCTTAGCATGCATTAATAGACTGCATGTTATATGCAAAACCTTAATAGGAGACTTCTTTATGTTCAGAAAGGAGTAACAACCACTTCATCATAGCTTTCTGTATGTGATTCCATCTCAAGGGACTGCCTTGAATCATTCAAAACAGTTTTAAATCATTACTCATAATTCCTTTCAGAAAACTGCATGATGCAGTGCAGCACAGATCCTCTAAGCCATACAGTGAAAAGAGCTTCTGATTCACAGCTCTTAAATAAAGGGCAGAATTAGACAAGCAAAGTGGTGGATTGTGAGCTTCCATTCCTCTCAAAGCAGCACAAAAATACCTTTTGGAATTACAATTTGATGGATATATAGTACCCTAGCATGGAACACAAGAACTTAAGGTTATGTTGAACAGATTTACTAAGGTGTTCTTGGAAATTTACAGCTCAAGGACAAAATGTGAGAAGCAGCGGATTTTTGTAATTTTCTTCCTCTCCTTCCGGAAATTGCAATCTTACCCCTTAAAATGTCCCTGGCTCCCAAAAACTGTACAAAGTTTTATATAAAAGCATCATGCACTCTCAGTCCAAAATGGCCCATTGTCCTTAAAAATTTTTAGTGACTCAACCACAAGGAAATCATAATTGTATCTTACTAAGTATTGTCCCTTTAAAGACATCTCTTCCAAGAAGAAAAGCCTTGCCACAGTTATCAGCTACTGGGAATACACAAACAGGAGAGGCTTTATTACATCCTGGAAAGTTAAGAAACATTATTTTCCCCATATTACACATTGAACATCTGTAGCCTTTCCCTGTGGTTTTTTTTTTTTTTTAATGCATTTTTAAAATTTTAAATACAGATAAAAAGAAACAAATGCCTACTGATTGGTTACATTGTAATATTATAGAATTATAAATGAGAGTGCAAAATGACTCAGAGTTAAAACTGTGAAGACACGACGGCTTCAGAACCCATTCCGGTCAAGAGATTTAAATTGACCAATGAGGCCTTGGTACAATTTGTAAAAGCAGCCTGGATGACAGCACACTGATTTCCTCTGTCTTCACAGAGCCTTGCCAGACATGCAAATGAAACAAGGATGCTGGAATGACCCAGCATCTCTTTCAAGGGAAGTGTTTTGCACATGCTCCCTCTTTGGGGTTAAACTTGTTCCAAATGAGGAATAGTCTGGTCCTGCCCTTGCTTCATGTGAGACATGACCTGTTTCTACTTGGATGTAGGTGTCAATGTGACCAGACAATGAATTTAATCAGGCATAAACAGAAGACCCAGGCTGCAAAAGTTCCTAAAAGAAAAAAAAAAAAAAAAAAAAAAAAAAAAAAAAAAAAAAAAAGGCTTTTTTTTTTCTTCTTTAAGCCCAGCTTACTTTTCTTTCACTTTACAATGAAAGCATCTTTTCATCTGTTTGTTGTTAATGAAATAACATCTGATAAAACTGGGCACATAATGTCTTCACTGTACATGCAAAAGCCCCTAAAACCTTCAAGAAAGAAAAAAATATCCAAATACTTTTATAGCTAACTATCCTGGAAGAAAAATATTTCCAATACTGGGATTCTCATATAAAGTCAGAAATCACCCTGTGATAAAGGATACCACAATGCAATTCCAATGCCAATCTTAGGGCCAAATTCAGTAGTGAAAAATGATTGTATATATGTATTCCCACAAAGGCCCTTGAAGAAGCATCCAAACTGGCTGCTTAATACTGACAACTGTGCCTTATTTGACATGTGGGGCACTTGTGTGAGAAAAGATTCAGAGAAATAGATAATGTCTAGCTATTATTATTTCCTGCTACATTAAATTAAAGTTTCATCAGTAGCCAACATTTATTGGATCCCATTTATTGTGTGATGCATAGACCACTCTCTGATTCAGTTCTCCAGGAGATATCCACTTGCATAATGGACCGAATTTGTTGCCAGACAGTGAGGCCAACTGTCACAGGCAAAAATATAGCTTACACTGTGAACACTAATAAGCAGCTCCTAATTGTGGATATGTGTGGAGGGGATGAATGCACAAAACCACTTTTAAATTCTTAAGCAGATGTCTGCCTAAGACATCTGTAAGATGAGACCTGTAACCATGTGCAATTTCAGGTTATAAATTTCAGTGACATTAAGACTGAGGAAAAATGGCATGATCTGAATCTTACAATTAATGAGACAGAATCATCAGTTAGGAGCCTGAATGCAGGCTATGCTTCTGCACATCACCTATTGTGAAAATTGGGGCCTTAGAATTACAGAAAGAGCTGGTGCCAGAAGCAATGTTTCCTGCAAAAAGAAGTGGTCTCAAAAAGATAGGTAATCTTGGCTAAAATTAACCCCAGCACCCATTTCTGTACATGCTGTTCATTACTCCATCTCATCCATGACACCAGTACAAGTTCACTGCCTACATCAATTTTATGACTAGCTGAGACCTGACACTTAGAAGATGATCCATGCTCCCACTACTTTGTCCCTTTGCTCCTTCCATACCCTACAATTTATCGTTGCTACAGATCTTCTGTGCTGCAGTGCTGTGGCAAGCAAGATAGAGAGAGACAGGGAGAAGCACCACAAGAACCCTGGGGACGTTTCCTCCTGCCTAGCTTTATCCTGTAAAATTATTGTGTGAGGAAACAACATCTAGCAGGGCAAAGCTCTGCAGACAAAGGCAGGCCTATAAGCATGGCAGACATTAGGACAGACTCTGAGGATTGTAAAACAACAGCTAGAAAGGGTTGCATTATAAGCAACCACAGAGCGAAATAACCAGAAGCTGCAAAACTCCTGCAAATGCAGAGAATTACTGGTGACAAGGGAACATGCCTTTCTCCCCTCAGTACCTGCCATGACTGCCTGGCTGCTCCCAAGTGTTTGCAGAATGAGCTGAAGCTCTCTGACTGCTGCAGCTGCTTCTTCCCCACAGCACATATCAGGCTCCATGACAACCTCCATGAGACCAACTCCTACCAGGAAAAGAGACAGGAGATTTTCAACAATAGCTTTTGATCTTGGCATGTGAGAGTGCAACTGGCTAACGCATGAAAGAACTTGGACTTCTTTAAAAAGAAATATAAAAAACACATAAACCCCCATGTATTATTTAGTAACTGTCACAATGGGCCTAGCTGCAGATTGCTATAAAACCTTCTCCTGCTGTTTTTTTAAAGTAACTGACAACTGCAGACACCCCCCCACCCTTTGTTGACATGAAGATCAGAAGGACCCATTCCTCTAGAAGAACTCTCATTTAAAGCCAATTGGGTTCCAGATGCAAATTTATCTTAAACTAATTTTGGAACAGGCAGGCAGAACTGTAAACAGATGTAGTCTAGTTCTTAGCTTCAGGACCTAGCTTTCAAGGAATCTGAGCAGCCACAGCCGTCAGCTTCAATGGACACCAGAGTACTTCGTCCCGGTTAGGCTAGGCCAGCCAGGTTGCTGCCCGTGTTGTGCACTCCTTTGGATCACTCCATTTACAATTTCCAAGTAAAAAGAGAAAATCTACATTTCTTCAAAGCTAATAATTAAAAGAAATGTCTGACTCATGCACCAACAGATTCCAACAGCTGCTCTTTCTATACACAAACTTGATTAACTAGATCTGTAATATTTTACTTTTTTTAACAACACATACAGTGCAGAGCTTAAATAGCTGAGTGGCTCTGTGTGACTGACAGTTTTGAGCAAACTGGAGCCAAGAGATTTCTAGCTTGCTACTGCCAATTATCATCAACCAACAGCAAATGGGAAAGGTTTACTGGCCATTAAAAAATCAAGTATTCATCTGTTTCCAGTGTAACAGTCATTTTCATGAATTATTTTTTCAAGGAGAGAGCCATAAAGCTGGTTTTATTTTTTGCCTGTTTCCTGTCATCTATTTACCTTTAAGGACTCATCTTAACCCAAAAGGAGGAGAAAAATAGGAAAATAATCCAAGCCTACCAGCCCTATTCAAGTCCACAAGGGTTTGGCTCCTTGTATCATCATGGAGACTTTTTCCACTGTCTTGCTCCAACTGAATTTGTTTAATTCTCACAGTTTTGGTCACCATCTGGCTCATCTTGCTGTCTATGCAGAGACTGTATGACAGACATCCATTCACTGCAATAGGAACTCTTTGCTGAGTGATTTGATAGCCAGCCTGTCAACAAAATTAGCTTTGTATGCAACCGAAACATTCACTTTTCAGAAAGCAGACCAAGTACAAATATAATTGACTAAGAACAAAACTGAAAATGCAACATCTTTCAGAGTGACCTATATAAGAGGAGAGAATAAATGCACATGTAAATTCAAAAGTAACTTTGCTTAAATGGAAAGGAAGCAAGCTAGAAGATGAGTCTAGAATTCAACATAATGGTAAGAAGCTGGAAGTCTGGGAAAAATATGAGGACTCCTCAATACAGATAAATATACGACATCATACTAATGCTGAAAGAATCAATAATCAACTGCACAATCTCTTGCCAAGGATGACAAACTTCTCTGATACTGCCCTGGGGCAGGAAATGGACTGGAGGAGGTTTTTCCATGCCTGTGGTCCCACGATCCTGTTACATGTTGTTTGAAGCCAGTTACTGTACTTCCATCCCCAAGCTGGGGCTGTCACTCAACCTCCCAACAGGCTGCATATCCTCCTCTGTCTGTTCCAAACTGTATGCACTAGAGGGGAGGAGAGGGAAGGGGTGGAGGTGTGGAAATCAAGAAAATGTGAAAGCTCTATTTCATTAATATAGCAATTTAAAATATAAGACACTGCAACCCCACGTAAGGCACACGGCTGATAAACGCCACCTCACACCTGGGACTCCACTCAAAGGGGAAACTGCTGGCCAAAACAGTGGTTGCCAGTGACAAGGTATTGGAATAACTGCAATGATGCAAAAATAGAGAAGTGAATCAAAGACAGCTGAGGTGGGGTTCCCTTTGCTTCCTCCTTCCTCACCTGCCTATGGCACTAGTGGTGAAAATGAAAAAAAAGTCTGCCAGACACAAATTATTTGGGAGGAGTATTTGCCTATTTTGCAGGGATGACAAGCTTACTATAAAATGTTGAGATGGTGAATTCCAGGGCACTGGAATGGAGAACAGTGGTCTGGCCCTGTCAACACCCCAATTTATATATGCGGTGAAGTGCATGACCTACTAGACATAATCACTGTAAGAAAAAGAAAATAACTGACTCTGCAGCCTCTGCTAATCACAGGTTCTTCTCATCTCCTAAAAGTTCTCATTAAAATAATTTTTTTACAGCCTGAAATATTGAGTGACAATAAATAATATGAATCCCATTTCCCATCCAAAGCCCTGTTTTCAGGAGTAACAATAATCCCATTGTCAAATGACCCTAAGAGCTGGATTTATCTGTTCTATTCAGCTCATTAGCCTAAACTCTGCATCTTATTACAGGGTTCCTGACTAGACTGTTGACTGTGAAATGTAGGTCGGGCAGTTTTTTGTCAGTGCTTAAACTGCAGAAGTCAGTCAGTTAAAAGCCAGAATTACATGTTTTCAACTAATAAAACATGTCAGTATCTCCCTAACCAAATCTCCATGCTTATGGAACCAGAGGATCCTGTAATTAATGTCTGCACAGTCCCACAGTTTCTTCCACCTCAATTGTCCTCTTGGACACATGGATTCTTTCCCAGGACAACATTCACCCATATAGCTGCTATCAGTAGACTGATTGCCAGTACTTGTGATATCTGCTGCTATCAGTAGACTGATAGCAGCAGATATCACAAGAATATGAGAGTGATTTCAGTTTAACAGAGTAAGCACTAAAGGTAAATTGCAAACAATTTGTCTGTGATGTTTTTGATGTTCCTTCATGATGTATAAAGGAATTTCAAAGGTCGTATTTATTTCCTGCTATTTCACCTTTTTCCCCTTCAGGTCTTTAAGTCGGCTTTAAGATAGCTCTACATGTTTTAAAAAAGTACTGGCAATGCAAACTGCTAAGTTTGCTTTTCACATTCCCAGCAGGTCACTGCACAGCTCCCAATAAAAGGGCCTCTTAATGGCTTACAAATATTTGCAAAGTTATCCCCAGAAACCAAATCAAAAGTACAGCAACTTCACAGAAGAGCCACAAGTTCACAACCTAGAAAAAAAATAAAACAAATTCTTTCTGAGAACCAGGTCTCTACTGGACAGCTATAATATAATTCTCTTACTAAGGTGGGAAGCAATTGTATTTGAAAATGTTTTGGGTAACTTCAAAATATTTTCAATACCTGAACAAGAGTGGGAAAGAAAGTAATTTGGTTAATAATGCAGCACCTCTACAGATTCATTGGGGGTCTCCCACTCTGCTCCTCTGGATGTCTGAGACTCCTCACCTAAAGAGAGGATAAGCTAACATGCCTAATCTTTCCCAAATAGAATAAATCCACATATTTTTATTTTCATGTCATCAGATCTTCACCCCAAAACCAAAGAAACTAAAAATAGCTTCCTCCCTTCGAAAGATTAGTGTTAAACTGAACATTCAGTACAAATAAGCTCACACAAATATAAGTTAAAAATTAGAAAGGTTTAATGTCATTAGAGAGAAAAAAAGGCTCAAACACTGCTGCATCCTGTTGCAAGGACAGAAATCAGGTTCTTAAACTATTTCAGTATTTCTACATCCATATCAAATGCAGCAAAATACATCTGACTTCCAGTGATACCTTCTACACCTATGAAATCTACCAACAAACCACACTGCAAAGACTCGATTCCTCAGTTGTTTTGGTTTTTTCATTTATTGGAACCACGACTGGGAAAGTTTTGAAGGGAAATTAAATATTTTTAGGTCCCTAAGCACACACAAAAAAGACCCTACTGTGTTTATTCCACTAGAGCCTGTGTTAGTTATACATTCACTTTAAATGAAGGACTTTTATCAGATTGCTTTTACCCTAACAGACAATTAGTACAAAACACCAGGAATGGACAACTTAAGTGACAAAGCAGCTCCAGCTCCCAATCCAATTACATTAGGCTACTGGAATTGTGCAGCTAAGCAAGGAGTCAGCAATCAGAGCAATCATATTCAATCAGCGAGCACAAGGGTACAGCTGCCTATTCCATCAGGGCACAGTGCAGCATCCTGCTGGGGTGAGCAGAGCACTGACTGAAAACAGAAGAAGCATCTCTGCACTCCTCCCCTACTGCCATCCGTACTGCAGACTTGTCCTTCCCACAGCCCAGGAGGGACCAGCCATACTGCATACTTACAGGCAGATCTGCATAGAAGTAGTGTTTTCTGTCAAACAAGGACTTCTTGTTTATGCTGCAGTTGAGAGCCAGGCCTGTCATCACTGCTGCTTCTACACATCTCCTGTTGAGAACCTAAGGAAACATGACACATGGTTTTGCTCAGATACTCAGTATGTTACAAATGTGTCTCCCACACACTGCCGTATAACGAGCATATATTCAATTTCACTTGCCTTCAGTCACCATTAGATCTCTTTCTTTGTGTGGGTAGCTCTTATTCATCATTAAAGTTGCGGCAGCTATAAATCTGCAGGGCTTTACGATGAAAACACAAGCTATTCAGTCACTTTGCCATACCACATATGGAGGTGTGCACTGTTCTGGCTTGCTACTTTTGCAAACATTCAGTGCTTTTGAGTCTTTGAGGGTACAGGAGACAAATCACAGCACATGATAACTGACTTGTAACCAGCTGTCAGCTCATACTGGGAATTTGAAACACAGGGGATTTGCATTAGGGACTGCAGTGCTGTTACAGTAGAACACTTCAGAACACCTGTAACCACAGAACCACAGTGAATTTATGAGTATCTACACATACCATAGATTTTTAATGCTTTGCTTAACCAGGATGAAATGATGCACACTTACTTATCTTTGCTAAAACAGAACCCAAAAGATAGCAATTGATCCCATGGCCACAAGTATACATGTTTCCAGCACCTAAGAAACCCACGTGATAAAGGTTTCTGCAGAATGCCATGTCATCTAAAGATCCTTCAAGGTCTTCACAAAGAAATAAAGGAGTTAAATGCTGTTTTTCACCATGGACTCATCTTTCTCAGCACTACATTCTTCCATCTCCTCAGCAGGGTCAGGATCCAGAGGAGAAAGAAAATTTCACTCCAAAAACTACTGACAAATGATGGTTTTTGTCAGATGTGCTCTCATTCATTTAACAGTTTGTTTAACTAACATCAAATGCATGAAACTGAAAAGGAGACTGTCTTAGTACAATTTTGACATGCTCACACTTACAGCATTTTGAAACAGGAACAGAACTTTATCCATCTTGTTCTGCACTGTACAGCTGCCAAGAAGTCTATTTCAGCGGGACCATTAAAGGAGCACATTATGTAAAAGAATGCATATGACTTCATCTGCATTGACCAGAACATAAAAGGCTTAAATAATGTTTTCTTCCATGTTTCTGACAGTATTTACTTTTTATATTCTCCAGCCTGATTTCTGAAAACATATTAAACAGCTGTACATTTCCCATCATCCCACATCTTCAGGCAGAAAATGAATCTCTTTATTTTATTAATTTAGTTTTTAAAAATCAAAATAGTAAGAGAGGATATGGGCAACTCCTCATGTAACAAAAACTTTAAAATTGCTTATACAGAAAAGAAATTAAATATTTAAGACATTTAACAAGGGAACTTTCAGATCTTTAGTGTAGCTATATATGGCTAACTAGAACACATCATCTGTTCAGGCATATTTTACTTATTAAAAAATTTAAGAGATACATAAAGCAAATTCTAGACAAGAAAAAAAAAGGAAGAACAATCTCCCTTTGAAATAACAATCCACAGCAAAATGCATGCAATTAGTCCTGACTCTAATCTAAAGAAAATTGATAACTACAAAGTATGAATTTACTTCAGTTGCATAAGTGCAGTTCATTATATAGTAGATGCTCCTGTTTTCAATAATTAAATGCTTCCAGACAGTACAGACACAATTTTTTTACTGTTTAAGGAATTCTGTAACACTGGTAGTCAAACTGTTCAATGCTTAAAATATCTTCATATTTCTAAATACACAGGCAAATTTCCTCTTACTAAAGCCTTATGGCACAATCCTGTTCAGCTTTACAAATTAGTGAAGATCTTGCCAGTTAGTCCTTTAATAAAACTGGCCACCAGAAACCCTTCAAGCCTCCACAAGGACTGGTAGACTCACAACACCATAGCTTCAAGCAGTGAGCCAGTATCTTGCTACAATTCCTGAGGTGCGGGGGTTGTGACTGACTGCAATCAGTGAACAAGGCAAAACCCAACTCCCGAGTCACAATCAGTGAAAGCTTCATAGCACTTCATTGCTCTTCAATTTTTACTTCAAACAGGGTAGTGTGTATCTTACTCACTGCCCTAAGGGATAACACTGCTTTGAGGTGAAAAAAATAACCCCCATATATATACTACTTAAACCAGAGAGATCTTTTGCTCTACTGCTGATGAAACATTTTGGTGGTTCTGGGGAAAAAGTGGCATAAAAACATGAAGTACTGATTATTTTTTATGTAGTATTACCAAGAATTTAGATGACTCTGATGTGTATGTGTCCCCAATGTACTGGATCACAGTAGCCAAATCATTGTATATGCTCCATTACTCATTCAACTTCCCGTGCTATTCCTTCACCCATCTCAGTGGTGAGAGAAGGCCTTGCAAAGCAGATCTTTCCTGCTATGGCATACTGAGATGGCTACCTTGGCAATCTGCTTCCTCTGCCCTGTGTGCTTTTAAGAAAACACAACCCAAACCCAACCAGATGACCCTCTTCTTCTTCAAAAATCAAGACTTACCTAATACTGCTTCATGTCTGAAGTGACTTTTACTACCCACTGCCATGACCAAGGCTGTAAGCACAAAGCACTACTACCTTTCCTTCAAACAAGCCTTGCTTTTCAAATAATCTGCGGTGAAAAACATCAATTCAGTATGTGAAACTTCCCATACTAATGACCTAGAGTAAGCCCTCCAGCTTGTTTATGCAGTAAGCTGTTATTAAGTTGACAGCTTTGACTAGTACCAAAGATTTAAATTACTGCTTGAACTGACAAGCTGCCTGTCTGCTATGTTAGCAAACTGCTGGCCTTGAAAGCAAGCTGTGTAGTTCCTGCAGAAGCTATGGACAAAACACAATAGTCTATAAAGCCTTCAATATACTCTTCTAAATGGGAAGCATCCCTCCTAGTACTTGAAGAAAATCCTGCAGAGCTATTACAAAAGGAAATGTAAATTGTTTGTATTGGAAACTCGTGAAAAACCTTAACAATGGCATCACAACACCAGCACCATTTCCCTTGTAGCTATGGTCTCCTGCTACAGCACCATGGTAACTGAGCACTAAAGGAATGAAAGAACAGTCCAACCAAGATCTCTCTTTTTCTGCTACTTGTCTATTCTTTACATCTAGACCACAAGTGGAAAGACTCCTTTTAAGAATTTATCTTTACTTGCAAGTTCAGTTTAGTCAAGACCTTAGTTTTAAATACAATATTCAACAGCTATTCAAAACTATACACAATACCTTCGACAGCACAAATTCCCACCAAAAGCAATTTTCTAACAGCTTTTTCTTTAACAACTGGTTTAGTCCTTATATTAATATATTAAAGAAAGTTGGCACCCTTTTAATAAAGATATGTTTCTATATTTAGTAAATTACCATATTTCGATTTTAAAGAGGGTAGGCATGCAACTTCTTGTTTTGCTAATGAGTATTATACAGGATGACTGGGGAAAAAAAGAAGAAATATCTAAATAACTCTCATTGAAAATGTTTATTTTTGCTACCTCTTACAAAAAACCAATAATCTCTGCAATAACATTTGCACCCAGGATGCCTATCTTACAGAAGAAAATATTCCTTGTACTAAAAATGGTAAAATCAAAATAATTTCCCAGAAATCTGTGAAGTTTTTGATTCTAGGTCACATATTTTAATAAAGTAGATTTAATATTCACTGGCTATCTTAAGACCTTCAGTCCTACTTATAATCATGAGAAAATCAGCATTAATCACATTAACTACAGGACTGTTTATGAAAGAAATATTTAGTTTTCGCTCCTTTTCATTCAAAATATCTGAAAGAATGAAGTAGTACAATGTACTCAGCCAGCTCTCTGTAGAGCAGACTCCAATCTTTAGAAACCTCAACAGATATATCTAATCACATTTTCAAGTACTCCTATTTCATCTCACTCTGATTTTTATTTGCTTCTACTAATGGATACCCAGTCTTACTATTCTAGCTGTGTTAAAAGTACCAAATTGCTGCAATATATGGTTCTTTGAAATGCAATCATAAGTTAAACTTCAAAATGGAATACCCTTATATGTACTTAGTCCCAGTGTAATTGTGGCTGTTCAGTCTGACACTGTAGATGAGTACTTACTGCTCTGTAGCATTCTGCCTTGGCATCTTCCCACCATGCCTTGGCATGGTCCCACACAGAGAAGGGACCAACTGGAGCTATGCATGTACAGAATGTAGATACAATAAATCAAGAGTTGATCATTTCCTAAATTTATTTCCATGGGTTACAATCAGACTCCACCCCCCCAAAGCATGCAGTAAAAATTTAAAAAACAAGGCAACTTAAATCTTGTCATTTGTTAGGTGTTCAAAGAACTCACATTTCAAAACCTGAGGTCTCAAATTTCAGGGAAAATTCTTAAAACTTCAGTTTGGTGTCCTCTGCACTCATTCCAGCATCTACTTCACAGCATGTTTATTGCCTCACTATGAGCATTATGTTCTTATCTCTAAGGAAAGGGGCAAAACAGAAGGGAGAGAAGCACCAGATATTTTAAATTGAGATCTTAGCATTATCAAAAGAGATTCCAGCTTAAGATAACAAAATGGTAACTCAGAAGCTGCAACCGCAAAAGCTATGAAGGGCATTAAACATAATTAATACACTTTGCAACTTTACCTTTCTACAGTCTGGTACCAAATCCATACATTGCTATACAAAACATATTATTGCTAACCTTGTCTAGTGGCAAAGTTGGCTTGTGGCGGTGCAGCACACAATGATTCCAGTCATATCTAAAAACTAGGCAGTTCTGCCATCAGGAAGTACCCAGCTCCCAAACACACTACTTCAGGTGTACTCAACAGAGTAAGAGGGCAAACCTTCTCAAAGCTGGAGAGCTAGGCTGAAACCTTTTATCACAAAGCCAAGAATGGAGGAAGTGTCAGTGATGACCAGAAAAATGCAGCAGCAGTAGGGAGAAATGCTGAAGCCTGAGAGCAAGAAAAATGGAACATTACACCAGATACAAAGGTATTTCAATAATGACAGAATTTAAGGTTTCTCAGCCCAACAGGAGTTGTTAGAAGAAACACAGAAGGAAAAATCCATTCACACCACTGTGTGGGCAAAGTGCTCAATGGTCTCAATAGAATAAATTTGTTTTCTGGGAAGCAGCCAATCCAGATCATATCTTTGATCCCATCAGCAGCATCTAAAAACAAATAAAATTCTACCCTGCTGGACCAGTTCCAAGCAGGAGAACCCACAGAGAAGACAGGACAATGTAATGGTGTTACAGTGGTTCATGAAATTCATAACTAAATGCTGTGCTTATGTGGTGTTCCCATAAAGAAGTCCAGGACCTACCTAACATCCATGCTCTCCTTGTTGACATTAGTCTTCTGCATCTGCCACATGGCATTTTTTGACCTGTCATAAGAATGCTCCCTCTCTAATGCCAGCTGGAATTTAAATCACTGCTAATGCAGTCTGATCCAGGGCACATTTAATGCAGGAAGATCCAGTTATAACACTACACTGCTGCTGGAGGTAGGAGACATTGCTCAGTGCAATAGCTAAAACTTAAGTTACAGGCTATGATCAAATGCAAATGCAACAAGATCTTTAAGGAGAACCATCTCAGACCTTTCTTCCTACACCGAGTTCCAGAAAAAAAAGGCTTTTGAATGTGAATATCATCTGCCTTGTTCAACATAACATAGATTGTTTAATTTCTTAAATGAAGACACTCAGAGCATTTACAACAAAATAGTCTGTGAACCAACTCCTACCCTGTTTCTCCTTGCAGATGGTCCTTTGCTCGTAGACTTGGTGAGAGCCAGCTCTGTGGTTTTCTGAGTTGTAACAAATTCTGACCTTTGATCCCCATTCACTGTCATTTTCTATTATTTCAAAGATTGGCTATCTGCCCTCTGCTTCTTCTTGCGATTTTTGTGTGTCTGAGAGCCCACACTAAACTCTCAGCCCTTTGCTCTGTCTCCCTCATTCCTTTTTTCTCTAACAGCTATCTTCCAAAATATGCTTATTTGTTCTCAGCCATCTTTCCCTGCAGGCTGACCCAAATCTCTTAAGAGAGCACAATATACAAATTAGGAGTAAACCAGAAGTGGTCTTTTACACATAGATAAAAGATTATACTAATTCGGGAAAACAACAGGCGACATAATGCAACAAGTCTTGCAAAGAGCTGTTAAGAAATTATTTGAGAGAAATTTTAAGAGAGCAAATGGAAATTATTTGCTTTTAACAAACTTGTTCTGCAATAGCAGAACAGAGACTAACTTCCTTTAAATAATATCCCTAGTTTGTTTTACCTAAGCAGTGACCCCAAAACTCTCTCTTCCGTGACTCCCCCATGTTTTCCTCATTTCATCAAACATCCCAAAATGAGTATAAAGTGTCACAAGTATCTGAAGAGCAGCAGCCCAAAAAAAAGCTGAGATCAGTGGGGAGACTAAATTGATAATTTCTTCATATGCTTGCTAATATACTCATAACAACCTGCTACAAGCCTAATTTTTTTTTGAGGAAAATTTGGCTGAACTTGGCAGCAAAATTGCAAAACAAGCATTTCTGTATAGAAAACAAAAGTCCTTCTGGCAAAATCTGCACATGCACCTAATAAAAATCACTTGCAGAAGTTTACATAATCCTCTCAAAATCAAATACAGACATATTTAAGGTGGCAAGGTGACTGATAATCAGAGAGAACACAAAGAAATGAATTTTACCCCAGGAACTGATTACAGCCTAATTGCGCCAAGATAAGTTTCAAACAAAATACAAAAACCTGACAGTTGTGCAACATCACTCACCAGACAGCTAACCATAAGATAACAAAGACCCAGTCTACAATTACCTGCCATTACTGTCAGACAATGCTTCCCTAAACACCTTTTAATGAAAAACTCTTCAATGAGACAATTGCTAAGAAGAATGAAGTAGCAAAAGGTCCATTTGCAAAGTTAAAATGCTAAGAAATTGGTAGAACCATGAAACTTTTGCTTAAGAGAACACTGCTAACATACACATATATACAACATACCACCTTGAATTTCCTCAAATGGAGTCACCTGGAAACAGACTCTACATACTGTGAGAAAACAAAATCAAATCAAAAACTTAAGGATGCCAGAACACCTGTAGTGACTGATAACAGAGGTAATAGAAATTTGCAACAATAAATCCCCTCTCAGGTCCAACTTAAAGAAATTCCCACCCACTGAGAAAAGCTACAGCAAAAAGCTAATGTGCCATTTCAGCAGCAATTTCCAAATGAATTCAGAAAGAGGGGACACTGATATGTCATGCAGTGGTTGTGCTGTCCAGAAATGTCCAAGATGGCAGAATAAACACAGAAATAGGACCGTGTGAAAGAAAGGAAACAAGATACCGCCAACTTCTGCTCCCCCACTAAGATGTAGAAAAATACCTGTGTAAAACAAAAGGTAAAGCGACTAAAAAGAAACAACACAAAAGGAGGTAAGAGAAAATACACAGGCAACATCATTGATGCATTGAAAGATCTACTGAAATAGGTGATAACAAGATGTTGTATCAATGCTATTCTAGCAGGCAAGTTTGCATCAGCCACAGGGACCTGTTAAGGATGAACAGTAAAGCCAACAAGAACAGAGAGTTCAACACTTACTGAGGTGCTAAGGAGACAGCCCAACCTGAATTGTTAGCCTTGATAAAAAGATTGAAACACCCAGAATGAGGGTCAGAAATACTCACAAATATATGAGACATAGCAAAAAGTGAGAGAAAATGTTACAAGAGACATCTTCAAAGCTTGAGAGAGGAGCAACAAATGTCACAAAATACTTCAATACACAAGAACAGAGAGTTTCTGGAAAAAAATGGCCTAAGTATGATATAAAGTTGAGCTAAGCAACTGCAGTAATGGAGGAAATATAACATTTCTCACACATCAGTGAGAGGGGCTCGGTTCCAGAGGTAATCCTGGGGCTGTGAATGATCCTATGGAACACAAAGAAACAGAATGAGAAACAACCTGCACCATAACCCAGCCCTGAGTCACCTGAAGCCAGCATCTAATCATCTGTCAAAGGCTTCTTCTGACCAGTACAAAAGCTTTGAAGTGATTAATAGTTTGAAATTCGGTAAGCAGGCTTTAATTCACCATGAACTTGGACATTTAAGGGTCTATGAACCACAAAGGCATCCTCAGAGAGCAATGGTTTAAAAGCCTAATTCACTCCTCTAGTCTTTTTCTAAATTATTTGGGATTTTTCTTATAGAAGCTTTCTAGACTGCAAGCCCAGCAAGCTGGGACTGTGTGAGCAAGAAAAGACTCCCAAGCACTGACCATACAATGCATGTTGCAAACACAAATATTATCAGGAAAGAAAGGACTGCAACAGAAAGGTACCATCAAATTCTATTTTTAAAAATGTCCTCTTTTTTCTCCTAAGTACAATTACTACAGTTTTAGTGAAATAAGTAATGAGGGGTTTAAATGAACCTAGACATAGGTAAATGGCTTAAAACAAGCATGAACTCACTTTTTTCATCAGGCATTGCCACTAATTTATTTTTAGAAGAGAGCTCATGGATACAAAAACCTAGCATCATATAGTTTCAAAGAAAAGAAGAAGATGTATGTAATGGAAGCTAAAAAAACATCCATACAAAGATCAGAAGACTGTTCAATTCCCCATGAAAAGTGCATGCAATTAAAACTGTAGTTATCAAAAGTCAAGCTAAGAAGCAGGCTTTTTTTTCAAAACAAAATAGTAGAAGAAGGGAGTAAATTCACATGCATGCCAGCAGGAATGTCAAAACAAAACTGAAATCACAAGTTGGTAAAGCAGCTGTTGCAATCATCAGATTTAACAGGCACAAGATATATTTAAAAAAAAAAAATCTAGTTTCAGGCTGTAAAGTATAAACTCTGGTCTCAAATGTTGTTTCTGTTCCATTATGAATAGCTGACAGACAGATCCACCAAAATCTCCCACAAATCTCTCAGAGCCTTTGAAAGCAAATGCATCAGATAAATCTTGTATATGCTGATGAATTGTAGATGTTATTTAAGTGTGGTAATCCATCACCCAAAACATCTGGAAAAACACTGGGTACCTGCCACTGCCAAGAACAGATGGAAACACCCTCTATAATCCCAAACTGGGTATTAGCCCTGTCACATGCCTGGGCAGCCCCCTCAGCAGCCCAGCACTGCAAGGCAACAGCCTGATCCAGGTGCTCCCAGCGATTCTGCAGTGCTGCACTGGCAACTGCCAGCTTTGGACAAGCCCGAGCTTGGAGCTGGAGGTGCCAGAGGTGCAATGCCAGATGGAACATGGGCTGTGAGCTGCTCTAGCACTGCTCTCTTCCATGAAAAGGAGGGATCTGCTTGCCCCAAGTGTTCCTGAAAAGTCTGTTGTAAAAAAAAAAAAAAAAGATAAAACATGCTTTTCACACTAAGAGGAGAATTAAATTCAAATGCATGAGAAGATATAAAAAAAATTCAAAATACTTAAGACTGTAGGGCTAATATTCATTTAAATCTTATTAATTTAAACTTTGGATATTAAAATCCTAGATTATTTCTTTATATACTTACGTACAAAGGATTGCCTACAATAGGATCATGGCTTCACTTCAGTCATGCTGGAGACAAATGTAAAATGTGCGACAAAGACTAAGCACTGACAAAAAGGTTTCAGCCTTTAGCTGCTAGATCTACTATCTTATTTCTGTGGCTGAGCTATAATTAACTTTTAGTCAGCCACCTCCATCACAAAAATAGATAATCATGGATTCTTTTTCTGTGAGCCCAGTTTTAGTTTTAGAAACCTTTCCAAAGCGTCTCAGAATTTTCAGAGGCTAAATCAGATTGGGAAAGCAACCACCTTTATGGATCCTCAGAAGAATTTTAGTCCAGTCTGCAGCTGTAATGCACTATCTGCTACCATGTATAGAATAGGTCTTCTGAAGATACCAAGCCAAGATCATTGCCAAGTCCATTCACAAGGTAAAAACCCCAGGCTTTTGCAAATTTCATTACCTGAAATGAAATGTATGTAGTCAGATGTAGGCCCAAATTGCCAGTGGACAAGGAATTGGCTGTATGATGGAACTAAAAGAACTGCGGTCAACAGTTCAATGTCCGAGTGGAGACCAGTGACAAGTGGTGTTAGGTGGCCTCAGCTGGGACCAGAGCTGTTTAATGTCTTTGTCAGTGACAGGGACAGTGGGATCAAGTGCATTCTCAGCAAGTTTGCTGATGACAACAAGCTATGTGGTGTGGTCAACATGCTGCAGGGCAGGGATGCCATCCAGAGAGATCTGGGCAGGCTTGAGAAGTGGGCCTGTGCAAACCTCATGAAGTTCAACAAGGTCAAGTGCAAAGTCCTGCACCTGGATCAGGGCAATCCTGAGCCCCAGTATAAGCTGGGCAGAGAAGGGATTGACAGCAGCCCCAAGGAGAAGGACTTGGGGGTGCTGGTCGAGGAAATGCTCAGCATGAGGCAGCAAAGCACACTTGTAGTCCAGAAAGCAAACCATGTTCTGGGCTACAGCCAAAGCAGTGTGGGCAGCAAGGCAAGGGAGAGGATTCTGCCCTCTACTGCACTCTTATGAGTTCCCACTTGGAGTGCTGCATCCTGCTCTGGGACCTCCAACAAAAGAGGGACATGGACCTACTGGAGAGGGTCTGAGGAGGGCCATGAAGATGACCAGAGGGCTGGAACACTCCTCCTACGAAGACAGGCTGAGAGAGTTGGGGTTGTTCAGCACTGAGAAGAGAAAACTCTGGAGAGACCTTACAGCACTTTCAAGTACCTAAAGAGGGCCTACAAGAGAGCCAGACAGACATTTTACAAGGGCTTGTAATGACAGGACACGGTTTTAAATTGACAAAGGCTAGGTTTAGATTAGATGTTACAAAAAAATTCCTTACTGTGAGAGTGTTGAGGCATGGGCACAGGCTGCCCAGAGAAGCTGTGGCTGCCTCATCCTTGGAAGTATTCAAGGCCAGGATGGATGGAGCTCTGAGCAGCCTGGTCTAGTGGAAGGAGTCCCTGCCCATGGCAGGGGGGCTGGAACCAGATGAGCTGTGAGGACCCTGGCATTCAAACCATCCCATGATTCTATGATTCTATAATAATTTTTTTCTGTCTCATGCCAAAGAGGAGGGCACCTGCATTGCTCCTCTTGCCTGTAGTTGTCTCTCAGAGGCACTTTATGAGAAGAACACAGTGAAATGGCCATGCCACTTCCATTGTGATGGCCCTCCCAAGGCCTACTTGCAGCAGAAGGATAAAATAAGCTGTATTAACCTTACAGGAAGCAAATATAAAAAGGAAAGCAGGAGGAGGGCTAAACACATTCTTCTGGTTTCACCTCTCCTGTGTAGAGCACAGCAAAAGCTCATACCAACACTTACTGTGACCCAGAAAGGCACAGCAACCTGAAAAGCTCCCTTCAGCACCATCATTTCTGGTCCCACTCTGAAGGAGCAAATACTAGGACAGCTCTCTATCACAGCCATCTCGTTGTCACACAGTATATTTAAATCTCTGTGACACTGAAAACTGTCCCTATAGTTCTCAGGTTAAAACAGCAGTCATTCTATTCTAGACTCAGCACAACTCCTATATAAAAACTTTGCTGCTATTTTTTTCATTTTTCAGTAAAATGGAGTCCAAGTGAAAGGCCAAATATCTATCTTCTAAGTAGTCTTATTAGTCAATAACCTAACATTTATTAAAATGGCTTTTGTTGGTTTGGTTTTATTCTACAAATACTCTGAATTTTCAAAAATGACCTTCCATCTTTCAAAATTTACCAAAATTCAATTCTGCTTCAGATACTATTGCCATGTACAAATTTACACAGAGAAAACAAGCCCATCTGATTCCAGAACAAATGCTGGTCTCTCAGCAGCAGTAGGTACAACAGGAAAATAGAGCTACAACTACTGACTGGATTTTGCATCACATTCTAACATGCAGGAATATGTATTTTGTAACACCCACTTTCAACTCTATTTTCACCAGTACTACAGTAAGAAAAATATTTCTGCTCTTTGTATAGATAAAAGCACATAGTAGAACCTAATTTAGCATCACCACTTTAAAATTAACCTAACCATTCTGGATTTTTTCTTCTCAGGTGCCGTTATTTTCTCTACCAAAGCCCACATGTACTGGGGTCTTCTTACAAAGGTCATACCAAGCCTCATTTTAAAGCTTCATTAATAAAGAAAAAAGACACACACATACATTGCACCCTTCATAAACAGTAATGTGGAGAAAAATTAACTTCCTCATAAATATTCATTTTTTGTTCACTCAAGAACAGCTCTTCTACTTGACTGAAGATAAGCACTAGACAATCTAAGAATTTCTGTGCATTAACAGAAGGTTAAATAGAAAGTCCAAACCAGAATCTTGAACTCTTTTGGACTTTCTGACTAACCTAGCCCTGTCCCCAAATGAAAGGAACTAATTTTCTGTCTTTAAGTCTAGCTAGACTCTTCTAAAACCAAATTATTGCATAAGATTCCCATTATCTCCAGGAAGTTTTCAGACTTTCCATAGATATCCATTCCATAGATATGAAACTCAGCTCTGAATTGCCACTGCAACCAGAGCGAAGTCCCAATTTTATCAGCATCTAAACTTCACTTCCTTAATTTTCAATACCTTTGCAAATACAGACATAAAAAAAAAAATCAATAATAACAACATAATTTCTCCTTTTAAGGTTCATGACATATATCAACACCCTAGAAATCCAGCCACAAATTAGTTCTCAATTTTAGATTATCTGAGGCTGTTTTATGGTGATGAAAAGCTTCAACTAGATTTAAAAATACATTTCTGTAACTGAAATTCAAATCTGCAGTTTAATGAATATAGTCAGTGAAAAGTTTCTGCTTTAAATAATTGGACCCCATCTTAGTCTCTGCAGAGTTGTTGCATGTGGTAATGCTAAGTCTATTAAATATTTATTTTCACTGTCTTGTAAGAGCTTATGCTATAATTTTTTAACTTTTATTTTTAAATTAAACTTGTTAGATACTCAAGAGAATTCCACAGCAGTACTGTCAATAGCCATCACAGTTATAATTAAGCTGTGAATTCAAACACTTATTAAGTTTTCACTAATAAACCTCATTGCTAAGTGCTAGCTAGTTATTCTGACCTACTAATCCCTAATGTCTCACACAGATTAATTTTTTTTTTTTTAATAATGGGTTTGCTCTGGAAATAGGAATGGTTGACACTTTCCTAAATTGGAGACTTTCTACTCAGGAAGCAAAGTAACTCCTCAGTGAGACATTCCAAATGGCAAATGACAGCTACATAAACAAACATATGGCAAAATAACATCAAATGGCCACTCAGAAATCTTAAGATGTTCTTCTCTCACTGGGCTTTAGGCATCTCTCATATTTAAGGAATTTCCTGTATGGCATACTAAGCAAACACACCCACTCTGGCCTCAAAGAAATACCACAACCCATTCACTACGTTGAAGAGACACTCCTGATTTTTCTCCTTTGCAGGGGATATAAAGTATCTGAGGCAGTAACTAGGGAATGAGGAAATTGAAAATAAACAGTTCTAGTCATCTCATGTTATGAAAAAAACAGAATTTAGAAAAGTAAGGAAAAGTAGTCATATATATGACTTTAGTTAAATCCTGGGAAAAATAAAATATTAGAAGCATACACAAAGTTGTCTGACATTAATCCTGACATAAATGAAATTGCAGCTTAACTTACTGGTAAAGTTCCTGGTAAAGAGGCATCAAAGAAAGATACCAAAGAGTTGGGAGGTGCTGCAAACTGGACTTGGGAACCAGAGAAGAGTTTTGAGTTGGAACTGATCTGTGCATGAATCTCCAGACCCACCACTGGTACCCACGGAGCAAGCCTGAAAAGAAAAGAGGAGAAGCGAGAAACACTTTAAATATAGACGATGTTAAAACCCATGGAAACCTAGAAACAGAAGAATTAGGAACACTTAATTTATTAAAAAAAATTTAAATTGTAATTGTAAAAAAATTGTAAACAATGTTGCAAACATATCTACACTGTAACAGGAAAAGCTGTGCTGTGATATTGGAGAACAGAGGCTAGGTGGACTACATGGCAGTGTTCATTATATGCAAAAAAGAATGTAATAAAAAAATGTAATGGTTTAAAACTTTTAACTTTTCCTTACACGACAAATCTCAGAGAAATTAATGAGGCACACTTGCATGCTGGATGAACCCTAATTTGGTGCCTCATAAAAATCCCCAAATCATCATAAATATGAATTACTTCTCAGGTAGTTTGATAAATCTCCAACAGACAGGTGGCATAATAAATTATGTATTCTCTGTCAGACAGACACTTGCATGCTGGGAAAGGTGGCTCTCCAGAGCAGCGTTAGTAGAATATTAGCATAAACATTAGTAATCTGGTAATAGAGAAATCATCATTTCAACTAGAGAGCTACTGTTCTCTGAATGTACTCCGCAGAATAAAGCTTCTCATATCATCTAAAAAGTAATTGCAATTCTCACATCCATAACCTTTATATGGACAAGAGAAAAAGGTCACCTTTACAGTATGAATTGCTTGACAGTTTCTGTAAGTAATTATCTGGCCTTGTAAAAATGAAGTGGCACAAATAATATTCCACTGATGAAATCACATTTCTGTGGCAGAACACTTCAGCAGTATGAGTACCCAGATAGCAGGAGATAAGTAAGCTATGGAAAAACATCAAACAAATATACCAAGTACAGTGTTCCTTCCAAAGGTGAACATTCTGCATTGCCAAGATTTTAGTTCTCCATCTGCCCTCCAACAGCTGAGGACATCCCTACAAACAGCAAACCAGTGATGCAGTTGCCACTTATACTGATGCTTTGGGAAGAATAATATTATCATGAAAGATTAATGTTCAGGTGTTTAAAGGAGCTAATACATTTTCTTTCATTTAAATAGTATTATTCTTCAGTATTTTCAACTGAACATACAAATGCTTCAAGGTTTGAGAAATAACGTGGGCTTTCTTTTACATTTCGGAGGCAAATTTATTCCACTGTTTCCTGTATTCTTCAAAAATCCCTTTCTGTCACATCAAGGCATTAAAAATTACACCAGGTTTTGCTTAATCAGTGTGTTGGCTTACACTCAGAGAAAAAGATATGTGCACCAGTCACTCTTTCAATCCTACTAACAACACTGATGAGGCACCTGGAGCTTCTTGCCGTATTTGTTCAAGGATTATGTTTATCTGTGTCTCTAAAGAATTAGCAGCACACTCCTGCCGCTGTCTGCACAACTTTCTTGAAGTGATCAGCTGTGCAGACACTCGTGGGACACCAGAGAACACGAGAACTTGCTCAGGCCGTGACTTTCAGCGGCAGCAGAAATAAAATGCTCTGCTTCAGGCACAGCGCCCAAATCTCACAATACTCCACTAGAAGAGAAGCCTCTTTTGGGCTACAATAACTCTCGAAAACGCGCTCATGAAAGCTGGAGCAGCCCTCGCTGCTGCTCCTGGGCACACGTGAGCGCTCAGGCTCCCCGAGCTGCGGGCTCTCATCGCAGCCCGGCGTGTCTCGGGGTCACGGCCCCGCCGCCGCGGCAATGGCCCACTGCGCGTGGGGGGCCGCCAGATACAGGCGCGCCGCAGAGCAGGCGCTGCCTGCACCAATGCCTCACACCGCTCAGACGCCGGAATTCACACCGGGCCCCGCCGCTCTCACCGCCGTCCCGTGCCCAAGCCCAGACCCGGGCTCCGGGCAGAACCAGGGTACAACCAGGGCAGAACCAGCTCCACCGGCCCCTCTCCCCGCGCCGTCCCGGCACCGTACCCGCTCTTCCCCGCCGGCACCGCCCCGCCTCTCGCGTTACAGGCGACAGCCCTCTGCCCGCGGGGGAAAGGGCCGGGCCCGGGCCCCGGCTGCCCCGCGCCGCGCTGCCGCGCCCGGCGCCAGACCCCGCCGCACCCCCGGACCGCTAGGGCCACCGCGGCCGCCATTGCCCCGCTAGCGGCTGCCAGGCGCCCGCAGCGCCCCCTGGGAAATGCAGTCCGGGATGGCGGCGCGGAGTGCGGGCTGTGCCGGCGGACTACAACTCCCGTCAGGCCGCCGGCCGTGGCGCCGGCCCCGCCCCGCCGGCGGGATCTGGGTCCGCAGGTCCTGTGCTTATCCCGGGAATGCTGGAGCGAGCGATGGGCATCGCTGCTTGGCTGCTCTTTAAAACGCCTTAGCTGGCTCAGGTCCTCGAAGTGCGTTGTATCTGGTTTTCTTCTGGCTCACGCTTTTACCAGACCAGGTGCCGTTTTACCGGCGGCCGTTCGCAAGCCGTGGGCATCGAATGCTGCAGTGCCACGTGGTTGCGGTCTGGGAGCTTGGATTCTCCGCCGTACGGCATAAAGGGCAGGGTCTGGGGGTGTTCTGTGGTAATAAAGACTCTTGTACAGGGCATATACAAACTTCTTTAATGTTACGTAGCTACATTGCACAGATCACAGAATGAATGACATTCCGTCCCAAGCCATGGGAAGCTTAAAGGGGAATGAAGATGAGCTCTTGTTGTTCATGTCATCTGTGCACTGCCAGCGACCGCCGGCAGAGGCTGGTCAGGCACACACCCGTCAGGGAGGCTGGTGGCTTCCAGCAGAGGACAGCGGTGCACACAGGCTCTTGAAAGTATCTTGGAACCTTTACGACCTCGTTTTCCCAAGATGCAGTAGGAGATGCTGAATGGTTCTGAATCATGTAGAAGATAATTCACCTAATTAATTAATTAAAGAAAATGCCTTATAAACAATGTTTCATAACACTGATTTTCTAATACATTTATATTTTTAATAAATTACCTGGAAATGCTGTATAAGAAGAGCCAGTTGAGAGATCCTTTCAACAGACACTGATGTATAGTAACTTGTACAATATATCTTTTTAAAATTACTTTGTCACATTCCTTTTCTTGGGAAATATCCTCCCCTTGTACAACAAAGAGTGGCCAAAAAAGAATTCCTTTCCAATAGAGAAGAACTGACCCCAGGTCATCTTGTACATGTTGTGGAGATGGGAAGAACATTGGAGTGGCCTTTTTCCTTCTCTCCTGGAGGAATCTTCTTCACATATGAGGTAAACTAATATAATTCCCTGTCTAGTAGTCTTTGAGCCAATGAAATATTTAAGAACTTTTGATAATTCTGATTTGAGGTAAACACCATTTTCATTTGGACTTAGCAGGGGCCTATGCGATATCTTGTGATGAAAAACACTTTTCAGACTGAAGCTTTAGTACATGGCTTTTATTTCTGCAACAAATTTGTTCTCTTTACAATTGTCCTCCATGAACTCTGGATGTAGTTATTTTCTGATACTATGTAGGGATTGGCAGGTCACTTCTACCCAGCTGTCAGGAGAGGTTCTAAATATAGCTCTGAAGTGTTTCTACTGGGGTAAAAATTGTAAATTTCAGATTATTTGACTGTCTTTTAAGTCTGTTCTCCTGATGTAATAGAAGATTTCATAAATAGTCACTAAGAAGTTAAAACCTAATGAATATTAAAGTCATGTTACTTAAAGCCTTACTCTGCTTTGATTGCATGGACTTCTGCCCTTTGCACATATTATGTAGAAGGGAGTAGACAGCACAAAAGGGTTGAAATCCATCCCAAACAATTCCTCTGGAACTTTTGGCTGTATTAGGTGTTGTCTTACAGAGAGAGGAAGACTGGAAAGTGCCATTGTTTGTGATTTAAATTATCTCAGTGTTATTTTAATTCCCTTCTCAGAAAAAAAAGCCCATTAGAAGAACCTTTGCAGCCTTTTGCCAGTAACCAAGGAGGTAATAAATGAAAACCCACGCAGCCATATGCAGGAAGCTGGTCAATCACAGGGAATAATTGCCTTTCCCAGCAGCTTACTTTGAGGTGGGAAAGGCTACATATTTGTTCCTTACTGCAGTGTGTTTATAGATCATGCTGTGGCTTGGAATAGGAAAATAGCACTGCATAAAGATTTGTGCTAGGATAGTTCAGTACTATGTAGACTCATATCTTAGAGAGGGTAGACCCAGGGGACATTTTGCTCTGAGTCTCTTGTTACTGTAGGAATTTAACCAACATATGAGAGAAAATTGGAATTTTACAAAGAACAAAAACACAACAGAATATCATTTAAGCCATAAACAAGCAGTCTATCCCATTTATTTGAAGGAAGATCCCTCTGAATTTTAGTTTCTAGGGTCTAAGCTCTAAAATCTGTTTTTGTGCAAGGCATACTTAGCACACATATTTCTTTTAGGGACTGTGAGGTCTCCTTTTGGTGTAGCAGGGAATGGGATATTGAGACTGGGCTGTTTGTTAGATACTTCACAGGCTGCCTGCAGTGTCTTATTTCAGCATGTGGAATAAGGAACAGACAGGAATCTCTGCTAGATTTTGAAGCAAGAGGTTGTGACTTTTGGAACAGTAGATCCATAGTCTATTAAAAATTCAGACATTGCAGGGAAGAGTAACAAAGCAGATTGCTAAGTCTGGAAGCAAACTATGGTAAGGGATATTTTCAAATTTTTAGGCCCCTAGGATCACCTCTATACCTTGAAAGCCTTTTTTTTTTTTTTTTCTTCTCTGCAGGTATAAAGAGAGAAATTTTCTTTTTTTCCTACAACTTTGAACTAATAGTGACAAGGAACTCTTTCAGTCTGGAATATGGATTCAACTTATCTATCTACCAGTAATGGGACATGGCAAATACAAAAATGTCTACTTGATCTTGAGGATTGGGAAAGGATATTGACCACAGGAAATAATAATAATAGAGCTGCCTTGTATGATCTGTGTGTGACCATGTGTGTATGCATGCATGCAGTGATAGATTGGGTCATATGAACAGCCTCAGGATTTGAGGGTTCTTGTATCAAAGTGCCATCAATTTCCTAATTGGGACTAGCGCCATTTTATTTTATTTACCAAAATTGTTATAACTCATAAGTTGAAAAATAAGGGCCAGACTCGGATAGGAAATAAAACACCACAAGAAATATGTATGCACAAGCAATTTCTACAAACAGTAACAAAAACCTGGAAGTTACACATAGGTCCTGGTGTAGAAGATGAATTCAATATTCCTCAGAGGCTGTTGCTGAAGAGATATTCCTTGAATATTCCTCAGTTACTGAAGAGAACCTTGGTTCAGCCATGGTAATACCTGTGTATTACCACCTTTCTGTACTGGTTTCACCTGGTGTGCCTTGCCTGGGAGTGCTGCACTAAGCATTGGCTACACCTGTGATTTGAATCAGGTGCTGGCAATCCTGAAAGCTCTCACTTAGGGGCACAGTACAGCCCTTTGTCTTGGGACCCTGATCTGGAGGTGAAGTTATTGGACTTGTTTCTGCTGAGGTCTGTGTAAACCCATTTAGCAGAAGCAGTGTTTGATGAAGTCCAGTGCCACTAACCTTGTCTGAGGGTAAGTACTACCCTAATCTTATTGTTTAATAAAGTAAATCCTTATTTTTCCAGTGTGAAGTTCCACTATTATAGGCATAAGAGGATTTCCTAGCATATCACTGCTGTCTTGGTATTGCATCTTGATTAAGTTGTTGGAAAATCTACATTATGAGCCTCTGCTACCTTTAGTATGATTGCTGGTTGCCTAGAGATTTGCTTCTTTTAGTTGAAAAATCAGTATGATTTACCTACAGGGTGAGCACTCCAGTAGATTTGGACCTGCTGTAATGTACAATGTTTTCTAAATGTTTGAGCTGTAATTCTGGAACTATGTCAGGTTTACACTTAGATATAGCTCAGTCTATAAGGAATATGTTATAGTGGTTTGTTTTTGTAATATATTTTTCCAGCAATTGAAATGGCATTTGGAAACAGCAGAGGCTAGGCTAAATCATCTGTATTAAAGTCAAATAAACTTACTGTGAGGACTGTCTGTGATGATTATGTAGAAGGAAGTGACTGATAATATTTCAGCTGATCTAAATTTTACTAGTATGTTCTCTCTAATTGTATTGGTATCTGCAAGAAAACCTTCAAAATGTCTTTCTATCTTTTGTTTTTTTACTTTGGTCCATTTAGAACAAGGAAGAATAGAAAGAAAAGCATGTAGAAGTGAGACTAATTTATTCCTGTATTTCATTTGCATTGCATTTTTGTGTAATGTTCTTCTGCTTATAATTTTCAACTGAAAATTTCAAAGAGCTGTTATGTCTGAGGCCTGTTGCTTCCTAAATTAAGAGCCATAACTCTTGTTTTGCAGGCTGTCTATGACTTTATATATAAAAGTCATGGATCTAACATTTCAGCAGTGTATAGTTTCACATAACTGATACTCAAACAAGAACTTTCATGTTCTCGGTTATAAGATTCCAGCTGACAGCCCAACCTAGGAAAAAATAGACACAAAGATCTATGCTAAATTTGTTAAAGAAGAAAAATTTTAGCTGAACAGTCAAATTGGGAATATGCATCAAAGTGCTTTCCCTAACTAGGAGATGGTATTAGGAATCAGCAAAACCTTCAATTATTATTGACTTCCCTGTCATGAATAAAGTGAAGGAACAGTCTGAAGTTGTCAAGCAATGTAATGCTGGGAGTATGCTGGTTATAATAATGTAATTAGTTTAGTCTAAAATTATTTTTTTTAATCAAAACCAATCTAAAGATAGACTGAAATGTTAAATTATGTCAAGCTACTGCTTATAAGAGTGTGATTTCTTTAAAACATGAGATTACTAGTAGGTTGAAGCCTATCTGAAAAGGTGATATTTTAAAAAATTGTATTCCACAACTTAGCATGATGCGTCTAAGGGCTGCCTTTATTGTTCTTAACACGAAGGATTTAGTTTAATTGTCTAAAGCAATAAGGTTGTGAACTAAAACTGTTGTCCAGATGGAACTTTGTGATTTATTACTTCACTAAAAGCACAGCAGTGATTTACAGCAGAAATGTAAATGAAGGAAAATACTGCAGAGAAGTGTTCCAAAGCTTTGAATAAAGTTGCAGATCCTGAAGTGAGACAGCCCTATCTTTTCCCTTTGCAGGAACACAGATTTCTGTGTTACTTATTTAGGATTCTTTTTACTTATTTAGGATTGATTTAGTAGTTACCTAGTTATTTTCAAAACTTTTTGTATATTCCTTGCCTTCAAAAGTATACACCTATACATTGTGTTATGCTTAACCCAGGCAGGCTTGAAGAACACCTGATGTTGAAACCTTTGTCCTGCTGGATATAATGTTTTCACTCTGGAACATAAATCTTTCTTTCTTTAATTGCATAGTTGCACTGCTGTCTTCATCCTCACACAGTGCCTGTGGCATTCAAAGCAAAATCTGGTTTATGTTCTGCTTTTTAGTAATAAGTGACAAGAATGTTTATGATGTATCTTTGGCTTTTTTCCCCCTCTGTACTGTATTTATGCCATACCTATGTGCTTGGTAACTTTTCTTACAGTGAAATAAAAAAATGTAAACATCGCTTCTTCCTGAGAATGAAAAGAGAATGGTGGTGCCCTTGAAATTAAACATCCATCTCACAACTTGATGCAGTTTTGGGTTGGTTTTGGGGTTTTTATGCGGTTTTGGTTGTTTTTTTTTTTTTTCCTTTCCTGCAGACTCATTGCTTTTGCATCCAGATTATGATTTTTCCATGGACCTGGTAAAGATAGTGTCTTAGTCACGGGCATTAACTGAGAGCTTGCAAGTGGAGACAGGTTGTGACAACCTGGAGAAATGACAGCCTTGGGGTATAAAGCAGGCCAGAACACACAGAAGCAGTGCAAACATATTTTCTGTTTTGTTACTTGTGTATCTAATGTCCTAATAGAAAGTACTGCCAAAAAATTCCATCAAGGGTTTCCTTCCATTGATTCTGTCCTTGGGTTTTCTGTGGGGCCATCAGTTGATGCTGACTGGTGTGAACTGCTACCCACCAGTAACCACAGCTGATGTGAAACAGGCTGGTAACTAACCAGAACCTTTCTATTTTGTTATGAGCTTCACCTGGGAGTGCTCCCTTCTGTTGACCTGAGGTATCCCTTGCTCATGGGATAACTTGGCCCATTGAAGACTCCTGGTGTTCTGTACATATTATATCACAGAGTTGGTTTTCCAACTTATTCTCTGAAAAAAGTATGAATAATTGTGCTGTCTTGTGGGCAACACACATTTTAAAGTCCTGTGCCAGTATATAAATTACATTGATAGTAGAATACCTATTTTAGTATTATTTTAACGGTAAGGTAAGGAAAATAATTAAGTGCTGGTATTTGGTTTGGTTTTGTTGTTCAAGTGTTTTTTTTTTTTTTTTTTTTTTCAGGGAGAAGAAGTTGGGGCTTGGGATCTTTTGATTTTATGTGAAGTTTGTCCTGTATGTAGGGTTGGGTCTTTTTGTTTGGGGGAGTTGAGGTTTTTTTTGTGTGGCTTTCCTTTTTTTTTTTTTTTTACATCACCTCAGATGAGATGAGATTCTTCCATTGTGGAAGTGAAATTTTGTCTATAGAAACTTTTATTAACTGGTCAGTCAGTAACTACTTTGGGACTGGAGTGCTTCAGCAAGTGATTTCATCGTCTCAGATTAGATGAAATCCTTCCATTATGGAAGTGAAATTCTCTCTGTAGGAACTTCTATTAACCAATCAGTCAGTAACTGCTTTGGGACTGAGGTGCTTCAGCTTCAGGAGCTGATTAGTAAATTGCAGTCTGAAGCCAGAATGTAAGAGATGTTGTGTGCTTAGTACATATTGGGGCAATGGCTCATTAAGTTTTAATACACTGATAATCTTTTGAAGTTTGTATTTCCTCTTTGCTTTGTCCAGGATAGCAGCACGTGCCGGGAATTCGCAGCAGCACAGGATACTTAGACTGTGTCAAAGGGCTGCTTCTACAGGACTTGTTCAAAGAAAGCTCTGGGGGATTTGAGTAAGAGCTTGGGCTTGACTCCCCAAACTATTGCTAAAGCATACCCAAAGGAGGTAGCATGTGTTAGATAATTTCAATAACAACTTTGCCAAAGGGACTTTAGAGACCAACCTTTCCAGCTTTACCATATGTCCTTCTCTTTCCTTTCCAGATGTTAGCATTTATAGTCTTGTAGCATAGCTTTCTCTTTAGAAATATTTTCTTTCTGCTGATGCTCACAGTAGTGGCCAAAAGTAATGGTAATGGCATAAGAATACATTGCTGCCTTTTGTTCTAAGAATGCTTTTGATCTCTCTTCTGTTGTTTCCTGCTACTGAGTAGATTAAGGCCATGCATGAGTGATGGTGCTGGAAGCCTTTTCCATCAGGGTTGTATCTGTAGGAGAAGGGATACTCTGCCAAGGCACAAGACAATTCTTGTGTTTTTACTGCATGTAAAGAATCTTTCTGGTGGGCCAGGCCTGCAGTAGCAACTATATCTGAAGGTTACATGGCCTCAAAGGCACACTTTGGATTATGACTTCCTGTGTTACTGAGGTGGAAATTCAATGACACCTTATTTTGAATAGATATGCAGCTGCCTTATGCATGGCTGAAAGAAATAAATCTGTGGATCAACACATTGTATTTTTCCAATTATGATCTCCTGTCTTGTGGTACTCGATGGGAACTGTCTAGTTCAGGAAGCATTTTATTTACTTCTATATGGGTTATACAGAGCTTGCTGTTTCTTTTACGTCCTGTGAGGGAGAGATTTTTATTTCCTCTTGGACTCTTCTTTCTCAAAGCATGTCTGGTTTTATGTTTTGGGGTGTTTTTTTTTTTTTTTTCCCCTTACAGTCTTTTGAAATATGGGCACTTGCTTGTGTGTCTTACTGTGATTATGTTTACTTGGTCTTTCCCAGCCTCCATCTGTTTAATTTTAAATCCATTTTTGTTGCACACAGAAAACAAACATATACCTCTATCCAGGATGATTTTACTCTAACATAAGGAGAAGAAAGTATGAGAATTTTCATTTAAAATCTAGTCAGTGTATCTGCTAACCTCTTTGGAACTGAACAAAAATGAATTTATTGTCTCTTTTTACCAGAATGCTTGAAAGGTTTGCAAATGCATGATAGCAGCTTAGTAAATAATCAGCATATTGTAAATGTATCTTTTAAAGGCCAAGGAATAGCATAAATACTCTTTCAACTTGTGGATGATATAAAACATTTCCAGTTGGATCATGTATAGAGTAATTACTTTTGACAAGTTAATTTTGCAAGTGTCCAATTAAACTATTCATCCACAGCTTATCTCTTCATAGTGTGGCTGTATTCACTTAGCTGTTCAGGCTTGAATTTCTATTGTGCATTTGAATATGGATCCAAATTCATGGGATGTGAATTCATTGAAAGGGCAGTTCTTAGCGTTGAACATTTAAACCCCCCAAATCACATCATGAGACTGACTTTAAATCAAGAGGGATGTAAGGCTATACTTTTTCCTTTCTTTTTTTAAGTAGTAGTAAATGTTTGTTAAATAATTGGTTTCTATTTTTCCAAAACTGTTAAGATTCATAGTCTCAGTTTTTCTTTAAACTCACTTTAATTCACAATATAAAGTCAAATTTAGGAGTGTAATTTCTCATGAAGCTACCAAAGTCCCAGCTAAAGTCTCAAAGCTAGGACTTTAAAATGAAATACCAAATATCAAAAGGTAGTTGAGAATTACGAGATACTGACCTAACTCTTATGAATGTTACAAAGAAGTATGAGAGTATAGAGAATTGAAGAGAATTGAATCTTTGAGATCCCAGGATGGCACTAGGTATTTTCAGTTGATAATGGAAGCTGTTGATTTAATGCTCTTGACAGAAGTGGAAATAAACCAAGTCAGGAGCACACTGTGATTATTCAAAGGGTTCAAGGGCATCTGTAACCTGCTTCAATCAGTCAGATGTTTGGATTTTAGGAATGAACTAATAAAGTGCATTGAAGATGGATGTGGGCCTCTAGAAGCTTGTAGAAAAAGAAACTTAAAAAATTAGTATCTAATGCTTATCCTCTGAGTGAACAGAGCAGGATTAGGGAACTGCTACATGATTAATCAAGCTAGAGTTTATACCAAACTGTAAATTCGAGGGACCAAATTTACTTGGCAGATGATTTACACAATCTGCCCTGGTATTAGTGAGGCAAATTGAACAAGTTGTATGATAGTGATGGCAGACAATGTTTCTTCTCTGCCATCCATCCTGTTTTTCACTTGCACAGAAATGTCTCTAGTAGTAATGGGACTAGGTCAGAACATAGCTGCACCTTTATAGTTCTTTGCTGCTGCACAGAAATCTGTAGGTTGCTATTCTAAATCCGTCTGAGGGGGGATAGAGAGAAGCAGAGCCATCAAAGTAATGATGAAAACCTGGAATAATTGCACTGGACTTCCCCTGCAATTGCTGGAACTCACTAACATGAGATGGAGGGCAGGCCAAGCTAGGCCAGAAAAGTACTTATTGGGACAGAAAATTGAAAGCTCTTAATATTACTTGGATTTTCAGGATGGATGGATGAGCCCAGCAGATTTCTATCACCAATCTTCATTACTGCCACCCAACAATGCAGTCTGTAAACAGCAGCAGTTCTTTTTCCCAGACTCTGTGTAGCTTTCTCAAAAACTCTGCATTCTGGAAAAGACCCTCCACTGTAACTTACCAAGTGGTTCAGGATGCCAAGAAATGCTGTCTCCTCTAAGATGTCTGAGTCTGTCTATCCAGCACACTGCTTTTTAAGTACTGTTGACTTAGGCTTCCTAAACAAGGCTTGTCTAATGCTATTAATCTACCTGCTTAATTTAAAAAAAAAAAAAAAAAAAGACTTTCAGTAGTTGTCCATTGGGCTATTTCTCTGAGATTAATTCTGTAAGAGATATCTGAAAATCTCTTTATATGTTGGCTTTCAAATCCTACTATGAAATTATCTAGAGGATAATAGTAATATAAATCTTCCACCCAGATGTTATGGAATTGTTTCTACTTTTTTATTTTTTAGCATAGTTACACTAGGTCTGGGTTCAGGCTCACATTGTTTCCAGTGGCCTTGATTTCAGAGATAGTAGCATTAACAATGCAAAAGAAATATACCTGGGGCCTGGAGTGGGGTCTTCAGAAAAGCATTAAATCTATGAGGGTTTTCCAGTTAGGAAAGCCTGCTCAGCTATTGCAGTTATAAGCAGATTGTCACAGAGTTGATGTGACAATGCTGAAGAGGTGGTAGGGTTTTGACTGAAGAAATAAAGCATTATTGTTCTCCCTTTGAATGTTGATAATCCTGGACTTCAGAGGAAGTTAAGTCCTATTGCAGAAATGGAACTGATGCTGATTCTCAACAGTTCTTTGTGCCGGTGAAGTGTGGATGTGGCTGAATGTTTTCTTCCCATAATGGCAGTAAACAGAGCTGTGGTGCAGTTGAAGCTAGGTGAGTGTAGTCAGGGTTGGGATTCAGTGCAGAAAGTTTGTTTATTGGGTCAAAGATTTTATCAATGCACTGCATCTGCTCTGCTGCCTGGAAGTAAACTGGTGAATGCAGTGCCTTATGTCCTATGGCTTGGGCTAATCCTGCTTGGACTACTGCCTTGCCTCAACAATTACTACTGGTATGGCACAGTAATTGAGTATTGCGTGTTGCATATTTGATTTTGATTTGATTTTTTGCATATTTTTATTTTGGTCATGATTGAAAAATGCTTTAACCTTCAGTTTCACAGTTTGTCCACATGTTTCATAAGCACATCATTAGTAAGCCTTAGAACTCTCATTGTACTTATCTCATGTCACTGTGCTAGCACTAGAAATCTTCATTTCACTGTTATATATTTATTAGCATAGGCAAACACCCAGGTCTGGATTCATTGTCCAAGTAATAAGTGGTAAAATTATTTAAATACAGGAAAAATATCACTCTAGGGAATTAAAGTAGGGAGGAGGGGAGTCTAATTTACATATTGGGACAAGTTAGGGTTAGCCAAACAGTGACTGACAACCATTCAACTATGTTGGAATGGAAATAGAATGAAAATATAGTCAGCAGAGGAAATGTGGTTTATTGAAATGTTTTTACATATAAATATGTCTGTAGGCCTTTAGGGAAATTCTTTATGAGAGAGGAAGCGAGTGTCCTGTCTTTTCTTACCTTTTCATGCAAGAGAAAAATAAATAGTCAGTCCCACAGCTTGACCCAAAAAAAAACAACAAACCCAGTCAGTCACCAAATGAGTCTCTGGCAGGTAACAGAAACATTGTCGCCTCTGCTGCAGCACCTGGGGAGGTGGCTTTTGCTGTATCAGCACTGTTCTCCGCCTGTGTGCCAGGTGTAGACCCCACTTCCCTGCAGCAGGGCACGGGGCACGTGTCTGTGCTTTGCTGTATTGGCACAAGCCATGACAGGGGGTAGGTTTGTGCTAATGTGCTGGGGCTGGCTGAGATGCCGTCGTGGTTTTGCCATCCTCTCTAGGATTCCAGTTGTGCTGCTTCTACATTTGCTGCAGCAGTAGAATTAAGCTATTCACTTATTCTGTGCCTCACTCTGATCCTTTAAATCGGTGAGACTGAGGTGTAAATTGCTACTCTTTATGAATATGTTATTTGATTCTGTCCTTCACAAAAGTAGATGAAGTTTCATATGCTGGTAATAGTATTGGACTAGAATTGTTACCTCATTCCACAATTTATCTCAAAAATGGAGGAAAAAATATTTTTGGAGCAAACCTTCAGTCTTTTCTACCCTGGATAATTCCTTGCACAGAGTCTCATAAGATTTCACACTCATAGAGACTAGTTAATCAAGTGCACACGGGTATCTTTAACAGTCAACATAACTATACTTAAAATGTAGCAAGATTTAACATAAAATTTGCTAGGTGTGTTGTGTGTAGTTGCCTGAATCTTTGTACTGTTCATCCTACTGGAGCCTGTAGGAATCCTGTCATTTTTTTTAGTTCTCACTGAAAGGTAGATAACATAATTGAAGTAAGAGGTTAATCAGTGCAGTGGTGCAAGAGCTTTTTTTTGAGAGACCCCCAGAGACTTCTTGCCTGTGTGCAACACTTCAAATAATTATTATTTACTACCAAAGTATTTGCACCATCTGCCCCCATACTTATTAGTGTGACTGTGCTATCCATTGATAAACCTTTTCCTTAACTCCTGCTTCTCTGCCATCTCCTCCTTCCATGAATAAATGCTAGAGTTGCTAAATCATGTGTAAGGCATGAACAAATTCTTAAACACGTTGAGAATGGAGTCAGATTATCTGCTGGATGTAGTGATTTATTTGACAAATGAACCCAGAGAAGGATAGGGCATACAAATAATGTTGTGTTCTTGCTTTGTCACTTTTGAAATTTCTTTCTTAACTTCCTTTATTTCAGTCCCTAAGTACAACTAGTAAGCGTATGTAAGTGTCAGGTGCCAGATGCTGTATATGTCTTTCTAGAATTTACATAGTTTTTCAAATTTTTTGAAAGAGAAATAAAATACAGTATACTGCATAAGCTGACAAGTCTGATGTATTGCTTTTCAGCCACAATATGCATATGTTTGGTTTAGCAAGAATATTCTCAGGCCTCTACTAGCCCTCAAGAAATCTCATTGGGGATTGTACTCCCTAAGTTATTACTTCATTATTTTTATATTACTTTCTTCCCCTCCCAAATTCAGGTATTTTCTATAATTTTTTTTAATCCAATAGACTTTATTTCAGCTAAAACTAGGCATTTTTTTTAGTCCTCAAACCTAGTGGTTCTCCTTGCTACAGCTTTTAGTGAATGAATGAACACTTGTACTACCCCAGGCCAAAAAGTGGAGATGGGCTAAAATGCATAACAGATACATTCTGCAAAACACTTTAAATAGGAAAAAGAGTATGCAGAAAATGAAGAGATACTGTTGAATTACATGAAGTCATCCATGTCTGGGCCTGTAGTCTGATGGTGCTCCTGACAGGTGTTTGTCTAACTTGTTCTCAAGGGCCACTGGTAGTAGGCATTTCCTACTTTTTTTAGTCCTTCACTATCTTCACTAATGTAAAATTCTGTTTACCATAAACTTTTTTTTTTCTTTTTTTTTCCCCATGATTAAGAAAACTTCTTGTTGTCCTGTCCATAGTGGGTAGGCAGAACAAATTAATCCCTTCCTCTTTGCAGCAGTCCTGTATAATCCAGTAAGACTCTCACTAGTACATTTCCATTATCTCTTCAAACTAAATAGTCCTGTGTCTGTCTTTCTTCATATCTGGTATTTTTAGGTTTCTGATTTCTGTTCTTCTCTGAACTCCCCCATATGACCTAGGTTTTTCTTGTAATGCCCTACCTTGATGGGAATTCTAGCATAACTGGTGCTGAATAGAGGTACCTTATTTATCTTTCAGCTTATATTTGTGGCTATAAATGGCATAAACATCTATGTTTTTTATTTCATGGTACTAAACCAAAGAAACAATTATTAAATTAATATTTGTGATCCAATGTAACTACCAGATTTTTCTGACAGAAGTGATACCTAGCAAGATGTCCTCCACTGTTTGCTTTGAGCAGTTAATTATTCCTACCTAAGTGTATAAACCTGCAGTATAAACACTTTCAAATTGCTTTTAGAAGTTATGTAGGTTTTCTGAATGGACTAATTGTTCTGCTTGGGAGAAAGCAGATTCTAATAATTTCCATGTAAGAGAAATACTTGCAATACAGATATACTTTTAAAGATAGCAATTAAAAAATACATGGTGAGTCAGCCTTCTCTAGGGAATTTTCCTGGTATTTAAGTTGAATGGACTTTTCAGTAGCACATTAGGATTTCTCTTTTTAATGGTGTGTTTCTTCTTTTTTTTCCCCCCATACTCCGAAATAGTTGAAAGAGGAGACTTGTTTTGAATATCTGTGCAAGCTTACAATGGGCTCACAGGCAGCAGTGGTGGCTGCAAAATTTCCTGGAACAACCTCAACATGGTTTATCCTGTTAGGTCCAAAACTGTCTGTTAGCATTTCTGAAGCAAATAGAATTTTAGGGATGTGATGACCTTTTCAACTCATTTTTTCCCTGCCATTTCATTTTCAGAATGTTCCCTTATAGGACTGAAATACAAGTGTAGATTTGAGTGTTAGAAAATGTATGAATTTAAAGAGCTGGTTTTAGAGAGAATAAATTCTTTTATGGAAAACAAGAGAGGGATGAAAGTGATTAGCAAAGAGGGTTGTAATGAACCCAAGTTTTTGTAGCCCACCTGGCTGGGGCACTTGAACTGCATATGATAAAGAGATTGTCAGGCCTCCTGCGCCCAAAGTGCTTGGGAAACCATTACAGTGCAGCCTTGGTTTATGTAATGGAAAGAATATGACCTCATCTCAGATCATAGCATACAGAGATTTTGTTCAGAGGCCTGACTTTAAAAAGAGCAGCAGCAAGTTTTTAAATCCTCTAAATAGGGAATTAAAAAACCCAAAAAACCACAAAAAAACCAGCATCACAAGCAAACAGCAACACTGAAGAGAAAAACCTGACGTGGTCCCAGTTGTCCCAAGAGTCTAGGAACTGTCCAAAACATAAAGCACTTTCTCCTCTCTCAGTAACTTGGGTGTTTCCATCAGCATACTTCATCAATAAAAGATGTTATTTTGACACCTCCATAGGGACCATGATGTCTGACATATTGACTTGCACTGTCCAGCTGATCTCTGATCTGAGGAGGTGTTGCAGGCTCAAGAGACAATGATGTGGATTATTATTCTTTTATTATTATGATTGCGATCCCACGGATTTTGTGAAAAAGAAAGGTAGCTGTTGTAAAATTCAGTGACAGATTTGCATATATTATTACATAATTGCAAAAATAAAGATTGAGGTAAGATGCAACAAATTGCCCTAGTAATGATTTTTAAAGCACCATCTGTGGCCTGATACTTCTGGCCCTTTAAAAGTGGTATTGTTCAGAAATCTGTTGTGTGGCATACAGGTGGCTCATTCTATGCTTCCCTGCCATCAGCAGTAGCTTCTGTTAGTGGGGGATACCTCCACAATGGAAGACAATGGTATTTATCATATTTTTGGAGCAGAAGCACTCCCCACAGGTTATAACATGGTGTTTTGTTTTGGTCGTCAATTTCCCACAAGACCAAGTTTCCTGAAAAGGATGAACAATAAGCCAAATGCTCATTATTTGGCTTCATGTATTTGAGCACAACACAGCATCTGATATAATTGATTCAATTCCACTAAGTAGCATATGATGATGTTGTTATTTTAGGTGCACTGTACAGGGAAAACAGCAGGAAGAAAAGCACTCTAGTGTCATGTCCTTATCTAGTGACCTTCAAAGCTGACTGCTCTGTGTTACTGAATCTTAACTCAAAAATACCAACAACAGAATAATCAGACTCAAATAACACCCCTTTCTACTAAACCTCCCAAAACAAACAATTCCCCCCCACCCCCCCCCCCAAAGCCTCAATCCCCTATGAGTAAGTCTTGAGTCCCCTGAATACATTAGTGAAAGTTAATGTCAAGTAATCTGTATTTAATTTGTATACCTTTCTCCTCTCGGCTCCTTCTGCTAGCTGTCACTCCTTTATTGGGCCCATATCAGCATAAATTAAACTGCCTACTCTGTGCCATTGTTACAAACAGAACCTTAAAGGGTGGTAGCAGAGTAGGGGGGGAAATAAATTCTCTTCCAGGGACATCAGAGGAGTTGTTAGCATTTGGCCAGTTATCTTTAAAGGGCATGATTTAGAGTGAATTTTGCAGTCAGTAGTTGTCCTTCCTGTGGTAGTGAGAAGTATATGTTTTGCTGCCAGCTAAGCCTTCTAGCACCTTAAATTGTCACGTGTCCCCATGGGAAGCCTATCACTGGGAAGACAGAGATTACCACATGGGGAAAGTAAACAAAAAGATGTTAATTTTACTGCGTTGCTGTGCAGTGGCAGGACTTGGCAGTCAAGCTGGCATCCTGTTGTACTTCAATGTGTTATTTTACATGCGCTGAAGTGCCAGGCTGGAAAGTGTGATTAGAAGATAGGGGCATGGTGTGGTCACAGCAGAACTTGCCATTACTCTGTGTTACAGTATGGCACATGACAACATTATCTCTGATAATCCCAGATCTCAGTACTTTTCAGTTTTGGCATTTGCTGCAGCTTTCACTTAGAAAAGTAACGCTTGCTTCTGTCGATATCTCACTTATTACTGCTGGGCACTAACTAATCTGTAGTATTAGTTATAATAGTATTTCTGTCATATGTTAATGAGGTGGAATTTTATAGCAATTAACAAAAGATGAGTATTGATATGAGCTTTGAAAAAGTTTCTTCCAGTTTGGATAGATTTTCTAATTCACAAGGAATGCATTAAAAAAAAAGAAAAGTTAAAAACTCATGTAGTATTTGCCCAGAGCCTGTCACCAACCAATTGAAAACTACTTTTAAGATGCTTCATTGACACTAGTTAGAATTCATGTTAGGTAGTGCTGTCAGTTAGAACTTGGTTACTGAATAACTAGATTCTCTCCCCTTCCCTCAGTAAATTCTGATAGTAAGCTCTGAGACCTGTAAAAAGCAGGATTTTAGTAGAAGGTATTTGTTCACCTATATAATTTGAACCTCAGTGTACTACTTGCAACACCTTTCTTTCAGCCACAAATCTAACCCTATATCACTTTTATTTTGAAAATATTTTGGATTTCACTGCTTTCTGCCCTCAAGTTACACTTCGACTTGTTTATGCTAAAGCTCATTTCAGTAGTTTCTGAAATTAGTATGCTGTTAAAAAGGATGGATGATACCGAAGTCTATATCAAAATCTGGTGAAAAAGGTAAAGGATTTGCAAAAGCAGGGTGAAATGTCTTACAGAAATCTTTATTGCCAATAACCTTAGTTCATTGCAGAATAGAAACTATAGAAAATAGCATTAAATCCTACAAGGATAAGCAGTAAGTGCTGGACATTCTGTATCGTATAATAATTTGTCTTTAGTCTTAAGATGTAGTTTATCTTATTTCAAGTGTTTTTGCGTTGCTTCACTTCATGTCTTTTGCTATAGGCTTGAGTCAAAACCCTTTAAAGTCAATGAGAAGATAATATTTCACCTTGACATCAGTTGGATTTGTATCCAATAGTGTGACTCACGAAGCTCTGTGGAGTTCTTATTATACTTGACTGATAATACTGTGACCACTGAAGTAGCAAGGAATTTAAACAGATTTTTAAAAAGAAAACTCTTCTCAGCTTGCACACAATAAAAAAAAAATCCATATTGTTTTCTAAGTGTTTTGCATTTCTTTATAAAGATGTTCTTTGGGCATGATTTGTACTATTGTGGATAATAGAAATGAAGTATCAGGCAGCACTTCAGTGCCTGCCTGTATTATTTTATGTGAAGATCAAATCCTCAGCTCACTTGCCCAGGCTTGTTTTTGATTTTGGCTTTTTTTAGCTCTCTGTAAGTCAAGTGAAATAAAAAGCAGTTGAAGGAGAAAGAGAAGACTTGGAAATACTCAAATGTATTTGAGGCCTCTTTTCAGACCCATTCTGTCATGTTCAGGAATGGCTACATCTTGTGAATACATTTTTTCATAGACACCTCCATAGTGCATGGCTCCTGTGCCTGAGAGTGTTCTGACATCCAACATATTCCTGAGGAAAGCAAGAAATTATTTTATTGGAGGAATGTCACTCACCATCAGCTCAAGCTTCAGGACACTTAACAACCTGGCTTTATATGCAAAGGGCAAATGAATGAAAACCAGGCTGTGGCAACATTCCTACTAACTTCAAGAATTTGCTATTCTTGGTTTCCACAGCAGAAGCAGGTGTTGGATTGCTGTTTTGTTTGTTCATGTTTTCTCTTGTAATATCAGTGGTGAAGAATGCTGATGAGATATGTGCTGCCAGTCTCCGATCTGGTGCTCTGTGGGTTTTGCTGTGGGGTTTTTTTGTTTGTTTTGTTTTGGATCTTTTTGTTTGTATGGTGGGTTTTTTTTCCTTTGGTTGTTTGGTTTTTTTTTTTAGGTTTTGTTTTGGTTTTGTTTTATTGTTTGTTGGGGTTTTTTGTTGTTTGGGTTTTTTTAAATTTTGATTGGTGGTGCTTCAAGTTCCCATCAGCTGTGATTCAAGCAGTAGCATAATCTCATTCTTCAATTAGAAATATGTTAGTGATTGCAGTGATGGATACAGTGGGTCACTGACCATTGCTGCAGCTGGCATGTGAGGTACACCTGAAGAAAGTGAAAGCTCCTCTACTTACTTCTGTTGGAGAGATGTGAGCTGCCTTTGTGCAGTGTTTTGTATACACTCTATGCATCAATTCAGCTTTCAATCTGTAGTCCTCAAGTTCAGTGCAAATTATACTGGAAATACTGTTTTTTTAGAAAGCAAAAAGTTTATGCTCTGTAAGGTTTTTAATGTCGTGATCTTCTTCTGATCTTATATCTATTTCAGTAGAAACCCACAAAGCTTGAGGAACACAGAAATCACCACAAGATACAATCCAGCACCTGCTCAGACATGCTGCACCCCCTGCATGTGGATACAGTCCTGGCTGTTCCCCTTCTAAGCCAGTGTATGATACTTGCACCAAGCTCTTCCTTGGTTCTTTGAAGAAAAAATTATTTTCACTTTGCTTGCTTGGATGAGAAGGTGATGTTTCAGTCTTACGAAGGAATTTTTCCTATGTGGGATAATGGTTTCACTTGATCAGCTCTTCAGAAATAAACAGAGGAGTTGTTTTGGACAGGTAGATATTAAGGTGAGTTTACAATCCTGATCACAAAGCCATCTCTAGACTGCATCACACCAGCTGCCTAGAATAACAACATTTCTTATTATGAATACTGTAGGAAATTGAGGGAAACCATTGAATTTTCTTTGTTCCTTTGGTATGAAAAGGAACCTGTTGTTCTAACAGTTGCTTTGTTTAACTAGGAGGAGAGTTGGACTGGAGAGATGCTGAAGTTTCTGCCTGCGTTAGAATTTCATGACAGTATTATGTAAGCAGTTATATCTCTCCTGAGCTGTCAGTAGCTCAGAGTCTTCTACTTTGATTAGACCTGTGACTAAAAAAATTACCATAATCCACTGACAGGCATGAAGAAAGCCATAATAAGACTGATAACAATGTGTCAGTTAAGAGGCTATTATATTTTACTGCCTTACTACAGCAGACTGAGAAACCATTCAAACTTACTATTGATATAACTAAAGCCTTTTTAAAATCTGCTGTCTGCCCTAGACTTAATAATACTTATTATGCCTGTGGGAGAAAGAATTAAAATATGTACCTGTTTACATGAGTGCTTAGATGTTGACAGTTTGACTGCAGGCATAACGTGTAGCTACAAATAGAGGGCCTTGGGTTTTCCTTCTCTGAGTGGGAAACTAGCAGATCTGGGCTAGAAGGGAATCACAGAAAGAGGACTATGGCTTTGAAATGTTATGCAATGACAGCTCAGGCCTGCAAATCCCTTTTTGTGGCAACTTCACAGGATATTATGAATGTAGGAAGGGTAACAGTCTCCCTGTTTCAATCTCTACTCCTCTTTCCTGTCATCCCCTGAAAAAAAAAAATAATTCAGAGTAAGTCAGTACAGGTTTTGGAGACCTTATGCTGATTGAACTTTTGCTGTAATACCTTTTTAAGAAAGATATTCAGTTGGAGATGTTTGGCCTATTGAATCTAATAGTCAGATAGAAGCTCAGTGTTGACAAAGAGGTTGGTGGCATTAGTGCCTGCACTTTGGGTACAAGGTGGTTGACTGGGAAATGCGTTGATCCTCTAGCATATATTTGGCAGCTTTAGGACACAAATTTGTAATATACTTTTCCTCGTGTCTGGTTGGAATCTCCAAAGCTGCAGACTGTGGTCAAGACAGTTTGTTACTTCATCTGCTACTGTCAAGGAGAATTTGACTCCATTGGCATTGTATCTCTTCTAGCAATCCTTAGCCTCTTCACTGAAGCAGCCCAGCTCCCTCAGTTGGTTCTTAGGAATCATGTTCTCTAAGGCCACAGCCATCTCAATGATCCTTCCCTGGCTGTTCTCAAATTCTCCATATCTACCTGGAAATGGGCACAGATTCCTGATGCTGTGCCAACACCATGTAGAGGGGGGTAGCCACTCCCATTGTTTTGCTGGCCATGCTTCCGATACAGTCAAATGTTCAGTTTGCCTTGGTCATTATGAGTGAGCATTTGTAGCCCCTGTTCAGGGTGGTGTCTGCTATATCTCACAGATGCTTTTCTACTGAGCTGAAACTTATCCATCTGCTTCCCAGCATGGGCTTACTCTGCCCCAGGTGCAAAACTTTGCACTATTCTGGAAGCTCATTGTTATTGCCCAGGTGTTATTAAACAATACAGATCTCGGTATCAATCACTGGCAAGCACTTCTCACTTTTGACTGCCAGCCATTGAGCAGTTGCTGCCCAGCAGTATTCTTTGAGCCCAGCAGTCCAGCCTATTTTCAGCCTACCTAGGAATCTGTTCTTCCAGCTCATACTTGTTCAGCTTCCAAAAACTTTACTGAACTCTAGAGAGATTATTTTCACCACTCTCTACAGGTAGTTAGTCTGTAGGTTGGCTAAGTGTGGCTTAAGCTTAATAATTCAATGCTGATTTTCCTGTTTACCTTCCCTGGGGAAGTGTGTGTTTGGAAATGTATTCAAAGAAGAGGTGCTCCATGATTTCCAGGAATTCAGATGAGATTGCTCTTTGGATTCTACTCCTTACATTTTAAAGGATCGGCATAGCACACTTTTAAAACAGATGTTTTATCAGTGGCCTGATCACAATAAATTTTCAGAAATTATAATAACAGTGTTGTTATCAGATTGGCTGGCTCAGCTGCCTCAGGGCTTCAGGTCCTGTTTGATTCTCTGAGCTTGAAAAAATCCTGCTTCTCTAAGTAGTCATAGGCTGTTATGGAGATATCAGATCTTCAGCAGCTCTTGCATTGTCCATTGCTACATTCTAAAGGATTTATGACGCAAAACCCAAAAAACTGCCTGTGATTCTAAAATGTGGTCAATTTAGATTAGATATAATGAAGCCGTTTTTTACAATGATGGTGGTAAAACATGGAAATACATTGCTCAGAGGTGATGGATTCCCCATGCCCTTTCATGCAAAGTCATACTGTGATTCTGTGAAGCCCATATAAGAGATGTAAGAAACTGGCAAGTGACTCTTGAGATTTTCTTCCCTTTTTTTTTTCTTTTACTAATCTATTTAGAAAACAGTTTCAAAGTTGACAAGCAGGTTACATTCTCTGTGGGCTAGTTTGTTTAAAGTTCTTTTGCTTTCCCTGTGTTGTTTACTAGGTTCCTTTTTTCAGTCAAGAGTTAGCAGTCTGTTAGTTGAGATTCTACTTTCTGGTTTTTAATGTATGCACACACAAGCATGCAGAGTAAAGTGGGGCTCACACAGACCAAGAATTAATAAGGATCAACAACTGATAATTCCTTTAAGTGTATTGTCATGGCTCTTATGTAGAATGCACTGAATTATTGTCTTGTACTTCCTGAATCCTCATTTTGTCACCCTCTCAAACCATCATAATTCATAGCCATAATCTCTAAAAGCTTCCCTCTTATACTAATAAGATACAGTCTCTGTCTTTTAGAATTTTCAGATTAGAAATGCACACACTTTACTTTTGTGTCATTGTCATCATCCAGGTTCTACAACTTCCATGATGAAATTAATCTTGTCCTGTCTGATCTTTGCTTGAACCTGTATGTTCACCTCCTGAAGCTCAGTGTAGCTGAAACAGAGCCCTTAGCCTTCCAGGCCATTCTCATAGCTTCTTCTTGTATACCTTGATTATGCCAACAACACTTCTAGCTTTGGCAATGCAGGTTTGATCCACCTCTGTCAGTGATAATTGCTACTCTAAAGAGATTTTCCTTAGCTCTCGATTTGACCTCTGTCACTTCTTTCCTTGACTTCATCAGCTAGCTCCACCTAACCTGTCACATTAAATGTAGGATGTTTGTCTTTTGTTTTCAAGGCTCTTTATTCTCTCCTACATATCTTCTCTCCTGCATTATTAAAACATTCATTTATTTCTGCCGTCGGTTGCTAATCTCCATAAACCATTTAAGTCTTTAACACTTTTTTTAATGCTATCATTCTATGATTTCATGAACAGGTGCAGAACTGCCTGCAAACTCTCCCCCAAAGCCTTTCTAAAAAGTGTATTTCTCATGCCTGCAAAAGTTACCTACCACATAAGCAGCTGGGTTATGCCAAGACCACGGCCATTCCACTGTTTTCTTGTGGTTTATCCTTTTGCCATCTGCTGTCTCTTCTTCAAGCTGTGATAGTGAACTAATGTTTCCTTCTTCATCTTTGTTCATACAGTGTTTAAGAGAATGGCCTCGGTTGCAGATGCACCATGGTAACTGTAGCTGTAAGGGACAGTATTTATGACTATAGCTTTCTTTTCCATCCATAAGCTGCAACTTTGTGTGTTTGCAAACCTCCTAGAGGACACAGGCTGCAGAAGAGAGGTTCACCTGACTGTTTTTTCTCTCTTCCAGCAGTATTCCAGCAGTAAATTCATGGCTGTAGCAGAGAAGCATCATGTGCACAACTTGGGCTCCCTGGTCCCATTAGGAGCTTTGCTACAGCACTGTCTTCAAACAGGTCAGATTGCTGGAAAAACTGAGAGATTACTTTTCCAATGATTCCCACTGAAAGAAAAACAATTCACTTGTACCTATTGCATTTTGGGCTTTGTCTTTTATTTGCAAGGCAGCACTTGAGCATCTCTGTTTCTGTAAATGAGCCTAAATGAGAAACAGCTAATGATTTTGGTTGTGGTATCAGTCAGCATTATCCCATTTTGCAGTCCATATGAGAAAGTGCAAGTGTGTGGCAGATGTGCTACTTAGTGAAGCACTACAAGATGGAGCCCTTCCAGAAAGCATATTCCTTAGTTGTCTTCTCATGCTCTTCTGAAAGCTCAGAATGTTAGATATGTCAGATACCTTGATTTCATGGCTATGCATAGTGGGAGCTCAGAGCCATTCAGTAGAGCCTTTTTGGAAGCACAGAAAATTTGAGGCAGTTCTCATTTCCTCCATATGCAGTTCTTTAAAGGGGGGGACTTATGAAAACATGATGGATTTTCACCAAGCCTGTGATAATGTGAGTTTTGTACTAGATAGGTGTTACTTTTTTGTCGAGATAGATAGCTGGTAGAAGAAGCCGACACTTACTTGATATGCTTTAATATTTCCCCATTTCTCTTGTGTATGCTGCTTGCTATTTTAGATTCTGAATCCTCTGAAGCACTGATAGAATCTCTGGAAATTATCCCCTGGACAATGGGTGCAATTGTAATTCAAATGAAATAATGGAAATAATAAGAAGACTTGATATATTCTGACTCTATGTAATGCAGCAGACAATAGCTTGATATGTTTGTTACATTTGGATCTTTGTGCAAATTAAAGATTTAATTTTTTCTGTAGTGGGCTGCATTTTGCTTTAGCTGTACTTGGAATTTCACATGTATCAAAGCTTAATGTGAACAAATTACAATGTTTCCAATGCAGTGCAATTTGCGATTCTCTTTATTTTTTTCTCCCATGGTCTTTTCCTTTGTTCCTCTAAATGAGGTTGGTTTTTTCTTTCTCTCTCACTGATTACTTTTGGATCCAAGGATGAAAATTCTTTCCTTCTTTCTTTTCCTGTTTAAATGAAAGTACCTGAACTTACCTGGGTCTTTTGTACGCAGTCTGTATCCTTCAGTGGACATTATTCAGCTATTGAAATGAAAATAAAATTCAAAACAGAATTCTGTTTTGGCTGGAATGCAAAATGTCATTATTACATTCTAGTTTTCATACTTAATAACTTGTGATTTTTAGGGGCTGTGACAAGCTGCATATTAGCTGCAAGAAATTTATACTGCTATTATCATAACTTTCCTCTGCTTTAAGCTATTACTTTATTCTTCAGATTTGTTCTTGCACCATATGTGCTTCTGGAACTGCTTTTCTTTGTCCTTCTCTCTATCACAGTGACAAAAAGCTCCCAAAATCTTGACATTCTTGACTTTACCATTAGCTAGTTCTTGGAAAAGAGGTGGAAATGTCTTACTGTCCTTAACCCCACCAAAATCACAACTGTTTCAAGTCTTGTGTTTTAACTGAGCTATGTCATTCAAGACAGATGGAGGGCAAGAAGAGATCCTACAAGCGAAAAACAACCATGATGAAAAATATTACTACTGTCTGCATACAGATTAGGTTTTGTTTTCTTGAGGTAAATCACAGCCCAGGAGCGCATATATATTAACTGTAGAGCATGGGTGTATTTTTCAGAACAGGATGGGAAATAGGAACCTTTTCTGTGCCATCATATGACCTCTGGGGTACCAGCTGGGCTCAGCAATCCCTGTGTGTTCTGCCACTGCACATCCTTTCTTGTTAAGTCCCATAAGTTTTCCGCCTGTTCATTTCTTTGATAGATTCCTTGAGCCAGCTCTTTGGATTCCTCCAGCTGCCCAATAGCATGCTTGCCATGGCAGATGCTCCAGCCTCATTCTTTAACACATACTCCACATGCTTCCATCTTCTGCTTTGGAGATAAAAGATGTCAAATATCCTACTAAGCTTCAACCTTTATTGACAGTTAATTCAGTTTGATTGAATGCCTAAGATGAATGTTTGCAGTCTAGTCTGTAGATAATGCCCAGATTAGGAACAGCTATGAGTTTAACCGTCTGTTTTGACTTCATGACATTATTTCCTCTGGTCATTTTCAGTGACTTTCACCATACATTCACAGGGATAACTGATCTTTTGTATTGCTTTGTCTCCTACTTTCTGAGAGGCAGTAGGATCCCTCAGTTTCTGGTGTTGATTCCATGGTGTTACATGAAGGGAGTAACATGAACTACGTGAGGGAAGGGCTGGTGGTGGTAGATTTGAATTTTTATTGCAGATTTTAATTTTTTAAAAAATTTCCTGATTTATTTTTGAGATGTTAAGAGGCAGGTGTGGTACTAACCTGGGGCACTGAGTGTGATAAATAAGCTTCTGGAATGTGTTTCTGCTGCATTAAGTCGGCTGCCTTCGTGGTGGTCTGCCTGTCAGTATGCTGTCACTTTGCCATTGCGTGTGGCTTCCCTGAGTGTTTCAAGCAGACAAATCAGAACTTACTGGCATGTTTTAGTCTTGGAGCTGTGTCTGCAGTGCCCTTCTATAATGGCTATTTCAGTGTCTGGCGAATGGTGCACGTTACTGCAAATGGGACTGACATTCCATACATGTGTGCTAGCAGCTGGAGCATGCCACAGCTTCACAGAGGTAAGGCAGCCTGGTGTGCACCCAGAGGGAAAGGAGTTTCAAATCCAAGTGCATCTTGAGGTCATTAACTTGTCCCTGGCAGCACTGTAGTTAGGGGGCTATTTAATTAACACTAATTGTTCATCGCTCGTTGTGTGGCTCGTAAAGGATTTGCTGAAAAGCACCTCCTAAGATACACACAGCTTTGAGGGGTGCACATAACATCTCATGAACTCAAGCTCAGTTTATGTGCAGTTTTCCATGTGTGATATCGGTGTTATTTTTATTTGCATAATATTTATGGAATGTTTGAGGTATTTTAAGTACATGGTATGGCAGAATAAAGAAGAGTCATGGGCAAAAGCCATGTCTAGCATGCATTGTGTGTTAGTGTTATGGGTTTATTTATTTATTAATTTCTAATGGCAAGAGAGTAGAATGTCCATTGCAGAAAGAGTGAGCAGATTTATCCATCTCTTATCTCTTTCTTCACCCTCCCTTCTCCTTTGTTCAGGTGCTCCTTTCAGCTCATTTCTGTATGTGTGGTTTTATTCCCTGTCAGAGACTGCATTTTTTCCCTTCTTACAGCTTGTTGGCTACAAAGAGGAGGAACTGACAGGTTTGAAATAAAAGTAATGATAGGTAATGGTTCATATAACTCTGCCAGTGCAATCAGAGAAAAGCACTCAAAGCACTTTCATATGATAGTGCCAGCACAAAATAAAGGTAGCAGATTCAGATGAGAAGGAATTAATGGTCTAAAGGAATAATTTGGCCATTTTATTACAAGAAATAATGATATTTTGGGATTAGAAATGTGGGGTTTAATATTTATTGAGATTTTAATCCCGCCTGTCTGCTTTTTACAGCATTTCTGCTGTTCTTCTATTTAGTTTCCTGTTCTGTAAATTCTAACTTTGGACTTGAACCCTGCTCTAGTTCTGTGGACCTGTGAATATGCCTGATGGCACAAACAAGATTGACTTTTTTTAAAATTAGATATTTTTACCTTTTTAGTGTGTGGAAAAATAACAAACAAAAGGCCATAGTTATAACAAAATAAAGATTTTATATATATCCATGCCATCTTTTTTCAGTGAAAATGGGCAATGACTGCCTGTACTTGTCTGCATAAGTTTCATTGATCTGAAATGTCAGTGATCACATGCAGTAACATCCTTTAAGTGTAGCAGTGCCTATTTGTCAGTGTTCCACAAATGTTTCTTTTTAACTTAGCCTTTTGTCTTCCCATTTGTATTGTATCTATTTTTAAGAGGACCACTTTGTACCAGAACTGGCAATTCTACAATACTTCTACGTTGCTGCAAGCCACAATTGACCACTTCCTGGTGCTATCATGGTCTGTCTTTTTAGGACAAGACAGTGCTTGTAACCAAAGTTTTATTCCTATGTGAATTATTTTTGTGCTGTTGTGATCCATGATGTTTATAATTAGAGAAACTGGGTATAAATTTTCTGGGTTTTATGAAAAAATTAAACTTAAAAACTTTTAAATGAAATTTGTATTAAGAAAAGGGACCTTTGCTTTAGGACAGAATTGGGAAACTCACTCTGGAACAACTGATAATATGGTCATTAGGACTGTGTTTAGAGTCCTTGGTTTGCCTAGTTTAGATGAGGGCCCTGCATTTTTGGTGTCATATACAAACACACTCCTAAGTTGTTTCTTCATCACGATATTGAATATTAATCAGGTATGGTAGTGTTTTTCATTTCATCTTGGCTTGTTTTTGTTTGTGGTTTCTAACTTCAAAAGGTCGTAGTTATATCCTAGTGCACTTGATCTTCAAAGAACTTTACTGACTTTAGATTTAATACTATGTGATGCCAAACATGTCCTGTTAGGTGTCGAATGCTTCTGCTTATACTTGCACTTTCACACTGGTTGGTTCTGTTACCTAATTAAATAATTTCCTGACTGAATCCCTTGATTGTAAAAAATGGTTCACATGCATTATACCTTGTAGTTTCTAATAAATGCCTTTTACCAAATCCTTTTAACATTTTTTAATTAGCTAATATATTGATGTCTTGATTTTGGCTGGGATAAAATTAATTTCTTCTTGCAATGCTGTGTTTTGGATTCATTATGAGAATAATGTTCATGACAAGCTGATGTTTTGGTTGTTGCTGAGTAGTGCTTATCCTAAGACAGGGATTTTTCAGTTTCCCATGCTGTGCTGATGAGGAAGTGGCAGGGTAGCATGGCCAGGACATCTGACCCAAACTGGCCAAAGGGTTATTCCATACTGTTAAATGTCATGCCCATAGTCCAGAAGGAGTTGGATGATGGGGTCCAATTGCTGGTGGGGATGAGCTGGGCATTGGTCAGCAGGTGGTGAGCAATTGTGTTGTGCATCACTTGTGGGTTTTTCTCCCCCCTCAGTTTTTAGGTTTTTTGGGGGTATGGATTATTCTGGTTTGGGTTGGTTTCTTTTTTTCTTTTTTTTTTTTTCCTTAGTTTGTTTTGGGGTTCTTTGTTTTGTTTTTGGTTTGGGGTTTTTGTTTGTTTGTTTTAGATTATTATAATTATTAATAATAGAATAGTTTGGGTTTGAAGTGACCTGTAAAGATCACCTAGTCCAATGCCCCTGCAATGCCCAGGGACGTTTTCAATAATGTCAGGTTGCTCAGAGCTCTGTCCAACCTAACCTTGGATGTTTTGAGGGATGGGGCATCCATGTCAGCAAACTGTTCCAGTGTTTTAGCACCCTCATTGTAAAAAAAATTCCTCATATCTGATTTAAATTGACCCATTTTAGAATCATAAAGTTGTTAAAATTGGAAAACATCTCTAAGATCATCAAGTTCAGCTCTTAACCTAACAAATACTGGCATCTTGATTATTAACAAGGTCCCCAGTACCACATCTATGCATTTTCTGAGCACTTCCAGGGATGGTGTTTCCACCACTTCCCTGGGCAGCCTATTTCAATGCCTGACCAGCCTTCACAGAAGAAATTTTTCCCAATCTAGACCTACCCTGGTGCAACTTGAGGTCATCTCCTCTTGCCCTGTCTCTTGTCACGTGGGAGAAGAGCCCGATTTGCTACAACCTCCTTTCACGTAGTTGTAGAGAGCACTAAGGTCCCTCCTTAAGCCTTCTTTTCTCCAGGCTAAACACCCCCAGATGCTTCAGCTGCTCCTCATGTGATTTAGCCTCCTGACCAGCTTCCTTGCCTTTCTTTGGACATGCTCCAGCACCATTACCCCTCCTCCCAGGGCGGGTGAGGCCTGGAGTGAGCAAGTGACTGCTTGTTACTTAGTTCCTGGGTGCAGCTAAACCACACCATTCTCACAGCCTCTTTCCTTCTTTCTCTGGTTTATTTCCCCCCACCAAAATAATGCTTTTTCTTATGATTGTTCATCTTAGCACATATTCCCAGACCAATTATTTTACATTTTTCTACACTCAACTGCATTTGCCATCTGCTGGCCTTATTAACAAAATGGTCCAAATCCTTTGAAATCTGATTGTATTGCTCTTCATTATTCAATTTAACTCTAATTTTATTATCATTTACAAATCTGGAGATCTTACTGTGATTACTATTATGTAAACTAGTGACATGATGATTTGACTAATATTAAGAAGTATGTAACAATTCCCTTTTAAGTTTTGAAGGTAAACTTTGCCTTCAAATAGATTCCATTTTGTCACTATGTATCTGATCTTCAAGGAGCTGCACAGTTGTGATCCTGCAAGGCACTAGCATTATTAAGAATGCTGAACATCTTCCACTTACATTGATGCTCTCTAGATTACACGAGGCTTATAAATTGATTCAGTTTCACAGCGCTTTGTAAGGTTAGTAGATATTTCCCTTCTGGGGACACTGAGGCAGAGAGGATGTGGTAGAAAGTAATAGAAAAACAAAGATCTCATGTCTGGAACTTGATTTATCAGTCAAAATCATCTGTCATAGCATAAACCATAAAATTTTGTAACAGTGCTTTCCCTCTAACTTGTCAATATTCATAGAAAAGACACATGCCAACTATCTGTTTAAGGAATATAAATGTCAAGTAGGTTAACTTTCATATTGATGGATGTGTAATTTTATCTGTGGTTCATTATTGATTTGAGAATTAATTTTGTGATGGACCTAACTGCAGCTGGCAGTTTTGCAAGTTAAATTAACTGAAGATACCTCACAAGTTGGACTCATAGTCATTAGAATATCCTTAGTTGGAAGGGACCCACAAAGATCAATGCTGGGTATATTGCAATTTTTTGTGTAATGACACTATCAAGTTGAACAAAAGAAAAGGTAGCTGTTCTTACCAGTTGTTTGTTTCAAGAGGATGGCTTTTGCAGACTGGGAATGGGGTATCCAAACAAGTCCCGTTTTTCTCACGTAAGCAGGAAGCAGAAGTGCGCAGTGGAAGTGCCGGGCATCCCCGGCAGCGCAGCCTCTCGGCCACGGCGGGCTCCTTGTGATTACCTATGTGTGTGTGAAGTGGGTTCTGGCTTCTGCATTGATTGACAGCCAAAGGAGGTATTTCCAGCTCCAAATTCATAGTTCCACTGCATACTGAAATAAAAGGGAATACTTGTGTATGGGAGAACTAGAGATCATGTCTCATGATCTGAATGTACAATTCCCCTTAAAACTAGTGTGGTATTTGATACCCCTCCACATTTGTTTTCCTCTATAGAAGAGCAATTTATAGTTTCTGGGGTGACCTGTGGGCACATAACTGCGGATTTCTGGAACCAAGAAAGAAAACACAGCCTAGATTGAGCTTTACAGGTGACTTTCTGTTAACTTTAAGAGCTAAAATGGCCTAATTAAAGAAATACTTAACTTTATTTGAAACTTGAGCATATTCAAATATGCCAATTAAAAAAAAAAAAAGAAAGTTTGCAGGGTGAAGCACTCACCAATTCTTCTCCTCATCATTTTCTAAAATTCAATAATGATATACATCAGCAAATAAGAAATGAAAAAGGGACCATGATGAAGAGAATTTACATTGTGTTTTCCTCACTCCTGGATATAAGTCATCAGGAAGACAAATGGCCCTTATTAGATTGAAATTTAATTTAAGATTCTTCTGAATGAGCATTTTTGTCATGTTTTATCTATTGATATATAGTAGATTGAAGAACTCTTGAACTGATTTTTGTTTTTTAAAGCAATTTTGCATATAGTTAGTCATTACTGGGCATTAAGTCATTTTTCATTGTTTTGGGTTGTGTTCTTTTTTCTAAATCTTGCCTGCTGCATAGAATAAAAATAAAGGAAAGAAGACATTAAACATGCGTAGGAGTTTATTTTCAGAACCATTTCCCCATAAATAATAATGTTCCTGTTAAACAGTGTTTGTTAAGAATGCCAGCTCTGATGTATTGTAGGTTTTGTTGTAATCTTAAATTTCATTTAACTGCTTGAGTACAAACCCCTACTCAACCAAATGAGCTTATTACAGTCATTAGGAAAAAAAAGAGTTAAAGGAAATGAAATGTGCTGTAGCAGTAATGTGATGGGCAGTTTCAGGTGCTGTAGTGGCCGTACAAAATGAGGTGAGCTGAGGACACTATATGCTTTAATATCAGGTGGGCTAAAGAAGTAAGACTTAGTTTGCAAGATGCTCAGCATCTGCCTCTGTGTGATGCAGAGGTGATGTTTTTATTGTTTCCCAGTGGGAACTGAAAGCAGTGACTGTTTCACAGGAATAATTCCCTCCCCTTTTGAAATGCACACATTTCCTTGTCTCTCAACCATAACCCTTTAAAATGTAATTATGTGCTGTATGTATATGAACCCCTGGCTCTAGGCAAGTTGAAGCCAGCATTTTAGGAAGTGAGCAAGGCATTATAAACTGCTGACCTTTGCTGCCCATAGCTATTGTAGCTGAGGTCATCAAGCCAGTCAAGCAGCAAGTGCACATCCCAATTGAGGCTAACAGTCAAACACACTCAGCAGACAGATGAAGGTGCTGATAAGAGACACCACTGAAGAAAATAATCACCCTCCGGAAGGCACTGCCACAATTTCATTAAGAAAGTAAGCACTGTTCTTCATTGTTTTTTACTTCCTTCAAGCATTGCTTTTACAAAGAATTCATCAATTTCATTATCTCTCTAACAACACTGCTGAGATTATTTGGATACATTCAATGGATATTGTACCTGTAGTTTTATTTTAGCAAAGGTCAAAGAATGACATGGATATAGCATGATTCTCTCTGATCTTAAAGGAAAGGAACTTATTTAATAAAGAAATATGTGTGTCTGGATGACACGCTCCTTCCTCTCAGAAAAGTAATCAAGTAGGATTTGCCTGTATAGGTATAGGACTATGAGGAAAAAGACCCACATCTTTCTCCCAAGTCAACAAATTTCTTCCTCCTAGTTTGCAGTAAATGTTTCTTTCTTAATTTCTTCTTTTTTTCTTAATTTCTTTCTTTTTTATTTCTTCATTTCTTAATTGCTTCTTTCCCACCCTCATTCTTTGGGTGTTTTTCTTCCCCACAGGCACTACAGTGTTCAGTTCTGTTGCATGTAATGCAGAGCTCTGTCTTCATGGCATGACTTTCAGAAAATTTCTTCCTGTAGGAACTCAGTTTTTTGTCAGGACTCCTTGAACTGTGTGTGGTTACCACATGTGCCCTCACAAGGAGGGGTTGATGTCCAGATGTAGTATTGTCTGATCTTAGGAGTATTTTTGGTGAGGACTGATGCAAGTCGGTCATTAGTGGTGTTCCTCAGGGGTCTGTGCAGGGGCCAGTTCTGGTCAATATTTTTATTGATGGCATGGATGAGGGGATTGAGTCTTTCATTAGTAAATTTGCAGATGACACTAAGCTGGGAGCGTGTGTCGATCTGTTGGAAGGTAGGAGGGCTCTGCAGAGAGAGCTGGAACAGTTGGAAGGATGGGCAGAGTCCAATAGCATGGAGTTTAGTAAGTCCAAGTGCCAAGTCCTGCATTTTGGCCACAATAACCCCCTGCAGCGTTATAGGCTGGGGACGGTGTGGCTGGACAGTGCCCGGGCAGAAAGGGACCTGGGGGTACTGGCTGACAGCCAGCTGAACATGAGCCAGCAGTGTGCCCTGGTGGCCAAGAAGGCCAAGGGCATCCTGGTCTGTGTCAGGGATAGTGTGGCCAGCAGGAGCAGGGAGGTCATTCTCCCCCTGTACTTGGCGCTGCTGAGGCCACACCTTGAGTGCTGTGTCCAGTTCTGGGCCCCTCAGTTCGGGAAGGACGTTGAGACGCTGGAGCACGTCCAGAGGAGGCAACGAGGCTGGTGAGGGGCTTGGAACACAAGCCCTGTGAGGAACAACTGAGGGAGCTGGGAGTGTTTAGTCTGGAGAAAAGGAGACTCAGAGGTGACCTTATCACTCTCTACAACTTCCTGAAAGGTGGCTGTAGTCAGGTGGAGGTTGATCTCTTTCTCCAGGCAGCAGCTGACAGAACGAGAGGACACAGTCTTAAGCTGTGCCAAGGGAAATATAGGTTGGATATTAGGAAAAAGGTTTTTATGGAAAAAGTGATAAAGTACTGGAATTGTCTGCCTGGGGAGGTGGTGGAGTCACCATCCCAGGGTGTGTTTAAAAAAAGGCTGGATGTGGCACTCGGTGTCATGGTTTACTTGAGGTGCTAGGGCATGGGTTGGACTCGATGATCTTGAAGGTCTCTTCCAACAATGTGATTCTGTGAAAGTTTCATAATAGAGTTGAAGAGAAGAGGTTTCAGTTATGGTGGGAATGAATGTTTCAATTTGTCTACCTGTTTCATTTGCATGGCCTGAAATAGAGCTAATGATCAAAGTCACTATTGGGGAAACATGGAGAAAGACGTCTCTTAACAATGTAGTGATGTTTCCTCAGGTGCAGGGAAGGGCAGAATTCTGAGTAGTCAGTTTTACGTCTTTATTAATCTGACTGTTTTAATCTCACTTCAGAAGCAACAGGTTGGTTGTGTTGCTGCTCTGTGCTTCACTTGCTCAAGGAAACCTGAGTATCAAGATGGAGAAGACGAGGAAAAATTCTATAGTGTCTTCCCACTCTGCTCTTCCAGGATTGAAAAAATAGCAAAGACTGAGGTGAAGGTTTCTCTACTAAGTTGCTATGGTGTCCGAGTGTAATAGTAGTCATCATTTCATGGGTTAAAAAAGAGGCAAGATCTTCAGGAATCACAGTCAGTGGGTCAGAGGAGATAAACATTGGAGTCTCCTAGAGTGCAGTCACTAAGTTTGTTTCAGAAGTTGAATGTGGTATGCTAAGGGTGAGGAATTCCAGCAGGACCTCAGGAAGTGCAGGAGTGGAGGGAGGGGCAGTGGGGGGAGGAAGGCAGCAGATCAAGCTTCAGAACAGATTAAAGTGATCTAATGGATCTAAGTAAAAGTCACCCAAACCATTCCCACACAAAGCCAGCTCAGAACAACCAATTGCAACACAAGAGGAATATCTCTGAGTCAGTGGAGAGATTTGCTGAAATTGCTGGCTGAATGAACCAAAAGAACCAGGAAAATGGGGTCATTATAATAAGACAGAGGGCAGGATCTTGGCACTATATGAAGCCCTGATATTTTACACAGCAGGCAGTGAACTTGTACAAGCTCCTTTCAGCATGTTCCAGAAGCAGACAATTTCAGCAGATTTGCAAGAGATTAGATTAAATAACATACAAGAGGTCTATAAATGGATACCAAAGGGTTAGATGTGAATGTGTCCTTTAGCCCTTCTTATGCAACCCTTTCTGATGTTGAAAGAATATTAGAGGAATGAGCTGCAGGCAGTGTTACTCCTTCTTGTGTTTTCTAAATGGCATTCCCTACAGTCACTCTCGGGGACAGGATCATGGGTTAAATGGACAGCGGAAAAGATGCTCCACTGAGAGATGAAAAGGATGAGTAACAGGAGGGTGGGAAGCACAAATGTCACGATGGGCACAGTGGTAGGGAAGGAGAGTACTGTTCTGCGAGTTTGGAGGATGGAAGCAGTGAAAGAAGAGGTAGGCCAAAGACTTGAATGTGTGCAGTGGAAAATATGCTGTTAGCAAATTTACCATCCTTAATAGAACCGTGCACACTGAACAGTGTTGACTGTCCCTCTGAACACATAGAAGGGGTCCAATAAGGTCCAAAATGAGAGAAAGAATAAAGATACAATATAATAAATCTCTGAGCTAATATACAGTTTGAATTTGTCATGATAATACTTTAGTTTCTCTAGAAATGAAAAAAAGTAATTTTTAAAGTAGCATTGCTACTGCTAAGATATCAGGACTTGTAAATTATCCAGTTAGTTACTATAGCTTAAAATGTACTTTTTATAAGTGTAAGTGACAGTTGCTGTGCCATCTGACTGACGCAAAGGTGAAGAAATAGATTAGAGGCTTAAGCTTCCATATAAATAATATAAAAAGCTACCATGACTGAATATTTTTGAGAAGCCTAAATAGTACTAAGTGAAGAAAAACCAAAACCAAAATGGTAGTTTAATAAGCTTGATAGAGCTGACTTTTCTGTATCTGGTCAGCTTGAGGTGTGAGGGAAACACTGCAGTATTCAGAAAACATGAAGCAGAAGATCAGATTGTTCAGAAACAGGATGTAATACATAATACATATATATATATAATATATATATATATCTACACACATAATGTCTCTTATCTGGGCCCCAAGCAGGCCTAGCGAACCTCCAAATAGAATTTGCCTGTGCTAAAGCATACCTGCAGTGTTACAACTCCCAAGGTCAGTGATGTTTAGTACCACAGCATTTGGAGAGACTCACAAGTACCTGTCAATAATAGGATTGTCAGTCCCCTGCATTCACAGGCACAACATTGACTGGCTTGGTGCTTAAGCTGTGCTAACAATATAAAATGAAACTTTCTCCATTTTTGAACTCCTGGCTTCTCCTAATTTAGCTAATGCTATTGGCTGTCAGATTGATGCTGTGATGTGCTTTTGATGCGTATAGGAGCCCCCTCTGGACTGTGTAACTAGGTGATAGGACGCACATTCACGTGTCCTTGTCATGTGCAGCTTGCAGCTTCACTTAGGTTCTGAGGTTGTAATTTTCTTTTCCTGCTTCTGTTTACTAACTTTATTTTCCCAGTCCCCCCTGAGTTTAACTGGTTTTCTTTGATTTTGTATGTTGCACTATTGTAACTTGTCTAGGCAACTGTGGGCCATTGCTTCTCTTGGAGGCCAGAGAGAGAAGCAGGAATACCAGAGTGTTCCATATTTTCTGTGAGACAAAGCTATTCTCAGTTCTTGTGGAAATGGTGTGAGCAGTTTCCCAGTCAACACCACCTTATCTGGACAGGCAGAAAGGAGAACATCCTTAATAATTTTATCAGTTCTACCTTGCCCTGTTAACAGCTCTGACTGATTTCTCTGCTTCCAGAGGAAATGGAACTGTCAGAAGGAGAGGCTGTATAAACATCAAAATGTGTACAAAACACAGTGTTTTCCTCTAGGGCTTTAAATTCAAAAGAGCCTGCAGTAGATTTGTCCTTCTCTTCTGAGTCATACCAGAGCTCTACAGAGTCAGCATAATATTTTCTTTATGTTTCAGTCTGAATTCTCTGCTTACCATCAGCATTGAGGACAAAATTTGTTCTGAGATTTTGGACCAGATCCCCAGTGTATGTTGGAGAATTTTGAGGTTTGCCCTCATAGTTTTGAGGCCACCTGGAGCAGGGTCTATGAGATTTACAACATGATTGAGCTTTGGATGTGTCTCCAGTATCAAATGTAGTATGCCGTGACATGCCAGAGCCATGTCATGCCATACCTTGATAGCAGAAGTATTTTATTTTATTCTTCTCCAGTGGATTTAGAACTCCTGTGTGCTGTAGCAGCTAGTGACTGCCAATCAAAGTAATTGTTATTATTCTAGCCACTGGTGTTGTTGAGTCAAAATTTAGTTGAATTTAAGTGATGCAGTGGCTAAAGTCCTGAAACTCTGTCCTTCACTTCTCCCAATATTTCTGTACAAGGAGTTTTTCTGGGCTTGTACTCAGTAGGAGATTAAAAAAATGAACTGCTGAGATATTCTATAAATAAAACTACAGTCTAAGGCTGTGCATGAAGAAGAGACTGTTTTGCTACCTGTGTCTTGTATATGGATTTTAATCACTGCAGAAGTATATGACATGCTAGTAAATATAAGTGGGTTCTATTTAAAAATATATTAGCTAAAAATGTTGTTGTTATGCTGTAAAAGAATATTTTTAGTTGTATTTTGAGGAAGCCATGAGGAATTAAATGTTCTTATCTCCCCTTTACCTAGATTCCTAAACATGGAATGGAGAAGATGGCATGCATTTCTCCTGTACAGCATGGGATCCATCCTCTCCTTTTAAAACATTGGAGGGAAAAGGGAAAAGCTCCTACAAGGACAGACAATTAAACCTGCTAAAAGTAGAAGGTTGTGTGCAAGGAATCTTTTTATTTCTTGGCTTTTTTAAACTCCTAATGGTAGATTCTGTGGGTGTACAACTACTGACAGCCACATATAAACACTGCTGCAGAATTTCACTATCCCTGCTGCAAATTTTAGGCCTGTGCTATAATTTCAGGGCTTCTGTTTTTGTATATCCAATTATAGATCTTATTTTGGTGTTGAAGTTTCAGCAGGTGGCTATAGTAAGCACGGATCTAGCTAATTTTTATATATGGAATCATAAAACCAAGTGACAGAGACAAAGCTTGGTTGTAAACACTGTGATTTAGTCTGTTTTCCTATTAAAAAGAAAAGGCATAGAAACCCTTAAAGATTTGGAACCCTCTGAACAAAGGTTAAAATTATATGCAAACAATCTGTGCTCCACACATAGACAAACGTGGCAGGTATGTAAGAAATGATAAACAAGTTAATTGTGTTGCAACTGTACATAATCTCATGAACTGTTCTCCACTGAAGTCGTAATTAACTGACTGCATGCACAGAGCTGCCCAGGAGTGTTTCCTAGCAGCACTTATCATTAAGGACTTGGCATTAGGTGAGAATGGTTTACACAAAGCCAGTTCGAAATTGTCATTTTCATCAAACAGTACGGTACTTTTGTCTGTTCTGATTAAGAACCACACTCATTTTCTAGCTTAAAATACAGTGACAAGTGTCAAAGCAATTTTTTCATTTAACAACATATTGAAGTATCAGTGTTACCCAGTACAAACAGGAAAATCATAATCCTAATGCAGCAAATGCAATTATATCTATTCTTTATGTCCCTAACCTGGGATTTTTGGACAGTAAATTTGAAAGCTATGTAAATTGAATAGCTGAATGATCTTTTTTCTGCCTCTAATACCACTCCTATTTGAAGAGAAAATTATCTCCAGTTTTGTGTTGCGTATTATTTCAGCTAACTAGTCAAGGGAAGTAAATGGTAAGAAATAATATTGAATTTTCCAATGCCACATGCTAATTCAGAGGCAGAACAAAGGCATTTAAACATTTTTGTAAGTAGTTCAAAGGTAATCTCTCTAGTGATCATGTAAAATTTCGACTTCAGCATGAGTATGCTCATGAAATGCCTTCAGATATCAGCCCACATTACAATCTGCTATTTTGTTTTGAATGAATGTGTCGTGACTAGAAGTTTAAGTGGTAACTACAGATAAGATTGAATTCAGTGCTTTAATGATATCCCTTTTCAAGTTAGCTGCTGGAAATATTTTCATTTAATTTGCTGAAGTCCATTGAGAATATAATTTTATTTTGCTTTACATAAAATTAACAAACTTGTGATGTTCAAAAGCCAGTGCCAAAATCTTAATTAAAATGGGCTTTTTTTTTAGTCTTAAGCATGTTGTCTGGAAAAGAAGCATCCTGTCTGAAATAATTTTATCTTTGATCTTTAAATACTGAGACAAATTCAGTTGGAATATTTTGCATGTGTTTCAATTGTGTAGAGTATTTGGGTTTCTTGCTACTCCTCTAATATATTGTAGCATTAACACCATTAATTTAGAAGAGTGCCCTTGCTGGGTTTTGTCCCAGAACATTGATTCCTATTTTCCCTGGTGGGATGGTACTGGATTTCATTTGTTCTTAAAAATTTTAGTAACTCTGGTATGGAATACGTATTTGTCTTACGACTACTAAGATCAGTTCAGCGTCAGTATTTTAACCTTTACGAAATGCACGTCTAGCTTCTGGTCTGTAGGAGTGCAAAAGTCTAAGTGGTATTGGCATGGTTTCACCATGCAGAAATGGTGTGTGTGGGAGGACAGGAACTGAAAGCTAGAATCCAAAGAGATCAAAAGGAGGATATACATATCTTTTTGTCAAATCTGAAATAGCATCTTTTTGATCCTGTAAAGGACAGGAGGAAAGCAGTGAACTGAGACTGGGGGAGCTGGCATAGCATTTCTTCTGATCCTTTCTCTGCCATCCTCTGGGACAGATGCAAGGTACAAATGGACTCAGGTTTGCCCTGCTCATTGTCAGAGCTGGCCACACATGAGCTTGGTTTGGTTTTAAATTAAAGTGTCCTCTCTCTTAAGCAGTCTTTATGGAAGTGTTTACATAGATCTATATGTTTTTTTTTGCAAACAGGTCCAAAAAATGGAACCTGCACTATTATTTTTTAACCATGAAGAGAGCTACCCATGTATGCTGGAACTGTGAAGGGGAGCTGAAGCTGAGACACAAATCTTGTAGTTTATGTTAATGTAGATTTTTAATCGGATTTTTGTGTATGGTTTTCAGATAAAATCCTTTCATTAAATCTGTTAAATCTAGATGCTGCATTGCTCCAGGTCCATATAGCAGTGGTATTTCCTAAATTTTATTTCATTTGATACTTCATACAGTACTCCTAAGTATTTTTGAAGTGAGGAATAAGGATCCACTAATTTGCAGTCATCACTAGGACAGCTTCTTTGGACTGCTGCCTCTAAATAATCTGAGTAGCAGTTGACATATGAACCTAGTTGGCAAGGATGCCAGTGTAGCTATTTCTTGACTGTGATGCTAAGTAAGACAGTGAAAGTATTTCCATACTGCCAGCTTTTCATTGTTATTTGCCCTAGAGTTGCATTCAAGTAGCTTTCAAAAAACATGGAAAATAAATTAATTAAGTTTGAAGATAACTGATTAGTTCATATGTAGATAGGATTTTATGATATATAATTGATGTATTTATTTGCTTTGAGTATTCCATATTAAATATAGGAGTTTTCTATTAGGAATAAAAAGAGACAGAAAACCCAAAACCCCAAAAGCAAGCCCACCTCTAAGAAACCTTACCTCAAGTCCCTAGATATTTTCCAAATTAAATTTCATCTCAAGATCACTTGCAGATAAAAATTTCACTCAAATCTATTGCAGCCAGAAGAGTTCTACAGACTGGACACAATTTTCTGAGTTATTCAAGAACATGTTCCAGATATGTTTTTATAACATAAAGATGTTTTGTGACTGAAGATGACCCTCCATACTTTCTTTTCTTTTTCTGCTTTGTTATACATTTCTTGAAGTTTTCAAGGCATTAGACACTGAATGCTGAATATTGCCTGGTGATAAACTGCAGAGACTTTGTTTGTGACCCTGCATGAGGAGGAGTCTGAATTTGGAGCAGCAAAGCCCAGATCTCCGGTGTAGAGCAGCACTTGCACTGTTTGCATGCCTGCATACATCTCTCTTTCTGATTGAAGTACTCAGTGTTAGATCTTTGAGGAAGTGTGTGGCCTATGGAGTAAAATTCCTCAGGGCAAAAGCTGACGTGGGTTAATCTGACAGTGGTTTTGTGATGAAATTGACCCTTCTTGGGGTATACCCTTGTGCTATATCATAAAAAGCTTAGATGTTCTTAAACTCATACCTGTTAGAGCTTTATTGAGCAAGTGGGTTGATTGGTCTTTATAATTTTGGATTGTAATTTGCTGAGTTGGCTACCTATTTTCTTGCTTTCAAAGAAAGCTTGGTGAGATGTCCCAGTTTATTAAAGTGATTACAGCCTTCAGTGTACTGTTTTTGTAGGGACCTGAGGTTGCAGGAGACCCCCATTCTGTACCTGTCTACCCGCTGGGAGAGAGAAGTCCTTCATCCAAGGAACTTGAGAAAACCAGCACTGTTCTTTGACTCTTCTCTGAAATTTTCAGAACTTCCATTGTATTACAACAGGGGCATATTCAAGCAAGTCTAAAAGCTTGAGTTTTCCTCTCTCCATACATAATGGGCTAAAAACAGGTCTGTCCCTTAGTCCTCATTTTTTTCCCCCAGACTTTTCTTCTAGATATGTAACAGTAAACTCTATAAAAGGAAGTTTCTTGATGAAGTTTCACCTGTGACAATCCTGAGAGTTGCAAGACCCCTTGAAACTGCATTTTGCCTGACTTAGAAAAGTAAGATGTGTGTGTGAAAACTGTATTAAGAGCCCATGTGGGGCAGAATGCAAAGGGGCAAGCATGAGGTCACACCATGAGAAATGAAAAGCAGGGAAGTGGCAATGTTGGTGTTGCCTGACTGACTGGAGATAATGGCTGCAGATACAAAACTTTATTGATGAGTGCAGAATTTACCTAGGTTTGACATGTGCATGTTACTGTTGAACGGGGACAAGAATATGTGTTATATTAGGCTGGAGAGGCTGTAGTTAAGATTTTTGGGAAAAACCTGTGAGGGAACGTATACACTTCTTAGAAATACATGTGCTGTCATCTCCTTTGAGATTCATGTCAAGATGGTTGCAACAAAGGTCAAAAATTGCATAACCCAGGCTATAACTGTGAGGGTTCCAGTATTGTATTTGTTAAACATGCTGTGCATGAGGAGACATTAAAAATAACTTTAGACAATCCAAAAATAGAAGATATTTCTAAAGGCCTTCTATTTTGTAAGAGTCAAGTAATTTTTGAGAGACTATAGCATATAATAAAACCAGTCTCTCCCCTTTGCACTGTCCTCTGTAAAGGCAGAAAAACTTCCTAAACTACATGCTGTGGAGTCAGTATTGAGATGAGTGTTGAGTGTTTTCCTCTTTGCTGCAGCCTGAGATGCTCTTACTCAGCACAGCATAGCAAGAGGTAGCTGCCAGTGCTGGGGCTGTGGAAACAATGAGAAAGCCTTGCATCACAGACTGGATGTGCCATGTGGGTGTGTTCTGTGGGCTCCCTGGTCCCTGAATCTCAAGAGCTGAACATCACATTGATAATATAGACTAAAGAAAAAAAGTATCTTTTCTAAAGATAGATTAAAATCAGTAGCTTTACACCATGGTGATTCTCTTCTATCTGGCAAACCCTTTTGTGCAGAAACAGTCTTTGATCAATGCAGGCCTTATATATAATGTATCTACTTCTATTTCTGGCTGTACTATCTTCCAGGAATATTTATTCAACAACTACTATGTACAATACTGACTTTGGCTTTAAAATTATGAACATTCCTGTTTGAAATTGTTGTACTGTGATTCATTTTATATAAGCTACAGTAGCTTTGCTAGCTGATACTCAAGTGCATATTCAAGTTTCCCAAGAATATCTTGTTTGCTGCAGGGAAATTAAACTCTGTCATCTATTGAGTACATGCAATCAAATATCTGACTGAATTGACATTTTAGCCTGCTTGTACAACATGTTCTCTGCTGTGACTGTAGGTGAGACATTCTCTGCTTGGGTAGGATATCTTTGTGTTAAGCTACATGCATGGGGTCAGGAGTAAAAGCAGCACTTGTCTTGCAAAATACGCTATTGAGCTGTATGGATTTCTCATTTAGCAGTATTGGGTGTTCACCCTGGAAATCCAGCTAGGTTTCTACTTGCTCATGAGAAGGCTGATTGGTGTTATGTTATCTAATGAGTGCATATAGACACTAAGGGCTTATGCATGTTTTATGTGCTCTGAACAAACCAGAAAAGACATCTATTTGAAATAATAAACTGTCCAGCAAGTAAATAATGGAAGTTTCTAGACCATTCAAGTAAGTTATTTTCCAGTTTTTGGAAGGCAGACGTAAACAGTGGATTAATAGTTTGATTCTTTGCTGTGTTTTAAACCAGCTGTGTACTTGAAGATTCTGCAGTGTAAGATAAAACAGCAGAAGGATACGATTTAGAAACATGATAAATCAGGTTAAGCATACATGGCTAGAACCTTCAGGTCCGCTTGATTTGGTCTCTGATTCAGGTTTTGTAACTATATAACCACCCAGGAGTTCCAGATGTCTGCTGAGGCTTTTCTGCCCTTTCACTTTCCAAATATGTCTCAAAGGCAATGTTGACACAGCTTCTTAGGGACAGTGTTATTGCTGGCTGCCCTGGCTGTGGGACTGGGTCTGTAGGCCAGCACCTTTGCTTGTCTCCATTTCCCGTGATGTAGAGATCGATAATAGGTGTGTGGTGAGTACCTTTTAAGTGAGGTCACACAGCTAGTGATGAGTTCAAGCTGGACAGAGTGCTTTTTGAAAACCAAACCAACAATTAGTTGTGGATTATAGAAGGTCAAAGTGGTTTGTTCGGAGTGCTCAAGTAAAGTGCTTTCAGAAATATAGTGATGGAACACTCATATTTCTCGCTGAAATCCGTGAAGAATTTTTTTCATTCCATCTTCTGCTTTTTAGTTCACATGGTTCCTTTGATCCTTGCTGCAAAGAGTGTTCCTGACTTTGAAAGTTGATGTCCAGTTGTGCATGTGTGGGAAGGGGGGAGTGTTTTATTCACTACCAAGGTATGCTTTTATGAGTGGGAGAGTTTCATTCTAAGGATGATTGCATATCACATCAAACAGGACATGCACATTTTCAAGTGTTTGTCCTAATTTTAATATAGGAATTTTGACTCAGTCATTTGTATTAAAAGTTATACCAAAACAAGTAGGAAACTGGAGACATGCAAAATTGTAGCAGCATTGCCAAATGTTTTCACATTCTTTCTTCATGAGCATGCCCAGGAAGATATTGACAAGGAATATCAGCAGTCTAGCCTGGCTGTGCAGTTTTAGTCACGTAATAGCTATAAAAATAAATCCTTCAGTGGTATTCTCGTCCAGATTGGACATATTATCCGTATTTTTTAGGTTCAGATTTCTGTTAATATCTGAGAATTTATAATTTCTTTGTCATACTTTGTATTTTGGGCATGGGCTTGTACTTCATCGTGTCTGTGTTACAATGGAAAAGATTTTACATTTATTTAATGAGAGCTTTGTTGCTGTTTATTAGAGGAGAGCTGTGCTTAAGAATACTTCATGTAAGTGCTGTATTATAAAACCTTCATCTTCAAGCAATCCAGAGAGAAGGTAAACTACTGAAGCAGAGAAAGTGATTAAGGGGGAGCTGAGGAAGTTATTTGCAGGGACAAGGAAGAGAGGGAGACAACAGGCATTCAGAATGAGAGGTGCTGTGAAGAGAGAGATTCTTGGGGTAAACTTGCATGTAAATAACACTCTTATTTCTGAAGGTTTATGTTTGGTTTGATGTAGATTTAAATACCATACTTACAACTTCTGCACACTTTGTATTGATGGAACTTCACATAATCTCGCTGACAACTGTGCATCCTCATTAATACAGAGAAAATGGGTTAGAGGGACAAACAAGATAAGTTTGAATTTTAGTTATAAATGACAGCTGCTACTGATGAAATAGTGTTTTTTACATGGAAATAAGTACAGCTAAGTCAAACACAATATGCAACAAACTACACACCTCTACAAATTGTTTGATCGTTGTTTGATTCCTATACTGTCCAGTAGGAAAACTCTTCCATTGTTTTCATGGTACTTTGAATCCCTTAGAATAAATTTTGTACATTATAGTTGCCCCAGGCATCATGACAGCACAGGAAGCAGATGTTTATTCTAGAAACAATGTATTGTAAAAATAATAATTTATAGAAATTATTATTCTATATTTTTTCAATTATTATAGAAATAATTGCACAATGAAGCTCAATATAAACATGGTGGCAATGTAGAAAAATGTTGGTTTTATAAAATGGGGCCTTTATAAGTTGCTGCAGTGGAAATAAAATGACAAGAATGAACATCCAAGCCTATCACTTATAAAGCAAATAAACTGCAGAAATAAAGCTATTGTCTTGAAGAAAAGATGGATTTAGAGGAACACTATAGAGAATTTTAGACAGTCAGACTTGATATCATATAATCAGTAAGTCCAGCAGTCAAACTATTCCTAAGCATTAGTTGTTTTGATTTCATTTCACACCATCAAACTGAATTTTGCTAGCCACTAATGGTGGGGCTTCAATCGCTGGACAGATGACTCTTTGTCCTGCCAAATGTGTTTTCATCTATGCTATCACCATCTGCTACTCTAAATCGGAGAAGCACTGTTCGTGTCTTTTGCCAGATGTGGTTTAAATCTCTCGCTTACTCTGTGGTAATAAATGTGCTTTTATAGGCAACTGAAGGGGTGTCACACTTGGTTTGTGTAGGTGAGATGAGGTTTGCAGTGCTGTTGCTGTTGAAATGGAGCTGAAAAAGGTGACACCTGGACATGGTGTATACCATATACTCATAGTGGAATTATGCCTGCCTGTCAGTATCATGGAATGTTTGCAAAAAATTAAGCTTTAATGGAGAAACTTTTTAAAATAGTTGAATGGAGCTTATTGCACTTCAAAATTGAATTCTCAACTCTTTTATTGATTAATACATGGAAAGTTCTTAAGCTACTACATATATTTCTAAGTAAAAAAAGTAAATATCAGTTTGTTCATAATAACTTGTAAAAATTAAATCTGCATTTTTTAATGTTATTAGATGAAATAATTTTCAGATTGAAGAGCTCTTAGATTTGATTGGCAGTGCATTCAATCTCTAGAACAAATTGCTTTCTTCCTGCATTATTGTTCTTTTTCTTTCTTTCCTTTTTTTCTTTTCCCCTTTCATTCCACCTCTGGATTTCATGTTGACATAGAGTAGTATTGGTTTTGCTTATTTTCACCACTGTGACTTGGGGTACTTGCTGAAAGCCCTAAAATGAAGAAGTTGCTCAAAGTTTAGGCAGTTTGGGAATGTTATTTTTGCTGGGTTTATATTTATGAGCTCATTATGGTGCATATCTGACCTGCAGTCTCTCCCTTCAGTTCCCTGAGAGGACTCCACTGTGCTCTAGGTTGAACCAGCAGGCTGCCATAGGCTGTGGTCACAGTGGCAGAGCCCTTCCTTTTTCACCTTCTCTTAAGCACAGCCATCAGGTGACATGGTGACATCTCATCTCTAAGGGAAACAAAGCAATCGATCTCCGGCTGAATTTAGGCACAGAGAGTGGCCCTCCGGTTTGGCCTTTTGTACTAAGAAAAATGGCCCACAGTTCGACTTCCTTGTTTGGCAGCCAGAGACTGGTAGCTGATTAGAGTGACTGAAAATTTTTCAAAAGAAAGTATGGCTTTTTTTTTTTTTTTTAACTTGAGGGTATACAGACTGTTATTATTTAACCCCTATTTCTGATATTTATTAACATATTTTGACTTTGCCTTGATCTTTCTTTTAATCCTTAGCAATATGTGGGCAGGAGGAACCCAAAGGGACTCTTGGGACAGCAGCTGTTACCCTTCCTTTTTCTTAAGATGTATTTTCAGTGTCTACATTTTTTCAAGACAGTAGTGTAACTCAGCCTGGCTCAGAGAAAAACATGTGGCTTAGCTCTTGTCATCTTCTTCCTGTACAGATTTCTGCTTCAAATAAATGCCTTATTTCTGATTTTTGTAAATTATGGTTTGTCCTGCGTCATCCTAGACTAGCAATTTAATAAGGAAGTAAAACTGAAATGCATAGCGTGCTGTAAACTTAAAATACAGATAATACCTCTGACTTTGCTTTCTCTTATTGAGTAGGGCTTTCTCTCATTGCGGAAGTCTTTTGAAATAGTAAAGTCTGGCAAAAGAGAAGAAAATGTGACTGTACAGCCTAAACTCAGAATGGACACAAGTTTTGTGTTATCTATAGGAGAGCACAACACTGAGTATCAGACAATAAATGGACAATAAGTTTGATCATTAATTAACACATTGGTTTATTTACGTATTTATTTTGTCACCTCCTTGCTCCTTTTCTTAGAGGGGAAAAAAGTCTGGTCCTATAAATTCTAAACAAATAATGTCCAGGCAAACAAAACCTATTCTACGGCTGTTGTTTATAAATTACACTCCATATATCAGTCTCTACTTGGCATCTCTGAAATCATGGTTGTTTTTCAAACATGCTGATGGTGAAGGTAATTATTCAACAAGCCAATTTCTATTTCATCTCTGTCCCATTGATCATGTGTATAAATTATAAAATTGCCTGCTTTTCAGATGCTGTCTGAATCCCAGCCACCCCTATATATGTTCATTTGTTGTAGTCTTTTCTGGATTATCTTCATTCTAGGTAGACTAAATTGTTTATTCCAGGTATTACTGGGTGTCACTTACTTAGCAGTTTGTTTGCAGTATGTACACTTACCTAGGATTTCTCACCAGGAGACATTCAGTTTCAGTTTACAGATAAATGTCTGACCCTTCAGGATAAAGATGGAATGTTTTATGCAAGGTGCTGAATGTCTTAAATATTTGATTAAATGTATAGGAATAAGCTTAGATAATTCAGTTCAAGCTTTCTGCAGGTTCAATTTCTTTTTCACTAATAGATTTCTTTAGGTCTAAGAGGGGTCTGTCCCATAGAGAGCTACTATCCGTGTTACAATTCCTAGGGGTGTTTTTTTCCTGTAATTCTGAGAATAGAAATTTCTAAAATTGAAGAAATAGAATTATGGCCAACTTGAAATGTGGCTTCAAATGCTGCTTGTTCAACTAATATGTCTTCCCATGCAATAATTGCAATAGACAACATAAATAAGCACAGAAATCCAGAAAGAACAGATTGTAGGTGTTTGTTTTTTTTTTAATATAAGCAATTATTAAAAAGCATTGTTTTGCATTGGTCAGTGCAGTGTTAATGACAGAGCATCCTTTTTCTACAGCTCATACTTGATTATCATTGGAATTTAACAGACAGAACACTACACAGTAAAGCTAGAGTTCTACTGTTATGAGAGATAATAGAAACCTGTCCCAGCATATCTTACTAAACTTTCCTAAGATTATTTGTGATATAAAAAGAAGAGCTTTATAATCTTGACATGTGCAACAATTATTTGAATAGAGCTGTAAGAAACATATCCATTAAGTGGCTCAGAAAGAACATTGTTTATGGTCTGGGAGGGAAAATGGTCTCTAGAAAATTTAGTTTTCTGTGGTATTTGAAAAATCTAATAGCATATTGGGATGTGCAGTCAAGTTATATGTACAGAAACCCAGCATTTTTCAATAGGTAAAGCATCAGACTTGAGGAGGTTATGGCTGTATGTTGGAAAAGTCTAACAGGATTCAGTCACATGTCAGTTCCAACAGGTATTAGTTTCTCTAGCAAAACCAGAAAAAAGTGATAGGTTTGGGAGTTTAGGAACTTAGTATGAGTATTTTTCAGCTTCTCAATTAGATTCTTTCTTAGTAGTGGCTTTTAAACTCCAGGTATTTGCTGTTCACAAAATCCTGCTTAGATGCAAGAAAAAAATAATTAGAGATAGTCTGGTTGTAGCAGTGTATGGCTTGGGAATAGAATGGCAGGGCAAAACTGTCTTCAGTCGAAGCCTGTTAGCACACCCACAAGTGTTCTGTGTTTTATAATTTTTTTTTTTCCCTTTTTAGTTTTCAGCAGCAGTGGCATTTGGAAGGTTTGTGTTCTGGATGGTAAAGGAATGATTATGTCTGATGTCAAAACACTGGAAAAATGGTGTTGAGCAAAGTCTATTGCTTAGGCAGTTGATGGGACCTAGCATAACCAAGAGCTGTAGTAATCGAGTTGGAAAGTATTTTGGAGACTGCCCAATCCTTTAACCATGTCTTTCACTGCTGGGTATTGAAGGTAAATGTAGTTTTGAATTTTAGCCAGCTCGTTTCTCCTCATGCGAGAGACTTTGTTGTCTTTGTAAGGTATGTGTTCGTTCTTTTCACTATCCATAAGACACATGGAAGGGCTTAATGTGATTTAAAAAGAAATAGGATTAGCCAAACTGTGAAATCTTAAAGGATTTTAACCACACTGGAAAAGGGCACTATCAACAATGAAAAACACTCTTTAGTTTAACTGTCTGTAGCCACAAGTATATTCAAAGAGCTCAGAGTAAGTATATAGCATTCTGACTTTGCACAATACTATTTTGCCTTTTAGCCCCTTTCACTCCTGGTCAGTTAGAGAAGGCATTCCAGATTGTGACCTGGAGTTACTTCTTTGCCCTGTCGTGCTGAGATTTGGGAGAGATTTTTTAGCACCTGACTGACAGAATTCTTATGTGAATTTTATCTGTCATGGCTTTTCTTGATGTAAAGGGTGAAGGAGGGGAGAGATCCTCATTTTGCTGACACTCTTTGGGGAATATGCTGAATATTAATAATAATGTTTTTAAGAATTCTCTCGTGTGGCAGAAAAAGGGGTCCTGTATGCATCTTCTGAAACACTGATTGATTTTTTGGTCCTGAACGTCATACTGCTTTGCTTGTGATGTAGCATTCACTTTTTGTCTCTAATGAACATATAAAAGTTGCACAGCACTGACATGGTGAATACTAAATGCTATTGGATAAGAAATTATGGACTACACCTGCCATGTTAGTATATTTTTTGTGCTTAGCAATCTTTCTAGTGTTGGGGAGGCTTCAGACTGAATGCTCAGTTATTATATTCAGTTACCTCCCTAACTCCACCTATTGGTTCCTTTATAATATCATAGAATTATTTAAAAATGGTTTGGGCTGGAAGGGACCTTAAAAACCTTTGGGTTCAAACTACCCGCCCCCCCCCCCCCCCCCCCCCCCGCCACTGGCAGAGAGCCTTCCACTGTACTTTGGATTGATCAAAGTTCAATCCAACCTGGCCTTGAGCACTCCCAAGGATGGGGCATCTACAATTTCTCTGAAGAACCTGTTCCAGGTCACCGTCCTCACCATGAAGAATTTCTTCCCAGCTAAACCTACCCTCTCTCAGTGTAAATCCAGCCCCCTATTCTAGTCCTACAAGCCCTTATAAAAAGTCCCTCTCTGGCTTTCCTTTAGGCCTTCTTTAGGAACTGAAAGGCTGCTATAAGGTCTCCCTGGAGCCTTCTCTTCTCCAGGCTGAACAATTTCAGTGTGCCTTCATAGGAGAGGTGCTCCAGTCCTCTGATCATCTTCGTGGTCCTCCTCTGGACTTGCTCCAACAGGTTCATGGAGGCAGCCACTTCCAAGCAGAGTTTTTCCTCTCAGATACTGGAGTAAGTTTAGCAGTAAATTTTGTTTTTTATAGCATGGGAATATATGTGCCTCAGATACTGCAGGCAGAGAGGTTTCTTTTAGCTTCAAGATTAAAAGGCTCAGGCTCAGAAAAAGATGACAAACATGGTCATAAACTCCATTGCTTAAGGCAGTATATTGTGGAGGGAGCATGGAGTTCTTATATGGAGGACTGGATCCCAAGAATTAACCTTGTCTTCCTTGCCTATTAGGGAATGACAGATATCTGCCTCAGCATCCTCTGAACAGTAATGTCATTTGTGCTGACAAACTATTGGTCTGTAGGGAAAACTGCTGAGGACCATTGTCTTTATTTCAGCTAACCTTGTGTTTATATTGTGATGAAGTGCTTGGATACTCAGAGCACACCCTGCATGTAGTTTATTTTTCCAAATATTCTATTTCACTATTTTTAGAGCATTCATTTTTGTCTTGTCTCTATTTATATACATATATACACTATTGTAAGAAAAGTTCTGCGAGAGCCTTTGTCACTCTGCAGTTTTAAACCAAGTCAGTGAGACACTAGCCCTATAGATTTTATTTTGTGAGCTGCTTATGCCTTTCCTTTTGCTAAAAAGCTTAGCTATACAATAGGAAGAATTGTTCAGAATTGCCTATTAACGCCTGCCTTGTCAGAGAAAGGGGTGAAGAGCTTCTATCTATTGCTCATACAGAGGAAAATGTCCTGAGAAGGAACAGGCATCATGAAATTCAGACAGTTCTGTAGTCTTGAGGATTGGTATTAGTTTCTGAGAAAAACAAGAAATTATCCCCTAAGGATGAGAGACACAAGCAACTTGGGAAAGCAGAATAAGCTACATTTCTTAACTAAAGAGTAGTAGGCGGGAGCCATAAATTTCTCTTTTCCTTCTGTCTATTCTATTGCTGTGACCTCACAATATGTGTAATGGTCAGAGTAAAAATATTTAGAGCTACTGCAGCAAAATGAGCTTGGGTTACTGATTTGACAAGTGGTTCCAAATATTCCAGACTAGAAAAGCCACATAAGTTAGGTAGTTTCTAATAAATAAGTAGATAAAATCTGATCTTTTAGCATTAATACATAAGGAACAATTTAAAAGGATGTTTATAAGCAGGATTTTTCATAAAGTAATCTTAAACAATAGTCATCATTTCAATTCCTGTTGATCTTAGTGGCAATTGCTTTTGTCACAATGGGATGTGGAACTGGCCTATTATCAATTTTTGTAATGAAATTTAAGATGAAAAAAATTGCCTAAGATGCTGTACAATGATAAAAGTCATGTTCACTCCCCCTTATTTGCTTTTACCTTCATAAAACTCTTGCAGAAATATAATGTACTACTATATAGTCCTCAAGATGTACGGAAAAATTCTGTACACACAGTAAGAAAAATGTGTTAATAGATTGTTGAGGTGCAAAGAATGCTAATGATGTTGATCTCTCCTTTTGCATTTGGAGTGCTAGAAGGCAAGTCAACTGAAAAGAACAAAAGTTTATCTGGGTTCAAAACAAGCAAATCAAAATGTTGGAAATTTAATTAATCCCTTGCCAATTTGTCTGAAAAATACCTAAACTTGGTTACCTCTGACTCAAGAATTTTGAGAGATCATTCAACTGCTGATGCAATTGAATTTAAGCAATTGTATTTTAAACTACAACATTTACATGTAATTGGTAGAATTAGAAAATATAAACAGTCATGGGTAAGAAACAGGAACAAGGATGCAGTTTTTAAATGCAGTGATTCAGAAATTTGTAAAAGAGCTTCTTTTGAATACTGACATTAATTTCAAATGTTCCTTAATGAAGTTCCTAGCGAAGAATTTTGCTCCTAATGCAGCCTATACAAAGGTAGCAGCTGAGTGTTTGTGTGAAGCTCAGTGTAGTAAAAGATGTGCAACTGCAGGGATTAAAAGGAGTATTGAAAATTATGCTCTGATGGCACAGTACTCTTGCATTTGAAAAAATGCTAACAAAGATTAGAGGAAGAAGAAAGTGCCTCATATATGTCATAGATCAATCTTATGTTTTTGTCACAGCCAAAGTTCTGGTCTCAGGAGGGAAAACACCTGCAAATACTATTGGGTTTATAATTTTGTTTATATTGGTCATTCCAGATTAGGTATGCAAGACCTTCTTTCCTCTTTATCCTTAATTCTGTGCAAATGAGAATGAATTGTAGCTGAATGGTCATCATCTTGGGATGTCTGCTCTGAAAAAATGAGTATACATATAAACCTCAGATAAAAGGAAGAAAAGATATAAGGAATAAATTCTGCACTGTCAGAATGGTTGGACATTGGCCCAAGTTGCCCAGACAAATTGTGAATGTCCCATCCCTCAAAATGTTCAAGGCCAGCTTAGATTATACCTTTAAAATCAAAACGCCAGAACTATCATTTTACTACAAAGATTAATTTATTATATTATGTAAAGTTTAGAATTCATTGTATGACTGTTGTTTGGTTTTGGTTGGTTGTTCTGGGTTTGCTTTTTTAAAATTTATTTTATTTTGGTGGTCCTAAAATTTGGCCTTAATTATACCAGTGGAAATTTAGAGAAATGCTATTGGAGTTAATATTGTTCTAAAACTACACACCTGACACTGAGGTCAGGGGATGTGGTTACATTATTCTTGTCATCTTGCTTGCATTATGCATATACAATATGCTGTCTCAAAGCAAAAAAAGGAAAAAAGGAAAAAAAAAGAAACAAACATACAAACCCTTCCTCCTCGAACCAAAACCAAACCCCCCAAAAAAGCCAACCAAAAACCCAAACATCAGCTTTCCATCAGGAACCCAAACCCATCCAAACTCAAAAAATCCTACCAAAAATCTAAAATGTCTGGCTTTGGGTCAAAGAGAACAAACTGCAACCCAATAAGTAATAGGATGTAGAGATGCAGTCTCTTTTAATCTAAGTCACAGCATGATCACATTCACATTCCAGTGCCTGTAGTCAAGTTGAGGAGCATTACAATTAATTTCCATTGTTAGGACAGTATAGGCATGTTCTCACACTGGAATTATTGCCTGCATGAGGCAGGTTGAGGAACTACTCCCATTGAACTGTCATTGAGAGAGATTTTAGGAGGAATATGTAATTTTAGAAATTAAGAAAAGGTAAAATTAATATTTACGAATTTCAAGGGTGGACACAATCCAATAATGAGTTTTAAGAGATCTCTCAGTCATGAAATTAGTGAGTGAAGAAGTGAAATCTGTTGTCTAAAGTGGCCTCAGAATATGGAATTGAAAATTTATATAAAATTTTAAAGACATGTAGCAAACAACTCCCCAGAAGATCTGACTTCTCCTCTGGTCATATGTGTAGAAAATAAATCAAATTTTGTTTTATAAATATGGCTTAAAGATGCTTATAAAAGGAATTTTAAAATTTGTTTTATCTCATGCACACCTAAAAGAAAAAATATACCTCACTAATCAAGTAGATCTCCTTTTTCCTAGAGTTTTAGAATTGTCAATGAGCATGAATGTGTGTACTCTGCTTGGTGCAGTATGCTGAGATTCTTCGAAGGTCTTCTGAAAAGAGCCCTCATAAACAGCTCTTGAAGAAATTAAGCTTGATGAAGTAAGTGGAAATGTCTTCCTGTGGATGAATAGTTACTTTACAAAAAATGAAGCTGAGGTAAAAATAGTCAGCTTTCACAATGGAGAGAGGTAACTGCAAATCTTCCTTCTAGCATTTTGAGTCTGAGGGTTTGCCATTTAACATATTTATGAATGAGCTGCAAATGGGATGAAGTAAAAGTGTACTTAACTATACTTAACTGAAAAACATGCAGTAGAACAGGAATAGATGAAGAGGCATATGGAATAGTTTTTACATGAGCAGAGACTAAAGCTGCACCTGCTAGAAAAGAGTCAACTTTGGAGAATATGGCAAAGACCTGTAAAATTAGAAGATAAAAACTTGCCAGGGAAAACTCCCTCGCTATTTTACATGGCATCTAAGAGGTGTTTGCTGAAATAAACATACAAAAAACCTCAAACCATTGGGTGGTATTGAAATTTAATCTATATCTGATATGGCTCAGGGGCTGTAAAAGAAATGCTGTGGCAACCCACGCTCTTCTTTTTGCACTTGTAGGGGTGTTATGAGCTCTTGTCGAGTCTGAAGAGTTGCAAGAAGGGGAGCTTTATAAAAATTGATTTTTGTGGTACAATCTTGTGACTAGAAATCTTATAGAATGCTTGTATGTCCAAGGCTTGAGATTATTGAATACTATCTGGATGGATAAATACTAATCTGGAATTTAATTTTGTTAGATTCAGATTATGTTCTGAGGCATGGTAATGGACCAGTGCTGGGTGTCTATTCATGTGGTCCAACAACTGAAACTTGATTATTATATTTTATTTTCCTTGCCCAGGCAAAAGGTGAGGGCAGTCTTTCCTGTTGGAAAACTGCTATTTAGTTGGCCACAAAAACATTTAATCTTAAAAAAATAAAACCAACAAAACAAACAAATGTCAATCCACAAAAAAATGCCCCTCCAAATCAAAATCCTAAGAGAATGTGCTGCACACGAGAAGCACTAGCCATAAAATACTCCCCCCATGCATCTTTACAGAAGTGTAATGCTGCCTCGGCTACTCATGACATTTTTGCAGTCATGCCTGTAGTTTCTGGACATGAGCTTAGCTGCTGCATTTAAAGAAAATATTCAACTATGGCTTTCTTACAATAGATGCTGGATGCTGTAATACTTCCTTAGAAAACTACTGGAATTTATGGCATGAGCTGGGCTTGTGGTAGCTCAGATGCCACGCTGTGACAGTTAGGTCAAAGGTGTCTTAAAAACATACCAGGCTGTCCCAATAGCTCTCATGCTTCCAGAATAGTCTGCAGTTTGGAATAACTCACATTTGCAAAACTTCCCTAATGTAGAAGAGTAAGACAGGATAGGTGAATACTATGGAAAGCCTTCATTTCCTTGGTATGAAAGATACAAATGAAAGGGAAATATCTGGTGTAGTTTGCTTGGTTTTTCTGCCCTCACGTATTCCAGGTGTTATTTCTGAAATAGAAATATAAGGTCAATATTGTGGGGCATTAGAATTAAGGATTATAAAGTTGGGGATTATTGTAAGTGGCTGGTCAAAAAATTATTTGAAATTACATCCCATGTTTTTCTTTCCTATTGTCTCTGATTTTTCTAGGTAAATGAAAGTAAAAGCAGTAAAACTTTCATTCAGTCAAGGCTGAATAGAGATAGGAAATAGGTCGCAGTGCACAGAACTAAAATCTTTTGAAATCGCTCGATTTTGAGAGTGGAATCACTGTTTAAATAAGGAATACTGTGTTCCTAGTTTAACAGGGTTCATCAGTTTGAAAGTGATCACTGTAGTCTGAAACATCTCCAATGAATTGAAACTTAAACCTGTCATATCTTTTTTATTTTTAATATATTACTAAGTTGACATTATATTTGCATTAAAACATCTGTCATGCATATGAATGCTTTTCCCTAATGGTCAGCTTGTCACACTTAATTAGTCTTTAGACATATAAACAGTCATAAAGCAATGTGACTTTGAAAATTATGTTTCTGAACATCCGTAACTTTGAACCCTAAACAGACAATGTACTCACTAGTTATTTGTGCTCCAAAGCAGACTGTAAACTACCTTCAAATCACAAGGGCTAAGGGAGTATGCAGTTCTCTGTGTGAAACACTTGTTGCATGTGTTTTTAAATTTGTGGCATGCATGGGTTTACACCATGGGCATGCACCTGGGATTCCTTCACAGCTTTTTAATAATGATGTAGAATTGCACAACTGATTTCCTGTATTTTTGAATTTGTCCCTGAGTTTTACATGTCCTGTTTGCCATCAGGAAGCCCTGACTGTGCTCTGAAAATAACAAGTGCATTACATGAACTTGAGGTTGTCCCCTCAATCACTGACCATCTGTAACAATTTGGAATTGCCATGAATTTACTAGAGGATTTATTTTGATCAGTTGGAAAGGTATGATGATTTTAAAAATTTGAACATATATTCAGACTTAAGAGAAACCTGGTACTGAGTTTTTCATTCAGGTTTCTCTCTTGTTTTTAACTTCCTGGTGTTCCACACAATGATTGGCACAATGCTGAAAATATACATGGAATTCATCTTGGAAGAATGCAAATGAACACTAAGATGTGCTGGACCATTATTTCTTGTTTGTTTTAAGCTGAAGAAAAGCTGAAGGAGTATCAGAAACCTGCAGCATATATGTAATTTTCCTGTTGGATTTGGCTTCATGCTATAAAAACTGGGGAGAAGAAAATGAAACCAACAGAATTAGGTCCATTCATAAAAAATTATAGCAGATGCTATATCAGGCACCTTAGCTGCCTGATGTTTTTGCAAGAGTTTTTCTACCAAAGTAATTCATGTTGTCCTACATTCTAGTCATCTTCTTTGGGATAAAGTGATTTCCATTTCACAAGTATGAATGCTTTAGCATATAGGAACCAGTTTTTATTAAAACCCTCATTATGGTTTTCTGAAGAAGAGGTAATTGCAGGAAGATCAGAAGCCAGTGGTTAATGTATGTCTCTAATGAATTCTATTTGGTTTCCAAAAACATAGCAACTTATATGTCTTCAATGATAAGATGATTCTTCTTTGTTCATTATGATAGTCTTAGTGGGCCTTAAAAATACTAATAGGAATTGAGGAATTATGCAAGGGGAGACAGCACAAATAGCTGATGTAAGAAGCTGCCAAAATGGGCCATGGGTACATAGGTAGTGTTTTCCATTTTTTCAGAGTGTTCTAAATTCCAGTAGACAGTGATTGATCTTCCCTTATGTTTGGGAAGAATGAGGAGTAGAGCCTTTCATGCCCCCTTTCCTCACTTTACAACCTAGAAGTTAGCTGTCTACCGAGTTTGGGATTCTGTGTGAGCCTGACAAAAAATAGGGGTTGCAGGTACCATTCATTACATGCTGGTAAATACTTAAAAAAAGCAAGATATTCTTTAGCATCTTCCCCTGGAGGTGAAGGGGAGACTATGCTTCCAAAGGTAGTCACAAGCTCTGGAAGTTACTAGAAGAGTAGGTGAAGTATGTACGTATGTCAGGGGAAGATGGACATCTGAGGTGGAGTGGAATCAAAATGCCTCCATGCTGATGGACCTTTGTCTAGCAGGTTTTGCAATTAGAGGACTTGGGAAAGTTGTGGCATAAAGAGCTGGCCTTTGAAAGGACCTCTTGTGAGAGACCCAACCTTAAAAAAATTTAGAGCAAAATCGATTAGGATAGATCTTTAGAGGAAAAAGAGATAATCAGTGACAATGTCATTAAATCTATCAGGGGTGTTTTCCCAAGGCCATAACACTGTGTGGAGCTGCAGTTTCTCAGCACCTGTCCAGAATTCTACAATATTTTAATGTTATACAGTTATTCCTTTCTTCGAATCAAGCTTACAAACTGCAGCCTGGCTGCTGTATGAGACATCCATGATAAAATTACAGAACATGGCTAACTAGTTTTGGCAAACTCTGACCTCTCTTACAGCTCCATAAACATACACTCTAACAAGCAATAACACTAAATCTCTTGTACATGAAAGTAGTTTGCTAAATGCTGTGGTAACAGAATAAACAAACATTAGCAAAATGGAGTCCTGCTCTGATAAATATATGGTACATTACATTCTGAAAGTGAGACTCTTGGGACCAGATTCTCCTTATCTGCTTTAGACCAGCTCAGCATCATTAACTAACGTGAATTTACACAATTTCTGTAAAAATATGAATCAAAAGTTATTGATTTCTTCCCTCCTTAGGGATGATTTTCAAACCATGTTTCTTTTATGCCATATAGTGTTTTGAGATTAGGGTACAGAATTCAGGCTTGGCCTTGAGAAAAGCAAAGATTCTGCATTTGCCCAGACTGGATATTGCCCACAGTCAGGGAAGCTCTACTGCAACAACATGATGAATCAAGAAAAGGTAGTTAGCTAGTAAATAGCTAGGAGAGCCTCAGGTGTCTTCTGAATGCTAATTTTGCATGGGTACATAAAGGCAGATTTTCCTGTAGGCAGTGAAGGTCCTTCTCTGAAATCAGGGTTGACAATAAGCATTCTAAGTTGTTCTAACTCTGCAGATGTAAGATATTAGTAAAATTCATATAATCACTATTAGATGTAGCTATAGGTTATCCTGTAGCTTCTCTAAAACCACAAAAATATGCTTTGTATGTTGTGGTCTGTTGCGAGCTGTCAGCTATGGAGTACCTGGCAAGGCTCTTAATGCACAAAGATGTTGACAGGGAATAGAACTGGTGAGTGTGTGAATGCATCTCGAGTCATCCAGCACCATTCAGGTTTGCACTCGTATTTAATGGATGTTCGTGCATCGAGAAAATGTATCTTAAAAATATTCCGGTTGGGAGGCACCTCTGGAGGTCAAATGGACAAACCTCCTGGTGAGTCCAGAGCCAATGCAAAGGCTAGATCAGATCACTAAGGGCTTTGGTCAGTAGTGCTGAGTATCTCCAAGAAGAGAGGATCCTTGTGTCCATGTGTAAACATGATCTAGGTCTTTACTCTCTGTGAGTGTGCCTTCTTCAGCTGGGGGTAGTTGTCAGCTTCAGCTTCAACCTAAATATTGTAGGATGTCTTGCTGCTTGTCTCTGTGCTGGCATTAACTGGGTTAAAAAATTTTTGACAACACAGACAAGGATTCAAGGTTACTGTAAAATCTGAAATTGTGCAAGATCTGTGGCTTCAGAGGTTTTCAGGTCTTCTCTTACAACAATGTATTGTGGGATTCAGTAAGGAATTGCAAGACTTGGATTGCGGGGGGTTTTTTGGTGGTTTTAGTTGACATGCAGAGGTTGAGGAAAAAGCCAATTATTCGGCAAAAATTTCAAAGTAGATAAATCAGAGATGACTTCAGGACAAAAATTCTTGTTCTGAATCTCCTTGAACTTTGTAAAACTAAGGAACAAGACTTAGAAACTTTGCTCAAACATATACCTCTGCAAGAAATAAGGGTGGGGTGAAGTAAACCTTGTGTGGTGTGTGCTATTTCAGCTTGTGGGTGGTTATACACTTTGGTGCTGCAAGTACATTGTGCAGTATATAGTGTACTGAAATATATTGTGAGATTTTAAAGGAAGGTGACGTGGAGCTAAGAGAAAAAAAACTAACTGCAGTTCTCATGTTTCTGTCTTTGCATCTGATTTGGGGGAAGCAGACCTGTGAGTTAATCAGCTGCTGGTCTGAACAGCGGGAAAAGATGAATCCATACAAATGTAACAATCTCTGTTGCTAAAATGATGTTTACCTCTCATAATGCAGGCTATGGATATGACTCAATATCTTGAATATTTCTCACCAAGAAAAGTGGAGAAGTGCTTGTGTTGCACCATTTTTATTTTTTTCTCAGGGGTTTTGAGGCTGTCAGCTTGGCTTGCAGTGTAATTTGGAGGCTTTTCTTGCTTTCATTAAGTGACTGCAGCCTCCTGAGCACTCTGCAGTTTATTCTTGCTTTTGATTATGGAAATTCCTTTGAGATATTTAAATGATAATGTGCTCTGTTCTGTATTGGAGGTATGCTACAACTGGCACCACACTTTCTTGTAGTAGCTATGAGTTGCCTTTTGTACAAGTAAATCTTCCTTGTATTGGCTGCAGTTCAGCACAAATGCATATTCTGACAGAATTTTTCATGATTGCTATTGAAAAACATCATTATCTCCTATGAAGAAGTAAAAGAACTTCAGCAGTTGTCTTTAGAATAAAAATGCTTACACACAGAGGACTTGCACCCCCTCCTTCAGAAAGATAAAGAAATGTGAGCCCTCAAATTGATCTCCTGAGGTCTCTGTGAATCTGAGAACATTACATGAAAGAGAACAATGTGGAAGAACTACTACCTTGGGTATAGTTCTTCTTCTGCCCTTCTCTCTAACTGTCCAGACAGTACATCTGGACATAGACAACACACGCTGCGATAGATTCAAATATTCCAGTACTTCAAAAATTTCAGAGGAAATTCCCCAAAATGCAGCATTTGAATATACCACAAGTTGCTGATTTTGCTTCTAGATTCCTGTTATAAATTCTCTGGCATTTTTGAATAATTAATAGAATTTGGAGTTGAACTCTAGCTTTATTAAAACAAGCAAGCAAAACCAAACAAACCTCCCTCTCCACCACCTCCTCCCCTCCCCCCCCCCCCAAAAAAAAACCCCAAAAAACCAAAAACAAACAAAAAAACCCCAAACCCCAAAAAACAAACAAAAAAACCCACCCAACACACAATTCCTATCCCCAAAAATCAAAAACAACCGCTTAGGTTTTTAACATAACAGAGATCTTCTCAGAACTGGGTTAAAAAAATTTTGACAACCCAGACTAGGATTCAAGGTTACTGTAAAATCTGAAATTGTGCAAGTTTTGACAAGGTTTGATATTTTGAAAAGAACATTCTAAGCACTTTTGAAGATGCACACATTTCATATATTTGACATAAAGGACTGTATAAGCTCTATTTTCCAAGTTTTGACTGTGTGTTGAGAGATTAATGAGAATTTTCACCTTTGTTGCTGTCATATTTGTTTGCTAGAAGCAAATTGATTTTCCTTATTAGCTGAAGATTACTGATACTCTTGCTGAAACAAAACAAACAAAAAAACCCATTAGGTGAAAATACAGGAGAGTAACTGTTAGGAGCAGTAGGGGATTTTCCCTGTTATTTTGCCTGAAAGAGCTCCCTTCCTCTGCAGTCTTCTCCTGGGATCTGTGGGGAAAAAATAATTTCATTACTACAGTGGAAGCCATAGAACATGTACACATTCTGTGTAGTCAGGGTGATTCTTAGATGCCACATGTGACCAACAACCAAGCAGCCTCTTCAGTTCTCCCCATGTCCAGATTCTGCTTTCCATGCAGGACAGATTGTGAACAACTTCTGTTCTGAGACTCGAACCTCAGAGAATGTTTTAAGCACTGCCTTACCAGTTCATCCAAGAGTATTGTAGTTACACACCCAGCAAACCATCTGCAGGATCTGCTGGTTGTTGGGCAGACTTGGACTGTTTGGCAGCTGTGGCTGTAACCTTAGCCCATGGCAAACAGTGCTGGATCCAGAGCTTCAGTTTGGAGGGTTGTTTAAGCCTCATGGAATAGTCTTAGTGTGAGTTATCTATCAATAAAACTTCTAAAATATGTCTTTCAGAGTCCTGTAATTAGTCCTGATCTCTGTAACATCATTAAGTCTCTCAAGAAAACTCTAATTGGGATTTGATGGAGAGGTCATTTTTGAGATAAGATGGAAAATCCTTGTTTTAACAAACCCTGGTAAAAGAAATTCTTCCTCCCAACTTCCTCATGTGAGAATCACAGTTGAATAGAAGAAAAGTCTCCAGTATGATCAGAGTCTAACCAAAATCATTATAGCAATGGAAAATATATTTAGTTTTCCAGTTTGGTTCTTCTTTATGAGCTAGTTTGACTACTTTGGTTAAGTTTTTATTAGTCCATTCATGTTTTACTGTCAGGATCTTTCCGACTGATAGCATTACAAGAAGGAAATTATTTTGAGAAAGAATTAAGGTAGCTAGTACCCACTGAATTTGAAAAGGAAAATATTCTGACTGCAGAAGTCATACCAATTAGCTGAAGGACTCTGGGACCCATCATAATACTTCCAAGGCATGTTTTGTCTAGGTAGAAAATTTGTTTGTTATCCTTCCTAACTCTGAAGGCTTTAGAAATTCCCTGCAGTAAGCCCTAAGGGAAGTTTGCCTTGGAGTGTGTTTCTCCCCTGTAACACTTCCCTGATGCAAATTATTGATGCATGATTGCAATGTCCAATTGTGACAGCATTTCTATGTTTTAGCTTTAATGAATCTACATGATAGTTATTTGGCAACATTAAGGCTCATTTAAAACACTGTATTGATGGTTAAGTGGCAAATACCATTATATCATTGGGAAATCTTTCAGCAATAGTTACTTGTTTCTGTGCCTTCAGCACATTCATCAAAGGGATAACAAACAGATACTTTTTTGAATTTTAATGAAAAAATTATAGTGCAGACATGAGGCTTTAAAATTCAAAGGTCTATAAATAATAAATATTTTCAGCAATGGTTACTGTTTCCTTATCTTTAGGAAAAATAACAACTATATGTTGTACTTTGTTGCTAACAGCATACTTTAATATTTATGAACTGCCAGTTTTCTATAGACAGAGAAATTTGGTAGTTGTCACTGTAATGGTTTGTAATTTATATGTGTCTAAATTTTACAGAAGCAGAATACTATTAGTTTATTAGATTTGCACTAACCAGAAACATCCTCATTTACTGTTACATTCAACACTGGGCAACTTGAAAGCTACAGAAGTGCTGTCTTACGGCCTGTCACCAGAAAGCAGCCCAAAAGCCTTGGCTCAAGAGAGGTCACTGGTACTCTGTGTGCGTGTGTGTGCAGGACCTCAGCCTGCAGGCAGGAAGCAAATTATAGAAGCAAGGCTTTCTGTTCGGTATAATTTCATATCTTGGGATGAATGGAGTCATTGTGGCAATAACTAGATTATCTGACTAGGAGATGGATCTTACTGCAGTTGTATAGCCCCATTTTCTAAGAGGAGTTAATGCCTTTTGAGTTTTATGGATACTGCTGGCGTTTCGAGAGGCTTCTGAACATGTTACAAAAAGACTGTGATTCACTTCCTCTCAAGCTCAGTTTGGATACTGCAACAGTATTACACATAACCACTAGTGATTTTCTAAATTACTTTAAAACCTTTTAAATCTAAGAATGTCCCAGGCATCTGCACTTATTCCCAAGTTTCAATTCGCCTCTGAGACTTAAAATTTATTTGATTCCACAAAATAGTGTCTCAGAGGTGTAACGTGAACCTTCAGTATTTATTGGGAGAGTATTTTAGCTGTCTTAAGGTGTTTTTGTTTCACTTCATTGAATTGCCAAAGGAATTGTAGAAATTTATCACTGACAGTGGTAGTTGTGTACATGCCTTTTGTGTAACTTGACTGAGTCATTATAAATATATATGCTCTCTATGTGAAATGTTACTTCACTTAAGCAGTGTCCAGATTTTTTTAATAATTTTTGCTTCTGGATAAAGAGCTAAATAATTGACTCTGTTCTTTTTGTAGGTGAAGAAAGATGTATTGTCACTTCTAATGTACAAAATGTTGACATATACTGTCTGCTTTATTACTAAATAGCTTTCTTCTTTTCCTCTCCACCTTCCTAAATGTAGCTCCTCTGCTGCCTCTTAAATGGGGCGTTTTTACAAAATATGGATTGTTTGAATAAGAGGTTCTGAATCATGTTCTGCGGGGCCTAATTTTTAGACATCTGGCACAGGAAACAGAATTTAGAAGGAGCTGCTTAAGTCACCTAAAAAGGGTGCAGAAAACAGGGAGGAAGAGAGCATCTCTGAAAGGCAATGTGAAGAAACTTACATGCAGTATAAGGAGCAATCTAGAGCAAATAGAAACCACTGTGGTGTCTTCTGTTTTTATTTCTACTTTATCTTAATCTCTGCTCTCCTCTAGAGTATAGCTGCCTCAGCAGCTCCAAGAAAGCTGGCTTTGCTGTCTGTTATCAAAAAATACAATTTTTTTAAAATGAAAAGTTTCCTTCCAGTTTGTTTTGTTTTATTTCAAAGAGTTTAGAAAAAGTAGCATTCCAGAGTTTTAGGATAGGAATTGGAATTCCACAGATTCAATTTTCTGTTTTCTTTTTTCAAGGTTCAGTTGGAAGATTATATTTTTAGGTACCTAAAAAGCTTTTTAGTTCTGGCACAAAAGGCCACATTAAAAAAACCAAACAAAAACCCAAACAAAAAAAGTGAAAAAACCTGGCATCCACCCAGGCGTTTCTGAACAGTATGCTCTTGGCTTAATTAAGGTAAATTAGGGTACACAATTAATTCTTGTTAATATTAACAAGAATTAAAGTTTTTCATTTTTACTGTATTTACTTTTTTGATATAAATGTATTTACCTTAAAAATATCTGAAGAACCACATCATGAAAACAGTTTTATTCTCTTTGAGAATGAATAAGTTGTCCATTTACTTCTATTTCTTTCCACAGTTTCAAGACCTTTATCTCTTCTGTAATTTAGTTTTCATACCAGTGCACAATATGTTACAATATGAATAATCTGAATTATGAGTCACATGGTCTACTCAAATGTATTTTGGCATTCTGTAATTCATGCCAAAATTTAATTTTCACACCTGTGTCCATAAAGATGCTGTCATTGCAGATTTTGCAGAGCAATGTTTTTAAAGGTAGGTTCCCACGTGTGTTCAGTGATTCTTCCTGTGAGTATTACTTTAGACTTAGAGGTAAAAAGAAAACAAGGAGTGGGACAGATGAAAAAAAAAAAAAAAACAAAAAAAAACCAAGCCTAAAACAATCAAAAGCAGGGGGAAAAGGAATTAGAACAAATACAGAGCCGTTCCATAATAAATATATTTGTGGTGCGAATTAGATCATCACTTGCTGAACCAGTGAAGATTGCATCTGGGTAAAGCAGAACCTTACTACTCAATTTCTGCACTTTTGCTACTTTGATTTTGCAGGATGTGAGTACCTCATCTACAGTTCTCACTGTATTCAGTCTGAAACTGTTATTTAGTGGCTTTTGGGGAACTTTCAACAAGATTCATTGGGTCAAATACAAAGACACCTGTTGTTCAGGTGCCCAGGTTTCTTGCAATGTATGGTCACACCTATGATAGAACTCCAAAAAAGAAGCCTCAGTGAATGACAACATTCAAGAGCACAGTTCCTATGAGAGTTGCTAAACAAGAAGAAATGTCTGAAGTGAGAGGCAATGGCAGATGTTTTGGTAATAATAGCAGTAAACACTAAAGGCAGTTTTAATGGAATTAATTAAAGGAATTCAATGTTCTCCTCCTCTAGCATGGAGTAACCAGCATTTTGCTGTGCTGAGGAGGACTGCTGCTCGTGACTTTGATACAGACTTGTTAACTAGGTGGTTCTTTATCTTTTTTTTAAGCAGCAGTGACTATAATGCTTTCAAATGAAGGAGACTTTCTTCTATAGGAATGAAGAATTGTCTAAATGTAGTTATATGGAGATGTCCCATGTTTTGTGCTTGACTGTATAAAGAAATTAGATTTGGCTGAAATCGCACTCCGTATCATTCAGTAGAAGTAAGTGATGAAGTAAGATATCTCAGAGAACAGGTCTGGATACTGATGGATTTTTTTTTTTTTTTTTTTTAACTTAAAGATGTGCCTTGAAGTATTGGAATCTTAAATCTGAGGTGCACTTCTTGGTGTCTTGTCAGGATTGCAAGTTCTTGTGCTTCCACCCTCCTCAGTAGATCACAGCTACAGCTCTAAAGCACCAGTGAATCCTAGAATTCTCACAAGCATCTCCTAAGAGATCTATCTTTTAAAAACACTGGAAACAAAACCCTGTTCCCTGTTTGTTTTGATATTTTTCTCTTAGAAAAAAGTGTAGTTACAACCTATTTCACTTTTCACTGATGACATTTTCTGACAGCTAAAATGTTCAACTGGGTAACTTCTAATCTGTCTAATTGTCATCTGTTAAAGCATCCCAGGCTATAATGAAGGATCCCCAAACTGCAGTCTCCAGAGACATTTCTGTAGTGTTTATCTTCTAGTGTAATCCAAGTGTTCAGTAAAAATTAAAGTTGATGGGCTTTGTTTGTTTCCCTTTGACTGACTCTATGATTAGCTTTTACTTACCCATATCCACAGAGCTGGATTTATGATTTCTTAAACACCTTCAAGTATGAATTTGAGTTTGGATCAGGTTGTAAGCATCAGGAGGCAGGCAGAAGTGTAAATTCTTTTATTCAGGGTTTTTATGTGGCTTTTTGCTTGTTTTGTTTTAATAACAAGAATACAATATTTCAGAGTAGCAATATGGTTATTAATGTTAGCCTACTACTCATCAGCCATTACAGACACTTTAATTCATATATTACAGAAGATCAGAGAAAAGAAAAAGCAGAAGTTCATAGGCACGAGGAACAGGTGCTGAACTTCATGGATCTTGAAGGGAATGACTTCAAACTTCCAAAAAATTCCGGTTTGTAATAGCAGCAAGGGTCTCTGTATCAATGCTTTTTAAAGCTGGATGGGGACACACTGCACCATCAGCTTTGTCAGAGGCCCTTAACAATCCTTGATCTTTATTTGCCAGAGGCTCTTAATCATCCTTGATCTTTATTTGGCAGATAAATGGTTCATACCTCGGTTCTTAATGCTTTGTTTCAAACTCTGAGAGAGGAGAGGGAAGTACAGCATGCTCTCTACTTTGCCTAACATACATATAGAATACTTTGATCTGGTAAAAATATATTGTGTCAAACAAATCTCTGTGAGGACCTTAATAAAGAGAGCTGACACGACTCCTAAGAGTTGTCCTAAATTTCTCCAATAAAAAAGATCTCTGCAGCAGCACTGAGCAACGCTGTCAGCTGAGCTGAGCTCAGCCTCCCTGCAGTGGCAGCACTCTGAATCCGTAGAAAATGGCTTTTCTCTATTTATTTCTGCATCTGGAGGCTGTCTGAATTTTAGAATAGATCTAATTAGCTGACTTTTCTGCAACTTATGTCAAGCAAGTAGTTAAAATTACTGATTGTCTTAGCTCGGGCAATGGGATCGAAGATGGGTTCTTGTTCTTTTCCAGGCAGGTTCTTAAAGTGTCTTTCCATGTTTAAGGTTCTGACCAGAGAGGTGTAGCTGGCACCCATCCTGACACTTGCTTGTTTCTGTGCACCTGTAACCCGTTCTTCTTTGTGCAGGTGCGTGTTTTCTGTTTAAAGGGGCATATAATCACTATATTTTGATTGCCATAATTAGGTCTTTTAGAATATGAAAATTCCTTTCAACTCAGCATGAGGAATCTGGCAATTTCTTGCTGAGAAGGCTGGAGCTGGCTGTGAGGCTCCCACCATGAACAATGACTTCTCTGAGTTTACTGGTACTGTAATTCTTGCAGGTTATTACTGTCCTTTGTATACTCTAACAGTGTTTAAATATTAGTCACAGAAACAATGCTATCTAGCTTGTAGTTTGTCTTCTACCAGCTCTTGCTTCTTTTTCTTGTTTTTTATTATTGTGTCTTAGATGATCTCATTTTGTAAGGCCCAGCTCCATCTGAAAGCTGCTGATGATGAGAGATTATTTTTTCACTTCAGAGTGGAAAGCAGGGGAAAAAGGAGAGTGTGTGTGTATGTAAAAAATACATAGCTTAATGACTGCAGGGCTTCAAAAGTGCCAAAACTTATGATCTCTTATTTGGAAGAAGTGAGTCTGAGTCATGGCTGACATTCTTCAGTAAAGCAAAAGCATCTATTAGCACTAGTAAAGAGGCTGCAGTATTTACCTTGTGTGGGAGAGAGTTTTATTCCTGTAGGTTAGTGCTTAGGAATCAATTCTAAAGGCCAGTTAAAAATTGAATTTCTTTGAAAATAGAGGTTTAATAACCACTTTTGACCAAAAGTTAGATATTGCACCAATGCACAGTGCTATTGCTGATTTAGAAGAGATGATGCCTTACTGGAGAGTACTATCAAGAAACCTTTTCACTGTGTATGAAATAGCATCTGTTTCTGTGAAGTTGGTTTACTGCAAAAATTCTGTTGAATAAGTTTTGTTTCACAATTGTAGTGTAGTGGTACAGAAGGGGTATTGTATTTAAGAGATTTGTGTACTTTTTATGATACTTTAAGGAATCATAAAATGTGAACTTCTGTTGGTGTAATGATATAGGTTGGCCATAAAAATAGCTAGGTTTGTGTGTTTTGCACAGTGGTGAGAGAGGATACTCTTCTGAATGTGCAGGGGTCAGCCAAGGATTGAGTATGGAAATGCATAAAATTTGCTGTCCCAGCTCCTCCCTCCAGATTTGATTTGGGCTCTTCAGTTTCCTCCTTTGACACTGTTGAGTAATTGTCCTTTTCATGTCAAGTTTTGCTCTGTTGCCTTCTCCTTTCTCTGAGCAATGTCACCATTATTTCTGTTCAGAAGAGACAGACCTCTTTTTCTCTGAAAAAGAAGCCACAAGACCACTGGATCTGAAGACCTGGGATTTCCTTTTTCCATCACTGTTCCTGTAGATGATATCTAGTAAATAAAATCCTTGGAAAAAAGCCAAGGATCCATGTAGCGTGTTCAACCTACACATAGCAGCCGTACATAGGTGAGAATGGTCACAGTTCTGCTGTGATTTATGGCAAGAGCTGAACTGCACAAAGCTGGATTGGTCTGGGAACTTTTAGCCACACATTTGGAAAGAGATTTCTGGATATGACTGTGCAAACTGAATTGAACTTTCTTTTTTTTTTTTTTTTTTTTTTTGTTTTGACACATTGATCAAATAAGAAACCACCTTTTCCAGAGAGAAGTGTTACAAGAGATTCTTGTACACGCTCTCAGTATTTCCTGATGCAAACTCAATTGGAAAGGCCTTCAGTTACTCTGTAGTACGTCAAAATAAAAAAATTGTCTGTGGCTTTTGGAACAAATTTATGAACTGAAATCTGCTATTTATGGCCTTTCTATCTGATATTCTCCACAATATGGCAGAAAATATAAAGTATTTAAGAATTTTCAGCGTTTTATTCTGCTGTGCCAAATATTTTTTTTCTGTGTGTATTCAGTTTTACATACTGTGTGGTTAAGTTATAAGAAATATAGGACTAGGTTATATATGAAAATTTCCATGTCTTTGCTGAGAATATGCTTGGCCTCTGATTTGATTATGTAACCAAATCTGGATTTTATTTTTTTTTTTTTAATTTTTATTTTAGATGTAGGGGTATTAAAAAAGTATTCCTAAATGAGTCTTTTATGCTTGAGGTGTCACTTAATTCCCTAGAAGAAAAAAAAAACAGGGGTTCAAGAGTTGGGTTTTCTCTTCTGAAGTCTGTTCACCTTTTCCCTGTGAACCTCTTAGTGTCAAGCCTTTGAAAATCAGGTCTTAAAGATTCTTAGATGTGATATAAGTAGGAATGTCTGAAAAGCCTTTAATTAACAGATAAAACAGATATCAGTTGAAATTCAGGTATATATCTTGAACATGAGGTTACTTGGGTTTGTTATTTGGTACTGTACTGATATGAAGCCATTGGTAAGAGCTATTCTGCTGCAAACCGTTAAGGTAGGAAAGAAGAACATCTTTTTGTCCTAGTTATGGTTATTTCAGCCTTAAAGTAGGGTGAATTCAACTAATTTAATACAAAATGGCAAACCTGCTACTGCTGAGTTCTTGCTAATTCACACCCAAAAAGGCTTAAAGAATGCAAACTAAGCAGTTCAAACTAGTGTAAATCTCTTTAATCTGCACAAGCAGGTCTCAAATTTCTTGAGAATAACTAGTTTTTAAGGGATTTGGTTGTCTGGGGTTTTTGTGTGTTTTGGGCATTTTTTTTTTTTTGTGTTTTTGGTGTTTTGTTTTTGGTTTTTTTGTTTGTTTGTTTGTTTTTTGAAGGAGGTGAGGTTTGAGGAGGGGGAGGGGTTGTAGGGTTTTTTAGAGAGGAGTTTTTATTTGGGTTTTTTTAGGGCAACTTTTGATTCTTGGCTTCTCAGACGTTAAAATTTGACATAAACTGGCACTGAACTTGAAGAACATGAGCTCCTTCTCCACGCATAAACAAATATTTGTGGGGCTACGGAACGGATGAGATCTGGGAGTTGATGGGGATTTAAAAACTTGACAAATATCCTAAGTTGTTTACCTTACTTTAGGACAGCTCCCATATCCTGTTCCCTGAGTGTGTGTGCCAGAAGAGAGGCAGCTGTGCAGGAAGGTGACACAAAAGGCTGTGCATGGTCCTGCTGCTGATAGTGTTGACTTAAGCCCATGTAAGCTTTAAAGTGCCTAATGTGTGCATTGGACTGGAAATTATCTTCCTGGAAGAAAAGGGAAGAATTATAGTTATCTAAAATCAGAAGGGTCTAGAATCCCTGAAGATCAAATCATTCCATCTAAAGGTTTTCTCCAGCCAAGAAAGCTGAAAAGGTCACGGGGAAGAGCAAGTTGAGATTTAAAAACCTGCTTTTTGTGGACCTGAGATGTTTAGAATGTTACAGTCATGTTTAGCTTTGGATTCTGAGTTTTTATGAGTTCTTATCCTACAGAAAATACTTCCTTTTGAGATGGATTCAGTGTCAATATTTTGAGACCAGTGCTGTTGTCTGCTGCTCAGCATATAATTGGGAATCCATTTCCTCTCCCTTATCATAAGCAGCTCTCTTTTTATGAAATATAATAAACATTATCCTTATAATGGATAAGTTTTTTTATAAAAAAGCTTTCCAAAACTTCCTTTACAACAAAGCTTACACAGTTTTTGTAGAAGGTTTCATGCACTGAGAATTATAGAGGACTACTGTATGTAGTTAATTTTTTTTTTGCTAAGCACTAGATTTGCTAAAAATATGGTTTAAAATTGTAACATGGTGAATTTGACCTAGATTTGTCAAGTTGTTTACAATTTGTTTACAATATGTTAACTTGTTTACAAACATTCCCTGTAAGAGAGGAAAAGGTGAGATGTTTCTATGCTGATGTTAGGTAGAGTAAGCCAAGAATTCCCTCACTGATGCCAAGGAAAATAGGTGTGTTTTCTTGAGCCTGCAAGTAAATCAGAGGCAGGCATGATGGAAGCAGTGATTTTATTGACCTGTGCAAAATGTGGTGGTTAAGCACATGACTGCTTGTCAGGTACTGTGGTCAATTATGACTGGATCATTTTGTTCTCTTAGTCATCTTCCTCTCTTCCACTTGCCAATTCTCTCCCTACCACTTTTGTCTCCTCTGAAGTAAATATTTGCTCTTTTCCCATTGGTCCTGATTTTTATGGGTTTGACATCTTTGCTATTTCAGATATCATTGCCCACGTAATTTCTGCCAGGGTTAACAATTCCCATAAGCTGGTACCCCTGTTTGGTTGTTACATCGTGTTGGTTTCTGCTATTTCTCATGATGTCATGTTAGTGCATCCTCAGGGTTACCTTTGCCTGCATATTACTATCTCTTTGATGTGAGGATGCTATGGCAGTGTCATGTTCTTAACTTGTTGGTACAGCTGTACATTCAGGGTGGACTATTTGTTTGCATCCCTCAACACTTGCAGTGGCCAGTCTTTGGAGAAAGTGCCCAACTGCAATGCTTCCTTCTGTGAAGGCAGTACTGTCATGGTTTGACACTGGTGCAATGCCAGTGCCCCCATGAAAATACACCTTCCCAAATAAATGCTGTGAGATGTTATCAGGAACAGAGCAGAACAGGCCCAAGCTTAATAACAAAGGAAAAAAAAAAATTATTAAACTACTACTACAGAAGACACACACACTAAATCCAGGATGAAGACCCTCTAAAACACCCCTCCTCCTCCCAGTTTCCAAAACAACCACCATGAAACGTCACCCGGGTTTCCTGATCAAATTACCACCCTTCAGATAATCAATACTCAGTCTATCAAGGGAGAGAGAAGTCTCTCTTGTGCCACAGACCCCCCAGGAAACACAGTTGCCACCCTTCTGTGTTTCCATGTCACACATGGCACCGCCTGGAGAAAAAATCTGCCAGTGTGACACTCTCCTTTCCATGTCACAGTGCTCTCACCACCGTGCATGGACAGACTGCTCATAGGGCTCCTTTAAGGATGCTTTGCCAAGGACCAAAAGAGACAAAAGTTCAGCTTCTCATCTTGGGACCACAGTCCCCCCCATTTTCCCCTGGGCCCGAGGGTCCAGGAACAGAGATCATCTTCTTCCCGAAGACAGAGGGCATCACCATTCCCTCCTCAGCTTTCCTCAGTTCTTGCCATTCCTGTGCTGGTGGTTGCTGAAGCAGGTCTCCTTGGGTCACCACTGCATCCCCCTAAAATGCAGTCTCTATTGCAGGAGAATTTGGTTCAGTCTATGGCTAACAAGAAAAGTCCAGCCAAAAGCTACTCCATCATCTCCTCCCACCTAAAAATTTCTTCTTCTAAAATCTCAGGTCCCGGACTGTCTTTCTTCTACTTCAAATCGAGGAGGAGTAATATTTTACAAAGCTTTCATTTCCCAGGATAGGGTTAAAAGTTCAGATTCCCCGGATGGCTGAAATCTCTGCCCAGGACGCCATCTCGACTCTCACGCTGGGCATCATCCCCCCCCTTTCTGCTCCTCCTCTGCCGGCAGATCTCCAGGTGCCGTCAGGCTCTCTGTCACTTTCCCTCTGAGCGGGGGGGAACAAAGGCATCTCCGCTTCTCTCCACCCTTCCATCCAGGAACTGGCTCAGTTCCAGACCCTCAGCCCCCTCGGCCTACCTGGACAAGGCCGCGTGGCTTCCCCTCCCCCACCCAGCCCATGGCTGGGCAGGGGAGAGTCTGCACTCTCTGACGACCGGAACCAAAGAGACAGTTCCCCTGGGAGTTCTTGCTTTTAACCCCCTGTGTTCTCAGAGGCATGTCCATACTTTCAGTGGTCACTCCAGGTGCCAATATCCAAACCTGACCACTGATTGGTTTGACCCAACTTCCTGAAAAAAAAAAAATCACTTCCATGTCAAACCACGACAAGTACATAGAACATACAGCAAGATAACAAGATTGGGTTTTTAATCTATCTTGAGGGAATTTGTATCTCTTAATGCTGTGGGAAATGCACTATCTCAATGCAATAAGGTATTTGGAGTCACCCACATTGTTTTGCTTCCCAGGAACAAGTGCTCAGTGTGATACAGATGGAGTCTAGATGAGTGTAATATGTAGATAGGTACTTGGTGTGTTTTTCCACACTGGGTGTGAAAAGGAAAATACATCACAAGCACAATCCTAGGTGTCTCTTGCCAACAGTAATCTTCTGCTACAAAAAAAAGGAAATTCCAGGGGCCAGATACTAAGAGTTACAAGTTTCAAAAACTACAGAGAAGCTGGAATGTGTCTAATAATCTGGACCCAAAGTGTTTGGTGGTTTTGTAGTAATTTAGCAATCCATATATACCTACCTGTCAAGACTTGAAAATGGAGACTATGAAGAGATTTGAGTCTCACAGGGTGCATTCCAGAGCAGTGCAGAAGTGGCAAAAACCAGTGCAGAGAAACAGCCAAAGGTGGTCATGCGTTTATCTTCATCTCGTGTGATGGAAGAAAAGGTGTCAACAAAGTGCAAGTCAGTCTCTGTGTTTAGTTCTGCCTTATTACATGTGTTTGAAGATAATCAGTTCCAGTAAAGATAGAAGGTGAATTTAGATTCTCTCATCAAATTAAAATTATTTTATTCATAGAACCATATCTTCAATATAGATATAGGGAAATGTGAATGTCAGCCTAAAAATGCCTATGGCTTAGGAATTACCTATATAAGAATAGGTGCAGTGAATATTAGTCGCCTCTCCCACTCTATAGGCATCTGTAATCAATGTTAAGGAAAGGAGGCTGTTCCAGAGAGTGGTTGAATGCTTTCTGTGTTTGGGTGTTATTCTCTAAACATTTAGTGAGCATTTTAACTAGCTATGGACTCTGGAAGGTAAATAATTCCCTTAATATTCTTAAAAATGTGACTTATTTCTCTGTTTTGGTCTTTTCACTTCTGAGTGTCCTTGTTACACTTAGAAAATTGGTACTGATCAGGACAGCAAAACTGAATACACATTTGTATGTGGGTTAATAACTGCACATTTATTTAAACCTGTTTTTTTTTTTTAAGTTTCAAGCTATTTTGGTGGGGTGATTTTGTTTAGTTGGTTTTGGTTTTTTTGAGGGTTGTTTTAGTCCTTCTCCTTTTGGGGTGTCCTTCTCCTTTTGGGATGTTTGGAGTAAAATGCAAATAAAACACACACATATCTAGCCATTAAGTGACTCAAGAGTTTGAAACTGCAGTACAGAGAAATGATGTTTATAATACATTTTAAAATTAAATTAGTCCTTTCCTATTTAACAATAACAATGATCGATCAGTCATGTCTTGTTCTACCCATCTGTGCCAAGGAAATTCTGGCAAATTTCTGGGAACAGTAAGCTTCCAGATCTGTTTTCAGCTTTGAAGCAAAGCAATTAAGACTCCAGCATAGGTGCTTTCTCATCAGTCACATTAAGGAACAGTGAAAAACAAGAAACCATTAATACATAAGATGGGTACTGCTGTGGGGACTTCTTTGAGAGCTGATAAGCAAAGGAGAATATTGTGACCATTGGTTTTCGCCAGGCTGGCAGTACTGAAACTTGTGGTACCTCTTAATTCACTCTGTATATTTGAGGGATAATTAATTCCTTGGAAATGTATTTTGTCCTGAAATCTTTTGGCATTAATATAAAGAATGTTCTACTGATAAACAGAAAAGTGTGTGAATTACTATTATTCCCATCTGGAGGCATTGCTGCTAGACTAGTGTCTAAGGATAGTAAAATAAGTTTTCTAAAGAAAAATAAGACCCAAACAAAACAGATTATTTCTGCTAATCCTTTGAAAGTTCTTAAATATTTGGTGTAATTACTGAGAGAAAACCTCAGAGGTAATCTCAGCAATGCATCTCTTTGTAGGTGTTGGGGTGCAGAACATTAGTGGCAGGTTTTTTGCCTTTCAAATGTTACTCCTCAGACATTATTTCCTGGAAAGTGGGCACACACTGCCATCCTCCATGGTATGTTTGCATATATATTTCACGCCTGCTTCCTGTTCATTTGGATAAGGATTGTGTCTGCTGTTGGCACCTTGAGTCTTCCACCAGTTCCACCATTCTTGAAGAAAACAAAATATAAAACTAGCAATGGCAGCAAAATAAAATATTAATTTCAATAAATTTATAGTTATGGAAAACACCCAACAACCAAAAAACAAACATACATACAAAACCCAACCAAAAAAACAGCAACTGAAACACCCCAAAAATCTCTAACACCACAAAAGCCCAATACCAAACTTTGCCCAAGACTGACCTCAGCTAGTTGATTAATGAAGTACAATTACTTGGAATAGTGGAAGGTTTGTTGTGTTACATACCGTCCCACTGTAGGCTTAGACTAACTTTGTTGGAATATGGGTAAGATATTAACAGGTAAAATCTTACTGCAAATGATTTGTAACGACATCTTTGCATCCTTACAACTCAACACAGTTGAGTTCTGCCATATTGTGTTGTTCTTGTTGCAACAGATGTGCTACAGGAGTGAAAGTGATGGTGGTTGTTGTTGTCTATGCTTTCAGCCATGAAAGAACTTTAGAGAATTGTCTTGTTAAGTTTTCTCACCTCTTTTTTTCTAAAAAAAGCCAACCCCATATCTTGTCAAAACAGGTGATTGTGGAAGTGCATTTTGGAGGCCGCAGCAACCTGAGCTGTTCCAAAGTCCTAACTGCTGTCATTAGAGGCAGGAGAGAATTCTTTACTTTTTGCCTTCTTCCATTTATCTCTCCTTTATATCATAAAGATTTGAGTCCAATAAAGAGAGTGACTTGTGGCTATCTCTCTTTTCTAAGTCTCTTAAAGAAGAGAGATGTGCAGAAAGAAAAAGCTTTGTGATACTCATGGAATTGTGTACAGCTGAAGTAGTAATTTTCTAAAAAATAACACTTTAATTTCTTGGTAGAACCAACTTAGAGAATAGTTTTCCAGATTGTTCCCAAAAGTTGTTGCTTTCAAGGCCTTCAGGGTTTTCCACTTCCCTATCTACTGTATTTAATTTGTTTTTTTGAGGCACCTGTTGTCTGGTGCTGCTGGTCTGCCTTGTCACTCATTCATTTCTAAACAAGCACCTTTCTGCATTCTCTGAGTGTTTCTCATGATTAGAAGGTACTTCATATAATTATCCATAAAGCTACCTTATAATCATATTTCAAACCCTGTCTTAAGTTCTCTGTCAGGATGCCTGTAAATAAAAAGAGGTAACATTTTTTCACAGGACCAAGAGCACTGTTTATTAAACTGGGGTTTTACTGATCTTATAATTCCCTGATCATCTGCTTCTTGTCTTCTAGATTGCAATTCTTAAACATGAAAGCTTTGTGGAATATGTGGCATATTTGGTTCTTTGTTTAGTAACAGAGTTTTATAGCAGTATGACAGCATAACTGTCTGAAAGTAATCCACATTTCTACAGTGTTCCTTGCTTTGTCTCCTATGCTAAATGCCCAAGTCCTTGAAACAATTTCAAACTCCTCCCATGCAAAGTGACAAACCACATTGCTATTTAAGAAGGGGGCCTGGTTCATCACAGGTGTTTTAGCCTGATGGTTTTGTCAAGAGAAAAGCAATTTATTATATCATTTGGTATAATTAAGGCTTGAATCGAATACTTTTTGCATTCATGGTTACTCTGTGGGCAACAGTATGGCTTCTGTGTCTTTACATGTCTGACTATTCTGATTTTCTTGTCATTTCTGATTTGAAAGTGTAAATATTGCAAATTCCTGATATTGATGAATTCTAACATGCACAGATGAATTCGGCCCTGCCTCAATGATTCAAAATACAACATGTTATATTCACAGCTAAGGGTAGATTTCTTCTGTGTAAGACTTCATTTTTTAGAGTTAAGTAATTGTGTGTGCAATTATAGAATGTAGACAATTTAAATCTCATGAAACTGCTGTTTTGCTAACGTGGTATGTGCTAGATTGGCTTGACACACGGGGTGAAGTATGCACCCAGTTTGCATTTCTCTGTTGTTGGCCTCAATATTAATACCCACACAGCATGTGTGAAATACTTCTGAAAGATCACAGACCACAGCTGATCCATGATAAAAGCACACAAAGCATAAACATATTATAGAAATTCTCTCTTCTTCCTCTGCTAAGGCTAATTCTTTATTTCACTGTGTTTATGAGGGGGAATTGATAATAATCTGTCTGAAGTGTTTCAGAACATGCTTTTTCCTCTTGCTATAATGTGTAACTTTCAGCAGAGCACTTAATGTATTTGTGTATAAGTTTGTGAGGACTTGAAGAATAACATATTTGGCAATTGATAGAAGAACAAGAATCTTTCTTCTCAACTACATTAATTTGCTCAGGCTTGCAGAGTAATTACCCAAGTGTGAAGGTTCTGTTGTTCTATCAGGCTCCTAGTAAATTAATATGATCACACTCCTCAGAATCTGGCCACGGAGATACTCTAAGTTCTTGTGGCAAAGTTGTAGACTTGGCGTAGTTAAATCCAGAGTAATGTATGGCCAACTTGCTAAGGACTGTCTTTTAAAACTCTCTGTATTAGAAACAGCCATGGGAAAATTCCTGAGCACAGGAATACCAGATAACTGACATACCAGAACCTGTAATTTTGTCTTTGGGCTGTAGTAAACAGGATATATGATACAATTCTGTGCTACAGTATCCTCAGCTATTTAGCCAAAACATCCACCAAAGCAGCATTCAGTGTTTGGATAATATTTCATCAGGTTACAAATGGGTTCGACGGCTAAATATATGATAAGGTGAAAGATCAATTGTAACAGATTAATTCAATTTCCATGTTACCAAATATCTTAGTAAATTAATCTTGTGTGTGTTTATCTGTCACCATAAAAATGTTACTAATCCCTAGAAAATGCTACTATCTCAAAAGTTACTATTAAAAAAAAAGTAAACAATCTTTTTTCTTACATTTAAACTAAGAAAAGGAAATCTCTACACTTCACCTTTTACACCATGTCACCTGAAATAGGAAGTCTCTACTTTTTGCTAATTAATGTTATTAACAGCTTTAGAAACTGTTGGTTGGTATGGTCAAATGAAATAATTATTTTAATACCAATTAAATAATTATTACAATACTGGAATGTTGTTGTCTGGCATATGTTAGGGTGCTGATTGACATGATCATGTGTTTGTGTAGATACCATTCCCTATAGCACAGTAAATTCTTCAGGTGCAGAGTTCATTAAATGATAGGGTACCTGAGTCTTAGCAGTATTTAGAGAGTGTGTAGAAGTAAATGTAGAATTTTCATGGCTGTTCACTTGGGCTTTTATGGGGTGTGTTCAGTGTCCTGTATCCTGATGATCAGCTGAATATTTATGTGGCTCACCAGGGTTACTACTGAATGCAGACAGGTTTCCAGGTGACAGCTTGCCCCTACTTGAAGCACCTTATTATTACAATTAACCTGCTTTTAGCATGACTTTTAAACCCTAAGCTAAGTGTGTGATCTGTCAGTAAGCAAAAACATTTAGTATATTTTGAGATACAATGCACCTAGAAACCCCTGAAAATACATTCAGAATGAGGTAATATTTTCTGTACCAGCAAAGGTAATTTTATGACATGAGCCATTTGCTAGGACTGCCACTGCAGAGGCAGCAGGCTCCAATGCTCCTGTATGATGCTGGAGTTGCTTTGTGAGTAGGGGAGCACGAGACCTACCAGTGACATGTGTGCAGTGGAGTCTGTGCTCAGCAACTGCAGCCCTCTGGCTGCAACTCTTCATTCTCATTCTCTTCAATATATCCTGTTCTTTCCTATTATAAGGCAATTGTTTTCTTATTCACAGCCTTCAGTGAACAGAGGGAAGGAACAGATTATTTTGTGCATGTGTGACAAAGAAAGGGAGACACCTTTCATTCTCCTGCATTTTAACACCTGTAAAATGTAAACATTCCAGGGTCAAAAAATGGTAACAAACTCTGTACTAGCAAAATGGGATAACCAAATTTCTGTAGTTAAAGTTAATGCCAGGTGACGTAAAAATTATATTTCTTAATCTTATTCTGTGCAGGGAGGACAGAGTTGGCGTTTAGTCATATGGTATTGTGTGGCCATCTCTCTGCTTTTTTTTCTTTTTTTGCTCTTCCCCTCCGTCCCTCTTGTACCAGTACATGCCAGGGAAACATTCTTAGTCCATTGGATTAGTTTGGTTTTAAAGCAACATAACAGAGAGCAGAATACATATTTATTATGTAACTGGCGAGCCTCACATGTCTTGTTTTCTTTGTGCTTGCCATTGCAGCAGAAACTTTTTAAATATAATTTTTTTTACTATGAGTTCTTTGCTGTAAAGGGGTTTTATGCCTCAGGGTAAGTTTTAGTCATATTGCTCAATTTCCGTTTTTGGCTTCTTTGACCAGAACAGAAGTGAACCGTAAGATTTTTATGGAAATAAATTCCTATCAGATGTGAATTTTCAAAAGTGCTTCCCAATTTGATCGGGTTCATGATGCTATCCAGACAAATGTGCCCACCAAAGAGCAAGCTCTGAATTCTGCCAAATGAAACAATAGATCTGCAGTACAGTTGTAATGAAGAATATTGTTTATATTCCATAATACTTTGGAATGCATATAGTCAAGGTTAAGCTCTATGGCCAGCATTTTGTTGGTATGAAATACAAATTCTGGTATCATTTTCATCACCATCATTGTTTTTTCCATGCCATTCTGGCTCAGCGCCAGGTTGGCCTTAGCCAGCTGCCTACCCAAATGCTCTCTGTCCCCATCCTCAGCAGCAGGATGAAAATACTCAAGGTTTTGAGATAAAGACAGAGTACCTTGCTATGTGAGTACCCCCAGTATGCCACCAGTTGCTCTCTCCATCTTGGGTTTAAAGGTAAAATCATGTTACTGCTGAAACAGATCTGTTATGGTGAGTACTCATACTAAGTCTAGATATGCAAATCCGTGCTGAAGTTAGGCTCATTGTACAGAGGATGAGCTTTTAAGGGGAATGCAGAAGTTAAATGTCCATTATCCATCACACAAAAATATTGCCAGAAAAGTCCTTTTTTCATTTTATCTGACAGATGGCAAGGTTGAAGTAATGTAGAGGGTTACTGCTGCTAGTGAAATTGCAGTTAGACATAATGCTCTTACTGAATTCAGGACCGGTTACTAGGATTCAGTCCTGTCTGATCAGTTTCCATGATGGAACAGGTAAATGTTCTATTTTGTTTTTCAGTCAAAATTATTAAAAATAGAAAAACTAATTTAGAGTGTATCCAAACTAACCCAAATAATTCTGGAACAGCCTTGTTAGGAAGCAACTCAAGGTACAGCTGTGCCAACAGATCTTAAGAGGATGTACCTTCAGCCAAGGGAGATGGTGGGAAGGAGGTAGGGACAATGATGAGCAGCCTGAAGGTGATCAGTGTTCAGTTAACACTTGGTAGATAGTGTTAAGAATTAAATTATTAGTCATTTTTGCTAATATATTAGAGGCAGATGGACTTCTGTGATGGGAGTCAGTGCCCCAGACTACTGGCTTGATTGTCAATAGCAGCAGTTAAACTCTGGGCTATCTTAGCCTTGATTGCAGTACAGATACAAAGAAACAAATGAGTCATAATGGATGTTACTATGCTGTAGCTGATGAAAAACTTTCAGTTGAAGATTTTATGTTCTCTGCAGTCAGAAATGGGGTCCCACTTTTGAAATGGCATTCATGCTGTGAAACTCTGAGCACATCTCTATTAGTCAAAACAGAAGAGGAAAAATAAGAAGGAATGAGGAGTATTTTGAGGGCTTTTTGGTAGATATTAGACCTCAGTCTTAGCAGTACTCTGTAGCTGTTGTATGAGCTATAAAAGAAAGAAATAGATTTCAGATTTTGGAAAGTAAGTGAACTGTAAGACCTTAGCAGATCACAGCCACAGAAGACAGTCTGTGCTGATGGCAAGTTGTCCTTGTTCCTTTCTCATGGGTGACATGCTCACTCTTCCATCTTCCATCACAGTTTTTGCTCATTTTGTTTCCTATTCTCATTCTTTCCATAATGTTTTTCCTCACTACTTCTACTTCTTTTTTATAAATAGAGTTGTTGCCCACCAATAAGTCAGTGTAGTATAATCTCATAATTGTTTCTTTTACTGTGTTTATTTCTCTTCTGTTGTACTGACAAGCATAAAGCTTTGCAAGGATTCAGGTAAATATTATGGAAAAAGCAAACTCTTTCCCATAGAATATATTCTGAAGCCTGTGAAAAGAAATAAAGTTAACCTGTGTGTCTATGTATTCTCCATAAATTATTCCTCAATTACTTTTATATATAGTATGGGGGTCCACGGTATTTAACATCTTTTTTAGAACCTGGATGATAGGACAAATTTGTACCCTTTCCAAATTAGAAGGTTGTACAAAACTGGGAGAAGTGGTTGATACACCAGATGATGGTGCTGTCATTCAGATGAGCCTCAGTGGGCTGGTGAAATGGGCTGTGATCAGCAAAGGGAAGTGCTAAGTCCTACATCTGAGAAGGAACAGCCTTAGGCACCAGTACATGCAGGGGGCTGACTGGCTGAAAAGCAGCTCTGCAGTGGAGTGGACCTTGGTCCTGGTAGATTGTGGGGTGACAGCCAGCAGTGCACCCATGGGGCAAAGAAGGCAAACAGAATCCTGGGCTGTGGTAGTATGACTCTTGCCAGCAAGCCAAGGGTGGTGATGCTTCCCCTCTACAGAGCTGGAGTACTGTGTCCAGTTCTGGGCTTGCCCACACAAGAAAGACACAGATTTCCAGGAGTGAGTAGAGCAGGAACTGTGAAGCTGCTTAAGGGACTGGAGCCTATCTACTGTGAGAAGAGCCTGACAAAGTCAGGACTGTTCAGCCTGAACAGAAGGCACGAGTGGGCTCATTTATATATAAACCTATATTAATGCCTTTATAGGAGGGAATACAGATGGGGGAGTCAAACTTCTCAGTGGCACCCAGTGATACAACAAGTGACAATGGGCATAAGAAAATACCTTTCATTGTACATGTGGTCCAACAGTGGACTAGGTTGTCTAGAGGGATTGTGGGGTCTCTGGCCTTGTTGATACTCAAAACTTGGCTGGGCACATCCCTGAGCAACCTGCTCTAGGTAACCCTGCTTGAGCAGTGGGTTGGACTAGATGCTCTCGAGCTCCTTTCCAACCTAAATGATTCTGGGAACACAAACAGAAGCAATAATTAGGCTGAGCTTTGGGAGAGAATCTTTGGATTTATATGATGTAGAGATTCATGGTAGAATCGGTCAGAATATATCTATGAACAACGAGCTTAGTGTCTCTTTCACTCTGTATATAGTTAATTTAGTGTATGTCTTATTTCTTTTATCCTTCATCCCTTATGTCTTTGCTGCAGTCTGATTTTTGTGTCAGGAGGGAAAAACTAGTATGAAAAAACAGTACTAGAACTGAACTCCTGCAGTTAAAGAAGGGAAAAAATAGTGAATGGGTGAAGGGAAAGAATGTCTGGCACACCCGTTCCCAAGAGCTTTTGCTCACCTTGAGCAGAGCTAATAAATATGATAGGAGCATTAAAGGATTATTCATCTTTTGGTTTTAATGTAAGGTTAAATGTATCTAAATGCAAATGTTTTTATCCAAAGACACTTATGTTTCAGGATAATTCACTGAACCGTGACTTAAAGAAGGTTTAAAGACTCTAGATCTTAGGCAAAATGCAGAAAATTGTCTAATATCTGTTACAGATATTTTTCATTTATACATCTTGAATGGTTTTGTAAATGAATGATTTTTTTTTTTTTTTTTAATGGGGGTAAATCAAAGCAGACAGAAATTTGAAGAACTTGCCGGTATTCCCAGGGTGCATGAAGGTAGAGCCAAAAGCAGAAAACCGATTTCTGAGCTCCAGTGTAGCTCATTCTATTTGATGAAAAGGTTTTCCTTTCCTCTTTACGTGCTTTGTTCTGAAGTAAACATGAATTGTCTCTCCCCTCACATGCTATGCTCTTAGAGCCAATATTTCTCCTAGGATTCAGCCTCTCAAGTGTAATGGACAGCTTGTTTCTGTGCTTTTGGGGTTGGGGACCAAGCACCTTCTTGCTAAGACAACTCAGGGATTAATGTTCCTAGATTTTCTGTGGTAGAAAGAAAGAAAAAAGTTGTGACAGCCTGTCAGGGCTGGAGCTAGAATGATGACAAATATTTAATCTCTTCACAATTTTGAAAACTATCTCACTTATTTAGGGGGTTAAACGAGCCTTTAGTAAATTGGAATTTTTTATTATTTGATTGGTTTTTAATATTTGAAGATCTTCTTTAATATAAATTGAATAAAAATTCAGAATAAGTCAATCAGAATAATAATTAAAAATATACTTAGAAAACGTTGTTTAAACAGTAGAGTTTTATGATTTTTTTTTTTTAAGATGCTTTTTCCCCCTTAAGCCATTTGATGAAATTAAATTGAAAAATGCTGCAGTGTTGCTAAATATCACCTGGAGTGTACAATTTCACACAGTTCTGCTTAAGTTACTGGCATGATATTTGGAGGACTGGGTACTTCAGAGAACATCAATTCTGCTGCTTTGCCTGTTCATTCATAAATTTTTTACTCTTGTGGAGTGATTGTGACAACAAGCACTTATAGTTTATCTGTGAAGGTGGAATCAGTGGCTAATTTTATTTTTTTTTTTTTAATTCCTTTCTGGAGCAGGACATGCTTGGATTCTCCCTTGCTCCTTCAGTGGTCTATTTCTTTCTTCAACCTGTCTTTTTTCTCCTAAGAACAGGAATGTTGATGCCAGTCTATGAAAGTTACATACTACAAACACAATTAATTTCTGTGGAGAGGGAAAGTGTCAGCAGAACAAGCAGTTTTAAATGTTTTTGTTTCTGCCAAGTGAAGAAACTTGCAGGGTTTGTGAATCTGATTCCTGGGAGTCCTGTTCGGGGCAGGCTGGCAGGTTTCCCCTTTTGCTGTGCAGGTTGTGTAAGCCTCCTCTTGCACAGGGTAGGAAGAGTATTGGTTTACTGCTTCAAGTATCCGTGTGAGATTTATGACAAGAAACAGTGTTCAGGATGGGTTTTGATAGCCTAAGCCAGACAAAAGAAGTGGAATCCATGCAGGGGTAGAACATTCCATTGAATACTCTAGGTATTCATCCAAAATCTGATCCTAGCACTCATTCAGAATTGGAAGACTGGAAACAGATGTGAAAATCCAGCTTCATATCAGACTGCTACCTTTATTAAAAACCCCAAAACATAGAAAAAGGAAAATTTATGCCCTTTTCTGCTCCATTCTTTTGCTAATTCTAACTTTGGTGCAGTTTTGTGCATGCTCCTATGACAGGTTTTAGTCCCTGCTTTTCCTTTCACATTGTGTTCCCAGCTTTTTTCCTTTAATTGGTACATCTCTGACTATAAGGTGCTGAACATCCATGTTTGTCCTTAGAACTAGCCCCCCTCCAAACACACACATCCATGCTCCACCCCTCTGTGGCATATTTCAGCTCAGATCCTGAAAGGCTGGCCACAAGGAAGGGGCACAGGGGAGACTACAACAAGAAGGTGAGTCTGGAGGGGATGGATACTTTTTTCCTTTGCTTTCTGACAAAAATCCCATGTTATGCAGCATAGTTATGTAGAACTACAGTCCAAGATCCCAGTCCTTTACCAGGGAAAGCTACACTGTGGAACAATGGTAACATATTACTATTGTGGTGTAAGATTGAGGTGTACAAAGCCTGATTCTAGCACTCACATGTCATTACCCAACACAGAGTTGGGGAATCTGGAACTTCTTGTGTTTGATACATATGAACCCTTTCTTTCCAGTTAACCCAAAGATGAAATGATAGTCAAGGAATTGTCTTGCACATTAGAGAGAACAACTCAAATTTTAGCACAGGAAGAGAGAGGAAAAAATATTTCAAGCTGGCTTTACCTGATCTATCTAGGAAGGTAAATTGTACTAAAAGTGACTAAAAGTGCTACCTGAACTTTCATATTTCTTCTCTTTTTCTGTCCCATATTTCCATACTCCTGGTATTGAATTATTATTCAAAACCTTAATAATCATTAGTGTTCATGTGCAAACACAGTAAATCGGAATTTGTGGGATAATGTTTTGTCTCATCATTTTTATTTTTAAGGCTGATGCTGACAGGATATAGGTATGGGATTAGAAAAGTAAGAAGGGAATACAGCATGTGTATGTTCAAGATTAAACATACATTATTCATTATATCACATTGTCTTGGAACAGGTCCAGACTCTCCCATTATATTAAGTAGAGCATGAATGAAATTACCAACTAGCCCTTCCAAAATTGTGGAGGAAGAAATTTCCATAAACCTCTCAAAAATACTCATGTATCTTGGTTTTTTGTGGGGTTTTTTTGGTTTTTTTTTTGTTTGGTTTTTTTCCATTTTAGCTAGCTGAAGTGTTAGAACCTGTGTTTTCTAACAGTTTGTGAGAGGTAGCTGAAAAGCAAAAAATTGGTGGACTTTTTTAGTGGATTTTTCAGATTTACTCAGTGATTGTCTTCCTACTGACAGCCTACTGGCAACATTTTCTTTCCCCAACTGCCTTTCCAACTCAGGGCTCTTTTCTTGATGCAACTTTTGGTCTACCTGATGCCTAAAACTAGCTTCTAAAGGCACTATCAATGTTTTCTAATGTACATGCAACTTGACCTAGAATAGTAACACTGAAATTGCATTTTATGTGTGGCAGGAATCATAAAGGGAAATGTATTATGGGCTAATGAGAAAACTCATGGAAGTCTGTGTTGACAACTTTATTATCAAATCTGTGGTCTTACATCCTTACAGTAAATGTTAGATCTGATTTTGTTACTAATTCAAGATGATTAGTCCTAGGACATAGGACAAACGAGATTCCTAAAGAAAATACCATGTCATGGCAACACAATAAAAATCTAATATTGAAGAGTTTAATGTGTATGAGTATTGGGACAACATGATGTACCCCATCAGCTCATACGTTTAAAAAAATCCTGAGATTATAACCTTCCAGATGGCATGAGAAGTGTTTTCATAGCATGGCTATATGTTTAAGAAAACATGTAGTTCATTTAACTACAGTATTGAATTACTGGCATTTCCAAGCAATACTAGAAATCATGCCATGGAGGCAGAAAATAAAAAATAAGAGAATGTCACATGGACCAAAGAGGACTATTTGTTATTGATCATCAAAAGGGTACAGACAGGTTCTTCATGTGGAAGCTAAGAAAAGACAGCCAAACAGAGGAAGTAGTTATGTAAGAGTATTTAACATCACTTTCATTTTCCAGAGATAAAATTAGAAGTGCCAGACTGTTCAAAATTTGCCTCTGCTTGTCAGTTTTCTATGAGGACCACATTTCAGAGGGTCATTTTAATCAAAATGAAAGACACATCCTATTAGGACAGCTTTGCTGACAGATTATTAAGATGAATTAGTAGCATACACTTGTCCCAGATGCCTTGTTGATGTCAGTTAGTAGGAGGCATTGGGAGGACTTACAGTATATGCTTTGCTCTTTAAAAGCAATTTACAGTCAAAGTTAGCAATTCAAACTAAGTGAGAAGAGCTTAATCCTAGAGCTGTCACTAGGCATTATTTTCAGATTCCTGACACATCTACATTAAAACAGTTTATATGTAGAAGTTAATAGGATCTAGGATATTTCATTATGTAAAACAATCAACTGTTTTTACTAGAACAACCACATATTCTCCATGTGGAAGAGGCAGTGACATAATAGAATTGAACTTCTAAGTTGGGTCCTACAAGTTTTTATAATATCTATTAAAATAGTTCTGAGTGACTATTTTTATCTTGGACAGCAGCTGGTGGACCTTTGGTCTGCCTACATAGCGTGTAGGCTTTGATGGTTAGTGCCTGGGCCTACTGTCTTGCTCCCTCTCACACCCCAATTCAAATTTATGTTGACATTTTTTTTTCTCTTAAGGCAGTGAATATTATATTGTAATTAACTATGGAAGCTGGAATATTTGACAGGTATTTAATGACAAGTTGCCACTTTCAAATATGATCAGTATGCTGCCATGTTTGAGGAAAGATCTCATTGCTTCATCTCCAGTTAGAAACAAGAAGAAAAAGGCTGTTGAATCTCCCTTATGAGAGTTTCAGGTGTTTTACCTGTTTCATTTTCCCCAAGCACAGACCTTCAGGCTTATTCACTAGACTAGCTATGAGTCTATATTAGAAACCCCTGCGTTAGGGGAGCGCTTCTCTAGGTATGTATGTCTCTCCAAATAATACAACACAAAAGCAGATATTTATTTCAGAACACATCAATTCTCTTCCATTTTAGAATTGGCCATGGGAAACTTTTTTCTCTTAGAGAACTAGGGAAAATTAAAAGTCTGTACAGTCAAAACAGAGTTGCTAAAAGTACATATGATGATAAGAGAGTGCTTTAAAAAAAAAAAAGCCAAAAAGGAAATGAATTAGCTTCCCTATAGGAGTATGTGAAGGAAAGAGATTCTGGCTAGAAGGCATGCTAATACAGTACTATCATCTTTATCCTACATTTTGCATCAGATGTCTTTTTGCAGTGATATCCCTGTAAGCTTGTTGGAAATACTGCTGCATCCCATAGTATTAATACTCACCTTTTCCCTTCAAAGCAGGGCATGAAGGCAAGCTTTAAGAGCACAACTCCCAGGGAAATTGTGGTGCTGCTTTGTCTGGAATGCAGATCTTAGGTTCTCACTGTTGTTCTTACTAATTCTGTGGAGGTCTGTCTGCACATCAGGAGCCAAGGGAAGCATTTGACAGGTAGGATCCTCCCTTGGAGCATTCTGCTTCCATCTTCCATCCTTTTGCAAGGAAGTTGCAATACGTGTCTTTCTGATTTCTCTTCTAAATAAGAAAGTGGTCTGTCAGGAACTGCTCAGTTGTTTCTGATAACTCCAACCCTAAGCTAATCATAACTCTGGCATGGTATTTCTCCATCTGTGTGGAAGAAAAGAGCATGGGAGGAGGGGGTGGCGGTGGTGGTGAGGATACACTGATGCTACAGCAAGATTTCGTTGGCATACCGTCCACATTGTTATTGTGATTAATTATTCCCCTCAGTGGCTTAGTGTATCCTGATGCAAGAAATAAAAGGAATGACATGTAATGTTTACCTTGCCTTTCCCTACCATGGTACCTGAGAATTCCCTGGCCTTGTTGTGGCTGCGCTGTCTGTATCTTAGCTAGATTTGTAGTATATTTATTTTCTACGGGTGACAAACCTCTATCTTCTCTAGAGATGTACTGGGGATCATGCTTCTTCATACAGAAGTTTTTTAGCCTCTGTTTTGTTGCCTGTTTCCCTCACAGCGGAGGCTCTAATTTTTGTTGCTGCATTGATGATCATCTTTGGAGAAACCTAAGTCTAGTAGGACATAGTGGAAAGGGAAAAAAAAAAGGTATTAAATTTTGTAATATTGTCTTCTTTCACGGCAAACAGAACTTGATTCTGATGCCTTCTTTACTAAGGCTCAACACAGGACCTTTCTAAAGTAAAAGTGAAAAGAAAGTGTACTTTGCACAAAGGAAATTGTGGAGAAAGCAATCGGTGTGGTAGGAGAGGGATGCTTTTATGGCATTTGTGATGGAATAGAGAGACCAAACATTCGATGATGTGAAAGGCTATGTACGAAGTGCTATTACTGTCACCATGATGACAGAATGCATGTTGAAATTACCTTTACAGGAATAGCAACAAATGATCTCTGTATCTTCCTTCCCACTCATCCAAAGCTCTCAAGGCTGCATTCCTAATCAACGAAAAGCAGGCATCCCACACCCATGCCAAGAGGAATAACCTGAGCATGCAAGCTTTGCTTTGGATTAAATGTTAAAGGCATGTACCCTATATTGACACGTTATAAGAATTGAAAAGGTAACAATAAATTCAGTTATAATTCTCTATATCTACCCTCATGTCCTGTTACTCAAATTCCAGTGTTGCAAACAAAATTCTCATTAAGTGATAATGATTATAATCATAAAACTCTTTATGGCATATCATTGTCAATAATTACATACACATGTTCTTAAGTTGGAATCTTTCTTTATTAAAAATACACTTCCTTTTAGGGGCTTCAGTCACTTGAATGTGGAGTGAAAATAAATTAGGCTGTAGCAAGCGTTGCAGCTATAGTTACTACTTCTTCCATTATTGCAAGTTATTATAAGCTTGTATGATTGAAACTGCTATAGATAAGCATGCAATAATATTTTCACTGTCACCATGATCACTGGCTGAGATAAGAACTTGATGTTCTATTTTTGGTCTGGATAGAGAAAAACAAGGAGGGGTAAATGGGGGGGAAAGGGCTTCAAGTCTTGCAATGATATGCAAGGAAAAAAAATTTCCAAGCCTAAAGGAGGCCCACACATACGTCAATGATGACACGCAGCTCTCAGAGGATTTAGTGTGAAAGGGACGTCTGCTAATTTTATTTGCAAGAGAGAAGAGAAAGCATGCACATTCAAGATACTTGTTGTATCATTTTTAAATCAAGGCCATCTTTTTCTCGGTGGTAAACGTGAAATGTTTTTAAAGGCCAGACTTAGCATAAAATCTATTGGTTGCTATGGAGACCACTTACCACACAGGACTGCACTCTGTGTTCGACTCTGTGATTTTCTCTATTCAAAGGTTTGCCATTGTCAAAAAACAAATTAGTTTTTCAGTTGTTTATTACAAAGTTCATTATGAGAAAGGTAATAAATAATATGGTATTTTATTCGTGTGTGGATAGGTGCCATGTGTGAATTAACCAGGATACTATTCCTTGAATTTGCCATTTTAAAATAATTATAGCAAAATTTGCTATTGTTAGGAAATAAAACAGATTTTGATCATTCTGTGTAAATGAACATGAAGCAAAGCAGGTAGTTGGAAGTCTGATCCTAACAAAATTACATGGTAATACAGCTTTTCACACCTACACAGCACTTAGTAACAAAGCACTGAAAGAGAAAGAAAGATTAAGCCCTGTTAAGAGTAAAACTTTATACCTGAGGTGCATTACTTCTCTTTTTATGAAAGGAAGGGTAGGTTCAGGACCCCATGCTCACTGAATTATTCATGCTGCCTTTTGCATCTCAGATCTTTAGGGCTGAAACTGGTAGAGGTTGTTACTAGCAGAAGCACAAATCTAACTAGGTACAGCAGTTCAGTGAAAATCTGTTCAACTGTTTCTCCTGAAGTGTTTGTCTAATTACAGCAAATGCTTTCTGCCAAACTGTCCAGCACACCCACCCCTGAAAAGAACACATTCAGGGAAGATGTGCAAAGTGTTTCATTTGGAATATATTTGAAACTGAGGCTAGTTGACACCTGGGATCTGGGTGGGAGAGACAATTCATAGAATATCATGGGAAACCTTTTATATTACTGAAAGATATGTAAAAGACAAATTGATGTCAGCAAGTTCTTTCTCACTTCTTTTTTTAAATAACATTTTAGTCTAACTTCTGATTACTTGAGGAATGCATGAATATGTTATGTTGAGCACTTGAGATTTGCTCCTGTCCCCTCCTTGGTGCATTCTGTACCTAAGTGAGCCAAATTCAGAGCTGCTGTAAGAGGTACAGCTTCACTGACTTCAGGGAAATGCTGGTGCTGCTTTGGTGTGGGGTCTCTCTCCTATTGACAGGCCAATGGCAGGACTCTCACACAACACAGTAACAGGTCTCAGCTCAGCTTGGAGGTTTCTCTGTGGATTTTTTGTGTTTAACTATTCATTTGGCTTTTATGCAATGGGTAGATTTTTGTGCAGCGTAGGTTGTTTCTAGTGATTTTGCAGGACCACTAGACAAATGAAAGGATATGTGAGACATGGTGGTTTATGATGGTCATTTTTAGAAATGCTGAGTTTGTAGGTAATGCAGGAAAGATTGCTTAATTGCAAAATATATTTTTTTGCCAAACATTTGTGTGCATATAAGTTATTTAGATTTCACTTTCCTAGTCAAATCACTCTTCTACTAAATACCAACTGTACAGTGTCAAGTCCTTGTAATTAACGTGTTGCAAACATGCTATTAAGACAAATTAGGTTGAAACACATAAGAAAAATGAAAGCATAATTTAATTCAGGCTATTGTCAGTCTCTTCAAGAATTATTATGCAGTTGGCCTCCTCCTGTGCAGCTCTGTTTTAGCAGAGCGTGCACTGTTTCGCACTGCATGCAAAGTGACTAAAAAAGAAATGAGTCTTTAAAAAGGAATGCTCTAGTTTAAACAAGCCAGTGGGGGCTACTTAGGCAAAACTAACTGGTGACACTATGTTTATAGTAATAGACAAGGGAATCTGACTCACAAATGGTGCAGAGGAAAATATTTTTAATAAGACTCTACTGAAAGTGTCCTATTATTATTTATAATAGAAAACTTTTACCCCTTAGAATAAGCTTTTAATTTTTCTTTGTGGTCAGCTTTGTGTCTGAGCTCTCCTGCTTAACATCTTGCCCGTGTTTTTCCTCTGTTTGAGTCCAGCTCCTTCAGAGAACTCAGTAGGGACCCGCGTTTCCTTCTGTGTTCTGCCAGATTTCATTAGGGTGCTATAAACTCTTAATAAAGCAGAATTTTTTTGCCTACTGCATAAAACGGAATAATATTGTCTTTAATCAAAAGTAAATGTACTAGGAAGCTATCCCTATCTGAATCAGCTCTCCTCCTCTACTTCTAATGCAAGATGACAAGGGGCAGAGCAGTAGACAAAACATTGTTTCTAGAACTATGTTTTCAAGTGAATGAGGCATTCCTCAAAGGCACGGTATGTGCCACATGAAAGCAGCAATCCCGACATGCACAGAGACCATTCAAGATTCCCATACAAAATTGCTAACCTAATAACATGAATTGTATCCGACATAAAGCACAAGATTTTTTTTTCATGTTTTTTGAATGCTATCAAAACTTCTACAGGAATATTCACAAATAGGAATCTGCTTCTTGCCACATTTTGCAGTTCTCAGTGTCTCTGCTTAAACCAGAAGACCACTGAAAAAAAATTGTGGGCTTGGTTTAATACCATTGACTGTACTCTGGGTTCTGCAGAGCATCTATGTTGTTGACAAAATAGTGACTGACGTCTTAGTGAGAGGCAAGGTTGATATTTTCAGTCCTTGTCAAAATGAAAATCAGTGTACAGTTCAATTTGGAAGTTTCATTTAGGTTTTTCTGCATCCATGCTTGCTCATAAATCTTACTGAAGCTCAACATTTTTCCTTAAAAGAAATTTAGCAAGGTTTAATATCTTGCCATTGCGTTTATAGTGCCTTCTATTTATAATACTCCTTTTGATCAAGCATTAGTGAAAACTGAGATACCATTTTTAGGCTGGAACTTACCTGTTTCTATTAATTAGTTCAGTGCAGAACTCAGTCATGGACTTTGTACTGGATTCTGTTTCCAACAGATATCAAGAGCAATCTAACTCTTTATGTTAGGCACTGTGTTTATTCAAGAAGAAGTGATGATTTTTCTGTTAAAGCTAGACTGTCCCAGATCACAGTCCTGATTTTAAAGTTCAGTAATTTGAGTGAGTTGAAATCAGGGGAGATGCTGTGTGCATGAGTTAAAGGTATTTATAGAAAACAGCCATCAAATTATGACCTAAAATGTAATGCTAGCAAATGAGTCTACCAAGGTCTGTTCTGTTGTTATGGTTTTAATACTTTTATATAGAAAAAATAGTAATGAGAGAGACAAAAAGGTTGAGAAATGGGAGCTGAAAATTTAAAGATGAGGGAAATTCCTTAAGGATTTGAGGGACAAGTAATAGCTGAACCCAAATAGCTGAATTGTCTAGCCCAGGATCAAAATGGCAAATTACAAAAACTGTTCTTCAGTCCTTTACCAACTACTGAGTAATCAATTTATTTGATCCAATTGTTGTATTCTATTTTTTCTATTTTTTTTTTCATAGCTAAAAAGTAAGCTGATCTATTAGGATAAACTAGGTAATTTTCTGAGTCTGTAAGACCATAATACTTACTAAACTATTTGTTTAATAATTTCGAAATGTAGCTTTGGACAGTTACTTTATTAACAGAGAGTAACATATTCTTATATGACAGTTCTTTCTTAATCTGTTTGTTGTGGTTGTTTAGTAAAGCAGAATAAACTTCAGGGTATTCAGCCTTGTATCTTTGTGCTGCCATGCAAACATTTTAGTTACATTAGATTTTCAATAAAAATTCCATGCAGGCTCATTTGTTTGACCCAATATTGGGCAAACAAAACATTGGCATTGCTTGTATGGTGCACCATCCTCCTAGAACAGATGAATCAAAGAAAACGTGCACATAACAAAAATGCCCAAAACTACTGCAGGAAAACTCCTTAGATTTTTTCCTGCCTAGGGTGGGTCTTTCTTAGGAATGATTCTGTTTTCCTTTCTCAGCTCTTTGTACTATCCTTTGTGTATCAGATTTGGAAGAACAGTGTTTGTAGACAGATTCTTAAGGAATGTGAAGACTCCAGGTTTTAGAATACATTTACAGGTTGCAACCTTATAATTAATAGTTGGAAATCTTGGCCTGTTTTTCTCCTGTGTATAATGTTTATGAATATCCTTACCTTTAAGACCTTTCTGTCTCTAAGACCTCAGAGTAATGTTCATTTTACTTACTACCCACATGTTTTATGGAAAATATTAACTGTTGCTTTTCTGTGAGGAATCTAGGTTGTGTGTGACTTCAACAGAAGATGATGTTAATAGTGGAGTAGTGGTAAATATAAATGAATCTACAAAAAAATTACAAGAGTGGTGTTAGAAAGGAAAGACGTTGAAATAACCAGAGTTATTTCTATGAGACTTCTGAAAGACTTTTATTATTTTGGGTTGGACTTTGGATCTGAATTTATATCCAGACTGCCCTTGGGTACTGCAATTCAGCTATCAAATATCACTGGCATTTAGCCTTAGTTTGGGGAGTAGATAGGAAAAGAGCCAAAGCTGCAGTGAGAGAGGATAAAAAAGGAACTGAGCCAAGCAGACAAAGTGGCCAGCCCTAATTTATTAAAAACACAAACCCAGCTGTATGTATTTGTGATGCTTCTTGCAATATTTAGTGTTTTCCATTTGATTACAGTTTTGCTGCCTTTTTCATTCCTTCCTTTGGGATTTTCTGGAGGAATTCTTTCCCCAGACTACAGCCCAATAGTGAGTTCTGGGATACAGAAGTCTCTGAGAGAGCAATATAAGTAAAAATTGGGTAACTGCACTTTTTGGAGAGCGAGTGGGATTTTGTCTTGTCCAGATTAAAAGTGAAAACTTTTTTTCCTGCTTTTACTGTTGCATACACTTCATATCCACAAAGCAGGAAAAGTTTCTCTCTGTCCAGTGGCCTCTATTCCTGTGGAAAAAAGTGCTAATTTAAAATATTGAACATCCAAATCAAAACAGAAGTAATTTTAACAGTTCTGAAGAGCAATTGGAGGTAGTGATCTGAGGTAGGGATCCATTGGTTTGTGGTTTTACAGGTTCAAGATGCAATGACTTCTAGATATCTACAATTCACTTAACAAAGGGAAAAAAACCAAATGTATATAATAAAAAAATTATTTTAAAATGAAAACAGAAGCAAAGCTTTAGCAACTGCACTGAAAACGGTCAGAATTCTGTGAGCTATAATTATTGAAATTGATTTGTTTTACTTCAAGAATAATTGTTAATCATTGATTTGAGTTCATATAGTCTCTGACCTCACAATGCCACAAAAAGGAAGATGGGTTTAGTCAGATATATTTGTACCACAAGGGGCATGGAAAGTACAGAAGAAGGAAGTATTGAATTAATATTAAAAGATTTACATTAAAAATTTACGTATATCTGTGTTTAAACCATGGCTACTTGAGAAAGACTATGTTGATCTGGCTGGTGTTCTGATGCACCAGTAGTGAACTTTGTGCACTGGACTCTCTAAGACAGAGGGGTGTGTGCGTACTGTGCAGATCCCAGAACACTGTACGGTTTAAGCATACCTTCTGTCTATTTAAGGTAGAAGATTTTTTCATTTGTATGTCTTGGATTCCTTTTTTTCTGTCAAATGACAGTACTTATTTTAGTTGTTATCAGATTTCTAAGTAGCTCACAGATAAGAATAACTTTTCCCTAACTGAGAAATGTGTAGGTTTATAGGCTCTGTTTTGTGTCATGAACACTTAAAAATCATTTGAATTTTCTAATGAATATGAAAATTAAAAGATGGATTATTTCAGGAAGATATGTCAGTATTGTTGATATCATCTATTACCTTCTTTGTTCCAACGCCTCTGCACGTTTAATACTGTGTGCCCTGTGTGACCAGGCTAAAGAGTACTGCTGTTCGCAGTAGAGGAGACTTGTCTCTAGCGAGCACTGTCTGGCACCAAAGTAAATGAGATATAATTGCTTAAAATAGTTCTAAAGAAATAAAAATAACATTAATTTTCCTCTGTGACCAACAAGACAGACATAACTAGTCTACAGAGGTTCTCCCTTATCTTCCTCTTATGTCCTTTTATTTTGGGGCAGTTCTCTGTCCACTGAAGTAAGGGCTGCTTTCCAGAAATCACGACACACTGATTAATTCCTCAGTTGAGGCACAGCCTGCTGATTTGTAATGCTGTCTATTCATACTCATTTCAAATGACTGTTAAATCAGAGCACTGAACACCCACATCTCTGCCGTGTTCCTTTAGCAATGTTTAACAAATTGGTTCCCCAGAATTCACTGTTCCCTTCCCTGAAGAACTGCTGCTCCTGTGAGCACAAAGTCAGTCCTGTGCCACTGCAATAGTGGCATTCACCTCAGCAAAGTCTGTTTAGAATTGAGTGTTGTTGTGTCCCCAGCTCAAATCACAATTAGCCACCTCTACTTGCAAAAGTTGTCATGGCTTTTTTCTACAACTGAGCAAGGCTCTGCATAGGAATGTGCACATGTCCATGGTATTGCACTTGTCTTCATTTAAAAACAAATTTGATGGTGGAGGAATATTTCTTCCCAATGGTATTGTGGCTCTCTTAGAAATTGTATCTAAACTTCCATGCCAAAAATCCTCAATAATTATCCAAATGATGCCTAGCTGTACTTATTGTACCTTCCTGTATTGTGTATGCTTGAAAGAACAGGGTGGTGTTGATTTTATTGTGTCAGAAGATGTAATCATACAACCAGACCTTAAAATAGCAAATCTAGCTCTAGTAGGAGACAGTAACTGTAATCAGTGTACTGCTACATAAAATTGCATATTTGAGTGCTGTGAAGTTTGAGTGCTGTTAATTTCTGTGTGTATATTGCAAGTATAAGTACAACTTGTGCCCCATTGTAATTTTGTTTGCTGCCCAGAGCACGTTTCTGGATGAAGATTCCATATTCTTTCACAGAATAGCCACTTTCTCTTTAAGCTGATGGGGCTGGGGAAGGGGAAAGCAGGCTCTGCATGCAACAAGAAAAATTTAACCTCTGCAAAAAGTGCTGAATTCTACTAGACAGTGTAATTAATGAAAAGATTTAGAAGAAAGAGCCCATGGAACTCTTTAAAGCACAAAAAAGGAACATTTATCTACATTATGTCTCTTGCTGCAGTTCACATTTTCAGCTGGCTTTGTGTCAATAGTAGCCTATGATTCTGTTAGCTTTACACAGAGAGAAATCATACCTAGATGATGGAGTCACTTGTGGATTTCTCTTTGTTGTTTTTTTCCCATGAAGTCAGTCTGTAGTGTATTAGCAGGTTAATCTCCTGTAACATTACGAGATGCCTGGCAAATGTAACAAAAGTAGTTGGTAAATAGGTGCATATTCAATTTACAAACAGTTCCCAGTAGTTCAGTGTTCTTATGGCTTCTGCTTATGGCCAAAAATTGAGGTGAACAAGTGGATAGCATGAACTCTGGGGAAAAAAAACAAAAAAAAACAAAAAAAACCAAAAAAAACCAAAAAACCAAAAAACAACAAAAAAAAACCACAAACCAAACCCACCTGCATTTTTTACCTCTCACTGAGGCACAGTGAGATATCTAAGACTGGTAACTCCAAGAGTAGTAGATCATACATTTGTGTCATGGAATGGCTTTAATTCAAGAAATGGGTTTTGAAGGGGAGTTGTTCAGTATTTTATGCTTCAATGAGTTGGTGTTTCATAGAGATACCTGAACTAAGGAGATAAACTTTGTAAACACTTGATACAAATGGACTTTTCTCTGTTCACCTTTCCATATAACGCCCCTCTGCCAGAGTTTCTTCGAACAGAGAAACCTGAAATTAAATTATACCAGAGCACACACTTGCTCTGTCAGTCATGTTTCAGTAATGTAAATTCAGACAGATAACTTGTGAAAGATCAGATGGAGAAGAGTTTGTGTACTGCAGGTGTTGCACCAAGCTACATGGTGGTGTTCATGTCATCTGGGCCTGCTTGGCCTCTTGGGTTTATAGTTATGGAGTCTTCAGTTGCTGACTATCACAGCAAAGAGATTGTTTGTAGACTACTGCTACTGTTTGTAGCAACATGAAGGAAGAGTGTGCTGGTTTGTAAAGTGCTTGGAAAATGCCTCCAAACTTAAGTCTCTGATTGCATGTTCTTGTTCAGTGTGATTTTTTTAAATCTCTGTTTTCATATGTTTCAGCACAACTGTGAGAATATTCTAGTTGCAGGAACTTCTGCAGAGAATTAAACAAAAAGAAAAACTTGACTGTGACACAGGGGCTTGTTTCAAAGTACAAACCACTTTTTTTGTGGACATTGCTTATGTTCCTTGTCTGAATTCTGGGTACTTGAACTTATTCCTTTAAGTTTTAGTTTGTGCTGTTTTCTACTAATTTTTCTTCTCATGGAGTGAGTTGATCAACTGAAGGAAGGCAGAAGGCCTTTGTATATAGTTTTTGCATTGTCTTTATGTACACAACCTCTACAGAACACAGCTGGGCAACTATTGTGTACTTTGACAGCGTGCACTGAGAATGTTGAGTCTCTCTCTTCAGTTTTGATGCTGTTTCTCAGATTTTAGCTTCTTGCAGGAATGATTGGCTTCACTACTGCTTCATATACAGATGTAGTAGTCCGTTTTGCAATGCTGACTTGAACATGTTTATTATGGTTTGTTAGTATTGGAGGTATTTATGTTCATATCACAGAACTCAAAACTGAATGTGAATTAACTGTAAATTATGACACGTCTTAAGTATAGAGCAACATACAGACTCTGAGGATAAAGGTGTATTAATCCTCTTAAAAGTGGTTGAAGCTCAGATGACTTCCTATTTAACTTGCTTAGGCCTTGAGAATTATAAAATCTTAAAAATTTCTGGAGTCCTGGAATCACTTCAGCCAGTCTGTCAATACACGATAGAAACTGGTTTACTTATGAACTTTCCCTTGGCCCTTTTCAACATGTGTCATAGGAAAGGAGCTGAACTGTCACTTGTGCATATCTCAAAATCACAGAATATCCTGAGCTGGAAGGGAACCTTCAGGATCATTGAATCCAACTCCTGGCCCTGCACAGGATAGCCCAAGAGCCCATTGTGCCCAAGAGCCATTGTCCAAAAGCTTCCTGAGCTCTGTCAGGCTTGATGCTGTGATCACTTCTCTGGGGAGCTGCTCCAGTGCCCAGCCACCCTCGGGGTGAAGAACCTTTTCCTGATATCCAGCCTAAACCTCCCCTGACACAACTTCAGGCCATTCCCTCAGGTCCTGTCATTGGTCACCACAGAGAAGAGATCAGTGTCTGCCCCTCCTCTTCCCCTCACCAGGAAATCATAACTGCAATGAGGTCTCCCCTCAGTCTCCTCTCCTCCAGGCTGAACACACCAAGTGACCTCAGCCACTCCTCATATGGCTTCCCCTCAAGGTCTTTCATCATCTTTGTTGCCCTCCTTGGGTCAGTCTCTAATAGTTTCAGTGTCTTATATTGAGGCACCCAGAACTGCACACAGGACTCGAGGTGAGGCTGCTCCAGTGCAGAGCAGAGCAGGACAATCCCCTCCCTTGTCTGGCTGTGCCTGATGTCCCCCAGGACAGGGTTGGCCCTCCTGGCTGCCAGGGCACAATGACTCACATTCAATTGCCATGGACCAGGACCCCCAGCTCCCTTTCTGCAGCGCTGCTCCCCAGCCTCTCGTTCCCCAGTCTGTATGTGCATTCGGGGTTGCCCCATTCCAGTTCAGTATGAGGGAACTTTAACATTTTCCAATTGTCTCTTCTTACTAATATTGTTTTTTCCCTCTTTTTCAGTGATAATCCTTAGTTTCTCGTGTACCCACTGCCTAGAGTTGTAGGTAAGTTTATGGATTTACTTTTGTTTCCATGCTGAATCAAATTGAATCTTCTGGACTGTAGCCAAAAGACACCTGCAAACATTTTTACTATCTGATCTTCTTAGTCCCTCTGTTGTTGTGACAGTTTGTCTCCTATGGTATCCAGATTTTTTCACTTGTGATGATAAAGAGCTTCAGCTCCAGCTCAGTTTCCAGCTGGTTCCTCTTGTCAGGTTCATAACATAGGCAATGCACTTAACCCAGTTATTCAACTATTATATTTGAAAACAGTTTTGCTGAATGAAATAACAGCAGTGCTTCCAGCCTCAATTAGGCCGCTGTGTTGTATTGTTTCTGCTAATCAGGCTGGTTCCTAGCAGGCTCTCTTGGGTCAGCCTCACCATGTCTTTTATCTTTTATACTAAATCTAGGACATGGTGTGGTGTTGAGGACAACTTGTCATAGCTGGACTTTACTGGGTTTAAGGTGCCTACGTCTTGGTGGTTACAGGGAAATGTGACCAGGGAGAAGCATGTGGATTTTGGTAGCAATCCCCATTGTTAAATAAGGCAGACAGCAGCTGCTGGTCTAGGGTTTTGTGACATGGCTGATGGATTTTTTCAGGATCTGCTGTCAAGTCTGGCTTAATCATTGGGCCAGGTTATTTGTTTGAAATGCTAAACTATAGCTTTCAGCAACTTGATCCATGTAAACGATAAAGTTCATTCCGGGGTTTTGTTGTGAAACTTGCCCCTTCATTGTCTGGCTTTCTGGCTCTCCTCTTGGATATTGCAAACTGGAAAAATTGTTTCTGTCAGCTATTACCTTGGCATTTATGAGATGTAAGGATAGAACCTCAGTGAAATGGGAGAAGCTATTTATTATTGTAACGAGCTTGATATTCTGCTAAATTCTTCTTGAACAGACTAATTGTATCCATGTTTATTTTCTCAAAGGGATGAGAATTATATGTGGGATTACAAGAATTCAGGGAAATTTTCCAAAGTCAGTCCTTGTCAATTGAAGGAGAAACTTTGTATGTTGTTGTAAAATGTTATAATGTTGAAGTAACTGGGGCTTGTTTAATCTCCTGGCCTTTCCAGTGTACATGTTTTAGTATTTCATGTGTTCCTGTGATTTCTGGGATTTGAAAAGAACTGTCTATTGGATCCTATTTTAGCTATCAGCAAGAAGCAAAAGCTAAGGACTTGCCCATTCATCTTTACTGCTCTAAAATTTCTACTGGAAGGTCCTAGAAGATTGATACTCTGATAAGGCTTCCTTTGCTTCAGTCTACCTGAGACCTTATCTCTGCTATCAACAGGTCTAGAATCTGGTCCCTGGCTTCTGCTCTGTTATGACTGAAGAGATTTTTTCTCTTCTGTTTCTAAGCATCCACAAGATTAATATCAGATGGAACAGGGGAAAATATTGCATTGGGAGGGACCTCTGAAAGTGTCTAGTCATGGGACAGCTCTGCAAAACATTATAATATAAACACAGAAACTGAAAAGGATGTGTGGAAACACCTTATGGTGACAGTAAATGTTAAAAAGCAAAATAAAATAACCCCTGTGTGTATGCATACACATCTACATGTATAATCATCTAAATTCCTCCTCTCCAAAGTGAGCAATTTTGATGATCAAACAGGGTTTCTCTTAGCCACATCTTTGCTGCTTGCACAGCCCTGATTATAATTAGTCCTTTATGCAAATGGCATATGGAGCCTTGGGAGGAGAAGCGTCTTGGAAACGGGAAGGAAGTTTCTTGAGAAAATATCAGGAGATGAAGAGAGGTGTCCAGATTCTTGGACATAACAGATATTTGCACTGCTGGCAGAGCTTAGAGACCTCCTCTGTCATGTGGATCCATTTGTTTATGCCTGTGCCTGCATCTGTCACAGGCTTGCACCTTGCATTCAGAGAAAAAAGGGTCACAGGTTCCTCTGTCAACCCCACCCCATATTTGCTCTCCCTCTTCAAGGCAAACAAACCAAGCCAGTGCAGCCTCAAGGAGGAAAGCAGAGTGGTAGGGACCCACAAAAGTCTCTGCTCAGGCCCCTGCTCAAAGCAGGGCTACCTCAAAATGGCACAGGACCTTTTCCCATGAGGTCTTGAGGGTCTCCAGAGATGGATTTTCTGCAGCCTCGGTTGCAACAGCCTGACTCAGGGCTTATCTACCCTTTTTGAAAAACCATTTTTCCCCAATTCCCAGACCACTCTGCCCTTGCTCCAACTTGTTGGCTCCTGATCTTTTCCTCTCTGCATCTCTGAGAAGAGTCTGTCTTCTCTGTGGCTCCTGGCAGGTATTTGAAAGGAAAAATTCCATTTCCCCTGCCTGCTCTTTCCTATGCTGCACCACCCTTGGGTGCTGCTCTGGATTTTCTCCAAGCCTGTGCCCTGAGCGTCCTGGGCTTCCTGGCAGGTGACCCTGCAGCCGGCCGTGCCCTCTGAGGGACAGGGAGGGACCAGTGCCAGCAGTCCCTCTGCAGGGCTGGGGCCGTCCCGCAGCCACCAGCTCCCTCCAAGTCGGTGTCACCTGAGAAGCTGCTCAGGGCAGGTCCTTTTGTCCTGTTGATCAGGTTCTTGCTGCAGATGTGAAGCAATGGCAGGCCCAGAAGTCGCTCATGAGGAATGGCACTTCTTTTGGCCAGTCAGTAGGACTTTGTACTGTTGGCCAATGGCCTTTGAGCTCAATGGTCCAGACAGCTTTTCAGGCATCTTGGGCACTTCCTTGGCTCTCGTCAGCAAAGACGATGGCTGCCATCATCAGAATTCTTGGCAGTGTTTCCTCAAAGGTCTTTAGTGGGTACTGCCTTTTTCTCTGTAGTATTTAGATTTAGTACTATGTTCACAAGGATTTCTGGGAAGAGCTTTCTAATACACTGGATTCTACTTAGACCAGAATCCTGATTATGGGTTCACCTTGCCAATAAGATGATTACGATTAATTGTTGTCCTTTACTTTGCATTTCCGATGGTAGATGAAAGAAAATAATAATGTTCATATAGGAAACTCAGTGCAATTGTAAAGCTTGGAGAGATGACTGAACAGACAAGAAATGAAAATTATGTCTCTGTTTGACTCACATTAGCACCCCAATTTCTTTTTATAGCACAGAGCTGTTTATGAGAGCCTCTTGGACCTACTATTTCTTAGTCATAATCAAGGAACAGTTTTTAACATTCTGCTAGGTTATGTTCTCTAGTTTTGGAAAACCATATGTCCTTCTGGCATGGCCAGATACAGCTATTACTTGTCTAAAAGTAAACAGGATCACTTTACTGTTATACTAGCTTGAGGCTAACTCCTGATGCAGGAGTGAGGTATAATGAATATAATATGATGGATGAAGTATAATACCTTGCACTGATATAATACCTTGCACTGTGTCCCTGACCTCAGGTCCCATCATGAATTGGTGCAGGTCTCTAAGTGCGAGTTCCTTGTTTGATAACCTGCTTGAGCAGGATCCAATTGTTCCTGTGGAGCAGCTGCCACTCTTTACTTTGGATACTGCCTCACTTCGTTCTGACCTTGCTGTCTCCTGTGTGAGAGAAGCTGGCTGGGCCAGTGCCTGTGGATCTTTCATGGAACCTTTACTTTTCCTGTACAGGTTCTGGGATGTCCCCTGCCTCAGTAGTCCTGTTGTTGTTCTCCAGTTTGAGAGGCTTTGAATGATATGTTTGTTCAGTGACAGTTCCCAGTATACTCTATTTGGTGTATACAGAATTTTGTATAAAGCATTTCAGCTGAAGAAAATTATTTAATCTCTGGAACAGTTGCAGACTTCCTACTTGTAGCTATTTGTTTGTGGTTTGTTTGGGTTTTTTTTGGTGGTTTTTTTTTTTTTTGGTGTTTTTGGGGTGTTTTTTTTGGTTTTTTGTTTTGTTGTTTTTTTGTTTTTGTTTTGTTTTGTTTTTTTTTTTCTGGTTACTGTTGCTGGTTGTTTGACCTGTTTTAACAAAACAATCTGCAGGGAGAATCGTGCTTGATGGCTAATTATTTGTTTGCTAATAATATTTTAATTTTTTTTCATCTGTTAATTCCCTCCTGGTTAAAATTTCAAAGCCTCATCTACTAGGATCTTCTAGAAACCCTACTATCTCCTAATTACAGTTTATATTCAAATCCCTACAAAACAGCTGGAATCAAACTTCTCTTGGATGTCCTGGTGTTTTGGAGCTTTTTTTGAGTTAAGGTAGATGTATTGATAGTTATTCCTGGATCAACTTATGATTTGAAAAGTTGGCTTCAAAACTTATGTGAAACTTACCCTCACAGTTAACTGCTGAGGCAAAATAACTTACTATACCTTCACTAGGATATAATTTAAGGTCTTTTGAGGTCAATGTAACAATTTCACTTGCACTCTTTTTAGAGTCACCAATAAAGTAATTTATTTCTGTTAGATTTGATGTGTTATTGGGAGTGGAACCTTTCATACTCTTGTGTCTTGGCTAACGTTATGGTATTCTCTCTCTTTTTTCCTCATTTACATCTTTATTAAATAGCATATGAATTTACTTAACCGCGTTCCACGAATACCAGTAGTTGCATATCATGCATGGCCATCACAGAGCCTTTCTCTAGGGAAGTCTAAAGATGCTTTTAAAGAAACCCAACCAAAACTGGGGCTTTTTTCACATGCCAGGTTAATTTAGGTTGATTTTGCTGTCTCAAGCTATCATACCCAGACACATATTCATGTTGTGGAAGGCCTTCTTGGTTCCAGACAATTTCTTGCTGTAAATGGACTTTATTTTCTGTAAGCAATCACTGTCTCATTATTCTTATACAGATCTATAGAGTCGAGAGTAAAGTATCTCTTTCAGAAACTTAGGGATTACTACAGGCAATTCTCTCAGAAATTGCTCTTTATTAAAGAATGATGTGGCTAACTCCAGGAGAATCAGAAAAAAAAAATCTTTCCTTCATAGAAAATGCTATTTTCATTTAAATCTGATTTGATTTTATAAATTTTTGGTTTCTGTTCTGGAATAAATGTTTCAGGAAATAAACCACAAGAAAGCACCCTTCAAGCAAGGTTTTGCCACTACTTTCTTTTCAATTTTTAAAAAGGTTTATAAAGGCTTTTATACCTTACTCATCACCCTAGTTTCTCTGAATGCTTTCCAGAGGATGCCAAGTGATGTGCATAATATCTGACATATGTGGTTTATTATCTTTCTGATTGTCTTCCCAGAAGGAAAATGGTAAGTGCAGTAGTGTGTTTACTTTTGAAGGACTTTGGGGATAGGAGATAGTTTGTCTAGCCTTTGATTGAAATTCCTGATGCCTTTCTGACCCTTCAGCAAATCTTGCTGAACTACTGGGCAGTCGGTGGCTGCTACCTTCTGCTGTTAATTCTAGGAACAGGCAGAAGGCAGTAACATTTCAATATTTATTCACGTTCCTTTAAGGAGCCTTAAATGACAACTGACTTCTCTGATAATGAAGAAACAGTAAAGGAAACAGTGACCTGACAAAAATCCAACTTTCTGATATTAAATAGTTCACCTTAAGGTACTTACTGTTTATATGAACTCCTAGTTTCTACTAACAGTCATATTGTACAACTGATGCAAGACCTGACTTGTTTCCATTGTGGAGGGTATATAGTTGCAGTGGAGAAGAGCCATGGCTCAGGTGAGCCACTGGCAGGACAAATTCCACACGCAGACATGTTTCACTTGCACTGCTCACACTTTTTGGTAGCAAGACAATTCAACTTATCAGTATCAAACCCATGCATTCTAAACATCTTCTTGCCATTTCAAGATTAAGTCATGGTTTTCAGTAATGGTCTGTGTAGATGCAGGGTGCTGTGCCTTTTAGCATGATTAATACTCAGCTAGACCCGTTCTGGCATGGCAATGGCATTTCTTGTTGATAATAATCTCTCTCTTCCTTCCCACAAAAAACTGTCACCAGTAGCATGGCCTCCACATTTCAGAAAAGTAGGAACAAAAGTGAGACCCAGACAGAGCAAAGGTTAGCAAGTAATTGCTTACTCTCTTTTTAGATTTTCTCTGGTGTTTATGTACATGCTAACTTTAAAACCTGTTAATATTCTTACACAGCTCTTGAATGGTTTTGTCTTTTGCAGTTTTACTTTCTTTGCTTTAAGCCTCTAGTATTCATTTCACTATGGTTTGGTGCATAGCCAGGCTTTGGAGTCCAAGAAGGCCATTTTACAAACTATTAAACTAAGAATTAATCTGGTTTTTGTAAAACCACATGCATTTCTCCGCTTTTCAGTTTGTTTCCAAAATTAGCCTTGCAAATGGAGCACTGGGACTGTAATTGCTGAGATTTCTTCCTCCGCACCTCCTCCAAGAGTTGAAGATGAATCATTGGAATCCTGGAGGAGCTTGGGGCCTGGCAAGCCTAATGGTTCAAAGTGAAGCCTTCATAGACATTGACAGTATTTTTTAAGCTCTGCTGTCTGACACAGCTCTGGGTTGTTTTCTAGAAGGTTAAGCTGCTTAACTGGTCTCTGAATTGTGACAGCTGACCAGGAGTTATGGCCTAACTAGAAGTACTGATCATGGGGTGGGAGTCTGGTAGTGAAAATGGGAGGAAGAGAGGAGATGAACCCAATGAACAAGAAGAGGTTGCACTTTCTGTAGGTGGAGATGTTGCATGGGAATCAGGGATTAGAGAGCCCAAAGGAGACATGGAGTTCCAAAGTGAGGTGAAAGAAGGCGTTTATGCCATCATAGGATGGCAGTGTTGATCAGAAAAGGGAAGAAGAAATAGTTTGCACAATAAGGAGGAGGAAAATAGAGGTGACAGTTTCAGGTGTAGGTAGCATGTCATGCTGAAATGTGGAAATAAGTTAAATGCCAAATCTGCCTTCCAATTATTAACTTATTAGAGAAAGGCGATTGTGATTAATTCCTGCTATAAGCATGAAAGTGTTTTTGTAATTGTAGCAGTGTATATATGGATCTGGATTTATTTTATTGGTGGTTTTTTTGTTTAATCTCATTAATATTCTAGGAAGGTCATTCTGGTGATGTACTGCTTCTGTATGAAATTCCCTTCAGTCTTTACAGTGTCTTCTATCATGAGATTCTCTGGAAGGACCTGAGGGACTGAGTGGATAATCTCTTAATTCATATAAACACTTATTATGTCTTTCTTCTCAGGAATGAGAGAGGAGTTTTGGCCCCAACACATCCTCACTGGATTTATTTCACATACACACTATTGTGAAACATCCTAATTTATTTATCTATCTCATGGTTGAATTTTATGTCCTTTCTATTAAAGTTATTCTGCAAGTGATGCAGTCCACTGGATTAAGGGATTGAGAGTGCTGAATAGGATTTGTTACAACATACTGTCAGAAAGGAAGAATTTCTTGATTTAAAGCTGATAATCAGATAAGCTCCAAAAAAAAAAATTAGTCCTGGGTTCCTCTTTTTAGTACTGTATGATTTTCACTTACCTGGCTGTGTGCATGTAGAGCTCTTCTCAAAACAGGCACTTTTTTCTTTAAGGGTTTTGTCTGACTGATTTGTAGCACGCAGTACCCTACGGACAATTGATATCATACAGAAGGTTGACAGACCAGGTTTTAAATTAAGATGAGAACAAGAAGGGATCGCAGAAAAGAAAGAAGAACTATTTAAAAAAAAAAAGGCAAGAACCAGAAGTTAAGATCACACAGTCATTTGGGATTTCAGTCACCTTGAGTTACAAAATGTTCTTTTATTCATACTGTTTTAATTGGAGCGTTAAACAGTTTAACAAGAACAGTTCATGCATAAGTCTTTTGAAAGAAATTAATTTTGAAAGGACATATATTGAAAGAGCTTGTAGTGAGAATGCAAAAAAAGAACTTTATGAATATGGGACCATGGGAAGCATTGTGAGACATGTAATTTACCACCACACTGTCTAGGCAGTGGATTTTCCGTTTTTTTTTGTTTTGTTTTGGTTTGGTTTTTTTTGGTTTTTTTTTTTTTTTTTTTTTTTTGTTGTTGTTTTTTTGGGTTTTTTTGTTTTTTTTTTTTTTTTTACTTTTAACCTTCTTGTATTAAGCATTCTCCTTAGACCTCACCTTTCAGCTTTCTATGTGCAATTTCAGGCTTTGGTTCCTGGATCCAACTGGGCTTGTTTGCCACCACCAAAAAAAATGTTTTCAGATCAGTTAATTAATTTCTGGTATTTGTATCCTAATGGATAGGGGTATGCAACTAATGTATATTACTGTCAGTAAGCAGTGAAAGGACTTAACACAACAGCCCTGAGGCTTGGAATTCTTCTATGTGCCAGCACTTGTGGGAATCACTGCTCATTTCTTCACTGTGCTATATGCTGGCAATACTAACATAATTCATCTGGGTGGGGTTTTTGATAGGAATGCTGTTTCTTGCATGTCAATACAATTTACAAGACAAAATCTGTGTTTCAAACAAACAGAAATAAATCTTGTGCATATTATATCCACTTTTTATTATTTTATCCTTCCATTCTGGTTCAATGTTTATAAATTCCAGGTCTTCCTAACTTTTCTATAGACAGATCTCCACCTGAAAAGCTCTGATCTCCATCTTTCTCTTGTATTTTCACAGTTGGCATACTTGGATCATTGCTTGCTTCTTGTTTGCTCAATTATTTGAGGTTCTGAAATATTTCTGATTGTTTACCTCAGAGGAGTTGATGCCAACCCATGATGTAATGTCACTGCAGAAGAGCTTCTGCAAAGGGAAGGTCTTGTGTTTCCCTTGGTGAATGAGCTCTGATTTCTGTAGCCAAGGGAGTTCTGCATTTGAAAACTACAAGTGTCCTACCCCTGAACCAATGATCTACCTTACATTTGGATGGTTCCAGCTGCCTATGGACCTTGACACCTAAATGTACATGCTGCTTCACCTAAAAAAAAAACACAAGCAGAAAGCAAATCTGCAAAAGTTTATCTGAGTAGACTGGAGATCTCTGTTCAGAGCATGGTTAGACAGAGGCAAATAAATCCCTGGTGTAATTTCACTGACTCAGATGCAGTTGCAACAGAGGTTAATTTAAGTATATTTTGCTTCCTTTAAAAAGCAATACGAGGAGAGAAATGAGCCTGCAAAGAGCTTCACAAATAGTTAGGTTCAAAAATTGGCCAAGATCTACACAACTGAAGTAGCAGGGAGATGAGGGAATGGGGCATTAGGTAAGAATATTAACTGCATTTTCTTTGCACTGGGATAATTTTACAAGTATGACCTTAAAAAATCTCTTATTAACATTTGTATAATTTTCCTTCCTTCTGGCCAAAACACAGGATCTTTGACCATTTGTAATTTTATGCTACCATGTACATTTAACAGTACCTAGTTGTTTAATGCTGACTAGTGCGTATTCTCAGCTACCATGCTTTTAGCAAGAATGAGAGATGCAAGTGCAAAATGTAGAACATTTCACAAAAGATTGGATTAATGGGCATGATTTCATAGAGGATCTTTTTTATTTTCTTAAATGCTTTTCTGTAATAATCTGAAAATAAGACTAAGTGCAACTTCTACTACCCTGAGCAATGAATGTAGCATTTTTTTTCTTAAGATGATGACCCTGATACTAGTGAAGAAAGGAGCTTAAATAATGCAAGACCCTGCTGTTAATATAGCTTTTTCTTTTTCCTTGTATAAGTTTCATCAAACATGTTACATATTCTTGGCTGGATAAAATGGTGGGGTTCTGTAACAGTGTTAAAAATTGTCCAGCTTATACCAATAAACATTTTCATTCCACACACCAGAGTGAGTGTGACTTGTATGATCTGTTTAAGGTATTCCAAGTTCACACAGGTACTGAGAGATGGTGATCTTTTACTCCCCTACGTGTCCTGGTAATAGCACCTAGGGTCAGGGAGCTCATTTCATCAAAACCTAATGGATTTGTTATTGATTTGGCTTGGATTTATTTTATTTTTCCCCCCCTTCAGAACTGCTCTTTTTTTTTGTCATTTCAGTTTTTGAATCTAGATGATGACATGCCCAAATAAATAAACTGTTGCCAGCGATAAGCAGGCAGTGGGATCAAGCAGGCAGGGAAAGTAAAGGCTCATCTTTTCAGCAGCAGTATTACTGTGGTTAATTTTTCACATTTAGATTCTGTACATTAAATTATACCAAAACAGATATTTTACATATCTGCCTAATGGAACATATAAAGGAAGGAGTACCATTATTTTAATATTTGTCACAAACTTCACTGCACACAGATCAGATCTTAGCTGACATTTCATTGATTTGTACAGCTGTTACATATCTTGCATGTCTGTGATGTATAGTTAGAAAAAATCCATTTACTTTGCATATTTCAAGACATTAAAATCAGTACACCATATTCTGTGCTAAAATGACTATATGAAGTATATTTGTACTTTTTGTTCTGTCTACAAGTACGTAACCAATTTTTAGAAACTTGGAGGTTTTTTTACAGAGAATATTTTATGTGTGTAGGGAACCATGACAGTTTCATAGAAGACTTGGTAATCTCAGGGTTATTTTACCACCAAAGCCCTAGGAAGGAATTAATTTTGTTGAACTTTCAGTAGTCCATTTTATTGTTTCCCTGCACCTTTGTAAATGGATTTGAGACATATTTCAAGTTCCAAGACATTTGATAAAATATTTGCTAGTGCATGATAAAAACTACTATAACGATTCTGGCCAAAATCCTGCAAACTATTGAGAAAGTAAAACTTGGAAACACTTGAGACCTGGCCTTCTGAATAACAGAATTCTTAAGTTTGGAAAAGACCTCTAAGGTCATCAAGTCCAACCATTAACCTGGCACCATTGTATTCACCAACAAACGGTGTCCCCGAGTGCCACATCCACACACCTTTTCCACCACTTGCATGCATGGCAATTCCACTACTTCCCTGGGCAGCCTTTTTCAAAGCCTGACCACTCTTTGAGTGAAGGAATTCTCCCTAATGTCCAGCATTCTTCCTCGTGCAGCTTGAGGCCATTTCCTCTCATCCTGTCACTGGTTACCTGGGTGAAGAGGCCAATCCTGACCTGGCTACAGCCTCCTTTCAGGTGGTTGTAGACAGCAATAAGGTCACCCCCTGAACCTTCTTTTCTCCAGGCTAAACACTCCCAGATTCCCCAGCTGCTCCTCACAAGACTTGTGCTCCAGACCCTTCATCAGCTCCATTGTCCTTCTCTGGACACACTCCAGCACCTCAACGTCCTTTTCAAAATGAGGGGCCCAGAACTGGACACAGGATTTGAGGTGCAGCCTCGCCAGTGATGAGTACAGAGGGACAATCATTGCCCTGGTCCTGTTGGCCACACTATTCCTGATAAAAGCCAGGGTTCTGGGGGTTGTTGTGACCCAAGGGCGGGACCTGGCACTTTACTTTGTTGAACCTCATGCATTTGGCCTTGGGGCATGTATCCAGTCTTTCCAAATCCATTTCCAGAGCCTTCCTACCCTCCAGCAAATCAACATTTCCAGCCAGTACTGTGAAGGCAAATATTTCAAATGAGTCTTGATCATCTTATGGAAATATAATTGTATAACCAGAAGAGAACATTTCTGACACAAGAAATTTGTTGTGGGTCCCTGCTTGTCTGACTTTGTTTGTTTGTTTTCCCTTGGAAAAGAGAGGTTATCTTCCTGGATTGAAGGGTTATCTTCCTTGAAAGGAATCTGAATAACTGGAATAATTTTGAGGATTTATGTTTTATTATCCCTGTGCACCAGGGGACACGGAGTTTTTGATGTTCTTCTGTGGGTCAGGAGGGATTTCTCCTGCCCTTTTCCCAGTGAGGCATAGGGCTGTTGCAGTGGATGGATGTCTTGAGGCTTGTTCCTGTTGTACCCTGAGTCAACTAGAATAGTTTCAGTTAGAGAGGAGCTGAAATCAGGGTATATGGCTGCTCCCTGTGACGCCGAATTATTACCTGATTGGTGTGTTTTTGTTTAGACTGTCAGTGTCTTATTTAGGCTTGGCAGGAAATTTGCTCTGAAAATGGTACAGTTGTTTGTTGTTTGATTTTTGTGGATTTTTTTTGTTTGGGTTTTTTAGCTGTTTGGTTTGGTTTTTTGTGGTGCTCTGTAATATAAGTCATGAGCTTTCACAGATTTACTCGAAGTGTTATCTAAATAATCCAGTTCCATTTCATGGACCTTAGTCTCTTCTACTCTGTTCCTTTTGCATATTAAATTTCTGTGGGGGTGTTTTTATGTGTGTGAAATACACGATTTATGGTGTTGTCTGGAACAGATGTTGTGAGTAAGATATCTATAGTACTCTTGCCCGTGATTGTGGGAATCTAGTCTCAGCTGGCTAAGGGATCATTTCCACCCTTATGGGAGATTTGTTCAGCTCAAATTTACCTGACATGGAACACTACTGCCTCTCCTTAGACTAGTACAAGGAAAAAAGTTGAGCCCCTTCTGCATGGAGTATAAAAAGGTATTTAATTTCATCACCTGCCCTTCTCTCCATCCTTTGTAAGTCCCTCCAGGGGGAGTACTGTGTTTCTAGAATCTATGGGGGAGCAAAGGGTAGTAATTTAGAGGCAAATATAGGATCACACTTAACCTGATTCACATCTTTGATTTGTACTTGCAGAGAATCCTTGCAGAAACAAATACAGATTTATGGTGTACGAATTATTGAGAGGGTCTCCATCACAGCTATAGGAATTGGAGGTTGTGGGGTAGCCTTGGCCTGAGCTCCCTTCTGGATTGGGAGTTACCTTGGCATCCTTCACAGCATTTTGAAGAATGCACGGGGAATGAAAGCGAAAGCTACATGAGGCTTTTTCTAAACGGCTTCCAGCAGTTCTATCTGTGATAGGCAATAATCAGTGGCTGTTAAAGTCTGAATGCAAAAAAAACTCTGGCTGAGATTTGACATCATCTTTCTGAATGGGGGATAAACAGAGAAATATTAGCTTTGATCTTATAAAAATATGGAGGCTGGAGGCTTGCTTTTAACCGAAGGCATTCAAACTGTATAATTCCCCAAATATTGTGTAGCAGACACTTGTCACTTTATAAAAGTGGTAAATAATCCTATTATGTGCTATAGTTAAATTTATAAAGGCTGAGTTACGGACCTAATTCAAACCTGTTTATTCAGAAAAGCACAAACTGTATTTTGAAATGAAGTCTGCACAAAGTGGAATCTGATTCCATAGAAACAGATACTGTGTCTTGCAGTGAGAAAAGCTTCTGTTGAATCATACTGCATCACGTACTGCACATAATGCATTGGATAAGGGCGAGTGGATTCAGTGGTCATCACTCAGTTTATGGCCCCACCAGGGGCTTCCTAGAGTAAGTGACCTTTATTTGAGATGCTTGTCTTTTTTTAGATACAAAGTACAGCAAGAATATTAGAATAAATTGTGGCATAAAATACATTAAAGGTTGGAAAATATTCTAGTCACTTTTAAAATGTCTAAGCCATCCTTGCTCTGTAAACTGTTTTCTGGTGATTGATGGCAGGTGGTGTGGGGCTGTTAGCTGATGGAGTCCTTAAATAGAACACCAGGCAACTTCAGATATACCTGACATTGGAAGGTAGGGCTTATCAGCAGCTCTCTGTCTTGTTTTCTGAGGAAAGGGCATAAGTTGTATAATAAAGGAAGTATAGATATTAGGAAGTTTCATTTTTTCTGCTGTGTAACAGTCAGATATGAACAAACTTTGAACACAGATGGGAATGCAGTCCTAATTGCTTAAACAGAGGCAAATAATAGTCTAAAATTTTGTGTGTAGTTAAAAATGCCCTGATAATCAAAGGCATGGAGTGCATAAAGTATTAATGTACTCACTGTATCAGTACTCAAAATTACTTCTGATTTAAGAATTCAAATATGAAATTAAACCACTTTTGTTTTGCTAGTATGTATTTTGGGCCATTCTTAGTGGCTTTTTGATTCATCACACTTTTCTTTTTTCTCTCTTTCATTAAGTTTTCATGCTTTGGGGGCTTTTTATGTTTCTTTTTTTTTTTTTTTTTTTTTTTTTTTGTATTTGGGTGGACCTTCATGTCTTGTGGCATTTAATGTCTTGATAGGGTGACTTAGGTCTGTTCTTTTCTCTCAGTTGTCACCTGCTGTCAGCCTTCACAGTCACCATCATCTGTCTCTTCCCTCTTCTCTCCTGGTTCTTTGCCATGCTACGAGCAGCAGTTTTGATGGAATGTGGACTAAAATGGCAATGCTGGACAAAATATAACTTTTTTCACATCCAGAACAAGTATCAGGCACTGCAAGTTATCCACAGTACTTGAGATCAACACTTGGCTGAAGACATACTATAAGTGCAAAATGCTGTGCACTTTTTCTATGATGCAAACTTCAGAAAAAAACAATCTGGATTAGTTTCTTTCTTAATGCCTCATCTATTTAGTTATAGGTTGAATTCAAGCTTTTGGCTCTGCACTTAATTTAAAATTAAATGGATTCATAAGAGATGTCTTGAACAGTATCATGATGACAATGGTATTCCACCTGAACAATGGAACTGGTAAGCATTGAAGAAGAAATTGTGTTTGTAGGAGATGGATGAAATCCTCTGGGCTGTGATCAGAGTACTTACAAACCTTTGTGTTTAAACCTGCATGTCTGCCTGCCTTTCCTGTGATATGGACATTAGCAACAGTGACAGTGCTTCACTTACTCCTTAGCCTTGTCCATGCCAGTTCAGTGTCTGACCATGATCAGATCCTTTTACACATTATAGCTATCCATGGAGGGTCATTCCATTAATAAGCACGTTTCCAGTTGGGTTAGATTTTGAGTAAAAACTACTGTGAAGTCTTCTGCTGTGCTTTATAAAGGTGAGCAGGTTTCAGTGGTGGAACAACCCCTAAGGTAGAGCCAATTTCTGCATTGTTGTAGCAGAACAGAGCAGTTATTCCTGGGGAGGATACTTTTTGTCTGCTTTCTGCAGTCAGCTGAACAGAGGTCAGATTTGTTGGAAGCTGCTTAATTGTACAGGCAGCACTGCTCAGACCATGGAGCACAGCTTCATGCTGTTCTCTCAGCTGTCTGCTCCTTCTGCAATGATTGGCTCTGCTTCTTTTCAGCTGTGAACATCTCGCTGCAGCCTTCCTTGATCGTGCTGCCTTATGGCTCGAGACCAACCTGTGGGCAATAATCACCATCTGGGGGGAGAGGGAGATTCAGGGCCAGCTGAACTTGGCTCTAAGTAGCATTTGAAATGGGCATGGGAGGCTCTACACCAGGCTACCATTCTTCTATCCTGAAAAGCTTCATTCTATCCCTGTCCCCTGGCAGGCAGTGGCTCTGCAGGTACCTACAGGAGCTGTGGGAGCTGCTGCTACTGGGGCAGGAGCAGCTTGTACTGATGAGCCACTCCAAGCAGGGCAGCCCTTCCTGCTTCAGCCATGTCCTGAGGGTGCTGGAAGCAAACTGGTATGGAGTAGGAACAGCCCCTGCACAGAGCAGCCAGATAACTTTAAATAAGCAGGAAGCTTTTGCCTTAGCAGGGGGCCTGGTGGGCTGCATTTTGTCTCTGCAAGAGACAGTAGCCCTGCTGAGTTTGGGATTGTGTTTCCATCTATAATACACATATCTGCAGACTACAGTTTCAGGAAACACAGTAATGCATGGCAGAGTATCTCAGGGCCTTTGAGTGGAATGGGTAATTTCCCCATTGCTGTTAGTTGGGATGAGTGCTAGTATCACATTCTTGTGGTTTTTTTGTAATCCTACTTTGGATGATTCCATAACTTAGAAAGGAAAATAAAGTTGTATCGAGTATCATACCACTAGTTTCCATTTGTTAAAGACATACTTCTACATCAGAAATAACTTACTGCCCCATGGCTTGTCTTACAATCTGCCTGTTTTCCTTTGCTTATCTGGGTCCAAGAGTATTTGCAGGGGAGAGGCAGGAAAGGAATGCAACTGCTAAGCTCCTTATGGCCCACATCACTGCCTGGCAGCATTCTCCAGCTGCTAAGATGGATGTTTTATGTACGTGGAAGTAGAGGTAGATTGTTTTCTGTGTGAGATGTATGGTTTTATTAGAAAACTCATGCGTCTCATTATGTGAAGTTCTACGCTTTTCTGAACAGAAGCATTTGAATTATGTTCTAACAATCCATCAAATATCCTGTTTGTTCTGTTTTCAGTTAAGTTGTGATAATCTAATATATTTTTTGGAGTACCAGAGTTAAAATATGGCACCATCCATATTCTTCATTCAGCATAGATTATGTACCTGAAAAGTCATTTTTTTGCAAGAGTTAAGAATGCCTGTACTCTTGATAAATCTATCCTGAATAGCAATGAATAAACTGCAGAAATTTTGAATTAATTCTGATATGTTTTATCAGAAGTATGGACAAGCCTTGCTCCCTTTTGCTTTCTTTCTCCTGCTCTCTCTCTCTCAAAGGAATTCTTCTGCAAGGTGTTTTGTTATTCCTGTCTAGGTTTTCTTCCAAGATCTAAGATGTAGTGCTACTTCAGAAACAGAATTAAATCACTTGGATGAAAAGCAAAGGTACCTCATGTCATCTCTGATGAAATCCCAAAGTAACTAAGTCTGGGTACACTAAAACATGCCTCTCTGTTTTCCTACATTGGATTTCTTAATTTCTGTAGATTAAGTAGAATGCTTGATTCTTTACAGGTAGTACTGCTGGCAAAATCTGTGATTCCATAATTTTCTGTAGGAAGATCTAATATTTTTAATTTTGTGAAAGATGCACTACTCAAGCTGCAATTAGCATGAATTCAGTCTGCCCCAATGTCCCTGAATATGTGCAGTCCCAGGATTACACTAATTGATCAGAACTTCTCCTGCAATTTCCCCTTACACATCATGCCAAATGTGAAAGAAAGATTTAAAAGTACAGAAGGAAGCAATAAATTAGAGTATATTCCTCCTGAAACCTGAGACATTTGAAAAATGCTGGAGAGTTCTTAATTTTAGCATCCTCTAGTACTAGTAAATGGTTATGAAATCTACTTTAAAGGTCTTCTAAATACACTTACAATTTGGTCTCCTAAGAAATAATGGCCTGCTACTTCTGTGGCATCATTAATTCAAGCAGCAGAAGCTTGTACTAAACTATATCTAGAGCTCTCACTATTATGTATTGTTCTGCATAAATAAATTTATATTTATAGCCTAGGCACTTTTACTGTGATTTCATACATTAAACCAATGGTAATGTTGTAAAACTTAGGAAGCCAAAAGTTAAGAAATACTGCAGTTGGTATGCTCTGCAATCTTAAATTGATATTCATGTGCATAAACACCATAATGCACTATTTTATTACATGCTTTTTTCCTCCAAAATGCTCTAGCCTCATTAAATACATAGAATAAAAATTGTATCATTCACTGTTGCAAAATGAGGTGTGTGGTGAACGAATGAAGGGTTTATTAGGAGAATGATGTCATGGAAAAAGCAAATGAATGCCATTCTTATCCCTTGTAGTCTTTTCCTGCATCTGCCACAAAATAATTTGGGGAAGTTTCTTAAATTTTTATAAGTTGTCACTTATTATAAATCTTGCTTTCTACAAACCTAACTCAGTGTTATAAAAATGCTGAGCTCTCACAACCATAGCTGATGTCTACTGGATTTTTGCTTTGAAATACAAAGTTTTTTAAAAGGCTATATAAGCAAATAAATAAAAGTTTGTGTTATCAATTTAGGATATAAATTCTTGCAGTTTTCACTTCTGCTGCTGTACCTTTGTTGCTTTGCCTGAAAAATGGGGACAGTACCATAATTGACTGGAGTAGCTGAGGTGTTTAGGGGAGAATACTGTAGAAAAAAACAGGACAAAATTAGCTACTCTATAGTCAGCATAGGAAAGACTGTTGTGTAAGTAATAAGGACAAGGACCAAAATTAGAGTAAAAATAACTAAGGGGTTATAACAACTCACTCCTTGAGCTCTATCAATGCCGAGTGCAAATGAGACAGGAGTCCATTTGAGAAATTCTATGCATATAATTGATAGCAATATCATAACCTCTATGTACAGTGGAATTGAATTAAGACTTTTGTTATTGCCTGTTCTGAACACTTGACTCTTCAGCTTGATGGCCTTTTTTCACCTTTCATACTTTTTTTCCCTGTAATGAAAACTTCATGCATATAAAATTTGAGAATATATTAGTAGGTATGCATCTGGATATAAATTCTCCTAAATTTTTATGGATACCACTTACATGCAAAGAATATGCAGTGTGGAGATATAGTCTCTCTTCCAAAGGAAGTCCACATTTGTTAGTGTTAATAGCCAGCTTGCATCCATGCTGAATGAGCAGCTGCAGAGAATCAGGATATTGGAGATGATGCTTCCCTCTGGGTTGCTACAATAAACTCTTGTTTTGGTGCTTTGATTTAAAGCACTGAAAATCTCCAAAGGAATGTGTCAGGACACTGAAGGATTCTTTTCCATTTGCAGTACAATGGAGAAAATATTCTTAGGCTCTCCAGAGAGATAAATATGAGATTGCAATACATTAATTGTATTTAAAATGAAAGTGTGTTGAAAGCGCTCTATTGAATATTAAGTAGATCCTATTATAATATACCTCAGATCAGAGCATAGGATTTTCCCTTAATACTTTGCAAGCTACTGCTTATCTTAAATACAGAAGACATTCTACTAAGGCTTATTTTGGCTATAGATTCAAGGGTCCTGAGTCTAATATGGCCTGTAGGATGACTGAGCTGCAGTAGTACTTGGTGAATGATTCATTAAACAGTGTTCACATCATCTTCAAAGAAAAATACTTTTCCTTTCTGCTCAGTGAACAGAAGCAGCTGCTGTGAATATGGGTATTGACAAGAGGCTAACGGAATCAAATGAGTAATATGCAAAGGGAAGAGAAAGCACATCTATCATGTTCATGCAGTAGGTAATAAGTAATATTGCTGTAATACTTACTTTTCCAAATGAAAATGGTTTACATTAATATATACCTCATATCCAGATTGAGCCCAAGGTATTTTTTTAAAATTCATAGACAGTATAGGATCTGTATGTGTAAGCAGGAAAAACATATACAGCCAAGTCAGGAAACGCAAATGCCAGAAATGGACTCTACAAATTTGTGTATTGTGTAGCAATCAAATGAAGCACATTTCAAATAATTAAGTACATACTATTTCAATAAACCATTTTGACACATGGCATGCTATGTGGGGTTTGAATCCAAGGCTTCAGGGCTAGATTTACAACTTTTGTTATTTTGTGTTGATGCAGTTACTATCAGATTGCAACTAGTATTGCTTTCGCTGACAGTAGCAGCAGTAAATCATTGCTCCGTGTGAAGAGTCATAATGGAGAGCTGCACAGCACCACAGCAGGGACATCTATTCTGCAGGTGCTATTCTAGAGATGCTTCTGGATTTGGGAACTGGAAAATCAAGCAACTGAGATTTGAACCTCCCATGTTATCATCAATGGAGAGGGAGATGTACAATTTAAATGGAATGTAGAAAAACCTAAATTCCTTGATAGAGCTTCAGCATCTCTGAAACAGGATGTTTCATGTGTTTGAATTGGGCCAAATTTGGGGATATTTTAATGGGACCAGAAAATACATATATTCTTTTCAGGATTGCTAAATGTTAAGGTCCTCTTCTGCCTACATTCCCAGAAAGACCAAGTCACTAACATATGACTGAAGCTGCAAGCTTGAATGTCTCCAGGGTAGATTCATTAGGCCAGGTGCTCCTGCCTACCATACAGAAGTGAGCTGATATCATTACATCAATTAGAAATTATCTTAACCAATATCAATTTTCCAGTAATGTTTGTGTTGAATTTTGATTCATCTCCATAGCCGTTCTTTTTCTTCTGCTGAGTGGAGATAGGAAAGCTGCAATTTGTGAGATCCCTAGCACTACCACCAGCACTCAGCTGTAAATGTGCCAGGCCTTTTTTCCAGGAAATGGGACAGTTAAGTGTTTCAAGGCTCTGTAACTTTTTTCCCCCCTAGATTAGACTTTCACAGCATTCCTGGCTGTTATTCATTAGCCTTCTCTCAGACACACTAATTTTCACCCCTTATATCAAGTCTTAGTGACCCACGCTGTAGAAGCTCATCCCCTTTATACAGTCTTCCAGTTGTATTATGCCTGAAGCTAGCAAAGTCAAATGATGTATGTTTCAGACAGGCATCTAATCAGAGTGATTTGTAGGCACTCTGAGAGGAACCGAAGTCCAACCAGTGTCCCAGTGATAAAAGCCCACTGATTAATCCCAAGGCTACACTTAGCTGTGATTTGCCATTTGTGCAGAATAAATAAAACATGATCCATTTCACGGTCAACTGCTGGAAAACAGTTGCTTGTTAAATTCTCTCACAGAAATGAGAGAAAGAGAACTTGTCTGCGATTCTACCCCAGCCTTTTTTCCCCCAACTAAGATTGTTAATGGGTGGGTTTGGTGTTCCAGAAATGTTTCCTAATGAGGACATGATTTAATATAGTAGATGCTGGTGGATTGATTTAATTTTTTCTAATCGGTTTAGACAGGATTATATATCCATCCATAAATAGCTTTAAATGCATGATAAGCATATCAAAGGCCTGGCTGGCAAAGAGAAAGCAATCTTTCAGAGAGGCCTGAAAACTAAGAAAATCAGAATGTAACCCACTGCACAAGCTACTGCTTTGTATCTATGAATGTTCATTTTTTTCTTGACAGACCTTTTGCCAAAGGAGAAGCCAAATATTTATTCAAATATAGTTTAAATTCCTGGATTTTTCTTGCTAGTTCATTTATAACCTCATTGTTTTATAAATAGGGCTAAAAAAATTGTCTCTTGAGAAATGAGGCTCGCTCTTACCTAGTCTCCCTTGCACTGTGCAATTGGCTGTATTCTCTGGTTTCAGAATCAGAAGTAGTTTTCTCTACCATAACCAGTAAAAAAAGAAGATAATTTGATTAGGTAATTGGAAAAAAAGACTAGTTTGCGATACTTTTTTATTTATTGTGCCTGAGCTGTCAAACTTTTTATACAGATAGAAAGGAATAGGACAGTACTTATTGCATCCTCAGAGAGAAATATATTGTTGAGGAAAAGCAGTCCATTGATTTTTTGGGGGTTTTTATATGCAAACAGTATTTTGAAGAATCTAGTTTGTTGTTAAGCTGCCTTCATGGTTCAGTGAGAGCTGACATCCTGAATCCAGGATGCTAGTGAGAGATTACACAGCTCTCTCAGGACACAGCCAAATGTGAGATCTTTCATTGCAAAGATATTTGGCTTTTTGTGAACAGTAGGAGAAGACAAAAGAGTGAAAAGGACTTCTGTGCTTGACAACCACATGACTGGATGATATGAAAGGCAATGTTATATTTGGAGGAAAGAGTGCAGAAATGGCATGTTATTTGATGGCTTGAAGCTAGAATGAGACTCTTTTGCAGAAGACAGGTACTTATTTCCCCTATCAAGTAAAGCTGCTGTTCAGTACCACTGGCCAGTGGAATTTTTTACTGATGTCAGCAAGCCATGGCTGGGTGTGCCACAAAGAAAGAAATGAGAAATAGAAAATTGTATTTTTCCACTAAGTGATTTAGTACAAAGTTAGGTGGAAAAAAAAAAATCAAAACACCATGATTCTAAGAACTGTAAGAAAATGGGCTGGCTTTACTTTTTTTGTGTACTCTGAATTTTCCATTTCTTTTATCCTAAGTAGTGCTGTGTTTGAGAATTAAAGGCCTGTAACAATCAGTTTAGTTTGACACTACAACTTAGTGTTGTAGCATGAAAGAATCATTTATTTAAGTGCCCAGAGCAGGTAAGTTTTTTCCTCTTGGATTTCTGGTATGTATTTAGTTTTATTTTGTAACTTTATTAAGGACCCCTAGGTTTTGAATCAGTCCTTTGCTGCTGCTAACAGCACTCTCTGGCAAGACACACAGCTTGATCTGGAAGGAGTCATTCTTAATGCTGAAGAGACACTTACTAATGGAACCATCTCCACATCTCCAGCAGACATGAGCACCTCAGCCTTTAAATTAGCCCAAGGGACTTCCAGACAAAGTGGAAGTCTTCTGGTGGTTGAAACTGAAGACTGAAAGGCCTGAATCAATTTTCATGTCTGAAAAGGTTTGCCTTCTGTGTGCCAGGGCAGACTATATGATCAATTCAGAACTGCAGGGAACCTTTTCTCTCTCCCATTTTTCTCTCTGCTCAGTAGCTAGAACAGTAGGTAACACATCATTCAAAGCTAGCAGCATGGATGCTAATGATGGCATGTCATTTTAGAGGGAAAAAATGCTTTGTTGACAATAAACCATTTTGCTTTATGATTTGGTTATGTTATGTGCAGCAAGATGTATTTAGTGATGTCAGCTATGAAGGCAATATGAGGGCTTTACCTAGGCTTGTGACAGCTGCCAAAATTTGTTGTCAGACTCATACCCACATTTTATTTTTCTTCAGAGTGGTTCAGTCCAGTCTTTTAAAGATCTTTACATGATTTTGTAACACCATGTTAATGGTTCTCAGCTAGGAATTTTGGAAGATTAAAACCCTTTCCCCTCTTCATACATCCATACATTCAGCAGTTCTTTGTTCCATACAAATGAAAAATATTATGAGAAAATTAAGTTTTTCTGGGTTTTTAATTTTGGTTATTAAAAACATTAATCTGATTTTTCAGTTGATTCTTGGGTTGCTTGGACACCTGTACACCAAATTTTTGTTGTTAAGACAAATTTTATTGCAGATAAATTCTTTGCTGTGTCCTGCAACACCTGCTAAAAACACATAGCCTCACTGGAAAAAACCCTGCCAGTGTGAGTTTGGTAAGCATTAGTATTTCTTTCTGCTTTTCCAGTTGACTACCAATACATATTTCTTGTGATGGAAGCTGTTCCTCTTCTAATGAGCTAAGTTGTTGCAGTCATTCCAGGATTTCCTCCTTCTAGTGAGCTTAATGCTAATGTCCAAGAGTAACAGGGTGCTGCAGCACCCATCTCCCATTGCAGAACTAGCAAACATAATTCATTAAGAAAGGAAAAAGCATTTTACTTTTTCCTAAGGTCCTTCCCATGGACATGCACAAATGAAATTCCATAGAGAGGACAGAGAGAATGTGTGTCTTAGCAATGGTATTGAACTTGACATTAATGTTGGTAGTGGAAAGAATCTTTGAATCTGTAGAAACATTTTCCCTTTTTAGTTTGGCCTCATGGGTTTTTAGTTTCCCTGTGTAGATGTTTGTTGACTCACATGTTAGAATATGTTAGGGTTTTTTATGGTTTAGAGAATTGTCAGCAGCAGTTTAAAAATTACTAGAAAGACTACGCAATGGGGCTAAGCAACTGATTTTTACAGAATGGTACTTTTAATCCATGGTGGTTCTGAATTACTAATTTAATTTGCAAAAATTAGGTGTCTAAAAGTTTAGTAAACTACTTGGCAACTACTTCTGTCCAGCTTCCCCAAATACATTATGAAACCTTATTTCTACCTACTAGTGGCAGAATTTTGAATGCTTAACTTTCCATTTCCCCTCATCTCATATGCTTCTGAACTAACAGTGAACATGGCATTACTGTTGTTAGTGGGAGGAACCTTTGTATCTGTAGAAACATTTTCCTTTTCTGTTGGCCTGTGAAAACCTCTTTCTGGATAGGCATTAGCAGGGAAAGTGAACTTTATTGAGGCACATATTGTATATTCTCTTAAATCTCTTGTAAGGACAAAATCAGACCCAGAAATAATTCTGATTTCTTACTAAGTGTCATTTCTCCTTAGCAAAGCTACTGATTTGGCTGTGCTTTCAGTTGTTTTCAAGGCTGTACATCTTCATCCATGACTGCTTTGCATGCTTGAAGCATGAGATTTATGTTGTCTGGTTCATACTAGCAGTGCAAGATACTTCAGGAAGACTTGTATTTTTGAGTTTGTTACCAACTGATTAAGGAACCATCTGCTCCAATATGGAGGGTTTCTCTCTGGATGACCAATTGTGTGAAAAGACATTGTGAGGTAGCTGGGAAGGAGCATCCTGCTTACTCAGCTGGAACTGAGACATCACTGATGACATCCTTGAAGAGTGCACCCATAGCTGCCATGTGAGCTCTACTCACACTTCTATTGCATGCAGTGCTCTTGCTGAAGCATGAAGTGATGCTGCTTCTGGGAGGTCAGATTATCAGATCTTCACTCCTTTTTCTTCCCAGAAACTCTGCCATCTGGTAGGTAAATGCTGAGGTGCTGCTTGAAATCACAGTATAACTCTACATGTTAGAAAATCACTTAGATGTTAGTTAACATGTTAGAAAGAAAAAAAGGAAAAGGATGTGTACTGAAGGGTTTTGTCATGGTGATGTGTCTAATTATATGCTCACTTTTTAACTGCTACTCCCTTTCATAGGATCACAAACTCCATGCTTAATGAACCATGACTTCAGATAAGCTATCAATACTGGTAGGTTAACAAAGACCCTGGCTTCCAGGATTTGCATCATGTTGCAGCCATAATGTGGATACACATGTTGACAGTACACATCAAAGAAGAACAAGGGCAGGCAAATATTTTTAATAACATAATTTTAATAACTAGATTTATTCTGAAAAGTGCAGGAACTGGATTTTTCATTTTGTAAGAAGTTTCATGTCTTTAAAGTCTGTCCTGTCTCAAAGCAAAAATAAGAATTGTGACTTCAGGGAGAAAGTCTGTGAAATGCCTTCCTAAAACAGTGTTATTGTAGAGAAACCAGGATTATTTTAACTTAAATGTAAATTAAATTTTAAATTTTATTTTGAGCAACTGTTTTGAAAATAGAACGGTTTGCAGCATAATCTGCATATTTTTTTCCAAGTAGACTACTTCTGTAAAAAGATGAAATATCTTTGAGCAGGTATTATCTAGTGGGGAAAAAAAAATAACAAACCCATAAAAATCCTCATTTGGGAATTTTTGAAAAGCCCTAGTTTTATCCAAGAGATATTCCCTCTTGTAACTTGTTCTTGGGCTCCAAAAAGGGCTGACTGCAAAATGTCAGCATGGTACATGAGAAGGTCTGGAATCCCCAGAGCAGCCAGTGGTATGAACACACAAAATCACATGGCTCCCAGGCTGGTGGAGGGGAGAACTGGTATTCTGGGAATTACAAATGAGAAATATTAGCTAGGTTAAGTAAATGGCATCCTAGTTTCTTCCTGTCAATATAATGGAGCAGTTGGGGACGAAAAGAAAGGTTACTTACAGGAACTGATCAGCAAGGTAGAATTTTCTGAAGATTTGCATTAATTCATTGCTACATTTAAGACTTTCAGCTTGGACTTTTTTTTAAGAGACACTTTTTATCTTTTCAAGACCCTCGAGTCCGTGCAATAATTTATTTTTAACGTGAGTTGTTGGCCTTTAACTCTTGAGAGAAGTCAGATGGATTTGGAAAGCTAATTTAGAACTTCTACTTCATATACTACCCAGAATTGTAGGCAGAAGCTTTTTTAAATTTTCCCAAACTCTACCTGTGTGTGTTCTAATGTCTCCTCTTACCCGCTTGAATGATTCTCTCTAGTGCTGCTTTATGCAAGCCACAGCACAGCCAAACTCTTCTCAGAGATTGAATGAGTGACAGCATGTATTTTCAAGGTACACTAAATGAGAAATGTGCAATTTAAGCAAAGCATTCACACATTTGAATGAAAGACTGAAACTGTTGAAACTGCGGCTGCTGGCAGGAAATTGATGTACCAGTTGCTATTTACCTAGCAGAAATTAGTTCTCTGTGATCAGTTTTATTAAATGGGGTGGAAAAAGTAAGCATTCCCTCAAGAGGGTTAAAATTCTCTGAAAACAAAGCCAAAATTCTCTTCAAATTTGAGAGAGTTCAACGTGCTTCTTCCCTGTGTCATTGCTGCTTTCTCATCATGTCCCTTGTTGTTTTGGTTTTTTTTCCTGAAAAAATAGCACCATAAAATAGGCTACTAAGCTTTCCTAGTTGGCATTTGACCCCATCCAGAGCTTCCCATTGCACTTTGGAATCAGTGAGTCAGTGATAGAAGCTCCAAAAGAGGAGATTCTTCAGTCAGAATGTTCTCCTGTGGAGCACAGGCGAATGCACCAGGGCTCCACCTTTCATTTCCTGAGCACACAAGCCAGATACCCTGCAGTACACAGTAAAGTTATATCTGAATTAAAAGGTGGGATTCTATTTCTGACAGGTAACTTTTTCATAAATCAGACAGGTCGCTAGATAGATAGATAGATAGCAAGATAGATAATCTTGCTGTCCTGGAGAGGTTCAGTTGGTTTCACACTCAAATGTTTCAGGGTTGCTTGATCTATCAGCATTTCCCTTATTGAAGGGCTGTAAATTGTTATTGGTTATTAATATAGCACAGCAGTATGTTAACTTTGCCAAGTTAATCTGCATGTCAAAGCACTTGACCCCTGTTTCTAGAAGGGAGAAGGTCTGCATGTGTCAGATACTTACAACTAGAGAACATAAAAGAACTTCTTAAATCCAAGGCTGAAAAAAAGTTTTTAAGGCAGAGTTTTCCAGCAGCACAGATCTGGTGCATAGTTCAAAGCAAGGGCAACCATTCCCCTGTTAAGCAATCAGAGACAGGGGGATGGAGCTACAGTTTTGTTTAATGGGAATCCAGTGGTCACAGCTCTTTCTAATTCTGCCCAGACTCTCATACACACGTGAGAGTAGATATGTGATACTAAAATCATAAAAAGTGCCTCGTATTGCTATGAAAGACCAGAGTAGTACTATGTTATTTAAGCCAAAATATCTGTTACCTGGGAGATGTTCCAGAGACTGCTGGTTTTGCAGGGTGAAGGCTCAACAGCAGTTCACTAAACGAGCTTTATCTTACCTGTCTACTTTTCTAGTAAAATGTAAAGCAGAAGGATTGTGGGTTTTTGTCTAGCTATAGTAAATCTATCTGGGAACTAACCCTGGATCTAATCACTTGTGTTTTTCAAGTCTGTGTGCCTAAAATTAAACACCTGCATCTGCATCAGTCACTTCAGGCACTGGGGAAAAGAAATAGGTCTTGTTTTTCAGAGCAGTTAATTCAATGACAGGACTTGTAAGTACCAAGGTAATGGTTACTGGCAGATGAAAGTACTCAGCACTTAGAAAATTCAGGATTCCAGGAAAATTTTCAACAGGCAGGTTTAAATGTTTGGGCCACTGTGTTTCTTCATAATAAAGATTTTCTTCCTTTTCATCTTTTTAATTCCTCCACACAATTATTTTAGGGATTTTTTTCCTTCCATTTGGTCTCTTTTTCAGTTTTTATGAATCTAACTTATTGTTAGTGAATCACAGGAGACGAGAATAATGGATATATGGCTAAATGGGATATTAAGAGATTGCCTAGCCTATCAGTTTTTTCTGCTGAGGAACACCAACTAAAGCCAAGGTATGCAACAGAGGAAAGCAAAAGGTTATTCCTCCCATTTTAGCTTGGGCTGAGTGTCCATGACTCTACTGTCAGAGGAAGGCAGTGCTACCAGAAGGTCACAAAAGGACACAGTCTGAATGAAAACCAAGTTGAAGTGGCAGCATATCTCCTCCATACGTCAAAGGTAGGAGACCTCAGCATCAACTCTAACTTTTTATTGCCCTTCCTAATAGTCCTATCCCAGTTTTAAGGTACTGCTGGGAGCAGGTACCTTCAGGCCTTCAGAAGGACACAGAGGGACATGGCCTGCAGGTTTAGCATGAGACTGGGGATGCATGAACACCAAAAGATACACATTCTGGAGACTGGAGGAGCAGGGGACAAGGAGTGATAAGGCAGGCAGAGTAAACTGGCAAGGAACTGATATTGGTTACACTGGAACTTTTCCTAGAAAAGGCTGGAGATGGTCAGATTTTTTTTTCTCTTCTTCATAGCAGGTTCAGCTTTATCTGAGTATTCTTGAAAAGCATTTGCCTATGGAAGTAGCATGATAGTGTAGGCATTTGAGAACAGTTTAAGCAACTTATTCCTTACTTTACTATCCTTATTATTCATAAAGTTTTCTCAGATATGCCTCTCCACTGCCTCTTTACTGTTAGTGCCATTGCCTTCTGAAAGAAGTGGTTTATTTCTGGAATGGTAGTCAGAGCACAGCATACTCTCACTTTGCAATGTTTCAGCATCTCGCTCTAGTCATTCTAGTCTTTGACAGTGTCTTTGATGTGTATGGGCATGATTTTAATGGGCCAAGTTGTTTCTGGCATTGTGACAAATGAACTTATGAACCTAATATTTCAAACTATTACATATTCTAAAGCTAGATTACAGGTTTCCAAGAATATCTAGAATCTTGGGAAAATGTGCATTTTTTTTAAGTTAAAGCAATAAACAATCAAAGATTGTTTCAAAATAAAAATTTATATATATATACTTGCCATGAAGCATCACTAAACAGATACATACATAACTCATGGTTATAAGACTTTCAGCATTGCTTGAAACCCTATGAAATTAACAGAAATTTAAGGCACCACTTTCACCACAGTTAAGAAATTGAGAGGGCTGGTTACCTGCTAGTGTTACCTGTTGGCCAACAAAAGTGGCAGGCACTGTCATGACTGTTTTCATGGCGAGTAACATGCTGGTCAGGTAGCTGAATTAGTTATGCTCAATGGGTCAAGGCTGGTGGTGTGAATGAACAAGTGCAAGCTTCTTTCTGAACAGATGTGTAAACCAGTAGTGTCTTGTCTATTTCCTAAATGGTATTTTTTATTTCCCACCCAGACCAATTACTTCAAAACCACTTCATTCCATCACTTCAGATAATGGTGAGCATGTTCTTTTCAAACAGCAAAACATGGTCAAAGCAATTATGGCAAATCCTGTTTTGGAAAACATCTGTGAGGTCCACTGTGTGTTCATATTACTGTTTGGGAAGTGCTGCTCTCTTAGTTCTGTTACTGAAAAGAGAAACAGTTGTTTTTTTTTTTTTAAAGTAAGCAGTGGAATATGCCAGAAAAATGTTGAGATGTGCATTTTAGGAACACCTTAGTGTGTGATAGTCAGCTACCTGCAAGTAAAAGAGAGGATAAGGCCAATTAGATTAAGGGTGATAAAAAGCACTGCTGGCTTGCTTTCATTCATTGCAGGACACACAAAATGTGAAACCAAGAACATCTTTTCGTGCACAGCAGCAGAATAATGGCATCTAGAGAGTACATGGATCAGACACCCTCCCTAACAGTTTCCTCTGCTTTTTAAAGGATCAGAGATTCAGCCTGAAGAAATTCTGCTTAAAGGTAGCGTTCTCACCTGTTTTTCTGCTGGCTCCTATTGTGGGCAACTGTCTTGATCAAGTCCATTGGCAATGTGGGCCTGCATGAGCACAGAAAAAAATGCAGCAGCTTTTGAATAGCAGCTAGAACCTAACAGACTCCATGCAAATATGACCTAGGTGAAAAGCAGCAAACATTGGAGAACAGAGTTGTGCCATCAGCATGCTTTTAGTTCTTTATATTTGGGATGAGCTGTCAATTCATATTTTTGGTGGACTGTGGGAAAGAACACTGAATATAGTCTGGTACCTCAGGATGCTGATAAACAGACCTGAGGCTTAGAGCAGGATTAAAGGAGGAAGTGGATGATACAGATATATTTGCCTATCATGCAAGGTTTGAAAGCAAACCAGATGACTGTTGTAATTCAGAGAGTGATAAGGAAGGTCCCAGGGCAGACAGCTGTTGAGAAGCTCCCAAGAACCAGGCAACAGTGTTGAGCAGGAAACAGTCACCTACAGGATTCTCTAAAAAGTGAAAAGGGAGTTGTCTCTCAGAGAGTAACACACTGCGTAAACTATTTCATGTGCTTACTAACACCATGAATCAGGAGCATGGAGACCCTTTAGCAAAGGGTGTTTGTAGGCTCCAGATACATAGTTGTTACTTTTATTAGTTCTGTTCTTTGTTTTTCTGTGAGAACATTGGGAAGCTCAATTATTTTTGTGTTGGTTTCCCTATCCTTAATCCAAAGACTAATAGTACTCTATGCTTTAGAGAAATTTGCAAATACCAGTGAATTAAATTGCTTTGCTGTCTGTAGGTTTCATGTGATTTAGAAATAGAACATTTTGTTCTACAAAGCTTGAGAAATTCTTTTCTTGGGAGCAATCTTCTCATCCTGCTGTAATATGTGAAGAGTATGAAAAAGGATGTTTGCTTAATAGTACTTCTCTAAAATTTGTCAGTTGGGTGAGACTGTGGAGGAATTGGATTTGAGCAATTTTTTAAAAAGTGTTTGAGTGATATGAATGAGATTTGGGAAATTATAAATTCTCATATAAATTAAATAAACTTCCTAGTTTTGCCAGGAGCCAGGTTATATGTGATACTCCTCCATCCAATCAAAAGCAGAAAAAGATGCTTAAGTACCATTTTCATAATTAACAATGGAAGATTAAATTGTCTCCTGTTTTATTCTTTGGGGCTGTAGAGGATAAATGTATATCTATGTTGACTGTGTGTCTGAATTGGCAAACAACACATTAGAGACTGGTTTCCTTGCCAACCTGTGCTTAAATGTAATGTTTTCTACAACAAAACAACAGTGAGACACAAAAACTCAAACCCCCTATTTGTACTGAATGATTGGAGCCACCTCTTGTATTCTTAATTCTCTGAAAACAAAGCCAAAATTAAGGGCACAGCTCTTCCCTGCAGCAAGGGCTCTTAGACCATTTCCCCAGTATTTTGCTTTGATTATTTTGGATAGACTGAAGTGGCAATAGGTAGACTTGTAGATCAGACATGAACTCAAGTTCAGGCTGTTGAGGTTTTCAATTAAAGAGCAAGAGGGAGCATAAGAATAAATACGTCCATGTTGTAAAACACTTCTCAAAAGCATTCAGATGACAGATGCTGTAGCAACATATTGGAATAAGGATCTTTTTTCTGTTGTTTACAGTTTTAATAAGTACTTACTTGGTTTTCTGTCTACATCGGTCCGGTCACAGAAGAAAGCCAAACAAAATGTGTGCACTAACTCAGAGTAGTTGGTTCATGCTGCTGTTTGAGGTCAGGGTTCTTTCCTTGTTCCCATATTTCTGCTCTCTGGTCGAGCTCCCTGTTCCCACACTGACATAACAGATACAGATACCTCGGTTCACTCAGCTTCCTTGGCATTTAGCATTTTCACTAAGCTGAAGCACAAAGAACGTTTTTACTCCTGTGAGTAAATAAATGCTAAGGCAGTGTCTGGTGATTCCTCTGAAACCTCAAGATGTCTCAGAGCATAACTGATAGATTTGATTAAATGGCACCTGTAAGACTGTTGTTGCAGAAGAATGATTAAGCCTAAATTATCTGAACGACTCTGACTCAGGATATAAACAATGCAAGAACAATTGAGAGACCCTGAATCATGAACTGTGACATGATATATCCTCGAGTTCAATAAGCTAATGGTGCTATTAATGACTAAGCTGAAGCAAGCAGAGGTTTTGTTTGCTTCTGATTTCATGTCTTCCACCCTCAATCTCTGCAGGTGGCTAAACATACAAAAATGCTTATGAAGTGGGGGGTAGGGAAATAGAGAAGAGAATAAAGTAGGAAAAGACAAGCAAAGGGATTTATGCTTTTGTTTACATCTGAAAAATTTCCTGATGTCCCTAGGGTAATGGTATTCACAGTGAGGGAGGGAGGAAGGCCCCCAAGCTCTTGTGGGGGAGGGTGACAAAGAATCAGGGGCAGATAAGAAAACAAAAAGCAGAATGTAAAATACAGCCAAAGGAAAGAGGACTTTTTTTTACACAGGAAAAGGCAAAAAGAGATGTGGAGTGGGGGGAGGAAAGAAGACATGTCCAAATGGTTGTCAGGATTCTTATTATCTCTTCTCGAAATTCTCTGATCAGCAATGGCAGTAGTGCACAGAGGTTCTTATAGGGGAAAAATAAGCCAGTCAGTAGGCTGTTTACAAATTGTTGTCCTGAAATTTTCACATTTCTTGTCACGAAAGAATTTATTGATCAAAATCAGGTAATCCTCCCTCCCTCTTAGTATATAATGATGACAGGAAAAGCTGAATAGCACACTCCCTTGGAAAAACAATGTTATTCCATAATAAATAAACTGAAATTTCAGTGACAGACCTGACAGGTTTTTTATCTTATTTTCATCATATCTGAAGGAGAGGGGAAGAAGTGGAGTTAAGTCTCTCTTATTGTTTTCCTTAAATTAAATAAAAGGAGTAGGAAGAGGATGGGAGAGAAGAACCCACTACTGAACGATGTTATCTTTCCAGTCATTTCTATGGCAAATGAAAGTGCTTCTCAAGGATAAGTATCATAATGAAACTTTGTGCAGTGGTCATAGGGAATTGCTGAGAAGCAGAGAGAAGTGAATACAAAGGACTTGATATTAATGAAAAGTGCCGTTAGGTATTTCAATGTAACAAGCAGGTTTTTCTCCTGTAGTGACACAGTAGTGACAAATGGTTCATCTTAACTCAGTGTCCTTTAAATCATGACAAAACTTGATACTAAGAGAAGAAGGATGCTCACTCATCTCTTAATGAAAAATGTTAGTGGCCAGGTCTTTATGTTTGCCTTCAAGTTGGCTATGAATATGTAAAAATATTGACTGTGTGTGAAGAATGAGGAGATATTCATAATGTGGAACTGTCTCTTTTTATTAGCATTTAAGTAAAGATAAGACTACCCTGCTTGACCACAGGCAGACAAAATGAACAGTGAGAGCACTGAGAGAGAATATCTTTTTAATTTTTTCCTCACATTAGATTTACCTGATTAGAAGCTGATCAGGTATCAAAATCATAAAGCATTCTCTAAAATGAAAATCCCTAATGGCTTCATTAATACTGTGAACTGACATGAAGCTTCAGGCACAGGACTTTAGTGTACCTTGGCATCTAAAGAGGGGCTCTCTGGAGAGCAGACAAACAGTGAGAGGGGCTTCAGAAGTGCTGTTGCCAGTGCTATACATGGTATTGAGATAGAGCAGGATATTATTGTCTTTACACATCAGAAGTATGGGAGTCTGTCCCCCTTGGTGAGGAAAGCAGGGCTTTACTTTGCACACGCATGTCAGAGCTCCTGCATGTAAGGAATAGCAACAGCCTAAGCTCACCAACTGTTTTTAGCAGGAGATATTTGACTGCCCCAGAGTTTGTTTGCAGAATTGGTGCTGGAAACCACATCTTCAATAGAACCGTCACTCCTGCAGGGAGTGGTGGTTGTTTGCTTTTTTGGCTAAGCTGTACAAAAACTGGGAATCTTTTAATCTTTCTGTATATGCAGTGGGCTGTGCCTTAATCCAAACTAGCTTGTGAGGAACTAGAACAAAAGCCAGATAAAGTCTCAGTGCAGATAGTATTTTCAGTTGCTGGTCAGAATCACCAATATGCAGTAATTCTACTCTGGCCATCTCTGCAGGGGAGGATCAAAAGGAAGCTGAGTGTTGGAGGTAGATTGGATTGAACTGTAGGAATCAAAAAAAGGGGTTGCTTTCAAAGTTCAGGGTGCTTCTTAGGAAATGATGTTTTTAATTATGATGTTGATGTTGTGATAGCTACTGGAAAATCAAATTAGTACACAGGATATTAGCAAATGTCCATGGTTTTTAGAGAAGAGATACAAAATAAAGGAACTCTGCTGGGATGAAGCTATGCTGGGCCAGCCAAAATCCAGCAAGATCGAGAGCCAACCCTGTGGTTTTCCTTTCAAGTGCTTTCAAGTTGGGCATCCAGGAATTGATCTGGGGTGCCAGCTGCATCAAGACAGAGAGTGTCAACATGCTTCAAACACAGAACACATGCAGGGTAACAGAGTTTGGAAAACAAGAAAAAGGCACAGAATCCAAACTGAAATTTGTACTGGCAGATGCCCAAATCTGGTTTCATTTCCTCATTGTGAGAGGCACTGACTGGACAGTAAGTTCATTGCAAGCATTCACTATTAGCAGTGCCCCCTATGAAATACCATGTTGAATATATTAGTAGCTAAGTATGAAATCATTTGGTATCAGATGGGTTGTGGGCATATCTTTCTGATCTCAGGTGAGCAATGCTCCTTTAGGCCAGTATCCTTGTACTGGCAAAGTCCCCCCATGTCCTGTAAGCAATTTTAATTAAGTCTCTTGCTGTATTTAATTGTATAGTATACTACCACTGTCAGGTAGGCAGGTTTATATATACATAGTTGTCATTTGATTGAGTACTCTGCATGTAGAGTCTGTGTGTGTGTGTGTGTGTGTGTGTGTGTGTGTGTTTACAGCAGGTAAGTGTGTTTAGGCCTCCCAGATCTCTAGATTGCACCTAGCAATGGAGATTTTTGGGAAGAGAGTTTCTATCCATGGTAGGAAAGACCAAGTTAAGGACTATGTTAAGTACATTGGATATATAAAATCCATCAGATAAGACAGATTGCATCTAAGGATGCTGATGAAGCTAGCACATGACGTTGTAAAGCTAAGTTCTTATCTTGAGAGAGGTGGCAATCTGGGGAGGTTTCTGTTGACTGGAAAGAATGAAATGGTGCACTCTTTTTCAAAAAAATTATATCAGACAAACTACAGGTTGGACAGTCATCCATCCCCTAACCCCTGAAAATTTTGACATAGAGACTATTTCCAGGCATGTGGAGGATAAGAAGGGGGCTGGCAACAATGTAGATTTCGAAGGACGAACTGAAGGTGATCAATATGAATGCCTTCTTGTGTGGAAAAAACTGTCTCTTAATGAGGGAAGAACAGTGGATTTATTTTAGCAAGGCTTTCAGCACTGCCTCTTGTAGTATCCCTGTAGTTAAATTTAAGAAATATGAATTACAGAATTACAAAATGGCCAGAAAAAAAAAAAAGGCTCAAGTATCAGGCTTAAAATTCCAGCAGTACTATCATACTTTAGCTGCAGGCTCACTGTGTCTAGCATTCTTGGCATGAGTCACTTCTAGGGCTGCCATTGCTTCCCATGTGCAGCAAGAACGTGGTCAACAGGACAAAAGGACCTGCCCTGAGCAGCTTCTCAGGTGACACCGACTTGGAGGGAGCTGGTGGCTGCGGGACGGCCCCAGCCCTGCAGAGGGACTGCTGGCACTGGTCCCTCCCTGTCCCTCAGAGGGCCCGGCCGGCTGCAGGGTCACCTGCCAGGAAGCCCAGGACGCTCAGGGCACAGGCTTGGAGAAAATCCAGAGCAGCACCCAAGGGTGGTGCAGCATAGGAAAGAGCAGGCAGGGGAAATGGAATTTTTCCTTTCAAATACCTGCCAGGAGCCACAGAGAAGACAGACTCTTCTCAGAGATGCAGAGAGGAAAAGAACAGGAGCCAACAAGTTGGAGCAAGGGCAGAGTGGTCTGGGAATTGGGGAAAAAATGGTTTTCCAAAGAGAGTAGATACGCCCTGAGTCAGGCTGTTGCAACCGAGGCTGCAGAAAATCCATCTCTGGAGACCCTCAAGACCTCATGGGAAAAGGTCCTGTGCCATTTTGAGGTAGCCCTGCTTTGAGCAGGGGCCTGAGCAGAGACTTTTGTGGGTCCCTACCACTCTGCTTTCCTCCTTGAGGCTGCACTGGCTTGGTTTGTTTGCCTTGAAGAGGGAGAGCAAATATGGGGTGGGGTTGACAGAGGAACCTGTGACCCTTTTTTCTCTGAATGCAAGGTGCATGCCTGTGACAGATGCAGGCACAGGCATAAACAAATGGATCCACATGACAGAGGAGGTCTGTAAGCTCTGCCAGCAGTGCAAATATCTGTTATGTCCAAGAATCTGGACACCTCTCTTCATCTCCTGATATTTTCTCAAGAAACTTCCTTCCCGTTTCCAAGATGCTTCTCCTCCCAAGGCTCCATATGCCATTTGCATAAAGGACTAATTATAATCAGGGCTGTGCAAGCAGCAAAGATGTGGCTAAGAGAAACCCTGTTTGATCATCAAAATTGCTCACTTTGGAGAGGAGGAATTTAGATGATTATACATGTAGATGTGTATGCATACACACAGGGGTTATTTTATTTTGCTTTTTAACATTTACTGTTACCATAAGGTGTTTCCACACATCCTTTTCAGTTTCTGTGTTTATATTATAATGTTTTGCAGAGCTGTCCCATGACTAGACACTTTCAGAGGTCCCTCCCAATGCAATATTTTCCCCTGTTCCATCTGATATTAATCTTGTGGATGCTTAGAAACAGAAGAGAAAAAATCTCTTCAGTCATAACAGAGCAGAAGCCAGGGACCAGATTCTAAACCTGTTGATAGCAGAGATAAGGTCTCAGGTAGACTGAAGCAAAGGAAGCCTTATCAGAGTATCAATCTTCTAGGACCTTCCAGTAGAAATTTTAGAGCAGTAAAGATGAATGGGCAAGTCCTTAGCTTTTGCTTCTTGCTGATAGCTAAAATAGGATCCAATAAACAGTTCTTTTCAAATCCCAGAAATCCCAGGGATTATTTTACTTTGCCTTTTAACATTTACTGTTACCGTAAGGTGCATCCGCATGTCCTTCTCAAGCTTGTGTATTTGATAAAGTCATTTTTGAGTGGTCCTGTTTTCAAGCATTTATTAATTCTAAAGCCTGCTTAGGGTACTTAGATGCACTGATGTTGCCGTATTTTCTATCTGTTTAATTCCTTGGGCATGAGTCTTTCCAACCCTGTGATCATGCCCACTCTCATTCTCCTGTTTTGTTGTTGAAAAGTTTGCTAAAAGCACTATAACTATTTATTTCTATAACTCATAAAGGAGTCTCTCTTTTTGCTTGTGGTTTAGTGAGAATAAAAAAAATAAAGGGGTTGTATAAATGTGACTCCATTTAAAAAAGAAAAGCTAATGTGCCAACATGATGTAATGAGAGCTATTAAAATAATTAGTCCCTATCCTGGGATGATTGCAAAAGGAAATAAGTAAAGAGAATAAAACATATAACAACTGAATTATAAAATGAACAACCAGCATAAAAATTAAGTGAGTCAAAAGTTTAAACCAGAATGTGACTGAGTTGCAGGGTAATGTAGGAGAAGAAAATGTAATTGTGCTTATTCCATGGCAGTTTACTTGAACTAAATGTCCCTGAAAAATGTCTGAGACGTGTGGATAGAGATTGTACTTTTCAAAAATGTACCACCGTATTTGATTTCAGGACAGTCAGTGGGTCAAACTTTGCCTGAGGCAATCACAGCAGCTTTAACAATCAAGTGCTTAGGGGAATGGGATAAAATGTCTGCATTCTTTCTTTGATTTGATCTCACTCCTTATTTTATTATTGCCTGCTGGATGGGTCTGTGTTCGTTCATTCATGTCCAGTGCTGCCTCACACTGAGAGAAGAAAGAAGGGTACTGCAGGGTCACCCCCAGAGCCAGCAGTTCCTTCAGCCTCGTGGGTCTGGCCAAACAGTGTCTCACTCCGGTGCTTGCACTGAGCCTTCTTTTTGTTGTGTGCTTCTCCTTGTATAATTGTCATACTCTTGCCTTAAACCAGTATCAAACAAGAAGATATTGTTCTGTTGATGCTGATGGCTCCGTATTACCAGTGTCAGAGCTGTCAGGTCCTGGTAGTGTGTTGTGTGATGGCTGTCATAGGCTTCAATATGAATATTGCAATGTGAAACTCCAATTGTGGTTTACATGTGCTCAGAAAACATCCCTTGTATTGCTGTGGAGTTACAAAGTATATACTGATCAGATGGATATCTTGTGATTTTGAACCTTAGCTCTTTAAATATAAATATTATTTCTATTTATAATATCCTATATAAAACAATTACTTTAGAAATAATCACAAGTCTTATTTCAGCTGCAGAAGCCCCTGTTCAAAGGCCATCTTTGCACTGTCAGCCTGTGAAAGGGACTGAGGTGTTCCTGGTCTTTCATCAGTGGGTCAAAGCAAGCTAGGCCAATCCATGGCCCGCAATGTCCATCTGTCCACATCTCCCCGAAAAACCTGTATTTTGGACAGTATTGTGTTCAGTATATAACAATAGAATTAAAACGGTCTATTTGGAAAACTCTTTATGTGTATATTTCCCAGAAAAGATTCTAGGATAAAGGATCAGGCTGAAAGATATTTCAAGAATCACAAATAAAAATTCCTAAAGAGCTGAGACCCAAACCTAAAAGGAGATTTGTACAGGCTCTTACTTAGCCCAGATTTTTAAAGGAAAAGAGTGGTTATGCTAATTTCAGGGAAAGCATGCTATTAAGAACAAGGTTTTCTGTGATTTAAAAAATCTAGCACCACCACATACTGTAAATAATGGTTCTTACGTATTTTATTCCTGAAGATAGAAAGATTATATTCATGTAATAATACTTATAGCTGTGTAAACTTGTCCTGCTTGTTCAAGGTTGTCTTTGAAGTTTTAGAAAACACCAATGAGGTGCTTCAATAAATTTTTTGTCTTGTTTAGGGAAGCAAACCAGCTGTGACAGGTTTAATCAGAACTAAACCCTGTTTGAGTCAAATGGAGGCTACAAAACCGAACATGCTGGACAAGTTACAGCAGGGTTAAGGCCTGTTCCTTCAGCTGTTGCAGGGTGTGGTGTCTGGGGAGGGGGAGAGTGTCTACGTACATGCTTACAGAGACTGGATTAAGTATCCCTAGAGCGTAGGAGGCTGGCAGTCATCCTGTATCTACTTGCCTATGCTCCCAGGGAGATCTGCTTCTGGGGATGCTCTGTTTAGCAAGGTAAACCAGACACCAAAGGGACAGGCCACGAGAGCTCAGCAGTGGGCTGTTGTTGAGTTGGGTTGCAAATCATGGGCTGTGAATTAGTCCAAAGATTTTCAAGTACCACAAAAGGCAAATATTCATTGCTCTTCAGGGCTTGTTTCCCAGAAATCCAGATAATCTTATTTGGATCATGATTTGTGAGATAAAATAAGTAGCCTTATTTCATTTAAATTGATATGTTTCATTCAAAGTGCTGTACTTTCCTTCTTATTTATATTTAGCCTAATCCTATGGCAAAAATCAGCTCTAGGGGAGGCAGCTACAACCACACTGACATTTGCATTTCATTTGTTTATACTGGATCTGAGTTTATGTCTATGCATTTTACCAGTGGATGCAGAAGATGAGAATAGCTTTAGGAAAGAGTCTGCATGTTGATGAAAGAGTGAGTTATGTGCTTTTCATAACTGTATTCCTGACTCATTATTCACAGCACAAAGAATTCTCTTGTGGCATTCCACTTCTTATGTGGTTATTGTACCACTCCCACCTTCCAAAAGTCTCAGCCACTCAAAGGCATAATTTTCTAAAGTATAGGCTGTAAAATTAAAGGTTACATTTCAGTTTCACAAGTGAACCAAGTTACCTGTCAGTTTTAGAAGAATGTACATGTGCATAATAGTTCAGAAATTAGACACAGAAAAACCCACCTTAAAATCACCTAACAATAAAGTTCACTTTTAAACCCACTTAACTATAGAGAATTCAGAAGCTGATACTCTAATCTGAAATTCCACTTACTGTCCTGTAGCGTATGTTTTACTGTATGTAAGATCAACCAGCATCCTAAATGGGCTCCCCAGCTATGGCAGTAAAAGCTTGAAATAAATACAATTAGGCCTGTTAAAACTTTGGGGTTCTTGGCCTTGCATTTTACACTTTTTTTCAGTGAATGTTTGCGAGTAGCCAGGGAGAGCTAAACCAAAGTATTTTATTTGTCAAAAATATTTTTTCACACAGCCCTCTATAGAATGTTTATTATCCCTATCACTTCATAAGTTGGATGCCTTGTAGTTTTAATTTTCACATTCCCATTAATTAGGGAAATAGCTATATTCTCATTTTATGGCTGGAGATTCTGAAGGTTCAAGATGCTAGGCACAGTCACCTTCTAGGGTAGCCAGCTTTCAGCCTTCAGTAAATTATACTGGAAAAAAACCTGTAGGCGCAAGGATTCTCAATTCCCCTGAGAATTCTTTATTGCTGGTACAAGAAGAGCTCTGTATTGCTCATTTTTCAGTAACATATATACAGGGGATGTGTGAAAGGATCCTACATCAGGATGGGGCCCTTAATTTGGGTCAGGTCAAATGTTCTGGTGACACAACTGTGGTGACTGCAGCACCTCTGCAGAGCGCTTCCCAAAGCACCCTGCTATGGTGAAGCTTTTGTTGCAAGCAGCGGGGTGGAGAGGCCAGCCACAAATGTCGTGGGGACAGGACATTTTCATGCTCATTATCCCAATCGTGGTTTCTGTTCCCTGTCCTCAGTTTGTTTTGTCTTCCTTCCCCCCTCCCCTGGCTGGCTGCTGGCTTGCTGCTTAGCTTGCTTGCTGCTTTGGCTTGCTGCTGGCTGCATGCTTTGCTGGCTCTGCTTTCCTCTCTTTTTTCTCTGCTTTTCGCTGGCTTGCTTTTTTGCCATTTTTTTTCCCTTTTTCCCGGTTTCCGTTGTTCCCTTTCCCCCCCCCCCCCCCCCGAAGACATCGGACCTACTCCGGGCAGGAGCTCCCCCGGGGTCTGCGAAAGAAGCTGCGTACCCTCTGCGGCGAAGAGAGATACAGCTCAACCCTCTTGGACTGGTGAAAACATCTGTGGTCATCTTGGGCTATTTCTCTTGTGCTGGGGAGTGTTTTTTTGTTGTGCCTTAATAAACAAGTTTTTTCCACTTTCCCCTCTGAAGGAATTCCTCCCGAACCCGGTGGTGGGGGGAGGTTGCGGAGGGTTTGGTTTCCTATAGGGGGCTCCTTTGGAGGTGTTTTCCCCTAATTTGTCCAAAACCAGGACAAATAATTTGGTGGCCCGTACGGGGAGGCCCAGACAAAGTGGAAAAAACTTTATTCTAATAATATTTTTGGCTTTAACCGTTCTGCGGGAATATTGGTATGTCTCTTTTTAAAGTTATGATGTCATTTGGAGTGAAAGCCTGCCTCTATATGTGGTCATTAGGGTTCTTCGAAGTTTTGATCGCTTTATGGTCCCTGGAGTTATTTTCTTATCCAGAAGTAGCTCCGGTATTGTCCCTAATACGTAGCTTTTGTAGCAGAGGGGCACTAACGAGAATATTTATCGGGCTGGGCTTGGCTGTAATACTCTGCAAGGGGCTTATAAAAATGTTGTTATCAGCTCCAGGAATGTATAACTCGTGGTTGTGGCTGTGTACTAAATTTGTTATGGGGGAGGAGGTTTTTCAGCCTTTGCTTTCCTTTTCCTCCTCCGAATTGTTTACATCTCTGTTAGGAAATGTCCTGTCCTCCCTGACTGCCAAGGATACCATCTTTCTGTTATTCAATTTAATAACCTTTCTCTATACTGTCCGCAGTTTATATAAGATGAAGGCTGAGATTTCTAGAGGGGCTGGTGAGACCTCTGATTTAGGAGAACAACTAAGGGTGAAAAATCCTGAGTGGTGCGGGAAATGGGAGGATATGGGCAAAATTTTAAAGGAGTTTTCTGATCCTGTAGTTTGGGACTTTCCATCCGAACACATCCAGAACCCAGCTGAGGTGGCAAAGTATCTGAAAGGGAAATGCCAGGATAACTCCAAGGAGAAAAGGATCATTGCAGTGAGCTGGGCCCTGGCATATGCTTATCGTACTCTGCTCGATACTGTAGGGCAGCAGACAGAGGAAGGGGGGCAGGGAGATAAACCAGCAGCAATCCCAGTCACTCAGGCTGCAGCCAACAGCCCAGGTTCGAACCCAGTAGTTAAACCAGACTGTAAGCCTCAACCAATGGCCGTGGCTACTAGCACACGAAGTGGAAAGTGCACAGAGAAGACTGATCGACCCGTGGATGACAATGATGAGTACGATGCAGGAGAAGGACCATCAACACCTCCTGACATAAAATCAGGAGTCAAAGCAAGTGGCACCAGATCAGAGGCTAATATTGATTCCTTCTCCCTGAAGGACCTCCGAGGCCTAAGGAAGGATTATCGGCGACAGCCCGACGAATCTATAATTAGTTGGCTGGTCCGCCTTTGGGATGCGGCAGGGGAGGCTACCATTCTGGATGGCACTGAAGCGAGGCATTTGGGGTCCCTGTCACATGATCCTGTCATCGACCAAGGCATGATGAGGGGCGCTAGCCCTCAAAGCCTCTGGGAACGGGTCCTGGACAGCGTAGCACAAAGATATCTGTGTGCCGATGACCTCTATGTCCAGCAGACACGATGGAAGACCATAGAACAGGGGATCCAGCGCCTGAGGGAGATGGCAGTGGTGGAGATCATTTTTTCAGAAGACGTAACAATTAGGAATCCGGACCTTGTACCATGCACACCTGTAATGTGGAGAAAACTGGTGCGACTTGGGCCACCTGAATACGCTTCTGCTCTAGCAATAATGAAGCGGGAGGAGGTATATGAGACTGTACTTGATATGGCAAAGAAGCTTCGGGCATATGCGGATGCTGTACATGGCCCGACCCATGCCAGAATTGCAGCTGTGGAGACACGACTGCAGGAATTAGAAGGAAAAATAGAGGAAAGCCGCAAGAAACTCAGGGAAGAGATTAAGGAGGACCTCCTCCAAATCTCAGCTGTGCAAATTAGAGGCCCTGGCACCCAACGCAGACGTTCCTTTGTTGGGGAGAGAAGGTACACCCCACGAGCTGAGTTGTGGTTCTTCTTGCGTGAGTCTGGAGAAAACATGAGGAAATGGGATAGGAAGCCTACTGCTGTTCTGGCACAACGGGTGCGTGAATTGAAGGAAGGTCAGAAAAGGAAAGCAGCCCCAGTTGCCCGTAGCCGAACAGCCAGGTATGATGATGACACGTCTGATCCCCTTGAGGGAACCTCCAAGACATATGCCCAAGGAAAGAAGGATAATCAGGCATAGAGGGGCCCTGCCTCTAGCCAGGTAGAGGCATGGGAAAATCGTGTTTTCTGGACGGTGTGGATCCGATGGCCTGGCGCATCAGAGCCACAAGAATATAACGCTTTAGTGGATACTGGTGCACAGTGTACATTAATACCATCGGGATATGTGGGGGCAGAGCCTGTTTTCATTGCCGGTGTGACAGGGGGATCACAACAACTGACCCTGGTGGAAGCTGAGGTGAGCCTGACTGGGAAGGAATGGAAGAAACATCCCATTGTGACCGGCCCAGGGGCTCCATGTATTCTGGGCATAGACTTCCTCCGGAGTGGCTATTACAAAGACCCGAAGGGATTCAGGTGGGCCTTCGGAATTGCCGCTGTAGAAGCAGAGAGCATTAAGCAATTAAACACCTTGCCTGGACTGACAGAAAACCCATCTGCAGTAGGGCTCCTAAGGGTGGAAGAGCAACGCGTGCCAATTGCGACCTCGACAGTGCATCGCCGGCAGTATAGAACGAATCGAGATGCCGTGATCCCCATCCACAAACTGATTCGTGAGCTGGAGAGCCAAGGGGTGGTTAGCAAAACCCACTCACCCTTCAACAGCCCCATCTGGCCTGTGCGTAAATCTGAAGGAGAATGGAGATTGACTGTGGACTACCGAGCATTGAATGAAGTGACTCCACCACTGAGCGCTGCTGTGCCGGACATGCTGGAGCTCCAGTACGAGCTGGAGTCCAAGGCAGCACAGTGGTACGCCACTATTGACATTGCTCATGCTTTTTTCTCCATTCCTCTGGCAGCAGAATGCAGGCCTCAGTTTGCCTTTACGTGGAAGGGAGTGCAATACACCTGGAATCGACTGCCCCAGGGGTGGAAGCACAGTCCTACCATCTGCCATGGACTGATCCAGGTTGCACTAGAAAAGGGTGAGGCTCCAGAACATTTACAGTATATCGACGATATTATTGTGTGGGGAAAAACAGCAGCAGAAGTGTTTGAGAAAGGAGAGAAAATAATCCAGATTCTCCTGAAAGCCGGTTTTGCCATCAAGAGGAGCAAAGTCAAGGGACCTGCTCGAGAGATCCAGTTCCTGGGAGTGAAGTGGCAAGATGGACGGCGTCAGATTCCTACGGATGTCATCAACAAGATCACAGCTATGTCCCCACCAACCAACAAGAAGGAGACGCAAGCTTTCTTAGGCGCCATAGGTTTTTGGAGAATGCACATTCCTGAGTACAGTCAGATCGTGAGCCCTCTTTACCTGGTCACCCGCAAGAAGAACAATTTCCATTGGGGCCCTGAGCAGCAACAAGCTTTTGCCCAGATTAAGCAGGAAATTGCTCATGCAGTAGCCCTTGGCCCAGTCAGGACGGGACCAGAGGTCAAGAATGTGCTCTACTCTGCAGCCGGGAACCATGGTCTGTCCTGGAGCCTTTGGCAGAAAGTGCCTGATGAGACTCGAGGCCGACCACTAGGATTTTGGAGTCGGAGCTACAGAGGGTCTGAAGCCAACTACACCCCAACAGAGAAGGAAATTTTGGCTGCCTACGAAGGAGTCCAAGCTGCCTCAGAGGTAATTGGTACAGAAGCACAACTCCTCCTGGCACCCCGACTACCGGTGCTGGGGTGGATGTTCAGAGGAAAGGTTCCTACTACCCACCATGCCACCAGTGCTACATGGAGCAAGTGGATTGCCCTCATCACGCAGCGCGCCCGTATTGGTAAACTGAATCGCCCTGGGATTTTGGAAGTGATTACAAATTGGCCTGAAGGTGAAAACTTTGGTGTCACAGATGAAGAACAAGAACCAGTGACACGGGCTGAAGAGGCTCCACCCTACAACCAATTGCCAGCAGAGGAAACACGCTATGCTCTTTTCACTGACGGTTCCTGTCGCGTCGTAGGAATGAATCGGAAGTGGAAAGCAGCTGTATGGAGCCCCACACGACAGGTCGCAGAGGCCACTGAAGGAGAAGGGGGATCAAGTCAACTTGCTGAACTCAAAGCCGTTCAACTGGCCCTAGACATTGCAGAAAGGGAGAAGTGGCCGAAGCTCTACCTCTATACTGATTCATGGATGGTAGCCAATGCTCTGTGGGGATGGCTGGAGAGATGGAAAGGGGCTAACTGGCAGCGTCGAGGAAAACCAATCTGGGCTGCTGAAGAATGGAAAGACATTGCTACCCGGGTAGAGAAACTGCCTGTGAAGGTTCGCCATGTAGATGCTCATGTCCCCAAGAGTAGAGCTAATGAAGAACAGCAAAACAATCAGCAGGTAGATCAGGCTGCAAAGATAGGGGTGTCAAAGATAGATTTAGATTGGCAACACAAGGGGGAGTTGTTCCTAGCGCGATGGGCCCATGATGCCTCAGGCCATCAGGGTAGAGATGCCACCTATAAGTGGGCACGAGACCGAGGGGTGGATTTAACCACGGACAGTATCTCTCAGGTTATCCATGATTGTGAGACGTGTGCTGCCATCAAACAGGCCAAGCGGGTGAAGCCCCTATGGTATGGGGGACGGTGGTCCAAGTACAAGTATGGGGAGGCCTGGCAGATTGACTACATCACACTGCCTCAAACCCGCCAAGGCAAGCGCTACGTGCTCACAATGGTGGAAGCCACCACAGGATGGTTGGAAACCTACCCTGTGTCTCATGCTACTGCCCGTAACACCATCCTGGGCCTTGAAAAGCAGGTCCTTTGGAGGCATGGTACCCCTGAGAGGATTGAGTCAGACAATGGGACTCATTTTAAGAACAGCCTTATCAACTCCTGGGCTAGGGAACATGGCATTGAGTGGGTGTACCATATCCCCTACCATGCACCAGCTGCAGGCAAGGTAGAGAGGTACAATGGACTGTTAAAAACCACCTTGAAAGCATTGGGTGGGGGATCTTTCAAAAACTGGGAGCAGCATTTGGCACAGGCCACCTGGTTAGTTAACACCCGAGGTTCCACCAATCGAGCAGGTCCTGCCCAGTCTGAGTCCCTGAATATAGTAGACGGAGATAAAGTCCCAGTGGCACATATCAGAGGTTTGTTAGGGAGGACAGTGTGGATCAATTCTGCCTCGAGTACAGACAAACCCATTCGTGGGATTGTCTTTGCTCAGGGACCAGGTTGTACATGGTGGATAATGCAGAAAGATGGAAGAACACGATGTGTACCTCAGGGAGACCTGATTGTGGGGTGAGACTCACATGCAAACATCTCAATTTGCTGGATGCCATTGTTTCTACATTAAACCACACAGACATGGGACAGAAGGAAATGTGTAAATGTCGAAAGTCAGAGCAAGTGAGAATGGAAGGGAATGTGTAAGTGTGGAAGGTTTGAGCAGGTGGGAAGGAAGCTCAGTAACATGTTCACGATATGGGATAAGGGGTGGAATGTCGTGGGGACAGGACATTTTCATGCTCATTATCCCAATCGTGGTTTCTGTTCCCTGTCCTCAGTTTGTTTTGTCTTCCTTCCCCCCTCCCCTGGCTGGCTGCTGGCTTGCTGCTTAGCTTGCTTGCTGCTTTGGCTTGCTGCTGGCTGCATGCTTTGCTGGCTCTGCTTTCCTCTCTTTTTTCTCTGCTTTTCGCTGGCTTGCTTTTTTGCCATTTTTTTTCCCTTTTTCCCGGTTTCCGTTGTTCCCTTTCCCCCCCCCCCCCCCCCGAAGACATCGGACCTACTCCGGGCAGGAGCTCCCCCGGGGTCTGCGAAAGAAGCTGCGTACCCTCTGCGGCGAAGAGAGATACAGCTCAACCCTCTTGGACTGGTGAAAACATCTGTGGTCATCTTGGGCTATTTCTCTTGTGCTGGGGAGTGTTTTTTTGTTGTGCCTTAATAAACAAGTTTTTTCCACTTTCCCCTCTGAAGGAATTCCTCCCGAACCCGGTGGTGGGGGGAGGTTGCGGAGGGTTTGGTTTCCTATAGGGGGCTCCTTTGGAGGTGTTTTCCCCTAATTTGTCCAAAACCAGGACCAAATTAGCTGCACATCTTGGAAGCTAATGAAGGAGAGAGCTGGTCTGTAGGAAAGAGTTAATTTGGTCTGATCCCATGTGTGGTTTGAGGGATTTGTGGAATGTCTGGATACTGTTAAGATTTTTGAATGGTAGCCTAAGTGCAAAACTGATGGTGCATTACTGATCAAATGTTGGAGATTATTCATAGACATTAAGATTGAATCTGATGTGTCATTTTAATGGAACTGCTCTATGTTTTCTCTGGTATTTTAATAGTTTATCTAAATACATAAATAATTCAGTAAATGCAACAGAAATACTTTGAAAAAAAGCTTAATAAATGGAGGAACTTTGAGATCTGAGTCCAACCAATAAATCAACAAGGCTACTTGAAAGGTCTTGAAGGGTCTCTTCAAAGTGGTGTTTCACAGATTTTGAAATTGGTCCTGTTTTGCTGCAGAGGTGAGGGGACCTTGTCAGTGAGGAGTTTGATTGTTTGGAAAAGGGCAAGTACTGGTTTAAGTACTTGAAAGCCATTTGCACATCAAAATTCTTCAAGTGGCTTATTAACTGGACCATATTGGATATAGAGTAGAAGTACAGAGGATCAAAACAAATAATCTTTACCCTGTTATCTGCCATGACCACCGTTGTGTTTCCACTTTTATTACAAACTGATAATGCCCTCGATGTTGCTTTCTCACAGCTGTGTTATGGGCCTTCCCCTTGGGAACGCGCGTTGTGGTGACTGGGAGAACATGGATTCTTCTCCCCAGGAGAGGGTACCTGAACAAGGTGTTTGTGAGTAGACCATAAGTCAGGTCCAGGTTCTAATGGCAGCAAAACAAGACAGTGGTGACTGTTCATGAAGACAGAACTGCTGTGCTGGCATCCCTCTGGAATGAAGATAGGAGAGCAGACCCAGCCCAAGGACAGGCACCAGTTCCATGGCAGACTGGAATGCTGTTAATGGGGGCTCAGACACCTGTGCATTGCAGACCATGTGTGGTCCACAGGCTGTGAGCTGAAGCTTAGGAGCCCCCCTGGCTGTTTGTGTGCTAATGTTTGCTGGAAGTCTAAAGATGCCTGGACAACTCAGGCTGCAGGGAAACCGTGCTAACAAGCACATTATTTAAATCAAATGGAGACAGAGCCGACAGATGTTACTGGCAGTTCCTATGATTTCAGGGAGTCTGCTTCAAACTTATTAGAGTTGAGTTTCATGAAGACCATGTGGCCACAATTTAGCCCATAGTCTTTCCTTGTTTACCACTGATTCTCTGACTGTCACTGTGCTACAGCTGACAAGACTGAATTTCTGTGGTTTCCTTCACTTTTGCTCATTTTTTGGTGAGGAAAAGTTGTTAAATATCTTTTTGAAGGATAAAAATGCTGTGTCAATGAAGAAATAGTAAATGTATATGCAGGTGGAAGTTATGTATAGAAAAATCTTGATATATCTGTATATTTATTTTTGCCTATGAGGCTTTCTAAAATCTATTTATTTCACTGTTAGGGTGAAGTAGGAAAATAAATGATTGTAGTAGCAAAATGTGAATCCACACATTTTTTAAAGAGATTGATTTTTGGGTAGTGAATAAACATTTCCAATTTAAGGTGGATTAAATTAAATCATGAATTATAATTGTCTTCAAAATTATATTTAATATAGAAGCATCCATTGATCTTTTATGCACAGACCATGATATCATGCATCTTATATATATACAATGTAATAAGTGTATTTAATTCATCAAGTTGTAGGATGTTTAATCTCTGAAAACAGTTATATTGAACATTAATGGGTACTAGGAGAGTTGCCCAGACTTATTTATAATATAGAAGGCAGATAAACTGTTATATATACATATAGTCCCATATTTTAAATTAACATTATATTCTTGAAAGTATGTATCGATTCTTACAATTTCATTGCCAATAACAAAAAACAGATTTTGAATGCTTACTTAACACACACATGCACACAAAAAAAGGACAGCACAAAATCGCTGAGCTCTTATGGTTCTGGGTCCTTGCATTTGGAAGAGCTTTATATAGACAAAAAAGGGAGTTACTGTAATGTATATTTATGGTCTTCTCTAAGATGCCATATATGTTGCGTTGTTTTCTGATGACGATAATGAACTGGTGCATTTCTGTGGATAGCCTTCAGTATTAATCTGAGAAAAAAAAAATATATATTATGTTCAAGTTGCACAAAAAGAGATGGTTCTGTGAAGGCCTCTAAATGAAGCTCACTGATTCAATCATTCATTCATTCACTTGCTTCCTCCTTTTTATTTCCCCCTGATTATTTAGGGAAAACACCCTGTAGTTTTAGAATGTCTAGCCTGGTGTTACTCAGCTGTTTTGGCTTCTACTTTGGAAGTCAGTTAACAGAAGTTTTAGCTAGATTTCTAATTTGGCCATTATAATTTGGTTTGAATGAAGCTGTAAGTATGGGACTGCACAGGGTGTGTATAGCAACTGTTGACTAATGTGAATAATCATAGCTGAAGTCAACAGAATGATACCACCTTGCACTAGCTTAAGAACTGGCCCCTGAAGTCTGAAATATTAAAAAGTGCTTTACCTGGTCTTGTACTATTATCATATAAAAATCTATCAAAATGTGGAAAATGTTGCAGGTTTCTACTCCCATTTCTTTCTATCTGTTTGTCTCTCATAGCCTTTGAGTATTAAATTGCAGAATGAATGTCACAGTAGCCCAATTTAACTTCAGAACAAGGAAATATTTTGAATTCTGGAACTGCTCTTGGTCATGTGAGACAGTTGCAACAAGCAGTATCTCTTTAACATTTCAGTCAGTATCCTCTTCACAGCTGTTGCAAGGTACAAAATACATTGCATCTAGGATCTGCCACCTGTTGTAGACAATTTGGAATAGAGTAAGTCAATGGAGGTTCAAGAACACATTTTGCCTTCTTTCAGTGATACCAGCTGCATTTCATTTAGCAGCCACTTAAACTTAAGCCACAGAAGTATTTCCTTCATACCCCTGTTTTGTGAGGTAGACCTGTGTTTTTGTAGCAGTGGGACTAGGTTAGTACATTGAAAAATTGTAGGTATTTTTTCTGCAGTCCTTTCTCCCTTTTTCTTTCTCAGTTGCATTAGGCCCTGCCCCATATGATCCTCTTTGTTTCTAAAGTAAAACTGAGCTTTGGCAGCATTCAAGCACCATCCCTGGTTTCCCCTCTGCAAGCACTCTCCTCTGGGAAATGGAGGGAAAAGGACCCTGATGATTGTGTTCTATTCAGCTCAGATAGGTGCAAGACAAGTAGACCTGTCTCACACAGAGAGAGCATGAGAGAATTGCTGACATATGAGTAGTAATACTCACCTGAAAAGAAGAATTCTCTCCTTGATATCCTTTCATTTCTTGAAGGTCTTCTAAGTTCTGGACAGTGTTTTCAGAGAGTCCAGAATGTCACAGAATCATAGAATATTCTGTGTTGGAAGGGACCCACAAGGATTATCAAGTCTACCTCTTAAGTGAATGGTCCATAGAGGGATTGAATCCATAGTCTTGGTATTTTTAGCACCAGGCTCTAACCAGCTGAGCTTCTGCCTTCACTTCTCTTTGCAGAGCCTATTGCACCTGTAAGTGTCAAACCCTTTGCAGAGCACACTTTTGTTTGAACCAATTTACATATTTTTCTTAATGCTGTGAATTCTGACTTGCAGAGTGCTGCCAGGTGGTCACTAAAGTTCAGTGACTAAAGCTGTGGCTTGTTAGAGTAAGACCATTTCAACTGATGGTCCAACTTTGCCCTCTCCACCATGGTCAAGTTTTCCCCCACAAAGCAGTTCTAATCCATACTGGTTTCTTGAGTATCAAAGTACAAAAGATATCCAGAGCATTAAATAGAAGCTGTACTTTGATGGGATGATTAGTAGACTGTCCCAGTACCCCTAACCTTTTGTCACTGGAGCTTTTGTAGCCTGCAAATCGCCTCCAGCTCTTCCTTTTTCCTATCTTTGCCATCTAGATTGGTTCTGAATTTTAATGTGTCTCCAGACCACTACCATGTTCTCAAGAATCAGGCTTTTTTCATGTTGTTCAGAGAACTGCAACTTTTGTTCAAGTCCTCCTCTTTACTCACCTTGATTAATGAAATACTGACTTCTCTGACTTCCTTGACTTCTTGGGCATAGTTATTGGTGCTACAGAAAACACACGTACTAAAATCCTCCTTCCCTCACAGTTGGATGTGATGGTGATGGCAGTTAGAAAAAGTTGCTGTTCTCTTACCTATCTGTTAGAAATCTGTCTTGTACGTATTGTTCATCACCTCATCCCTTAAGTATTGCAGGAGATAGGGCAGGAAGATCAAGGGCACTGAAGTGTTTGCCTTCCTCATCCTCTCCAGCTCCCCTTTCATTCTCATTGGATGTTACTCACTTCTGTGTCTGAGCTGTGACACTATTCCAGCCTGTGAAAGTCAGTCTGGACTTATAAATTGCTTACAACTTGTGTCAGTGGGTTACCTTTGTGGATTACAGGTGCTTGAGCAAGAGCCTGGATTAACTTTATGGTAGAGGCATGTTACCAACTCCCAAAAAGGAACAGTCCTTCCTTCTTACTAACAGAAGGTTAGTAAATAGTGTGGACTGTCAGGATCCACGTGGGTATTTTGTTGCCTGTACATCCTGTCGTTTACTGCAAAGGATTGCGGTGAGTTTGAGGTGAGATTTACTGAACTGATTTAGGGAGACACCAGGTATCCACGAGATGATATCAATTTTAGTATCTACCCAGGTAGTCTGGATTTGAGCTTGAAACCAACAAAAGAAAAGCTCACTTGGATGTATTTTCTCTTTTAAGACCTAATACTATAATTTCAGGAATGAGAGGGTTTGTTTTTTTTTTAATTTGAAAGATAAACTTACTAATTTAAGGTTTGACCTTTCTGCAGTTTGTACCATCAAAGTCTTTCACACAATGAGCTTAAACAAATTCTAGTTTTTTTGGTTTGGTGACTTTTTTCTTCAAAGTTATCATCAGTGTGCTAGCTGATTCTTAAGGGAACAACCTGAATGAAGCAAAATGCTACAACTTTACATGCTAAAAAGACGAAAAATCAATCATTAATGCCAAATCTCAGTCAAAGAATAAATAGCTGTACTTTATAAGAATGCTTCCATAATCATTCATCATTTTCACACTGCTTTGCGCTCCAGCTGACATTGAGCTGCATTCAAATTTTTAATCAGAAAAAATTGGTAAAGAAAAAGTGATAAGGAATGAAAAACCATCTTTCTACATTGGGTTGTGCACCCTTTGTTCCCTACAAAGAGAACAATCTGTCTGTTCTCATGCTTTTATGTCTACTATACAATAGTGTTACTGTTGACGTGTACGTAGCCTTATAATTTATGAGGTGCATGTGTGTGGGAAGTTTTCCGGTAAGATCTGATTTATAAAGGTGGCTTGATATTACTTCCTGTACCTTGGACATCTCTGGCATAACAGGGAGTTTATTTGAGCACACTGCACTCAATGTACATATGCGTAGGTGAGTAGGAATGCAGGATCAGCAGGCAGCATCTGGGCAACTGAACCCTTCTTGGCTTGTTCTGGCAGACAAACATACCGTAGATACTAGTTCAGAAACATCCATAAATCATTCTGTAACACCAGATATCATAATTCTTAACAGTTAACAGAAATTTAGAACTGTAGTAAAAATCTAAAAGCTGCACCTGTACCATGTCACATGCAGAAAGCAGGAATGGAGGATATTTCTAGTCTTCCAGGTCTGTACGCTAGCAAAATATTTATAAAATTAACTTCTGTGTGATCCCAAGAAGCTGATCGTGTTCTAAATTACTGTTAGGACAAATAAAACCCCTCTGATCCCTGCTAATCTGGCTTGGAGAACAGATGTCCTCCTGATCCTAAATCGGATGAATAGCTTAATCCTTTGTGTGTGAGCAGGACACCATTCATCGGAGAATTTTGCATCACTAGAAACACAGCTGTAGTCTGTTTACATCCTGGGTTTTGTGTCATCCAATTTCCAGAAGCAAATGATAGACTAAGGAAGGAAAAGAAAATTCCTTTCTGGTCCACACAAGGACCAGAAACCATCCCTAAGTGTGGTGCACACCCAGAAGTCCTGTTTGCTGCTCCCAAAACTCTTTGCATATGCTTGAGGACTGGATTCCATAGAGACCACACTGCAGAATTAATTTTCCGGATTCAGGAGTTCTCTTAGTTTAATTTGCAGTCCTTTCTCTAACTTGGTCTTGCTTCTCACATTTCTTACTCTTATGATCACATTTACAAGGCTTTTCCAGAATTTATTCTTGAATAAATAAAGCTTCCACTTTCTAGTCCAGATTTGTTTATGACCAATTTATTGCAACAGGTGAATCTGCCAGAGCAAATGCTGAGAGCTTTTGAGCTGAGAGGCCAGGAGACCAAAATGGATCTTTTTCCACAAGTACTTCCATCCAAATTGAATGATTAGTTCAAATATGTAAAATTTTACAAATATTAAGGTCACTGTGGTATCAAAACACCAGAAATTTTGAGTAGGAAGATTTGGATTGAAAAGCAAAAGAGAGGGCTTGTGGATCCAGCACATCTGTTCATCCAGCTCTCACCAAGTGTGAGTTTCACTAGTCCCTTTCACCTCACTGTATTTTCCTCATTGTCATGTCACGACTACTTTTTATATATATATATACTTTATATACTGTCCTTAGACAATATCTGCTGGTAAGTGCACTTACATTCTCTTCAACTGTTTTAAACATTTTTTAATGTATTTATTAGTATTTCTTACTGTTATAATAGCTTCTTTTGACCCTGAAATTGTCCACTCATTTTGATTAAATCTGTGAGTCTAGAGAATTTGACAATTTAATTATTTTAAATGCAGCCTTATTGCCAAACAGGGCTTCCCTGCAGCCCTCACAGATGTTGTTTTTAGAGGAAACAGTTTTGGGTCTTGTACTGTAAACTGCATTCAGGTACTTTTCTTTAATGGGCAAGGCATTTAGCAGTAATTGAAATGAACTAATTTAAATGACCCACTAGTGAAAAACAAACATGAATTAAACCAGGTCTAAATAAAAACACATTCTTCGTTGTAATTGCTCTTTCAAAAAAACTAATAATTGACCAAAGCCTGATGTATGAAAGCACATAAATTATACAGATCTATATAATCTGTAATTGCCACACTTGAAAAGAGAATCTTGTATAATTTGGAATTTTTATTTTCTTTTTCACACAGGATAAATAATATAACTCATGATCCAAATCCTTTATGTTTTCTGTAGAATACTTGAAGTGAAACAATGCATCTTTTACCACTAAAAACACAATAAATGGGTCCCTGAAGGATTTATTTTAAGTCAGATGCATTTGTCATTCTATATTGATAATCTTTGCACTTCATTATCATATTCAACTCGCCATTTATATGCAGATGACACAATCATTTATGGTAATAGATTATACTAGAAGAAAGCTTAATATTATCTTCAAGCTGATTTAAATGAGCTTTAAGATCATCTGGCACAATCTAAATTACTATTAAATATTAATGAAACAAAGATCATATTATTTGGCTCAAAACAGAAGTTGGGTAAACTGAACAACTGACAATCAATGCGACCTTGGAGACAGTTAGCAAATGTCAATGGTGAAGAATATGGATACATCATTTTTCATCGTATGACTAAACTATTGATTAGAAGCTGTGAAGGTTTGAAAGAAAGCCAAGAACTTTATTTGGACTCAGAAAATTTGTTGACTTAGGGGAAAAGGAAAGATTTGTTTTCTTGCATTTTCAGTTAGTATTATGTACTTTGGGTTTTACTGATTGCTGCATAATGTTGTTAGGAAAGACAAAGCATTTTTAACTTAGTTATCTAGGCAATTTTGCTGTGAATTATACATTTCATAAAAATCACTGTCTGTCATTTTAGTAACAATTGGCAAAAAACAGAAAACTGTCAACATTTCATTGGTATGTTATCCTTCTTTCTCCTCCCTCCTGTCCTCTGTCTTCAGATAAGTTACAATCTTCAGTCTTCCACATTTTCTGAAATAGAAAAATTAATAAGAAAACTAGTATCTCGACTTCTTCATCTGGAACTATACAACTGTGAATTTGATAAAGCAAGTTAGGAGACTCAGGTAGATGCTTTATTGGTATTTGTTTATTTTTTACGTAGGTAAAGTCCTGGTCCTGTGATTACTTGAGCATGCTCTAGCAGACGCAGATGAATTCATTGGCAGTTTATGTCAATTCCCAAGATGACAGATAAGGTCTTCTTTCCAGGAGAAGTTCTCAGTCTTAGAGATTCAAGATGATAATCCCACAGTAAAAAGTGAAAAAACATGACCCCTGTATTGTTCAGTGTTTTAAAAATGCAGACGATCTCCTGCATTTTGGCACTGGCAATCCACCTCCTTTTTTGTTTAGCAAGATGTGTCACACTAATACATCCATTGTCCCAGAAATGCCAACTTTTTTTGACATTATAATGAATCCCATGGTAAGAGATATTGTTAGTTGTTACCCTCTTTCTGTGTTAGACATAATCGAGATCAATGTGGATATGTTTTCTGTTCAGGGCATCAACTATTTCCCCTTAGTATTTTGCTGGGCTGTGTTAAATCAAGCTGGGCACAGTTTCCTTTGAGCATTTGCATTTAAGATAGAGGTCACACATTTTTTTGACCCACATCTGGATCTTCACTACTCTCTTGATAAAGAGCTTTCACATAATGTCAGGAGATGGAGACCTACTCTGACATCAATAAAATGCCAAGAGAAAGAGGAGAATGCAGACATTTGGTTTATATACTTGGGAATGAGGCAGCTTTAGAGGGGCAGAGCAGCTGCTGAACTGTAGACCAGGTCATAAAGCTGAGTTAAAAAGGACAGTGAAGCCTAGGATAGTTTGATGGGTCTGGGAAAGACATTGTGGGAAAATTTGTGTAAGTAGGAGGCACAAGAGTCTAGACGAGTGGAAGGGTAGGTACCCTCTGGAAGCACAGGAATAATGGGTAAAGAGGAAAAACAGAGGAAGAGAAAGCAGTGATGTAGAAGATTGGTGTTGGAGAAAATGAGGCATGCATAAGACAAGGTTTCTTGACAAGATTGACAGAAATTCAGGTTTAAAGAAAGGATTTACTCAGTGATGAGTTGGGACAGTGAATGCCAAATAGGACAGTCTAATGTCCAGTTCATTATCTTACCTGGTCTGGATAGGAGCTGCTGAAATTACAGATGAAAGAAAGAGAAGGGGAGAGGGAAGAGTTTGTATCTTCCCTGCTGCAGACATTTGGGAAAAGTTGCTGGAATCTGACAGAGCAATTCCAGGGAGGAGATTTGTGATTTATTTATATATTTAGAGATATTTTCTAATTCAAAGTTAGTATATCACATGATTCAAGTACTGATATCTTCCCTAGAAGGTAATCAGGCAGACTTCTCTCAAAATAACCAGTAAATTGTTTTTAGAATTAACCTTACAATGAATTTTAAAAACTAATTAATCAGGTTCATTATTTGAATTTCTTGATTAGGCAACACCATTTTCCCAGTCCATCTAGGTGTCTCCTGGCAAGACACTTGAATCAATTTTCTTGTCCCTTTGTGCTACCAACTCTCTTGAAAGAATGGGAGAATCTCAAGGAGTTATGCTCTGGAAGTCACTAGAAATCTTGTTCCACACTGTAATCACATCAGGAGAAGGTTCTTTTAAGCTCATGCATTTTACCTAATGGTAGTATAAGTGAATAGTGAATACAGATATTCTTCAGTGTGAATAATGTTTTCTTTATCCCCCTGCTCTGTAGGTAAGAACCAGGCCCATGCTGCAGTCATAGGTGCTTGGGAGTGCTGCTGTGGGTTTGGTAACAAATGAGCTCTGACATTTCTTGCTTGGGTTTGTCTTCACCATTGCTGCCAGATGGGTATGGTTCTTCCACTGGAGAGTGATGGCACTGCACTGCAACCCTGGGCTTGTTCTGCATTCCCAGAGATGCCTTTCCCTTTAACATGTGAAGCAAAGCCCCTTCTGTGGGCAAGTTTTCTGTCTTGCCCCTGTCTGAGGACAGAAGAACATCTATTTTTTTCACTGAGGGGACTCTTCCCCTCCTGAGTCTCTGTTTTTAAAGAGATGTTCCTTCCACCTCCCAGTGAAGTTGAGGCCACTTTCAACCTACTTTTTTTTTTTTTTTGACTCAGAAACCTTCCTCCATTATAGTCCAGTTAGAAGTCCACTGGTCTATTAGCCAGTCAGCTATCCTGTCTTATGCCACCTTTACTCCAGTCTCACTTGTACTGGCCTTTCCATTGTCTGAACTTCCCTACATCCAAGTATCACTATCTGTATTGCAAACTTTCCTACTTTTAATTATATGTATGTATATATATATATTTAACTTCTCACTTCCATAATTCTTCCCCAAATGTTGCACTTGATTTCCTCACAGGAAGTACTATGTCCAAGGCTTATTAAAGCATCTACTTGCTGTTTGCCTTCAGGGCTGTTGCCTTAACCAGTCCTTGGAAAAAGGAAAAGAGCACCCCTCCTTGCACAGCCCAGCTCCTCACAGAGCAGATGTATGTCCTCCCTGCTCGTGTAACTGGGCAGCCTCTGCTTCATCAGCCCATGTCTGACCAGAGAGAGAACAAAATCAGCAGTCTGCACCTCGGAACTCAGCCTGGCTCACCTCTGTGTATGAAAAGGAGATGGTCCCTCCACTGCCAGCCTCTTAATCTTTCTGTTCCGGGCTCTTAGAGCAAATGTTGAATACTTCACATGAATCTGGAAATCAAAGGAACTTTTGAGGGAAGAGGGGAAGATAGAAAGAGAGTGAGTGGGCATCTGGATAGAGTTTTAATGGGCCTCACTAGTCTACTCAAGCTATACATTTTGACAGTGCCCTAATGCTGCTTTCAGTGCTTTCTTATGGAGAAAATGGAAACCTTTTCAGACTGAGATGCTTAAAATAGGCTCCTAAATCGATGTTTAGGCATATAAATAGAAGCAGTTCAATATTCAGCAATACTGAGTGCTCTGGTGATGCCAGTAAGGAAGAAAATGCTTTGTGTACAGAAGTGCATTATTAGAAAATGTGGAGGTTCAAGAATTGCTATTTAGAGACAACGAGTTACAATTGGAGTAATCTTTTTGGGTCAGTTGGGCTTGACTCATCTCTGGCCTCCATCTTCCATGTTTTTCATTCATTTTAAAGTAGTGTCTGTTGCTATTGGATATTTATGTCCACTAATTGAATCTAATTTTATCATGGGATTGGAATGAGAAAGGGAAGGTCTTTGCAAATTTCTTAGTATTGCACTCTCTTGTGTGCGTTGTAGAGATGAAATATCTGTTGCCATGCCACATGGATGCTGTGGTTGTTTCCAGCTCTCACAGAAGCTGGGATACACAGGATTCCTAGTTTTTACAATAGAAGAACCTGCAATCCTTCCTAAGGGAATGCAAGGGCGCAACAGAAACATAGGTGAAGTTATTGCAGCCTTAGCCTGTGCATACCAATATCTGCATCCAGAAGGACCTTTTGTTTGTTTTTACTTTTCTCACATGGATTCTAAGCAAACTTCACAGTAGAGCAGTTGTCTTCCCTGATTTTCTTCTATCTCCTCCCTGTCATCTCTATGAAGACTTTCTGTAGAAATTTTATGAAGTGTGCAAGCTGCTGTGAGGAATCCTGTATTTTTACAGGTACACTCCATGCAGTACCATGGATGGTGAATGGACCGCGATGCCAGATCTAAGCATTGATGGATACAGTGAATGCACTCTCAGGTGTACCTGGTGTTATTGACATATATACCTGAGTACAGGTTTTGGCCCCAAAGTTTAGTCACTGAGATAGATTTTTGAGGTGGTGAATGCTATAAAATGACTACTTTTTTTTCATTTTTTTGAAGTCAATGCTGCGGGAATTGTATCTATGAAATGCAGTAGAAAAACCAAACCACTCAACAGAGGACTCTTTGTCCTGTCTGTGTGAAAGACAACATAGTAAAATGGGTATATTCCATAACAGCAATTAAAAATATGGTGGGTTCTTTTTTCATTTCCTTTGGAAAATGAAAGCAACTTGAAGCTGGTATTGGCAAGGATAAATCCTAAATTGTCTCCCTTTGGAATTCGTGTTTGGCTCTTATTAATTTCTCCTTTAGGATCGTGAAGAGTATTTCCACTTTGTTTTCATTTTTTCTTGGTACAGATAATTTCATACTAAAGCCCTGACACTCATATGCAGTTGAATCCATGAGGTTATTTGTATTACTGTGGTCTGCAGATTAGGGGCTTAAACCAGAATAGAATCAAATTAATCATAATTAAAAAATTATGATTTTTGTATGCTTGGCATATTCTTTAATACAAAAATATTTCATACTTTTCCTATTAATACAAAACTTCAGTTAGATATCTATCAGCTGGCTCATACTCAGGACCTGAGGTTATTCTCTAGGTAAAGATTCACATCAAATACGATGTCTCATTTCTTGATCACATATTGTAAGCTGTAAGTATATTCAAGTCCACAAAATATTAGAAATAACAGATAACAGTTCTCTCATATTTCGTTCCTGGGTTTAAAATTTTTCTTACACCGTAGAATTCTGGCAGTATTTTGTTTTTGGAAGGGTATGGGTTATTTGTTTCTTAAATGTTTAATGGCAAGTTGAATATAACTTTTCAGTGTTCTAAAATTTGAAAAAGTGACAAGGAAATAACCTTGAAAGTTCACAGGAGGCTATAAAAAGATATAAATAATGTAAAATATTTTAATAAAATTTATAGTCATTTGCTGAAAGCATTTAAATATATTGATCCATGTTTTAGTGTAGGCCTTTTATTATTAAGTGACTACATTCTTAATTTTAATTGCTTCTTTCCTGTAAGAGGGATTTTATAAATTTGAGCTAATAATTATTAACTTCCAAACCTAACATATCATGAGCAGTTGTGATTAACTTAAATTTAGGTGAAAGAAAGTTAGAGCATCTGTGGTTCAAACAGGGACATAAAACAGATGATACTTGATTATATCAGTGCATATAGGACTAAGCCGTTTTTTGTGAGTGACACCACACAGATTGCAGGGCAGGATCACAGGGAACCCAAACCAAATATTTACATCACTGAGCTCAGCAGGAATTGGCCAGTAGACCCATGGCCTCTATAAATAGATTATTTGAAAAACATAAAGGGGACCATTGCAGGAGTGGTCAGATAGAGATGTCCAGATCCCTGAACTCTGCTCTTGGCTCCTTACATGTTATTGAATGTCTCAGTGCTTCTCATTTCCGTTTATGAAATGAGACTAATATTTATATACTTTTCCAAACACTTTGAGATCCAAAAATTGCTTGGTATTAATAAATTGTTTGCAAGCCAAGCTCTGGCAAATCCCCTTTGTGCTTCTGGCATTGGAGTCCCTCTGGCAAAGACACGAGGTTGGGGTGACCTGATGTAATGTGGTAGTGCTGAGGGAGCTCAGGGCTGCTGCACAGCTGAAATGTGTCCACCAGCACAGAACCTTCAATGCAGAGCAGCCCTGAGACAGCTCTGGGCAACTTAATGCCCCAGGGCCTTTAGCACCCCAGGGGCAGAGTCATCTGTGTGCCCCCAGCACGGCTGGGGGCACCCTGCCCACCTATTCTGCTCGGGAAAAAGCATCTCCCCAGGCCAAGAGCTTGGCAAAGATGAAAGGTGAGAAATGTGGCCATTAAATGAAGGTGAAATGCCAGCGACTGCCCAGGCAGACTCTTTTGGAAAAGGCCATGCTGCATGCAGAGCTTGGTTGGAACAGGCTGGGCCGCAGGCACAATGTGAGAATAAATGCCTGCCCCCCCCCACTAGAGCTGCCTGCTCCTTTTGAGAAGCTTTGCACAACACCAGTGGCCAGAGATGCTGAGTGTCTCCCCAAAGTTAGGATTTGCATTTTAAATCTTTTGACTTCTAGGTGATAGGTTAAGCTCTTTCTTGTTTGACGGTTTCTTAACCTTTTTTGGACCCTGTCTAGGCTTCTTCATGCATATCACACCTTAAAATCCAGCGAGACTCTCAGGGGCCTTACATTCCCTGGTACATTGAGAAAAAGTGTGCAGAGATCATGGCAGCAGGTAGTGTTTCTCTTCATGTGCTCCTCTCCCCATCCCTTACTATTTCATGTTTCTGTGCTGCTTGGACTATGGCTGCTGTTTGAGCTCTCTTTTTCATTTCAGCATTACTCAGTGGAGGCCGAGCAGCTTAAGGAGCCATGATTGTAGAACCTCTGATAAAAGGCATTATAGAAATGCAAAATCTGGTACTGTTAATGTACTTAATATTAGTACTGTTCAAAGTCTCATATTGATAAATTAGTTGATTTGAAATTTTCTTTCTCTTTTCCACAAAAAAATAAGACCACTCTGTATAGTAGAAATTGTTTAAATTGAAAGTTATATTGCTTCTTTTGCTTAGTGCCATTTTCTAATTCAAAACCTTAAATAGTGACATTAGGATCATTCTAAAGTAACAGGCCAGTATGATGTCAAAGGGAACATCACTTTTCCTGGCTGTTGTTTAGTAGTGAAGAAAAACAGCAAGAACTTGTTTATATGCAAATGTCATCTGTATAAAAAGCAGGGAAATGCTCTAAAGAGAAGATATTATTACAAAGGCATAATTTTCCGGAGGCAGAAAAAACAGAGGAAACATTTCATAGTCATCAGGAATCTCTCCATAAATCTGTACCATCAGGCATGCTGTGTGGTTGGCATGTATACTGGTCTAAAAAAAGCCTGAGACCCTCAGCCTGGAGACTAAGAAGAAGGAGAAATGCAAGGAATGTGTCAAAAAATTTGCCGTCTGCTGAGCAGAAACCAGATGTTTTTGTTAGTAATTATTATTATGATAATTCATTTAAGTAGGAATAAAATAGGGCATGATTGTTTACTGCAGCATGTTTTCCCCAGACAGTCTGAGAAATGAGAAAAAAAATCTCAGAGGTTTTACTCCTGGTTAAATGAATAATTTTTTCATTTAACCAGTAATAAATATGACAACAAAAATAGTTTTCATACATATTGCCCAGTAGCTGTGAATAGACATCAGACACTTTTTTATTTGACAAAGTCACTGGAGGCTGTTGAGGAATGTTATGGAAGGTCACTTTGAAATTTTCTCTTTTTTTTTTGGTACATTTTGCTCCTACTGAAATGGCAGATGAACAGTAGAATAACTGGAATACTGGCAAAAGACTAGGTAAATCTAGGTGGTTATTTTAGATTAAAATAATCTGCTGGGAAGCGATAGTGCAGCGTGAGCCAAGCTTCTGTAGATGTCTTCAGGATATCCATTAACATCCTAGCATCTTTTACAAAAGTTGATTTCATATGTGTACAAAAGTTTAAAATTATTAAATCCTTCTCAGTTCCTGGTGTTTGATTAGGAACTCTTAGTAAGCAGAAAGTAATTTTTTTCCTACTGTTCCCTCTCACAGCATATGAGTAGCTATCAGTGGTTTTTAAATATAGATTAGAGAATAGTGTCAAGCAAGTGCTCAGCAAGTATAAATCGTGTTGATCTATTTAGTCTGAGAGAGAATGGTTTTCAGCTGCTATCCTTTCTGCAAGCATTAAGTTGGAAGCTTTGAGTGAGTTAAATAAGTCCTATAGAAAAATTAAAATCTAAACAGAGTCTGGAGGAGTTTAATTGAGCAAGTGCATTATTGGGAGTCTCTCTGACGGTGAGGGTTAATTTATCACACCAAATCCAATCACTTTATAAAAAACCAGCGTGGGTTTCATTTACTTTGATGAGGTTTATTGCAAGATTCTAGAAAATCAATTTTACTGTGAGCAATATTAAACCCAGGGGAATAGAAACACTATATGTACTACACATAACTTCTTGTTATTGCTTACTGGATCACTGGGGAAATTATGTGTTTACCATGAAGAAGGGCTTTGGCTACGTTCATTGTCTTGGGTGACTCCCAGCCTGCCCATCACAGTGAAATAAAACAAAATGGTAGAGTTTGAAATCAGCAAGACTTAACTTGTCTTTGTATAGCCTGAGGTGTGGAAACACTCAGCAATGATGACGTGATTTTCCAAAGGACCATAAATAACTGTTATGTTATGTGCTGTCCTTCTCTGCTTGCGCAAACGGATGCTAAATGCAGCCAGTGCAGGGGCTGGACTGACCCCAACTAATTCCTACTCCCAGAGCTTCTTGAAGTACAAAGGCAGTACTGACAAGAAGTTACTTGGAAATGATGGAGTTTGGTCTGCTGTTTAGGGATTATGATGAAAATTAAGGAATTTCTATTGTGTGTTTACACTTTCTGTCTTCCCTTCCTGTCTGATTTACATACTTGTTGAATTTTACATTAATTCAAAACGGTAGCAAAGTAATTTTGCATGAAAAGATAGTGTTCCCTCTGGCAATAGCAGAGCAGAAGCTCATTTGGGGTTGCACTCAATGGATGGTTTCCTGTTTCACTTTGTTTTCCACACCAGTAAAGTCAAAATGTGTTTCAATTATTACTATTTTTTCCTCCTCATCTGGCCTCACAGGTTATGACATACTAGTTATGTTGAAACTGGTATCACGGACAGAAATAGTGTTCTTTACGTAGGGAAACTTAGACTGCAAATAAACATATAGAAGTTATTTCCCATACAAAAAGTCATCAGAACTCAACAAAACATCTTTCAAAATCAGATGCATGTAGCCTTTTTCATGAGGATTTTAATCTTTTCTTTTCCCCAGTGTTGGGCTGTTTTTATTGTGTCCAATTCTGGGCCCCTCCGTTTAGGAAGGACATTGAGATGCTTGAGCGTGTCCAGAGGAGGGCAACAAGGTTGGTGAGGGGCTTGGAAAGCAAGCCCTATGAGGAACGTCTGAAGGAGCTGGGGTTGTTTAGCCTGGAGAAGAGGAGGCTTAGAGGTGACCTTATTGCTCTCTACAACTTCCTGAAGGGAGGTTGTAGACAGGTGGGGGTCGGTCCCTTCCACCAGGCAGCAACTGACAGAACAAGAGGACACAGTCTCAAGCTACATCAGGGAAGGTATAGGTTGGATATTAGGAAGAAATTTTTCACCGAAAGAAAAATAAAGTACTGGAATTGTCTTCCCAGGGAGGTGGTAGGACCACCATCTCTGGTGTGTTAAAAAAAAAAAACTGGACATGGCACTTGGTGCTATAGTCTAGTTGAGGTGTCAGGGCATAGGTTGGACTTGATGATCTTAAAGGTCTCTTCTAACCTCATTATTCTGTATTTCTGTGATTCTGTGGGCTCTGTTGCACTGTGACAGGGAAGAGCAGTTCTCTGTGGCCTCCGTGCCTAATCAGTGGCTAAAGTGAAAGAGCAGAGCAATACATCTGTCAATCTGTATTTCACCTATATTTTTCCATGCGAGTTTCATAAGACCTAAGATGGGTTAGCTGAGAAGGTCTACATGTAGTTAAATCATCTGTTTGATCTATTTTTTTAGAGAAATGGAGAGCCTAACTGCCTTATTAACTTTTGGCACTTTTTCCTTAAGATGTAATTCATGTTACTGTTTGTAGTTTTATTTGCATGTCATATTTGGTAGCGTCCTGATCCAAAAGCTCTTGATTAGGCCAACCTCCCAGTAAAATGTATTTGGAGTAAGAGAGGAAAGAAGAGAAATGTAACTGTTATTTAAAAGTAATAAGTCTGTTATGATTTATAGATGGTTGTATTGTAACAGTGGAAAATCAATCTCTCAAAATATTTATCTTCAAAGTCCTTCTAATAGCTTTCTATCCAGATACGTTTACTTAGGTGTTTCCAAGGCAGTGCATATGTATATATTGAAATACCAATTAACAGACTGATTCAGAGCGATGTTGTCAGTAATTTTTTTGACTCTATATATGGAAAAAAAAATTACAGTGTTTAATTAACTATTTCAAGTAATTAATTCTTGGAAAGCGGAACAAACAAATTCAGTAAAAGAAAGTTTAACATGGACTCATGACCTTGTTGCAACTCTTTCCCTTCCCTGTCTGTTCTTTGTTTTATTTTTCTGTGTGAGCTCTGGAAGTGTAGGCCAGTTGGTTTTATTATGCAACTGAGTGAAAACATGAAAACAAGCAGGAGTGGTTAAAGAGGAAGGGGCATCTGCTCTTATATTGTGGTGTCCTTTTGAATTTAGTCACTGGGACTTTGGAGCAGAGTCACTGTCAGAAAGAGAGTGTGGATTGATCGTGGGCACCCTGCCTTTGCGCTTGATTTCGCAAATCCAGGGTAAAGCGTGTGGCTTGTGTTCTGAATTGCAGAGTTCATTTTGCATTAGATTTAGCTCAAAGGGAAATCAGGCTGAAATACCAATACCTTTGAATACCTTATCCACAACATGGTTTGGGTTCTTCATAGCTGTGTTTGTTCTTTGTGTACAGAGCGTTTGAGCAAGTAGGCAGTAGCCTAGAGCTGGTGAATACGGAAGATCCTCTCTGAATCTGAAGTTTGTCTGTGCTCAGCTCAGATGTATTTCTGAGACTACAGCATGTGGCTGGGGGGAAGTCTGAGTCTTCAGTAAACGAACTGAAAAGCTCAAGAATCTAACACTAAGCACATTAAAGATGGTTTGGTATTTATATCCATACACACTTGTTTATTTGTGGTATCTGAAGACTAGTTTGTGTGCATGTGGATGTTTTCATACACTGCACAAGAGAATACTAACAAATCTTTAGTTTTGGTCAAATATTTTGTTCTTTCCTTCATTCTTTTCTTTGTATCTGTGCACCAAGGAACTAAATCATGCTTCAGTAGCTAAACAAATTATGCAAAATTATACACCATTAATATTTTATACTCCAGAACCCTGAAGCAAGGACTTTCAATGGCTTTTTGTCTGCAGCAACCTGTGTCATACCCAGATGAATTCCACAACCCATAAGTCCCCTTCTTCCTAAAACTTTACTCAGGTCTTTATTTTATTATTTTTCTCTGCGCTTGTCTGTGATTTTTAATAGGAATGTCTCAAGGGTTTTATAGTATGTAAGAAAAAAAGAAGTTACTGCCATCAGCCTTCTTTCTACTACTGCATGAGGCTGGGAAGTTATTCCCCTTATAATTCTGCATTTATTTAAAATTTCACAAAGGGTAAGTAATGTGACAAAAACAGACTAAGTATAAAAAAAATAGCTAAACCATACTTCATCTGATGCTGGACCACACCTACTCTGATATATCTTTTAATTTTTTTTTTTTTGTACACAAAAGTACATTTCCTTAGAAATACATTTTCTCTTTTCCAGTAAAACTTTAATTGCAAAACCATGTAGATTTTTTTAGGGCAGAAAGCAGGTCTGGTGCACTGGAAAATGAGATCAGTTATTAAAAAATATTTAATTTTTTTCATTATTTAAACACTTCTAATTAGCGATCCCATCCTGTTTCCATCTAACACTGAAGAGCTGGCATGTTGAGATCACACGTGTCTGCCCCTGAAGTGGATGGCAAAACAGAAATCTTGTGATTATAACTTAACAGGGATTCTTTGGCACTGCTTGCTGGTTCCTGGGATGCAGAGCCTGTGAGTTAATGCTATAATTTTGACTACAAGTGGCACTGAACCAGGCAGGGTAGGTACATTTCAGTGTGCTCATTAATCTTCAGTGTGTTCCAATAACTAAATATCACGGGCAGATGCTGAGTGGGTTTATAATTTTTGGGGGGGAACTGTGCTATTTACTATTCATTTAATACCACTAACTTTTTAGGAGCTGTGACTTGTATAAAGTCTCAAGTAACGCATCCAAAGAAACTCTTCTCACTCTGGGAAATGGGTTTGGGGATAGTCTATATGTTTCTGTCCATTTCATCCATTCCATGCATTTTGTTTATGCCAGCATCATTCAAAATAAAATGAAATTTTTCAGTTAAAATAAAAACATTCATTGCTACAGGTAATGCTAACAACATATTAAAACGTATTTGGGTTTATGTCATGCCTAGTGCTGAAATATTTTAGTATTGATCTATTTGTCCTCTTTTACGGTTAAAATTGAATGTGCCAATGCAGACAAGACAGTTGATGAGAAAGGTGCCTGTCTTGAAAGATATTTGAGATTTTATTTGATTTACTTATGTACCAGAACATTTTCTTGAGCTGGAGTTATAGAGGACAGCTGTGTGCTGCAATGTCACTAGATGACACAAGGAAAAACGACGCACCACAGCTTTGGTCACGATGAAGAGACTAATTTATTTTTTCTGACTCCAATCTTTTATAGTTCCCAAAAGATGCCAGTGGATTGGAGGGTGAACGTGCCACCTCTCCAACTACACTGGACAAACTACCTGTACATCAAATTTCTCCGCCTCTATGAAAGAATGCAAAACAATAGGTTGTTTACAGAAAGTTGTGTGGGAAAGTTCTCTACAAGAATGTAAACTCAGAAGGCTTTAGAAAACTCTTGAAAATCAGGGCGACACTGCAATGTCTATGGCTTATACCAGTTTATAGGTGTGTTCACTGCAGGGATGGTGCCAGTCAATTAGAGAACACTTCATGGCTGCACTAATCCTCGATTTGCTCTCCTTGTTTTGGCAGAATTTGCAAGGATTTTTGCTCAAGTGAAATGTCTATTCTTGTCACTGTCTGCTGGTCATGATGGATAGCACTATTCCACTTAGCCAGTGCTACTAGGTAAACAATAAAAAATGTATACAAGCATATCTTACTGCCTGACAGATTGTGTGCCAATATCAGTACAGATTGTAGAAAGGATGAAGAACAAACTTCATTTTCATCTTACAAAACTAATCTAAGTTTATAACAAAGTGTGTAGCTCAACAGTAGAGCTACTGACCAAAAATGGTCTTGTACATCTTTCTTTTTTCATTGTAGAGATGCTTTGGTTTAAGTTTGACTATTCAGTGCTTCAGTGAAACATAAAAATTAGAATTTATATTGTTCATTATTTTTGCAGTTCATTGGAAAGTGCAAATAACATTCATAAAATGTTGATGACCAGAAAAAATTGTAAAATATTATTGATAAATTCACCTGAGATACAGATCAGATGAATGTGATGTTTCCATTTTACTACAGAATGTGAATAAATGTGAATAGAGGCTGAGAAAGCACGATGCTAATATTACAATTTCCTGATGATTTTACAGTATTTTACCTTTCAAAATGGTTTTTACACTGAAATATGGAATGGTCACTAATGGCATAACTGATACCACACAGAGGATACAAGATTAGAGAAATATTACTTCTAGAGTCATATAGAATAAAAATCCTGATAAAGAAAAGTACATTTAAACAATTCCAGAGATGGGACCTTTTTGGAGACATGAATGAAACACAATGCTTTTAAAAGAGAATCTCTGACTTAGCTTGGATTTTAAAATGTGTAAATATAGTGTGTGTTTTTTATTGAAGTGAAAAATAGTGAGTATTTATTTGCTTCCTCAGAAAGGAAGATTGCAATGCTCTGTCCAGACATACTTTCAAATGCATTACTTCTTTTTTATATTAAATAAATATTTCAGGGGAGGAGAAAATGTACACAACTTTATTCAGAAGAATTTTACAACAGAAAAGTCAGACTTTAACAGCTTTTAATAAAATAATACGCATATTGTTTGCTTTTTTGATGGGCTTTTTTAGTAACATTTAAGTGTGAGCCAGTTGGAATAGCATACACAGCTGCAGGAAAATAATGCAAATTTTGACATTTGAGGTTCAATAAATTGAAGCTTTGTTAACTTTAAACCAGAACTCTAGTATTTTGTTGTGAGCAAGCAGTGGAATTAAGACTATGTACTGAGTCCTAAAGTGAATCAAGTCAGGAGATGTTTGGTTTTGCTGAAGTCTGAGCATTTAAGTTAACTGACAGTTATTTTAGTCTTCTTCTGGGGACAACCAGCGCTCCTGCATTTTTCAAACCTTTTGCTTCCTTCTGTCTTTCTCCCACTATTTAGTATGTTAGACCTGAGATATTCAGAGGCATATAAAACAAATGGAAGTCCAACTCCCATTGGAATCCAGTGGAAGTTCAATATCTTCTTCCTTTCAAAATTCCAGCCTTACATAACCGCAGAATCTTTTATTTTCTTTTTTTTTTTCTTGGTTTTTTTTTTTTTTAATCTTTTGCAATGTTATTGATTGTAACATAAAAACTTTAAGAAATACACAATCAGGGAATGTAACTGAGATGAGGAGGAGTTTGGATATTTGAAGGAGGATGATTAAATGATCTGAATTAGGCTGTGAAATACATTCAGGCTGTGGGAGGACAAAATTTGGCAATAACGTGTTGGCAGAACAGAATAGTCAGAAGCTTAATTCTGACTTCTGTGACTGGACTTCACACCAGTGGAGGGAAAAAACTTGAAAAATGCCTGTGAGGATGAAGGAGGAGTGAATACCTGCTCAAGAAAGAGGATCTCAGTTTGTCAATGTCACTCACCTTTTTGCCCTCATATGAGAACAGATGGGAAGATAGAAAGAAAGATTATAATCCATATGGATTTATTCACAGCTGTAATATAGACATTCTTAAGAGAGAAACTTGCTAAGATATGGTTGTGCTGCAATTCTTCTAGGTATTTTAAGGGAATTGAACATCTAATAAAGTCCTTTTGGATGTAGACCATTAGAACTTGGGTTCACTGATAAATTAGTAAGTTCAAACCAAAATCATTGTGTTCACTGATATTTATGCATTAATTACATGTTCCAGAGTACTAAAGTGCTCAAGTAGTTATTCCAAGCCTCTTTCTTACTTTTCTTGAGATAGCAGGATGTGTTTGTTTTTGGACTATATGCTTCATGTCTATTGAAATTTAAATGGCTTCAGACTACCCTTTCATCAGAATAAAAATTTGTGTATATGCATATATGAAATGTTAGATATTCTCTTATCTTTTGAGGTGCTAATGTTTGGTTCTTGGAAATACATTTTCTAGCTCTAGGAACAGCACTTGTGTAAGTTATTTGTTTGAGATTTACTATTGGTGCCATTTAACACTGATTCAGCATTTAAAACTGGCCACCTTCAACATCTCAAGTTTAATATTCTTTTTATATGAGGTTTTCATTTGTAGTGAGAAATGGAAAAAAAAAGTTACAGATGTGGAATGCTGAGAAAGGTTTCCTCTTTTACCTTTTTCTTTAGAAGCTCTAATAAGAGATTATTGAAGAGAGTGTGAGGAAGCATAGCAGAGCTGGAGGCTCCCCTTGGTCAGGCAGATCTCCTATTAGGAAGTTGCTAACCCATATGGTACACTTGGGATAACTACATTCAAGCCTCTAAATGTGTGGAATTGCAGGATGTATCCAATTTCCAGTCTTCAAAGATGGGGCAACTCATCTAGAACTGTGACTCCCCTTAGGTCATCTATTCTCTGTATCATCTTGCTGTAGGAGGAAAGGTCTGAGCTGAAATTCCTAGCAAAGAGACCACAGGATAAGGTGCCTGCGGGTCATTTTAGAAGGCTTTCTGACTCTCCAGCATCCATGGAAATGCAGCTCTGCCACCAGGTTGAATATGTGCTGGTTTTCAGTGCAGGAGAGTTGGCAGGATTGGGGGTGGCTGATAAAGAATGTTTCAGTAGGATGAAGCAGTTTTACTCTGGGAATTCTTTTAAATTTGGAATCTAGTAATAGGCTTACTATAGTGAGACTTTGCTGTCCCTTTCATGACATGTTGAAGGACAAGGTGTGTCCAAAAAGGTAGAAGCACTTAATTTCATTTCTTAATGCGTACGTCTATTTGTAAATGGCAAAAGAATTTTGCCTTTGAGGCACAAAGCTTGTATAGAATGTAAATTAACTTCAAATTGAAATAATTCATGGTTCTGAGAAAAATAACATAATGGATGTTATAACCATGTTTATGAAATGCTAAATTTTAACACACAGCAATCAGCCAAAGCAGTAAGGCAGTGTAAAAGACTGCACACTTAATAATTGTAAATGTTACATGAGTGCGAGTTGCTTGATTAAATTTATTAGAAATGTGTTACAAGCATTTTAAGAAATAAAGCATTTATCACAAAATGATGATTTCTTCACTTAAGCTTATTAGAAAATCACACATCAATTCATGCATAATTACAGGGGAATTTCTGCCACTCACTACAAATCATTACCACATTAAATAAAGTTGACTTAATTTATCTGTGATTTGGAAAAGGTGGTATCTAAATAGGAAAATTAGCTTATGCAGGGGATGAAACCATCAACATCACCACAAAGGACTTAGCCTTCTCTTATTTGTTAGACAAATACACACCTTTTACGTCTTTTATATGTAAACCTCGTACTTTTGAATGAGCTCTAAAGCTTTTCTTTCCATGTCAGAATCCCATATTATGGATCCAGTGCCAGGTACTTAATGAATCGTTGATAGTCAAGGCACGTTTGCTTGCGCCAGACGTACTCATTGTTTTTAATGATCATTGCAGTTTCAGATTGAATTGAAAGGGTTTGGGGGAGGCTGGGAGATGGGAAAGGAACAAGTTTTGCAGTGCTGGCAAGCTGATCCCCCAGCAGCAAAGCTGCATTCTGCCAACACCCCAGCATTTATGCAGCGCTGTGTTTACATTCCCGCAGTGTTTACAGTGGCCATCGCTCTCCTGTGGCCTGTTGTACCTTCTTTGTTTCCCAGACTTTGCATAACTTTGAGGATGGTTGTAACTGACAGTGTCCAAGCTCGTCATGTGGCTGGTCACTGGGTGGTCCTTTTAGCATACACACCTAGTTTGTGTGCTTTCTGTTGTGTGGTTCACAAGAACCCTTGTGAAGGAGTAACTTAGGCTCAGAATAATTACAGCATGTGCTTGTCTGGCCAAGAGGCATTTAGAAACATAGCCTTTGAACTCAGGACTGTATGTTTAGAGAGAAATTGCTCTCTAACTTTGCAGCCTTTCATTATGGGATGCATGACTTAGTTTGGGCATTTCCCTATTCTGCATTCAAGTGCTGTATCATTCTTACTATTGGAAAGTATTTATGTCACAGTTATTGAATCTAATTATAAGGGGGTTTTGTCTGTTTTAATCTGGGACATTTCATTGGCACCTTGCAGGGAGCAATGGGCTGTATATAGAGACATGAAGGAGAGCAGATGAAGAATAGATCAGGGAAGTCAGATAGTTTTGATACTGACTTTTCTGTCAGAAATAACGTACCTGGAAATACACGCTCAGTTCCGTAGTGAAGTACTTATACTTTGTTTTCAGCAGACCTCCTGAGGCGTTCTTGTGTGTCCTTTGTTTGGGGTCTTTTGTGTAAGCTTGGGATCTGTAAGTTGAAAGTTACTCCTCCTTCCACATTAGTACCTCACATTAATAGACTGAAGGAAGCATTGTTTCCTGTTTCTCTCTGAATTTATCTCCCTGGCAACATTTAAGCCACTTGGGATCCTTTAGCTCCTAACTTTTTGCTTCTTCTGTGGGCTCAAATAGAGTTATAATGGCGGTTATTTTCTGAGTAAGATGTGATGTTGAATCATGCATTTTAAGTTCATTATGTTTAGTGGCTTTAGTGTATTTTCATGTCATTTTTCACAGCCTTTAGTAAGGTAGGATGTGAAGTTGCATGAGTTGGCTGTGCAATTGAAATGCTTTGCAATTGCTGAAAAGGGTAGTCCTTTTCCCTCCTCCTTTCTCATTCCTGTCTGACCCCATGTTGAGCCCACTTGGCATACTAAACTGACAGAGAGAGGTACACTTTTTTTCAAAAAAGAAAAGGATTTCTTACCAATGTTGCAAGTTGAAAAGTACCTTGAGAAGTCCACCTATGGTGCCTTTGAATTAATAGATTGGTTCTGGTATCTTAAAAAACTTAATGCATATAGTCACAATGTCTCTTGAGTCTTGGAGGGGTTTTTTTACTATTGTTCCTTTTTCTATTGTTATAAATACTATTTTCATGTAAGAATTATGGTTGCCATTGAAATGGATGATTGTTAAAAAAATTAAAATTGACAATCTGAGACAGCTAATGCCATTTTCAGTTTTAAGAACTGTAAGGTATCCATTTATATCCTGCATTTGTAGGGAAATAATTACAACTCAGTACCTTGTTAATACAAACATTGTTTATCCATTTAAAAGCAAAAGTTAGAGACAGTCTTAATTTTTGCAACTCTTACACTTTCAGAGAATTTTCTTTCTTTAATTTTGGAATAGTCCTTTTAAACCAAATTAGTCATTTGATATACTGAATTAATTGGGTTCTTAATGTTATTGTGCACAGAATTCATGCTATATACAGAATTTATGGATTAAGCTTTCATTACTTCTGAATTTCATGTTGGTTTTGATAACCTTGAAGTGCCCATTGCATCCTAGGTAGGAGGCAATATATTCAATAAAGAATACCAATTTTGCCAATGGTTGAAGACATTGTAATGATAAAAAAGAAAAGGGGGGGAGAAATCCAAAACAACAAACTGAGCAGCCATTCTACTGCGGTGACAGCAGCAGTTTAGTACATTGTATCAAAATGAATGGGCTTTGCATAATTGATTTCAACATACTGGTAGCCCGAGGTCTAAGCTGCTCTTACCCAGAACTTATTAGCCATGCTACAAAGAAGGGAGAAAACTGCAATCTGCTACAGGGGAGGTAGAGAATAGCATTGCTGTTAGAGTAAAAGCATTAAAAGTAGGACAGAGCTACTAAGAGCTACCCCTTTTGTATATTTATTGGGGTTATTCTGTTCATCTCATTCAACTATCTTAAAAAGCTATTTTAGAGCCTTTGTGCAATACCAAATACTGAGAGTTAGAATCTTACTACTTAGTAGGTTTTATTACCTAATTTGAATGGCATGCCTGCACAAAGTGTAATAGCTGTGATGTGAGATCTCTTGTAACTGGGAAGCATATTGAATAAACTCAGCAAAACCAGAGATGGAAAAATAAGCAAGATGCTCTTCTGGGATCCACTTTACTTGCTTCTTGTTGCACATTCACACACAAATACTAGTTTTATTTCATAATGTTCTGCTCTGGTGTGAATCAACAAGTGTGTTTCCTGGAGCTTCCTAAAGGGAAGAGGATTATATGCATTACAGAAGCACATATAACTATACTACAGGATGTGAAAACACTAACAGTTGGATGTAAAATTACTGTGTTGAACAAATGAGAACATGTAATTTTAATGTCCTGTTTCCCTGCTGCATTGTGCAAATGGTACCGCATGTTGTCTGTTTTGCTTTGCCTCCTCCGGATAGGTACTTGTGAGTATATGAAGAGTCTGGATTCATGCAACAGACTCCTGAGAGTAGAATGATTATATATTCGATAAAGGAAAAACAGATTAACTTTTCTGACTAGAATCAAAACTGGGTAGGTGAGGTGAAGGGCTGGAAAACAAGATTTGAATTAACTAATGTGTTCAGTGTCAGGATTCCCAGGCTGTTAGACTTCTTCATTAGAAAACCATGACAAAGTTCTTCATTAGTGTTCGATATGCTTCATCCAGCAATGTGAAATATTGACAATGACTTCTTTAAACATGAGTATTCTGCATAGATCAGCACCAAGCACCTTAGTTATGCCCTTGCTCATATAAGGAGCTAAATAATACTAAGAAGAATATTGTACATTTATCAGTAGTGTAGTGTTTATTTTGAGAGGATCCAGAGCTGTGATTGACTGAATGAGGTTCAGTACTCTATAATTAGGAGACTTTATAACCTATTTTTAAAAAGTTTGACTAAGGAAAGTTTGAGTAAAGAGAATTCCATGTTACTGGAAATGTTTTATTCATTTATTTTTTTATTTGCACTACTTTCACAGAATCTTTATAACCTTCACAGAACTGAAGAGGTTACTAAAATATCCTTTATTATTTGAACAGAAATTGCCTCAGAAAGATAATGAGGTAAATCTTTGGTAATTTCTGTTTGGTCTTAGGCTATTTAATCTCGTGACATTCTTTACAACAGAAAGTTATGAACAGGTTCTTGTGACCCATTCTAATGGATGTATTGATCTCTATGACCCATTTTAAAGTATCTTTTCTGTTCTGGTAAAGACATCAATTTGTTTCAGAGGTTGAATCATGATTTTTGAGATTTATGCTGACATTATTGAAGGAGAAGAATACTGGCCAGGTTGTAACATCTTTAAAAATATTCCAGTGTTATTCTTCAGAATGAGTAGCAGAGCCCATATGCAAAAAGTTGTGTGACAGTTCAGCTTTGCCTTGCACCACAGGTTTTACTGATAGGGGAAATCACCCTTAAGAACAATAACAATGATAATATGAAGGTCCTGGATGACTGGTTGGAAGCAGCAGCATGCCTGCTAATCCTTTTTTGCTTGTTTACAGAGAAACCTAAGATAGGCCTTTTCACATTAAAATAAACAACCAATGGAAATGTTGAGTTACTGTAACATGCCTTTTCCACCAAAGAAGCCTTGTTGGTGGATAACCTCACAATTCTAGTAATTATTGATGCGAGTTCTTGTTCTGGATGACAAAGATACGCACGAGATGTATAAAGATGAATTCTTAAAGTATTTTTACATCTTTTCTCTGAAGTTCATAGCTCAGAAGAGGAGATGGGCAAAATAATCAGGTTCAGCTTTGAAATGGAGAAGCCATTTGTGCATTGTTTTAAGGACCATCAAATCATACTAACATCAGTGGTGAGCCAAGAATCCTCAGAATGAATTGTCACAGGAACATTGAACAAGAAGGAAACATACCCTCTTTTAGTTCCTTACTCTTTCAAGTTGTTTGCTAAACTTGACCACATACAGATATTTTTACATGCTTTATCTTCTAAATAACCTTTTTCAATATTTTGAAGAAACCTGGGAGAAGAAATACAGAGAATCCTTGATAGGAATCACAGTCTGTGCCTTCTTGAAAAGCTGGTCACTGAATCTGTTTAAATACCTAGTGGGCTGGCCTGTTCCCCCAGCAGAACAAGAGTGTTGACATAAACTGATGGCTGAATTTTCAAGGGTAAAGTTTATAGTGGATGTAATAGCAAGGAAGTGGAAAAAGCAATTTAAAAGATGAGTATGTATGTTCTAATTAGGAGTGAAGATAGTGTAATCTGGTGCTTTCTGTTATAGAGACCTGTCATGGATTAACCCCAGCCATCAACTAAGCCCCACGAAGCTGCTTGGAGAAAATCAGGAGGGTAAAAGGCTGAAAACTCATGGGTTGAGATAAAGACAGTTTAATAGTGAAAGCAAATTCCACTGTGCCGCTTTTTAGCTGGGGTAGAGTTAATTTTCTTCACAGTGGCTAGTACAGGGCTGTGTTTTGGATTTGTGCTGAAAACAGAGTTGATAATATAGAGATGGTTTTGTTATTGCTGAGCAGAGCTTGCACAGAGTCAAGGCCTTTTCTGCTTTCTGTATGGACATGTTGGTGAGGAAGTCGGGAGTGCATAGGAGGTTGGGAGGCTACACAGCCAGGAAAGGTGATCCAAACTGACCAAAGAGATATTCCAGCCCATGTGACATCATGCTCAGTATATAAAGTGGGGGAATGAAGGAGGAAGCAGGAGACATGCTTGGAGTGATGGCATTTCTCTGCCCAAGTCACCATTATGTGTTATGGGGCCCTGCTCTCCTGGATGTGGCTGAACACCTGCATGCCCATGGGAAGTAGTGAATTAATTCCTTCTTTTGATTTGCTTGTGTGCATGACCTCATTTTAAATTGTATACAAATTTTCAAATTATAAGCATTTGGGATTAATTTCTTCAAGCCAAGCATCTGCCTCAGGTGGCTTTGTGGGAGAGTTTCAAGTAGTTTTGTCCATTTCTGAGAATAAGGTTAAGGAGTAAAGATGTTTTGCCTATCTTAGAATTAATGCATACCTGTTATGCTTTTGAAGCTCTAGCCAGTTTTCAAGCAGAGACTTGAAATTTGTCAGGGCATTCATCCAAGTCTACATACAGCTATGTTAAGCTCTCCATTTTTGGTCAGTTTTTAAGCCTTTGAAAATCTAAACTAGCCTGCACAGCAAGGCAGACTTGTCAGAACCTAATGGCTGAGTACAAGAGTCACAGAATGTTCCGTTTTCTGACCAGATTTAGGTTTTGGAGGGCAGGGAAGAACATGTTTAAGTAGGAGCTGTAAGCCTCAGTATGTTTGTGCACATTGCTCTGGGGCTGTAAAGGTTCCGTGTCCACACAGCAAGGTCTATCCCTTCAGGTGGTTTTGGTGCCTGCTCAGCTGAATACACTTAGAACTTTGGGGTCTGAGTTGTTTGCTCTTTGTTTTTAATCTCTTCCCATTCCAGTGCTGTGCAGTGCCAGGACTGATTTTCCCTTTGTCTTCTCAGAGCTCGTGCCATTGCAGCCTGAAGGAAAGCTGGCATGACTGCATGCAGAGTTGGGGGGGTTGGATGCAGGAACCCCAGGAGAGGTCTGGGGAACTGGGGGAGGGAGGGATAGGAGCTGGAAAGTGGAGGGAAAGTAGGTGGAAGAAAAAGTAGGGAAAGGTCTTTGCAGGAGAAAGAGGGACCAATGACTGGTGCAAGGGAGAAGAGTTAGCAGGCAGGGGCAAGCAGAGCTGAGATTGAGCCAAGGGTATTTGAGAGCAGGAACAAGCAAGATGGGTGGAATAAAAAAGGGGCAGGAACTGACGTGGGTGGGCATGAATGGAAATAGAGGGGAACAACAGGAATTGTGCCCTGGGATACATTTTTTTCTCAGCAAGTAGAAATTCCAGAGTGAAAGAAAAGCAAAGCTTACTTCAGTCACATCTCTCAAGTGCAGGTTAAATATTTGGTTTAATGATGTATTTGTAAATACATGGTTCTATTAGAATGTAAGATCTTCAGGGCTCTGATTCTGCTTGATTGTGATTGCCATAATATTGTGTATGCTTTTTGCACACTAATGTTTTATTCCATGAGAATAAATACACTATCATTACCATTTCCTAGTTGCACCACAGTATTACTGAATTTATCTCCTGTTCATTTTTGGTATTTAGGTGTGAGGCTCTTTGTGCAGACCTGTGGATTTTGATAGATGTTTTTGTTTCTACTAACAAAGACATACATATATATCCAGATGAAGTCTTTTTCTATTCCATGGTCAGCAACAAACTCTTCCACTAGTAACAAAGCATGCCTCTGTACCATGGGGCAGAGCTGAACTCAGAGGCAGGCTCATCCTCCACACCAGTGCCAGCCTTGTTAATTAGATACGTGCCATGGAAGGTTGTTTGGGGAGGGGAGTTTGTGTGAATAGGAGGAAAAATCTTCCTGCTTGCTGAATACAAAAGTAGATTGGGTACCCCTACCAGTTGTGTCTCCAGGATTTTATATGTTTTGTTCTGTTATCAAAATTTTCCTCTTATCCGTAGGTAACTCCCAGTAAATTCACCTTACCTCCAGCTAATAAAGCAAGAGAGAACAAGTCTTGTGCTCTGAGAGTGATCTGATAAGGATTTTTTTAAAAGCTGTGCAACTGGCATTCCTGTCTCCCCTTCTTAGTTTTCCCGTGGTCACTCAGGATTTAACAACATTTCCTTAGGCAGCGAGTGGCATGGGACGTGGAATACTGACTTTACATCCAAAGAGGCAGAAGGTGATGCTGCAAATACAGCTTATAGCCTGTATTCCCACTTGGGCAACTCTCCTTGGCTTTCTAATTAGTTTCTCTTTGACTCATCTCATTTCAAAAGGGAAAGAACCAGTCTACTTGAGGAAAATCTGAGGCCTTCCATTGTCTTTGGCATGATACAAATGGAATTATTCTCCCAGAAAATAAAATTACTTGCAGCTGACATAAATTAATTTTGCTAAGAATATTGTGGCTGATGTATCCCTGGATGTTGGCTGACTTTGTTCTTCAGGATTGTTATGAATTAAAGAGAAAGATTCCTCATCATGCCTGCTCCCAGCATAACAATGAGTTTGTTAGATGCCATAGATGATTTTTAACTAGAAATTGTTGGTCTGTTTGTGTACTTATATATATTAATATGAAATACTAAAATTAATGCTTTCAGTATGTTTCCTTTGAGCTGTCTTGCTGTGAGCCACATCTCACCTTAAGGCATCTCAGATGTGAAGGTAACTGTGATTCTCTGCTCTGAGGATGAAGGCCAGGACAGGAATGCCATTGCTGCTGTAGGGAGAGGAGAAGTACCAATGTAAGCAACCATTCCTTTCCCCTCCAGGTAACTGCTGCCTACATACTTCAGCTCTTTTCTTGCTCAGTGGGGCAGGAGTAGTTGCCAGCATAGCTGTCCTTGCCAGAGGGGAGGTGAAGTAGGAGCTGCCCCCATATTGCTCTTCCCAACAACATGGTAACCTCTACAGAACAGCTTGCTTTCCCATGGGTTAAAACAGCCATCCATAAGAAAAACTGCAGTTATAAGGAAAAAAGGAATTTGTTCTAAAGCAATAGCAAATCAGAATAAGTGACCTGTAATTTTTAGTGCAGTGTTTTGGCTTAGTTTTGCCTAACATCTCTAAATTATCAATCTAATAATCTAATCTAAAGCCCTTGTAGTAATAGTTCAGAACAGCTAGTGATTGGAGAGTAGCAAATTACTTTTTTCCATCCAAATCTCCCTATTAAATGTTTGTTTCTGACTGTTGTTTGTATACTGTTCAAACAAGTGGTAATTGTGGGCTGACCTCCATAGTCTGCTAGGGAGGGTGGTTTCCTTAGGAGCTGAGAAAAACTCCACATGGCTGAACTGATACTTAAGCTTTGCTTCCGAATCTGTGTGCACAAGATCCTGATTTTTCCAGGGTTCTAAGCAGATGTTGGTCCCTAACAGTTTTGATACCCAGACCAGCTGTATGCATTCCTAAGTAGGACTTTACTGAACTTTCTTAGTTAATGGTATTACTGCTGTTTTCAGAGCACACCTTACCTGCATATGTTCTGAAGTGTGCCTGTGTTGAGTTTGGGAACTGAAAGTGATTTTATAGTTGCCTCTGGATTATTCTCTTTAGGCATGGAGGTAGAAGAAGAGCATGCAGTCCTGCTTACTTTGCATTTGTTTTTGCCAAATTAAAATAAGAAAATCTCTGAAGAAGCTGAAGTGAGGTAGGATGAGCAATTTTCTGAACTTTGCGTATTCAGTTACTGGTAGTAAATTCCTCTGAGAATTTCTTGAATATTTACCTACTTGTGAATCTTTAACTCCAGATGCTGGTTGAGACAAGTACTAATTAAGCAATGACTAGCCTTCCAAACTGCCCCTCTAGAGAGATTTCAAATCCAAAGCTCCACAAAGAAAGCACCAAGATGTTAATTTCCTTAACAGAAATGTTGTATAAAACTACCCTAAATCTCCAGTTCCAACTTCTTTATAAAATGTGGTTTATTTAAAAGCAAATTTTAGATAGGAGATGATACTGAGGATTACATAGTAGTCTGTTACTGATGCTACAGAATAATCTGTGTAACTTCATAGAGGATTGCCTTTTCCAGACAATGATTAACATCTTGAAATCAAGTTTATATAATTTTGTTTTCCCCTATAATGGATGTGGTTTTGGTAAGAGCACTGATAAAAGCTATGCATTAATTGAAATGGAAATTCAAAACCACCTTCAACAGAAATTTAGATATAGGATGTAAAACCACCTGGTCCCTGTGGAACTCAGTAGAATGCAAGCCACCCATTAAATATTCTAGTTCATCTGTTTCCTCCACAGATTTTGTGACTGTTAAAAAGACCATCTTTAGGGCTGAGTGCTAAAGAGACTCCTACTCCAAATGCTGTTCAATCCTGCATTTTGAACGAGGAGATTATAAAGAGGGATGGAGACCTTTTGTGAAGTACTCTTCCCCTCCCTTTGCCCTAAGAAATTCTGTACAAATCCTTCTCTAAGTAGGAAAATCATAAAATAAGTGCCATCCAAAAGTACTAATTTTACAGATAGTGATAGCTACCACATTTAAAGAAATTGTTTTATAAGAATAGATAATACTAAAGGGTTATACATGATTAGCTGCACTTAGCTAGTAATTGACTAAACAAAAATATCTTCTGCTATGGTAGTTAACTAACTCTGAATTCCCTAGTCTGTCACTAAATATTAGTATTTCAGAAGGACCTTCTCCTGACCTGGGCAGCCATGTCTCTGTAGTTGATTTCTGCATTCAGCAGGACCTGCTGCTGTCCAGGAGCAAGGATTCCAGAGTGCTGAGAATTTCTTGGGGCAGTCATGGATTAAACTGAGGGGTTTCTGCTGTTGAAAACTGCAGCAGTGGTTTAAGAGTATTGTAATAACCAGTTGGAGCCTACAGAAATAATTCTCCTTTGATTTTCCTGAGGACATATGGAAAAAGGTGAAACCAGGTATAAGCATGGGTGAATTAATTTCCCTTGCTCAGTAGGGATCCATGTTTCTGATGACCCATTTTCTTCCCACACCTAGATAAAAGCAGGTGTTGGGGACAACAACTGTATCATCTCCTTCCCTAACAAGATGAGCAAGACAGCACAGAGAGGCCATGTTTTTGCCTCATTTACTCCTTTATTTTCCCTGGAGGAGAAAGGGAGCTGCCTCGTCAAGAAATGCAGCTGAGGGAGTGGCATGCTCCCTCCTTTTCTTGTTCTAACAAGGGGTGGTAGGTGGGAAGGCATGAGCTGAGCTATGAGGAAGGGACTATTGCTGGAAAGGGAAGTTTCAGTGCAGCACCACCTATTCCCCTATCCACAGCAGTAGCAGCATCTGATTCTCTGGGGTGGCAACAGCAGTCCTGCCATTTCTTAGTGTGCTGAGCCAAGAGAAAGCATTCTCACAGGCAAAACTGAACATGTCTGATCAGTCAGAAGTACTTCAGACATGTTCACAGTGAGTGTACCTGTGTTGTATCCGGTTGGATGGTCCTTGTGAGCATTGGGTATTCCTGAGTTCTGTATTTGGCACCCAATTGTCCTTGAGAGGCAGCAGAAGTTTTGACTTAGTACAGGCAACCTACAAATGCCATCATACAGCAGGAATGTCAGAGAGTTCTTAAGAGAACCCTGAAGACTGTAAGTACCTGTCTGACAATGTGTACAGAATAAGAGGAGCAGTGCAGAGTGACAGTGCCATTTGTGCAACACGTGGGTGCACCTATGAAGTAGTCAAAGGACAGAATGCACCTGGCACTGTTGGGGATACCAAAAGTGCTGTCCCAAATTTACCCCCCGCAGACGCTCCCACTGGCAAGTAGCCTATAGCTGGGCAACTGTTCTGGCTGCAAGGAAGCCCTCCAGGCTTTTCTACAAACCCTGCCTCCTAATCTGACTCAGCTGAATAAAAAATTACTTTTTAACCTGTGTGCTAACATTGGCTGCTGCTAAAATGGTCTTAAAGGCGCTGAGATGACAATCTTGACACCAGCAGTATGTTGGGAAAAGACTGGATATGCCTTTTGGTCAAATGTGCTTTTTTTATATTTTAGCAAAGAGTTTTATTAATAAGGACCTGGAAAAAAATCTAGATTATGTCAATAACATACAGAAAACTTTTTTTCTGTCCAGAATGGGATGGTGAGGTATCTCCAAGGGTTTTTTTCTATATCAGTTTGCTTCTGGACTGACATGAATGCAAGAGATGAACTTTCATGCTAAGGGAAAACTTGCCTGTAATTGCAAGTTTGATTTGCCTTATCAATTAACAGTTTTTGTGTACTGTAAACTTTTTTATTAATTCCTATGGGAGATTTCTCTTGATAAATGTTGGTAAGGATTTACGAACTATGCATTGTAGCTATTTCAGGATTGGTTTTGATAACACATAGGCCTACTTATTGCCGGCTTTTTGTCTTATTTGGAAAGCTCTATCTAGCAAGGAAGCCTGTGGGTAGTCTGGTAGATATTGTGTTAAAAGTAATGTTGCTAATGCAAAAATTGAAGATGTTTTTATGTAGTTGCTGTGGACCTACTGAGTCACTACATACAGAAATTGAACTTTTGCTGTCTTGAATGTTTTTTTTTATAACCCATAAAGATGGCATTCTAACTGCTACCAAATCAGAGTGGAAGCATTTCACACTTGGGTTTGTTCAGGTGTGAAGCAATGCTGGAGGGAGGAGACTCTGGAGGATATAGCCATCAAATCCAATCATTATCTCTGAGAAGAACAGACGCTGTAGTCTAGAGGCAGGCAGGAGTGTGAACTGATGTGGTGCACGTTCATCACAGTGTGATGCTGATACCACTCAAAATCCTGACTTACAGACATGCTACTCCTCAATGCTCCTAAACAGTGCAGTGCTGCTCAAACTGCATCGTGGGGCAAGAGCTTCAGGTGTACGCAAGCATACTCATACACTCAGGTCTCACACCTGCAGGGTTTTGAGTGTAGTCTCCTACAGAGAAAAAATTAGCCTGTTCACTAATTTCAGCACAAAGTACCAAACATTTCATAGCTATTAAAATCTTTGTAAAGTGTAGCTTTCTGGCTGTGTTCCAACCTTTACTGGCAAACATTTCCTTCAAATTAGCTGTCTTTTAATGCACTCTTTCAAGAACCTGGTGGTGCAAAATTTCACTTTAAAGGAATATATGTTGTTGGGTTTTACATGCGTAACAACCTGGTTTAACTGGAAAGAGCTGAGGGAGTAATCAAGCAAAATCGAACATTTATTCTGATTGCTAAGCACTTTGGGCCAAAAAGAACTGACTACTACTACTACTACTTACATATTTTGTACAAAGTTATATGCTGGTGCTGTGTTTCTGTGTAGGAAACCACTGGGTTGTGGTACCCACCACAGCAGCTTCTGCAAACAGCCTTGGGGATTGCTGCTGTCTTTATTTAGGAGAGTTGCAATGAGTTTCATGGTTTTGTCTATAAATCTTGCAGATATAGTCTGGAAGGGTTTGAATGTGTTGTGAGCAGGGTGGCACTTGCGATAGCAATCAGAGCTTATCTATAGTGCTGCGTATTTGGAGAAATTAAGCTGACGATGTGGCACAGGCTGCCTATGATACAGCTAACTGCATCTTGATGCTGTGTTTCTCACAGAGACCATTGAGTCATATGGCAAATCCAAACTGAGTCATTAGAGCTGTACAAAATCATAGAATCATAGAATGTCCTGAGTTGGAATGAACTCACAAGCATCATCAAAGTCCAACTCCTAGCCCTGCACAGGACAACTCCAATAATCGCACCATTTTCCTGAGAGTGTTGTCCAATTGTTTCTTGAACATGTGACCACTTCCCTGGGGAGCCTGTTCCAGTGCCCAAACACCCTCTGGGTGAAAAACCTTTTCCTAATATCCAACCTAAACTTTCCTTGACACGACTTCATGTCTTTCCCTTGGATTCTCTCACTGGTCACTACAGAGGAGAGATCAGTGCCTGCCCTCTGTTTACACTCACGAGGAAGTTGCAGACTGCCATGAGATCTCCCCTCAAGCTTCCTCTTCTCCAGGGATTGATACAGAATATGAGCAAAATAATCATCACAGCAAAATGGGAGCATGAGTTCCCCTTCCTGTTTTGCTGTGTTTTTCAGGAGCTTTGTTAAATACAGGCTTACACTTTCAGATGACGCATGTCATCCTTTCTGAAAAATCAAGGCCTTATAAATTTACCTCAGGTTAGACACCCGAAATGAACACTTTCAGATACCAATGTTCCTCTTACTTGTCAAGGCTGAGAGAGATTGGATATGATCTTCCTTTATGTACTACACTATCACATCAGTCTCCTTGGGCTTTTGCATTGATCAGAGATTTCTCATATATCAGTCTGTCCTGGATAGGTCACTTGCTTTCCCCTAGTCTAATGACTCCTTTTTATTTTTCCTCTCACAAGACCCCTGCCTGCCCAGAGACTTCTTTGCAGAGTATAATTCTCAATCCTTTTGATTCTTGGTAAGCATATTGGGGAAAAAATGTCCTAAAGTAATACTGAACAATACAAGTTAGCCAGAAGGTTTTGTTACGCTTGTCTGTTTTCCTGTTTGGCAGAAACATGTTCTTGAAGTGTTTCTCACAACATGGAGTGGTTTGGGGATTGTTATTTGTACTTGGTGTAACTAGGCACATGCAAAACAGTGCAATGCTAGAACTGTTCTCTAGTTAGCCGAGACTAATGTTATTAAAAGAAATGGTGGATAAAACAGGAAATGAACACCCTGTTGCCAGGTCAACCACATTCCTTATTTGTGAGAGTTAGTGTGCGTACGGCACAGTTAATATGCAGTGAGGACAGACAAGAGCTGAAAGCTCTTCACAGCACCATGGGAGGGAAGGGTTGTAGAAAATAATGCCTCTAGCAACAATGACCTAAACCCTTCATTCTCTTATCGCTCTGTGTACATGTCAGCGAGAAAGAGGGAGAATTATTAGAAGGATCAAAAGGCAAAAATCTGTTTCTTAATTAACTGTATTTCAGTTTCCTGAGGGGACACACAATGTGTTTCTGTGTGTTTTGTTAGATTTCAATGGTGATGAGAGACAGTGGATCAATGTTGCCTCACTTAAATGGCCCTCAATTTCTTTGTGTTTACAGTAGATGATTTGTTACTTTTCCAGGTTTTGACTTTATTCCTGGAAATGTTATTTTTAGAGTTTCATTACTAGCCTTCTTGTGAAATCTACTTGCTATGCAAGAGAAAAAAAAAAGAGAGATAAAATAAAAGAAGATTCAGGTTTTTGTTTTTTTTCTATTTGTATCAGCAAGTAAAAATGTTTGTTGTTATGAGGAAAAAAAGGTAATGGTTAGAATCTTTCCACTTGATAGGCTGATTGTATGGAAGTCTAAAGAACAGTGGTTCACTTGTGTGAGAAACTGTTGTTTTAAATGGAAGGTTTAGTGTAAGTCTGTTGCATCATTAAACCTTTAAAGTACTTATTTGGGGAATATGCCCTGCATCTTACTACCACTGATTTCCAGAAAATAAGGTATGATTCTAACTCTGGTCTCTTGTTCTTCATGTCCACAAGGACTAGGAATTCTGTGGTGGGTAAAATGTGCTCACACTTGAGACAGGCAGTACCTGTCTCTATTCAGCAGGTCTTTTTACAACTTCTTGAGAGATGGACTCCAAACAGTGCAATGATACAAACAAAAATATAAGTGCCTTTTTTTTTTTTAAATTGTTCTCTGGTTACAGAGCAGTTGTTGTTCTAATCTGTAGAGGACAATTAGGTGCTCAGCATTTAAGAAAATAAGAGCATGTAAGCACTTACATGCAGATGTATGTCTGACAGACACCCAGTTTTGAAAGTCTTGCCTAATGGGTGCAGTGTGGGTAGTCAAGAAATTTTAATTGGGTTCTTTGGAGCTGAGAGATGGAACTGTTGATATAAATAACTTTTTTCCTAGCTGGAAATAATTTTATAAGAAATAGATAATAATTTCCTACTTTAGAATGTTTCATTTTTCTTCCCTTGTTTCATAATACATTCTTCTTTTGACTGTGGGGAAATCAAACCTAAAGTATTGTTGTATCATGTATTACAGCTGCTTCCATATAATTTTCTCTTCTATTTGCATAAGTCAGTACAGAACTGAAGTACTCTTCTTTCCAGAGAAGATTTCTGTTTTGGTGAGGAGAAGAAGAAAACCCACAACTTGTGTCATAGCCTTAGAAATCTGTAGTTTCATCTTTACAAAAACATGTTACAAAACAAAGGAAAACAGTGGCTTTTGCAGAGATTGTGCAAGAGAGAGAACCTGGGGGAACCCAGGGTATTCTATAATTTCTGAAATGCAAATTGCAGAGAAGAAGGAGCATTTTCCTGGACATGAAACCTCTGTCTTTTTTCCATTCAGTCAACTCTGAACGTAGCGATGCAGGATTTGTCTTCCATTTAGAATAACCATGTGATTGGCATTAAGTGTTTGAGCGTGTGTCTTTCTTTTATCTCATACAAGTACTGTTTTCCCTCTTTCTGTTCAGCTAGGTCATGTTGTGTATTTTAGCAGCCTAGAAGAGTCTCTGTGTTCTTAATCTTGTTATCTGCTCTCTCAGCATTTATTCATTTTTCAGGTGCCTATGGAAGAGGAAAGGTTAAGATACAGTGACTGGGCTCTTGGATGGCAAAATCTTTCCTTGTAAAACTCCTGCTTGCATTTTGTCCTCTGTTTGCCTTTTTGTTTTGTACACTTCAGCTTTAGGTTAATCACACATTATGCTACATACAAGTCTTCTGTTCTTCCATAGGTGCACACAGCATGTTCATGGAAACAGAATACTGATGTATATAGGCAAACTACAGCAGATATGCTAACCCATAAAGTATATAACATAATGTTATTCATTGGAAAATATTAGCCTGGTGTAAGTTATTCAACACAGAAGGTGTCCTGAAATTATCCATATTGTCTTCACTGAGTTTGTTATAGCTGTGTGTGTGTACAACAGCATGTTACTGATGCACCAATTTCTTTGTTTTGATACACAGAAGTGTTGTTTGGGCTTTGATTTGCTTCCTGGTGTTCTGTCACACCCTATTATAAAGCTTTGGGTAAAGAATATTCCTGGTAAGGCAAATTAGGTCTGCAGACTACATGCTTTTACTAATTATTTTCTGTATTCTCTGTTAGATGGTTACTTTTCAGGTTGGTCTTACTCTTACGCAAAATTGTCTTGATAGATGAGTAGCTCAGAGCAACATCTGTAATTTATGGATATAGAAAATGCATGCAGTCTCTCACTGTCTTTACAGATGTGCTTTAGGGCAAGTGAAATGTTCAGATAATGGAAAGGGGGAGTGTTAATAAATCTCAGTCAGGAAGACAATACTTACTTCTTTCCTTTAAAGTAAATTCAAAGCTGAATTCCAAATTACTTTTTTAAACATCATTGGTGCTTTTTTTTTCTTCATACTATTGCTATTGTTAAATTCAATGCAAGATAATGTGTTAGATGTGTAATTCAAAAATACAAATAATTAGATTGGGATATTTGTTTTCCAAAACAGAACTGGTAAATCACTCAGACTCCATAAAAATGTAGACTAGTGCTTTTGATTAGTTGTTGGAGGCATTTAAGTTTCTATCAGTGTTTGTTTCAGAGAGTCCATTACCATCTATTGGAAAATGGCTGCTGTGGCATTAATAGTGTTATTGCAGTCTGTAAGGGCTGCGAAGAGAAAGAACGAACGACACAGAAATTGCTGCTTTGGAGCAGGCCAGTGATCCATACAGTCTTGTATCTTGTCTCTGACAGTAACCAATATGTGATGATTCAGAGGAAGAAATACACGCAGCCAATTGTGTTATAGTGTACCACAGAGGGAAATTCCTTTCTGGCCCCAGATGGTGCTCAGTTTATGCCTTAAAGCATGAGGATTGATAGCCATTGTAAATTTTACCTTAGCTACTGTAACCAAATTGGATTGCTCCTTGTTGTCCATAACCTGCCCTTCACCTGGCCTTCAGAGAATTACAGTGCTCTTCCTTACTGCTGGATTCATAGCTTTTACCTTTGCTGGTTTAAGCAGATGCAGTAATACAACTCAAAGACTTGTGCCACCATTTTACATGTCACACACAATGTATTTTTCTCAATAACAGGCTGGTTCAATGCTTTTAGTTAAACTGAAAGTATTACTTTTCAGTGGGGCAGAGCAGGTACTAGACTCGCCCTGTGTCAATTCTCTGCTATTCTGAACATGGGAGCCTTACTCATGGAAATAGTTGAAGATTATGCCTAGAACTGAAGTTGTAACACTTTTGTGCCATTGCAATGGCCTTGAAAGGATCAAAATTGGGTTAGGAGTATTACCACACCCTGCAAATCTTGACCTCAGCAGCCTCTGGAAACTCTTCATAGTTTTCTTTCACTTCCTACATTCCTACACTGGAGCGCAAGGTGCTGTTAGAGAAGTGAATATTGTTCTGTTACTGTGCATATGTGACATTTAGACCAAAACTTATGGAAGTACCCTGGGTTCAGCTGTAAGAAAAGCAGAGACCAAGTTCTTTGTAGTAAGCTTTGGTACATTTCATTTGTTGTGCACCCATCTAATAAAGCCCTGTAGTCAGACAGGAGCTATCTGAGAGTCTGGTAAAATAGTTGTTGCAGACAAAAGCTGACCTCATTTTAGGCTGTCATTCATAATGCAGAACAGCAGAGGCCTTTGAAACTGCTTGCACTGATGTTGCTGCCCTTCAAGACCTTGGGTACAAGCTAGTTTGATGGAGAACAGCACTGCATGTCTTACTGGTTTGTGCATAATCTTTTAGCAAGTCCCTCCCCACATCCAGAGTAAGAAGAATCTGCAACAGTACTTATGCAATTACTGTCCTTGTCTTTGCCTCTGCGGGTGCAGATCAGTCTCTGACATCACAGATAATATTAAAAAAGCAGCAAGCAGTTATCACAGGAAGCAGATTTTGCTCAGCAACTTGCAAAGTTGTCATTAGGTCCTGCCTTTCTGCCTTCCAAATGCATGCTCCACTATAATTTTTTTCCTTCTTGAGAAATAATTAAACAACTCGGGTCTCCTTGCCAAATGACCAGTCAAAGCCAGGGAATCTGGGTATCTTGGATGACAGTGGAGCATCATAACAATCTTGGGAGAAAAAAATTTGCTTTCTCACTGAAGGAAGGAAGTTCAGATTTGTTTTATACTCCTTCAGGATTACTGATTATGATTCTTCCTGAGGGATCATCTAGGTTTTAAATCAGCATGAAAAAATAACCATTTTGTTGGTTGGTAAGTGGCAGTTGTCATGTGGCCAATCTCTGAACCTCAGCTGATCGAATCCAGCAGGAATTGTCCTTGAGTTGTCAGGCTTTATGAGCTGGCACATTGCCTCCTCCTTTACAGCAGATTCTAATTCTACCAGGACTGCAGCAGTTGAATACTTGCTCAAAGTGATGACATTTTGTATCTTAGTGAGGAAATCCTTCTTTGTCCTATGAAGGAAGAGGCTTGTGGTGGTGATATGCTGCAGCCTGAACTTTTGAAAAGGCTTCTGTCATCCTGGACTTCCACCGGCAGTGCTGGTCCTCATGGGCTTGCATGTCCTCTCACCCCAACTTCCCATTCTGAGCTGAGAAACAGGACTGTAGCCACTCAAGTGAAATTCCTTCTAAAGAAACCTTTAGGTTTTCTTCTGCAATACTCTTCCTTTCTTCCAGCCCATATTGGTTGCACAATGGGGCATCTCACTTGGAGCCATCTGGCTGTGCAGCTGCAAATCTGGATACAGCAGTCTCTGCATTAAACAACTGCAGAGGCACAGTGTTCATTTGCAGCCATGCTATCTGACAATGGGAAATTAGTGAGTTTTTTTTCAGAAGATAAATGAAGTTTTTTATGTTAATAGATGAAATGGAAAATTCTGCTGGCTTATCTCAAATCCTAGATTTCCTTACTCTTGATCTTCCATATAGGTCCACAAAACATTTTAAAGTAGTACTTAGGTGTGATTCCAAGGCACTGCAGTCAGTGGACTTCATTCTTTGGGGTAAAAAAATCAGTTTGGTGTGGTTTAAAGATGAGATGCAGAGACAAGATTAAAAGACAAGAAATAGGAGGAAACAAATTCTGTGGTTATTGAAGTAGTAGACTAACATTAAATACAAACAAGAAAAATGCTTTTAAGCCTTCAGTGTGCAAATTGTTCACTGAGTAAATCCAACATTTCTGCAAAGCTCTTGCTCTTCCACTTGCTCTATGATACACTTTACCTTACTCTTAACTGCCTCATATTCCTCCTCATTTTAATTAGCTTTTGTATGTTTGTTTACAAGTTGCAAAATTCAGACATTCCCCAGGCCACAATTTTAAGAAGCATGTTTTTATACTGAATAATGTAGATAAGCGTGAGGAGGTTAATGTGACTCCAGGACCTTCTTCAAATCTCTCAGTTCAGGTTTGTAGTAAGCCTTGGTACACTCTGGCTGGGCTTTTGTAAAATGGCTGAATGACAAAAAAAGGATGTGTGGGGTGGTTGAACTCTCGGGTGGGGGGCATGTCCTGCAGTGGCACTTGCACACCTGGAGTAAGACATGCCTGCCCCTGCAGCCAGTCGTGCCACGTTTCTTTCACTTTGGGCTGTGGGAGCTTCCAGCAGTGTGTTCAAGGGGCTAGGGAAAGTCTTTCATGCTGAGCTCCCCTCAGTAAATCCTGGCCAACTTCAGGCAAATGAAAATGAACAAAAATCTTCCTTGCTTGGTCCCATGCAGTATTTAGACCCTGTTGTGGCCTCAGCATGGTTGCTTTGACTCAACAGCCCCTCCTTATCACGGAGGCAAATTCTTGTCTTTAGTGTTGGAAGTCTCCCCATTCCCGTTGACCTCAGGGTTCAGCTCTGCTGTGGAAGTGAGATGCTGCAAGTCAGCTGTGTGATTGCATCTTTCAGCTGCCCAAAACAGTGGCCTCTTGGCCAACCTGTTCAGCAGAGCTGCAGGAATCCAAGGGCAACAGCAGCTCCCGCTGCATTTCAGAAAGCTGTGACCAATACCTCACATGGCTCTGCTAGCTTCAGAATAAATGGTACCATGGTATAATCACACCATTCAGGCAGGGCTTTGAAAGGGGGCCTAGAGCAGGGGTGCTGAATGAGTTAACAAATGCTCATGGAGTGGTTTTTCAGAATGAGGTGGGGAAATTCTCTAGGTAGTGTAAGAAAGCTGTTGCTTTGCATCATGTGCCAGCCAAAGCTGTGAGAAAGAAAAGAATATTCTTTCTCTCACTGATGTGTATTAACCTCCCTTTTCAGGGATGGGACTCATGCACTGGCAATGTCTGGTTGCTGCAGATTACTCAGGAGAGCGTGTATTGTGCAAGCATCAAGTTTCAGCAGTGCTGGACTTTGGGATTTTTTCTCTTTTTATGCAGCATAAGAGCCATGTTAAATTGATTTGTGTGAGCCATGGAAGCTGTTCAATGAGAAGAACACTGTTTGTTCATCAGTCTGTTCTTCTCCTGTCCCTGTGTGCATCCAGGGAATCTCAGACCTCCCGATAATCCCAGAAACTCATTCACACGGTGTGGTATGATTAGTGTTCGATGCACAAAATGGTGTGCAATGTAATCTTCCCTATATGTGTACTCAAGGAGCCAAGCCTCATTTTTGTTTGGCTTGTCCCTGAGTGCCATTGAATGGACTTATTGTGCAAAATAAGCATGAGGGACAATCTCTGGGTTTTCATCTCAGAAATTAATAGTACTTCCTTGAGGCCAACTCCCTCAACTCTCAAGGCTGTAATACTGCTGAGTGGTTAGGTCTAGAGTGGGTTTGGGGACCAAGCTGCTCTGCATAGGTGAGATCATGATGTCAGGCCCAGACAAGCTGAACTAAACACACTGTGGAATTTGCTGTCAACGTTACACGTCCTTCCTGGAAAACAGCTGACTTATTTTCTTTTCCTTCAAATTTTCTTCACCTTTTTTCAGTCCTGTATGGAAAATCTACATCTATGTGAGATGCCAGACTTGCATCTGCACTAGCTGCCAGAAATTCCCCTCCAGGAGAAACAAAGCAAACCCATCCATGCCCAGCACAGTCACTGTGTGCTATTAGAGCCAGCCTAGATTTGATGCCAGTTGATAGCAAGAGGTGCTGTATGACTCCTAAGTGTTTCTTGATAACACTGAGTAGAGGACTGCTAATATTTAGTATTGAAATACAGACAGCATGAAGCTACTTTCCTTAAAAAAGTCAACTCATAAAAATATTTAATGTTAATGGACAAATATATGTTAAAAATGTGATAATTTAGGAATTTGTTTGCTGTAAAGTTTATAAGCCAGACATCCTAGTTAGACAGCATTGTATGTGTTGTGCTTACTTAGCTGTACTTGTAGGGGAAGGTCTGTTACATATATTTTCATTAGTGCCTTGGATTTTTTTAGGAATAAGCACACTATGAAAAAAAAGACTTTATACACAGAAGTAATTTGCTTCATTACCCTGGAATTCTTCTAGAGAAGATCTGCATGTCTTTTGATTCACTACTCTGTCTTTATCTATCAGTGTCATTCCCTAAGACACGTTGTCAGTATTCCAAAATGTCCTCTAATGCAGTGGAAAGCATTAGCACCCACTAATCTCTTCTAAATTGCTCTTTTCTGCTTTTGATTGCTGAAATGTGATAAAGTAAATAAAATTGTAGGCTTTTCTTGTTTCTCTTGTATTTCATGGATATTGTTATTATTTCCTTTATTTATAAATAAATGTAGGCCAGCACATTCACACGCATACAATTGAAAGTGTCAGCTTGAGTCCTTTTCTGTTGCAAGCTATAACATTAATGTTATGGCTTTCACCACCATTGATGTGGTGACTCTGTTTTCTAATGGATAAGACACTTTGAATAGTTTCTTCTTATGCTCTCTGTCACTGCAGCAGTGATTGGTTCTTCTGCAACCAAATTGTCCTAATGTCTGAGAAACCACTGCTAATGTTCAGCCCAATGGCCAGTTCATACCATTTTTTACTCTTTTGTCAGCTTCTTTTTTTTCCCCTTCAGATAACATCCCAGTTGTCTATCAGTCTTCTCTGTCCTTCTCTTTTAAGATGTGCACTTCTGAATGGTTGTGGCAGCACTTCTCTGCCCTGTTCTGGTTTGTGAATCTGTGTCTTAAATGTTGAAGACATTATCATGTGCAGTTTTTGAAAGAAAGCCCTTGTACAATGGCATAAATACTTTTCTATCTACAGAAAATACCTTGATTGATGCTTCCTAGCATTACATTTGTCTCTTTCATGGCTGAATCTTACAGACCATTCATTCTCCACCTTGGTAATTTCTTATTGATGAGCTCTCAGCTTCTCGCAGCAGTTTTTGCAGTTAGCTCCCAAGTGCAGAACCACAATATTTTTTTTGTTCATGTGGGACTTATGTCAAATTTCTATTGTTCTTGTCACCAAAGAAATCCATTCCTTTTGGGGTAGGTATTGCAATCCTCTTATATTGGCAATGCCACCCCACATCACTGACTCATTAGCCCAATTGTTCATGCCAAAGTTATTAAAGAAAATACTAAACTAGATTTATCCTTGAAAAATTCCAGTAGCCAAGCTTGCTGCTGTCTGAAATTCTTCCCCTTAGTACTTCTTGTTGCTGTTTTTCCTTTGCATAGCTGCCTACCCACTAGCTTTCTAAATTGACATATGCTTTCCACTGGAAGTGTTGTACTCTATCTGTATAATTCTGAATTTCTTTTGTCTGTCTGAAATATAGATTATCTTTCCATGTCAATCTGGGGAACTCTTTAAATATTAGCCCATTTTGCATTTAGGTCCATATCAATCATTAACCATCCTTTCAAATTTTGTTCTAAGTTCTCCATACTCCTGAGGTCAAACTCACAGGACTGTATTAATTAATATTATTTTCCTATTCTTAATGTAGGCATTACTGTTCTCTAGTCAAATGACATGACTTCTAACGGGATAGACTATTATGAAAATACTCGCAACAAGGCTGTAGAAGACAATTATTTCTATCATGTATCATTATAATGGAGCTGGGAAAATGAAAAGTGTAGTTCTGTCTAGCTTTATTTTCTGAAAGAAACTTCTGATCATGGTAAGGTGAGAGAGCTCGGTCGTGTGCAATATGGGTGAGGAATTCTCATCTGTTTATTTTTACTTAGCCTTTAGTCTTTTTTAATGTATGCATGAGTTTTCATTTCAGTGGCTGTTTACAAAAACAGATCTTCTTGGAATAAGAATGGAAACAAAATGAATAATACAGTGGTTTCTGTCAAAAAATAAAAAAGTCAACCATTGTAATTTTATACGAGAAAGGAAAATGACTTTGGTATCTCACTTCTCACCAGCTGAGTTGATAATAGCAATTGAGAAGCACTGAAATAATGTTTTTAAAGGGCTGTTCTCATTTTGATAGGGCTGTCTTTTCCTTGCATTTTAACAGTTTTTGAGCATTCATCAACCATCTTGAATGTGACCTGACATGCCAGTACATGTTAAAATAATTTTATAGTATTTTATTAACATAAGAGTATGATGATAAATTATGCCAGCTGTGTATTTATTCACAAATTGTTGTCAGCAGAATGTAGTCCCCATATCAGTCAAATTTAATAGCTTTGATGGGATTTTTTTTTTTTTTTTTTTTACTCTCTTCTTCTTTTCTTGATGATACTTGGTGAACTTAACCATAGAAAAGCAGAATGCCATCTTCTGAATTGAGATTAGGGACAGCATTTAGACAAGACCTGCTCTCTTTTTTAGAAAAGGCTGTGCATTCTCTAATAAACCAAGGTAGTGTTGGGGAGCACTGTATTACATTAATTTTTTCATAGTGGTGCTGCTTTGGTTTCCCATGGTATTAGGTAGGGAATTGCTGTTCAGGAACAAACAAGGAACAGAGGAAGTGTAGTTTTGAGTCACTGGGAGTCCATCCGTGAAGGTGTTTAGTAATATGCTGACATCAGGGAAGTTACTGCCAGATGGTCAGACTGTGGACCAAAGAATATTCTTTGGTTTCACTCCATCTTCCATTTTTGTTTTCAGTTTGCTGTATATGGATTTCTCAGATGATGGGGTCTATTTAAGAGGTGGTCAGACTTATTTCAGCTGAACTGTGCACATGGATATAGTAAGCAAAATTTTGGCCATTTTGTTTCAACTTATTCTGTCTTGTAGAAATGTCCTTGAGCCAGAAAATTTCCACATTTAAAAAATGTCCAGATCAGCATTTGCATGTTTTTCCTCTTTCAGAGATTTGCAAAAGGGTAGAAAAAGAAAATCTAAGTATGGTTATCATCTAAATTGCATTGTGTGATTGACTCTGTAATAATATACATTTCTAACAGAAACACAAAAACTTTGTGTAGAAGTTCAGTGAAAAAAAAAATGACTTGTAATAACTTCTCAGACCCCAAGTTTGCATTGATGGCAAATAAGAAATAGTAGAAAAAAGTTTCTTTGCTTTGTTGCTAGCTAATAATGCAGAATTCATGCACATTTTTAATATATTTTTAAATAGAAGGGACAGTTTGATAAATATGCGGCCCAGTATTGCAATCACACAGAGAATGGGCAGCTGTACTATCATTTCCTCATCAGAAATGCAGGGTTTGCATTCATATCAGACACAAATATAAATGTCTTTCTATTTTCCCTTTGCTTAGATATAAAATTATTTGGGTAGTGGATTCTTTATTGCACTATACCTTGTGGCTGTGCAGCTCGTTTAATTTGCTACCTTACCTACCATTTTATATAGTAGATAAGAAGCCTTGACAAAGTATTTTGTCTTTCAGGGATCTCCATCTCAGTTTAAATATTTGCATGGCTTTGCAGCTAAGTCTTGTCATGGACATTTAGCTTCTCATCTGTTGGGGTCTTGTACCTGAGGAAGAAGAGAATTTTAAAACTATGTAAAACATTTTTGAAATTATTTTTGAAAGATTTCTAATTCTCTTAAGGCAGCCCCCAAATATTAATGACTTTTTTGCCCCTCAGAGGTGACCAGCCATTACCTGTTTCTTGGCCGGATCTCATGTTTCATTTATGGATAGTCAAATTATTATTATCTAATAATAAACAAAATGGATGAATTGTCTGTAGACCTTGCAGCCTTCGTGTAAACAATTGAAAAGGTTTTAATGTACAAGGCAGGGTTAGCACTGAGCACCCCAAAAATGTACTGTACTGTTTCAGTCTGCCAAGTACCTGGAGGTCCAGATAAGCTTCATAATGTGATGTTGAATTTTCCTTGCTTGTCTTGGAACCAAAAAGCTGACAATGGATTGCAATTCCTTTTGGTACTATAAAATAATTTTACAGAAATCTGCAAAGTATAATTGAGCTTTGTTGAATGCAGAGATGAATTTACCCTCCTGTATTAATCTTTCTCTGCAGGTGTTTTTTCATATTAGTTACAGGACAGTCAGATTTTCTAAATTACCTAAGTGACATAAGATCATAGATTTCATTCAGAATCAATTTTCAAGTCTTAATTTTTCTTAAAAGCAAGCAAACAAACAAAAAAAAAACCCAATCAACCCAAAAAACGTCTAAACAAACTGCAGGTGTACTTTCAAAAAACCCAGGAGATTTGGTTTCATGTCTGCTTAACCTTTTAAAGGCAGTGTGGCAAGTTGTCTTTTTCCCGAAATCCCAGCTTCTTTGGTTCTGCACCTGTTTGTTGGCAGCTGAAACATGTTTTTCTGACTTGTGACACCTCATGAGCCTGAATTCCCAGCTTCTCGGTGCTGCAGTTCCCACACTTTTCAGCTATGGAGTAGTCTAGCAGCACTGGTTTACTTGAAAGGAAATCCTGAAAATCCTGTTTGGTAAGAAACACAGATAATTTAAATTTTTATTCCTTTAGGGAACAAATGTTCCCTAGGTATATTCTGAAGGTTGGTATTGTTTGTGTAGTAGAAACACAAGAATTGCTGCCCAGCTATGCTCTGAAGTCCTTTAGATGACTTTTGGAAATCCCATGCTGAAATCTCAGTTTTGTATAGGTGGATTTCTCTGGCTGCGTTCAAAAAGGATCAAAAGCAGGAAGCAGTAATTGCCAAGTTTTCTGTGGCAAGGAGAAAATCGTGTATTGATGAGCTAAATTTGAACTTTCACTTCCTTTTACCATTTGTGATCATTATTATTGTCTACACTAGAATAATTCTCAGCTTGGCCAATGCTGCAGCTATCATGTTCCATCTGTTGGAGAGATGCAAATCTAAACAGGCAGAAAAATACCATCCCAACTTAATCCATGTATTCTAACATCACGGCAAAAAAATTTCCACTTTTCAGTATAAGAAATATATCCTTGGAAAAAAGGTGCTCTGTCTCTCTGATTACCTTGGGTGATTTCATGTCTACTCATAGCACATCCATTCAGTGCTTCAGAAGAGGCAAGACTGGTGGGCGGTGCAGTGCAGAGAAGGCCCTCTTGCCTGCTGATGCATGAGGTGTCTCAATCAAGCCTCCACTGATTTTACTAATGCAGTGGTGCAAACAGCAGAAACTGCCCAAGGCCCTTTCTATTCCTTTGGAGCAATGGTAACATTTGGTGCAGTACTGGCGACAGTGGTAATATTGATGCAATAACAAAAAAAATGGGGGGAAATGGCAGCCAGATAAGGTAGTGGCTGCTGCTTACTAAATAAAATATGGGAAGACAGCAAGTGCCTTGTGTTCTGTTTTTCCAGTTTGGTGACTGCAGTACTTCAAGTGTGGCTGTGTGAATAAAACAGTAGCATCAATTTGAAGGATGTCTTAGATCATACACCTTCAATGTCAATATAAACACTGAAGGGACAAGTTCCACGTTGCTTCACTTCTACGTGTCCCTCCTTCTTTCACTGGCCTTGCTAGCAATTTCTCCAATTCCCCCACTCTCCCTCTTTGAGCAAGGTATCACACTTTCATTGTTTCTTCTACGCCTTTCTGCGGAGGACATTGTATTCTCTTCCTACGGCTGTTAGCGATGAGCCTTAAATCTTCTTTACAATGTTGCTCTGCCTGTTGGAAAGCAAAGCTGTGGATACAATGCAGCCTTGTTTGAAGTGGTAATTAAATAAGAAGCAGTATATTGGAAGGCAGGGTTGCCAAGTGCCTAAGAAGGGAGTGGAAATTTTAATACTTTCATGCTCTTCTCCCACCTTTCTCTTAGGAAAACAGGAGGCATGGGAAATCTACCGTTTAGAAAGATAAACAAGATGTTGGTTTACAGTGAAGCTCCTGTTTGAAGGCTCTTGCAAAAAGTAAAACCCTCAAAAGCTGGTCTCACATCAGTTTCCAGTGAAGCTCATATTGGATTATTTCTGGTTTCCAGTTTCTTTGACAGCTCATCATCAGTCCCGCCTCCACCTCACACAATTTTAAGATCCTGTTCAATAAGTAGAACAAGTATAAACATGGTTCTGTACTCCAGTTATCCCGGCCCAGGGTGGGGGAGGAGGGGAGGAGAGGAGTGGATAAAACAACATGGAAAGGCAAAGCATCATGTTCAGTGGGGCATTTTAACAGGACATATCACTTTTTCCTTTAAATTTGGAGTGTTGCCCTAACTTTGAAATTCTTTACTCTCTGGTCTCTTCTGGCTAGCCCTAGGTCCTCTTCATTTTTCTCTTCCCAGCCTACGTTCCCCTCCCTCCACAAGCACTGCTGACTCTGCTTCTTCCTGTTTCTCCCTTGCCTACGCTCTCAGAGTATCATTGGCTCCATGCCTCACTCAGCCAGGATAGTGTCATGAATACTGCATACTGTTCAAATGTGCATGTCTGATGTGCAAAGTTCTAAATTAAATGCTTCTGGATATAGAAACTGTGGGGGGAATATCACAAATCAGAGTCAAGAAAATTGCTGTGTTTTCTAGAGAGAGAAAACACATTGAAAATAGTCATTTGTAAATGACACATATGCCTAGTGAGTGAATCATATGCAGTGTTCTAAAAACCAGGATTTATCATAAAAATAATTTAAAAATAGGGACCTCAAGTTTGTGTTTAATCCCTGTCTCCAGGGCAGTTTAGCTGTACCTCAAACATTGCTACTAATGTTTATCTAACCTTTTCAGAGGGATTTCTTTTATGAAAATTAAGCAAGCATAATAAATTTGCTCGTCGTTTGTTTTATCTCTGAACAAGGAGGATATTTTACTTCTTCCTCTTCGTAGCCGCACTTCATATACATGTTGTATATATATTCGCTGATTTCTCAGTGTCTCTCTTCCTCAGATGGAGCTTCTCTCGTTCTTTCAGCATTTGCTCAAAGAGTCTTTTGTCCAGACATTGCTCATCCTTGTTTTCTCACCTCTAAATTCTAAGTGGTGTACAGTCAGTGGATTTTTTTGAAATGTAGAATACTAAATTGAACAATGGGGGAGGTTTGTTAGCTCTTAATGTTGTAATGTGTAGGAGGTTTATTTTTTTGTCCTAACAGTGTGACAGTGTTGATTGATATTTGACTTCTGAGCCTTTCTAACCCCCCAGGCTGTCTTCTGTCTCCTGGCTGGTCATCCAGTATTTGTGCAGTTGATTGTTGTGACCTTCAGCTCACTTGCAAGTGAAGTATAGCACTTAGTATTTGTCTTTACTGAGGCACTCCAATTTATTTCAGACCACTTTTCCATTTTCTTAGATTTGTTTAGGATTCTATAACTGACCTCCATCAGTTTTTGCCCTTTTCAACTTTCCTTGTCTGTACACACAGCTGGTGTATTACACCATCCAAGGCATTAGTGAAACGACTGCTTGCTGTGAGTTTCAGTAAGACAATGAGCTAGAGATTATCCTTCAAATGCAGTTTTGGAAGTAGGAATGTGCACGCTTTATGTTGCTCACATTCCTTTGGTTCACTATGGAAGAGCTGCATGACGCAGGTCAGGGCACCATTGACAGGTTCTGATAATGCCACAGGAGTTTAGGTTGTTGCCATTTGTGTTGACTGCTACTGATCACTTTGCTATCTTCTCCATGCCAGTAGAATAACAAATCTTCATTGTTCTCTATCTATGCCAGCAATTACAGATACTTATTTAAGAGTTTCTGCTATAAAAGGTGTGCTGAAGTCTGAATCCCTGTGTTCTCCTTTTCCTACTTGGTGTTGCCTTTCCCCAGTCTATAAGTATCTCTTTGTCTTCCAAAACTTGGGAACTTTTCTCATCTATAAGGTTGTTGTCATTGCTTATATCAGGCTGACACATTCTACTTATGCTTTCTGGTAATTATTTGCTCGTAGGTGTCAGATATTGTACAAGAAAATGTCAGCTTTTCAATTAATAGATTATTTTGAATTTCTGTTACTGCCCCCTCATATTTAGCAAAGCCACTCCTTAATAGGTTTTTGAGAAGAGACTGTTGTTCTTTTCAGATGTTTGTGGTGTGCCTTTTCTATCTTATTCTGGAGACTTGGGGCTGGGTTCAGACCTAACCTCAATGTCTCAATGTCTGTGGTTGTCAGGAGACGTGATCTTCAGTCAGAATAAGGCAAGGGCATTTAAACTGTCTTAAGGTAAATCATCCTAACTATGCCCCAGGCCACATTTAGGAGGTGAAGCCATCTTTGCCTTTTGCCCTTCAAGGCAAGCTCAGCAGATATCTGGCTCATCTGGGAAATGAGCTCACTGAGTTTACATGAAATACTTAATTCACTTAACTTTTCTCCCCTTTGAATGTAGTACTTCTTTAAAGTGCCTTTACAAAGTTATCTTTCTTCCCTTTTACCACACATTACAGGTGAAAATCTTGCCTGACTGAAATCAGTAGAAGCTTCAGTTAGGTCAGAAATTTCACCCTAGAATTTAAAGTGCAATTACATTGTGCAAGCCTTAAGTAATGTTCTCGTTTTACTAAGCTCACTTGTTCTCTCTAATGACTCTTCAGTCAAAACTAAGTAGAGAATAAGGAAAGCAGCGTATATAATCTTGATTTTGTATAGACAAAACCAATGTTACAAGCAAATTTTTATGTTTTCAGAACAAGGCCAAGTTCTCCGCAACTATTTCATTACGTGTTAAATAAATCTGGATAAAGAATGGATCTGTGTCTCAGCAAACAATCTCAGGAAATCTGAGTTGAATTGATGACCTTGACATTGGCATTACCTTCTCATTTTTTTTTCCTTTTCCATCTGTAAAATGATGATAATGATACCGGTATTTCTTTAAAGCCTTTGGATATCTTTGGCTGAGAACTTTTGGCTTTATACTGTAAGTGGCACTTCTTTACTTTCCAGAAACCCTTTCAAGTTTCCATTAAAAAAAAAAAAAAAAAAAAAAAAAAAAAAGGAAAAAAAAAAATCCGCTTTTAGTTCTGGCACTTGTAGACTTCAGTGTTGCTAGACTGTGAGATTTTTCCAAAAATGATTCATGAGAACTGGGCTCTTTCTTCTGCAGCTCTTGGTCTTGCAGCTGAGCTAGAGAAGGTTGGTATTTTTGCTTTGCAGCAGAAACAGCCACCAGGTTTGATGCTTGCAGAGAACAAGCACAACAATTCTCTTGCAGTTGGAAAGGGAAGCCTGTATAGGAGTCTCCTCTTAGAGCAGTTTTTTTTTATGGAGTCCCAGTAGAGAGCTAAGTGTCTTTTAGAATATATTTAAATTAATGAAGGGATTAAAGGATGTTGGTGCTTAAAAATAGCACAGGGCTGTTCTTAATGACATAGAATAATGGTTCAGAAGGGAACAGCTCTGACTCCACCATTACGTAAGAAACAAGGAGAAAAAAATCAAGTTTGCTCGAAGACCAAAAGTCCTGCTCTTGTAGGAGAGGAAGATAAAGAAACTGAGAGATCTTGTTACATTGTGGCAGTTTCTCGTAGACTATGAAAGTGAAGATATTCTAATTATCAGGAAGCTGCGGGGGAAGTTGTGTGGTTTTTTTTTTTTTGTTTTGTTAAACAACTGAGGATTTCAAATGAGAGAAGTGTCTGTTACATAATATTTAGCACAGAAATATCCCAAGGTATCTGTGTGATTCCCCTGCCATGGAGTCAAGCAGGGATAAAGCACTTATGTTTCTATGTTTCTTAAAATGACTTTTTCAACACGCTGAATGGTTCTGGTATCTCAGGGGAACAGTCTAGGTCAGACTTGACAGTGGAGTTGCATCACAGGCTGCTGTCCCAATGGAGATGGGAAGAAGCAGACAACTTCCATTAGAGACCACCGTTGAGATTCCAACAGCTTGTCGGCAGTAGTGTTTGCATTCTGAAGAGTAAATGCACATCACTAGAACACGTCCCTCGCTGTCACATGGTAGAAGAAGTCGATATTGGCTTGGCAGGGAAAGGAAAGAGGATTGCTTACTGCAAGTGGGAAAAGCTTTAGACCCGTATTTCTATCCCATGGCATATTCTCTCTCCTTCCTTGTGGAAGCCTTTAAGAGCTTGTGCACTTCTATTCTCAATGATTTACAGCCTTATATGTTTTCCAAGATTTGAATCTAAATTGCTATTCTGTTTTTTTTTTCTAATGTACTTTCAAAGCCAGGGTTCTCCAAACTTCAGCTGCTTGCTTGGGGGAAGCCATCTCACTGCCTATTAAATTTTACTGTGAAGCAACTTTTCCCCAACTATCTGATTTTTATTGATTTCCTCCTATAGATGCTTAGATTCTTCTCTTTATTTTAACCCACAGATTTTCTAGTTTCACATCTTCAAGTATTTGTAGCTTTTTTTGTAATCTGTTCTTATGTCCTCTTCATTTTAGATCTGTTGGACTCTTTGGATGTCTGCCCCTGTGAATCCTTTTATTTATTTTCCCACATTAAGGTGATTGGCACTGAATGCATAATCCTAAAATGATCCTTTCCTCTGTACATCTTCTGCTTATGCCTCTGCTTGTGCAGCCTAATCTTTCATTTGGTAATTTGTTGCCAAAGCACTTGGCAAATTTGTCTTTCACAAATACCTTTTGCAGGTCATTGCTGCAAGTTTTCTCCCTTACTCTGGTGCCAAAATGCAAGTTAGCTAATTTAAACTCTTGAAACGCATTAGCATAGAGAAATGATTGAAAAGTTTACTGGGTAGTGGAAGGCTTTCAGGTTAACTGTTTTGCATTCAAAGGTGATTGCAAGGAAAGGAAAGTGGGAAGAGAAGAATATCTGAGTAATCTCTGAACCTAAGGAAAACACTATGGTAGCCTGTGACTGCTGTAATGAGCCTTGGGGGCACTGGCAGTTGGCATCTTTCAGCTCCTCTGCCTTGCCCTGGAAGGCTGGACCACCATGAAGCATCTACAAGATGAGTAGTAGAGTGCAAAAGCTAATTTAGAAGTGCCCTGCCTTTTCCTCCCCGTCTTTGCCAAGTATTTTGTGGTGAGAGCTAATGATCAGCATTGCTGCCTCCCTGAGTGCTCCCCCTCAGGAGGGCACAGGCTCGAGGGCAGCTCGCACACCCTTTGTGACTGCACAAGCACTGCTTGCCTTTGCTGCAGCTGCTGTTCACTTGCCTGGTTCTGCACAAGGGTGAACGGTCCTGCACAATACAAGATGTCCCTTTTCTTAATAGCTATCTTGTACATTTGCTTGTGCTTTTCAAGCTGTATCTCTTGCTGAGACTGCTGCCTTCCCTAAGTCCTGGTGTAGGATTTGCTTTACTCTAAGGCATTTGGGTTATTTTACCAGTCTGTGTTTCCTTAGCCTATTCCTCAAGGCATTTTCCAGTAAGAATAGTAGTGAGATAAAATATTAAGGGGACTTACAAGAAAGATTGAGAGGCTTTTTACCAAGGCTTGTTGTGACAAGACAAGGAGCAATGGTTTTAAACTAAAAAGGAATAGAATTAAATTTGACATAAAAAGATATTTTCTTATGATGAGAGTGGTCAGACGCTGAAACAGGTTGCCTAGTGAAGTTGTGGATGTAGCTTTGCTGGGAATGTTCAAAGTCAGGTTGGATGGGGCTTTGAGCAACCTGATCTAGTGAAAGATGCCCCTGCCTATCACTGGGGGGTTGGACTAGATGAAATTCAAAGGTCCTCTCTAACCCAAACCATTTTATGATTCAGTCCTGAAAATAATTCCGCCATTTGACAGGTACCTGGATGTTGAAAGGCATGTCTTCTCAGTGTTGTTCAGTGGTTGTTTATGTCTGTTCAGTGGTGTAATGTTTAGTGTCCTGCTCAAGTTATTTGAATTCAGTTATTTTTTTCTCAGCCCTGGGATAAAACTATTTTCTTTCTGGGTACTAATGCTTGATTCAGCTGTACAGGTTCTCACTGCCTCTTTTTTTAGCCTAGTAGTATGCATATGGGAAGTGCTTGTTGCACCTTGGATTTTTGTCATATGCTTCTGTTCAAATGAATGCTTTGTGCTGTGTTTGCTTAGCTAGAAGAAGAAAGCATTTCAATTTCAAGCCGTTGGACAGAGTGTGTTTTGCAATCCAAACTTCCTTTTACCGTGCCGCATTTCTCTCCTTGATGGCATATTGATTTACCTTGCTCAGTCAAGATGGGCCAGGCCCAGCTTTCTGCCCAATTACGTGTCTCAATGTCTTTCAATTTCACATCTTAAACAGAGCTCAGACCTGATCCTCCATGCTGGGATCAAGTTCAGTAACTGCAGGTTCTTGCAGTGCATTAAATTTGGGCTCATAATGAGCAGACACGGTGCGGCTACACCGGGAGGTCAAAGAAGCGGGGTCCACCGCAGATGTTGAACACCTTCTGAGCAGATTGTGGAGTTTCTGCTCCTCCAGCAGCCTCCTGCTTTTCCATGCAGCATCATGGAAATGAGCAGGGCTGAGCACAGAGATGGATTTGGAAGTTTGGTTTATAGATGCTTGATTTGTCTCCTCTGTGGTGGTGTTGAGGGTGCACAGCCTATGGTGTCTTGACCATAGGTCTCTCTATTTCCTCCAGAAGTGTTCTTTCTTGCTTTCTTTATTTCCCTACCAGCAGCACATAGGTCAGTGTTCAGTGTGTGCTAACTGCCTAGACGTGGACAACTAAGTTGGGGCAAAACATCTGGTCACTTCTCTAAGGAATACAGTCCTGTTTGGTCCAGTGTTACATCCCAGATGTTTGCTGGGATGGTTAAGCTGGTCAGAGGATGTGGCATATAAGCTGACCGGACTGATTGCTCTTACCAGAGGGGTTTAACCATCTGGATGGGGTCTGGGTGTCAGGTGAGCATGGGAATAAGTGAGACAGGAGATGTGGGAATGGCAGGAGTTGAGATGAGTGCAGCACCTCTGCTTTCTCTGACACCTTTTGACATATCAGCCTAACTCAGTGTTTCCTGAGGTTTCAGCATTTCTTCAGGATGCTGGGAGAGGCAGACCTGCCTTGCTCCTGGCCACTTGCTTCCCCTGTGCTTGCAGCTAACTTACCCCCTTGAGCCAGCTCAGCTCCCTAAACCTCCAGAAAATTAGCTGTTTCTAAAAATGTGAGTTCTCCAGCTGTCTCAGCAGATCAATTTACCACTAGAGCCAGTTCCAGAGGGCAGCAGGGAGTCTCTCATAGGAGTAAGGCTCAGACTGACCACTGCCCTGTGAAATAACCACCTTCACTAGCTCCTTCCCCCAGGCTGAGGTTTGGTGCTTGACCAATGCCTTTAGACTGCCTCTAAACCTAAGAAAAGAAGAATTCACTGATTTAGCTGCACCTGGTGTCTTGAAAGCTCCAGTGGAATATTACAAAAGCTGCTTTGACATTCCTGCTATGTTTTGGACAGAATAGTTACTGTATTTTAAGAAGCATCTTAACATGCACATGGCTGTATAATTTACAAATTGCTTATATCTAGCCCAGAACACTACATTTTTATTCAGACACTGTGATGCATTTTTGTACTACTTTGTTAGAGTATGAATTTTCAGTCTGAAAAATGTCATTATCCCCATTTCTGTTGCCAGAGGTTGGTCATACAGGACTGTCCTCAGCAGAAGACAATGCTGCAGTTCATACCAACAGTTCAGCTTTTATGCAGTAATAATTAAAATAAAAAGTTTGTATTTATTTACTGGCCAATTATCCAATTTTTTAAGATGGAGCTTCACTGAAAGATAAAATGAAAAGAAATGCAAAAAGAAAATTAGATCATTAATGTACTCTTTGCTTCTAGCTTTCACTTCATTTGATTGTAAATTGTTTGCAGTAAAATTGCAAATTAGTAGCTTGGATAAAGAACTATGAATTCCTTCAACATCAGATTTAAATGAGGAAGAATTGGGCCTCTAACCTTCATGGAGTATAACTGTAGCTGGATGCATTCCTAGGGGCTTATTATCCATTGCTCCGTATTATTTGCTTGAACTCTCAATTGCTCACTGTTCAGTGCACACTGGGATGCTGGAAAATGCCTAAGAAGATGTGAAATGGAAACCTAGGCAGTGGGATGCTCTTGCTACCAAACACAGACGTCAGAGGATGCGCCACATCCCACAGGAGGCTTCTGAATAGGAATGGCTCTCAGAAAACCATGTTGCTTTCCAAGAGTAGTGCAAAATTTACATCCTTAGCTGGCAGAGAGACAAGGGTTAGACTGAAAATAGGTTTTCCACATTTTGTAAGAAGAGCAGTTTCAAATAGCCATCCGTCCTGGAAAGGAAAAAATACTGCAGGAACTTCACAGTTAGTTGTCTCCAGCCTCTTACCAAGTACAGAAGTGTCTAAGATGTAGTGCCTACATTTGTAGGTAAATTTTGGTTTAGCATGAGATATTGTACTGTCACTTCATTTATTTTATGACTAGAGTAATTTCTTTCTGTTTGTCACACAGCTACTGTGGAACAGTGTCTTTTGTTTCACCTTTATTGCTTTTACCAAAAGCCAAAGTGATAGGAAGCAGAATCTTTATGGGCAATATACTGAATTTTTAGAGAATAACTATGGAGAGAGAGATCCTTTTATAGAGGGTCTGTTGGGTGTATGGGGTGTGTGGTGGCTGGAGGGAAAGGTTGGTGCCTGGAGGGACATCTGTGTGCTCCTGCTGGCCAGGTGTTTGGGAACAGGGTGCTTCTGTGATGCAGAACATTTAAGCTCTGGTTTATGTGCATAAATAACTGGACTCAGGTACTAATTAGAGATAATTTGTCTGGAAAGTCAAAGATTAAAGGAACTTTTGTCTTCCTGTCACAACAATTTTGTCTGCATTGTGCTGTCTGATAAATCAGATTGCATAATGGGGGTGTTGTGTGGATTTTTGGATTTTCCAAGAGCAAATCAGAATATGCTGATATTAGACCCAAGGTTTTTTTTCTTCTCTGGTGCACTCATTATGTCTATGGGAGAGCTTCTGCACCCTTTCCTGTCGGGTTTAGCTGCCTTTGTCTGCTACAGTGGCTCCCGTTAGCCGTGCAAGGTACTCATCTGGTTGTCAGTGGGAAAGGCTTCTGCACCTCAGGCATTCGAGATACAATGCTTGTCACGTGTCCTGCTTTTTGAACTTTGAACCTCTGTCTAATTCTAACTTATTTTTTCTGATCCAGTGATCCTTTAGCCTGGAAAGGATGAGCAGGAACACTCATCTATTGTCAGCCTGGTTCAAGCCATGGGGGAAGTACAGTGGTTGCTGTTCTGCTGTGTTTGTAAAACAACAAACAAGAGCAAAATGCTTGGATAGAACAAGAAACAAACAAACAAACAAAAAAACAACAACAACAAAAAAAAAAAACAACAAAAAAAAAACCAAAAAAACCCATCTGTGTAGCAAATCATATTTATCTTTCTCACCGAGTAAATGAAGCCATATGATCTGAGTATGGTATACACAGTTTGGGCTGTGTATTGAGTGGGAATACATTTACAGGGAGAGGAGGTTACCTGCAATTGTTAACAGTATCATTAAGATGAAATGAAACAAGGAGATAAAAGATTCAGGGATTTGGGTTTGAGTTTTGTTGGTTTGGCTTGTTGTTGTTGTGTGGGTTTTGTTTGGTTGGTTTTGCTGCTTTTTGTTCTGCAAAGATGAAGATGTCTTTTTCATGACTTTGTTGTTCTGGACACTGTGTCCTTCTTAATAGTTGCTTATACTTTTGAGTTATGTTGAGTTAAGACAATGCAGAATCCAAGTCTCAGATGAGTGTTGGATGTCTGGGCCTTTTTCCAGTGGGGTATATTTACTAGAACAGTAAAATCTCAGCAGCACCAGGACAATGTACCTGGTCCACAGTCACATCCTATGCTGGCTCCAGAGCTTTTATTGCTTAGGCTGTCAGTGCATATTAAGAATTAGTGAGCAATGTGCACTAGATTGTTTTAGACATGGTTTCTATATTATCCCTAACATTCCCTGACAGACTGTGCTATCCCAGCTGCGCTGTGTTGGTAGTACTGGAAGGAATATCAGCCACCATTGTGGAGTTTGGAATTCATTTGGAGTTCATTTGCAGCCTCAAATTCTTATTTATTATACAGAGCTCCATAAAATGGGCATCTGTCAGGATGATCAGTTTCTGTCCAGATGTGAGTCTTCTAAAAGTTTGTTAACAAAAGTAACTTCCAAATACTGCACAGATTTAGAAAATCATGTATTACTTATGTTTCATAACGAGGAGCATTTTCAAAATTACCTTTACATACTAGATTTCCTTAGGAGCAAGAAAACATAATTTTTAAATGAAGTGTTATATTTTGTCAGAAACCAGAAGAAGGAATGCTTGATGAGTATTGAATTAGACAATGCTTGTTGCTCAGCCATTTGTGAAATTGGAGGTAGACCAGTCTGTGCTTAAGAGGCCATGATCCTATTGCTGTTGGACCATTTGAGTTATTTGTGGACAAAGGATAGACAAACATTAGATGCAGAAAAAAAGAAGAATTTTTCTGAGTGCTCTATATTTGCTTCTCATCTGGCTTATGTATCTCCCGTATATCTTGTATGTACAGAGGGGTGTGAAAAAGACTCCAGCTCGCCAACTCAGATCTTGGAATAAGGAAAGAGAGGAAAGCTGGCTCTGACAGTTCAAAGCAGAGATATTCACAAATGGAGAAGTATGAGGAAGATAAAAAATCTGGAAAATAGGGACATGAATGGTAAAACATGAAAAGAAAAACATAGGGAACAGGACAAAGGAGGAAAGGAAACATAAGGAAATTGAAGTGTGAGTGTCAAAGAAAAGAGAAAATAAGAGGCGTAAATAGAGGAAAACAGAAAAATGATGTCGTTGTCAAGTCTTCTTTTAAATATGTAAAGCTCTAAGTATTCCAAGATGAGAATGTGTATATATAGAAATGAATATGTAGTTTGAGCCTTTTTAGAATTAGGCTGAAGTCTTGAATTTTTCAAATCAAATTGGAGACTTATGTGCTTAGTGGAGCCATATCCCATTTACAAGATGAACACATTAGTGGTATCTCACACAAAGCATTCCTCCTCCTTCTTGCTCCTCTGCCCCAGGTTGTCCCTATTGTGCCATATGGCCAATAGTGATAAACAGTGAGGCCTCAAGAGCTGATTCTGCTCAGAATTGGCTGCCCATAAGCAGGTAAATCCACACATACCATTTCTGGGCTTGAAATCTAAAACCGTGTGTGAGACTGAAGGATGGACACAAGGAACATCATGTTACTGTGTTGTTTTGCATGAAATTGGAGCATTTGAATTGTTGCAGTAGTCAGCAGAATGGTAAAAACCATCCCATGCATGCCCAAAGTGTGTGCTAACTGGGCAATAGAAACACCAACAGAAAAATGTTCCTATAAAACTTGTTTATTTGGGAAAATGTGGATGTTAGTTAATTGAAATGTTCACTTCTGTCTACTGAGAACTGACAGGAGGAACACTAAAGCAGACAAAAAGCAGCAAACTGTCTGAATGAACACTTTTTGAGCCCTATCTAGTTTGCAGCTTTCAAGTTCTTCCTTATTCCAAACTATAATGTGAACATTTAAAATCAGTTCTGAAACATATCAGGAAATTTGAAAGAAAACGGCAGTTTGAAAAGAGAGAGGAATGTAGTACTCAGATTTTCCGTATATCAGGGTAAAGGAAACAAGTTTTATAATCTTTGTATATCTGCAAAGCAGAAACTCATTTCAAACTGAGGAACTCAAAATAAAATTCCAGTTTAGGGAGAGTGGTACTGCTCAGTTTACCATGCTGATATTTACAGACATAGTCTGAACCCTTCTGTGCCTTAGAAATCATCAATCCTCTTGAAGGTGTGAGCATCTTCTCACGCTGTCAGGTTTGAATATTTAATCTAGATAATGAACTTGAGTTTAAATGTGACTCCTTTGGCAATGGAAACTGCCTTTGAAGTTTTTGGATCTTCTGCATTCCACATTTCCTGTTTTAAATTAAAAGAACAAAGCACTCTCAAATAATGCACCGCAAGCAGCCTGCGAAACCTGCATCTCAAACATGAGGAACCAGAAGAAGGAGGAGGTCTGGAGGCACTTCATTCATCTTCCCATCAAACAATCTGCCCCAGGTAAGAGCAGTTCAAGTGAGCCAGAGCTAACAGGGTTGGTCGTATCCTCAATTACAGGGCAGCTCAACTAACGGCTTCATTAAAAATCTTACTCCTGTGCTTTGTTGATGACAATGATGAAATACTCCACAGTAGCCATTGTAGGATGTAAAATTATGATCTCTTGGAAAGCCTCCCATCCCACCCTGCCCCCAAAAAGCCCCAAATTGTTGTCATCTGCCCTTCTCTGAATTCCATAGGTCACTTCTGATCCAGCTTACATAGGCCTTCCATGTTTTTTCACTGTCCTTAGACCATGACCTCTCCCAGCTTCCAGGAGACAACACTTATGATCCTGCTTTAACCATGAAGCTTTTTAGGATATGCCTATTTTTTTCAGCCATGACTAAAAAACTAAGGAGTTGAGATCAATTTGAAATTTACCTGATTGAACCAGGTCTAGAACAATTTTTTCAGTCTAGACTCAGGCTGGGGATCAGTTTAGTGACACTGATGATGAATCTCTCAGTCTGGGATGAATGATGTCTTCTCATCTCCATGCACTACACCTTGGAACATTCAGTGTTAGACTTGAGGCTGCGCTGTCCCTGTGCATTAAGTGGCAAAATGTACAAGGTAGATTCCAGCAGCACAGAGGACAAAAAGCTCAGCTTATCTTTCACCAAAAGTATTGCTGCTATGAAAGTTTGGACAAGATCATCTTGTCAGTAGGGATCAGGGAGTTGAGGCTGTATCTAAGCGAGGCAGAGGTGAGGACAAAGGAGAACTGAAGGATGCCTTTTGCCAAGTTTTAGTCTGTAATTTAGAACCACTGCTGAATTGGCAACTGCTCTGATTAATGATTTCTGCCATCTCTAGTTCTTGGGGAGATTCTATCCTAGCTCAGTTATGATTTTATAGGACTCTCCTGCCCCAGCTGAGCTAGAGCAATGCAGTGTACATGGGCATAAAGCCATTGGTTCTTAGGCAACTGCAGTCTCACAGAGTGCTGCAGTATTTCCCCTCAGCAGCTTGCGCTCCTGGTAGCACAATGCACCATTTCCTTGCCCTGAAGCACCGCTGCAGCTCCTGGGACAGAGGGCAACTTGAACAGGGAGCAAGAGCCTGGACTGGCTACTGACTTTTTGGTGACAACTGGTTTGTCAGACTCTCTATCTCAGAAAAAAATTGGAACAGCTTTTATGTAAAAACATCTGTTGTATTTATAAACCTGCACTAATGCTTGAAGAGAGGTGTTTGAAAAATTGTATATGCCATTTTTAGATGAAGTTTGAAAATCCTGGTGTATATCAAATAGACCATATACTTTGTGTATAATCATAAACATCATATATCATCATAAAATACTAAACATCATCCCACAGCATGTGTATCTTTGCACAGTGTCAGGGATCAAGGACAGAATGCCAGGAAATGGAAAGAAAATATTATTCTCACTTTCATTAAAGATTCAGTGGTTGCTATGGCTTGAATATTTCCCTTTAAGTAATAAACCGTTTGTCAGAGAGACCGAAGGTCATTACTGGCAAGTTTTTCTTTATTATTATTACTATTATTATTATTTGGCTCTTCTGTACAATTGCACAACTCCACTGTTTCTTTTTATGAGTGCTCAGGTGTTGATTTACTGGTAGAAGATTTTTGACCAGACTGATTGTAAGAGATTTGCATTTCTTTTTACTGAATTCCATAAGCTGATCAGAAGAACCTCTCCATTGGAATGCTGAAAGAGTTTAAGGCATCTGAGCTGTTTGCTTTGGCAAAATCTTGTAAGTGGTATCAGGTGGATACCGTTGGGATGGGAGCTGGTTCTGATTATGAGTGAGGAGCTGGGGGTGCTGTGGGAGAGGATCTGTTGATGGTTATGTCCACACCAGCAATTAGTGCTGTGCAGTAGGAGCAGAACTGTAATGCCAATTACAAAATGCTGGTCCTGGAGACCTAATGTGCACATGAATGTATTCTTGAGGTGTTGGACTAGTTCTGGTTTGGTCCCACACGCTCCTCCAGTGGCTTGAGTGCCTCAAGTGTGCTCCTGGAGAGCTGCTCCAGATTTAGTTACACCCTGAAGGAATCCTGTTAGTGGTCTCCAAGGCAGCACTGTGCTCTATTGGGAAAGCTGCTGATCTGAACTAAAAATTGGTGTAGACACAGCTGTTAAATGTCTGGTCCTATCTCTTGAATAAACAAATTGAGACCACAGGAACAGGCTCTTGGAGAGAAAGCGGCAATACTAGTTCTCACTGTTGCATAAAATCAGGGCCCATTAAATTTATTACATAAAACAAAACTTAATGTTGTTGATGTGGTTTCACATACAGGAGAAAATAAGGAAACTCTTTCTAGGACTAAAACTAAAAGAAAAGGGGGAATCAGCATGAAAAGAAGAGAGCAGAAATGCCAGAAACACCACTGCAGTTATCTCTCTAGGATAGCTGCAGTATTTTGACATAGCCTATGATGACTAAGCCACTGGATTAAAGAAGTGCCTGTGTATTGAGAGCATAAAGATGTTACAGTCTTATACAAGTATTCTTAAATGCTTTTATTAAAAAAAAAACCCCAAACACTCCACCCACCTTAAAATCAAAATCTAATTACATGGAATGAAGACATCTCCTAAGCAGTCTCACTTGGAGCACATGCTGCCAAAGAAGAGTTCATATTGTGAGCTATATTATGGTAAGTGCATCAACAAAAGGGGGGTGTAAAAAGAAACTGCTCAGTTTCTTACATGTAACGTGTTTACTACAGGCCCATCTTTGAAGTTTTGTCACTTAAGTCACAAAATTTCTGCTTATTGAGCTATGTTGTTCAGATAGCTCATAAGCAACTCCTACAAACCTAAACAGACTTCACAAAATTAGAAGTCCTTAAAGCGCTAACACAATTAACTTTGTAAACTTGTTTTATTGAATGGGAAAAGCTTTTCTAAAAATATTTTTAAGTACTGTGCTGTTTTTTGTATTTAATGTGACAGTCTTGACATATCTTGGCTTTGCAGCCAATAGTTTATTTGAACCTAAATCTGTGATGAAGGAATCTGAAAATATGGTTTGCTTAACAAGTTCAAGTTATTCTGTATTAATTTGAACATTTAGATACTGCTGGACCTACACTGTCAACAGGAAAACTTCTCAATTCTGGTTAAGCACATTTTCCTTCTGGTCATATTAGCTGCCCAAAATGTACTTGAACTGACTTGTACACCTGGATTTGCTAGTTTCCCTCTTCTGTCAGTTCACTCTTCTGCCCAGATTTGTATTCCTGCCCTCCAGCACAACATTACTCAGAAACCTCTCATCCTCCTGCAACATCAGGCCAGCGCCTTTGCTCTTTGAAAACATGTTGTTGCAATTCCTACAAATCATGGAAGAAAATTATATCATCTTAAAAGTTATTGCTTTGCTCATTGCATAAAATATTCATGTTTCTACCCTTCTATTTCCATCCCCTCTCACAAGTACTTCAGCCCACACTGGGGCACCTTCTGCCATCAGGGGGCTCAGCGTCCTGGCCTGCGCTCTCAGCAGAACCATGCAATGTCCTGGCAGTCTTTCACTACCATTTTAGGAAAGGATTAACTCTTTAATTGTTTTTACATAAATAATAGGCAATCACAGCTTTTATATTGTCAGTGCTTGCTGCAAGCTTTTTTTCCTTAAGCACCAACCCAAGGAACAGATTTTTACAATTTGGAGCTGCTCAGTCAGTTCGGATGGCTTTTTAATCTCTAGAGGCCAGATGGAAGCATGATCCTTCACCATTGCATGTTTTGCATAATGTAGAGATTGGAATTAAATTTTGTTTGCACATAGTCATAGATATGTAAGTATATAAATATTTTCCCTTTCCATCCATGCATTTTCTCTTCTACTGTTTTTTGTGGTTTTTTTTTTTTTTTTTAATGACAGCTTTCTACAGGGGAAAACTGTCACAAACAAGCAAATGCTATGCCCTGAAAGAAAAGATTATGCAGAAGAAAACAACCATTTTGGTCAAGGAGATCTGAGGCAGAACCTGACACTCAAGTGCTAAGTTTCTGAGACAGATGATGACTTACCTTGGTTTCAGGGCTCTGATAAAACTGCTGTTGGACTGATGTGGAATGAATGTTATATTATTATTTGTTCTGAAGCTTTATTTCAGGCTCTCCTACAATCCTCACTTTGATTTTGGTTGTATTTATGGATTTATTATTTGCTGTCAACTGCAATCAACTGATTGAAATCCATAAATAATAAACATCAGGTTTCAATTTAAGATGCAGTAAGGAGATGCTATCGGAAGAAGTTTTACGTACTTTAGCAGCTTTTTATAGCTGCCTCCCCCACCCCGATCAAGGTCCTGACATGTTCCTTGTGAGAAGGAGCAAATGTCTTTCCCCCATGTTTGTCCAGACCCACGTGACAAATCCTACATGGCAACTGAAGGAGAGGACACTCACACACCTGTTTGTGGAAGGCTTATATAAAGTCCCAAGACATATTTTAGCATCTACAAGTAAGATGAGCAACTCGACCAGCTTTGCCCTTCACAGGATACATAATATTAAATTAACAACTAGAAAATAAAAAATAATTAAAAAAAAGACATACTAACATGAAAAAACACATTTTATTGCACTTAAGTTATAAGAAAATAAAATTTCTAAGTGAATCAAACCATAGACACAATCCCTTTAAAGGTTGTTTTCCTCCATCATGTCAGGTTGTTACATAACTAAAATTAACCAACTGGAATCTGATTGTTTTAAATCAGACTATAAATAAAACAAAAACAAAAAAAAAAAAAAAGGAGGAAAAAAGATCGCCTAGGATACAGTGTTAAACCACTTTCACAGTTCAGCTTGAGTTGTGGCTCTTGGAGAATGAGGCAAACCATTTGACTCTTTCTTTTCTCATTTTGTTTGCATGTGACATCTTTACAAAAACGTACGTTTTTGCTCTGTCAGTTCCTCCCAGCAATAACTGTAACAGTTGTTTTTTTCTCAAATACTGTAAAACACTAAGACTGACCAGCAACTTTATTTTAATTTTTGTATTTTATAGTATTTTTTAAAAATTTTGTCAGTTTTTTTTTAACGTATGTTCATTCCATTCACCACAGCCCTCACAAAGAAAAATTTCCCCACAGAACAGGCTGCAATAGCTTTGTTCCAAGGAATGTGTTTTAATTTTTGCCCAGAAAAAAGAAAATAAGCTTTGCACACACACTCAATTCTTTATTTGCAGGCAAACTTCACTCTTAATTGTCTGAAACTCTTCCACTCTCAGCCTCTTAGAGGCACAGTTGGCTCAAGTTTCAGTGGCAAAAAGTCTTTTTCTGTAACCAAACTAGAGCAAATTTGGAATTCAGTCTGGGACTAAAACGTCACAGCAGAAAAAAAAAATAAAAAAAAATAATTTGCTTTTCTTTCTTTCATTTAGCAGCATAAATAAGTTTGGCCACTGGGAATACAGTACAGGGGTGGGACAACAATCCCATAATTGAAGACCTACTTCTAGCACCAGCATTGCGAATTAAATCCATCAGAGGACTCTCAAAATCCAGGACAACTTGCCACCTCAGAGCAACTTATGCATTGAAGAGTGTAGATGGAAGCAACAGTAAATAGATTAAACAGAGGCTAATACTGTGATTGACATTGGCAATGGTTGGCAAAAAAAAAAAAAAAGAGGAATAAAGAAAAAAAAGAAAAAGCTCTGATAAACCTGTACAAAACAATTCACAGTAATATTTTAGCTTTTCCACACCAGGAATGGACTCTTTGTTTTTGTTTCTTTTTCTCATTGCAGATGCTCTCTGGTTTTTGAAAGTCAACCAGTGACTGCTCGTGGAGGTTGGAAGGGACCTTGGAGGGAGTCCGGTCCAACCCCCTGCTCGGAGCGGGGCTAAGGGACAGCGCGTTGCTCAGAGGGGCTGCTGGGACCCAGGGTGACCCAGGGGTGCACGAGCAGGCTCGCCTGTGCAGCTTATTTCAAGATCTTTGTGGTAAAATAACCTGTTAACGAGAACTGTAACTTTTTTTTTTTTTCCCACTCCAAATTGCTCAAGGAGCATTTGGAGGAAAGTAAAGAAATTAATTGCACCTGGTTTCATTTCTAAAGTTGGATTTTTGCAAAGCTGCCCCGGTCAAAAGTGTAGCCTTTTTATGTGACGAGACAGCAAAAGCCTCTCTTGTCAGTTATAGTTTGTCATCTTTGTCTTCTCCTTCGTAGTCTGTAGGTCTTTAGGATCTGCTGCCCCAAGGCAACATCCTGCACCACCAAGGACAAGGGATTTTTTTCCTTTTTCTTTTTTTTCTTTTTTCTTTTTTTTCAGGGGGGAGGGAAAGGAGAACATCGTCTACACGTTTGGACAAATTCATCTTTCTGCCCTTCACTTCATATCGACGTCAAAGTCCAACACCAGCAGCTTTGTTTCCTCAGTCCCGTTGCGGCTCCCAACTGCACACACCAGCTTTGTGTTAGAAGCTCTGATTCGCCACACGACGCCTCCACTTCCCCCGCTCTCCAATGTGACTAGATTTCGGATAAATTCACCCGTTTTCAAGTCCCAAAGTTTTACAGTCCCATCATCTGAGCTGGTAATTACAAAGTTCTTGTTGAACTGTAAACAGGTCACAGCACTCTGATGCTTGTTGGGACCTGTAAGAATAAACAAAAACATTTCTATTTGTAATTAATTAGAAAGCAATGTCAGGCAGTGCTGCATCTAGAACAAACACCTCGCTATTTGCATACAGCTCTTTCCATCTATTAGAACTATTAGAGAACTATCTGTTATAACTCCTGGGTTTGTATAGTAAAAGGTGCAGAAGCCTTGCCATGCTTTCAAAAAGTGAAATGCTTTCAAAAAGTGAAAGCAGGTATAAAAAATTCCCCAGTGTTTTCTTCTTTGTTTCAGTGATCTCGTTGTGTTGTACACTGGCAGTTGGGCAAACCGAACATCCATGAAAATGAGCTTAACCATCCTCAAGAGGTGACTGCTGTAAGAGCTTGTCTTCAAGTCCCTTTGAAGTGTTATTATGAGATCACTCCATCAGTAAATATTGACAGTTATATGCTGACATATAAATATATATGTTAAATCAGCAGAGTTTGCTTTACAGGGAAATTTAATTTTCTGCTCCAGCCAGCACTGCTGTATTATATATGAAAATGATATAAGACCTTTTTTGTGGGGAGAAACACAACCATGTGTTTGTGTTCATGATGCCTGAGTGGCAACTGTCAACATGGAGGAAAAAAAAAATCTTTCTTTTTACTAAAATGAGGAAAACATCTTCCACTTGCATCTCTTGATTTATTACAACAGACAGTGTACTCCTTTGCCTCCTGATCCAATTAAACTGTAAGCTTTGAAACATTCAAGTGACCCCTAAATAAATACATTGACTGTCTATTTTGAGATGTAATTTCCTACGTATTTCTGTGGCTTATTAGGCTAATACACCCATAGCAAATTGCTATCAGTCCAGACCATCTGCCTTTCATAATAGGCAAGTGATTTGAATAGATTAGATTAAATACATTTTGTTCTTCTAGTTCAGAAAAAGATCATACAGCTGTCATCAGAAAAATATTTAAGTTTTAAGCGGTCAGTGCTTGTTTCTTTGTATCTAATTATTTTAAAGTTTTTTAATGTAAAATCTGCAGCACAGATCACTGTAGGCTGCTTGATTTACATGAAGGTAGTTTAAACTTACCTTGCAATGTCTGTAAACATTGTCCTGTTTTAATGTCCCAGATTTTGACTGTAGAATCAGCATTCCCAGACACAAGTATATTGTCCTTGAGTTCCATTCCACTTGTGAGTGACTGGTGGCCTGTCAGAGTGTGAATGCAGTTGCCTGTCTCCACATCCCAAACTCGGATGGAAGTGTCAAGAGATCCACTCACCACATGGATACCATCAAACTACAAGAAAGGTAAATCTATTACAAACAATTATATTAGGACCTTACAAAGAAGGCTATTAAGCATTTAATACACTAAATGCAAGGTTAGATACTATATATATTCAGAAACTGCAGTATAAAGTAAGAACTCAGTAGAGATGGCCACGTTTGATACCACAGCAGGTGCTTCATGGTCAGTGCAATTTTCTGTTCAAGACATGTGGGCTCTTGAGGGACATGGTTTGAAAAGAGACTCTGAGCCACTGGTCTTTGAAATGCAATACATCTCCTTTAATCACAGCAGATCCTGACTACCCTGCAGTGTGCAACAGTAAGAGAAAGTATTTTTCCTAAAGGAGATGTTAAAAAGCCAACCTTGTTTTTTAAAGCCAACCCTATTTTTTCAAGTCCGAGGGAGTTTAAGCAGGAGAACAACAACAACATTATTCCAGAATCATCTACACAAAAATAACAGCATAAGAAAATTGAAGGAAATGTAACTGAAAAATGTGGAATTTAGCTTTTTGTAACCCTAATTGTGTACAGTAAGGAAGTGTAACTTTCCAGTCATTGTAGGGAAAGCATACAGACTAAGATATGAGATTCTTTTGGCCAAGAGGACTGACCATGTAGAGAATAGAAAGGTGGAAAATAGCTTGAGCTATAGTGACAATGACTAAGAGTCCAGAATTCTCAAAAAAGGGGAAAAGCAGTAGAATAAAACCAGTGGGCTTCAAGAAGGAATACTTAAAAAACCATAGACTTCCTTCCCATGAGGATTTTATGTATCTATTCTCTGAGGGGAAGAAGAGTTCAGGACAGTTGGCAGTTTCTTAAAGACACAAACTATCCTGTGTAAAAGAAAGATAGGAAGTATTGTAAATTACTGAGACCCACTTGGCTAAATCACAAGGAATTATACAAAAGGTAGAAACTAGATCAATAGATGTGTATAAAAGAGAACAGTGGGACAAAACCAGAAAGGCAGGGCACAACACAAGATAAAACTAGCAAGAGCCATTTCACTGTTGTGTAAAAAGTCCCAACAAGAAACATTAAAAAAAACAAACACAAAACAAAACAAAAACAAACAAACAAAAAAAAACAACCAAAAAAACCAAACAAAACCAAAAAACCCAACAAAAAAACAACAACAACAAAAAAAAACCCCACCAAGAGGAAGGCCAAAACCCCCTCATTTATCTTTAGTGGGAAGGAAACGCTGATTGAGGCCAGCTATTTAGCTTCTTTTTGTTTCAGTCCTCAGCCATGTGAGCATAGCCTCACAGCACTAATGCCAATGACAAATGAGTACAAGCTTTTGCTAGAATGGGGGAACAAAATCACATGAGGCAAGTTGTTTTAAGAGAGTCTCAGAGACATCTGCTGCTATCTTTGAGAACCCCTGGAAGACAAACAAGTTTCAGATGTCAAATACAATTCCTTCCTTTACTGAAGATGATGCGATAGGGCGAATTATAGATCAATCAGCCTAACTTCAATTTCCACAAGGAACTTTTAAGCCCTTTGTAATGTGGTAAGTAGCAGCAAACACAGATTTGTGGGAAAACTATCTTAAGCAATATGATTTTTTTTCCATGATGGAGTAAAAAGCAATGTGAAACAGCAAATGTCTTGGTTGTATTTTTACAAAGAGGGAGACAAATTGAGGCAGGGATAGTACTTTGTTCAGAGTACTATCAGAGATAACCAAAAAGAGTTTGAGAGAGGTCTGGCATTTACTATTTTCATTAGGATTTGAGTGACATTGGAAAGAGTAGAACTGACCAAAGGCAAAGAGTGTAGAAGTCAAGTGAAAAGTGTGAAGATCTGAACTTGGCAGGGAATGAATGAAGGTACAGCTGCAGCCTGGGAGAAGGGAGGCTGGACAGGAATCTTGGTTATATTTAAGGCAATCTGACACTACTTGTCCATGTGGACTGACTGGTACCTGATAAGGCAAGGAACAAACCCAGTTAAAGGAACTCAGCTATCTGGGGCTGCTGCTTCTTATAAGACCCAGAGAAAATGAGTATCTTAGATCTCTGCAGTCAGACATGGTTGGGCATGGCACCTAGATTCAAAAGAATGGCACATAGAGTGACTGGCACACAGACTGCTTATCTGCTGTATGCACTGCATTCCTGTTGAAAATACACTAAAAAAGACCCTCTGGTATCTGAATGGAAGGCATAAAAAATAACCTTTCACTTCTAGCAAGCATTGATAAGACTTTGACTGGACCCTCTTTTAGGACCCCTGCTTTCAAAAGAGGATGGGAAATAATCTGATTTCAGATAAAAAGACAAGGACTGCCAGATAGCCCAAAAGACTTGGGAACATTAGAAAATATTTTTCTATCCTAAAAAGAATTAAACCTGATTGATGTAACAAATTTTGAATTCTTTTCCCCCTTTCCCACAAACTAATTGTATTCCCTGTTCATAAGGTATTCAGAAAGAAAGGTTTAAGGCTGGGCATCCAGAGAAATTGATGGTGCTGCAGTGAAACAAACAATGGTTTGGATCAGTGAGTTATCCATGAACCTTGAGAATCTATGGGTTACTGGGAAGGCAGGTAAGAAAGAGTAAGGAAACTCAGCACGGTTAGTGGTCCTCAACTGCTGCGTACACTTCTCTGGGAAACATTAGGTCTACACATGGGGAAATATGCAGATAGAACAGAACCTGCCATGGAGGACTGGCTTATTCCATCTGATTATTCTCCTTATGGGAGTTCTGCTGTGTGGGGCTACTTCAGGCTGAAGGACAGGAGCCATCAGGCAATTGTAAAGAATCTTTCTGTTCCAAACCTTAAGCACCCTGACCCCCTTCTCCCTTGTTTCAGAACATACTGATGTGTAACACAACCCAGTCATTTGATCCATTATTACTACAGTATCAGAGCAAGACATAAATATTCGTAAGCCAAAACAAGATCCAGTGGTGAAGATAAGGTAGAATAACATCTGTTCCCAAACTGCCCCACATGAAATAAATCCTCAGAATATTTTTGAAAGGTAGGTAGGTAGGTAGGTAGTAGAGCATTTTTAACTTGCTTGCTGCTTGTCTAGAGAATTCTCCTCAGCATATGTATGTAAGAGAAGGGCTGGAGTTTTTGATAGATTTTGCTACATATTTTTGGGAAAGGAAACTAATTAGGAACTTTGTTCATATTTAATATATTATGGGGAGATATGAAATACTTTATGAAAAATGTCTCTAGCTTCACTTTCTGAGTCACAAACCAGAGCAGTTACATGCTGAATGCCATTTCCCAATTTTGAACTGTCTTTGTTGATTTCTTTTTCAAGTCCTGCCAGATTGTGGTGTGAACAGGCACAAGCATGAAATTAATTTCTTTTGCATTTCAATGCCTGGAAGTGACGCTTTGACTCTATGAATGAACAAGATGATGTTTTGGGTTAGTAAAGGTAAGAAGACCCAAGACATGAGGTCTGTGTGTATCTTTGCTAGCTTTGTGGATAACTGGTGGGCAACAGAGAGATGCCACAAAGCAGTACCATAATAACCTGCACCTACATTAACATATTGCTGTTGAAACAGCCTGACACTTGTATACCTGGCCTGTACTCAGAGAAGAGGAAGTAGAAAGCTAGAGATTTACATAGGATCATTAAAATTTTAGGTTCAGCCTTACTGTGATTTATAGTTTAGAATTGGAAGATGGGACTAGAAAATGAGGATAAACAGATCTCCATAAATCAGAACATTAATCCAATAGGGTTTTTGGCACACTGTCAATTGCTGTATTCTCTGATTTATTTAAAACAATAAGTTTGGGATTTCTTGAGGAAAGCAAAAACATAACTCCAAAACACATGCAAGATTTGAAAAAAAAAAATCTTAACCAAACAACCCATCAATCCACAAAACAACATAACTTGCTGGTATAGAGATTTGGGCTTTATTGTATTGGGTCCTTTAAAAAAATGCTACTCTAAAAAAAATTTCAGTTTCTAAATTAAGACAACATATAACTAACAAAATTAAAGAGGGGTTTATTACAGATGCCTCTGTATTCTTGTGGTCTGTATAATTCTGTACTAGGTACCAACAACTTAATAAACAAGATGAAATAAACTGACTTTAAGTATTACTTAAGGAAACTAAAGCAGCAGATAAAAATCACATACCTGTAACGAGTAGACTCTGTTAGTATGCCCTTGCAGTGTGTGCAGACAGGTCTCTGTCTCTGGATCCCACACTTTGACCATAAAATCATATGCACCACTTACAACCCTTCTGCCATCATATTGAACGCACCGAACTGCAGCGACGTGGCCCATCAGGACATGCAAACACTGGCCCGTCTCTATGTCCCAGACTCGCAGCGTCGCGTCTCGAGAGCCACTGACCACCCTGCAGCAACGAGAGCCCCTCCTGTACTTAGCAGTGGACATGAAAGTACTACAGCAATCAAACTTGGCTACAAATGGGTTCTGAGTTTTAATTTGGGATATTAGATAGAGTTGGTGCACCAGCCACCAGAGTTCTGGCTTGGTGTGACATTTTAATGGGGTCTCAAATTACTGGAGTGTTCTTCCCTGCTCTACTCACCTCCTCAGCATCTGTCTATTTGATATAATTAGCAATCAGCATTTAAAAAGGCACTTCATTCCTGAACAGCAAAACAATGCCATGAGGAATTCTGTGGACTGTTGTATCTACCTATGCAAGTTTATGAACATGGTGAGCTCCAGCCAGTGCTACAGGCATCCTGTTTTAATATCTGAGTTGATTAATTATAACAAATAAACAAAGATCTTTAGAAATTTCACTTTGAGTAAAGTGACAGTTATTCTGCTTGATTTTTTTTCAGTTTATATTTCTGTAAGTTTTTTTAAGCAATAACAGAAATGAGATGGAATGAACATTTAATGGAATTTATATAGAAAAATATCATCATTCTTCAAAAAAGAAGAAATGCAACCAATAATCTCTCTGTCAACAGCTCCATACCACAGCCAAGTAACAGAGCTCTTCCAATGTTTGTTGAATCAAGACATGGTTTACTATTGCAAAAATTATGTTATAATCAGATAAAATTTAAAGAAAATACTGCAGTGACAATACTTAGAATGTTATTCGGTAAAATGAGCTAAAAGTTTGTAGCATTGAAAGAAGAAGAAATTATTCCATGTGGGAGACTGGATCATGGTGTAACAAAGAATTAGCTTTGAAATAACGCAGACTGTGACTTTTTTAAGTACATGACTCAATTTCCAGTTCTTCATTTAGTATTCTTATGCTTCTGCTCCTATTAATCATCTCCTCCCTTGTGTTGATTTATGTTTTGCCTGGTTTGTGTTTCACTCGATGCTGGATGAGGTCCCCAGGTTTCAGGAGCACTTTCTGTGAGCACAAGTGTATGAATGCCAGGCCAGGCTGCAGCTGCAGCTCTGCACCAAGCCTCACCTTTTCTCGTGGAGATGCATGCAGCGCACGGTGGAGGTGTGTCCGTACAGGGTGTGGATGCACTCCCCGGTCTCAGCGTTCCAGACTTTCAACGTTCTGTCTGTAGAGCCACTGATGATGATATTGTCCCTCATCTGTGATGACCACACTCCACCTGTGTGCCCAACCAGTGTTCTCAAACACTGAAAAGAAACATTTTCCTTAGTTACCCATTTGACACAGGGGAATGGATACTTTAAGAAAAAGCAGTCTTGGCTGTAAGAGTTGGCTCTCATAGCAAGAGCTAGGAGACTTCTTTCTGATTGAACAAAAAAATTCCTCTTTTTAAAAAATACTTATCAAATTTCTCTCTCAATTGTTGGTACTTCAACTATAAGAAATTTTTCTTGTAATCTTTCCCTTGACAAACTAAGCTGTCTTTCCAAATTTCTCAATACAAGGACATGTTTTGCAGCCCTGAGTCATATTCCTGGCATTTTTCTGAGTCACTGCAGGATTTCCAATAGCTTTTTGAAGTGTGTTAGAAGTGGAAAGAGCACACACTTGGTAGTTTTACCACCAATCTATAAACCATATATTTTTGTTGTATTTTTCTGTTTGTTTATCCAAGAAACACTGCACTCTGTAAACCACAGCTACAGCATAACTCCTGCAAAACCATGTTTCAGACCTTTTTCAGACTCTACTGTTGCCCAGGAGAGAATCCCACACTACATAAGCACAGCCTCCCTTCTCTGATCCCAAATGCATGACATGATTTCTCACCATGTACAGACAGTGTTTGCTCACACCTTCTTCTATAAAACCCCTGTCAGCCTGGAACAATGGCTTGTCGCCGTCTCCCAGCCTGTTTTCCCTACAAGTAATAACTATATATGCTTTCCCACCAGGCAGCAATAAATGCTAATTAGTACAGACAAGGCAAGATCCTTGCAAGACTCCTCTAGAAAGATACTCCATGAAGATTCTGCATTTACTTTAACAACATGATCTCTATAATTACCCATTTTCTAACCCATTCAAATGTGTGCCATGTTGATTTTTGCATTATTCTATTTTCTTCAGTTCTGTCATGGGGATGGAGTCTTTCAGTGCACACAGCCATCTACTTCTGCACTATTATTTTTATCAGTCGAACCTGTAACTGCATGAGAAAAGAGGTCAAGGCAGTTTGAGGATCTCTTTTTCTGTAATCTAATGCTAAGTGGCATTAATTGCCGTGGCCTTCCTTTAACTGTTAGTTGACTCCTCTTGACGCAGTCCAATATTTTTTATCTGAGAGATAGTATATCCTAAATACCCAGTCTTTCAGTTTACTCCATTTAAAACATTGATGCACTTTGGCTTTCTAACTGTCCTGTCCTGGATCTTCTCCTTGTGATCATACCTTTTGAAAATGCACTAATTTTAAGCCAAAGATTACGTAAAAAAAAAAAAAAAAATCAAATACAGATTATCTGGATCAACTCTAATAAGAAAAACCGTAACTTCAGTAGTTAGCATGAGTTTCTGCTGAAATGTTCTATTATCACTGCATGCTGTATTTCCATCACATGAATTTTCTTCCAAAGTATTTTGTCTATATTAGTGACAGTATAGTAATTCCTGTTGGTAATATCCTGTTCTTTTTAGCATCCTTGAAAATGGTTTGATTTTTTGTTGTACTTTTCTTTAACAATTTTAACTGGTTTTCTGCAATTACTGGCTCCTGGCTTAATTCACCGCTATCAAATCCATCTGTTTTTAGCTCATAGCTGATGTTCATTTCTACAGTTCTCTTTTTTTCTCATTTAATCCAATGTGCTCATATTTTAAGAAATCATCCTGTTAAAGCAGTAAGAACGCAGAATCCTTATTTTGGGCTTTACATCTGTCAAAGGAATTATTTAGTCATGTTCATTTGCACAAACCAACCTTTAGGGTTTCTTTATTTTATTAATTCTTCAGCATCAGTAAGCATGAGGGCTGATACAGCACGTTTCCATCTTTCAGGCACAATTTCTAGCTCTCTTAAAGGTTTGGGGTAAATGGCCACACTAGGTTTTGTAATTACTTTCAAAAAATTACTGAACAATAATCGTTAAGTCATGCCACTGTGCTTAATTTGATATATTTAAGGGAACATTTTGCTTTTGGGAGTGTGGTATGTACAAAGAAAGTATTTTTCATTTGTGTTTAGGTTGCCCTTTTCAATTAAAATAGATGTAAATTTCATTATGGGATCCTTCATTACACAGTTTGTTGTAGGGAATCCAACAGCAGCAGGGTGAGGCTGCCCATGGCTCTTAATTTTCTTCTTACCCACAGTAGGATTAACAATCCCTTCAAGGATCTTCTGGGCATGCAATGACAAATGCTGAATACACTCAGCTTCCACATTATGAAGTGGATACCTTTTACATCTTAAACACATTATCCTCAGCAGCTGTCCTGTTGTTATCTATACCATTAAAACCAAGCTAAGTGCACACAATACCAGTCTAAAAGGAAAAAGAACTGTTTCCCCAAGGCCTTTTCTACATCCTTGGTCAGTCAGTCACCTCAAAAAAAACCTGTGGGCTGAGTAGCTGTGATGTTCTAACATGACTGAAATGCTCAGTACTGTCTTCTTGATTGCACATATTGTTTTGCTCCTCTAAGCCAGAATTAAATTATTGAAGCTTATTAAATTCCTGCCTGAGCTGGATCTAATTTAATAGGAAATATTTAAACCTAAAGCAAATTAATTTTTCTTTTTTTTTGGTGGCTCAGCAATATAGTAGCTTGGAAAGAAAAACAAACTCTGTATTTGAAATCTGAGCCAGTAAGATGAAAACGCAATTGCAAAAACTTGAAAACAATAGAAAGAATGCTAGAACACAAGTGGGAAAAAGATCCAGAGGGGTAAATGCAGCCTAAGTTAAGGTTTAAGGAAGATAAAGTAATGTTTCTGTCCAAATTCTTTAAAATCCATGTCACAAACGACTCCACAAGAATAGCAGAATTGCCAAGAGAACAAGGACATGTGCCAGTGGTAACATGAGCAGCATTGCAATTTCACATCAAGGTGACTTTTTTGAACTGGAGGAGTTTCTGTGTGGGAAAAGGCAACCTACATGTTTATCCAGTACACCTTCCGATTCCTGCCCCAAAGCACCAAAGGCCACCCTGCAGCGCGATCTGAAGGCACAGCAGCATTTTTGCCACTGCTCTGCCTGTGGCTCATTTCCCAAGGGATCCAGCAGAGCAGGCACCTTACCTTGCCTGTCACTGCTGACCACACTTTGAGCGTGTTATCGTCGGAGCCGCTCACGATGCGGTTCCCGCAGAACTGCAGGCACGTGATCACGTGGTCATCGTGGCCCTTGAGCACCTGGCAACCAAGAACACAAAAGCAACAGTCACAATTTAATGCAGGAGATTAGAGAAGCAGGAGAAACAAAGTGCTCTTCTGATTCATAAATTACAAAATGCTAGAGTTGCTTCAGTAATAATAAGGCCCTTAATCCTGTGTGTCAAGTCTAATTTACCGCCAGCTGGGACCAAAGAAGGTGTTTCCCTCCTTCCATGGAGTGATGCTGCATTGCTTAGCAGGCACACTACAGCTACTGCAAGCCTCCTGAAAATACCAGGAAAAAGCATCAACAAAAGTGGGCTAAATTAGTAACTGGACACTGCTCTATTCCTCTGCAGTTATTCCAGCTCTTTATTTTTCAGTTGATTTTCAGTTGATTTTCAATTTACTGTTACCTTTTGTTTCAATCTTGAATGAAAGGATGGGCTGACTATTTGCTGAGCATTTGTATTTCAGTGGTCAAGGCTGACTACATCTATTTTTTTCCCTTACCAGCCAAGCACTGTGTTTTGTTAAATGCCAGTCAGCACCAAAGTCAAAAACTAGAAAACCATCAACTCAATTAAATGCAAACAAAAGCAACAATTCCACGTGCTGAGAATGTGGACTGGAATGTTGCTTTATAGAGGTGAGATTTTCAATGCTTGATTTTGGAAAAAAACTGTAATTCTGTATATCTTACTGCAGTACAGAAAAAAAAAAAACAAAAAAAAAACCACAAACCCTTAGTAGAATACATAGTATGAAGAATTTTTTATTAAAGATAGCCAAACATTTTTCAGATGTTCGTTGAAATAAAATGGCATTTGGATAATGCCAGAGGCTGTAATTTTAATAATAATTCCATGATAACTTGATGTGGCATATCAACACAAGAAATATAGAGCCGTTGCCAGAGATGTACATAAGTCACGGCCAAATAAACAGCAGTATATAGCCATAGGTTTTCCAAGGGAATTCTTTTGTTCTTATTTTATTTTGTTGTTTTTAATTAAGAAAACAGGTAAATTGCCTTAAAACCTTAAAAAGCCACGAATATGGGTTTTCTTGACATTTCTAGCTGCTTGTTCATTATCAGGTTTGATTAGAGAGTTGCTATTTTATTTACAAAAGGTTTGAAATATTGTTTCATGTCTTCATTTGGAAAGGATGTAATGATAAATATCAATGTCAATAAAATAATGTTAACATTTAGAAAACCCCACAAAAATCTTAGCACAGAATGAAGTTATTATCTTGTGCTGCTCAATTTAAAAAAATATATTTAAAAATAAAGCATGAATTGATCACAGAACAGTTGTGAAGTATTTCTAGGTTGCAACACGACCCAGCTCTACCAATACATACATATACACCTATATATGTACAATATATGTGTCTGTATGTTTAAATTTAAGTATTTCAAATCAATTTTCCACGATTACCTGTCTCAAAGAGACTGGCACATTTCTAAGAATTCACAAAACTGTACAGAAATTCTTAGAAGAGCAGTGAAAGGGTTCTGCAGTATGAAGCATAACACATTGCCAAAATGGTGGTCAGAAAATAATTTAAAGACAGGGTAAGCTAAAACATGAGGGTTTTTTTTTTTTTTTCTGTAGCAATTCACTGCTTTTTGTGCATGGATAGCCTTGTTTGTCCAAAGGAAAGAACCCGAGCCATGAGCTGATCCTGCTTTGTTCACGGCCCCGTGCACAGAGCTCAGAACCTCACCTTGGGCGATTTCAGTTCTCCTCGCCGCCAGTTGGTATCAATCCTGTGCTGTCTGATGTAGGCGCTTTTCCACGGACTGTGTATAAAGCCTGGTTTTATTACCTTCCTCCTCTTGATATGTAATGGTTCATCAATCCCTAAAATGGAATTTTAAAAAAGTGGGGGGGGGGGGAAGGGGAAGAGATGAGGCCACCCCACAGAAAACACTTTCCCCTCCTAAACCCTTACTGTGACCCCTGACATTAAAATATGGCAGAAATGTAACAATCTCCTGCATGCCAACATTTGTGTGTCAATGACACCACCCCGCTCCTCAGAGATTTATACTCTGTCTGTCCTTGTCAGTTCAGCATAATCATTACCATAATCACAACTGAAAATGCTCTAGTTCATCATTCCTTGCTGGCAACCTCCTAGCTTGGGTTTGGATCACTCTTTCCGAGGCAATGCAGCAGAATATTGCCTTTTACAAATGGGTACTGTCCAAAAACCTCCTTGACCACTTATATGCTTATTCTGGAACAGTTAAATAAGTCAACCTTTCTGTCTATGGTTCTCCACTCTGGTCACCCATCTTCATTACCTTTAAGTTCGCTGTGACTCCTGGTATTAGTGAGCTTTTAATTACTTTCTTGATCTGAAAGGCTGAGTGCTTTTGGCATTGTCCTCTCTTGGCTGGAATTTAAGTTTAGCTATGCCCTTTCTGACTTGACACTTAAGTAGAAGAGCTTTGTTTTACCCTTGCTACTACAGATACAGGTTTTTTTACAATTCTCTCACCCTGCTCTCTTTTCTATGCAGCTCTTCTCTCCACTGCATTTCGTTACTGGCAGGAGTCTCGTGTCTTGCCAGTATGTGGATTTCACTCTTCTGCCTTTAGCCCCCTCTCTGCCTGCAATCTCGAATTAAGGGCTCCTTCATGTTACCGAGCAGCTCACTGAGGCTAAGCAGGCTGCAATACTGGCCTGCTTGCCTGTGCTCTCCTGCCTGGATGTATTTATTCTTACTTGTAAGCTCACAAATGTAAGCTCATTCCCCTCTCAACCTTCTCCTTTTTTCTCACTCTGTCCTTTTAATGCACTTTCACTGAAATTTTTAAGAGGAGAACCTTTAGAGAAGATTTAGGAGGTCAGACACCTGCTTTCCATCACACATGAAAACAAATTAGGTGCCCTCACAAACAGCCAGCTACAATTGACATAGTTTCATTTTTTGAAGCCTTTGCATTGACCCCTCCGAAGTCCTTGTCTCCATAATCCAAGGCAGTCTGGACAGGGTCCTGTGTCCAAGATGAGATTGCTCTGGGATCACATGTATGTGGGTCTTCTACACCCCCCTTTCCCCCTGGCCCAAGCAGACACCTTGTTCCTATAATTATCCTTAAAAATAAAAGCTTACATTCTCCGTGTGCACAAATACAGGGCTACTTTCATGGGAGCCTTTTTTTGCCCATTCATATCAGTGCTGGAGCACCGTATCTTCTTGAATTGGCATGAACAGGAAAATATCCATGTGGCTAATGGACTGTGTGTCCCTCTCCAAGCAGACCTTTTAGCACCTTCTCCCACTACCATGTGCCATCTCTGCCTTAGTTACCCTACAAGTGACGTGAAATTACAGCAACCCTTCTACCAACCACTGAAACAGTTTTCCCTCCACGCTACAACTGCCAGGCTATACTCCTATTATATTTATACCTCAGCTGTTATTTCTTTTGGTTGCATTTTAAATGAACATAATCCTCAAAAAGCAAACCCAACTGTATTCTAAAAACATGCAACTAGTGTACTTTATAAACAAGATATTCAAGCCTAAACTCTAGCACTCCATGGATTATTTCTATTTCCTGCTTTCAACAGAGATACATATCATGTAGCTTAAAGCATAACTAGCACTAAATCTAAAGTCACACGAATTGCCTTCGTAAAACTTTAAGCTTATTATGTAAATGAACCACACTTTTTATGATGGCAACACTTCGACCATTACATCCATCATTTTGCTCAGTCTTACCCTCCTCTTTGCATTTCTCTCTCCAGAGAAGATTATCTTCAGCCAGAATTCTCCAGTAACGACATGTCTGGGCTGCCTGCAGAAGGTCCCTGGGTTCCAGGAATGACAGCACATACAGTGCCAGCTGTAAAAAATAAGAAGAAAGTGTATTTTCTGCACTGCTTTTGAAGAGAAAAGTGAAATAACTTCATTTGCTATCACACATCAGGGGCTAAAATACAGAAAATTGGAACAATAAATTATTAAACAATCTCTGAAACTTAACAGACTCCAGTTTATTCTTGTGGGCATGTGGAAATATAAAAATCATCATAAGTAACTAAATCCTTACAGATCGTATCACAAAATGATTCTTGCATTTGCAAGAAAATAGGTGTCAGCTGAAATAATTACTACATTTTTAAAAAAATGTAATCCACATTACTTTGAATCATTAGAAGAATTATTACCAAAGTAATTATGTCTATGTTATTTTAGCTAACAATTGCAACTGAAGTTATTTTGAGAGTTGAACTAAAAAGTACAGTGCTCACCATAGGAAATAGGAATGTACATTGTGATGAGCAACATCACTCAGAAAGCCCAAATACAGAACAAGTAAATGCTACATTCCCCAGAGCTCAAAACCACCCTGCAGCTGTAGGAAAGGCAGTGTAGGTACTGCTCATTTTCTGATGAGAATTCAAACACACTCCTGGGTGGAGTTACAAGGAGCTTTATGGATTGGGATGCAGTAGGATCAAGACATGTAACTTTAGTGCAGCTTGTTACCAAAACCACTGGGCAAATCCTAAGAGGCACCAGAAAATAAATGGAAGATGAGCTTTTCCACCTGACAAAACTAAAGTTTATTGGGAAGAATTCAGACCTCTTGGACTGAGCTAAGCCATATAGTGACCACAATAAAGCCCTCAGAATCTCCACATCTCCATGAAGCCTTAAACAGAGAGATATAAATCACAATCCAAAACTCAAAGAGTATCATTAAGGGTGTGATGACCAAGTACAGCTTTTCTACTTGACAGCAACAATGCAACTCCCTAGTCATGGAAAGTAAGTGTAAGATACAGGAAAGTCACAGGAAATGCAGAGTCCCTAAAAACTCTGCAGATAGAACAATACTGATAAACATTAATGCAGAAAACTGCTATCATGCTCACAGTGGGCACTTTGTAATTAAGAGGATGCAGAAGCTGTGATGGAAATCAGATCACCCACTTTTACTTCTGCTTGCCATGTATTTTGTTTAGGACTTGGAATTTAATTTTTAGCTGAAGTTATGATGATATAGATAGATAGAAAGGGGGAGGGGAGAAGTGCGGAAGGAAGTGCGGAAGGAAGGAAGGAAGAGCAGCAAAGACTAAAAGTTACTGAGGAAGACTTTGCTTCAAAGCAGCAAAGACTGAAATTTACTGAGGAAGTCATAACTGCAGGCTGTTGACCTCAGAAGATTTTTTTCATTTCATTTTGTGAGAAACATTTAGTAATGTAGACAAGCCAATGACTGAGCAGGAAATAAAGATTCAGCATGTCACAACTACTTGCATTTTGGTTGCAGACACACCTTGTTTGCAAGTTACCACCTGCAGCTCACTGGCAGCACACAGCACTCCACATTAGAGGGACCTGTGCCTTAAATGATGTGTTAGGTCCTGTAGGTACCCCAGGCCACAAACCTGAAGAATCTTCTTCTCTCCTTAGTCAAGGAGTCAGCATTTGGGATCTCGTGTAAGGCTCTCTATTACAGGAGCAACAACTGTACTTGTCCTTTTAGACATTCTGTCTTCATTCCTGGCACGTGAAATTACTGAAGAAATGTTGTTTCCTAACACATATCACATAGACCTGCATGTGACAAAACTCAAACATTTTTTTCCATTTTTTGCCGAATGTTCCTCAGTTGACAGCAGTTTGTTTAAATATTACTTAAAAATTACTGTCTATACAGACACAGACATTTGCTAAGCTGGTGTTAATTAAACCTATGAGCCAACTGATTCTAAACCAGGTTAAATATGGGTAACATTTATCTTAGACTACATTTATCTAAATAGTCATCAATGGTCAACACAGCCCACAGCTGACTTTAGGATTAGCAGTGGATAAAAGATGACATCCCTTTGTCTCAGCTCATGGATCTAGTTATAAGAAAATTTCAGGTAGCAAAGATCTGACCTTTGACTGAATTTGATTTAGGACTACTCTCTGTTGAAGTGTTAATAACCCAATAGTAAGCAGTCCCTTGCATTTTTCTTCACTTAAACACACAGAGCCAACAACATTTCTATGACTGATTTCAGCAGAACTCTTTATCTCTTGGTTTCTCAACCTGATTTTCATAAATAAGTAATTTGAATAATTTTTTCCAAAGTCTCAGCAAGAAAATAAGAGTATTTATTTCATATTAACTGTTTGACTGCTGTTTTCTCGTGAGGAAAACACACATTTCCATGGTTATTTGGCACTTAAGTTGCTGTCTTTGCGTCGCAGACAATGGTTTTGAAGCAAAGCCCTCCTGTCTACATCATCTTCCTGTTCTGGTTTGGTAATAAAATCAGTGCACTGCATCCAACAGCAGTGGAGATAAGCACAGATGTTAATGCGGAGCGACAACCCAAGGGAGCGTGTTTGCACAGGATGCTGGCTTTGCTAGGGAAGCCTCTTCATGGAATTACTGACCCCAACAACTCGTTCGTGCCCCCACAGCTTAGAGCATCACCCCCCACAGCAGCCAGCACTCAGCAGCTGGGGACAGCCCTGCTGAGGAGATCTGGGTGAGGGAACAGCAGAGATGGAGGAGTCAGCTCCATGGCTTTTTTAAACTCAGTTAATTTTGGTGACAGTGACTGGGGGTTAGGAAGCAAAAATTATTCAAGCTAGCTTCACTGATGAAGTCAGCCTGTCATTACAATATTCTGGTTTCAAGAGGCAGGAATCTCACCAGAAATAAACAAATTAAATGTAAGTAGTTTACAGAGGAGTGAAGAAACCTAAGTGAGGAAGTTTTACTGCTAAGTACTATATTTCTTCTGTGAAGAAATTGTGAAAACTGAAATTATAACAGGATGTTTAGTTACAGTGTAACTAGATCACTTGTTGTACTTCAGTAAGTATTGACACAAAATCATGCAAAGAGAACTGATCTCCGAATTACTGTTATCATTTCTCTGTTAAATTTCCAGACTGAATAAATGCAGAAGTGGCAAAATATCGTCTGTCTCTTCAAAATATAAAGTCTTGTTGCTTTCTTCTGCCTCTGATGCTTTGGACAGCTTCTCTAGAAATATGGCAACCATGCAGAGGTGCTGCTGAACTCTTCTCCTCTCCCAGTGTCCTTTCCACTCCCTGAGAAGGCTGCTGCAGGAATTACTTCTCTAAATACGAATCTCATGTCTTGGGTACTAAGTTAATACTTACTGCATGAATTGATTCCAACCCTTACAAATGCCAGCCAGCAAGGGAAGGCTGTGACACTTCCAGACTTATGAAGATATTGACAGTGTAGTAAAGGAAAGAAGGGTTTTGTACATGCAAGTATTCACAAATAGGATATATGCCAGAAAAGAGTGTCAAAGAACAGAGACACAAAACAGTCTTCAGGTACTAAAACCATGTCAAACATAGCAACCAAATACAAACACCAGAATAACTTAGAAGAACTTGCTTTGCAAAGTGATAGGAATTGAGACTAACTCCCTAAAATCAATCAAGGTGAGAAGTACTATTTATAAGTCAACTAAAATACATTTATTCAATAACTCCAGCAAACTGGGTATATAACCTTGCATATCCACCCTCATGTTTAGTTGTGATGACATCACAAATTACTCCTGTGTGGACAGCACTTAGTGACACACATCTAAATCTAAATCTCAGTTTCTCTTTAACTGGATACAACATGATCTGATTTTCAGGGAAGGATTTACAGTAAGGTGTCTGCTTAATTACAGTTTGGCTTGATCCTTAGTAAGACGTGCTTTTCTGGGTTTACTTTTGGTTTATTTAGTAGAGATTTTAGGGTTCCATTCGTCTAAAATAAATTAAAAAATAACATTAACAAAACACTCACCACTTACAGCATTAAAAATAATGGTTACACTCACAGAATAATGTGCAGAGAGGTCTTACATCCAGAGGAAATCTTTGTGTGTGTGTGCCCCAACAGAATTAGCTCCCCCAAAAAAAGCACAATTGGCCCAATTAAGATTCAGAGATATTTTTAGAGCTATTGGGATTTTGTTTTAAGGGGTCATCTCTATTTCCAAGTATCTAAATGCTATCAAGAGACAGAGATATGTCAACCTGAAATTACAGTAGACATGCTATGGCAGTGTTCCAAACTGTGAACCTCTAACATGAGTTTACATCACTATGCTGGCAAAGTAAGCACAGAAGTTTTCTAAAGATGGCAGCCAATGCACTTCATAATGTGGTATTACCCCACAATTCTCACCTCTTTTGGGAGCAAGGAAATGAAGTCTCTTTGAAACTGGGGCTCTATCACTTGCATCATGTGTTTTACTTGTGTTGGTTCACAACTATCAATGAGTTCATCTAAAGCAAGTAACTTCTCTGGTCCACTCCAGCTCTGCAAGGGAAGAAGAGGAAAGAAACAGTGAGCTTAGTTTAATAAACTGGTTTGGTTTATATCAGTAAGTGCCACTGCTGTGCCAATAAGGCAAATTAAGTTTCCTCACTGAACTATATACAAGCATATAAAAAGCCAGGAGATAAATGCTCATGCTAATGACACAAAAATGAGGAGTTAATCAACACAAAATATTCAAAATTACTACACTAATTCATAAGCTAAGAAAGGATTTGTTATATGCACACATACAGATTGGCAATTAAATAGATAATAATATTTAGTAATAATAATTGAATTAATTAAGCTTCTTTTGAAGTTGATGAAATCTACACACATGCTACAGACAACAGAGGGGTTGCAATAGAATGAACTCCCTTTCTCTATTGTGCATTCAAGTGAGATGATAGCTTTTAACCTTCATGTTTCATTTGGTAGACCAAAATCTTGAAATAAGAGGAAAGGAAAGTAAAAAACTTTCTTGAAAAGTACATTAGCTTACTCTCTGCTTATTACTACAGTGTGTCCCTAAGTGACAATGTTGTAATTTCAGAATCCTGGCTATAAACCAATGCATATTTTGTAAGTATCAACTTACACTTGAATAAACAGGGAATTTTGATTGGTAATTTTCTTACTCCATATTTTTACTAATGGGTGCTATAAAATTTGAAGATTTTAATAAGGCACTCAATTGGGAGCATAGCAGATTAGAAGCATCATTTGTAGGAAAAAAAATTAGTAACTTAATATACTGAGGATCTAAAAATCATGTCTTAAACTCATTTGTGCTCATCAAAGAGCTTTGATTCGTTATGTGAAAATGATTTAAAGAAAAAAAATTACAGAAAAGAACAACAGCTAGTGCTAGCTGATTTAGCAACAGAATTAGAGCACAAATAAAGCCTTAGAGAGAAAATGAGACATCACACTTTTTGAGAGCAGATTCACATTCCTATTCTCAAATGTCTTCTAGAGTGACATTTACAAGTAAATTAGCACATACAAATGATATTACAGTTACCATAAGAGGCTAACTCAAACTTTAAAAAAGAGGGCAAGATACCTTACAATTTAGATTTCTGTATTAGTCTGCCATGGATCTCAGGACCTTTACTACTCATGCTCTAAATCTCTGTTCCCTGGATTAGACTCTGACAATTCACTCTGGTCTCCAGAATACTGCAATGCTAGTGTACTGTGCAGTTTCTTCCAGAACAATGAGGCAAATGAAGAAGAAGGTGGAATTTCTGAAAGTGAATGCAAAGCAGATAAATACCCAGCTTTACTCAACATAGAAAGATCACAGCATTGCATCATTTCTCCCTAATTAAAGCATCAAAATACTTGAAATGTCAGTAGAAGTATCATTTACCCAAATGATGGCCCAGGGGACTTTCAGGTGACCCGAGTCCCTCAGGACAGTGGAGGTTATGGAAGGAGCACTCTCTGGGACTGCCGTGGGAGCAGCTGTGCACAGCAGCTGCCTCACCCCACTGCCATGCCCCTGCCCTGCAGCAAATGTGTGCCAGGTACTGGACAGCCTACCCTAATGGAGGAAGAGGTTCCTGACCTGAGCCTTTCCACACATTGAGGGCAATTGGTGAAATGGTTTAAGCTGGCAAGAAAACATTCCCCATCACCTGTGCGTGTGCAGTGTCACCACAGGAGATGAGGGTTTCTATGTCCCATACCCAATACTCAGAATATTAAAAAGAAACAAGACTGTCAGCCAAAGTTGCAGCAGTGCTGTTGTAAACAGCTTTTAATATAAATTTCTTTCAGTAGAAACATTTCCATCAGAGAGCAGTTCTCCATAAATCATGCACTGAAGAACTGTTTATCTCACCAACTTTCCAACTGCTGTTTGTTTCATTAACCCACAGCTTAGCTGGTAGTAGGTACAAACGTTTGCAGTCTTTAATGTCATCTGTCAGCCGTGTTTGAATTTAGGAGAATTAAAAAGAGGGAAAGCAATACTTGTGCTACTTCCTTATAATATAAATTTCCAAGGTCAGTCTACTCTTAATTTATAAGCAGCTACATTTACTAAATTAGAACAACTCTGCCTGAAGAGTGTTGTTTGCTGCTGTGGCAAATGTTGCTAGCAGTTACCAACATGTTATTGATTAATAATGTCACTGTATGCTATCTTAATCTGTAACTCTCTTACACTCAGTTGGTTTTTAAAACTTAATGCAGATCTGGACAGAAAAGGGAAAAGATTCAAGAATGGGAAAGAGTTGCTAATGACTAAAAGCAGAACCCTCTTTTATCTGTCTGTCATCATTAGGGGATGGGTACAGGCAGCTTCCTACAGATCTTCTTAAGCAATCAACTGCTACAAAATGTTGTCTCTAGGACATTGTCCCCTCAGTCTTTCACTTAAGCAAACAAACCTCCAGCTACAGTTGGTAAGGGGTCTCTGAGGGAAATGTCTGGCATGGAAAACTGGGAGGAAGCCTTGCCAGATGAACACAACTGTTTGCAGTAATGAAGACAAGACTTGTAAATTCTGTTTCTGGGCCCCTTAGCTTGATCCATTTGCAAGAAAATTGCATGTAGCTCACTAGGCAGAAAGGATAAGGAGTAACTGTGGTTTTGATGAGAAACAACAATGAACAAATGTTGCAAAGGGGAAAGAAAAAGTATGCCAAACAGTTTGCAAAGTTTCAAAGCTTGTAGGTGACCAGAGACTTTTGAGACAGGTGGCATCATGACCAGACACCTTGGGTTTCAACCAGGCAATTCCCTTTCAAATTGAAGATGCCTGTAAAGAATATACTTTATCTTTAAAATATTTTTGCTTAATTGTCTTCCTTTGCTTTCCTCGTCTTCAAATCTGAAGTTTAATTTTAATGTAAAATTATACTAAAGCTTTTATTATGGGCAGAAGTTCCCTTAGAAAAGGTAACTCCAGGATTCATTCATACAGCCCTTGGGAAGCCAGCAGAGCCCACTGATACTGCTCTTTGAATGATTTCAGAATCCTAAAGAAACACCCCCTCTTTGCTCTCATTTCCTGAGGAAGGTGTTGATTTGTCAGCCAAAGCCTTTTGGCTGTTCATACCATTTCCTCATCCAGTAAAGGAGCTGCTGTAAAGATGGCACTACCTAACTATCCCTTCTTTAACCATCCCTTCTTTTCCCCCTTCGCTACTCTGGGTAAGTCTTCCCTTTTTTACAATCAATATAAACAACATCTTTGCTGCTTCTACAACTTCCACCTCATACCTTCTGTCTGACCTGCCACCTGTTTTTTTTTTTTTTTTTATAATCATCTGTTTCTGCACATCTCCTCTTCCATGACCTGCACTCTTCTATTGCTCAGCTCTCATCTGCTACCTTCAATTTGTACAATTACAGCTTGTAGCAATTATATCCTTTTGCTATAATAGGTATATTAAGGACAATCTATTTTAAAGAGTTTAACTTCAGGGTGCTGTTCTCCATTACTAAATTCTGTTAATGGAGGTCTGTCATTACTGAGACCTGCAGAAGGGCTCTTCTTGGAGCCTGCTTCTGTCCAGCTCTTGGATCCGTTATCCAAAACCCTGCCATCCCCCACCTCGAGGGTATCTCAGTCTGGATAAAAATAGCACATAAGCACTGAAAGAAACACCATCTACAGCTATAGAGCTGTACAGCAAGTAGTTTGTCACACCAGGAGGGATTCAGGAGCAGCTGGTGCTGAAGTCCCCTCATTAACCCATATCAGAGTCTCAGTCCCCAGTCTGGTCCCCTGGGCCAAACATTTGCAGCACATCATGTGGTGGACCTTGTCCATAGGAGATGTGACTGGCTCAGACCCTACAACCCTGCTAGAGGTTGGATAACGTAGAGTTTCTCCCGAAACCAGCTGAACTTGTATGTAACAAAACTGCCATGAGAGCCAAGCCAAAGGGACAGGCAGGAGACCTGCTCTAAGTCTGCAGGACTCCTCTGAAACAAACCAGTAATGGTGATGCAGCCAAGAGAGGCATGGAGCTGCAGTGCAGATCTCTCCAGAGCTGCATGTAGGGGCTGCACAGAAACTCCAACCCTTGACCTAGTCCCACCACCAGACACAGAGCAGAAAATGCTGCAATGCTGGTTATGGTACAATCTTTATGCCTGCTTCACATAAGAGGTGGACTATTCAGTTGTACATGTATTCATTCCTGAGCATCTTTGGAAGGGAGAATGGTGAACAATTTGAATTTAGGTGACTAAGCCAACTATTTATGTAAAAAAAAAAAAAAAAAAAAAAAAAAAGGAATTGTGCTCTTGCCAGCTAGATATGGCAAAAGCATTTTGGACACTATCTAAACTGCGACGAAAAAGAATGCTTCCAGTTGTAGGAAAAATTATAACATTCAGTAGTTATTTAAAGTGATTGCCTATATTGGTGTGTATGGAACAACTTTTCAAAATCAATTTTCCATGAAAATACCATTTTTAAATAAAATACTTAAATAAAAAAACCCAACAACCTACGTATATGAAGTAGGAAGAATGGAGAGCTTAGTAATTTTTAAAGCAAATATCAACTCTGACTGAACTTAGCATCCAGCTGACTATTTTCCTTATGGCAAGCAATTTGGTGACTTAAAACTTCTCATAAAGGAAGAAATTTTGTAAAGACACACTTGGGCACTGGGTTTTAAAAACTCTTAAGAGTGGATTTTAAAAGGACCTGAAGTCAAGAGCCACTGCAAACCAGAAAAAATAAATAGGCCTTTAAGAAATTAACTGGTTTGAATCTAATAAAATGCCTTTCTATAGTTCTCTCCAGACTTCACTGAAATCCATGTACAACTTTATTTTTAAGGGGAAAGTGTAACTAGACAATTGTTTCTCCCTTCTGCATTATTTTGTTCTTTAAAAATAAAAGGCTTAGATCAATTATAAAACATAACAACAGGAAGTACATATAAAAAGTAAATTTAAAAAACCCCTTATAGACCATCTTAAGTTTTCTTAATATTTGCAGAGTGCTCTTGATTTTATCTGAAAAGATAACACAAGAAGGACTGAAGGCAAATGTACAGGTGAGAGTCCTCAAAATAGCTGAGTATCACTGGTCACTGCCAGCTTGTATGCCAAAGAACAGTTCTACCTGAAACAGTACATATGTCCCCCTAACATGCCTCTAAAATTTAGCTTTAAAATTAATTGGAAATATATTTCCTTATAAAATAAGAGAGCTATTAAGCTGGACTAGCAAATACACAGTACATGAAGAAAGCTCTCTCATTCCTGTTTCTCTACAGGAAAAACTTTGTATTGCAAGAATGATGCTGCATGTGCTATTTAATCCTGCCCTTTGGGCAGAGCTACCTCCCCTATGAATGTGCTTTTATCATTTGGCTGTTTAAGACTTGGCCCCTTTCATGAAACTCATGTGAAAAATAAGCACATAGAAAATGAGGAGGCAAGCAGATGTAACACTGAGATAGAGCTACATGACTCTGAAAGCTTTTCTTCAAAAGTAAGGGACTCCCTTTTGTGACTACAATAAAAACTACCCGTGACAGATGTGATCAATAAGTGCTGCTCAATGATCTCCAGTTAGGAGAGAGAGGTTTCCCTCTCTCTCTCAATAGTATAGATCAGCATTTAGGCATTTAATACTGCAACTAAGTATTTTGACCAGTTGAAAGTATCCAAACACATATGTATTAAAACATGTTTTCTACATTACATACTGTACACATTTGTCTACATAGACAAAATTTTCATGGGCTTATAGACTATATCCAAACCAAACAGCCAATACCATTGCTCTTACTGTCATGGGTGTCTGCACCATTTTCAAAAACTTCAGCTTTTCATAGTCTTCTTCAGAAATATGAAACTATCACTAACTATCAATCTTACATAAAAGTAGGTTACATATTGTCAGTAACAAAATAGCTTTTGTTAGTACAAATGTTTTAACATTACAAAATGTTAAAATACAATGTAGTATTACACTACCATATAAATATACGTAGTACCATTCAAATATGATTCTTAGGGGTTAAAAAGACATATTTCTATGAACAGTCTCAAAAAAGATACACCACAGTAATTAAATGTGAATATTTTTAAGAAATTGAATGATGTGTACAAGAATCTTAATTTCAAGCTTCCACTGGTTTAAGCAGATCATAAATGTGTAAAAATAAGGAGGAAAGAGGTTCTACATTATTATTTTAATGCTCAGAACTGACAGTGATTGAGATCAATGGTATTATGTGGCAGCATGAATCAAGCCAAAGCACACTTCTGCCTGCAAAATTGTATGATAGATACCTGTATCTACAATATTGTTCTTTTATCTTTGCCTGTTACAGTAATTGAAACAATGCCTGTATTTGTTAGTTGCTCCTTTTGAAAATGCTTTTAGAAGGAACGGTTTATTAATCAAGATAGGAAGACATAATATTTCCATTTTTCAAATCAATGACTAAGACTCATCCCTGCTTCTTAAAAATACAGAGCAAAATGTTAAGATCTCTGTGGTACAGGCTGTGGACCAGAAGCAGAAGCTTGCTCCAGACTTTGCTTGTATTAACATACACAAAATTGTCTCAGGTGCTCCCTGACTGGTATCCAGGCAGATTTCAGTTTCAACCTGCGCAAGTGGTCCATAGCATTGTCCTTCACATCTTCCTTTTGCCCAGATAAGTAATTTTTAGGTGTTGCTGAAGGCAATTTAAAAGATACGAAAAACCTCTTCCTTCCCTCCCTCCGTTCAGCTGTGTACACATGTGCTGCTGACATGTTCAGTACACAGAGATCAGTAAAAATACACACTGAGTTTCCTTTTAATCTATTTTTGATAAACTTTTCTTTCTATTCTTAGAAGACACCAGACTTGTAACGAATCTAGAGCTATAACTTCACTGAAGCAAACCATGCACTAAAGCTTACTAGTCTCAAGCAAAAACGGCTTGAGGCCATGCAGGTAGCCCTCACACATTGGACAGGCTTTGCAGAAGATGTGAAAACATTAAACAGGAAGGATTATATTATTAAGAAACCAGTTAAAGCTGTTATTTTTTGCTGAAACAGGGAACAAGCATTCCTTAAAGTTGATGCTGAATTGTTATTGCAAGAGAACACGAAATCAACAGTAGAGACTTTCTGGGATGTATATGGAGGACCAACTCTACTGAAGCGCTCCCTTCCATAAACCATGGAGGCAGAGTTGCTTCAGATGCTTATTTCTGCAAGCATGGTTACCTGAAACATTTTCAGCCATTCCTGGAGGCCGGAGGGTGGCTGCACGGATGTAATGCGGCGCCGCTGCTGTCCCTGGCCGTTGGCTGCCCGCAGGTCCCCAAACGTCGTCGGCGTGGCGGAACATGGCACCAGCCCCGTGGTACTGCCACACAAACGAAAAGTGACAGCCATAGGTAAAACATCAAGGAAAATTCACAAGAGAACAAAAAAAATTTAGTACATAATTTGCAACTATTACTTAAACTCTTTAGCATCATGCAAAAGCATTAACATGAAGAATTGTTCTGCTGGTCACTAAAGAGGTCAGCCCCTCACTTGGATAAATCTGCCTGCTTCTACCACTGCAGTGCCAGCCCTCCAACTAGGGGAGAAATAAGGATCACATTTCAAGGCTGAAAAATTATCACTCTGTTAATTGCCCAGCAAGTTGTGTGTAAAGATACAGGTTTACACATTTCTTTTCTTGCCAGAGTATTTCCTTTCCTTCTGGGCTACACTGCTGCCTTCTGACAGGGGATGGAGGAAGCCAGATCTCAGAGTTCCACCTGTATGTGAAATGTGCTAGTGCTGCTTCATCTCCAAACAGAAAGAAAAAAAAATCTATTTTTAGGTTTTAATATATATTGTTGACAAAGAGCTAGTAATATCAAGCAGTTCTAGTGGCTCTGTGGTCTGGAATTGGGCTTTGAAATACTCTCATGGACTTCTAAAGTTTGTGTGTTGATGGAATGACACAGGAATTAAACGGGGGGTGTGTGAAGTGAAAAGGGAAAAGGAGCCAAAGGTGCTCTCTGAATCAGAGTTTGATTTTTTCACTCTGACATGTTAAAAACCAGCTCATTCGTATGGAATGGAGCTTTTAAAAGAGCTGGGATTAAGCTACTATTGGGGGAGTCTAAAGAAATACAGCTGACTGTGTTTTTTGGCTTGGGGCTTTTTTGTTTGGTTTGGTTGGTTATTTTTTCATTTTTAGACTTGGTTTTTCTTTTTTTTCTTTTTTTTTTTTTGGAGGGGGGGTGGTGGTGGTTTTGTTTTGCTTTTTATAATAATGTAAAGTACTTCATTCACAGAATATCAAAGCTGTATTCCCTAGCAGGAAATATGGAACCCCAGTACTATTTGCACAAGCGTGAACACTTTAAATATAGTGTGAGACTCCAAAAAACCCTCTGCTGTTTTGTAGGATAAACCCAGCTTTTTAGTAGGCTTGAGTTTGGAGGGTTTACTGATTTTTCAGTGGCTACAGGAATAGCTTTAAATGATGCAGGCAAGTTCATTTTAATATTTACCTCATTATGCTCTACAAATATTTCACTCTACTCTTCCTTATTCTGAAGGACAATCATAGCATGTCCTAACATTTACCCAAAGTGGTCAAGAAAAGTAAAGATTGGTTTGAGCAGGCCTATTTTTTACTCATTTTGCTGAGTAATAACAGAAACAGAAGCTGGTATGAAAATACTGTTTCAGAGATGAAGGATCCTCCTAATGGCATTTGTTTACTTACTTTACCTGTTATATGGAAACAAAGTTCATCACCTGATCAATTTTAGAGTTCCTGATCCTAGGGAAAATGGAAACAAGCAGACACAAGAACTGCATAATTTGCCTACATATTATTTAGATAAAACCAAATCAAAGAGTTTAAGGGAGGAGGATCAAATGTTATTTAAGTATTCTTTTATGCCAATAACTACTCAAAAATCCAAGTAATGCCAGTTAAATGTATTTTTAAAATAGAAATGTGATTTTACAGCTTAGTCATTCTAATCACCTACATAGAGATCCAGCACAAGGCCTATCATTCAAGGTCCAAAATAAGGCACTTGACATTAGCTTTTATTGGCTCTGAGCAGTACATAGCCTTGAACTTGCCCCAGCAGAACTGTTACACTTTACTTTCTTCTGCTGTAAACTGGTTCTTAGTCAAAAACAGTTATTCAAAACAGGATCTAAAAGGTTCTTTCCTTTCACCTCAGATTAAAGCACAAAATACTTGTTTGTGCTTCATTTTTCCACTATGTTTTCATCCCCCTGAAACAACAAGTCAGGTCTCCGTGGAAGCTGGACAAGTTCAGCAGTTCCTCTGAACCTGACAGACACACTTGACAAAAAAGCGTGCTTTCTTTGTTGCTGAACTGTTTACTCTTCTGGAGAGAAGTTCTGCAGAGAACTCCCACTGTGTCACCTGAAAAAACGGTGGCCAACAAGAGAGTCCTTCCATTAGACAGACTCAGAAATGAGAAGACACCACCTGCAAGCTTGGGGGGATGTGGAAGCTGCAACAAGTGCCTCTCAGCAACAGCACATCACCTCCTTTACTCTGCTGCAGCATTTACACATAGGAAAAGCAATCCTAGGACCTGCTGCCTAACTTTATACTCATCACCTGATAAACCCCTTAAAGGAAGAGAAATAAAATATAAACTACTTAAAGAGCCATCAGTGACTGAACACTACTATAGTGAGCTCAAAAGAAGTGCCATTTCCAGAGAGCCTTGGGAGGCTCATGGGAGGGACGATGCTTATAGTGGGGAAAAAACGCAAAATAGTGTAAATCCAAACAGGATGGGAAGCAGTGTGACTACCAAGCACAATTGTTATGGCAACTACATAGTAAGAATGCAGTTGTAAGGCGTGCATCCACAGCCCTGCTCCCCAGCTGCTGCTCATGGTTAGGAGTGCTTTACCCCACGAAGCACCTGACGGGAACAGCAGCAGGTGTTTGTGCCTCCTGGCACCACACAGGAGTAGCAAGGAAGCAGAACAGTACCCCTAATACTTTCACATTGCAGATAGCAAGTATGTGTGTGTTCCTGTTAAGATCAGATGGTCTGCTCTGCCTACATGAATTTCCATTCTCTCATTCCTGTTACCATAGCAAAGTGATACATTTGATCACAATTTTAATAGTCTTAGGGTTTATCGTTATGTCCCTTTTTAAAATCTGATTGACTTTATTCCCAATAATGCTCCAGCCCTCAAAAAGTCTCTTAAGTAAATGGGCATGCTATATTTAGAATGAAACACAAACCTCAACTGAAGAAATGCAAGTCTGGCTACTTCATTAAAACTCATCTTCAGTTCACGTAATTTAAATTAGCAAAGCAATATACAAATGCTGATACCACCTCTTCTTTGCTTTATAGTGTTTTAACATTAAGAGGAACTTAATTAATCAGGCTCAGCAATTGGAAAGACAGGATATACGCAGGAATCAGGATCCAGTGATCTGTCATTGCATTTAATTACCTTGTGTATTCTGAGACTTTGCAGGGTTTCTTTCCCAGAGAGAAAGAACGGACCTCGGAGCCATGGTCCAACTTTCTCTTCATCTGCAAGGTGAGGGAAAAAGAGTAACAACACGGATTTAGTTACACAATCAACCTTACTTATGTGTACTTCTGTAAAATTAACACATTTTTACCTTCTACTCTTATACCAAATTTCAAAAATTTGACACTCATAAAATGACTTACAGCAGCATTTTATTTTCTGATTTCAACAATATTTGATATATATTTTATAGGGTGCATGTACATATTATTGCTCTTTTAGGATCCAAAATCTATTGGAATTACATTCTTTTAATTCCCAAATTGTGCAAAAGTGTGCAGAACTGTGTGAATTTATTTTGTGTTGGTTTATTCACTAAACTGTTCTCTCTCTGTCCTCCCAGGAGAGGAAGGAAGGAACTAAACCAAAGCCCTGGATTCTTTGTGTTCAGGTTCATTGCTTAGTCTCTCATTGAAATGGTTTAGGTTTATATAGCCTGTCTGCATTATAAATCATATTTATTTCAGGGCCTAAAAGAAAAAAAATTACTGTATCTTTTCTTTTGTATATACTTTTATTTTAAAGCTGTACATTCAACACATTTATAAAACTGCAGTAAAACTGAGTGACAGATTAACCAGCATTTTTCCAAGAAGGGTAAGGATGAAAAACACTACACCCCAGTCTCGAATGTCACCCGCAATTAGATATGATCAAAACCAAATAATGAGCAGGGCAGCTGCTAAAAGGGGAAGCCAGACTGCAAAAATTACCAAAGAGATGGAAACTAATGAAAGCCATATTCATCTAGGCAGACAAATAGAGATTATTTTCTACATATTTGGGTAATCTTTAACCACAGACTTTTGGACTAAATGAGACATATGTGTGCCAAATGCAACTTCTGAGTTTTTGTTGGTTTTCCCTTTTTTCTTTTTTTTTTTTTTTTTGAGATGTGATACACCACAACAGTTTAGTGAGCTGAAGAATGTTTACTGGTTTTTACAACTGTGAGCTGCAAAATACATAAACTACTTGTATTACATTTTGACTTTAGTATAACCATTTGCTTCCTTTTTTTTAAGTTTCATGTTTAAGATACAGTTTAAAAGTTGGCATCTTTGTTATAAAACTGATTTGATCTTTTTTAATGTTGTATTATAATATAGTTATTTAACCATTTATTGTATCAGTCTACCTACCTAAAACAAAACACCCCAAACCCAACAGGATTCTCTAAAGCTTATGGTCCTTATACTTTTGTTGTGGTTTTGGTTATGTATACTTTTGAAATACCCTTATGGCTTTACCTAAAAACGGCCACCGAGGACCTTGTGTTCTGCTTCATTAGTGCTTACACACGAAAGCTAAGGCTTGCTTTTATGGGAACAGCTACAACACAACCAGAAGAGCTTGCCTTGTAGCTGTGTTTTCTTGCCTATGCCTCACATGGGACACTCCACGGCATTTCAGCAGACAAGCACTGAGCCAGAACCGCCCTGCATGCTGCCGAATCACCAGCCTCACCCTCGCTGCTTCCCCACGCCCCAGGAGGAGCAGCCCCACCTGCTCTCCCCAAGAAAACCAGTTGCAAGGATCACTGAAAAATAATGGTTACCATCTTTTATTGCTGTGCTAGATGGGTGAGCCATCAAAATTACCGGAAGCGTAAGTAAGATGTTTGAGAACGAATTCCAGTATTTGATGATAGACTTTTCAGAAAGGATTTTTCCTGTTCAAGAAGAATTTTTATTTCCAGCTTGCCTTTCTGAGAGGTTATCATCATCGTATTCCTCTTCTGCTTCTCACAAGAGGGAGATGCAGTTTTGCAAAAACACATCTTGAAAATAAAAAGTAGAAAGCCTATAGTGGAATAATCAGCTCTGGTGATTTATTCTTTTGCATTAGCGAAGGAAACAATATGCATTATGTTGCCTAATAATGATTTCACCTGTTTCTTTTAGCTGGGTTTTTTTCAGACATTTTAGGCAACTTTCACATGGGTTCCACCACGCAGACTGACTTTCAGTATCTCAGAAGGTGCTAAGTAAATAGATGGTCAAAAATGCCGTTTGTCATATGAAGAAGATAAAACTTTCTCTACAGCAGAGAGGTCTAGTGACAAGATTCAGACATCAGTACGGTCTCTGTATAACCAAAACACAGAAACCGTCGAGCAAACATCTCTCTAAACGTTTAATTTGTCGCTAGGAAAACACAACTCCTTCAGACAACGTTTATTTATCAAACTAACCGAGACTGCTGTATATAGAAAAATTTAAAAAAAATATTTATAGAAAATGAAAAGAAGGGGCAGCAAACTGCATTCCGCATCACCGCCCGCCACCAAGCGCTGGCAGCGCTCCCCGGCAGCGCACTGACTGCAGCTACGGCCGGGCGGCAGCCCCCCGCCGCCGGCACGTCTCCGCCCGCGGACCGCCGGCGCGGAGAACGCGCGGCCCCCGCCCGCCCTCACTGCCCTCCTTGCCCTCCGCGGCCGCGCACTCGCGGGGAGGGGAGGGGGCGGCCACTCACTTTGTAGAAGATCATCTTGAGGGTGCCGTAGAAGCCCATGGTGTCGGCGCGCTTCCCCTTGCGCGGCGGCGGCGGCGCCCCGCGGGCCCGGCGGCCGGGCAGGCGCTGGCAGTACAGCCCCTTCTCCGGCAGGTAGGTCACCGCCTCCCGCGCCGACATGCTCGGGCACGGCGGGCGGCGGCGGCGGCGCTGCTCGGCCCGGCTGGCCCGGCCCTGCCCTGCCCTGCCTGCGCGGAGCGCGGCTCCCCCTGCCCGCCCTGCCCGCCGCCTGCCTCCGCCCGCCCCCCGCGCCCGCCCCGTCCCTCCCTCCCCGCCCGCCTCCGCAGCGGCGGCGCGGCACTGCGGGATGCGCGGCCGGGAGGGACCCGCGGGCCCCGCCGGCGGGAAACCGCCCCCACCCCGCGCAGAGGGGAAGAAATTTTAAGAAAACCCCCAGCGCTGTGTGGGTTTGGGGCTACTCCCCCCTTTCACCTTCCCCTTCCCCCCCCTCCTTCTCCCGCACCGCCTCCGAGGCAGGGGCTGCCCCCAGCCCTCGCTCTGTTCTCTCAGTGCCACTCTCTCCACGGTTTTCCAAGCGGGTGCAAAACAAGCTCGTTTCCACTAATTATAATTATACCATCGCCCTCGGCAGGCCTGGCTGGACTCGTCCATGACTGCATTCCGTGGACAGACGCAAATTAGTCCTTCAAAAGTGCGGGTAATTTTAGAATAATTTGCACTACAGTTTTGCCAGGGAAAAAGATGCTGAAATACCCTCTATTGGCTAGACAATAGAATAAACGGTTTTTGAAGATTTAGTTGTTGAAAGACCCGAATCCAGCAATTATGTAATATACATTAAACTACTAATCCAGAGCAGAGCCGCGGCGGAGCTGTCAGAGGCAGGAGCGGGGTTTCCCCAGCAGGGAGGCAGGCAGCCTTCCCCGCGCACCTGGAACAGCCTGGACGCGCACACGCTCCCCTCTCCCGTACACGGCAGTTCTTGGGCGGCACCAAGCCATCTTAGCTCGGGCTATAAATCCTACGCAGGATTCTCACCTGTATTTCAGTGAAAGCACAAGGAAAGCCCTTGGTAATTACTTGCTAAAGAACGCTCCTTTTTTGGTCATTCTTCACATCAACAAATCTGTCCAGCTCACCCTTACGGCTCGATTCAAGGGCATTGAAGTTCCTGACATACGGCTCAGCTCTCAGACAGATACCTGGAACCCGCACAGCAAGCTATGCAGCTTGATTTTTTTAGTTTTTATACAGACAACTCAAGCTTCAGAAATTTTTCTATTTTTTTTTTCTTTTCCCATCTGCAAAGTTTTCTGCCCAAGTTCAGAACAGAGCATACCCTGAACATGATCTGAAGCTGCAGCATTCCCCTGTAATTTTCCCCAGGTGCAGTGGAAACTGGAGATGCTCAGCAGCCCTCCAGACCGATGCGCTCAAACAGAAGGAAGCATGTAGTCCGTTCCTACTGACCTGAGGGGAAACTATCTTCTTTATCACCCAAAGCAGCACAAAAAAAGGTTCTACCTTTACAGAACACACATCTAAAGGAGTGAAAGCACTTTCTGTAAAACCCATTAGCTTCCTCATTAGTACTTTAAAAAATCTTGTATGTATTATTACTTAGCAATAGCTAAGTGTGCCAGGTGTTAGCATACCCAGATAAGGTGAAATCACTACCCCCCCACAGCACAGATTCTGCCTCTCTATGGTTTTATGTATCTCCCATCCAGCACTGAGTCCTCACAGTGTTTTTCATCTCCCAGTGAAAATGGTTCTGCCCATCAAATCTTGGCATTTATGCCATTATCTACTAAACTGCAGTGCTGTATATTTTATGAGAACAAAATGGTCTTGAGTTGACTTCATACCTCAGATATGAACAGAGCTGTACATATCCCAGGAGACTATTACTGCTTTCCTTTGCTAGCACATCACATGCAAAGGGGAAGGGGGAAAAAAAAAAAAAAAAAAAAAAAAAAAAAAAAAAAAAAAAAAAAAAACACAACAGGCTGCAAATACACATTAAATAATCACAGGAAGCAAATTAATACTCAAGCCATCAGAGTAAGAAAGAATTTGAACATTATCACTGTGAGAACTTAGAAATACTTTATATATGCGCTTGCCTAATGTCCTGTGATTCTTGCAGCTATCTCTGCCCCTTCTCGAGTGCATCAGTGAATGCACTCGATGTAGAGGGGGGATGATGGCTACTCTTGCTCCAGCACAGAAGCAAGAATGGGCAGGAAATCCCCAGGGATTAGCCTCTCCCCCAGCCCAAAGGCAAGTGTAATCTGACAGCATGGCTAGATTTATCTTTTCAACGAAACGTGCTTTGGAATTAAGCAGTCAATGAGTTGAATAATAATTAGAAATTACTATTTTCCTCTCTTTTGGAGTACTACTATTGCAGATTACTTCTCTTTTGATCATGATTGACAGATATTCTCTCATGGTAAAAAATCCCACTGACTTAACTACTAATCACTTTGCCACAGTCAGGACCTATGTAATAACCCCAGCAATCATTTGCTAATGGTAGAAAACTTGGTATGTCAGGTATTTATTCTGCACAAAAGGTTTGGGGTTTTTCCTGATTTTAGATACAGATATCACAGACAGATGTGACATTTGAACAATGACCGTCTCTCATCTAGCAGTCTGCCTTTCTCAAAGCAAAAAACAAAAATTGCACATGGTTATGGCTCTGGTTCTCACCTTTTTTGTATTTTTCTCTGTAGTGGTCCAACTTTTGATTCTCCACAAATAAAGAAAACATTCCTTCTATCTCAAACTAAGTTTGATAGTTTCTGAGTAATTGCAAAATTACTCCAGTTGGATGTTTGCTTTTCCCCAAAATGCCTAACCACAGCCTAGGCACTCCTTACTTATTGGAGAAGAACATGCTCCACCAAAGGCTGAGGGAACCTACTGTTAGACTCCCACTCTAAATTCCTTTCTAGAAAGGACTTTCTCTTTCTCTCTTGACTTTGAGAACCACCCTGTCCTAAAAAAAAAAAAAAAAAAAAAAAGTAATGAATGCACTACAATCTCCCTTGGTTTTGCAAAAGTAATGTGGAACTGCCTAACCTGGGAATAGTGAGGTCACACAGCTTCACTCTGTGCCTTCTGGGAAAATACAAAGGTGGAGAAGTAAGACCCCAACCCTGCAGGTGCTTTTGAGAGCCTGACAGCGAGTAGCAAAGATGATGCATTCACTTACATCTCTACCAACACTGGAAATAATATTTACTACAGTAACTCAATGTCCCAGGAATACTTAATGGTATAAAGTAAATATTCGTCACGAATTACGGTACGCTGAGGAAGACTACAGTTTAAAGCAATGTTAAGAGAAAAATCAAAAATTACCATTTCTTTCCCTGTTTGGTATACATTTAATTTCAAAGGTTGGTCTTACTTTGTTTAAGCTGACAATAATTTTTCAAGTTCTTAAAACCACAAACAACATACATTCATGACATTTAGAAAAATGTCTACACCAAAATTACATAGTTTTCAGTGGACACAAGTCCAATCTTATTTCCCGTCAGTACTGCCAACTCTTAATTAAAAAAAATTCACAGCATCCAATTCTTTTCCTGTTGGCAACACTTCTAGCACCTTTACCAGTTTGTCATGTGGCATGCTGTAATTAAGACTGTCTATTACTTCTAATGAAAGACTAGAATGAATTACAGAAATCACCCGCAGAGCTATATAATCCCCAGAAGAATGGAGATTACAGTGCAACAGACCAAAAAAATAATATTTTTTCTTGGGTTTGTTTTTTTTTTTAGTTGGAGAAACATTTTTGAGTGGAGAGACCACAGGATGGTCTGGCTGTGGTAATGGCCAGTCAGCATTTTGAAAAAACACTGGTGCTTAAACCAGGGAATGCAAAAACCATAATTGGCACTTCACATACACACATATGCGTGTCAGGAGCATAATGTGTGCAAGAGGAGCTGTGGAGCAATATGGTTTGGTATCTCCATTAATATTGGTAAATGCATCATTCAAGACAGTGCCAGAAGGGATTCTGTGTACTCTGCACATTTAGCAGACGCTTAGCAGACTGACTCCTTTAGAAACATTTCAGAGGGAATTTTGTGTGTTGTCTAATAGGATTGTGGGTTTTTTTCTATCCAGGAAATCAAACATCCTAAGCAGGAGGAGCCAACTCCTTAGCTGTGCAAGATTTACCCTGGACACAGGGTGAAGATGACCCGAGAAGAACGGTCATGCTTAGCTGTTTCTCCCTTTCTCAAATTTGGACCCACTTAGGCTTTAAACACTCCCCTTCTGCTCAGTAATCTAGTTTGGGCAGCTGCAGCAGCCAGCACTTTGTCTTCTATATTCGACCTATTCATCCAGCTACATACTTCATTTAATTTGCCAAATGCTCCCATTCAGGCAAGAATCTGGCCCCACAGAGAGGTACTTCTGCCATCTGCTTTAGACATTTAACTACAGCTTTTCTTAGGACACCTACATTTAAAAGCCCCAGTTCCCATTTACTCAATGAGAAAGGCACATGCTAGAGTCCAACATGTGTAAGGTCTCAGAAAAGGAGAAAAATATTCTACACGTTAGCAAGTGTTTAACATGTTTCAAAGTAATTCAGGGTGGGCCTTTCCACTACAAAAAGGCACTGCCATTATTGTCAGATCTTTTTCTTTTTGAACTATAATGAAATTAAACAAGTGACCCACTGGGATCATAGAAATCCCATGTTATCACGGTTTCTCTCAGTTTAGTTTGGGCTAGGCAGCAGCCTTACAGGCTGCAGATTTGAGATTTATTAGTGTGCATCCTAGTTGCTGAGCTGGAAGTATTTTATGGGTAAATTCCAGACCTGTGGGCAGGGTGAGACAAAGGTTTAGCACACTCACCAGTTAAGGAAAATGGGTATTTGGCTAAGGAAGTTCAAGGGAAGTGTAGGATGCACCTATCACACAGGTGTAACTGTGTAGAATATACCATTAGTATTGATGCCACACAACAGACCTGGAGAAATGAATTTAGGTGCACCAGTTTGTGACCAACAGCTGCTACATTACAGCTATGAGGGAAGAACAAAAGCAACTTGGCTCCCTGAAAGCAGTTCAGATAGAGGAATTTCCGCTCAATTTATTTATAATGTGGGCAGCAAGCTTAGAAAGGTTCATTCCTGCATGTTTGCCTCAACACAGTTACAGGAAGAAATTGACACTTATGATCATGTGTAGTTCAAGTGTAATACAAGCAATTCTGGACACTGCAATGTGCACTGATCAGCAGCTTAATGATAAATTACATTTTTATAATATTGATGAACTAAAGGTTCAGGAGGAAGTAGTGAAAGCAACAGTAACTCTATTATGGGAGGAAGGACCCAGAGAGGCATTACATTAAGTTGCATGAAGCCTTCCAAAGCTTACTTAAGTGGAGTGGAGAATACGTATTATGAAGTATAGGTAATACCAAACTGTTTCACTAACTGTATAATGTTTCTTGGCAAAGCATTTTGAAGACTGCTTTCAAAATTAAATTCCCCACACATGATTATCTGTGATTTCCATGCAAAGTAAGGTACTGTAGTCAAACAAAATTGTAAAAAGACTTTAAGCTTTGTTTCTGCAGGGAAGGAAATGGCATTGGTAGCAACTGAAAAAAATCAATTAATATTTATTTATAAATCCTGATCCTATTAGAATAGTGTGAACTTTGATTACAAATACTATTGTAAAGGTATATATCTATAGCAGAGATTTCCCATAAACCACTTTCTTAAAATACTTGCCTTTAATAAAATAGAGTTTTAAATACATTGTGATAGAATTCAAAAGGTGTGCTAGTTAATGGCTGTAAAAAATAGCTTTGAAAAGGATTTAAACATGAAGTGTATATAACTGACTTGAGCATTGGATGCTTATAATAAACTTCAAATTATGTTTTAAGAGCAGGGAGATTTCACAAACAGGCTTAATGTAATACAGCATCACTGTGTCTCCAGCAGAGCAGAACTCCCCTCTGAAGGTCATACATCCTGTCCTCTTTGCTGGTTCCCTGTAGTTGGGCACAGAACTTGCAACATATGCTTCGATGCTTAGGTTATTTTAAAGGAGTACAGCCAAAGATGTCATATGCCCATTAGTGAAAGGAACAGAACCATGCACTCTTCCTTGGTGATAACACCAGCTTAAAGATGTCCCAGGCTCACCTGATCATTCCTGTCCCCGAATGGCTCTTGCCCTTACTTCTGCAGGAACAAACATCTGTAGAAACACCCTGTGAACCACATTCATTAACTGATGTAGGGTGAAGAGAGATGGGTTTAAGTTTTTACCCTTGGGGTTTTCTTTTTTCTTTCTTTTAGAACTAGTTGCTAATTTAAATTTCTACCATGCTTTCACAAACAGCTGAGCCAGCAGAAGCAAATGAGCAATTCACAGGCAGGGCACAAACTCCTTGAGCCAGCTACACCACTGAGAAAAAGGTATGAGGAACTATGACCTGAGTGTCCCATGCAGAGAGGATAAGCCTATTATTTACACCTAGAGGCACCACTCTCTCAGCTAGAGCTTCATGTGCACAGCCACTGGGAAGAAGAAAAAGCCAAACAGTTCCTGCACTTGTGGCTGCCCTTGGCCATTCATTTCTATGCTTGCATCACCTTCTCAGGTGCCACCACAGACTTCATGGTATGGCTCTGTGGTCAACTACAGTGGCAGCTGACCTTGGGACCTTTTTGCTAGGCTATTTTCCAGCCAGGTCAGATTCCTCATCTCCCTCACTGCATAGACACACACGCATGTGTGCCTGCATAGCAAGAGGTACAGCCCACACTCTCCTTTTTAACCTCCCCAAGCTCCCAGAAGAGCTACCTTACCTTGAACACTTGCAAAACTACAGCTCTAGGTGAAAAGGCAAGGAACTGTGGGGTTTGGGCTTTGTCCTCCCAACCCAGAGGACTGTATTGTCACCAGAACAACTTATTTGCATGGAAAAATATACTTCAGTCTGTGATAAATGGAAATGGACACTCAAAGATTTACCACAAAACAAGCAAAACAAGGTGAACCACAGGCAGGGGGTATAATGCCAACCTTCTTTAAACATGTCATGTTGTAACTCCAGGAAGCTTGTCTCATTTGAACTCCGTATTATTTCACTGAATAAAACCAACAAAACCAGACCATTTTTCTTCCCAAAGCATTTTTCTTCTTGTTAAAGAAAAAGATAAATTAAAACAAAAAATATCAGTGCAGCTAAGCTTCCTGTTGCATTTAATTCCCTGTGATAGTAACCACATGCAAGTTTCCTACACAGAAATATATGGTTTGTTTTAAAACTAGCAATATTAGCATATAATAAACATTTTTTCATAGTGCATATTCATAAGGAGCAGAGTTAAGGTTGATAATGCAACCTGCAGTTTCACATCCTTCACTGCTTTCTGTGCAACAGGAACATTATGAGTTGCTTTACTGAGTTTTGTTTTTACACAGTATTGTAAGATTATTTATTTTTCAAAGGAAGAAGAAGGTATTACATATAATACATCTTGCAAAACAGTCTCTAATGGCAGCAGATCTTCATAAGAACTGCATCTACATTCATTGTGCTCCTATTAAAGTTAACTGTAATCTATTTATTATATCATTAAACTTAATATATTGTAAGATGAATTCTATTTATAGATGCAGTAATAGCTGTGCTAATCACTCAAGTTCACATTGAACGAGGCTGTGCTTCTGAGTCACAGCAGCAGTTGCTTCAGAGACCAAAGGACATTCCTAAATTTCCTGAAGTGCTGACCTTGCCTGTTACACACTGGGCAAGCCCGGGTGGCCCCGCAGAGCAACCCCTGCAAGCTGCTGGCTCCCACACTTGCACTGAGGAGGAAGCTGGCACCACACATCCCACCCACTTCCCTCCCTTGGCCCACTCTTCTCCCAGATATCTGCACACATCACTGAAGTCAAGAGCGGTGGCTGCCATACCAGCAACCAGAGGCCACATGGGCACAGGGTATTCTGTTGGCACAATATGAGGATAGCAGTCACTGCCTGGGGTCTTTTTAAAATAATCTTACCTTATATTCCTGTCATAGTCATTTCACAGATTCTGCATGTGACAATAGTCCACAAAGTTAAAAAACCATTCATAGAGACTGTTTGTAGGCAGACAAAGCACAAGCCCTCCTTGCTGATCAACAGATGATAAACACAATACAAAATAAATTAATAGTGATCAATTCCTTTTTTCAGTATTTCAGCCAGAGAGCTGAGTTGTTTTTTGTTCATATTGACAAGAATGTTTCCAAGTTGGAGAATTGTGCATTTCTGCCTTAGAACACCAATGTTCAAACTGTTTTCACTCAAATATAAGCAGGTTGGCAAATCACCTTTGTACAGAAAAAGAAATGTGCATTTGGACTTGGAAGGCTTACTTAAAATGCCTGTCCTTTGTACTGAATACAAATGGGGGACTGGTGTCTACTGCTGGTTTCTGTTAATTTTTCCTTTTCCTTTTTTTTTTTTTTTTTGAGATAGCTTAATTTCAATTGCCAAGAGAAGTGCTTGTTTGTCTGGCATAAACTATACAAATTTATTTACAAAATAGTTTCTGTTGTCATTTGTGGTACATGAGAATGAGAAGGGGCTAGTTGTGAGTCTTTAGGCTACAGACAGAAGAATTCCTGGAATCAGAGATTAAGCCAGAAGGATTTAGGAAGAATGTAAAGAAAAAACTATTAAAAATGTCAAATCTCTTTTCCTACCTGTTTTACCTAAAGGGGGTAAAAGGTTACAGAAGCAAGCATTCAAAAGAATTTGAAATTACAGGAATAAGATGCTTTTACTCCAAAAAAGCTGCTTAGCAAGACAGCCTGTGCATGGTACATACTAAATAAGAGCGATTCTGTGGAAACAAACAGTGTCTGAGCTTGTGATTTATTATACATTGTAACCCACCTGTGCATGTGAATCAAGTTTGCAAAGGCAAACATTCCAATGTTTTAGGCATGGCATCCTGGCATCCATTTCATAACATCAAGGGAATTCATCCCATCACGTGGCAATGCATTCATTCCCTTTCCAGTGTGGCAGGCAGGAACACAGCCTGAGCCCCCAGGTAACGCCCCACCACTGTGGGTAACCAGCAGTGAGGAAGAGCAGGATGCCACCTTTGGTGCAAAAGCTCTAGAGGAAGATGAAACGTGATGTGCCAGGGCAGTTTGCTGGTAACAGAAGTGTAGGATCCTTGAGTCTCAGCTTTGCAGAGGTGATTGTTCTGTTGAACATGTATGAATTTCCTGGGCTCTCTCTGTCTTTTCCTCCTCCTTGATTCTCTGTAAGCACCATCCCCAAGGTCCTCCATTCTCTTGCCCTGTGCTTCCTGTATCAATATTCTGGCCTCAGTATTTCCCCAGCAGTTTTGTCCATCCTGCCCTCTCCAAAGCATCACAGTCTAACAAGACTTACTGTCCCACCTTATCACTCCTTTCCTTTCCCTTCCCAACCTTGACCATGGTCCCTCCCTGGAATTCAGGGCAAGCATTTTTCCATACAGTGTTCAAGCATCTACAAGGCAGGGGACATCTGGACTGCAGGACACAGAATCATATAAAGGCCTGAGTTGGAAGGGGCATTCAAGATCATTTAGTTCCAACCTCCCCTGCCGTGGTCTTCAATGCCACCCACTAGATCAGGCTGCTCAGGGCCTCATCCACCCTGGCCTTGAACAATTCCAGATATGAGGCTTCTCTGAGCAACCAACTTCAGTGAGCAGCTGCGTAAAGAATTTCTTCCAAACATCTAACCTAAATCTCTCCTCTTTCAGTTTTAAACCGTTCCCCCTTGTTCTGTCACTACCTGCCTGTATAAAAAGTGACTCTCCCTCATTTTTATAAGCCTTCTTGTAGAACTGAAAAGCCACAGTGAAGTCTCCCTGGAGCCTTCAGGCTGTTCAGCCTCTAGGCTGAACAACATCTCAGCCTGTCTTCACAGAAGTGCTTCAGCCCTCTGAAATGCTTCTCCTGTGCTTTGTCTAATACCTGCACCAGCAAGCTATCTAGAGGATATTGGTGTTTTCTCTGCCATTCTTGCCCACATCTGCAGAGCAGCTGGAAGCAGCCACTGGAGGGAAGAGACACTTCTGCCGACATTGCCTTTGGCTACAGAATGCTCAGTGAGTCCCAGGTCAGTCAGGTCAGTCTGATCAGCACTGTGACTGGTAGGACACAGACTCTTGCAGCCCAGAGTGTCTCTCGTACATGAAAATGGTCATTTTCCCATGACACATGCTCTGCCCTAGCATTAAGCAGCAGTGGTGTTTATAAAAGGGAAAATTGCACATTCTACCTGCTTGATCCAGCTTCCTTCTCTCACCCAACCCATGCCTACGGTAGAGCACAGAGAAGGGGATTTACTCCTTTTCCATGAGCCTTCATGATTTATTGCCATGACAACTCACCCCTTTCTAGAGGACTGGAGGTGCCCTGTGAGCTGGTTTCTCCTGAGTACATTCTTCCTGCAGTGGAGGATGGATGCCAAACCTTTGCAGAGCAGAAAGGAATGCCAGGCATCCCGGGGTCACACCAGATGCTTTGGAGGCTTGCTAACCCACTGTCATTAACCTTATGCTGTGCAATTGCATGTCAAAATGGGCTACAGGCAGAGCAAGCAGGCCAGCAAACCTGCCCCAACTAAAAACACTCTTCCCTGAACAGGTGCTTCCAGTCTAGAAACCACACAGCATGCTTGCCTGCTTCTTCAAGAGACACAGCACTGCATAACTTTGGGTAACCAGTCCCTCATCCAGACAAGAGGGATGACAATTGCTCATAATTTTTCTTTTTACAATGAACTTAGCTTTACCAGCACAACTCTTTAAAACAGATGTTTCATAGAATTCAGGAAGTATGAAATAGGTGGCATATTTCACAGTGTTTCAGAGATATTTTCCAACAGTGCTACCTATAGAAAACCTAAGAACTAAGCATAAAAAAAAGAAAACTACCATACCTGTCCACTGCTATGTCTAAGCTTCTTTTGTGAAGGCATTTTGTTCAATAAAAGCTTATGCTTCCTTTATAAAGCTATAACATTTCTACTTGAATTTTAAAAATTACAAGTTAAAAACCCCCGTTTCTACCCTTAAGGAAAACTGCATGTTGCAACATTCGCATAACCTCAGACATCACATTTAACCATTTCTCTAAAAACTTCTGTCAACTTGCCAAATCAGTGTAATGGAACTGATGTGCTCCCTAAACCTATCCATTCACTGTGGGTTAAATAGCAAGACAGTTAACTAAACTCCTGGGTTTTGAAGCTTACAATTTCTTTATTTATAGACAGGATGGAGTAAATTAAAGATTTGAAAGTTGGGTTTTTTTTGTTTGCTGTTCCATTCACTCGTAACCACAAAATTAGACTGCAACTGTGGTTTTAAAGTTTGTAAGTTTATGGAGACTCAGTATTTCACAAACCCAATTATTTAAGGAAATACAGTCCATCTAATGCTATTGATTTACTAATTAAATGTTACAAAATAAAATACCAAGGAACAGTCCATGTCACCAATGTGGTTGGTTGTACAGGAAAGTATCTTAAAACTATTTTAAAATTAAGAGGAAAAAATGCAGAATATGGCAAAGTATTATTTGAAATTAGCACACTGGAAGAGAGATTTAAGATTTTGTAATAAAGCCTGTGCAAATATATGTCCTAGTTCCTATTCCTTTTATTTTGCTGAAAGCAACTACTAAAGCTTGTTATTAGCTATAATATTACTTAAGCAATGCCAGCAATGTTCTGACAAATCTCTAGGGATTTTTTTACCCACTTTCCTTTTATTATCATATTCCATCTCTAATATTCAATCAGTGCCAAACTGGTTTATGTATGCCAATCTTTCTCACAGAAATGGAAAAATATCCTGCTGTATGTCATAGGCCTGCTGATGTGACAGGGAGAGACTGAATGGAAGTGGGAGAGTGAAGCAGGAGGGAGGAGGATGAGAGCACCAGCCTGCAGTCTGGTATTTAGCAGAAGTCTCTTTTTTTTTTTTTTTTTTTTTTTTTTTTTTGATCAGAAAGTTGGCAAAAAATCAAAGTGCAGACTAGCGTTAGTTAAGCCTCTTTTAATTTAACCTTCGACACAAGCTTCACACATCATGAGGACTTTTCCCTTTAGTCTAATTTCAGACACAGAACAAACTTGTGCCTTGAAAACTGGCCAGTCCTGAATCCCCATTTTACTACCTACCTTCAACAAAACATACTATGAGCCACTGACCAGCTCATTCGTTGATGAACCTAAATTTCAATTTCTGTGCAGTTATTTAAACACATCCCAGTTGTTAGCTGAATTTCCCCACTGGGACAAGACTGTACAATGTTCACTTTTGTCCCTTGTAAAATCATAGACAGTGTTTAGGAATGTTTGATTAAAAAGAAAATTCTGGGAAGAACTCATTTGCTGCTTGTGTAAATATAGTTCCTCATTAAAATTTGATAACAACAGTCTTAATGGAATACTACAACCTCATTCATGCTTTTGAATAAAGTGATTTAAATTGGCATGAACACAGTTTAAATACACTTCTTCCCAGCTAACTGTTGGCAGCTTTTTAACGGCCTGCAGGGACAGGTATGACTCATGCCTGCTCTTCAAAAAGTTTTTTAAAATGCAGATTTTTTTCCACTGGTCTATTGTGCTTTACAAGTAAACTGAAAGAGACTAAAATTAGAAGGCAGACCACTACCACCAGATGGATTAGGAACTCCTACGCTATGCTGATTCCAAAAGCTGAATTGGTTGACCTGTAGTAGGGACTCTTTTATTTTGGTTCCTACTACATTTCTGGCAAACTTCATCCGAAGTCTCTCCTGGTTACAAATTATTTTAATTCCCTGTGTTTAGGAACAGCGGGTGGTCTCTGGATTCGTATGCAACATTGCAATGAGAAACCCTCATTCTCTGCTATGCAAGACTCAAAAATATGAAGGTGTTCCCCCTAAGTAAGCCAGCATGAGAACACTACATGGCACAAGTCATATGGCAAAGCTCTGGGGTTTTTAAAACAGCTGTAGCAACCATCTTTTCATGTGCCTTATGCACAGTATGCTCATATTTACTGATTCTGATTAATACAAAGAAAATTTGGTGGACAGCTAGTTTAAGAAGGGAATCCAACAGTCTCAAGTTTAGACTGAGCAATCAACCTGTCAAGGAAAAGACAGCAGAGGATACTAACCTTCCCTGTAATTCAGGCATTTTAGGTAGTGCAGACTACTGGGTTAAAAGCTAAAACAATAAGGTACATTTCAACTTAAGATAGGGATGTCAGCCTCCTTATCAGCACAGTCCTTCAAAGAGCCCTCTGAAATTCTCTTCCTTTGAGACAGACAAGCCCCACATCTGTGGCAAGATGTGTGGGCTACTCAGTCCCGAAGAGCACAATAGGTGCTCTCAGAGTAGTATCCTGTTAACCAGAAAACCTGAACAAGTTTTGTGCTTCTTTATGCAAAATACCTAGGGAAAAAATGTTAAGTATTTAATTTGCTATATCACAGAGGAAAGTTAAATGTGACTCAGCAGGTGTACATACTGAGAAGCAAGAACATTAACACTAACTGGGCTTTGTTCACTTTCCTGTTCATGATAGCTAGTTACATTACCATATTATGTGCATCTACTTTAGGAATGGTGGGGTTTTGCTTTTACAGCAGGTAGACAGCTGGCAGTTTTGTGTGGCTCTCTGAAAGGAGCTATAGAAACGTGACTGGTAAGCTGGGTTAGCTGTTCAGTATTGCAGGCTAAATGGGGAAAAGAAAAAAGAGGAAGACTCAGCCAGAGCCTGCATTGATCTAAAGCATGGGTCAACAGTTCCAAGACATGGAAAATCCAACCCATTTCCAATTTCCAGGGGACATCTATTACAATCTAAAAGGTATCTGTTTTGAAGAGTTGTGATACTAACACTGCTTTCTAAGCAGAGGCAGTGTGCACCGAGGTTAAAGAGATGGCTGTACCAAAAGAAATCCCATCTCAGAATTAAAAAAAAATGTGTGAGAAACAATCATAATGCCCCCTTCACCTCCACAAAAACTATACTCTTTTGTTGCAATAGAAAGTGGAACTCTTAACTTTAAAATGTAGCAGATGCCCAAGTATGAGAATGGGGATGGATACCAGGCTAAGGAGCTGTCATGAAGGCTGTAAAAACAACCAGCATACCAAATCCAACCCTCTCCATCTTTTGGAAGGGCATTTTCTATATCTGCAACTGCCAGTTAACATTATTCTGGTTTTATATCTACCAAAATATTTAAATAAGCAATCAAAAGTGTTTTCAGCTCCTGAGGAGAATTAGTGCTCAAGGGTACGTGACACCTAGAGAGATCCCAAGGAGTGGTTCATATACCCTTTATCTTTTCTCACTACTGAGGTACTGACTTAGCCCTCGATGAAACAGAATGTGTAACTGGTCCCCAAACAAGACCCCACCATGCAAGCAGCCAGCTGATGGTATCAACAAAAGAGTCAAAGGCTGCTGCAGCTTTGTCCAGCTGGGCTGCTGCCACATATCCAGCTTACATTCTCTAACAAAAGTTTGAGCAATACCTAGATCTGAACAAATCTGGTCCTGCCCAACAAAAACCTTGGTCTAAAAGAAATTATCAACTGTGTTTTCTTCCAGAAAACACAAGAATTTCAGGAAAGTAAATTAACCATTTTATGCCCCTGACAGGTCTTTCTAAACCTTCTACAAGTTCTTCCAACTTTTCATTTCCCTGAAACAAAACCACAGTTCTCAGAAATATTCTGGAAGAACAGACAACTAAGAAAAAAAAATTCCCAGTGCTCAGATGTTAAGACTCCCTCCCCACAGCATTAGTGTCTTCAAAATGTTTTTCAATTAAAGGGAAAAGAGGAGTAGCTTGCAGTAGTTTCCAAATAATGCAGTTATACTACCTTTTATCTGTATGGATGCCATCATGGGATTGCACTATTCCTTTAGGGGCTTTTGGGAATGAGGTGAGAATATTATCTTGATCTGCATTAAACCAGTAACTGAATTGAGTATATTTGCTTCTTCACGTTAAACTAATTTCAAGAAGCTTCTAATTTTTTAGCATTTTTCAGAGCGATCTTGAAGCTGGAAAGGAACAGATAGCTCAATGTGTATAACAAAGGTTTGTCAAATAACATCAATATTCCTCATAATAAGATTGCCCTTTCAAAGTAAGAACTATTTAGAGATATGGTAAAGACCCCAGCTCAAAGGGACCAAATGGAGCAAGGGGCTCACAAGCTGAGGGCTTGACCACAAGCTGAGGTGAAACAGACTAAAAACTTGGCTAGGAATCAAGACTCCTTCTTCATGTTGCCATTCCCGCCTTTTGGTTGTAAACAAACTCTGGGGCCATGGCTGGGAACACCAAGTCTGCAAGAACACACTCTCCACATCAATGCCTCTATGCAGAGCAGAGAGGTTGACTTTAGACAACATCAGTAGAAATTGACAAGGAAATAAATCTTTAGGACGAGGAGGATACCGCGCTTTTACCAGTTCAAGTCCCATTTTCAAATACACATGAAGATGACCACTGACAACCAAACATGCTTTACATCAAGAACTGTTCTAGATCAGAGGCCCATCTGCTCCAGAAGCATTCCTCATGCCTACTGCTATCTTCTCCTAAGGAAATGCCCACACCTCTCTACAGACATTCTTCACTGTAAGACAGCATACCTTCCATAAGCTTTTCTGAAACAAACTTGTCAAAACCAGCTCTCAAAATGGCAAGCTATGGGCATATTCTCTGCTGGATATAGCTGTACCAGAAGAGATTACTCTCCCCTCCTTAACAGATTTCAGTCCGTGAGCTAAATTGGCTTATACAACTATATACAGAAGTAGATCTTTGGCAATAAATGCACGTTTTTCCCCTTAAACAGGCTAAGAAGTGATGACATGAGCAGCTTAAGTGGCAGATCTGAAACAGCAGAAGTCTGCTGGCAGGATGCATGACAAATACCTGCAAGTAGCCCAAAGGGTAGCAGTTTATCCAGCCAACTTAGCTGAGCCGGAAGATGACATGTTCACAGTACCAACTGGTCACAGTCAGAGAAGTCAAAATACATTGGATTCCCTATCAGTAGGATAAGTGCACTGAATTCACTGGGGCTTCTTGGTACTGCCAGGATTTGACCCAACATCTTATAAGCCCGTATTATTGCTGCTTTAATCAGTAAAACCTCCCAAATCCAATACGTGCAAAGAGTGGCACATCTGACTTCAAAAGCAGCTTTCTTTGAGAAATTCTAGAGGCAAATTACTTAATCCAACCTCAAGATATCTGTCACGAAATTCAGTTGTGTTTTCCATCCTGCTATCCTTGTAACTTGCAGTTACAAGAGCTTCTCCTATACTGGCAGTCCCAGCTCATTGACACATATACACACTAAAATCCCCTATTGTCTGATGGGACATGCCAAGTCATCTATCCCACACGTGTTTTCAATAAACAGATATACAAACAGCATTGCTAAAACACATTTCAATTATTCAGTTCAAAAGACAAGTAAGGTGAAGAAACCAGCCTTTTAATTTATATCTTTCTTTTTTTAAAAGGAGTCCTGAGTTTTGTTTCTAGTGTTGCTACATGTGACTGTGCAACACTTTAGCCCTGTGAAGGAAAAACTGTAGTAACCTACACAGAGGACAGATATGTCAGGAACCCAAGTTCTGCTGAGAATTACATGTTAGCAAATATACATAGCTTGCAGACAGCTAACAGCAGCTCCTTGACGTGAAGGCTTGGATTCATGGCCCCTTGCTTTCTAAGTGTATGAGACAGGTTGGAGAAGCAGCAAGAAACAGCAGCAAGAGGTTGAATACTACTAGCAGATAAAGCATAAATGTTTCAGAAACCCTTGATTACATGCTCTGAAGACCACTCCACAATGATTCCCTTACTGTCAGTCAGGACAACTAAATGAAACTGCACTTCCATTCTGCAGGCGTAAAATGATACATCAGCAAAATAAACTCTAGTAACTTTTTATTGATGTATTTTGGAGGTGGTTTTGGCTTTACCAGATGGAAAGGCCTTCCAGTGAAATCATTCTGCTCAGATATTACTCATAACATGCATTTGCACTCAAAAGTTTCATCTTCAAAACCAACTGAACTTTTATTAATTAGGGTGTGTTCTCCAAACCCATTGATGAAATACCTAAAATATCTTCAACTCACACATTTCTTTCACCACTTTCCACAGACCTCGTACTGCCACACCAATTCACAAGACAATTTTATTACAGAGCCCTTGCTCCTGCTGTATTGATGACAACAGAGCTTCCCTAGAACTGTGACTACCCTCCAGGCTGACACTTAGTTCTGGTGCACTGGTGGAAGCAGTGCCCACTGTGCCTCAGTGGGTAACAGGCTTTGCCTGTCATCTGTCACTCATCCTTTCCCCTGCAGCCCCCTGCAGCCCAACCTAATCCACTCCAACCAAACAAGCCAGGTTGGCAGAGCCTTACTATTTAAAATATTTCATTTTGACAAACAACATTGCCAGCAGATTTGAGAGGGCATTTCCCTTAAACAGAAGGGTTGTTTACCTGAGCTTACCTAGGCAAACAATCTATAAGGATTGCAGTGACTGCAGTGGTGTAAATTGAACTCCTGGATTTTGCAGACACGTGGCTGTGGATCGCTAGCGTATTCCTCCTACTGGTTGTGCTGTGGGAGCAGAGTACCCAGGGACAGCTGGATGAAATAGTATCTTAAAGGTATCTTAAGTTGCTGCAGCTTCTTGCTAAGACTGAACTCTTTGCCAACAAAAGTGCTCTTTGCCCACCTTAGCTGTAACCAAGTGAAGGGTTTGGTTAGCAGAGAAATAGCAGGTAAAATTAGAACTTTCCAAGCCTTAAGACTTTAGGGTTATATCAGCAAAACTACTACACAAGACATCACTTCTGTGAAAAGTACTCTGGCAGAAGCAACAATGCTCACTTTTTTGTCAAACCAGAAAAAATCTCTGTATGCTATCATGAAGGCATAGTCATCATCCACGTGATTTGCCTGTAAGCTGTCACAGATGACAATACCTCCTCAAAAAATAAACCCAAAACACTTTGACAAAGCCTAATCTGTTTACAGGAGTTGAGACCATCTACTACCAACCTGAAGGACACCTTTAAAGGCTGTACCTGCAAGCTCTTTAAGAAATCCACTCATGCACAGAAATCTGCAATATGAAAAAATCCTGGGAGGGAAAGTTCAAATATGCAAAAAGTACAAAGTCAGAGACAGTACAAAGAGTTTACAGCCTTCTCTTTCTCTCTGTGGCTTTTTTTTTTTTTTTAGACTTCTGTTTGAATACCTGATTTTTTTTCCTTTTTTCTGCTCACTGGTAAATAAACAGAACAGGCAATTCCTTTCCCACCTATTTCAGGAAAGTCATAATAGTAAACTATTTCTTTGTTGCAGCAGTTGCAAGAGGTGAAAAGTTATTACTCAGTGAACCTAGTGGATTTATTTAATAATTCTTTTATCAGTAAAACTATGTTTTTCTTTAAACATGATAGACTTCTCTTGAGATTAGAAGGTTTCTCTCTCCCCATAAACAATTCTCCTTCCATTTTAGCTGAGTTTCTTGTGCCAAGATGTTTGAAAAAGGCAACTTACACAAATATTTATATGTAAAATTCTCATGATAGAAATTACAAAATTAATTTTACAAATGAAAGTGACTTTCTTTATAATCAGAGTCCAGAATTTGATGCTAGTACTTAAAACATATAAAAGAACTTTACCACAGAGAAATATAACACAACATCTACCTCAGATGTCAGAGACAGTTAACTTTTCTTGTATGTTTGGAAAAGAAATCAAAAGAAAACAGTAGGAAAATATATTAGCTTTGCTTTTGAGAGTTGAGAGTAAAGAACTTCTATACTTTTGTTAACCCGTGTCATATCAGAATTCAGCCATTACAATTTATGTCCTTTTAGAGTTCCAAAAATGAATGGGGACTTTACTCTCAGAACACTAGAAGCCATAAAGACAACACAACAAAGAACTGAGAATGTGATGGAACAAGTCATAAGAGTGTAAATCTGGAGTTCAGTGCTTCTCTCCATTATCAGTGCATGGTAATTTTATGCTATTTTCTGCTGAGGCTCCTTTGAACAGAACATTGAAGAGTGATTACATGTCCAAACTTTAATAAAATGTCAAAATCCACTGCTTCATTGTATCTGCAATTGTGATGGATTCCTCCTACACATGGGATAAGAAAGGATAGAATTTTGTATTCATGGTGCTCCAAGCACTATGTTTTAAGTTGAGGCTTGATGTAAATCAGTTATTTGCCAACCAGAAAGTCATTATTATAACCTCACATTTTAATTAAAAAGGCATTTTTGCTCTTAAAAATATGGATTCAGATCTTGAATGCGCTTCTAGAAAATAAAGATTTTTAAAAATTCAGTAGCTCTCACCACAATTAAATTTATGGCCAACATCACGTGTCACCACTACAAGGGGTACAGAAGACAGCAGACTGGGTTCTCTCCCATAGTTTTAATTCTTCTTAAACTGAAATAGGAGAAAATACCTCCCTTTTGGGAAAAGAAACTGCAAAATCTTTGGTTTGGCCTCAAAACTTCTACCCTTTACAGGCCAAAGCTCATGCCTCCAAGCTCTGAGGTCTGTCCAATACCAATGGAAAAAACAGCTATAGGCAACTGGGGTGGTCCTGCTTCCACCTTCCTACCTCAGATGCTGTTGTCAATGCCAGATGGAAGATGGAAACTACAGGCAAACCAGACCTGGCACCAAAGACACATTCATCCTGCTCTCTGCAACTCCCACCATGTGGCAGTTTCTACAGTCAAAGTTAACTATATCCTATCTTGCAAGCTAAAATTCCCCCACTTATTTTTTATAGCACAGATGCCTTCAGACAAAACAGAACCAAACTTCTACTATTGATTTCTCTCTGCATTTTGGACAGACCCTCTTTTTACAATGAGACTACATGTGAAAACTTGTTACTCAAAAGAGATTCATTTTCTACTCATCCTACTGTCTACAGATGATGACAAAAGTAGTTCTTCCTATCTGCCCTAGAAAAAAGAATCACTCTTTGAGTTTCAACAACCAGAAGCATTGTAAAGATTGTATACAACCTATGCAGTTCCCCTTGTAAAGGGAACATTATCAAAGAGCAGACATCTGTCAAGAATGCACAGCTAAATGTTGACAGCCAATCCAATGGTATTTAGTCAGCTTTTGCACACTGGCTGTTGCTAGAACTGAAAAACAAATTTTACCACAACTTTCTTGCCAGGAGATTTAGCTCTCCTATGAGCTGGGCTTTGATGCGTCAGAGAGGAAAGGATAATTGTTGTATTTTCTTTGGAAACAATGCAATAGTGATTGTGAGACATACTTGTCTGAATTAGATGTATAATACCAAGTCTCATAAGAGACACTCTGAACTTATAAAGCTTGCCTGGCAGTGATAGGAGCTATTAAAGGGTCTGCTTTAATGGATAAGAAACATGACAACTCCCACAGAGAATCAACTGGTGCTGCGCTGGAAGGACTGAAAATGCAGTCCTACCATTGCACTGGTCCTCACAGACAGAAAAAAGAGCACACCGTTCACATTAAGATCTCCAAAAGTGTCCATCCTGATTTTTGTTGAGAAATACATGAGTGAAGAACTTTGACTTCTTACATCCCTTCTGAAAGAATTTACTGCAATTAAATTGAGCATATTTTTGTAGTGACCAAATGTAGGTCAAAGAGCATTTGCAGGTCAAAATGCTAATCATCACTTTGAATCTGATGGCACTGAAAAGAACCTTGAAATAACAGATCTGATTGGTAAGACAGAATCATTAAGCTAGTTTGCCACCATCCTCATCAGCCTGAGTAGAAGTTTTTTCTGTTAGCCCTGCTCTGAAAAATGACTTATTGCACCTAGATTATTGCCAACTTTGTGAGATAGCTCTCTCTAAAATCCTGAAAAGTAGGGAGACCAAATAGTAATAATCTTATTGCTGCCCCTTGCCCATTCCCTCAACATAAGAAGGTTGACCAGCAGCCTATTGAGTGAATTACCAGGGAGGATGGGTATCCACAGACCAGGCGTCCCCCCAGAATTCAATTTCTGCCTGGTAAACCATGCTGTCTGATGTTCATTTCTCATCTGATTTAGAGCACACTCTGCAATAGGAAATTTCTGTCACCAAGAGGAAGGTGACTGTCCTTCTGCCCTGGAAAAAACTGAAGCTATGATGGCTATTACTCATAAATTCCTCATCAGATGATGTTTTCAGCTAACCAGAATAAATTTCTTAGCCACAGTTTCAAGACCTCAGTGTCTCCCTGCACTGCAGCCAATGGAGGCTGTACTCTCACTCTTCCTGGTACACAGTGCCTAAACTCACATGGACCAGAATAAGTGCTTTCCATTATTCCCAGCTGACATCCATCATAATAATTTGTCTGTCTGTTTCACAAATGGGGGATATCTTTGTATTTCTCATATTGTCTTCAGAGGGTATTTGTTACTTTGCAATTCCTATTTTGAATTAAGGCCATTTTCAATTCTTTTATTGACATTATTCTCAGAGAACAATTAATTCCCCGTGGTTTTCTTTTTCAGTGTAAGCCTTCAGGCTGACTTCTTTGACACTGTCTATCCACCCCACTTACTGGAAACCATGATAGGCTGAAAAAATGCATCCATTTGCTTCAGCTTTCCATTCATACATGTCCAAAACTAATGTGAATCAGGACTTTCTTCCCTCCCAAAACCAAATGCAGGATGCAGCAACAGAAGTGACTTAAACAGTCACTAGTCACACAGTAAGAGAAGAGTAAATGCATTGGGATTATGCTGAAAGACTTCCTGAAGAGACTTTATAGCGCCATGCTGTATAATTCCGTTCTGAATTTTTACATAAGGTCCTTGGTAACCTGAACATACTTCCAGGAATCACGCAAGATCTGAAGCAAGATAAAAATACAGCACTTGTGACTTCTGCACAGCTTTACATAATATATTTACAGGACAACATCCAAGAACTTTATTTAAACAAACTTATGGACAGATACTTGGTGACTCAGTGAAACTGCAGAGAGTGGCACCAATGTAAAACAAGAGAAGGGCACATGTTAGCAAAGTGAACTACTGCAAGACTGGTGAATAAAGCTACTAACCACCTTCCTTCAGGACTTTTATGCTGTTGCAGGTATATCTTGCCTAATGGTATTTCCACCAGCCATACACCTTTTTATGCTCATGTTTCAACAATACACATGAAGGGCCAACACCACAACAATCTCCTAATTATTTTAATTTGCCTCATTTTTTGGAGAAGGTTTCCTAATTAATATTAAGCATCAAAAATGCATCCTCTTGAAGCTTCACTGAGCTCTTGAGTTTGAAGTACAGCTGTTAAAACAGGCTCCAGGGATGCAGGACTGATGTCTTTTTTTCTTTCTTTAAACTGGGTAACTTCACTGGTTTGGATGATTTGTCCAAAACTCAACACTGAAGGCTTCTCAGCAAAGTCCTACAAAGCAGAAATACTCCCAACAGAAAAATTGAGCTAAAAGCCTAGCTTTTGCTAGGGAAGCAGAAAACTTTTTCGTAAAAGCAAAAAACTTTAAGAGGACATTCTCTGTTGTCAGTAACTGACAATTAGGTTTTGCCCACGGGTTGCAAACACAATGAAGCATCCAGCACAGGAGATCCAGGACCTCATCATGACAAAGACAGAAGCACAATGTCTCTGAACACTGTGAAGTTTCAGTAATTTCCATCCTTTCTACGAAAACTGTCTTTGATGTGTTCTCATTGCCAGTCAGTTGCTTCAGATTTTGATTGCTCATTACACTGATTTCTCCACTGTTTCCAGTTCACTGAAGGTTTTATCATGAACTTTTCTAAAACAAATCAGTGTAAAATATCTTTAGTGGGATGAGATTTTGGATGGAGCTTAATTCTGTTTCATCCACAGTGGTGCCTGCTCTCTGTCTGCTTATTAGCAAAGTTTCTTGTAGCTTTTACTGCATCTATTACCTTATGGGCACTTTTGATCCTACCACAAACTTTATCACAAAACTCATGTGTAGACAGTGTAACAGGCAAAGACAGATAGCTAGAGATCTCTGAATCCATTCAAAGTTATGCATCTGTTCTGAGCACCAAACATTTATTAGCCATTAGGTAACACATTAGTTTTTGCATGCATTATTTTTTAAATAATGTGGAGAATACAAACCATATACCTATAAAAATTACAATGCAAAGGAATTGCATTAAATGTAATTTGCTTTTCAGAAATCCCAGTCATTTGAGATTCCCTACCACAAAGATGACATCACAGATCTGGGAGATTCTAACTTGTACCATGAATTTAATCATTTTGTATTTAATAAGAAAAACTTATCTATGCACTCTGACTTCTTTTACAGCAAAACCTCAATTATTTGCCATCCAAACACTCCCACTGAATTAGTTTTACATATGAACTTAATTCAAATTAATGTTGAAGTTACATGATACTTAAAAACATCCAAACTTAGATGATAAAGTTCTGTGTTACCACCTATCCACAGGTTCAAAAGTACCTAGTGCTTTCCGCTATGGAAGAACAAACTGCCTCATTAATTTACACTTGTCCTTCTTAATTTAGCTAAAAGGACTTCTGAAATATACTCACACAGCCTTTTGTTCATCTCTACTCATCAAACCACCTCACAGAAAACCTAAACTGAAGCCACATGGTTGGCCACAGCACTGAGTGGGGTTGTTACTCAAGGAGCTGCCCATTTGTCACACCTGGACACCACGCAGCATTTGTACCATGGCTCCCCCATGTTTAGCTGTGCCAACAGAAGCTGCTGTCCCCAGTGCAGAACCAAAGGAACAATAAATCCACTTTATGTTAAATTAGCTGGGTTAGTGCAAATCACCCATTTAAATTGGCTAAGCTTTTCTGGCTGATTGCTCCACAGCTAGTGTGGGAGCTCTGCTGGCTCCAGTGTGGCCATAATTACCACCAAAGGGGCAATAGGAACCTGCCTGGGGGAGATGAAGGTTTCCAGTGGCATGGATTTTAGCCAAGCAAATGTCTGTCTACAACCTCCAGCATGTGATTTTTAATCAAAGCAGTGATACTAGCACAGGCAGTTGCAGGAGGGCCTTTACAGTGACAGCAGCTCTTACATCTGCTCTTCATGCGCCACAGATACGAGTTCACTTGGCCAGTTAAAGACGTTCAACCCCTGGGTATTCCACCCCCTTTCTGCAAGAGGTTACTGACCTTAGAGCTCTGCTGCTCTTTCATCTCCTTCATGCAAAACATTTTGCAGGTAGCTTAAATCACTTTTGATAGCCTTTTAAACTTAACTAACTTTGCCTAAAGCAAGTTAGAGCATTTACAGGATCCATTTGCCAGCAAAGCTGAAGGAAGGAAATAACTTCTGGCAGACTACTAGACAGTACTGGAAAAAGAGGGAGAAAGCAGGAAGGTGGGCTGGAGGCAGAGGTGTGCAAATGAAGCCTCCAGGAAGCACAGTTGGATTCAGAAGATGGCAGCTGTTCATAATCTCTTCTTGTACTTTTGTATAACTGCATTTGAAGACAGATGTGTGAAAGCAAAGTGCTAGAGTTTATAAATTCAGGGGGTTCAGGGGAACTATCCCTGCTGCAGCAGCTATCAGGGTACTTTGGGTCATTCTTTGGCCATTGGGTCGTACTTTGGCCATTACTTTTTTTTGCTGTACTTCAATACATGTCAAAAACTCTAATAAATTATATTTGATTTAAAGAGCTTGAACAAGTTGCAGTTAGTGAATTCCCCACTTTGGTCTTGACAAACTCAGAGTGAATGTGCTTCAGATGTGGAAGCTAACCAGTGAACAGCATGTCACTTGCAACTCAAAACTCATATAAAGCTGCACTTCAGTGTCCTCAATGTAATTTTGAATGTGATCACTAACTTATTCAAAGCAGAACTCTTCATATCACATTTTAGTGTGTTAGCTCACACTATAGGGAAGCAATGGAATTTTGCAGCTGAACAGTGCTGTTCTTTAAAACCTCTTGATGTTTCGTAACTATTCTTGAAATACAACTCTGGTCAATAGTTAAGTAGGTAAGAAGCATCTCAATTTCTTCTCTCAAGAACATAAAAATGTGGCCTAAATTGTATATACATCTGTTAACTGGTCTGGAATAAGAGCTCATCTTGTCACTGCCAGGCACTGGCTTCACACACTACAGTTACTGTAGTGCAGTGCTGCAGGACCAACATCTACAAAGACAGCACACCTCATTCTCAGTAAAGGAAGGTTTATGGGTAGTGGCAGAATTTTCCACTATCCCAAATAATACAGCTGGTATGGGGACAGGGGAGGAGACCAAAATGTTGATCTGATAAGGTTCCAGGTACACCTGGTGTGGTGTATATTTTAGGTACACATCTGAGACTTGCAGGTTCCCACTGAGCAGAAAGGGCAGTGTTAGTAATGAAGGAGGAGTTTGTCTCCAATGGCAAAGAGGTAAAACAAGGGGAAGGAACCCCAAGATTATAGCATCCCATGAAATCAATAGCTCTATTGACTCTATGGTTTTATTGTCCCAGGCTCAGTGCTTTGGAAAGCATTCTGTAGCTTTTCCTGGAGGATTAGGACTGAGAGGATCAGCGACTGTGTGGGTACTCTGAGAAATGTTAACCCACCAGTGTTTCCATCCTTCATTATCTGTCAGAGCGCTCCATCTGTGCGAGGCGACTGCTTAGTCACCCCTGGGCGTCCCAAGGGGCTCAGAGCAATGCCAAAATGCACCAAATTCCAGAAGGAAGCCAGGAATTTGATGATCCTGTTACAAGGGCCATGCACTAGACCCACACAGAGCTGTGTTAGCACATACCAATTACCTTGTATTTCAGACAGTAAATGATTAACTTATATGTCTAAATGCAGAACACCTGTTCCCAGCTTGCACTTAGCCTCCTAATTTCCAGCTTCCATTGCAGGCCTGGAAGAGCAGTCTCAGGGCCCTAAAGCTTGTTCTCCCTTCTGAGCTGCAGCAATAGAGCCAGTAGATGATGTACTGGCTCTAGACACAAACTTTGTTCAATTATCTCCTCAGATCACCTCAGCCAGCGCAGTGCTACTCATTCTGCTAGCAAGATAATCAATTTCCATGTGTATGTAAAGGGTTGGCTTCTGGCAAAGGTTTATATAATTGTATATAATGCAAAGTTCAGTCACAAAATCAAAAGGAAAATTATTTTTCCTTTCATGAGGTCTGGAATTTTACTATTTGTTCACTCATTTGTTTTGGCAACAGCCCTGATCATGAACACAGTATATACAATCCTATGTTTTTTTTAAAAACCCACAAAGCAAATCAGGGGATGCTGAAGGAAATGAACTGTGAAGTGGGGGCAGCAGGATAGTATCTAACATTTTTGCAAACAATCCATTTGTCACTTTCATGGACCTGGGTTAATTAATATTCTATAAAGGTCTTCCAAAAGCTGAATACCTCTCAAGTTCTGAATTCATGGGGCTGACCTTAGACTTTCTCAGAATGATTTTTAATGCAGTCTGTTATCAGCAAAACCCGTTTAAACACATGCCCCATCTGCCAGTACCCCATTTGCAAAAGAGCTTCTTATACTTGCAGACAGTAAAGCTTCTGCCTGCTTCCCTCTCTCCTCTAAATACCAGCTGTATGGTAATGAGCACAAACAGCTGAAAAATACTGCACAGTAACAAAGCTGGTACGAAGCGGGCAGAACAACGCATCCACTCAATGAGGCAGTTGTAGCATGAATTTAGCAGATTAGCTATTGAGCAGGGGTGGGGGGAGGTTTGGAAAAAATGTAAAGGGTCTACACAGATAGCAAGAAAATGAAAAGAGACCAAAAGGGCACAGGCTACCAAAGAAAAGCCCAAATTCTAAAGTACTTTTGTTGAAACTGCATGAACCAATTCTTCACATTTTCTAAGGCTTACTCGTCCTGTACTAATGATATGCCAAATGCTATTCTGATCATTTGCAAGTTCAGTTAGTTTTTAAAGGAGGCAACTTGTTAATGAAAGTCTTCCATTCATTAACAAATCTCTTCATTGGCCGGGGGGGGGGGGGGGGGGGCGTGGGGGAAGTCCTTAAGAACAGGAACACACTCTCCTACTTCAGTCTCTGGTACTTTCAGCATGTGTGACCAACAAGAACCATACTATCTATTAACTTTTTGCATAATAGCCCTCTCAGTCTATCCATTTTTTAAAGACATTTATTTAAATGCTGACAATATTCATGCTACCCTCCAGACACTGACAAGCTTTTTAAGCAGTGAGCATAAAAGACACTTGCTTTTAAGAAAATTTGTGTGTAACTGCATTCAGCTGACATGCATACAAGGCATGCAGTTGAGTATTTGTTTATACAAGTAGCTAATTTGATAGACGCTGTTTGCATAAAGTCTTAAAATGGCACATGCTCTTTTGCACTTGAAATTACACACATCTGTCTAGTGGCAGATGTGAAAGATGCATGCAGTTTTGATACATAAAGCTGATGTGAAAATACAGGACTTTTTTTCCTGTTCTCAAATTTCCCATCGGCATCTAGAGTGTTACTGCTTCTTTTGAAGAATTGGAGCCTAACACTTTCAAAGAAAAACATGGGAAAAGATGGTGTATTGACACTGCCCAAGGAAGCGCTCTGTCAAAAGTTTGATACATAGGGTTTGGGGTTTTAAATTCCTAATTAAAAAGCTTCATTGTTACAATCCCTCAGCATCCTAACATTTGTCTTTAGTGTCAAGTAAGTCTAGTAAGATGTTTTTCAAAGATTCATCCACTAAGACATACTGCAATAAAAATACTATATTGTTTCTAAAAGTAATGAAGAATGAAACCTTCTATCTGGCGAAAAAAGTATACTTACTTCTAAGGTCATCACAATGAAGCTCCTAAGAAAGCAAACAATCTTTTAACCTTTATACATTGCACTTAGAGTGTTAAACAGAACAAATCATCTATGTTACTGGTTTCTGTTCACTGCTGATCACAGAATAAACAAAAACAAAAAGAGAAAGCAATTTTCTCAGGGCATGAAAGAGCTTGTCATGCAGCTATACAATGGTATTCACAGATGATATTTTTATTGCTCATATCAACCATAACCTTGTAGTAATAGAAGAAGTAATAGAAGAAAAACCTCCACTATTGACATTCACTGTAAGTCTCTACCTAATTTCAAATTTTAATGTAAGTCAAATCTATTGAATTTAGGTTAAAGAACATGTACTTTGATCTTTCCTGGAGAATTCTAGCACACATTAAAAATATTTTTCATCTTTTAAGCACCTTCAGGAACTCATAAAAACTTTATGGATTTAAAAAAACAGGTTACAGACATTCAACATACATAGATGCATAAAATGTTAGCTAATGATTAATTAATCATAAATTACTTACTGGCTAAAAAACTGTTAACATTCCGTTTATATAATTATTAATAGTCGTTACAGTTATCAGTGATTCCCATAATTTTCTGTACTTAAAACTTAGCACAAATATCACTCAGTTCTTTTTTTTTAATTCTGCTCTCTGAATTGTTTAATATGCACCATGATGAAAGCTGTTAGCTTAAAAATGCTAAGCAAATTAAAGTGGTTTATTATGAGAGAAGGTACAACACTTGAAGCCATGCCAAAATTAACTGCCAGAATTACTTTTGTTCTTTCCAGAAACATGCGTTTCTTCAGCTCATCAGCACTCCAGGAGGAAAGAATATTATACTACTATTTGCTATGTCACTAACCCAGGTATGCCTTGGTATCTTCAAAGGAGCCTGAGCTGCTCAGTATCATTATTTAGCTTTTCAGACTATGGTCCTGGGGTACTAAAGCAGTACCAATGAACAAGGAAAGCCCCACTTATTCTAGAAAATTTAAACTGTAATGGTGAAAGATTTCTTTTTTTCATGTTTCATATAAAATTTTCTAAAACTCTGTATTTTATGACTTAGAAACAGAATTAAATATTCACATTAAAAAACCCCAAAGTTGTCTATGAAAAAAAACCAACAACCTAACATAAAATATTCAAAAATATTTTGAAAAAAAATGTGAAAAAGTTTGTCACTGAAACTGGCAGAGCTACACTCAGTAATTTTTAAAGTTTAACCTCAAAATCTTCATTATTCCTAGCACTTGGACAGAACACCAACTACAACAACCAAAAATCATAAGAGAAGAGTGGAGTCAATGTTGGCTCTATTGAGAAAACAGTGACATGAGAAATTATCACAGAATCACAGAATGGTTTGAGGTGGAAAGGACATCAAAGATCATCTTAGTTCCAATACCCTTGCCACAGACAGGTTGCCACCCACTAGATCAGGTTGCTCAAAACCCCACCAAACCAGCCTGGAACACTTCTCAGGATGGTGCCTTCAAAATTCCTTTGGAAAACCTACTTCAGTGCACCACCACCCTCACAGTGAAGAATTTCTTCTTTTTATCTTTTCTTCCTTATATCTGAGGAATATACCTATACTCAGTGTTTCAGAGAACACATCCCAAGATTTGGACCCTTCTCTTTGCAATGGTGGTTTCAAGAGACATTGACAGAATGCCTCCTTTGGATACTAATTTATTCTACTGGGTAAAAATATACCAGGCATTCTCAATATTTCAGTTCTGCAGGATGTCAATTAATTCATATAGAATGTGCCATTCACAAGGAATAAGTACTTCAAATGTACTTTAATACTCAAAGTGAAAAAAACCAATCAAGCAATAATCATGTCAAAGTTGCTTTGTTGATACCCTTTTATATTTTAAGTCTAGCTGTACTTTGCCAGCACTTGTCCATAAGCTTCATGTGCTTTTACCATGTGGAAGCCTTTAAACACTAACAGTCTTAAAAAAAATACTGGATAATATCTATATTCATGAGTATAAACAGTATCAAGGAGAAAACAGTGACTCATTTTAAACAACAATGTTCTTAACTGTATTGATATTTCCAGAATATTTCTTTAACTTAAAAGAATTATCATACTTTCTTACAAGTAATGCACATATACACAACCAATAAAATAATCACATTTTAAACATGGTATTCCACAAAAGATTGAAAAGTTGACACAGAGGAAGATTTATCAGCAGCACTACACTGCCCCTTCACGTCCACTACAGAAACAACACCAAAAGCTGCATGATGTAAAAAAAAAAAAAAGCTTAATATTAACGTAGCAATTATGTTAAACTACAAATTTCCTAATTTTTTCTGTAAGATAGCCCCTTGCTCCCCCAGTAAAACATACATACAATGGAGGAAAAGAAGAATAAAATCGAACACTTTCTTTAGTGGGAAAACTGCCTTGTTTTTCCCTTGATATGCATATTTAGACCTTCTCATTTTAAAAAGGTATAAATTTTCCACCTTGATTACATAGTGGATGAGAATTAATGAACAAAACCAATTCAGCTAACATTTCTTTGGAAAGAAAAAAATACTAAAATGGATATACGTAGCTGTCACACAAAGTTTTATCTAAGAATGGTACAATAAAGCTTCTATCCGAATCAACTCTTAATGGCATGAGAAATTATTTATGGGTATCTAAGCTACTTCATACATCCTATAAATTCCCTCAACTTTTTAAATAATACAGTTCTTCCCCCAAGCATCCTGTTTCTTCTAATTTAAAATTCAATTGCTATTTTGCTTGTCATTTAATGCTAAATGTGTTGTTCTGATAGATGTATGGTTTTTTATTTTTGCTAGCATTAACTAGAATGTCAGTCAGGAACTTCTGATTGAATAAAAAAAAGGTGTCCCATATCTCCATGAGGCAAATCTCTCAGTGTATCATTAGCACAGGCATTCTGAAACCTCTCTCAAGCCAAGACAAGAACTTGCCATTCTTCCTACCCCTTCCTACAGTATGACAAATTAGCATAAATTAAGTACAAGATGACAAGGACCTTACTCAACACCACTGAGATCCAAAATTACACTTTGCACAATTAAAGAAAAAGGGTACAAAATGAGACCACAAAACAAACCATTACATTTCAAAGGCTACATTTTTTCTTAAAGAAGCAGAGTAGTAAAATTGGCAATTTTGAAAAAAAATATGCTCAAATTACTTTATGCGCTACAAATGTTCATATGGTACATATGATCAGCATAGTCTTAAGTAGAAAAAGTGCCTTACAAAACTCTTTTGCTTATAAAATATCCTAAAGGTATTCTGCCAATTACATTGGTATGGTAACTCTAAATAAATGATATATCAGAGTTCTTACTTCTAGGTGCCCTTTATTAAAACCATGGGACATTTTAGACATGCTATAATTCACAAGAACATCAGAAATATTTCTCTGGTGAGGCTAAAAAACCCACCTAGCTTAACAGACTCTGATCATAATTTAATTTTCTCATGGATTAAACCCATGTCAACCAGGCTTTTCAAGCCACCTGCATACAGGCACAACCTTTTCAAGGAAGAAGAGAGAAATTAAGCTGGCCTATCAAAAGTTGTGAAAAAGGGTGCAAAGCATTTATCTGAATTATGTGTTTTGGAAATTTATGCAGAGAAACTTCAAACCTCCGTACAATTTGCATGCTTCAAAAAATGGTCAAAAAGATGCTTCAAGATGATTTCCTGTTTTTTGAACTTACAGCATCCCCCATCAGATTTTACTATATTATTGTTGCTATGTCTTTGTGAGTTTACACATACACCATGTAATTAAGAATGCAGTATTACATGGACTTCTTACACAGCTTCTTAACCAAGGTCAGGGTAGGGCATCCTCCTGCTAACAAACTGCTACAAGAAGTAGTTTGTAATAAAAAAAAGAGATTATAAATAATGGCATGCTAAGTATAGCAAAAAACCATTTTCCCACTGCAATAAAGATAATATCCAAAGAATTCTCTAATAACAATGGGAAAACAAAATTCAAGCCTTCTCTTCTGACTACATGCAAGTAGAAACAAGGGGACTTCAAAGACAAGTCTGAAGTTGTTTCATCATAAATCCTGAAAAGTAGTTATTACAGTTAGTGACAGTATCTGGGCCGTTATTTATTTTATGTATTTTATTTTCTCCTCTGGCTACGATTTTTTTACACAAGTGTCTCTCACCATAGTATCTTTCCCTTAAAACACATCCTGAATTATGAAGTAAAGCTGGATCTCAAGGGAACCACCATGATCTCTTCAGGAGTTTCTCCTCTAAAAGAGGTGAAAGAGGCTGTGACAAACAATTTCAGTATTGAGTTAATTGAAAGGTTAATTGAAAGGTTTTTTGATTAAGAATAGGGGTTGTATTTCTATCCTACTAATGGTACATAGAGGTCAGACCTCTGTAAGTGCAAATAATCCAGCTTTGACTCTGCAAGCAAGGCATAAAACAAGATTCAAAAAGGGCACTGTGGCATAGTTTGCCTGTCCAACACTTGGTTCAGGTTGTCTTTATAAGAAATGAATGCATTCTCAAGTCATGATACATTCTTCCTCAAGAATATATTCCTGTTGGAGAGACTTCACTGTATAATGCACAGTGTCACTTTTAAACCTGATGTAAAGTTCTTGTCAACTGGGACTATCACCCTGGGAGTACTAAAATAACACTTCGATACCTTTTACCATTGCAAAGATACTCTGTTTTGCTGACATGCATATACAGAAACAGCCACATTTTTAGCAGTACAGCACTGGCTGCTTGGTACTATAGAAACTCATTTTGCTGTTCCACCTTTTGTCAGTCTCACTTTTGTATATCTCATGTCATTTGTAGCCAACCAAGCAATGCTGCATCTACAGCACAAGCCTGCAACTGGAGTGGCACTGCATGGCTTCCTCCACCCTGTGATAATTACAATAGTGCTAAACAGCCTCTGAAATTTGAAGCATCTACCAGAGAAGCAGAAAATGCCATTTCCTTCAAGCAACCACTGTAAAGAAACTAAATCACTGCATTGAGACCACAGAAGTGCAGCTCAGGTTGCATCTGTAGAAGACAAATCTCTCAAATTATTCAGAGTAATCTATCAGATGCTCCTGAACGCTTTCAATTTTACTTTCAAGCGAAATCAGATAGAGAGATTTTTGTATTTTTATGAAAATAAACATGGCTGTAAATTGAAGCACCAATATTCTCATTCATAAATGAAGGAAAAAAACACATTTTACACTTTAAATGTAGTGGCGACCTCTCATCTGTTTCTGTCTTGACGCTAGACACATTCTGGACCAGGGATGAGTGTGAACATCCCACATGTCCAGTTCTTGAAATCGTCTGTATTAGGTAATAGAGACTCAGAGACCTCCAACTTCTAACTTGCTGCAACCAGACAGCAAGTTGTGGCCAGCGTTCAATGCAAGTATTTTTTCTATTTCAGTTTAACAGAAATAACCCATTCCTGTTTTCCAAGTCAAACAAGTAAAAGACAGGGTTTCCTAGCAGCAGCTGTTTCCAAGTTTGGACACTATGACAGCAGCCACAAGGTGAAAGAAACAAGGAAAATAAGGACATAAGGCAGGATTACCTCAGTTTCCAGACTTGCTTATGAAGCTACTGCTTACAACTGTATCTTGGTTCTTGTCTCCCCTCTAGTGTGTACAAAACAGAAAATGCATACAGAAGATAACCTGGGAGAATTTTTTATTTCATTATTTTCAAGACATGAGAAGCAAAGGACTGAAAAAGGAAAATCAAGCTTCCTTATTTATAATACATTATAAGACAACATGTAAGATTTTTCCCATTCAATATTTTTCCTATTAAAAATGAGCTCTTGTTTATACAAAAAACCAAAAACTGATTACTTTAAAGTCAGAATATAAGATAATATAAATGGAAAGAAAAAATAATTTAAAAAAAACTTAAGGTTTTTTTCTGCTGGATAATAGTAGCAAATGTACCAATTTGTCTATTTGTGAAAACCATTAATGAAGGCACACCCAAAAGAGGCCAGAAAAAACCTTTGTATTTGATATGGTTTTTGATATGTCTGTGACAGATACACCTAATCTAGGACAGAGTCTTATGAAGTACCACTGATGCTACTTATTGGCAAGAAGCTAGAAGGAAATCTTGAAACTCTCCCTGAAGAAAGAGCACCTGTATCTGTGCATGTGTTCTGAGGGCTATTATTAAGTAGATACGAGATGCTATGACTCCCCAGCTCTGAATGGAAAAAGAAAGGAAACAATTGCCTACCAGCTATAATATTGTGTGCTACAGAATGAAAATTATATATTATATTTTGTATTTTTAAAATAGACCTTGAAGTTCACAAGCACTGTCAAAGGAATTCAAAAGTTCAGAAAGGTTTTTAGCATATTTCTCAGTAGCAACTGACATTCTTTTAGAAATACAAAGATGGTTGCATATATTAGGTTTTTAATAGGGCAACATCTTTGTGATCCATGTCATTACATGCTTTGGAATGCCATATCCAATATCTGGCACACTGATCCTTCAAAGACAACATATGTTTCATGTCCTCTCTACTGGAATGTTCTCCTAGTAAGCTTAAAAAGAAAAAAATATAAGGAAAAAAAAAAAAAAAAAAAAAAAAAAAAAAAAAAAAAAAAAAAAAAAAGGCAACAGTTTAGTCTCAAGACTCCAAATTCATTCCCCATATGTTCACATACCATCAAAACACAAACTATTTCTTAAAACCCTGTACAGAAGTTAAAACTCCTAGTAGAGAGAGTTCAAAAGATGGACAAAAAAAATCATGTGTGTCCCATGTTGCCTCACAGCAAGGAACTGCTTGCATGAAAATACACAAATAGGTGCCTTGACTTCATGGTTCTGAAGGATAAGCAAAAAAAGAAAAAAACTCTAAGATACAGGCAAACTGAAATTAAAATTGAAGTGCAAAATAGTTTAAACTACATTCAAAACTACTACATAATGTACTTCTTTATTTTTCAATAATTGTCATATGTTTCATCCCACTGAGGTTTAATTTGTGTCAATATAAGTACCCTTGTAAGAAGGATTCTATTTATCTTCTTCCAAATACATTAATATACAAATACTGTACATTATGCACACCTTGTTACACTAGGTAAAAAAAAAAAAAAGACGTTTTTGTGCTTATATCACAAAGATTAGTTACTTCACAGAGACGACAGTTCAATTTAAAGGTTTTTTGCTCACTAACATTGTTCATGCTTAAGTAGTGCAAATTTGAATTACAAATCTTAAAATCACAGAGAAAATACAAGGCCTTAGGGCTAATTACTAAATAACATGTTTCAATTTTTCTATCTACATACATACACAAAAGATAGAATATGCTGAGAGCAAAGTAACACAGATGTCTCTTGAAAGATTAGTTTTATTAGACTTGCAGCACCTATTATGATTGGGTAACTATGTATAACCTCAGGGGGGCATAAATTGTCTACTGAAGCCCAAAGAATAAGCTGAAAAATTTCAGCAATTATGAATTCATGTGGTCTGTGTGTCCACTGCAAGGGGCTGCCAATGCTACCTGTTTCTATAAATTAAGTCCCACAAGTCAGTAAGACACTCCAGAGGTGCAAATTACAGGTTTTACTATTTTTACACTTCAGTGACTAGTGAGAAGTTTTACTGCAGGTTTCCCTCTGCATCAGGAAGAAAAAGAGGAAAAACTGGGGCAGGGGGCATGAAGGTTTGCACACCCACCTCTCCTCATTGCCATGTTTTCAGGAATTAATTAATTCCCTGAGGATGTCTTGGATGTCTTGAAGCATTTACTTTCTCCACACACCAGAAAGAATAGGTCACGTCTAATATGAGCTCTTCCTAAATCAAGAAAAGCAAGGGCTGGACCTGCTAAACATGGCCATAAACGGACAAATATGCAGTATTTATGGACATTTAAAACATTCACTTGTGTGCTCAAATTAAAATGGACCAGTACTTCAGAACAGGAAACTATTTCCTCTTCACCCACTCAGAAGTTTGGATGCCTTCCCAGAAATCTCAAGACTGGCGCAGGGCTTAGTGCTGCGCCTGCAAGACAGCTGCATCTGGATACAACCCTTCAAGGGAATGCACAAGACAAACCAAGGCAGACAGGTTGAGCAGATGTAATTAACGGAGGTGGTGCCAGAAAGTGATCCCTGTTAACCAGATGCTCCAAAGAAATTCCTCTCAGTAAGGCAGCACAAGAGGCAGGCCTTTTGGAAAGCTACTTGAGCCATGCCAACAGATCTCACAGACACCCACGATCACTAACGTGGCTCAGAACCAAGCAGCTCAAGCTGCCTCGTCTTCTTCTGGGAAGGAATGGCTACAACTCACTGAAGTTTTCTCCCATGATGGCCAGCTCTTTATGCAACAAGAAAAGTAAAGTGGACAAGAAGCTAAGGGAAATTGACAGACAGAAAATTAATCTGCCAATTAAACGGAATAAACCCAACAAAATTGTTACAAACATTCTCTAACCCATACGGGAAGGACATGGTGTGTCTTGAAAAAAATCAAGAAACAAACCCCCAAAATTAATCTACTTTTGCAAGTTTAATTCATGTAATATTCAAACTAATTAGGCACTGACCAAATTAGCTGCTGCTATTCTAACCCATTTTCTTTCTAAAGTGAAGAAGCACTGCTGTGTATGTGCCCTTAATAAATCTGGATATTAATTGCAATTAGTGTCAAATTCTCACAGTGCAAAGTGACCTCAACACATAATGACATTTCAAACATGATGAGAAAACTAACCATTTCTATGAGAAGCAATTTTATACCATTAGATGAATCTCAGTCAGAAATAGCACAGACACTATAGACCCTGCCATAGGTTAAAGGGATGATGCAGTCTCGATTCTATAATTTGTATTATTAGGTTTTTTGTATGTTACCTATTTCTTGCATCACTGTGAACAGAAACTGCAAATAAGTGGCAAGCATACATGTCTAATAAATTAAATGAACAGAAGTTCATTATTGTTTAAAACAAAAACATTCCTCCCAAAGGAGAAAGGTGCACAAGCATCTATTCTGAATGCTATGCAAGAGAAGAGAATTAGTACCAACTATGAGAGTTTATCATCTGCCTGGAGATAATAAAGCGAGGGTAGGCAGTCAAATTGATTGACATGTAGTATTTTAATACTGAATTTATCATACTTAAAGCTAAACACTTGTATTTTGAAAATCAAGTGATAGATGTTTTAGGAGTTGTAAATTTTTTTTAGCATTATGGCTTATGTGGTTCTCTTAGGAAATACAGCCAGTTACAGATAATTCTTTGTTTTCTTAAAGGTGTACATGGGCAGAAAGGACTTCCCAGAAGTGTTTGCAGGACAAGCAGAGAGGCAAAGGACAGGAACACTGTGGGTGTAAAGAGACAGGAAAGAAAAGAGAGATGATATATAAAAACTATGTGGACAGAATAGGCACTAGACACTAGAGGACCTGTTCGACAGCTTGGTATGTAGACAGGATTTGGAGAAGGGAAGGCAAAAGAAGGGAAGACTGTGAGGCCATGAAGAAATTCATGGTAAGAATTCGGTCTGAAATTTCACTAATAACGTACCATAGGAGAAATGCAAGATGGAATGTAGCAATGCTGTAAATATGTTAAAATTGCAAACATTCTTGCCAGCTGCTGCTGTTATCATGAGAAGTAATCTTGTGTTAGGGTTTATTAATAGCAGCATGCTTTGGAAGAGACTGCCTTTTTTACTGACAGAACACTGAACCATGCAGATTGTCTCAGAGCAACAAAATCTTAACTATTTAAATATAGTAGTGAGTACCTAAACACACGATAAACAGGAAAAAATACGGCACTAAAAATATACCAAATATGTCTGTGTCACTTTCTATGCTGTTCTTTTTCAATTTTCAAAAAGTAAAATGCTGTTGGGAGAGTATTCTTAGAAAGAGACCAGTATGGTATCATCTACAGGTTCCCAGCCTACAAACCAAGTTTGCAAATAAAACTATGCTTTTTAAACCCATGTCTCTATACATAAATGGAGGTACCTCAACCAAGTGAGGAAAGATCCCACATGATACCACCTAGGATCAGTATGCTGCAGCTGCTTACCATCACTGTACACTAGCTACATTATAAACTTAAAAATGCAATTTTAGAAATGCTACAGGAAGTTATGCATATTAAAACATCTTGTCTCAAATTTCCTTGTGTTTACATATTACACATTTTTAAAATAAGTTTTTTACTTACCTGCATCTTCTACAGATAAGTTGCCTCTTCTTCACAATTTACAAATAAGATTGTATTTACTACCTTGCATATGCAAAGCCATGCAACATATACAAACTTAATAAACTATCAGAAATAATGAGCCATCTGAAACAGACAGGAGAGAAAGAAGCCTGTTTCACCAAATAAAACACAAAATTTTACTATCTTTGCTACATTATTATACTATTTCCTGAAAAAAAAAATGTTTTCCTAGCTAATAAAGAAGTTGAATGCATTAGCATTTACCAGGTCTTATGAGTGCCTTTGATACAACATAAACTAAGCTGGTTTAAGGAAGTACTGCTAAACACAGATAATTCATAAGGGAAGAACATATATAAAAGAATATATTTACACTTCTAACATCATTTATGTATTTTAACTTATTCTCCTTCTCACTTTATCAATTAGTTTAGGGTCAGCAGAATTTTGGTTGTCCTCCACTATATTAGAATATGATCTACAAAACAAATGAAAAACACCACGCACAAATCTTACTTGCCTATTACTTCCAAGTGTTACAGTAGCAGCAGAATTATTAAAACCAGGTTTACTGTACTGCCTTCTTGCACAGCATCAATGTTTTCATATGACATCTGTAACACACACTTCTCTTTCACAAGCACAAGTATCTGCAGTGTATAAAAAATGCACAATTTGTAACTATCATCTAATTTTTAAAGAAAAATCATCAACCTACTTCATAGACTGTATCTTTCAGTATTAAAATCATGTCCACGTGAGGAGCAAGTAATTAGAGATGCTTCTCTGAAATGTGATCGAAGTACACATGACCACACAAATGATATGCAACCATCTCAAACCTCTTACGAAGAAACTTTGCAATCAAACTGGTTACTCAAAACATATTTAAAGGAACAGAATAAATTAGAAGTACAGGTTTCCTTTACTTAAAAAAAAAAAAAAAAAAAGAGGAAAATTCATGTCAATTCCAGTGTTTTTTCTCTCGCCTTTTCAAAAATATGAGTAACATTATAAAATACCTGAGCAGCATTTAGAAAGGCATTGCTGTTGTTCCTATGCAAAATTGTATTTTCAAACATGGTAAATAAGTTTTCCAGAATGACAGTCAATTGGTTGTGGTAAGTGGCAGAGATCCAAGAGCAAGATGCTAAGGCTACAACCCTGCTTTTATGACTTGTCTGAGTGTCATTCTAGTTCAGTTTGACTTCCTCTCAAAATCAGGGGAACACCAGAACAAAAATTGCCAGTTAAAGTTTATTTGCCCTCTTTGTGTTTCTGTACTAAGGATAGTCATGACACAGCAGAGCAATATTTTCATCACAAAAGAGTCTTCCCCCATACCTGAAAAATATACGTTCAGGAAATTAAAGTGCCTCCATTTGCTGCAGAAGGACAAAAAGCATTTACCTAGTGATAGAAGGGACTGTAAAAAGAGAAAAGGGAGATTCATAGTTAAAGCAATTAGGTTTCAAAGCAATACATTAAGTATTTAATTACACATTTCATGAGTTCCCCTCTGGCATGATCAATCAGCAAAGAGGCAGCTGGGTCAGTTTATGGCATCATTGTTGTCTCCCATTCCCTCTTCTGCTGGATTCTATAACCTCCACAGTCTGAGACAACAAAACAGATGGACTTTAAGCAGGTAAAGACCTTTCAGAAAGTCAACCCAGCATGTTTGAATAGCTTAAAGAGCATGACAATAAAGATTTCTAAAGACATCTAAACAATTGGGCACAAGGGAGAAAAATCGCCCAGGAAACCTGTCTTCTGACACCTCCTGAAGGGAAGGGACTCACTGCAGAATCATCATAACATGCTTTTAACATCTGCACTCCTGCAGTCTGTAACAGACAGCACCACTCATTACAAGAGGAAATTGAAGTTTTTAGTGCATCAAAACCACAAAGAAAAACATTTTAGCTAGTGTTAAATATAAATGAGTTTCCAATTGCTGCTTTTATCTTGGCCAGAAATAGGTAGAACAATTTAAATAACAGTGTTTCTCAAAGAGTCAGTATGGTGACAGAGGATCCCTGAATATTCTGAAAAAGCAGTTTTTGGGAGTGCTATGACATGTATTGCAGTGCAGATTTGAAAACAAACACCCCACCCCAACCAAACAACAACAAAAACTCAAGTAAGTTGTCCAACTATTTTTGACCCACTACACCAGACTGGACTAGGTATGCACAGGTTAGCTACCAATTTTATTTTTTCCAGGGGATACAGGGAACAGCTGTTTGAACAGTAAACTGAGTGCTTCCTCATGCAAATGGCTATCTTAAGCCCAAAGTTTCTATAACACCCCAGAGAAGGGCAGGGCTACAGATGCCTATTTCTGCCTGTATCTAATTCTACAGAGCCAGAAGCACTGGCTACATCTGACTGCATGCACAGTTTAAAAGATGGATTTCAGTAAGGCTGGGCAGAATTCTTGTGAGCATTGCCTGGGAAATTACAGGACACTTCAGCTGAGCCAGGTTGAATCACCCCACCTTGAGCTGACCAGAGAATTGAGGATCTGTACACTTCTTTCCACTTGTGTGAAACCTGTATTATTCACTCTCAAGTACAGTACAGAGTAAGTTTCAAACAAAATGAAAGACAGAATTGCAGATAAAAGGGTGTAGAAGGTATTTTTTAGACTTTCACTGTTCCAGATTGATAAAATAAGTAACATATAGCTTTTTCTTCAAGACTACCACTTCAGACAGGAAAAACATTTATTTCCCTTGTGAGAATAGATGAAAGGCATGAGAAAAGCAGATTCAGAGTGGAGACACTGCATATATGTAAAAAAGAAAAGAAAAAAAAGAAGACAAAGTTCATTATCCAAGACTATTTATCTTCTAAAGGCATGACCTTCTAGGAAGAATGTTACAGAAGACTTTGCCTTCCTCATTTCTGTAACTATTCAGTACTCCTTTCTTTCCACTCAAAACCATCTTCCTTTTCAGTTAACTTCCTTCTACTGCTTTTGAAGTACTTCTGTTTCATTACAAAGATTTTCCAAAACTGAAACACCAAAAACAATAAAAACAATTTAAAAACCCCTCTATAAATTATGAATTCAAAAATGAAAATTAAAATATCTAGAAGATAGGCTTTATTGTGAATATTTGGAAATCCAGAGCAATGGACACACCCCTTTATGAAAAATAAACATAGGTCAAGAACAAACTTCCTTTCCTGTTAAGTATCAACTGATCTGTACTCCTCTGACAAATTTTCTAACAAAATCAAGAGAAATGGAAGTAAAGGCTAAACCAGCTTTGAAAGAAAGCTATTTCTGACAGCCATTCAAAGAGATATGTTAACATCAGAGGTCATAATGCAAGTTCCCTACCACAAAGCCCAGAAACAAAAATTCTCTTGCAGAAGACACAAGCATTTGGGAGTGCTCAGGTTTGTCCACTGACAGACTCTGAAGACTACCTTTAGTTTTACATTAGAAAACAAAACACATATACATATATATGCACATTTTCACATATTTTTTTCTTTATGCTCTTCTGTCAGTCTCTTCCTACCAAATGGTGAGAAATTCCAAGGGAAATTACTTTTTTTTTTTGTTTAAGAGGCAAATAGATTAGTGCTTTTTTACATTATTCAGAACCTGTTCCAAAGTATCTGAAGTACAGGGAGGATATTTAATTTCAGAGAAAGCAAAACAATTTTTTTGTCCATTAAGGAACTTCTTACTGTCACCCATGAAATCAAGTGCTGTATTCAAGCAAGAAATATCATTTATTGTGGAAAAATTCAGGACTACATTTCCCTGAAAAACTGAATGGCCAGACTATTGTTTGAACTGCTGGCACAAACATTTACAAAAATTTGACTGACAGTGAAAAGAGTGCTTTGGTTGTTTTAATATAGAAATTAAGGGATAAAAAACCAAATCCAAATAAAAGAAGCTGTTCATGCATAAGTCACCAGTATTTTAAATACACTACTAGCATACCTGTCAACCAGAGGAAGAAAAAGGAACTGGAGTCTCATTCAAAGTGCTCTACTGTAGTAACAAATGTGTAGGACCAATGGATGCTCTTTTATATGACGAACTCAGGCTGGTAAAAAGCAATGCTTCAATGCTCTGTATTGTGTTCACTTAACATAAAAATACGTCCTACAGACAGAAGCATTTCATTGATGAACTAAGCTGATGAATTGCCAAAATTTGGTTGGATGTATTTTAAGGGCAAAACATACACACATACAGGAAAACTATTCTCACAAAATCATAGAGTATAACAGAATCTTTGGTGTTTCTGAGATTACAGGCAGTGAAAATGGATATGTTTATTGCCTTGATTTTTCCAGCTTGGAATACTACAGGGTGCACACTGAAACCCCTGCTTTATAACAATTCAGTGCTACTTTAATCCACTTGAAATGAAGGAACACTGCAAGTGAACAAGTCACTCTCACAAATCTTCCAGCTTACTAGCATTTCTTAAAAAGATACATTCAATGTGATAAAATTGTTATACAGAAAATTTCAAAAGGATATTTCAATACAATTCAAGAGAAATTTCAGGGAAGAAAACCTTGGAAAACTAAAGAGGGAAGAAATCTATTTGTTAAACAGCCTTTCAAAGAGCTGAGAATTACAAGACTTCAGAAGGAAAAATACTTCTGTTAGTGGTTTAAGAGCATTACCAAGGAAAATTCGCATACTTAATTAAGAGACCAATTTTTTGTCAACTGGAAGTATTGGCAAACAAAATGTGGCACTTGATTTTGGAACATGCGTGACATACGTGAGTATGCTGTAAGTATGTTCAATGATCAGCTGCAGTTACATTGCACTGAAGAGCTAAATGATATCTGATACTCCAAGTGTGTACCAGCTAAAAGGTATTCATTGCTTCTGCACTGTATACTGCAAAATCTACTCCAGTGCCTAAGAAAGATGTGTCAAAGGCTAAAGAGGACCACAGCTATGGCTGTGTTTGGTGATAGTGCATTGGTGTTTTCCTTGACAGCTTTGTAGGAATACATAGGGTTTACTGTGTAAGTACAGTACTTTTATAGCTATGCACTGAAATTATTCTCAAGTGCTACACAAGAATGCTAAGTAATACTATTTTTAACTGGATTCAGATTAGTGGTATTGCAGACAAGTGTTTTAACTACTTGAACAAACTGACAAAATGCAAAAGGGCAAACTGCTAAGTCCTGTGACCATTTATAGTGCACTTCTTGATAGAAGCCCAGTATAACCAATGCAGAGGATGCAGAAGCTATGAACTGTCAGCTCTCATAACGGAAATATTTTTACTCTCAAGGATCACAGAACACATTTTAAAGATGTTTTGTTAGGTCTAATGTACAATTAAGGAGGGGAAGAAATGAGTTCAAACAAGGAGAAGGTCTAATATTAAAGTCAGGTCAATGTCTGAACGGCCCAATCATATACTCGCCCAAAAAAGGGTGGCATTGATATATTACCAAGTCAATAACCTGGAAGAAAATAGTAGCTCATGGTCTAAAGCACATCAAACTAAGCTCTGAAAATGCAGTACTAAATAATTCAATGCATTACTCATTAAATGAAAAGTAGGATTTTTAAAAAATAAAACGCAAAGTTGCATAAAGACTTTGTGTCAAAACTCCTGTTTTGCATAAAAATACTTTTTTGGTTGTTGTTATGTTTAATAAAAGAATAAATCCAGAAAACAGAAGTACTGACTATCTCATCTGTTGATATGAAGATTTAGATTGGGTTTTACTATTGGATTTTTTCAACGTGCAGATCTTGTATGCAACCCCTGTGCGTTAGCATGGAAGGAGCCCAATATGGTAATGGCTGGGAGTTACATGCAGGCTTTGAGTCCTGCAAGGCATGGGACTAAAGGTGGAGCTCTCATATTTTCCACTATCAGCAGCCATCATACTGAGAACTATTAGTTTCAGAATACAAGATACAAGATTGATGATAGCTTAGCTGGTAAAACATACATTTACAGCATTTCTAAATTTTCTCCTTAGTCCTAATGCTTAAAGAAAAGTAGATGCTGAACACCTTTCTAAACCCTCCTATAACTAAAACATTAAACTGACTGATTGAGCGGGGTGTAGGACAGGACAAATGAGATAATTCTGGTAATTTTGGAAGAGTGCAAAATCTTGAGAAAACTGCTTTACAGTTTGGTTGGGTTGCTTTGGGGATTTTTTTGTACCTGTGATAAGTTACTGTATGATCCTATTTCTCATTACAGAAAATACACACATAAGACATCAGCATTCAAGTTCCAACAGTACACCATACTTACATAGCCACAAAAGGACTTGTGAAGTATATCTACTAAACTTATCTTCTACACTGTATACTATGTTTTTTCCAAGACAAAGGAACTATATCCAAACATATCCAAATGTTTGTTTTCAAACAAACAGTTTCTAAGTCATATATAAAAATTTAAAACAGTCTATTAAAATACAGAAACTTACTTTATCACTTTCAACATTAGGAAACGTTCCTATTTCATGTTCAGCAAACACATATGCATAATATCTAATTTCAGAAAAATACTTTTCTGAAATGCACATGATCCAATATTAAACAGTTGTGTGTGTGTGTGTGTGTGTATATATATATATGTTCTAAATTTTGCATTGTTGCAGACTGACATTAGATTGCTGCCTTCAGTGTACGCCATGTAGCTTTTACATATAAGAAACACTTTAAGATATTCCAAACATAGTATGAAAAAAATCAAACTTTCCAGGGTGACCTTGTCAAATTTAAATTTTATCTGTGATTTAACTAAGTTTGCTAAAAAGTACTAAGTTGACATTCAAAGAAAGTGAGCATATTTAAAGGATGAGCTTGATTTTAAAACTTTTATCAGTAAACTGAAACAGTATTTATTCAGCAGCAAGAGAAAATGCATATAAATGTATTTTAAGAGACACTTAATTCATACAGTTCCTGAAGCTGTAGTATAAGACCCGTGATAGCTTGTCAGGCTAGGATTGTCTATATATAAACTATATCGCAACCTCCACATAGTAACATGCTATTTTTATTTTATGTAACAGTAAAAAATGTTATCTCCCTTACTGAGTTATAAAAGTATTAAAACTGTATTTCAAGAATTCTTACTAAAAATGTTTAAATATTAATTAGTTTAACATTTCTAAATTCTCTAATTTAATATTCAACAAGTCGCACATGTCACTACAATTCTGAACTGAGTTCAATGACTTATACCCCAAACTTTCTTCGTTACCTAAAAGACTGAATAACAGCAAAATACATTTATGAGTGCACCTATTTTGTACAGCATTTGTTTTCACCTACACAGTTTACAGCCATAAAAGAATCACTGACATGTTCCTTTAAATGAGTAATAGCTAAGACAACATGTACAGGTTTTAATTAAATTAAAGCACAAGAATTGATGAAATAAATTACCAAAGAGCTCCTCCATGGCACCCTGAGTGAATAGATAAAAACAGATGTAAGTACTTCCTCATGGAATGAATGCACCATGACAAAGCACTGAGCTCCAAGCCAAGTGGTGAAAATCCAGGTTTTAAAGACTTTTACACTTACCCGCCTACGGCAGAAGGGCAAGCCATGTGCAATGATGCTGATGCTAAATATCTTCATCACAGTTTGGTGTGGTAAAGGTTCTTTGGCACTTTTGAGATCAACAGGAACCAAGCCATGGTTGATGGCAGTTTTCCCAGGTTTGGACATTTTATCGTTCTTACTTTGTCAAGTCTACTAATACTGCAAGAACATTGCTAAAAACTTTGCTTCAAAGTTGCGTGATTTTTTTTTTTTTTTTAAGTTTCAGACTGGTGAATCAGCTCCCCACAGCCTGCTGCCTCTGCCTCTCAACCTTCTCCTGCCAAGTGTCCTGACCTGTCTGCTGCTCAGTGAAGTGCAAGCTATCCTAGTATAGACAGGAATTAAACCACCAAGGGGCAGGCAGACTGCTCCTGTCAGTCAAACAGCTGGTGGACCTCCCCAGCAATGTCAGAAGAGCCCTTCTCCAAAAAGGGATCTGCAGATTGAAAAAGAAGAAAATCATGACTGCCTGGAGTTTTAATAAGCAGAGTCACTTATACCTGCACTTTAAAGGAAGAATTTTCTTTTTATTTTGTTTTGTTTTTAACAAGTTGCTATTACGCTTTCAGAAGGGGAATCCAAGGAGATTGCAACCTTCAGAGGGTAACAGTGCTGCTGCAGGATCAATTTTATCACTCTCTGAGCAGATTTCTTCTGGACTGCCAATAAAATTAAATTCAAAACTGATCTGGACTTTGCTGTTCCTCAACTATAGTCTCTAAAAACATAATATATTGTTCAAAAGTAAAAAAAAAAAAAAGAAAAAATGGAAAAAAAATTAGCATCTCCTAAAAATTGGTACAAAACTAGCTCATTTAATAAAAGCAGATGCTACATTGTGATTTTTAATTCCTTCCTCCTGGCCTTCCTTACTTAAGTACAGGTATTCCAGTTGGCCCCTCTTCCTCCCTCCCTGCCATCATACAGGGAGCAGCATCCGGGTGGCTTTGGCTCTAAGGATGCAATGGTAGAGTAGTTTTCCCTCTTCTGGCCAGCTCATTTCCCGTGAGTTTGGGTAACAGTTTGCTCAGGCCTATCCATCACACTAGTGGAAAGTAGGAGGGCTCTTCCTCCAAGAACATAGCATCTCTTGAAGGATGTGGGGAGAGGTCTGCCTGCCCTTAGCAACTAACCTAAGGCCCATTTCTCAGGAAAAAAACTTCCTACTCCACTGAACAAAGCTACAAAGCAATGTCTATTACTCAGATTTTCCACAATTAGTTTACTTACATTTTGAATAATTTCTTGATCAAATTAGCTTTCCTAAAATGTCTTCATATGTTCCCACAATCCCCTTCCAGTGCCTATACTTGGACACGTTTCTTTAAAAACATATTCATATTTTGAAAACATTTTTGAGCAAAACTAAGTAGCAAGAAACAAAAGTGTGTGAAAATGTCTTATGAAACTGCTGATAAGAGATGCAGAAAAACATCAAAGCTCTTCTAGAACTGAGTCAGTACAGTCCAAAACACAGTGAATAAATAACCATTAAGAAACCTTATGAGTCTCTTTATGCACAAACCAGCAAAGATAATTAACTGTATAATTATGTAAGGGCAAAAGAGGGAGTGCAGTAATGCTTTAATGCTTGGAGCACAACAATGTAACTTGACAAAAGACAGAATTAAAATATGACTGTATTAGCATTTCCACTTAGCCCTTTGTTTCCCCTTAAAAAGCCAAGCTGTAAGCATGTCTCATTTGCATATACAGGGCCTCCCTGACCAAAAATTTGCATGTGGAAAGTTTTTTATGGGGGAAAAAAAAAAAAACAAAACACAACAACAAAAAAAAAATAAAAAATAAAAAAAAAAAACCCACCCAAAAAAACAAAGAAACAAAACACAAAACTAACATTTCATTGACAGTATAAATACATTACAGTAAGCACCTACTTATAACACAATACTTTTCTCAGACAAACAAGACAATCCTTATTTCTTTACAGATGTTGCATACAGAAAAGCTGTGACAGAATGCTGCTGTGACAGAATGCTGGGTAGCACAGTATTTTCTTGCACAGATGGCTGTTTTTGTTTTTTTTTTTTTTTCTACCATCCCATTTATATGTTATTCGAAAGCACATCTAGACATAAATTTTCTTCTAAAAGACTCTTTACATTTCCTACTTCACACTTCCTGCTAAAACTCCAAGGGACAGTTTACCATTAGCCTGTACACAGCAGTAATGGCATTACTTTATAACTTCATTCTGAATTATTTCATATTTTATACAAATACTAGGCTTTCACTTGACTGGAATGCTTCAGAATAAATGTCTCGGAATCTCAGTTTTATTCAAATAAGAAAATTTCACTCAAGTACTCCAAAGAGGGAAAAGAGCAGCCTTTTGTTTTTACTTTGAATAACTAAAGTGAAGAACAGAACCAAAAGCTCAAAAGAGATCAACCCACATACCCTATTGATGTATCATTCAAAAAGAAGCAACAGATCAGTTTTCCATTTCTGATGAACTAGTCACCATCTCAGTTGTTCCAACGAAGTGTGAAGTTTACCAAAATGTAATATATAATGTAATCATATAAACATAATTTGAGATCAGATCAGGATCAGGTACAACATGCTGTACAAAGCAAGCCTTGCTTTCTTTGTTAATAAATAATCAATATTTTGTTTAGTTGCATACAGAATTCTCTGGGTGCACTAAGAGAAACTGAACTAACTGCTGAAACTGCTGAACTAAATTCAGTTTTAAGAGATTTTCGTTGCACAATTGCTGAAAGAATTTGACAATGTGCCAGACCACCAACTGTTGTTAGTTGATACAAGAGCCATCATCTTACTACTTTATAGGCTTATTCCCCCACCCCCTTTTTTAAAAAAATATTAGCTCATAACATGAGTGCAAAACAGGAACATAACTTGGCCCATTTAGAGATTTATATACAACTGGGGAGTAAACAAGACTCGAGTATTGCATTCTCCAAGCACTGCTCACCACACCAGTTCCAGTCACAGGTTATTCTCACACCTGTGAAAACACAAAACTCGGGATTGTCAGCCCTTCTTTTTTTGTGGTTTGAGATGAAGTCCCAATGGTACACTGTTTTTTCCCCAGGAACTTCTGAACTATTCTAGAGTAATTCCGCAGGGACACACTTCCTAGTTGGAAAAAAAGGATCACCTTCATAATTAGCGTAGTCCCCTTTTAGTAGATAGAGCCATGGCAAAATAAGGCACTTTTTTTTTGTCCAATGTGAAATTACAGAGCTAGATTCCATACTTAACCATAGCAATAAGAAAAAAAATTTAGTTTTACCTGCATCTATTTTCCTCTGCTTTTTTATCACTGTCCCCCAGAAAAAAAAATTTGCAGTAGCAGATGAGATCTTGTCCCAATTTTACTTCCACTTATCATCACTCTAGTTTTTAGTCTTGTATTTGCTACACATTGCTGACTGTAAGTATCACTGTCTTACAGTAATGTTTAAAGGTCCCAGGCTAATGCTGGAAAGTTATAAACTTTTAATAAGTGAAAGTCCTTAGCCAGAAAATAAAACACAGTCTTAAGTTAAGAGAGAAGACAAAAATGGTGAAGGCTATATTAGAAGTGTCAGAAATACATTGCATATAGTAGATATCACTTATTTTTGTATTTGCACAATACATATTATAAATGTAATTCTAATTTAAGCTTCAAATGTAAAGCTTAAACAGCCACTCTGTCACTTTTATCTTTAAAAGTGTGTACTTTTGCATTATATGGGATGAGAACATGTATAAACCTGACAAATGTGAAATTATGAAAATTTGAGCTTTAATGCCTTGTAATACATTTTACTAACATTCTGTTTCTAAATATAGTTGGGCTGATTTCCAATAGTGCTCTGAGTGCCTGCCTGTCCTTTTAACCAGAAGATCACATTTGAAATGAAATCACGTAAAAGTGCCTGCAAAACTAGTATTTTTAAACTCGAGGCTATCATGGACTTTCAACCAATTGTAAACATAAGAATCCAGAAGACTCTTGGTTCTTTTTGGCCAGTCCAGCGAAGAGATGCCTGTGAAATGAAAACATGTACAAAGCAGCAATAATCTTTATACTTTCCAGTCAGAGCAATTAAAAGTCAGCTTTTTTGGAGCTGTTTACCAGGAAGCAAATGTTACAAAATTAACTAGTTTGTTCAGTGTACTGAACTCAGGAGGGCCATAATTTTAAGACATGGATCTATGAAATTATCCCAGCACCAAAAACCAGTTCATGCAAACTTCCCAGAGTTTTCTTCTAGAGTTGTTTTACATACTAACATTACTGGAAAAAAACCTAAACAAAATCAGTACAAGACCTGGAGAGACCTGAATTAAATATTTGCAAGTATAGAAAAACTAAAATGTAGATAGCAGAACCCCAGACAGGTTCTCCACAATTCTTAACATCGGTGAACAGCTGCCCTCAAATGGATAAAGCAGAGAACTGCAATATTTCAAAAGTCACCTTCTCAAATTAATCGTACTAACATAATAATCCTTTGAATATATTTGATAATTTATTTCACAAAAAGATCTGTAGTAAGCTCTGGATAGCTGTAGCATACAGAATCCACTATAATTTACATTATACATAAACCTTATTTTTAATTTGCTATTCATGCTGGTCCCTGCCCAGGTCTAGAAAGACCGAGAACCACTTTGTCAGCAAAGCAAGGCAGCCTACATGACACTATTAGCAACTTACCCCGCAACTGTGGTCCCAAGTTTATTTATGTGAAGGATTTCTAATACCAATGTACAAGCAGTTTTCAAATGACAGATTGTATATTAGCCTGCTTTGTGCAGATTAACAAATAAATTGTATAGATAAAAGGCACTGCTGAACAGAAGCTAACTGCAACTGTATTACTGATGCTGGATAGAAAAAAACCCCTATTGCTCTAAAATGACTCTCTTGTGTCCAGGTTTACCCAATACAAAAATCTGCACATATAAGAAAACATAATGAAGACTTCTGAAGAGGCTATGAAGGAGATCAATGGGGAGGCCAATTTTGATCTTATGAGATCAAAATGTCCTAAAAAGCTTACACTTGGATAGTACGCAAAAGGGGAAAACAATTGGTAAAACATGCAAACTGATGGCTTTCTCCATAGTCCATGACAAAACCTCAAGTGTAGACCTGCTGAAACACAACCAACAGAAAGAACAAAATCTGGCTCCAGGTTAGATTATCAAACAAGTTCAAATTGCACTTGAATTACACTATAGCTTCTCCAGGGCCTTATGGTCCCATGGTGTCAGGAGTCCTACATGGAAGAATCCCTCTGAACAGTCCAGCCATAGCAAACCTTTATTTAGGCTTATGTGTCACTATGAGTGTTGACTGATAAGTGGCTTCTATGGTGTAAAGGAAGGAACAAATGTTGACTGAACCAGTACACATGATCACAGCAAAACCCAATTCCACAAGGATTCAAAGATGCCTAAACAGGTGATGGTCACCTTGTAGACTTCCTCCTCAGCAGTCTCTTCCACTTCCTACCTACTTTCCCTGTATTTATCTTGCAAATTTGTGTAATCTTAATCTTTTTGCCAAATAGTGTGAAAATTAGCCAAGAGATGCATAAACTCTGGAAAGGATGACAGACAATGACACATAAACATTTGAAATGCACAAACTTTGTTTTCACTGGCAACAAAGCTTAAGAACACAGTGAAGAAGAATCCAGATTTTCTTAACATGGATGAACTCAAATGATAATACCTGGTCTTAATTCTGGCTCTGAAATCATATCAAGGCATGGCCATTATAAACTGCTGTGTCTAATACAAAGCTACCTTACAATTTTTGCTGTGGTAGAGCAAGAAGGAGCTACGCCATTTGCTGGTGGAAGATGGTGCAACTTGTATAACACTCCTATATTGAAAAAAATTATGAAGTGTCAAAAAATATAGATAAGGATGATGGTAAAGCTGCTGTCTGGCAAAAGACTTCACACTGCACAAGATAGCATTCCCCAAAGTCCACTAGCAGAGGCCAGGGAAGATGAAATATCAAGCATATCAGCAAAGGGGAAATCATCACATAAACATACCTACTACATATTTTTCATGCCTATGTGCATGCTCATAACTGTTTAAGCATCCTGGCATTTAAGTGTGAGTGCACAGAGAAAATGAGACTCAAATTTGACCTACTGGATTTCAATACATGTGTATGGGGAGCCCACCAGCAAGTCAGACTTACCAATACCAAGAGTTCACTACTCTCAGTTTCTAATTAGAATCACCAGTTCAAGCAAGTTTAATGAATGTCACTCTGTAACAAAATAAGATCTCTACTAGATCTGTTCAATCCCACAGCTGATCCTCTTTATAGCTGAAAACGCCCAATGGAGAATCTAGAAGGGAAAAGAAGACTAGCACTTCCCCCCTGCTATCTTTGGCCAGTTTTTCAACAAACTCTTCAATAAACTGGCAGTAAAATTTGTCAGGCTTGTGAGCTCTGAAATAACTCCAGTAAGTAGGAAACCTGAAAATTCTCAACTTTTGTTGTTGCTATGTCATTTTTCCACTAGATTAGCAACTGTAAACAGCTCACAAAGCAGCCCGATGCATGAAGAGACAAACAGTGTTTAGAAGTGGAGAGCAGTCAAGACCTCCACCTTTGGGCAAGAACAAGTTATTAGGTCACACCTCTTTGTCCATGGATCCCTTAGCAAGTGATACTGGTCCCAAAAAGATGACAGCTCCCCAGGCATCTCAACAAGAGCAGAATTCCATCTCAAAAGAAAGGTAGGGGAACTTGCAGGTACATGCAGCTATAGGCGTGGGATGTACCCTCAGTCACGACAGTACTACACAATAGAGCACATTTGCATTCACAGGAGGTAATTTTTTGTCAGGTCTCATGGAGTGTTTATGAAAACAACATAGACTGTCTAGTAAAATGCATATTGACAAGACTATATAGTATCAATACTAATGATGTTGCCATAACATTAAAAAAATACTTAACCATGAGCATCTAAACAAAATAATGCCCACCTTACATAACCATTTTAAACTATTATCGGGTTTTACAAGTGCCCTAATTTTATCACTGTATTTACTATACTATGGTGTCTTGTTGTCACTGTCACTTTTTTAAAACTATCTTTAAAGCATGTGTCTTCATTTCTCCAGTGAATATTTCAGAAAACATTTCAGGTATGCAACAGAAATCCAGCTGCATCATCTTGCATTTTATAAATATTCCAGAAATGTCTGCCCAGTTCTCATTGGCTATACATGATTTGTTGGATAAGCAAGTTTAACTCTTTAGTCTAGTCAGTGTTGCAACAGCTGTTAAAAAGAATTTCTACAGCTGCTCTGCAGGAATTTATATGCTGACCACTTTTTTATGCTGGTTTTGCACCTTTAAAAAAAGCTGAGACAAGAATTAAGAACTGCAACAGGTAGAGAAGTCATGCAATATTTAACACTGGATTAAAATGCAAGTCAAATTCCCAGCTGAGGATAAGCTGGGGGAAGGGAAAGCAGGTGGCTTTTTACTAAGGAGGCTGCTTTTATGGAAAGGGAAGACAGGAAACTAAAAAATTATTTTCCATACTGCAAAATTCAACTTTTCTGATCATTATATCACCCTTCCATGTAAAATGCAACACTTTAAATGAGAAATTCTCCACTTACATACCTACACAGGCAAAAATGCACAAAGCAGTACCAAAATACTTAAAACATATTTATCAGTTTTTGAATAATGTACAAAAAGCACGGACAAAAATGAGCTTTGGACTTAGACTTTTCTTTCTATATATTAAATGGGAACAAGAAAAATCCCCAAAAATATCAAAAAGGAATTAAAAATATTTCCGCCACCTTATAAACTTAAGCATTTTTTTTTCTTCTGTAGCAGAATTCTGTCCCAACACTGTTTATTCAGCATTAGAAAAAAATCCCAACAACGCTCCATGGATTAGCTCCACTGACAACTGCCAAAATAAAAGGCTGAACAGTGCAAAGTATTACAGTTTGTATGCTTAGAACAAAATTGTTTTCAAGGCCTCTTTGGAAACAAGACTATTTTCCTTACCAGCACTGTAAAATACACATAAATCTAACAAATGCAGCAACTGATTGTTACAATGGCATTCATTTGATAGCATCAAATTAAGCTACATAATCCTTTTCAGCTGGTAACAGCATACTGCAAAGGGGTGTGAGGCTATTTATAAAGCTCAAGATATGTGAAGTAAAGAATGCTTAGAGCACAGAAAAAAGCAGGTAGTTTGCAGAAGGGCTGGCATTCTTGATTGGTATGGTTGGCCAAATCCAGCTCTGAGCTTACTGGCATTCTGATACTAAACCCTGCCAAGGAAGACATGAAGTGCACCAGCACCAAATTCTGATTGGCACAGTGTGGGAAGAGTCAGAGTCTGTCAACAGCCTGTCCTCCAAAACACATACACAGGAATACCTGCACACACAGGGCACAAAACACTTGCTCTAAGGCATGGCATACACCATGGTTTACACCAAAGCCAAAAATTGTGCAGAAGGATAAGTGCCTCTGAGTACCAATAGAAAGTGTCCTTGCTGTGGATGAAGTCCAGCTTAAAAGTCGAGGGACAACATTATTACATTTGGCAAGAACAACTGATCCATATTGAATGATTTTTGGTTTGATTTCTTCCATTTAGCTGTGTCACTTCTGCTTTCTTTATTTTTACATATTCATTTTAATTAATTCAATTATTTTCTGCATGTTTTCGAAAATCTCACCAAGGTACCACAACTGAAGGAATTATGACATTGGCAAAAAGAGTATTTATTATTTGTTGTCTTTTTTTTTTTTTTAGTACTCAATATCTTTGGGCCAATAATGCTTATGGTAGCTGCCATCCTTAATGGTCATCCATAAGTTAAATGAGAAGAAGAAAGGGTCTCCTGCCCACTTTGAAACATTGACTGGGTAAGAACGAGATTTGCACTTACAGGAAATGTTGCTAATACTCTGCTTGAAAGAAGTGATGACTTCTGATGATGAATTAGGTGGAATTTATCCCTGCTGGCAATCCACGGTGGCGATAAGTACATTTTCCACTTCACAGAGGGGCCAGGGATTGAACAAATGTATTAAAATTTTATAAGCATTAACTGAATAATATGTCATGACACAGCTGAAAAGTATAACCAGTGTCTTCCAAGACTGAATTACACTGAGTATTACTAAAATTCACAGTTCACTCCTTTGACATTATGCAAGGTATGGTCAGGTAGTAAAGTCAGTAGAAAATATCACCTTTTAGTAAGAACACAGATTTTAAAAAGCCAGGTTTTAGAAAGAAATAGTTAGTTTGGGCCACCTTGATTTGGAATAGAAATCTCTGTACTTCTTTAGTAAATGTGTCCTTCTCAGATCCTCTCCCTCTTCCCAATTCTTGTTACATACTAAAGAAACAAAATTTCAAGCTAGCAAGAAGCATGAAAAGGAGAAATAAGACAGAAGAAAAGATGTCCAACAGCAATGCTTTCCACTTGTATTTCACTGATTATTTTCAAGATACCTATCTATCCACTAGAACTAATTATTTTCTCCTTTAAAATCTCAATACCACTTAACTATATGTAATGTTACATCAAAGGTTGTACCATACAAAGTCAAGGCACATGAAGATTTTTAACATAAACGCATTTTATAATAATTTGGTGAATTCCTGAACTTATTTGGCCAGGAGAGAATGGGCAGAAGTCTCACAAATTTTGCGTGAAGTTTGCATGCATCTTCATTAACCACACTTTGGAAAAAAAGGAAGATGCTTGTGACAAAACGAACCATTTATAGAAACACTTGTTCTAGGTTTTACAGGGATTTTTGTAATAGAAATTTCAGCAATAAACCAAACTGTAAAACATTCACATAAACAAAACAAAACAGCTCATCAATAAATCTACACAAAATGCACAGTATATCATTACTACACAAGCACAGCTGCCTGCACAGAGCAGACACCATGCACTAGCAAAGACGAATAGTTCATGTGTCAAAAATCATCCTTTGTGGATGGACATTAGATGCTGTCTCTTCAAACATTTGCTGAGACAGCTTGGAAATTTTGGTTTTAAGCATTTTGCCTGTTCAGAAATCATTGAACTAGCAGAGAAATAGACATTATCTAATTTCTCTCCTTATACTCAAGAATTTATAAAGTTATGTAAATTCCTTCACCGTGCACATTTTGCTGAATAGCCACATGTTCTGCAGATAATGAAAAGTCTCCTACAGAAATAAAGGACATACTGTAATCTGAAAAATAGCTCTGAGTGAAACATACCAGGAAAAAATGTTAGTCCTGCAGCAGATATTAAACTGGGTTTTGGTCTTCAGAGCAATTTGTAGTCCTCCAGTTCCTTAAGCTAATTTCAGATCCCATGATTTTATAAGTATAAACATCAGTAAATGCAAGAAGGTTACTAATCATAACTTGTTTGTTTTTTGTTTTTTTTTTTAACATACACTTCAAATTCATAGCTAAAGAAATTTTTAACAACCATTTGGGAAAGATGTGTCAACAAAACCAAAAACTAACTCAACAGCAGAAGTTTTACTTTCTCCACACTTTGATTCATCATTTGCATTAAGTTTTATAACTAGTAATACCAACTTCAGTTAACCTTCAAAAGGAGAAGAAGCTTAAGACTGACAGGGCAACAGCATCCACTGATAAATGCTCAAGAAAATACAGCTGTGTCACTACAGACTGGAAATATTTGGGCTAACGATCACATCAGGCAATAGCATGTGTCACATAGTCAAGAACAAGAAAAGGAACAAATGGCATATTTAAGTGGGGCAGAGCTCCCAAATATATTTGTTAGACAAGTCATATATCCCAACAGAGTGAGGACACTGAAGGGATTCTGAAGCACATTGGCATGATTTCTGCTTCTTAATATTGTTGTCATATAATTGGTGAGGTGAAATAGTACTACTGCACATTTTTTTATTTCTTTCCTTTGGAAAAAAAAAAAAGCTCATTTTCATTTTGACAGCAAAGATGCAGAGCAAAAATCACATGGGAGCCGAACCAACATTGATTTCAAAGTCTATGCAAAAGCATGGGACAACAAGATGCTGCTTCAGGTAGTTATCATGAAGGCATCAATTTAGTTTATTCTGCATAAAATAAACTGATATGGAAGTTTGAGTAGCATATGCAAGTACCTTCCCAATATTTACCTTTAGGGAGCAATGCCTAAGCCAAGCACAAAGGACAATTCAAAGGACAATTCAAGTATGTACCCTTAGTAATAACCACATTACTACAAATATAGCCCACATATCCATAAGCAAACTTCATGATCCCCTTACAGAGTAGGAAAAATTAGCAGGGCAGCAATTATGTACCACATTAGTTTTATGTACAAGTGAAGGTGTAGGAGAATTCTACTTAGAAAAGTATAGCTAAATCCCTACAAGCCTTGAGCAGCAAATGAAATCATAAATTAATACAACCAAGTAAAAGGAAGTAAACACAGGAAGTCAAACACAGTATTAACACAGGAAGTAAAAAGTACTTTTCAAACAAAACACTGGTATCTGTAGAAAAGCATGCTGCAGGTTAGTAAAGTTGGAGAAGTAACTTGCTATCTACAGAGAAGCAAACAACCTGCATTCCTTCTGTGAATGATTTAATATTTAACAAACTATATCTAATGGCAGTTGTGTAACCTTTTCAAATGATCCTGCACATGTGGAATAATTAACACTAAACTGTGGGGTATATAAATGAGAAAGAAATCAAAGGTTAGAAGTGTTGATTTATATTAATTCCTAAGTATGAATATTTCTAAAGTTATTACTGCCCAATACAAAAAACAAAGTTCTGTATCAGAAAAGTAAAAAAAAAAATATATTTTAAAACAACAAAATTTGCTTGAAAATAACTAAACTGTCATGGTAATGCAAAAGTAATTCTGACTGGCAGTTATGAATCACAGAATCGTTGGAAGGGACCTCTGGACATCATCCAGTCCAATTCTCTGCTAAAGCAGGTTCACCTGGTGCAGGTTGCACAGGATCATGTCCAGGCAAGTTTTGAGTATTTCCATAGAAGGAGACACCACAGACTCTTTGGACAGCCTGTTCCAGTGCTGTCACCCTCAAAGGAAAAGTTTTTCCTCATTTTCAGATGTAACTTCTTATGTTTCTGTTTGTGCTCATCGCCCCTTATCCTGCCACTGGGCACCACTGAAGAATCTGGCCCCAATAGCTGAACACCTGCCCTTAAAGCATTTGTATGCCTTGGCAAGATCCCCCTCAATTAAAAAATAGAATCATAGGGAAAAAGAAAGAGGGAAAAAAAAAAAAAAAACTGTCAATGCTTTTTTGTTGCCTTTTTTTCAACAACCAGAGCAATTTTTATGCGTAGCCTTTCTGACACAGCTTTAGCCAAATTATAACTTAGTTTAAAACCCTTTAAAGCATTAAGTGAAAGGCATGAAGAATCTACATACTTTGCATGTGATCCTTGAAAAAACAATAGGTAAAAAAATCAATCTCTTTTTGTAGTATGAAGTTTTTTCTCCTTCTCTTGTGTACTCAGATTAGAGAACTATACATTGCATTCTCATCACACAAGCCATCTGAAAATAAATTTAATACTTGTTCTTTTAAAGGAAATAGTCCTACATAATTTCCTATACTGTAAACATATTTCTTGACAAATAAAAACTACTGACTCCTTCTGTTCCAGTTACATTTATTCCCTACATTTAAAACACATGCTTCAGGCTTTTTTTAGCTGCTGGAGTGAGGAAAACCTTTGCAAAGGAACACTGCACAAGTCTGCACAGGGAGGGCTGCAGCAAAGCAATAGCAGCCCCCTCTGCTGCTCAGAGGAGAAAAATTATTAACACACACAAACCACCCTACACACACTGCAACTTTTGCCTAATTCCATGTACTGCCTGTACACACACACAAAAAAATCTGCTCCCAAGGATCAGCTTTCTGTAATCAGCTTTGATTCTCCCTTATTCCCCTAGCCTGCTTTTAGCCTATCAGTAATTCACACAATAACTGCAGACTTTCACACTGGAGTCCTTTTCACTTCACATTTGTACAAAGTGCCCAGGTTTCCTCAGTTTAAAAAATTAATGCTGTCTTTCCATCCAAAGTCAAAACCCCCTGAAAAAATAAATCCTTCTTATCTGTGTGGCTCTACATACAAGCTTAGACCAGGCACCTTGCAGCAAAAAACTCTGTCACAGCCTGAACTATTTAAGAGCTGAAAGCTCTGTATATAAGCAGGGCTTTAGATTTGTTTCAGAACTGAGGAGATGGGTATTTAAGCTCCAAGGGACACGTTTTCCTGTGGTACATCCTCTTCCAGCTCCACCCAAATCAATCCAGATTATCTGTTGTATCTTCTCTCCCTCCACTCTCACATGTCAATAGACAATCAAGAAGGGGCACTCCTGAACAGCACCATTACTTACACACACTCTCTCTTGTGACTTACAGCCAAATGGGTAGTATGGTATCAAGTATGGTAGAGGATGCTGCAATCAAAGTACTGGTTTTACATGAAAATTAAACTGCTTCTCAGCCTTTACCACTGCTGTTTATAATATATGTTATGTATTAAATGTATCCATTTAAAAAAATCTTATTACCTTTAGTAATGAAGCAAATGCTAAAATACGACAGTTTCTGAAAGGGTATCAAAGTGTTTTTTGTGGTTGTAGATGCAACTATACAATAATTTGTCATCTTCATTTTACCTAATCTGTTTCCTTGGAAGCTCTGCTAACCAACAAAACAATCACAACCCACAATTCTGCAGCAAGCAAACCTGCATCTGAGGAGGATACTAATTAGTGAAGTTATTGGAGGGCTCTGCACGCACAAATGCCTGACCCCTTCTGAGAAGTCACCCTCACAATCCAAATAGTTAACACAGAAGTAACATTTCACATTCATATAACCTAATCTGCTAAATTTTATGACAGCCTCAATAAAAGAAAAGGAAATAAATGTTTACGTAAATTGCAAAGATTCTTGTTGAACAGTGCCTGTTGCCCAGAAGGATAAAGCATTTCACATAAATGGGCTCAAACGCTCCTGCAGAAATCCCACCATACAAGCAGAGCAGAAAAAAGTGTTTTCTGAAACGTTGAGCAGGAATGGCTATGCACCAGCTAACAATCTTCCTGCTCCACCTGCTTACTTGGATTTTAAAATTCAGGTCCTTACATAATACATTTCACTCCTGTTAGTCTGATATCAAGTGGCTATTTTGCCTACACCATAGAAATCTGTGACAATATTTGCTGGAAATAATGCAGATAATGCTTTTCATGAATTAATGTGTTTAATTTTTTTTAAAGTGGGTATTTCCTAACTGAGGTGGCTTCAACATTAGAGATATTTAATATTAAAAGTATTAGTATTAATTAGTATTAGCATCAGAGATGAATGAACCCATAAATTACTGTAGCTGTTTAGAAACAATTTCTAAGATAACCAAGAAGCAATGCTCCTGTAAATATAAAAAGTTCGCAGCAGTTGAAGGAAAACAACTCATCTTAATGGGAACCAAAAACATCAATTAAAAATAAAATATTTAAGTATACTGAAGACATTAATATTTAAAATTATGAAACTGTGAGTTACAGGAATGGTTATGCAAACAAAGACAAAAAATTAGAACAAGTTTAAGATTGTATGTATTATTATCAAAATATTTTTAAGAATCAGAACAATCAAAATATTTCAGAAATACCAAATAAACCTATAGATTTACAGGAAAAAAACTTGGAAAAGTAAACAGAGTACAACACAGATAACTCTGTGGTGAAACCCAGGTGTCAGTACAAGAGAAAATAATGCAGTGGTTGTCATAAAATAGGATTATAGCATTGATGACATTTTCTTCCACAAAATCATGCTGGTATCACCTCTGTCATAAACACCAATTTTGATAAACATAAAATATTGCCAGCATGATACATCTGCTAGTACTACAATTTCAAGAGTATGAGCACCGGTAGACAAACAATTTAAATCTCAAGTAAGCAAGAATGATAATTTACATGAGCTATTTCACAGTGATGGCAACTGCTAGTAACACATGCTTGTCCTTGCATTGCAACAGAAGCCCACATGTAGAGGGATAAAAGTATTTAAATGCAGTTGCTATGAAATATGGGATGTAAGAGTATTTGTTTGCTTATGCTGTGGTTAATTGTTACCCAACAGAACTTAATTAATACAAAGTCATCACAAATCACTGAAAATGGATGCCACAAATACAATGCAATCAGTGAAGAATCAGCATCAAGAACATGTTTTTGTCAGACTGCTATATATATATTTACTTAGCTCTCTTGTGCTATTTAGTATTTTTAAAACAGATATGGCAACATTTGACAAGACACAGATCAACTGAAGTAAAAAATAACAAACAGTAAAGAACCTGACATGTGAGAAAACTCCAGTCACTTTAATACAACTGAGCATTAGTTCTGTAGGTACAAAGGACACAGGCCAACCATACAGAACAGAAAGCTCTCTGAAGAAGACTTGCATCAGATTAGACAAATCAGTCAAACATGAAATCCCAATGCATGGAGTTATTTGATATATCAACAGGTAAATACATTGCATAAATAAATTTTAACTGTCCTTGGCATAGCTGCTACTTTGTTTTAACTGCAGTTCTGATATCATAGAATCATTTACGTTGGAAAAGGTCTCTTAAGATCATCAAGTTCAACTATCAATCTAACACTACTACAAGTCAGACACTAAAGCATGTCCCTAAGTGCTACATCTACATGTCTTTTAAATACCTCCAAGGATGTTAACTCAACTTCCTCCCTGAGGAGCCTGTTCCAGTGTTTGACAACCCTTTCCTGCAAGGAGTGTATCCTAATATACAATCTAAATCTCCCCTCGTGCAACTTCAGGCCAGTTCCTCTTGTTTTACCACTTGTTACCTGGGAGAAGAGACCAACCTTAACCTGGCTACACCCTCCTTTCAGGTATTTGTAGAGAGTGATAAGGTCTCCCCTGAGCCTCCTCTGGGCTAAACAACTCCAGCTCCCACAGCTGCTCCTCACAGGACTTGTTCTCTAGACCCTTCCCCAGCTCTACTGCCCTTCTCTGGACTCGCTCCAGCCCCTCAATGTCCTTCCTGCATTAAGGGGCCCAGAACCGGACACAAGATTTGAGGTGGCCTCACCAGTGTGAGTACAGGAGGACAATCACTGCCCTGGTCCTGCTGGCCACACTATTGCTGATCCAGGCCAGGATGCCATTGGCCTTCTTGGCCACTTGGGCATACACTGGCTCATGTTCAGCTGCTCTCCAGCAGCACCCCCAGGTCCTTTTCTGCTGTGCAGCTTTCCAGCCACTCAGCCCAAGCCTGTAGCACTGTATGTGGCTGATGTGAGCCAAGAGCAGGATCTGGCATTTGGCCTTGTTAAACCTCATATACTTGGCCTTGGCCCATCAATCCAGCCTGTCCAGATCCCTCTATGGAGCCTTCCTACCCTCCAGCAGATCAACACTCCTAACCAACTTGATGTCATCTGCAAATTCACTGAGGGTGCACTCAATCCCCTCATCCAGATTGCTGATCAAGATATAAAGACATCTGTAATTCAAGAGAAATGTTCCAACACCAAAGTGCTCAGAGAAGTATCGTAAGAACAAAAAATAGCAAAATATGCCCAAAGAACACACTGTCCTTATTATTTACATTTAAGAGATCTTTCAGGGAAGAACATGATTGCTTAACGTATGGGGAGAAAAAAACACATTTCTTAAACAGCTCTTTAATACAACATGAAAATAAAACAAAATTGTAATAGAAAAAGACAACAGGAAGAAGGCAGAGTAAAGGTGAAGTTTAAACACTGATGATGACTAACAAACTATTAAACTATGCTTGAGAGAGACTTGTCCTGGTGCACAGTTTCCTGTTTTCAAACAGTGACATTTTTCAAAAAATAAGTTTTAGCTTGCACAGAAGTCAATACAGAGCAGCCTAATATTTTATGCAGGAAATCATAGAAGGTAACAACAAGGATCCTTCTGGATTCCTGTGTGGTGCTGGTGAATGCAATGAAGTCCCTCCTGAACCACCAGCCTTCTCATTTCAAGTTCCCATGCCCTTTACTCATAACATTTTCACAACATTATGGCAGCAATTATACCAGTTATTTGCACAGAGCAGTAGTATGAGGCAAATATTTCTATATATTTTATATATATCTATTAGAACACCGCATGCTTGCTGCTACTAAAGTGACAAGCAGCAAACACAAGCAGGTTACACTGTGGTGTTATGGGGGAAATATGACATTTCCTTCCTTAGCCACACAGGATTCTGCAGGTCAACAAACAAAAAGTCAGATTAGAGAAAGACTTTATTCAGTAGTTTATGAGGAAAGGAAGAAAAAGTAAAAGGACAAATAACAGAGATATTAAAAAACTAAGATGAGCTGCACAACACTACAGTAGTAGCAGTTGCTATTTCGTTCGGTCTCACTATTATCTCTTGGTATTTGGTAGGGATGAAAGTGTGCTGCCCATATGTACAAGCAGAACAAACTGTGTTGCATCAGGAATGATTCTCAGGAGCCAGGTTTACATCTGACATACGGACATGAAGTAGGGCATTCAGCCATCACTGCCTGTAATGGTGGCACAAAGCAAGTTTCACAGAGTACAGCACACAGCAAGGTAATTCAGCCAGAGTTCTGAGAACTGTAATTGACTACAAACGCTGAGAAACATGTCTGAAAAGCTAAAAATAAGTCCACGAGTTCAAGTCTCCTAGTATTACCCTATCCTCAACAGGTAGAAGCAGAAATCACTTGTAAATATAGCTAACAAGTCTACTAACACTCCCTTCTCTTCTCAAAAGCAGCATATTAATTAGTCATGCTTATTTTTACTCTGGTAATTCATTCATGCTCTCACAGATGTATTTCCACAACACTTTGTAACACAGAATGTGTTCCTCTGGTTAAATATTGGTTTATTAATGAATTGGTAACATGAATGTTTCATGTTGTCAGTTCTAATGTGTAACCATCATGCTGAGCAGTGCCAGCTCAAGCAGCTTTCTAACCTGTGCTGATACTTCAGGCACACAGTTGAAACTTCCTAAAACAGAGCTGCACCACCACAGAGCTGCTGAAAAAAATCCAAATATGATTTGCTACCTGACTGCCCAACAATTCTTGCAGAAGCACAGCCTGGGGACAGAGCACAGACAAAAATGGCCAGCCCTGCATCGAATAAGCAGAGCAACTATCAGACCACACAGAAATTTTGCATCTGTACAAAGATCTTTGAGACATCTTCCTTCAGGCTAGCTACACTGGCTTGTTTCAGTTCATGTCAAATATGCCTCAAGAAAAGAAAGAAAAAGCTACATTCGTTATTGAAGTCAATAAAAAAGCTTCAGAACTGGCCACCACTGAAAATTGTGCTCTGCTCTGTCTGTACATAATTTGAGTATAGCTACTTACAAAGCACTTCAACAAGTTTCCAATTCAGAGACTTAAAAACATCATTTTGAGTATAAGAATTTCCTACATTAATTATTGTCCATACTGGATGCAAGTTGTTACATGATACTCAGTAAAACATACTAAATACATGAAAACCAATGTGTTGAAATAAAACCAAGGATTTCAGCAGTAAAATTCAATTCAATTATATGAAATATGACAGTTTTTCATTCCAAATTAGAAAGCATATACTTCAGTACCCTAAGAGTAGATTTATAAATATAAAATTACGTAAAAAACTCATGTGAAAACATTACAACTTTTCAAAAATAAAATATGCTAGCTGAGATACTTTAATCATGGAATTGCATACTATTGTTATTAACAAAAAACATCACTGCAGATTTCAGAAGCAAATATTCCCCCTATTTACCTGTTCAAGTGCATCTTCAAGACTGATTATCCATCTCTATACATTTATGCTCATAGTCAACCTGTTAACTTATGTTAGCTGACTTTTTCTGTGGTTTCATTTTACATCAGGTTTTAATTATTTTTTAAAGTAAAATTCAAAAGTTTGAGGAGGTTTTGTTTTTTGAAAGGTGAGTGGAGGCTAGGTGTTTTATTAACAATGAATGAGTAAGAAAAAGAAATCAGTCCATAAACTTAGGAAGAACATTCTCCCAGAAGAACACTGGCCTGCTCCTCTTTCCTACCAGTCAGTATCACTGCTTTCATTATTTTGCTGCTCCTAAGAGTTAATGGAATTCCTCCTTCTCAAAGAACTTGGAAAATATAGTGAACTACAAATGTACACTGCAGCCAATAACCCAGTAACTTCTCTTTAATCGAAAATGTTAGGTGATATAAGTAGAAATAAAAGTATGAAGATTAATTTCCACATTCTTATTGCAAATCTGAAGTTTTCAACAACCAGCACACAGGTTCAAGGTCCTCACAAGCAGAATACAATAAGACATTAAATAATGAATTCCTAACTGAATGACTGACGATTGCACTTTTTTTAACCTGTATTTTGTCAAGGAACTCAGCAGACCAGCAGGAAGAACTTCATGTTTCTATAATATTCCACCCTACCTTTTCATTACAATGTTTTCACCTAAATGAACCAGATCTTGTCTGAGAACACAATGTGGGTACGATTGCTTACCTTCCCTTCTAGCCCACTTGGAGAAGGAAAATAGCATAAATAATGCCAGGAGGGTCTTATGTAAAAATATTTGTAAAGAAACATCTTGGTATTTTGACCATAGTCATCAGAATACTATTCCTTAAAATATATAGGGGTATTTGCTCATGTCAAATGCATGCAAATATTTTTATTATTAACAGCTAACATAAATCCTTCACTGTAAGCTCTTTAGGAAATAAAATGTTTGCTTCACTGTAAAACTTTTGCTTGTGCTAAATATGCCTTTTTTTTTTTTTCCAAAACCTAAAGTTAATGAGGATTAAGAGCACAAAAAAATTCTCACCTTTGTCTTCATGTAGAATGGCGATGACTGGTGAATGGGCAAGTCCATGAGGCTATTGGAATTCGTGACACTATTACTGTTAGCATGTTCATCTTCTCTACTGCTGTCATCAGACTGATCAAAATCATCACTGTCCTGGTCCATTTCCTCCTCCTCTTCCACCTCCTCCTCTTGATCACCAGCATGTTCATCGTCATCTTCCTCTTGGTTACAAGTGGAATCTTCATCCACTGTAATAAGTCTATTATTATTTTCTTCTAACTGCTCCTGCTGAGACTCATGCCTGTCAACAAATCCAGGTTCTTCTCCTCCTATCTCTCCATTCCTCCCAATGTGCTGCTCCTCTTGTTGTCGTCTTTGCTGCTGCTCCTCCTCTTCTACGACCCGATTCATCTGCTCCTCATCTACTTGGCTTGAGGAAGCATTACCTCGAAGAGATCCACCAGTTCGTCGCCTCTTGCTGCCCACAGAGAGCAGTTCCTGATTCATTTCCAAAAGCCAGCTTGCTACTTCTTGGACCTTGGCTAGGCTATCTGAAGATGCAAATGCTTTCACATTCTAAGGAGATAAAGAAAAAGTGGAAAATTACAAATGTTACTTTTTTTATTAGATGAAGTAGTAAAAACCTATTTAATTGTATTATTCCTGGCAACTAAAAACTTCAGGAAACAAGGAATAATTTCTACTTGATACACAACTAGGAAAAAAAAAAAAAAAACTTCAGGCAACTTTCTAGCAAGAGAATTACTTGTTCTGTCAAACAGTCTGATCATAGTCTCTCTAAGCACCAGAGTCAGCAAAATTCAGAAGAACTAGTTGGCCTTCTAGAGAATCCACAAGAACTATTAACATTCATGTTCACAGAAGATACAAATATGCAATATTACTTGCAAAAAATTGTGCACAGATCATTTCAAATGGCATTTAATTTCCCTCTCATTTGATTACAGACTTTGTATATTATTCAAAAAAACCAAACTTTTGGTCTTATGCATTAAGAGCAGCATATTTTCAGATATAATTGAAAGCTTCATTTCTTGTTATTCTAATTTCCTTTTAGATTAACAAAGAAGAGAAAACCCATTAAAGAATACAGCCTTATCACTGCCAAGTCTTAAGCTGGCCAGAAACATGCCTGGGGTCAAAAGCAGACATCACTAGGCAACCTGTGTGGCCCAGAAATGGCACATACCTCACCTGGAAAAAAAATGACTGTTAGTAGTTATGGGGATTTTTGAAGGAGTAGTAAAGTTCTCCAAAACCTAAGAAGCTACAGTAATTGTTAAATGAGTCTCTAAGATGTTAAAAAAGGCCAAAATTAGGTGCATTTTAATAGAAACTGAAAAATACTAATGCAATTTCCAAATTACTCATGCATTCAGCTACCCATGTGCCTCCAAGCAACATATAAGAACAAGGGGCTATAACACAGACTAATTAATGATTGAATTTGCTATCAGATTTCCAGCTCTATAGCCTTTGAGACTGGCACATCCAGACTCTGGTTTCCCTAGATTCAAGCAATGTGTTGAGTAGATGAATTCAGACACACCTCAACAAGCAGTCAGACACACAGGCTCTGAAAGCAGTACATGAAAGTGTGTGCAGAGAGAAATTAGCTTTGTCATTGTGCCACTGTCCTTGGGAGCCCACAGCCCACCCACACACTCAGCAGGCCACACTGTGAGAGAGATTCAGAAAGCACAACACCACAATTACTGCATGGGAGCACAACTCCTGAGTCTCCTTGGAGTAGGAACAGCAAAGGATGTTTCCATGAGTACTTCAGCACAGAATGATAATCTCTGAACCTCTCCCACCACCACCATCACCCCCTCCTTTTTCTTAACTCACCTATCTCTTACAGTTTTTTGTTTGTTCTGTTGGTTTTTTTTAACAAACAAACTAGGGCTTTGTATGATGGACAGAGAGCATATAAACCCCAACTTTGCTCCATGACATTTGCAAAAACATCCACCTTTTTGGTTAATAGGGAACAAAGTACCAGAAACCATAGCTGTACTGTAATTTTCAGTGTGTTGTACCATAAAAGACACAGAAACACATTCACAGGCGTTTTTCCACTCTTTCTCTGAGGAGGATTCATAGCTGGGATTCTGCACTTCTCTGCACCTTTCTTCCTTAGGGAAACACTACTTATGTCCCAAAGCCAGGGTTCTCACTTCTCCACATATCTATCCAGGTGATGATTCCTCCAAATAAAACCTTATAAGATCAGTCACTGAAATATGTGTTCAAAGAAAGCACCCATTAAGTTCCAATCAGTGAATGAGAAGCTAACACTACAAGACAATTAAGCACCACACATTCAATGGAAGGAAGCAGACACTGTGCTGACTCTTGATTTTTCCATGGGAAAAAAGCTTTAGGACACTTGGGTGCATGTGACCCAAACCAGAAGCTAATGTCTATGTTTTTATATTCAAGTGGTAGCAAAAGCATATGTGTTTATTTTTCTGCATACAGTAAGGAGCATTTAAGAAAGATGCCATGAAGAGTGCGTTCTAAGAGAAATGTTTTCATCTAATATCTTTCCCCAAAGCTCAGAAACCTTAGCAGGTGGGAGTGATGTTTAGTAACAACATTTCATCAAAAGTCAAATTTCGATGCATGTATCATCTGATGGTAATACAACTTACATATCAGGCTCGCTAAATAGTTTGGGCATTGTGAACAAAACAATACTACACCTTATTTTCTCAACTTGGAAAGTTGAAGCACTAAATAATGTAAAAATCAGTAGTTTAAAAAAAAAAGCTGAACAAGAGGTTTACATCCTCTCAATCTAGAAATTCTAGTTTCCACCACAAATGTTTCTCTAAGTAGACATGGGTGTAGCTTAAAAGTTTAATTGCATTTTTTCAGTATCAGCAGCATTATATATGCAATTACTGGTTTAGTATGTACTTGATAAAACTGCAAATGCTGCATTTGTTTCAATAATTTAATACATACTTCCAATCTTTATCTTTAAGCAACCAACATAAAAGGTCAGCTTTGAAACATTAAAGTAATCAAATGCAAGAATACGGTAAATGTTTAAGTGACAAAAATATCACTGTTGTTACTGTTATTATACCCAAATGAAATTCCAGCCAATTAAAATTGTACACTAGTAGTAGTATATATTTTTAATTATTCCTACATTTTTGAGTGACCATCAGTTCATGAAATTAGCTTTAGTTGTTAGTAGTTTCTATTTTACTTTGCATTTGCATGAATAAACTCAATTTGTTTTTTCAAGAAGCCTGTAAAATACATTATCAAAATTTAATTACAAGCAGTGCTACATCAGAAATCATCAGTATGCAGAGAGGTGATGCATTTGCTAAAGCACAGATGGATGTACATTATCTGAGCGATTTGAAACATTAAAGCTTCCTTCTGTCATGTAAGTGCTTTCAGAATTAACTACTGTCAGCTAATACACAAGATAGAATAATTTCCATATATATGGTAGATAGGAATAAGAAAGTATTATTATTTTGCAGGAAGAAGTGTATTTACAAATCAACTTCCAGAGAACTGAAATCATATGTTTTCAGCTAGTACAGCGTCTCTTTCATTTATACCAAAACCAAAATGACTCAAATCAACTGAGAACCAGAAGAACAACTGAGGAAAGCTGTTGGTTTTCCTACCTGTCTCGGACCACAAAGACCTTTTTTCAGATAGACACCAAAACAGCAATGCAAGTGGCAAGACTCAGTATAAACATGCAAAACTCATTAAACTTTGTCAATGAATCTAACTTGGCAATTCCCAGGTAAGTTTCTTAATGCTTGCATTGTATGGGAAAACAAACTGCAAGAAATGCCTAAGGAAAATGGAAGTCTCCAGACTGATGTAACAGTAAACTCAGAGCTGATGAAGGCATCCCACACCCCTATTGAAGACTGCATGCAGCCCCCACCTCTATTGAACATTAAATGCTGTTTAAGTGTAATTCTTCAGCTTTATCCATTACATTTTCACAGAAGTTAGATTATAAAAATAAATATGAACAACAGTTGCTCAGAACAAGAAATGTCAAGCAATACTAAAAGATTAAAGGGAAAACTGCTCAGGATTATCTGCCACAACAGGTTGCATTCTGTACTGCGAGGATGACTTCACTTCCTGCTTTACTGCTGAAATATTTCTATCCTGCTAATACAGATAAAAAAGTCGTTAAATATTTTTAACCTATAAACCCACATAACATGGGAAAATGAAATTTCCATCAGTACTGTTTGGTTTTATTTTTCCATTTTTATTACTTGAAACTATGAAGAAAAAAGAAAATTAGGTGGATGCAGAGAGGTGGAGGTTGGGGAGTGGTGGGGTTTGGTTTTTAACAAAATATAAGAGATTGTGAAAAGGTTTTAAATAATTATCTTGGAAATTAATATATTAGACTGACTTGGAGACTAACCTAAGTATCATGACAGCATTTAGTGAAAAGACAGTATAGCTACAGACACAACATGATTTATGGCCAGTGAACGCTCCTAGAACAAATCTTTTGTAATTACAGATTTAGCAGACAAAGACAATTGAACTAACACAAAAACTTCTGTTGATATTTGACTAAATCTTAACACTGTAATATATCTGAGCTTTTTACTGCATTATTTAACTGTACAATACTGAACTGAGGTAAACAGAAAGCAAAATACGGACATCCCACCCAAGCAAAGGATCTCCTAAGATCGCAACATCCAAATTTATCTTCTGAAAAAGAAGTGTAAGACCCTTATAGACACACTGTGTCCAAGAACAACACTGGTGCATTGGTCCTCACAAGCAAGCAGTGCAGCACTGTAGGGGCAGAGGTGCCCACAGGATACCAGCTCTGGGGAGAGGAAGTGATTTATTCCCAGACCCTCCCCAAAGCCTAAACTGACCCTAACAGCTGGAGCACACCTTCTGCATTAGTTTCAGCCAGAAGGTGTTCTGGGACAGCCATGCTTCAACTCATGCTATAGGGAAGCAGGTGTGGACAATCAGGAATTAGGCTTTAAAAGGTGCACTTGATCCAAGCCCAAGCTACCACAAAAGTGCAAATATATCTAACAAGCCAGGCCTCTAAAGCCTGCTAAGCCCATTTGAAAAAACATGCATGAGAAGGGGATTCACATACAGCATCAAGCAGGTATAAATAAATAACAGAGTTAACACTGAGACTGTGAACCATATTTTACCAAAGAAAAATATGTATTTGAGTTATGGCCATGACAGCAAACGTTGCAAAACACTACAAGCAAGACACATACATGATGTGTTTAAGAAAACAGTTAATATATTGGTCTGAATACTGGCTACACGGTTTGTATATGGGAAGGATTTTGAACAATAGCTGAGTAACAAACCAAAGCAGCCAACATGCAATAACTGAAATACAAAAATCAAATGAAGAATCTACCACCTTCTTTTATAGGTTATGGTAGAGGACAATTATTCTCATACAAGGACTCAACGAAGTTAAGATAATTCAGATAAAGTCACAAATTTAACAGAAGTTATGAGCTTTAAATGAAAGTTACAGAATAATTTTGCTGTGCTATAAACGATAGCAAACGTGATCATAGTAATGGAGTCACAAAACTGTGTTGAATAAATTGCACAGATGAAGAAAATAAAAAACCTTCCGTATTTAATCAGTACATATGTCAATTAGAACAAGACTGCAGTAGAGATTTACAAACTTTCAGAGGTTTTCTTCAAAATAAAATACATCATAAACAATGTAACTCATTCTAAAAGAACACATGCTTTTTCTAAGAATGATAAACTATTCTTCCAAACATATACACACCTCAAATCTCTCCGTTAACTCCATTATTTACCGCTCCATGCTCCAGAACAAAATAGCAGCCAAAAAGATTCTCTGCTCCTGCTTTACTATTAACCTCCCAGCAAAGCTCTGACAACACTTAATAGAGCAGCACATGCAATGTTTCATTGTATTAGAAATTATCCTGCTCTTTTTTCATTATTTCAGTATACTTTAACCATTGATTAATGTAGTTTATTCAGTGCAAAGTGGTCAAAGCAACATACATTAAATCAAAGTGCTCCTCTAATTACTTGTGCCAAACAAATTTGACAGCAAACAAAAAAATAGATTTAGTATTCATTAAATTTAAAAACCACCACAATTAAAGTTTCCTGTTTAAATTTAATTATGTCCAGCTGTATTTAATCTTCTGAGCCAGTTTTAATTATCTCCCTCTCTACTGAAGTTCAGGCCCAACTTTCCATCTACCTGCTGAAGCTTTTCACCAAGTCCTAGTGTCCTGACCTCTCCTGAATGTTTCTGAACAGACACTTCCAGGTTTCCCAACACACATGCTCTCTGCCTCCTCTTCACCTGCTTCTATTTAACCCCACAATCCTATTTCAATTGACTTTACCCCTTCTCTCTCTATTTCACCATCCAACTTACTTTTTTCTTCTAGGACTGCCTGTGAACATGGCTCCCTCTCTAATCCCACGCCTCAATTTCCCAACCCCCTTTAGCCTCCAATGCTACTTTACAGTCTCGGAGACTTTGCTTTATTCCATACCATTCCCCACAGAAAACAAAGGGATTTATTTAAAAGAGAGACAATATCTGATAATACATGGGTAGTGAGGGTATCACAGAGCCATGTCCCTTACTATCAGTTATGGGGACAAACACACAGAAACCATTAAAAAGAAAACTTTGCTTTGACTCTGGGAATGAAAGACCTATCACATAATCCTACCCTTTTCTGGCACAAATACATGAAGTATTTAACAAGTGATAAAATATGAAATAGCACACAAAACCCACTAGAAAATGAAAATACAAAAAGCAGTTTAGAAAATGAGAAAATGCTACAAGAATTTATATCTATTTAGCAGTATTTAGACAAAGTGGCTTGATAAAGAAATATCAAGAGTAGAAGAGTGATGAACAGACCTTTCATAAGCAAGAGTTTAGAAGAAACAGTCTGAGCTACAAGCAGCCACATTCTTTAGATTATGATAAAGTATGTATGATCATACAACCACCTACAAGGTTCAGGCACACACCAACACAGAACCTGGATGCATTATAGTTCATGTGGATTCCACAGATTCTCTTTGCAATAGCAAGAGGAGCAGCAAAACTTAATGCTTTAAACCAAAGGCCTTTTCTTCTCTCTTTGTGCATTCTCAACACAAGGGCTGCTCTGGCTAAAAGAGAGGATAATCTGAGTTGCAGTCATAGCACATTTCAATGCTCTAGCACAAAGAATCATGGTATAAAATGTATTAATAGAGACTGGATGTCCATATTAAAGCAATAAACCATATAAGAGGAAGAGAGAAACTAGGGGATTTTACTTTCCACAAACACTTGTTCATAAGTAATTCATGAGCTTAATTCTCATATTTGAAGTGTTTCAAAACATGCCTGCATTCTCCTTGTTTCAAAAAGAAAGCAAACAATCAGCAAATAATCAGTGAATAATGCCTTACATAAGTTCTGCTTTTACCTCAAAATTTGACACACGAGAAAATGAGAATTACAATGCTGTGGCAAGCATGGGGTGGAGCTAAGAGGGAAATGTGAAAGTGACCCATGAGGAAAATGTTGCAAGCCTCCATCACACAGTAATAAGAAAACTGCATTTAAAAAAAACAAACAAACAAACAAAAAGCAACCAACAATTTAAAGTTCTTTTCCTCAAAGCCATCTCCCAACTGACAAGATATTAACACACCAGTACAGTATTATTGTAGAAGTGGGGAGCTTAGGCCACTTTATCAGGAAGACTGTTCATAGTTCTTAGCTCCCTGAAAAGGAAGACTAACAGCAAAAGTACAAAAGTTACTCCTTAATTTTAATTTGGCATTGTTATGTTTTCATCAAGAAGAGTGAATAGATATAATGTAGAATAAACTCACTTGCATTCTTTGGAAGATATCGCGGGAGGCAACAATCCACAGTAGGAGGAGATCTGTATTATCACCAATCTTACTGTGTTCATATAAATAATTATGTTATTTTTAGTATTTATATTAGTAATGACTGTTATGCAGAAGATAGCTGGTTTGTCTTTTCACTGAAAACTCTTTAAAGAAGGATTAAGCTGTAAAATGTGACAAGTTAACTATCATGTGGAACTAATGAAAGGCTTCTCGCCCCTTTTCCTCAGAAAAGGAAAAGCAGAAAAAAAAAGCCTTGAGTAATTTAAAGGGTGCCAAATTTTCCATCAGCTATTAAAAACAAAACAAGCAAATCCTCCATAAAATCCTGCATGTTACCACTCAATATGAAGCACTGATTATACTTCCATTGAAAGGACCTCTAAGGTATGAAAGGTAAGGACACAATTTTCAACTGCATTGTCTTAACCTTTCCACTTTGACAACTGTACCATTACTTGGGTTTTTATATTAAAATTTTTACCTCTCCAAATTAAAACTCTTACCTGAATAACTAATGAATATCTGCTTATTGGTTTCCCCATGAATTAGATTACTACAAGAAGCCTACACTACTACTGCTAGAGATACAGCAGAAGTATTCTTGTTTGCTCAATTTAGAACAGCCAGTTAATATGTCAGCCTCGTGTAAACTACTCTTTCTGTGCATACTAACAAGGAAGAGTTTCTTGCCAAAAGCAAACATTAGATCACACTTAAAACAACATAAACAGAGTATCTTTAGATACATTACTTGAGAAGCATGTGGGCTGAAGAATTCTCAGTTTAGAAAACTAGGCAGGCAGTTTCTTACACGCCTTTCAAATTTAAAGATGCTGTGGTATAAGTACTTAGCAAAGGCTAGAGATGTACCACCAGAATCATCTGAACTCTTCCATGATAGATACACATGTAATAAAGGATTTCTTTACAAAAAAGGATCACGAATCCTCTTACAGTGCAAAAGGAGACTAAGCACTCCTTAAAATTTCACAGGTTTGAACAATTTTGGGTTTGAATTCAACCTTTGTTTCAAAAAGTAAGCGAAGTTTGTGGGTCTATGGTAGCTGTGAGGGCTTTCCAAGCTGGCCTGACATCTCCACAGTACTGCTATGCATTCTGTTCTATCTTCTCATGCTTTTCTGTCCCCAGACTAGACTATCTATACTCCCTATAAAAGGAGTCCTTTGGGTCAGTTTTACAGCATCAACTCCACTGCATACAAGAACCTCCCCAGCTGCCCAGATCAAAAACTGATTAGGATAGTTTTATACAGCTGAAGGCCTTTCATCCATGGGAAAAGAGTCTGAGGAGCAATGAGGATGACCCTTTGGTCTTCTAGTAGAGAACTTTGATTAAGCTGTGCTGGAGTGTTATTGTGTTATGGAAAAACTCTTCTGAGTTAACACACATTAAGCCATAGGTACCAACACATGAACCAGAAATCTCAACTATGAAGTCTAGGACCATCATTCAGTAACATTTATTTTATGTAAACAGGCAATGTGATTGCTATGCAGAAACAACTCCATTCTTCCCAACTGCCTAGATGAACAAGGATTTTATCCAATAGACAAGAAGCGAGATCCAATCACTAAATGCTGAAATGAGAAAAATACAAATTAAATTAACTATGAGGATAATTACTCACTGTAATAGCTCACTAGGAAGATAGTAAATTCATCACCACTTTAAGTCTTAAATTAGAAATATACTCCATCTTAGTTTAACACATACATTCAACAACTGCAGAGCAAGTGCAGCTCCCAAGGCATGGTGAGCTGCCTGCCTCTCCCTGAGAATATATACAAATGAGAGCTGTTGTCACCTCCTCTCTGCTCCCCCAGTGACACAGTGACAAAATTTATGACCAAACTGCTGATAAAACCCTGCCTAGTTTCAGTGCAGACTTATTTCACAACTATTAGACTTAACACATAGGCTAGTGTTGCATGGCCAAAACAGCCTAAACATAATTTTTTCTTCAGCATCCATAGCACTGATGGGCCCTGGGGCTGGGATGCATTTCCAGTGGGAAAACGTTAGCAGTACAGTATGCTGAAGCACTTTACATATCCATTCACACAGACTGTCACCTCACCTGGTGCTGCTTCGCAAAGTTGCGTCGTAAGAGCAATACATGAAAAATTTCCAAGCAGAGCTGCTCATTATTAATGCAAACTATTCTGAAGGCAAAAGCAAAACAGCATTTGGCAGCAAGATCACTGCCATTAAGACGTTTGCCTGCAAACCTCAAAATGATTTCTGAAGTACCCGACTTCTCTGTCTCAGTCTCTTTCCTGTCCACTAATCATAAAAGTAATTTTGGGTACATTTCCTGAAATTATAGGTTTTGCTAATATGAGTTGTAATTTTACCAGATGGCTGGCGTCAGCTTCTGGCAAAATGGTAACGTGATTTCTTGGACTAAAGCTACAACTCAAATGTTGCTGAAATGAAGCACAACAAGCAGACACACAGAAGAGCAGATATCAAAAAACCAAAAAAAAGTGATTTAGAACACAGGGCATAAAAGATGGACCAAAAAAGGTCATCTTTAACTGAAATGGGCCAATGAGCCTCAAGAACAAATAGCAGCTAAATTTAATCAAATTTAAAATTAATTTAGTTATATGAAAACCAGAGGAAGGGCAGGAAATTAACACCAAGTACCAAACTGTCCCCTACCTCAGAGCTGTTTGAGAAAAAGAGTCCTCTAATATGGAACAACAATACACAAATGATGGGAACATATATACCTTTTACACTGAAAGGCATTCTAGTGATTAAAAAGAAGATGACAGTGGAATTAAAGCTGAGAAAAGTGAGAATCAAGAGCTGGGACTACTATTAAAGAACATTTTTCTCAGGCTTCTGCATCAGACTAACCTCCTAGAAATTACTATAAGTTATAGTAAAAATTAAGAATATTCTACTAATACCAAATAGCCTTCCCTTCTTTTGAACTTTACACTTTTTTATATTATGCTAAGCAAGATGACAAGAGAATTAATTAAACATCCAAGTCTTTCCAAGTTATCAACAACAAATTTTACCTCAAGGTCCACAATTTACAATGCTTATTTCAGGCTAATGCCTAAAATTTTTATTTTAATTTCCTGTTTCAGTTGCCTATTCTTTAAAAAAAAGTCTGAAGGACAAGGCCAAGAGTATCCTGGGTGCATTAGGAAAAGCATTGCCAGCAGGGGAAGGGAGGTGGCCCTGCCCCTCTTCTTAGCCCTGGTGAGGCCACCTGGAGTGTTCTATCCAGTTCTGGGCTCCTCAGGACAAGAGAGACATGGAGCTCCTGGAGCAGGTTCAGTGGAAGGCAACAAAGAAGACGAAGAGGCTGGAGCACGTCTCTTATGAGGAAAGGCTGAGAGACCTGAGCCTGTTCAGCCTCGAGAAGAGAACACTGAGAGGGGACCTCATCAGTGTTTGTCAGTATCTGCAGGGAGGGTGTCAAGAGGATGGAGCCAGGCTCTGCTCAGTGGTGCCAAGCAATAGGACAAGAGGCAGTGGGCAGAACCTGATGCACAGGAAGTTCCACCTGAACATGAGGAAGAACTTCTTTACTGTGCAGTGACCACACACCAGAATGGATGGTTCAGATGGGCTGTGGAGTCTCCCTCACCATGTGCTCTGGGATGGTCGTGCTTGAGCAGAGAGGTTAGACCATATGATCCACTGCGGTCTGTTCCAATCTGACCCTTCTCTGATTAAGCTATCATGTAGTCTTATATTCTAGGGGGAAAAAAAATAATTCTATCAGTACTGTTAAAGCAAAGTGGAGTAAAAGGCCATAACATAAGACAGAGAAAGGTATTTCTTATTTGTGTTTAAGTCACCAGTTATAAACCAAATTATATAAACCGAATTTCTGAGATAAGAGAAGGTAGCTGGGGTCAGACTGGAGTAGTGCAAGCAACACAAGATATAAACACTGGTGTATTTTACCATTTTGGTGTGAAAAACTACAGCTCAGCCTTATTCCTACGAGGTTGCTCTAAAAGAACAAGGAGCAATATATATTTTATGAAGAAAGCCTATCTGTCTGCAGTCCCAATTCATATCTTATAAAATGTTCAGCTGTGAACATTATATCAGATTTTTCCAGTATCCACTGAGCAATACTCTCTCCATTCTGAATGCTGTATTTTCAAAGATGAACTCCAAATTATGTACTTTCTTCCAGAGCTAGTCAATAAAACATGTTAAACGCCTTTGCATCAACATCTGATAAGGAAGATCCGTTGATCTGCACTTCTCTACTTTTACAAGAAATACAAAGAGAGACATACAGGCGGCATTTAGCAGACTTGCTGAAATCTGCTAATACATTGGTTTGTCTGCATTTTCAGCATCTTCATCAGTAGAAGTACATGAGTAAAACAAGGTCACGTACTACCAGAACACAGCAGAATCCATTCCCTTTTCTACTGTCTAATTTAAAGCAAAAAAAAAAAAGAAAAAATCCAAACAAATTACAGTCTCCACATGGTATTAAAAAATCAGAAAATGCATTCTCATTAACCTCACATCTCCAGAACACTGCCTAGTGCACATTGGTTCCTAAGTGTTATGTTCTCTGTGTCACAGAGAAGCTTTATGGCACTAGATTTAAAATCTGACCTTGCAGAACAACAAGGCACTTGCTGACAAACAGCATGAGTGACTGCCAGGTTTGAAGGAAGATGATATCCCAGCCTGTCTAAAAGAATCTGGCCCTGGCCCAAACAGACTCTTAGCAGGCTCCACTGGAGAAATGGAAATGGTTGCAATTATTGTTATTGATTTAATGCCCTTAAAATGGCTCTCTGAGAATCTTATTTCAGTAACTGATTAAGCAGTATGATTCAGCAGCAGGGCATCTGCTAACAACCTACAGAAACATAGATTTCTTTGCTCAAACTATTTCTGGGATCAGGAAAGTAAGGTTTTGTATTTGCATGACCAGAGGTAGATAAGAATGTAAGGCGGCCTGCAATATTTATGTCAGGCAGGCATTCAAACCTTCCTTCCAATTCTACAAAGCCATCAACTCTAATATCCCGTTTTTGCTCTACAACAATTTCCTAGTAGGAAAGGTGATGTGATTACAAGCGGTAAAGAGAGCCATGTTCAATGCAGTAAAGCACTGACCATGTATACAGTTAGCAAATAAATTATGTACCTGAACTACCAAATAAAAGAGACACTGATACAGACAAATAGAAACAAACTTAAAATTAGAATTTGGGATAATAATTTGAGTAAATGAAAAACAGGTTATAGAGATTTTTTTCAGTGACTAACGTTATTTAAGATACTGTTACTGCTCTGCCACAGAATATTTTCAGTGGAGCTTCACCGAAATAAACTGTCCCCCCTTTACCCATTCCAGAAAAAAATACTAAAATCAATTGTATCTCACCAGTTTCCTCTAATGTATATGGTGTTGTTGGCACTGGGTTAAGAATGACAGATATGAACTGTTTGAAGACAGATCTTACACCTTTCCAGCAGAGGTGGGTAATGATTAGTGACCAATTAACATCTTATACCACTGCAAAATAAACACCTACCTAACTTGAAGCTGTACTCTTCAGTAAAAGCAAGGCATGCTCTACTGCTAGCATTTTGACTACTGTCAGGAGTCTCACCAACCCACCAGTTCAGCACAGCTGGCATAATTTCTCATGCCTGTGTGGAAAGAGGCATGTAGAGCTAAGTTTCTTCTCAACAACGAGCCCACAACACAACAGCAGCTGCAAAGAGGAACAGTCCCCCACATCATTGCCTTGATCCACCTTTACTGTAGGCTAATTTTTGTTCCTGATTTTTCAAGACTCCTGTAGGTGAAGAGCAGTTTCTATCTCTCCCAGACAGTGCTAAACAGCATCAGCTGTACTGATCAAACACAGACTGCACCACTCCCCATCCAAACCTGGTGCCTGTCCTCGCTGCTACATCAGGTGTATCGTGCTTCACAAAGGTCATTTGCCATGCCACACAGCTGCCTTGTGGATATTGGAGACCAGCATATTTTGGAAGCAAGTAGATAGTTGCTCAGCTCCTAGTGAAGTACTGATATTCAGGAGAAACTTGCTAGATTGCTGGTAATAGGGGGAAATCCAAAGCAGCTGAGATGGTACAATCTGTGAGACAAAATGGTGTGTCTCCTAAGTGCCACAAGAACCCACAACAGGCAAGGGAAAAGTCAAATCTCATTGACAACAAAGAACAGAGCTCTGGATACAGTGAACACACACAAAGCACATTGTTGGGTTGATTGTTTATTTTCTAACCTAGAAAAGCTGTTAAAAAACAAAATTTGTAAAATAACTTATTTAATTCAAATTTTGAGGCCATTATACAGATAATTCAGAATGTTGTTTTATCGCTACTATGTAAGAGTGATGTGTGAAACAGTCCAGCTGCAAACAGGTGCATTTCACTCCAACTGTTTCTACTGATAGAACGCCAAAGTGGATGGAACACCATTATTTCTGAATAATACATTGGGTGTTGATAGCAAAAGCACCATTGAAAACAGGGCATTTATATTTGTTCTTACTGGAAAACCTGGCTGATTAGGTTATGTCCTATGACATAGCTTGAAGCCTGCAAAATGGACCTTACCCTAACTTTCTCACTGAAGCAGCCCAAAAAGGCTTTTAGTAACTGTAAGGCTCTCTCACTAAATAGCTCAATTTTTCAAAAGATCTAGTCCTCCACTGAGGAAAACAGAATATAGTACAGGCAATGTGAAGTTCAAGTCGTCCCTCACAGCCTTCACATCAACGTGTATTTTACTTTTTCTTATGATCTTCACATGGGCTTCCATGGTCTCAGATGCATGGATGATTAGCAAATGGTACCATTCTGTCCAAAGTTTTTAAGTCACCAAGACATAGGACTCAGCTACTTGCTCAGTTGAAGCAACAATTAGGTATGATGTGTAAAACGTTACAAAAAATACAGCTGAACTTTATAAGGTATTTACTTTTTTACTCCAATCATCTCAACACCTGGGAAATACCTAGCATACCAATTTTCTTTCTTTCTTCAGTAAGAATCCTGGAAAGAAACTAGGCTCTAAGAAATGCTTTCATTTTCTGGTGAATTCCTCATAGATTTTTATCAAAGCCTAGCAAGAACATATTTTCTACTCACAATAGTGCAGGGTTTATGTACTGTAATCCATTCCCACAGAACTCATAGCCATTCTCACAGGCATTGCAGTCAACACAGAGTAATGGCACCAATGAGGTCTTCAGATCTGCACTTACTCCTCAGACATTGGTGAGATCGAGGATATATTTCCAAGATAACTCATCATCACAGGTGGGCATTGACCCAAAACCCCCAAGCTCTTCTGATATATTTTTTTCAATATGTTAAACAACTACTTTGACATTGAAAGTACCAACTGTTTCAGAACGTGGCTGTTCTCAGCAGGAGCACCCGCACTCAGTGCTCACTTCTCTGTTGAAGAACTGACCATTTAAAAAATACTGATCAGCGTAAATTTATTGTGGTTCTTTTGGAACTTCTGGCCCAAAGCCACTTTTCATAGACTGCCCAGCTAGTCTTGCATTCCTTGATTTTTGAGTCTCAGGGGTGGGGGGAGAGAGCAAAGAAAGCCTGCTGCACATCTGACTTGGAGTTGAAACTGTCACAGAGAGCAACATCTGCCACTCCCAGCTCTAGGGCTCACCAGAAAAAAAAAATCTGAAATAAAAATATTTGGATCTGTTTTAAAGGACTTGCTATAAGTAAACAGGAGGTCACAACCGAAAAGTCTGATCCCAAGTCCATTCAGTCCCAGGTGATAAATTTACACATTCCAGAGACTTTTTCTGAGGAGTCCTAACATCTGGAAAATGTTCAGCTCATAGCAGGACAGCAGGTTGGGCATTACTGGGTCTGTCACTGGTGAAGGAACAGAGATTGGATGATGAGTGCTCCATCACCTATACTCCAGCATGGAAGTAATTAGCAGCTTAGATGCAGGCACCATCCATCAGTGACAAATGGTTGACTTAGTAGAGATCACATCACCAACCTCAAAAAAGCATGCGATTTCTATGGGTTTGCATCGAAATTCTCTTAGTTATGCAACAGAGAAAAATGGAAGAAAGCTTCAGCAGACTTTCTAGTAGGACTTTTCTAAAATATAAAAAAAATCAACTTCAGAAGCCTGACAGCAATTTTTTAACAGATATTTTTGAAAAATTTAGTTGGTCTTTCTCCTTTGTAGTTGTATGTACTCAGTTCCAGTGGCAACTGAAACATTAGTTGAACTTATTATACCTAAAGATATTGAGGACTAAAACCAGCAGCATAGGGAAACCCTAGGTCATTGAACTAGATAAAATTGCAACAAAGCAGTCATATATTAAGTTTAAAATAGGTAAGGACTAGCAGCTAATAGAAAACAAGTGCTCAGCAAGCACCCCAGCATACTTATTCTGCACAAGATTTATTTTGCTTTCAAAGCACACTTCCTGACACATTAACATAAGCTATTTAAAGGGACTTCTGGAAAGGAGTGTAGAGATACCTGCATATACTCTTCCTGAGGCACAGGCTCAGCCTCCCACACTCAGCCTGCTTATCCCTGCATCCAACCAGATCTCCTGGCATACCCGCGCACATAAGCATCACTAATCCGCTTCAGTCAGAATGAGCCAGGTTAGCTTACAAGTTTAAAGTCTCAGCTAAGCAGATTCGTTTTGCCTGAAATAGATTAGGAAGCACTCACAAGAGCTGTTCCACACACAGATTAGAGGTGAACAATCTACTTCACGGGCACAGGGCAGGCAGCATGCAGACGCAACCTGCAGTTGGCCCAGCTGAACCTGAACTCAATGCCCACTATGGCCATGTCACATTCACCTGAGAAAGCAGCAACAGCTCACTTCAGATTCATGCTCTGTTCTGTTCCACAGTTTCCCCATGCTGCCTAAACGCACCAAAAGTCAGCCACAGATCTCAGTCATAGTCTTAGAAAATAGCTGGCATCTACAGCCTACAAAGTTTTAGACATAACACACATCTCAGAAATGTTAAGTACCTTACAAGTGATATGTAGAAATGAACTACTAGCACCTTCCTTATTTAGTCAGAGAACAAGCTGTAAACACAATTAAAATATTTCATATTTTCTAAGCAACACTTTTTTTTTGTTGTTATTTTCTTCATGATAAACATAAGAGGAAAAGAGCACTGGTCAATTGGAATTGCCAGAAAGATCCTATCGCACTACTACAATTCATGGGCTTCCTGCTTCTTTAGCAGATACTTTCAGAAGTGAACATCCTGAGAAAGCTCATGAGGACAGATAATTTCAAGGGAGAATAAAAGAAAAGTTAATGTCTATTTGCAGATGGCAAATTTACCACAGAATTTACTAGTTGGACAGAGTGCTTTGCCCCCAGCTTTACTCTCAATTCTACAAAGGGGTTTTGTTGTTGTTGTTGGATTTTTTTAATTTCTTTAAGCTGCTCCAATAACATCAGAAATTTAACAAAATATAAAACAAGTCTGCAAATACACTGAAAGCATAAGGTATCATCAATCCCATCATCAGTGGGTTCAAGGAGATGTGCTGTGCAAGGGCAAATGCATTCCACAACTGGAACTATAAAAAAGGGTCTTTCTAAAGGTAAATGTTTTAATGTTTTCTACCACTACACTGCTTTCACATGTGCCTGCTTCTGTTCTGCCACCACTTCTTGTTATTCACTTCTCCAAGAAGATTTGAGTGAAAAATTTTTGCTTTAGCATTTTTTATCTACAAGAAGAAAGCAAAGCAATCAGGGAGAGCCTGAGATGCAGACATGTGGACAGGACAGCTCCACTATTCAGGCTGATGACAGAACTTAGAGCACGCTTCAAGGAATGGAACATCATCAAGAACATTCCTACCTTTTTGGTTTGTTTGGGGTTTTGTGTTTATCTTTTATTTTCTTGGACTTGGTTTTTGTTCTTTTTTAGCAGATCATAGACACATGGAAGAGCTATGAAGGTAGAAGAATTAGGCATTTTTATCTATAAAATACAATATTATTGTTCAGGAGTACATACTGCTCTTACCAAATCCTCACCAATAAACAACAAAAGATCATAGCTGAAACAGATGAACAGCTGAACGTAGAAACAGCTACAGACTTCCAATATTTGCAGATGTGACAATACAGTAGAAGAAATAAAATCCCAACTGAATCTCTTCTGTTCTGGTAGCAACGGTGCCATACACTATTTCAAGAGTGACTTGGAATCATCCAGCCATTGACACAAAACTCTCAAAAATCAACACTTGAAGATAATGTGTTCATTTGTATTTTATAAAATACTTACAAAAGTTTACAAGATGCAACAAGAGTCCAAAATACCTAGAGAGAAGTTTCTTTGTTTTGAAAAGCATCTGCAGCTGGATTTGAACATTCAATTATTTGGTTCTGCAGAGGCCACATGCTCTATGACTGTATGTTTCAGTAGCAATGAACAACAGCAGGGATAGTGCAAGATGGTAACAAAGTCTGTAAAAGCTCCACCTTTTCTCTTAAAAGAAAACCCAAAGAAAGAATGACATATTTTCCAAGTGCTAACATATGAAAAAAGGCTGTAGGAAATTATTCTACTCCTCCTTGTTCACATATTACCTCTATCCTTTTCACTATACTTTTCCCATGACTGAAATGCTCAGTGCTGCTCTGACTCAGTGCATTTCTGAAAGTCTATTCAAGTCTTTGGATCTGCAGAAGTAAAAGAGCCCCAGATTTTATTTTTTAATATGCACATTATCACCTCCAAATTAGTTACCAGTAACCTTCATACCCAGTAATAAACATGAAATCCAAAGGAGGTGCTTTTGTTTGTCCTTCATAGGAAAAGTCCCTTCTCCAAATACATGTTTGACAAACATCAACCAGGATCTCTCACTATCAATACATGTGTTCCTTTCCAGAAGGAATGAACCAAGTGGCTCTGGTACAGTGGAGTCCATCATTTATACTGTCTAAATATCAGTATTTGCTCAACAGAATTCACAAATCTCAAACCAAGGACAGAAGATATATATTTAGCTGCTTGCAATGGGATTGATATGCTGCTTATTAGTTTACCCACTACTGTTTTAGAAAATTAGAAGCAGCAACACAGGCAAGTGGGAGTAGATGAGATCACAGAAAAATTGTGGTTTGAAAAGAAGTTGCAAGGTGAAGTTAGAAGCTGTGTATCACAACAGAGAATATTCCAAGTATATGTGGCAGCGTAAAACTGGAAGTGAACGAAGCATAAGGAGATAGGAAGGGGGAAAACGTGAAACATAGAATAAATTATGCAGTGTAAGGTCTTAGAGGAATTATAGATAATTCATTACTAGATACAGAGTAAACAGGATCAGATCTGTTCAGCGCCTGTAGGCAAGAAATTGCATTATTGATTTACTGTATTATGCAAGGCTTGGAGAAAGACGACAACTCAGGAGTAAGTGTTCCAGCATATCAATTTTTATATTTAGTAACAGCTGAAACAAGCAGAAATGGACACTTCATAACATTAGTACTTGGTTGTTTATGCTTCAAGATAAATCGGCTTTGTGCACCAAGAAGAGGAAAACTGTCATAAAGGCCAAGAACTCAATTCCTTAATTTAATAATATTTTAAGCTTCTCTAACAATAGAGATGGAGTCCAAGAAGAATTGTCTTTGCAGCATACCACCAACATTGTTAGGACAAGAAATACATAAAGGAAATGAACAAGCTGTTAAACCAGTCAGCCAGTGAAGCTCACTAACCAGACTAACTAAAGTAGCTGAAGTGTTTATAAGAAATTATTTTCAAAAAGTGTTCATCTCTCTAAACCCCTTTTATTTGACATACCCAACACAAGCTGGTGTAAACTTGTATATGATCCTGAAATGTACAGGTTGCTAAAGGCCAACCCAAGTTTCACACAATGTAAAAGTTGCAGAAGTCTATTTACCTTTGCATAGGTTCCTTTGCCAAGTTATTTAGAGCTGACATGACAGATCAGCAATAGGATCCAAGGAGAGTTATTGATGAAATAAATGAGAAAAAGCAAATTGAAATGTAGAAGATTACAAACAACAGGCACTCTCATAGTAGAGGCAAAAAACCTTACCTTGGGACAGCAATCAATTTTATAAAATTAAAATAACAGAAAACACCAAAAATAATGTCTTTTTTATTCTGAGAAAATGCAAAAACTGTACTACAATCCTTGCATGAAAACAAAATAAAATGTTCTATTAGTGACAGATTTTGCCTGATACCAGAAGCTGTTTGTCAGTCATCAATACAATCACTAATATAAACCAAATAAAGAGACAAATGTCTTCACATATTAACAGTATTTGACTATATTTATAGGCATAGGAAGTTTTACATGTGGAAAATAGTGGACTCATGGTTGTAGGAATGTCAGTCCTGCCATTGTATAGATGGCCTGTCAAGATACAATAACCACTGTATACTTATACATTTAAAAAGAAGTGTAAATTTATACAGCAGTAGTATCTGTCTTCCTCAGCATCAAGGATATCTTAACTGACCATCTGAGAACTTGCTTGTTAAAACCAAAAGTGTAATTGCCTTCAAACTGCATAAGTAAATTTACAAAATCTGGAGGTTTGTGAACAGAAGTGGCTAAATAAAGCACAAAAATACCAGGGTGTCCTTACTGTTCCCTCCTCAAAAAACTATGCCAACTACAAATGCAAGTGAAGTTTGACACCATCTGTCACCTAATTACACCTTATATAATATATGTCATCAGGACATTTATCACAGCCATTCCTCTGCAAGTGATGGCACAAGATTTCAGTTGTCAGCTACGGACATTTTCCTGCTCATGGGACCAGTCACAATCACCTGTAAAGCTACATGTACTAATAAAAGACCTTTTCAAACTATGGCTAAAATAAATTTGTAACACTAAGACAGCCAAGGAATTACCATCACTTCTTTATTTCTCAGCTCTTCCCACAAGCAGGTACTGGTAGTATGCACTATTTTCCATAATTCCAACACTTAGAATTTCAATTCTGAGAATCAAAGGTCAGCTACACGCATTGGAATAGCATCCATTTCAGTTGGTATGTGGAAATCTAGCACACAGAGAAAATTTTGGAAGTGTGATTCCTACATAAGATGATGAGAGACAATTAAAGCTTTGTTCCTTCAGTTAGAAGAATCTGATGCCACTGGATTTTAGCACTTCTGCAACTCACTATTCCACAAACAGCCACTCTGTGCACTAGTTGTGATGCAACAACTAAGGTCCAAGATTTGTCTTCCTGCTTACAGCAAATAAAACTGCTATAAAAGTAGCTAATATCTCTACTATATTAATACACATTTTACATATTTGCTCTTTCAGAACAAGGTTCATGGCTGGTTTTTCCTTGATAGTAGTGCAGATATTGTTTCGTTTCGGATTTTTTTTAGATGCCATGGGAATCATAAAGGATCTGAAACATTCCATAATCCAAGTGACTGCTGCTACCTTTGTGGGGTCACCAAGTCAATGCAACAGCTCAGAACCATTAAAAGCAGTTTCCAGCAAAACTCACTGTACTTCATTGCCTACACTTTGCCACAGATAGAAGGGTGCTATTTTACTTCAGTTACAAAATTAAAGGTCCACAAGAAACTTCAAAGTGGAGTACTACAAGGGGTGGAAGAATAATTAATGTAACCATACCAGCAACACAGAATAGTCATAAGATTCATGTTATGTGTTGCATGAAACAAGTTTGAGGAAGACTTTGACACTGAAACACATAAAAATTCATTATGTTCTTCATAAAAGAAAGATGCCTCTTCTGTAAGTTTGTCCCCAGTGGAAGGTATGGTTACCAAATGGCCAGAAATATCTCAGTCTGGAAAAGATTACCTCCACATTTCTAGTAAAAATCAACCTGGAAGATGGCATTTTTTGTCTCCACAGGATAATAATTATCCTTACGATCAGTTTTATTCTTTTCTCTAGAAACTCCACAAAGATAAATTACAGCAAATACATGTTAACTACTCATTCTTCTGATGGAAAAAGTGCCAAATGTGCAAAATGTTAACCAAAATATACAAATCACTTAAAAATCAACCTATGTATAGGCTTCAATGCACCCATCTGATCATAAGAAGTTTTTATGAGAAAAAAGCACACATAAGCAAGATTAAAAAAAACTTAATTACAACAATGAAATAAAGAACTTCTCAGACCAATAAAATTTGAAAAACTTAATCAGTTTGTAACTGCCAGTTGTTGCTGCTTTCTTGAGCTCCCAAACAAAAATTGACACCAAATCAACTGCAAGTAAATATATAGGCACATATAGATAATTAAAATAAATAGATAAATAAAACTGAGCATCAAACAAGCCAAAGCAGCAGGTAGAATCTATCCATATTATTCACTTGAATTAGACTAAGTGGTTTGCCAGTTCATGTTTTGTTTCAAACTCAGCTGCCTCATAAAACTTATTGTGATGCTCTGCACCAACTCAGCAATGTTCATGATCCACACACTTTAACATCTTGAATTGCTCATGATATGTAAGGGATCTTTTTAAGTAGAAAAAATAATTAATGACCAATCTTCCATCAGTAAATTACCACTCAAAATTAGGGGTTGTTATATCATTAAGTTAAATAAATTACAGAACTCTTTTCCCAGCTCCTGCACTTATCCTTTAGTCCACGTTGTCAAGCAGTTTCCTTTCTTCCTCAATTTATGCCATTTAACCAAAACCTGCTCAAGAAAAGTATTTTGTTGTCACTGCAGATACTGTGAGAAATAGCTGTAGCTGTGGGTGGATAGCAGATGGAAAATGCTTTGGTATACATTAGTTATGACATGTTCAGGAAGTCTCTTCTGCTCTCTCTGAGTTGTGAGTATGGGCACAGGCATTTAGAGGAAGGAAAGGTGTAATCTGCATCCTCTGGGGAGACTGGGGGCAGGGAGAGGCACAAACTGACTATTACTGACAACTATGCATCTGGGAGGCAGCACAGTAGGAAATGGAAAGCAAACAATGGAAGTGACCAGGCAAGCAGATGGAGCCAAAAAGCTTGGGGAAAAAAAATAATCAAGTGACAGCTGCATTAGTTGGCACACAGTTCCCAACGGCTGGCAAAGATACTGCACTCGTACTTGTGAAGATGTGGCACAAAAGAAACTGAAGCAATAACGTCCAAGAGGCTACAGAGACCATTTTGTTAAATGTGTTAAAAAGGTAGAAAACAGTTGTGATTTTTATCCAAAATGAGAGAATTTCAGCAAGTCACTATCTTCCTTGTACTTTATGTCTCCAGTTACAGGAAATAGGGATCACCTTTTTAAAGTACTTGGAATACCCCTACAAATGTTTTGCCATCTTGCAGTCACTTGAGACTTTTCTCTGTGCTTTTCTCATAAAGAAAATACTATGTGGAGAAAATGTGACCTAGTGGGAAAACTGCTGAATACATTCTGAGGAGATGTGGTTTCCATGCTCACATTTGCCAGGGGCCTGAAGAAAAACCTTCATCCCCTTCACTTTCAGAGTCTGTTTCCCCATTTATAAAGTGATGTTTATTACATGTGCTTCCCTGAAAAAGGGCTTTGAATAGTGAAAGGTAAATAAAGGATAAAAAAATCTCATTACTTTATCAGCCCAACTTCTTTCTGCACATTCATTACAGCAGTCTCACACTCCAATTTTTGCCCTCATGGTCCATCAACATGCCCACAGAATGGAAATAAGGTGTATTTATACGTGTTCTCCAGGTTCCTCGATGCAATGATATGTATGTACATTTCATAGTGAACTGCTTTATCTTAGCAATAGACAGCTGAAAGGGTGATTCTGTCCGAGACCTGCCCAGCAAGGTCAGCTACACTGAACTTCAATGTGATAGCAAGTTCCTGTGAAATCCAGACTTTTATCTGTAGCAATGCAGTGTAGCTGTGCTTTGAACTCTGACAACTCTGACTCTTTAAATTTAGTTTTTTGGAGCATTACATCTCTTCCTTCTTCTTTTCACTTTTTGTACTCATCAACAGTTGAATGTGCTGGTTATATGTTTGTTTTTCCTCTAGCATTTTCCCATCCCAGGAAAGCCTGATGACCAGGCTGACAGCTATCAATGAACCACAAACAATGCCAAAAAAAAAAAAAAAAAAAAGGCAACAAAAAAAAAACATCATAAGGTCTGTATGTCAGGCTCAGTTAGATGTGAAATGAAGAAAGACACATGTGCATTATCAGAGCAAAATCTGATGAGGGAAATTTAAACCAGCATTTCTTTCTCCTCACTATAGCATTCTAAGACAACAGGACAGAAAAATAGAAGGGATGATTACTCTGGGATATCAGCTCCTAGGCAAAGCTGTATTTTTGTCCTTCTTTTAACATATAGTTGTTAATTTTTTGAGAGAGAAAATTTGGAAATAAGGAGGGAGCAGACTCTGGTGCTCGGGCATCTCTTCCCCAAACCCAGGGTAAAGCATACTAAGCCTGCAAAATCACATTCCTTCTGCCTTTCTTTCTTCCTTATTCTTAATCACACAGTGGCCTACACACCACAACAGAGATGGAAGATGCCCCTACCCAAACAATTTCTCAGCACTCTTCTAAAAAAGGGAGAGATGAGCCGTTCCACCCTTGCAGGAAGAAGTGGGAACTGAACTCAGCCCTGAGTGTTTGAGCCATTCCCATTCCCACAAATGGCACTGCAGGCACTCCACTACCACCCTTAGGGAAAAACCAAATCAATCCTGTTCATTTCGGCTCCCATCATTAGGGAATAGCTCTGTGCTCTGGACTGTGAGCCAGCATACACCACCATCAGTCTGTAGTATGAGACATATGCTTTTACAGTAGCTGCTTTATGTTTCTAAAATAAGGAGAAAATACCACTCTGCGCACGTTTCTGTCTTATGTGGGATCAAACATTTGGTAAGTATGAAAACAGAACACCAGTGAGACAGCTATCTTTCATTCTTGCTAGGTCCTTTGCTCTGAGCAACTGCAGGCTTGGGAGAAGGGGAAGAGGAGGCAGGGGGGAACCAAAACAAAGAGACAGGCAGGTTCAAGAACTGCTGTAGATCCCTTAGAGATGGCCAGAGGAAGAGAGCATTGAATTCTGCTGCTTTTTCGATGCTGAATGGCCATACTTCAAGTAATGAAAAAGCCTTAAAAAATAATTTTAAAACAGTGGTTGTAAGCACACATAGTGAGTCTGTGTGTAAAAGAGAAGGTTGTAACCCTTCATTAACTCAGATTCATCTGAATAGTTTTTAATAGAGTGAACCCTTTCTGACTTACCCTGAAGGCTAAGATCTTACTATATTTTTCCTCGAAGCAATTTTTTATTGTCAGCACTAAGTCCCTGATAAAAATGAGAGATTTCATATATAAGTGCTGACACAACCCTAACTACAGAGTTCTGTACAGCATCCTGGCATAGCTATAATTAAAAAGACAGCCTACATCAAGTAAAAAGCTTTACCACAAACCTTTTTAATGGATCAATACAATATCATCAGTGACATCTCAACAGGGATGATAAAGGAAAAAGAGGCTTCTTATGGAATTAAGAAAAACCATGTGTAATTATTAAAAAAAGAAATCTTTTGAACTCTGTGGACAATAAGTTGTTAAACTGACAGTCTGCTTCTAATATTAAATACACAGACCATAGCATGCCAATGTGTGAGATGTTTGTTTCTCTGTCTTGCACTACAGTGTAATTGCAAAGGTATTTAAGGTAACAGATATAACACCACTAAAACTGGAATAAAAACAGTACTGAGGAAACAATTGTTTAAAAGCTTCAGAACAGAAGCTTTAACAAAATGTACAAGAAACAGTCTTTGCAATTACTTTACCAAAACAATGAGCAAACCACAGCATTCAGCTTCTAAGGATGCAAGACATTTTCAGGCAACTGAAAGTGTTGCATGAATGACCAGAACAGGTCACACTGCATGAGTTTTTTTCTTGATGTGTCCCTGAACACCATCTCCCAAGGCTGAATGTCAACAAGTTCTAAGTCACGGCACAAAGTCACAAAAAGTAAAGTCTGCTACTTAGAAAAACAAATATCATAGGAACCAGAAGATAAGAAGTTTCTCAGAGGGCCTTTCAAAGCAGCCAAGCCAAGCACACAAATTCAGTTTTGCTCCAGTGATATTACTACTCAAGAACCTGAAAGTCTCCATTGCTGTGATGGCGTATTCCTCTCCATGGCTCATTCCTGTCTTGTGGGAGTTAATGAGTAAAATAACCTTGGAGGAGGGGGGAGAATAACTAAGATTTTATAAGAAAAGTTGGTTTGATTAACACTGACAATACTTAATTTGAACCCCAGAATCTCATAGCCCTTGATACTATTAACAGGATTCTGTGTGCTGTAGCACTTGTAGTAGCATTTCTAAGAAAGTGATTGTACTCAAATCAAAACTTGCAATATCAGCCTGTTGGGATGAAGAAAAACTCTACCATTCTGGTAAACCATCCCAATTATGACTTTTGGGAAATCTCATTTATTTCTGGAATTGATTTTTTTTTCTAAATTCTGCTTTGAGCAAGAGGACACTGCAATGGTTTTTCTGTCTCTTACATTGCTGTTCTTCTGATAATGACAATATTGATGCCAGTAATAGCATTTTACCACAAAATGTTACTGTTTGCTAGGTTGTCATCATTTTTTCCTGTTTTGCCAACAACAGGAAAAAATTATGTGCTGCTCTTAAGAAAAAAAAAAAAAAAAAGAAAAGAAAGAAATCACTTTAGCTTGATAAAGACCCAGGAAAATCGAAATACTATTTTAGAATGTTTAAAGAGCGAGTAGATGGACAATGCAACAAGTGCTGGATTAGGGCTTTGTGGGCAGAACAGTCTGAATTAAAAGAATGAGCAGCATGATTTAGCTCTGAATGCTGAATACTGTTACCAAACCTTGATCTTGGGGTTACAGCATGGGTACAATCCTGTGCTGTGCTATGCAGATGGTCAGACCAGATAACCATAGATAACATAGATAATCACTTAAAAATCTGTATGCCTTTTTTCCCCTTGCTCAGTTCCTCAGCATAGTCTGTCATCTGCCACACACAGAAGGCTTCCTACCTCTTCGCTCTATGCTCTTACCACCATCTCCATATTCAAATACCACCAAGGAAGGTTCTTTGCCCAACAATTCAGAAGTCTCTTGCTATTTAAACTTATTGTTCAGAGTATTCACAGGCCATTTTACCACCTCCACCCTTCTGATTGCAGCAGGACTTCTTTTCTGAACATGTAACATTACACACCTTCAGTCTCTCCCTCTTAGGCCTTCAAGACTCCTTCACTCTTAAGCTGCTGGCAAAGAGAACAGCCCATGTGTGCTGAGAAAGACCAGTTTAAAACAAAGAAACAGCCCATAAATCATCATTCATTCATAAAAATCATAGGGCATCATACTTCAGAATTCAGTAAAATGTGCTCTCTCCAGTTATAATTTCACTAAGCTCTTAACAAATAAAGCAGCTATAAGATGGCACAACCAAATAAGCTGCAAAAAAAGACATATTTGCTTGCCTAGTTGAAATACTTCATGACTTGATCCTTGCTTTTGCTGTGCCATACACAAAATAGGGAAAGTAGGTATCTCCACAGGAAACAGGAACTTTCAGTCTTCAGCATCTGTACAATACAACATTTAAAGATGAAAATCTATTTACCAGAAGAATTAACTTTAAATTTGCTAAAAGTTTTGACCTAAAAAGACCTAACTGTTCTCTTTTTTTAATTATTGGATATATCTAGACTGATATTTTCTTTTCATTCTACTAAAATAATACTTTGATTTTTGGCAGGGGGGGGAGGAGATTTTAAACATTATTCTTAGCAGAGCTAAATTCAGCTATGTGGGAGTTATCAGGTTCCCTTTAGACACATTAGTACTGAAATGCAGAATTATGATCACAAATTTTATTTCTTAGAGAATGAAGTGTGACATTCAGATCACATAATAAATTTCTAATGATACTAATTTGGAGGGCAGCATGAAACAAACCAGAAAACACAAATCCCAACTATAACACTCATTCATGTGTAGAAGTGCACACACACTGCATGTCATCTGCAGAAGTAAAAGGAAATCAGTGATTAGCAGCTCTGCAAGATTCATGCATACATAGATAATAAAAAAGTGGCTTACAGCAAGGTTTTCCACCTTCCAATAAATCACCTGCCTGTTTCTAGTTCCTTATAATTTACTGCTTCTACCCTTAGTATCCAATCTTTAGTGTTCTCAAGTCTTCATTCAGTACTCCTTTTTTTTATATTCCTTCTCCACTATTAGTATTTTTCTAGTTAAAGATGAGGGCTTTACATGCAAGAATACAGACATCTATACTCTTATAAAATAGGCATGTACTCTTATAAAACAAGTGTGACAAATTTTGAAGTGCAACATATGTCATGCATTCATTTTCACAGTCCCGTTATTTTGTTCTGGACTTAATTCAAGTTAGGTTTAGGTGAGACCCTAAAACAATCTGCCATTGCCAGTGACCTAGCATGTGTTCCTACTGAAATCACCTGGAGTGGAAGAGGGGAAGCTATTAATCAATCTGGTCAATTCCTCATTAAGAAATCAGACGCAAAAGCCCTCAACTGATCTGGCAGGTCAGGCAGAGTGAGAAAACCAGTTTAGAAGATCATTATCTTTTGTCTATAACTACACGGGCATTCAAAAATAGCAAGACTTTTTCACTGTATTTTTGGAAGATCAGTAAATAAAAGCATGGGGTTTCTTCTCTTGTGAAGGCTAGTTACCAATGAGTAACAGTTCTGGATCCCACAGAAGCTGGTATGGTTATGCAGAACAGCACACGCACACAAAAACCTAGCACTATGTATTTCAGGAAAATCAAATCAAGCTAGACTGCTGAAAAATCTTCCAGGAGACATCATTTTGTCAAGTATTTCTCTGGGAAACACCCCCAAGAGTTCCGTTAAAACAGGTAAAAAGTAGGAAGCATCGATTTTATAAAATATATAATTCTCTCAATCCTTTTTTTAATTTTTTTGGTTGGTTTTGGATTTTTTTCAATAAAGGCATCTAATTTGTTTGAAGATTCCTTTTGCTGACACCTTGGGAGACACTTTAAACATACAATATTTTAAGTCTACAACATCATCTCACTAAATGGCTTGCACAATTAAACCAATTTTGGCAAATGTTGAGACCTAATCACCAAGGTTAATTTTCAATAGTGAATGTACCATTATGATAAAGTCAGTTTCTTTGTGATTTTAATACACCAATTTACTACAATGTTTACCTTGATGTTTTACATGCTCAAAGTCTCGTTCTCATGACAATTTCTTTCTAAAACAAATCCTGCACGGGGCTAGCTAGCTAGTGGCTACCAGTAGGAATATGTTCTGGCTGAATAGTAAGACAGAAACACTCATTTTAAATCTGGCTAAGTGCTGCCTTTTGTTATTTAAACACCAGGAGGTGCCAGGACCTCAAATGACACTACTGCTGCACGTAAGGATCAGCTGCCCCAGCCACTCCGGATGCAGCTGTGGGGTGGGAGCTGGGAGACAACACAGGGGACCCAGAGGGTGGCCACGGGCAGGGACACCTTGGACTGTGTTACCCAAAGGTCACCAACACGTGCCAGAGGCATTTTGGTGAGTCTCCAGTTGAAATCAAACTGCTAAATACAACTTCTGATACTACAATTCAATTAGCTCTGTTACTTCTTCTACTCCACTAGTGCAACAGTACCTGCAGCACATATTTATTCACTGCCATTTCAGAAACATTTTACTCGCCACAGAAAAGCCCTTTTCCCTGCCCTAGTTACAGTTTCACACAGTTGTATGTTTTCAAGTGCAAGTTTGCACATAAAACACTATTTTACAAAAAAAGCTTATTTGCCACCTTCTATGAAAAATGTAATTCTTTTCAACTACTCTTGTAACTGACTCACAAAGTTCTTTCTCTTGAACATCAGAACTCAATCCACTAGCTATTTATCATCATGTTTAGAATTCAGAACACAGCAGATCACATCAACTCTCTTGCAAATACTTTTATGATACACAACATTATGGTTGCAAAATTTCCATGTAGTGTAAACTAATCTTAAAAAAAATGACTAAAAATAAAAGCAAAGTAAAAGCAATCTATTTAAGCTTATTTTTCTCATCAAGTTAATGTTTTCAAATGGAAGTGATTTTTAATTATTCTCTCCCTTAAACTAATAGCTGTGTTTCCCACTCTCTGTTAAGACAATTTAAAACAAATAGCTGAAACACTGTGAGAATGTTGCCTTCACATGCACCTTTTTAAAAGTCAAATCACTGAACTCAATAATCACTAAGTAGATCCTGCAACCCTAGCTCACTGAAGTGCTACCCCTAACACCATCAACACCTTTGAATACTACTACTCTTCAGGTTCAAAAAACACACTTGGGCTCATTCTACTACTCCAACACAATGACCAGTTCTTTCAGACTGAAAAAAAATCTTATACTCTGGAGAAATAGGAATCTGGGTGTGTAAGGATGTGAGCTGGTGAAATAGAAACTTATTTCTGCAAAGGGACTCATGCTCATTTCACAACGTTAAAAAAACCAAACAAAAACAAATGCAAAAAAACCCCCATAAATACAAGCCCAGATCAAATGGCCAAGAAGCATATGAATGTCAAGCCATACACAACTGGAGCAAGCATGGGAATAATAGTATATTCTCCTTATAAATAAATAGATGTAATAAAATAAAGGAGTGAGAATAAATTTTCTTTTGGTTACCTTCATTGAGGTATAAATGGAATATAAAATTAAAATCAATTGGTTTAAATCGTATGTTTCTTGCTCACTGTTTTTTATCAAGTGAGAATTGGCTGAAGGAGCTCTCCAATTTAATTATAATCAGGTTCAACAATTTGTAATTCAGCCACCTTGATTTACTTCAGGCCACTGAAATCACTGTATATACAATCAGCTGAGAAATTGTTACATGTTTGATCCCAGCTATTAGTTATTCAACCTCCTATTGTACACTGCATACTGATGTCCTCCAGCCAAAGCAAGTGCCATCCCTTATATTTTAGCCTACTGAAGTTATGTTTTGACTGTTTTTTGCTTTGAGGTCCCTGTGAGACTTTTCTACTTCCTGATAATATACTTCCTGGTAATATTTTCCCTATCAGTTTTCACTCCAAAATGGGCATAACAACAATGAAAAGCCATTTAATACCTCAATGTTTTTTTTTTTTGTATGTGAGTTTTCATTATTATATGATATGGCAAATAACAATGAACTCAAAAGGACATGTTTATTCTTTCATAATAATGGATAAAGACTTACAACTTTTTTGAAAGTGAAAAGAACTATATACAAACTATGAATAATCACTGTTGCACACTTTGTACTTATACTACACTCCAATTAATCTGCAAAGGAATGGTGTACTATGTAACTTAAAAGCTCTTAAAGTTTAATAACATTTCGTCAGCCTAAAACAGATTGATTCAAAAAAGTAGATCCAATTAAGCTCCCCAGTTTAATTCACTGGATCACAGCTCCTAATGGCTTTTTCTACAGTAAAATCCATATTCTGGTATAGAATGGGTTTTGTTTAGTTCAGTTTGGTTTGTTTTCTAATTAGAGCCAGATTTCTACTTCCAAAGCATAACATATTAACAGGAAAAAAAACCCAACATTTAATAGCAACCCATAAAGAACTATACTCTGTACTCTCCTCTAAGCACCAACTTGGACCAAGTTTAGCATGGACCAAACTCTCAGGGAATGCATAAAGCACATGTGTTAATGTATTCTAAGTGGCCATCGGGAAAGGGGATAGGCTGACAAATGAGATGTTACATCTTTGAGCATCTAGCAGTTTCAGAGCAACTCGAAGCTGCAATCAAAACATCCATTAGAGTGCTCCACATTTCAGAACAAGCAAGCAAGTGGTTGTCAGTGCATCCAGTAAATCACCTGATCCTATTACAAAATCAATTACTGCAGCACATTTCTATTGCTACACAACCTGATAATGCCAAAATGATATTGGATAGCTACTCAAGGTCAAGAAAACTGTCAAAAAAGATCTAAAATTTGTCTTTTTATCATGTAAATCCAAATTATACAGCATCCTTTTAATGGAATAGTTAAAATTAAAAATATAATTACCTTCTTCGGCTGATTGAGACATTCAATGGATAGTCTCTGCAACTGCTCTGATGTATGACTGCAAGACAGAAGATGGGAGCAGCAAGTCGAACAGCCAAGCCTCTTCATTAAAGAAGAAATAATGCTGCAGCCACAGCCACACATTGACTTGCTCATCAGACGAGTTTATTCTTAAAGAAATTGGGACCAGTACTGTCCCATAAACACTCAAAATTGGCCAGCTGCCTCATTCTGCAGCTCCCTGGCTGAAATTAAGACTGCTAAACAGAGAGGGAAGAAAAAAAAGGAAAAGAAAAAAAAAAAAAGAAGAATGTTTCTCAAAAAAAAGTCAGCCAGTCTCATCAGCAAATAATACCTTGCATTTAAAAAATGCGTGCAGTTTTCCCTCTACTCCTCTTTGCAAAGTAAGCTGCTTCAAAAAGACAGACAGCTGTCTAACAGAGGAGCAAATTCAGGGATGGCAATCTCTCAAAACTGCTTGCTGACTACTCCTTCTCTGGCTGTTGTCACTTCCAGTCTGTTTTGCCCTCCCCAGCAGCACAGCCTACCCAGCCTGGGCCGTGGCCAGAGGAGGCTGTGCCAGCCCAGAGCCGCGCGCCCCACCCACGCACCCGCCACGGCCACGGCACACAGCAGGTGCCTGCCTGCCTGCACACCTTTGGGGCTGCCAACCTGCTGAAACGCCTCTGCTGGAAAAGGACCTTCCAATTGCACAGGGGAATGACGATGTTTCACTGCTACACTCTCAGACTGACTACCTGAAGCGTCTGGGAAATGGGGAAAAAGTCTTCTTGGAAAGTCAGAATGCATGAGAAAAATGCTATCCAGGTCTACCAGATCCTGAAATAAGAACGGCTGCTACAAAGCTACGAGAGTGAGAACATCAGGAAAAGTCAACATAAATTTGAACCCAGGAAGAAAGAAGCATGAAAGGATTTGCAGTAAAATGTCCAAAGGTACCACAACCAAATCTCAAAGCAAGTTAGAGGCAGATCGTGTAAGCAGTTTTAACAAAGTCTTCAAGGAGCTCTTTGCTCTGAGAAAAACAAAAAATGCAAAACTAATTCAAATGAGCAGTGAGACATAAACAGGTCTCCTAACCTTTAAAAGAAAGTATATTCTGCTCAAAATAAAACATTGCATATCCCAATTTAACACACAAAAAAACTTACTACTGGAAACATTTTCTTGTTTACTAGAGTTAATGATGCAGTAACTATATACTTTTGCATTTTCACAGGAAAAAATGCAAATAATATTGTAAAAAGCTCATTTTAATTGGTTTAAGATGGTATGGTATGCAATACTATTCCTGAAAGTAGAAGGTCTCACATTAACACAACTGCTTAAACTGATTATGGGATAATCTGACTTGAAATAATTGTCACTTACATTTATAGAACTATCAGTGCTTGTTCAATAGCATCCTTTTTAGCAAAAGGTTAAGAAAAATACAAGTGATGTGAAAGCAGCTGAAAAAAACTTCTCGCTTTCACAATGCATTGAAAGCTTAATTTCTCTTCTGTTCCCTCCCCTTCCCTTTATTCTCTCTCTTCCTCCCTCTTTTTCCTTGGTTTAAAGCTGAACTGAGCCTCTCCCTTCACCTTGCTCTGCCCTTTTTATATTTATGTTCCTATTAAATCGGTTTCCAGTAGTATCTATATACAAGCATGCACAACAAATTGAATGGCAAAAAAACCCCTTCCATAGATAAAGACTACAGATGCAAACAAGGAAAATAATGCAGTAATCTTTTACTCGCCTGCTGGAGGTACTGTCTGCTGCATAGAATTTTAAATCCTCATCTGCAGATGCAATTGAGCAGGCATTGCCAAGGACTTTGCTCTTGCCGTGCTGATTCTACATGGCTATTCATCGAAAGAGCACATTATATAGAACATTTAAAGTAATATCTGGTGAAATTACTTAAATGTCTTGAAAGCAACCAACTTCCAAAAAGAGCAGCTATAGCTCTGACCAGCCACATTTCAGAGATATCTCAGACACATTACTGAAAAAAGTCTTACTGCTAATGCATGCTTGCCAGCAATGTGCAGGATGTGGAAGCAGAGAGAGCTAATGAAAAAAAATTAATACACAGATTTAAAGTGCAAGGATCATGCTCCAATGCTCAACACTTCACATGTCCTGCATACCACAAAAATCCCTTTACAGAAGCATCTATTTTTTATAGGGCTAAGAAAACGTTGCAAACAGCCCCCCCATCCTCAAATCCTGGTCTCTCAGTAGTAAAGATCAGTTCTTACACAAGTGTTCCTACTGTACCTGTATTTCTGATATATAGACTAGCCTCTTCCTTTGGCAGCTTGCAGTTAAGGATTACACGGACATAATTCTTAACAAGAAACAGACTAAAGGAAAGCATCAATATTTGGGATAATGATTTCAAGCCTAATAGGGTTAGGAAGTACAAGGGTACTTCACTAGAATTCGTATTACTCTGTGTAGCGATGAAGCACAAGCACTGCAGCCTGCTGTTTATTATTTATGAATCCTTCCTCTCCTCAAGTCAGCTTCCTTAATGTACTATTGATCCCCTGGTGCATGCAGATAGAGCCAGTGACTGACAGCCACAGCTTCATAGAAGAAGCATCTGCAACATAAATTAGTATTTTTAAGAATATCAAAGTAATTTTACTGGGGGGGAGGGTGTGTTTCTATCTATGGACAGGAGAATTGAAGTCCTACTCATAGTGATATAGTTAATGGAAGAACAAAAACATCAAAAACATCCTATAGTGCCACTTAAAACACGAAGACAGATTTGTTTAAATTTTACATTGGTGTTACCACTTTATTTTTTTAATTTAATTTTTCTTGTGACTGATTAACAAAACATTCAATAGAACTTTATTTCCTGTGTTTCACCTGAAATGAAAATTGCTTTCTATGAATCTTTTTATTACATCCCTGTTTCTAACCAAAGTAATAAATGTATCATGTTCTCCATAATATGCATTGACAGGACAGAGAGTCATGAACACAACATACTCAGAACTGTGGTTACCTTTCAGAATACCAGCAATTTTCATCATTATCTTAGCTCTCGTGACTTGCACAAACTTGGTCAAGTCCAAACTTCAAAACAGAGAAGGGTTGCTTACGGTTTGAAAGAAACATTTATCATGCTAAAGAATCTTTCATGCAATGTTCTTCATCACAAGCCACAGAGTGTTTATCTTTAAAAAAAAAATGCAAAGGAGCCATGATTTTATGCTAAGCTAAGGCCATGCTCTCCTGTATGCAAAATCTCAATAGGCAAGCCGCCAGACACACTCTTAACTGCTGATGAAATATCACTTGGACAGAGTGGAAAAGGCAGTACACTACGAAAAGTGTAAGTACCAACTAAAAAAAAAGTGCAGAATAGACATGCATATAGAAACAATACATAAATTATGGAATATAGTTAGTGAACAAGTAAACAAAAAACACAGCTTTGAACTGGTGGAAAGTAGCCTGTTATTAGTAACAAACAATCAGGATAAAATCACTATATTATATACAAGACATTGTAAAGTTTAAATGTCTAAACTTATTGCAAAGTTTTCAACACACAACACACCTGATACACAGTAAGATGCTCAAACTGAAAAAACCCAACAGGTTTATTTGTTACATATTTAGACAAAAGCAAAAGAATGCAAGAGAAGCTAAAACTTCAATGGATTTAGTAGGATGGAAGATACTTTTCACAACAGCCAAGAGTTTTAAGGCAACTCTCCAAAAGTTAGCTGGAAGCACCAGAGACCCTGGAGCTTGCCACACAACATGGCTGGCTCCCCTGATATATGTGTTTGTGTACAGCAAAAAATTACCACAAGATCAGAATATAGGCTTCTTGAAAGGGAGATGACAGCAATCTGAATGAAGTTGTACAAATCTAATTAAGATAATAGAAGAACTTATAGCTCTATGAACTCAACCTAAGCTATATTTTTCTTCATAATCCAAAAGCTGCATTATTGGTACATATAAAAGAATTAAGACTCCTTTCATACACCAGTACAATAGGTATATAGGTAAAAGATGAAATAGCTTCTAATCTAAGGTTTGCTCCTGGTAATAAAAACTGAAATCCTACATTGGGAGAAGCAGAAAATTGCTTTAAAAATTACATCATCTGCTGAGCTCTCAAGATTGCAACTTAAAGATCTGAAAATGGTCTTTGGGTATTTGAGTTCTCATGTCAGAGATAATAAAACAAAACAAATTTTAAAACCACCATCACAACAGACGAGTACACTGCCCCTGCTACAGACAGATTTCAAAGCAGTTACAGGAAAGATATAAGAAAGCATGTCCAATTCCACCCAAGACACAACATGACAGAAGTGGTGGTTTTCAGCTTCATCAGCTTTTCTCACGGCCCCTTCCTTCTTTTTGGGGAGAGATGAATGGGTAATCAAACTCAGGCTCATTCTTTCCCATCTTGCACAAGAGGAATCACCAAAAAAAAAAAAAAAAAAAAAAAAAAAAAAAAAAAAAAAAAAAAAAAAAAACTTGATAACAAGTTTTCTAACAAAGTCTTTCTCACTCCATGTGTTCAGTTGTGTTTATTGCAGGCAAGCAAGGAAGCAAGCAAGAGAAAAACCCAAAACCAAAACAAAACCCAAAACATCACCAACATTTTTTTGACTTTGACTAATTCCTCTGGCCCCTGGTCTTGCCTCTCTTGCTAACTTCCCTAACTTTGCATTGCAGATGAATTATATTTACCTTTTCATCTGGTCTGACTATCTAAGTAAAAAAAAATCACAGCCGTTTAACAATTCCCAGCACCTGCTAAAACATGAGAAAGTCCTTTCTACCATCTTCCAGCTATGTGAGACAATAAAAGGTTTAGCTCACACAGTGAGTTCAGTCTAATGAGGGCAATCAGTGTGGGGCTTGTGAGGATGACTCCTGGGAGAGGAGAAGATGATCCAGTGGCAGATTTCTGAATGTCTTTTCTAGTGGGCTTAAGAACAACAGAATTCATCATTTGGCTTGGGAGCTAAAATCACTTAGCTTGAGTGGTGCTGTTGATAGACATGTGGTTCCTGGCATTAGATAGGAAGCCTACACTTGAGTCATGAACACAGGCAGCGGCAACCCCTCACACCCAATTATCTATGGAGCTCTTACAGCTAAATACAGGGACATCTGCACAGGAGCTGTTCCCCTCCTCCAGGAATGGACTTACAGCTTTACTAAATAGTCTCTACTTTCCCTTCTCTTCTTGCCGCCTCCATAAAATCTACATGTAAAAGACAGTTTTCTGCACAGCACTGGAAAAAGCTGGAGATTATAAACTAATTGAATACAAAAACTCAGCAATGCTTCAAGTAAAGAATAAATTCATACCACCATATACTACCTGCACATATTCAGTATACTGAAAATATTAGATCATAAGTATTAAAAGTCATTGAACACATCCCCATGTGCCTGTTTTTAAGTGATGGTGATTTTCCTCCTTTAAAGTTTTGGGAAAGAGTTTGGGATAAGCATTTATCTGATTTCCAGATTACAATTCAGTGTTGAAATAGTAACTGTTTTCCTCAGAGGTAACCCTCAGGGCAAGCACTGAATGTTTCTTTCCTTCAGAGCTCTTGTTTCAGGCTAGCTGCTTATTTAAGAAGGAAACACTTATCAATTTATGCTTGGTACTTCTTTTTTAAGGTGACTTACTTATGAGAGTTACCACTTTTCAAGCAACAGCAGTGAAACAAAATCCCACAATACTGTAAAAGAAAACTGACATCTTACAGAAAGAGGGATGCTGCTACAACACCTTAGCCTGCAATAAATATCAAGAGGAAACAATTAGCTTGGCATCTGACTGCAAATTTCAGAGCCACCCACTTCCATTACTACTGATGGAAACAAGGATGAGGACAACCAGCTTCTCAATGCAGACACACTGTCACATTTGTCAGGATGGTAAGTTTTCCTCAAACAGCACAGAATAACAACCGGGCAACTCCTGCTACACCCTTGGAGGAGAATGCTGCTGGTCTGGTGAGGGTGAAATATGAATCTTAAATGGTGGTTTTCAAACCCTTCATGTAGCATTGCCAGAAATAACATTGCCCAGACTTTGCATCTGACCCCTGGTGCCCTTGTTTCCCTGGGGCAAATGGGGAGGGATGAAAAGCAACAGGGACCTCTCTTATGTGTCACAAAAGCCTGATGTGTACAGACTATCAGCAGACTACCACTGCCTCTTCACAGGTGGGTCATGCTAAGTGACAAGGAAGGTGTGACTACACTCCTTCCCTGTCACTGGAAAAAACACCACATCATCCAGCATGGTGTATTTCTAGGAAGAACAGGCAAAACACAAGAAGCGATCTGTGGCAAAACAGTCAACCATTTGATGCAGAAATTATCATGTCAAATCACACAATAAAGCAAGACCTGCAATTCTTTTTGTTCACTGTAATTTCAAGCAATATTCAGAATGAACAGATTCTTCTAAAAATGCAATTTACTCTCATTCATAATCTAGGCCTTCATAGAGCTGCAGATAGAGGTTAGCTTTATGAAACTCAGTTTTTCAGCAACATTTTTTGAAAATGCCAAAACAAGCAAAAAATAACACACCAAAAGCAAGAGAGATGGAAATATCTATGTCAGGGTGTGAAATACAGCAGACCTTCAATTTTGGTTAACCAGTAGGAATACTTCAAATAGGAAACCTTACAAGTCAATTTCAAAGTTCAAGAGAGAACAGGTGGCTTACAAAGATCATCATTTCCACTATATCTCACGTTAAATCAAGAAACACAATAATAGAGCTATTCTAATCCTCTATCCTCTTCAGGCTGCATGAAACTAGTGGATTGGCCTTTATTGTGCTTCAGACATAAAAAACTCAGAGAAGACCGGCTACTTCAAATAAAAGCTAACAACATTAATATAACCATTATCAAATAACACATTTTTTTCCCCATTTCTCAACACTAGCCCCACCTGCAGGCTTACACTAAGGCAAAATATTTACTATAAATATTGTCTTTTGCAATACTCTGAAGTGGCTATTCACTGCCAAGTGCATTTTCATTGACCCTTTGGAAGTCATGGTCCAGATCTTTCTGCACAGCTTTACCCATAGCTACATTTAATACAATCTGTATGAGTGAATCACATGGGAAAATGCTAGCTTAACACCAGTAGGTTAAGCTACTGGTTTAAGGTTTAAAAAACTACTTTTACTTTAGACTCAAGTTCATCACAACACAATTAAGTTCTATGCCTTTGTCAGCTTTCTCAGTAGCAGAAGTGGGCCACAGCAGAAAATATTAACAGATGTTGATGCAAGAGGGGAAAAAGCACTTTGCCTGCTCACTTTTTTCATATGAGATCATCAATCTGGTAATCCTAGAAAGGGAACTGTGTCTTCCAGCCAAAAAGAAAGTTAAGGTAATTCAAAGCTATCAGCCATAGAAAGCGGGCATTTTGCAAACTGTATTTCCTGGAGAACACTCCACATTTTAACAAAATTAACTAAATGAACTTAATCTCTAAAAATGAAATAGATAAAAATACAAAGTACAATCAAATCAAGATAAACAGAAATTACACTCTTTCATCAGCCTCCTCCTAACAAAACAAATATGCATATATTTAGATGCAGTGCAGAATCTTTTCACAAAAACACATAGTATACCCATTCTGAGGTTGAGTAGCAAGGAACAACCTACAAGGACATTCTGTATTTATGACTGTTACATACTGAATCTCTTAATATACCTTCTATTGCTTTCATCTATGCCAAAAGTAGAGAGTGATTCAAAAAGGTCTGAGGAAATAGTTAATCCTTCCTAAACTATCAAATGTATGTATCAATTTATTTGCAGGAACCAAGAAAAAGGATAATTAGCTTCTCCCCATCTCTGAATGCAATGTCATCTATTTTCTACACAGCAAAATCAAGGTATTATCATGCATGAGCTTAACCTAGACAACACAAGCTACAACAGCAGGACAGATGCTTCAGTACAAGCCTTAAGTGTGTGCCAGAACACAAAACTGAAGAAATCTCCATCCCTAATGAGATGAGCTAAACACACACCAGCACAGGGGCATTATCTCCCACTACAGTCACATTTTGAATTTTACTGAACTAGAACAGCCCAGAGTCAGAGCTCATGGCAGGGACGTTCTCCTGAGATTGCTGCAGGCTGACAGGCAGGGGCAGCAGAACCACTTACACTAGCTTCAAAAACATACTTCATTCCCCTCTCAAGTGATTCCATCCCCATGTCACCCTTGGCCTTGTGCTGGCACAAGAATCTGTGTAGATTGCACAAGCATTTTAGATGCTATTGAGATAATTAATTTTGTCCTGCAACAGTTCTGAAATCTAGATCATTGCACAGATGCTCCAAAACTTCTAGAAGTCAAAAGTCAGAAGCTGATCAGCAGAATTTATTTCACAATCACTGCCTACTTTAAAGTGGTTAAAAACTGTAGCCTAACTCTAGTTTTAACCTTAGAAGCTTTGTTGCTTATGCCAGGTTACAGAGTCATTGATTCCTTATTTCAAACTCTTTGCCCTTCCATACAGAGGGGAATACAGAGGTATGATTGTTCATTTAGTCAGACAGAGAAAAATAAGAAAAGTTGTATTTAGATAAAAAACACAGGAAAAAAAAAAAAAGAAGAAGGCCACAATTCATAAGATGGCCAATCTAGATCGCTGCACATGACTTCATTACACAATACAGAGGGGATGGTGACATGGAGGGTAGAATACAGCCAGGGGAGGAGGTTGGGGACATTTCTGTTTGAGACAGCAGGTTTACCACAGGAAATCAAACACAACCAAATCCATGGATGTCATATACCACATTGATGAAATCACTTGTTGCTCTGCTCCTCATTTCCTTGCCAATAAAACTGGAGTAATGCTTATTATGTTTCGGGCACTTTGGTAAAGTAATGAAGTTAAAGACTAAGTTGTTTACTTACTATATTATTAAAGAGCAGATAGGAAAGGAAAGATACCATTCTTCTTGAAGGCAGGACAAGAAAAAGACAGCTAACACTAGTTGTAGCTTTTCTTCCTTTTCCTGTGACCAAAGTATAGGAGAAATAGTTCTTAAGGGGTTTGATGTGCTGCAGACAGCTTGTCAGGGAGAAGAAAACTCAAAACCTGTGAAGCCACAGCAATAAACATTCCAAACCCTGCTCAGAGGAAGGTTGAGCTGGATGTGATCTGATGTGCTACTTAAAGCACTCCAGGCATTTAATTGTCCACAGTTGCCATTGCATTAGAGCAGCAACTGGACCCACCATCAGGGAAAGAAGAGAACTAAGAATAAGCACCCTAGTGATACAGAATGATCAACCATTAATATAACATCCTAAACAGACTTCATTCCATATTACCAAAATCAGATTTCACTTCTAAATTACTACCAGTTCTTTGGTTTTAAGGCTCTTTATTTTCTTGTATGTTAACAAGATTTAATTAATATCAAGATGTGAAAGACAAAGTAAGTAGTGCACATATTGTGAGCCCAGTTTCACATAAAGGCATTCCTGCAACCACTTAGCAATAAGCAGCTAGAGCAGACAAAGCAAGCCATACAAAGTCATGAAAGGTTTAATAACTTAAAATTATTAACTGAATGCAGAAATACAAGAATCTTGCAAAACTCACATCTGATTACATGCCTTTTAACAGTTTGTATTCTTATAATTAAGCCAAAGTATTTAATTTCTCTACAGTTCTGGAAATCTTTGGTCCCAGAATATCCAACTTACAAGTCACCTATAGAATATGTGACTAATTGGTTTTCAAACTTCAGGAACTAATTTCTCCCTAAAGCAAGATCAAGATACAGTGCTGGGATATACTTTGTACATTGCATCCCAGGCAACCCATTCACAGTTCAGTTTCTTAAATGTGATACTGAAGAACATAAAACCTAAAGGATAGCACTGGATCTTGTTAGACCAGGTGATATTTTATTGCTTGGTTTATTCTTCATTGTTTGGGGACTCACTTTTTACCTCTTTTAGTCTTTTAGTTAGTTGGCAGTGGGTGAGAAGGTGACGATGACACCAAGACCTTTCGGGACATAAAAAGAGTCAATTGTCGTTCATTTGCATAGTCTCCATTCAAACCAAACCTCATTCCATTTCATTTGTTGTAGCACTGTAAATAGAGTGCTAAAGGACACAGTCAAGGTGAAGTCACAGTTTGCTCATGCTGTTTTTTTTGTCTGCCATAACTTAACTAAATCAACTTCAAGTAAACTAAATGCTTTAGTTAAATAATCAGTGTAACCAATTTACCATTTTCCATTTATACCTAAGAATTCATACACTAGCAAATTCTGCTCCCTCCCTTTCTGTTAGCTGGTCTAATAAGGGATATTACTCTTCTTTCCTCTCCTGCCCCTCACTGCACAACAAGCCTGGTTTTACTCTCACTCTTCTATCCCATCACAACTGCAATACTATTATGATTTGCTGCGTTCACTCCTCAGGATAGCTAGTACACCCTGTGCCTCATGCAATCCACAAGAGAAACATTTCAAGTAATCCTAAAACTCTTACATGTTAAGCTTTCAAACTGGCATGAGAAAAATTAGTTACAATCTGGGCACAAATATTGCATTTCTCAGTGACTGAAACAGAAATCAAAAAGACACCAGGAAACGTTCTCTCACATGTTTTCTTGGAGTTTTTAACTGATGTGTCTTAGAGCCTTCCAATTGATGTATCTTCAGTGTTTCAGTTTTACAAAAATATTAAACTTCTATGTTTCATTAGCTAGGAATGACTTTGTCAAGACACACAAATGCTGTTATCTGCTGATGTTGTTTCACATGGACACCAGTGATACAACCAGGAGCATGTGAGGAGTATGAAGGATTATCGAGCCCTGAGAGTGACAGTTAGGAACTCTGGAGCACAGGTAGATTTTTATAATCAATCCTCCCAGTCAAATGGTTTTGAAAGAGCCAGTTGAATCTGGAAAATCACAAAATAGTTCCCAAACTGGTACCACTGCCAGGGGCTCAGCTACCTGGACCATGGGACTTGCTTTGAGAAACCTGGTTCTACCAGGGGCTGATGTGGTCCATCTATCAGAGAAGGAGAAGCGTGTCTCCAGTCATAGCCTCACCAAGCCAGGGAAGAGGGCTTTAAACCAACAGTGCTGGGGGTGAGGAACTTCAATTTATCCCACTCATACTAGTTTGATGTCAGTGCCAGCAAAAGAAGTCCAGAGCCTGAAGCAGGATCACAAGTCAGTCAGAGAGCACCTGCAGGGCACCACAAGGCAATTCCAGCCACTTCAGCCATTAAGTTGGCTTCATGGTGGGCCCAACTGAAATGCCTCTAGTCAAACGCAAGCAGCATGGGAAAAAACAAAAAGAGGTCACTGTGATATTACTGGCACCATGCGGATGTGGTAGGATAGTCCCATGACTGAAGTGCTGGAATGGAAGGACACAGGCTCTTAAGGAAGGACAGGCGGAGTAGACAAGGAGGGGTGCTGCCCTCTGTGTTAGTGGCCAGCTGAAGTGCATGGCCATCTGCCTGTGGATGGATGAGGAGTTGATCAAGATGTGGGTCAGGATTAAAGGGAGGGCAGGGACGGTGCAAAGCACAACATCCTTGTCTCAAAACCGGATAAACATTGATTTGACAGGTGGACTGCTCAGTGGGTAAGGAATTGTCTGGATGGTCGCACTCAAAAAGTTGCAACAGCTCAACATCTAAGCGTAGACGAGTGATAAGTGGGGTACTTCAGGGGCTGGAATTGGGACCAGCGCTGTCTGACAGCTTTGCTGGTGATCTGGACAGTGGTACTGAATGCTCCCTCACCAAGTTCACTGACAACACCAACCTGTGTGGTGTGATCAACACTTTGCCTTTCCAGAGGCATCTGGACAGGCTGGAGAGGTGGGGCCATCTGAACCTCATGAAATTCAACAACGCCAAGCGCAAGGTCCTGCACCTGGGTGAAGGCAACCCCAAGCACCAATACAGGCTGGGCAGAGAACGGATTGAGAGCAGCCCTGAGAAGAAAGACTTGGGGGTGTTGGTTGAGGAGAAGCTCAACATGACTCATCAATGTGCACTTGGCAACCCAGAAAACTGTATTCTAAGGCTGCATCAGAAGCAGTGTGGGCTGCAGAGCAAGGGAGGGGATTCTGCAGAATTGTGGACCTATTAGAACAGGGTCAGCAGAGATCCAGAAAGATGATCAGAGGGGTGAAGCACCTCTCCTATCAGGACAGGCTGAGAGAGCTGAGGTTGTTCAGCCTGGAAAAAAGGAGGGCTCTGAGGAGGCCTTATTGCATCCTTCCAGCACCTAAAGGGGGCCTACAAAAAAGCTGGACAGGGATTTTTTTTATGAGGGCATGTAGAGATAAGACAAGGAACACTGATTCTAAACTGAAAAAGAATACATTAAGATTAGATATTAGGAAAAACTCTTTACTGTAAGTGTTGTGAGGTAATGGCACAGGCTGCTCAGAGAACCTGCAGATACCCCATCCCTGGAAGTGGTGAAGGTGAGGCTGGATGAGGCTTTGAGCAACTTGGTCTAGTGGAAGGTTTCCTGCCCTTAGCAGGGGAAGTCAAAACTAGATAATTTTAAGGCCCCTTCCAACACAAACCATTCAGGATTCTGCAATGAAAGACACTGAATATTAGTCTCCCTAGCTAAGTAGCAGAATCTTTGAAGCATGTCAGATAGCTGAAATTTTTTTAGGCACTTTCCATGGAATCTGAAAGGTATATTTTTTTCAGCTTCCCCTCTACGTTTATATTCCTAGCCACCAGTTTTTCTACTCAAATTTTTAATGCAAAGTTTGCAATTTGTGTGCAATGTAAATCAGTCACATATTGAACCCATTAGTCAAAATACTGGGGCATTGAGGAGCAGAAAACATTGCATAATTACCTCTAGGTATAAACGATACCTGTAACTATGTCAAACCATCCTCCTCACAGTTTTTAACTGGAAGTTTTTTTTTTTATTTTAGCATTTCCTATGGTTCAAAAGTTCACACAAATTTAAGGAAACATTTCCCTTAAATTTTTCCCATAATAATAATTTTCTATTGAAGTTTGTATTCAGCTAAATATTTCATCATCCTCCAGTAGCAGGCAAATCAGCATATACTTCACAACTTCAGCTAAACAGACAATTGCAAGTATGTTATTATATATTCATATATTTTGTGCAACTGAAACTGAATTATAAAAGTGGCTTTATGACCCAAACTAAATTGGTGTTTGTTTACCTTGAAAATGCCTGGCTGTAAGTTGCAGCAGTTGAGGAACTGCTTCATAAGCAGCTCAGTTCACAACACAGACAGAGGTGTTCTATTGTATCATTAGGTCTCTCACTCAATTAAGACCATTCCAGCAGGCAGTCCCAGGATGAGCTTAGTCCTTGAGCTATCCTGGAAAAGTTCTCCTTTTGCCATCCCTGCAAGCAGACAGCAGTGGCCACCATCAAAACAGGCTTTTATGTGTCAGGGCAACACAGATGCTCTTCAGTTTTATCTCACTGAAGGCAAGTCACCCTCCCAAAGGCCATTTAAGGAAAAAGACTACAAGCAGCAGCACGTTCTTCACAAGTATTAAAAACAAAGGGCTGGCTATCATTTTAAATCACTAGCTGCAGTGTTCTCTTGCAAAAAGACTTTGACAGCTGAAGAATATTTTGCATGATGTTCAGCTCTGGAACAAAGTGGAGTAATATGCATGAAGAACCCTCCTGGAAATGTACTTGTGCATTCCCAAAGAAAAAATGAAAAAAGTACATGAAGTTACTAATTTGTGTTGTTTGAAGTGGTAAAGAACAGAATTCTAAATTCAATTTGCAATCGGTATCTAATTAATTTGCTAAAAAACACTCAGATCTTTCTGTGCATAATAGTTTAGTGAAAGTACAATTTCATTTAATTATTCAAAATCCATCTAGCTCAAGATTTGAACAATAGAAAACATTACACAAAAAGATTTTAATATTTTTAAATGGAGTTCCAAAGGGGATTAAAAAAAAAAACAACTAACAAAAACCCAACCACAGCACTGATTAATCAGCACTTACTACAACTACTTAATCATCATCAAAAAAACTGACTATCCCAGAAGATTCTATTTAAAAAAAACAAAACAAAACCAAAAAACATTAATTTTTTACTGAGAATACTGAGTGAAGAAAATATTAGGGAATTAAGTTATTAAGTTTGTAGAAGAAAACTACTTTTCAAGTTAAACCAGAGACAACTGGCAACTTGCTGGGCAACTTCACCTTTGCACCTTTTTAATTAAACATGTCAAATCATCAAAAACTGATTTTTATGAAAACTTTTTTGGAAATAATTAAAGCATTGTTTTAAGTTACCTTCCTTTGACTGCAAAGTATTATTGCTGACAAAGTTAACAATGAACACATTTCACAAACCAAATAACATAAGCACACAAAAGGTCCAAACAAGGGTCAGTCTTGATGGACACATGAAAGCATGGAGGCTGCCAGAAGGGGATGGTATTCCCAAATTGAGTGTGACCCTTGGCCAAACCCATCAAGAGCAGCTCCCTTTAAAAAGCTCATTCATTAACTTCCAAGGGCTAATGACTCCAGTGTCTTCCAGGAAGGCAGCTAAGAGCTTTGCCAATCTAGACACTGCTGGTTGGCAGTTGAAGGAAAGGATGGGAGGTGTCTGTGCTCCCTTCCACAGCTTAGATCTCCTGTGGGACCAAAATTCAAAGTTTTGGAATTCAACCTGCTTCATATTAGGTAGCATAGATCAAATAAGAGCTTGCATAGATTCTAAAATATTAAAGACTAGTTTTAACAGTGGAGAGAACAAAGAGTATTTACCCATAATTGTACCCTACTCCACCCTTGGCTCCATTGAAGACAAACTTCTCTCCAGATATCAATAATGCCAAATAAGTTTCCTTCTGAAAGCTACAACTCCTGTGAAGACAAGCATCTTCCTACACTAATTTATACCAGACAGAGCTGCTTATACTGTACCAGTGCTCAAATGTATAAGCTTCTAGGTCCAACGTATTAATTTTCAAGTCATAAAACAAATAGACTAAAAATATTTTCAGGTACCTTCAGATGTTATGGGCCTTTTACTGTGATAGAAAAGTAACATAGATACTTTTACTCTGCATAACTGACAATCTACCCTGCAGAGAGTCTCTCTGGCAGACTCTTCTTGGGAGACAGATAGCAATAGGACGAAGGCTACAAGTGCAAGTTCCAAGCACAGAAATTTTGACTATGTGTTCTGAAAAAAAGTCTTACACTACAGCCAAATATTGAAGCAGGCTTTGTAGAGAAGCTGTAGAATACCTGGCCTTGGAGATATTAAAAACTTATCCTGGATAGCAACACTGAGCAACTTTATCTAAGCTGGTCCTGCTTTGAGTGGGGGTCTGGACTAGCTGATCTCCAAAGTCCCTTCTAATCTAAATCGTCTTATGGCACTATGAAAAAAAATCACCTTATGACTCCATGAAACTGAAAGGAGGACTGCAGGGGGAGGGGTGAGGTGGTGGTGTGTCAACTGTACCACATTGTAGAGCTATACATTAACATATATATACACCACCACACAGAAAAATATTTTAATTTGCCTGTAAAAAGAAAAGGGTTCCAGAAATCCTTAGTAATCTTTTTTTAGACAGTCTACTCTGTCTCCCCAGTGTTCTTCTGTTCCATCTCCTAATAATCAAAGTTGAGCCTTTCCAATTACAATAGTCAATACCATCTAATCAGCAAAAATTTCAATCTCAACTTTCTTATAAAAAAGTCACCACTTGCTTTTACAACAGAAGACTGACAGACCTTTTAAAAATCTTACCAAATGGACTGTATTCAATGTTCTAATGGTTTACAGTTGATTGCCAAAAGAGGGAAAAGCCATAAGAATCCATCAAAAGTATAAGCAGTATTTTTTGGATGCAACAGAAGTGAAAACAGAGATGAGGCCACTAGGAACACAGCCAGGGCCAGAAGGCTTTTCCTTCTGCAGCTGTGCAAGCAAACTGAAGCACATCCCAGCACTCCACCCAAAGTAGAGAGACAGGGAAACACAGGGTATTTCTGATATATTTGTTTCGTGCTCAGTTACACTGATAGGTGTCAATAGCAGTTGATTTGCTGCTCTTTGACTCACCGTAATATTAGTCCTTCATCACTGAAGCTCTGGCCCCTACTACTGACTAGAGAGCCAGATATTCAACCTCCTCAGAAAAAGAAAAAAGATTAGACTAGTTTAGACTTAAGGGATTCTCAAGAGGTCTCTAATCCAACCTTCTATTTAAATGATAGTTCAATACGGAATTCAGATCAAGTTGTACAGTCAAGGCTTGAAAACCACCAAGGACCTGGTGGAAAGTCTGCACTTTGCAGTGCTAGTCTATTGATGTATATAAAAGCTTACCAATTAAGGATGTAAGAGAAAGGGAATACTGTAAGAAGAACTGAAATAGAATTCAATAAATGTAAATGCATGTGCAATTAGAAATCGAATGGAGTCTAGTGAGTAACTGATTTTCAAAAATCCTGTCCAGTTTTCAACAATAAAGTGTTATATATTCACATTGTGTGAACACACAGGTTTTATATATACAAAAACAGCACAGAAAATATTTCAGTATGGACAGGCACAGAGCCAAACACAGTTTCTGCCAACAGTCATGCTATCTCCTCCACTGCCTCCTGGAAGCATTGCCCAAACACTTTTGAAATAACTTGTTGTACAAGAATATAATTCAGCATGCAGCAATAGTCTGAGACTGATACAGCAAGAGCAGAACTGCATTTGTAAAGGCCTGTTAAAAGGACACTGCAGCAATCATGATGCCAGATGATGAGAGTTTAACTGTGTGCATAGAATATGAATCTCATGTTTTCTGCAGGAAAAATGAAGGTGATTTCATGTATAAAACAACAGCAGCAGTTCCATCTTTTGTGCAGACACACCGTTTCTAAAACCTCTACTGAGGCAGCATAAGCCATGCTGCACTGGGGACCACACCTGTGTTTCTGGCAGTTTTTCTGTCCAGCAGGCTGCTATAAATACTCAGCCCATTCCTTATTATAGATCCTACCAGTCAGACCCAAATCTCTGCAAAAATGCTCTGGGGTGGTGTTTCTCAGGACTGCTGCAGCAGCGATCAGAAGCAGAGCAGGACCTGCCACTGGGAGGAGCTGTAGCCATACACGATTTTAAATCCCTGCCCTCCACTCAGGACTGAGAACCTGCCAGGAGTCCAGGAGTTACCATTCCTGCAAACCAGGCTCTGCCAGCAAGCCAGATGCTGCCTGCTGCAATACACCAAACCGACTGAACAAGCACACAGAAGTAATTCCGTTTTCTATGAAACAGAGGTCAGACTTCTGCACATTAAAATAGTCCATCATTTGTGATCTTCTCTAGGTTAGTTGAGTTTTGTCTGAAGCTACACTGTCTGAAGTGAAAAGAAACAAGTAATCCAAGTACAAAAAGGTACTGAATCCACAAGTGTGAAAATCAGTTTCTCCATAATGCTGCTTTCAACAATAGATGAAGTATTGCAAGCTAAAAAAAAAAAAAAATTAAATATTATCAATGTTTCTCCCTTTGACCACACCTTCACAAATCAGCTAATAGAAACACTTCAGCATTCTACACATTATCTATGAATATAGGGAACAACAATGGCCAGACCCTTGGAATGGCAGCTTACAAACAAAGATTGAAAAATGGAGTTTAGTTAGAAGCAGTGAGTGCTTTCCTTCCTTTTTTTTTTTTTTTTTTTTTTTTGTGTGTGTGTGTGTGTGTGTGACTGTATCTAGCACAGCATAGGAAAACTGGCAAGGTTCAGCAAGACTCTTTTCACAGCACACCCTGAGGACACAGACACCTGCCCCCTGCTGCTTTCACCTCCTCAACCTTGGTACCCAAACCCTACAGTATGGATAAAGACAGGCCTCAGCCATGCATGACCCTGCTGGCATCCTGGTCCCTCTTTGGCAAGATGCAAGTTACCCTCAGAGCATTGCATCACCCAGCAGAGCCATTAACTGCTACTGGTAATGACTTTGGATGCAGCTGTCTCACCTCTGGATGCTCACATCCATCACCACTGGCAATGCTACAGAGCCACTCTGGCTTCAATGACAAGAGTGAGGAAAGGAAAACACCACTCTTTTAAAAGCAAAAAGCATGTGTGTATGGAGGAAAAAAACTAATTACTATTTGTCCTGTCTACAGCAAATAGAGAGCTAAAAATGGAACAGAGTTTAAAGAAAAGTGACACTGAGAAAAAGGGGGCAAAAAGGTAGGGCAAGTCTATAGATCACAAAGTGACAGAAGAAACTGGTTATGAAAAACATGGACTTTCCTTCACTGGCAGCTTAAAAAGAGATCAAAACATTCCTTTGGGTCACAACAGTCTCAAGCAGCACTACAGGCTCAGGTAAGAGAGTGGCTGAAGAGCTGTCTCGCAGAAAAGGAACTCGAGGTGCTGGTCAACAGCAGCTGAACATGAGCCAGTGTGTGCTCAGGTGGCCAAGAAGGCCAATGGCATCCTGGCCTGGATCAGCAATAGTGTGGCCAGCAGGACCAGGGCAGTGATTGTCCCCCTCTATTCAGCACACCTTGAGTCCTGTGTTCAGTTTTGGGCCCCTCACTACAAGAAGGACATTGAGGGGCTGGAGCAGGTCCAGAGAATGGCAACGGAGCCAGGGAAGAGCCCGGAACACAAGTCCTTTGAGAAGTGGCTGAGGGAGCTGAGCTTGTTTAACCAGGAGAAAAGGAGGCTCAGTAGGGAACTCATTGTTTTCTGCTACAACCTCCTTTCAGGTACCTGTAAAGTGGGGGATCAGTCTCTTCTGCCAAGTAACAAGCAATAGATGAAGAGAAACTGGCCTCAAGTTGCAACAGGGGAGGTTTAGATTGGATATTAGGATCAATGTCTTCCCTGAAAGGGTGGTCAGGCATTGGAATAAGCTACCCAGGGAATTGGTGGAATCGCCATCTGTGGAAATGTTCAAAAGGTGCATGGATGTGACATTTGGGGACATGGTTTAGTGGTGAATAAGGCAGTGTTGGATTAATGGTTGGATCTGATCTTGGAGATCTTTTCCAGCCTTAATGATTCTATGGGTCTGAGAGATGCTGGCCTAGATTTTTGTCTTGAAGAAGTCCAAAGTCCCTTCTGCCCCATGAGCACACGTGATAAGATAACAGGAAGTTAATACATTTTCAAGTGACATTTTATCCAGGACAGACTGTCACATCCCAACAGCATTTCACTAAATACGGGAGAGGCCTCAGCAGCACAGCTGGTAGTGCTCTCTAGTGGAGATAAAGGAGGAAATGCTGCAGATTTCATAGCCATTGTGGCTTCCAGAAACAGAAAATAAACTCATTTTAACTGTATTCTAATCACAACTCTCTGTAAACATAAATAATGCTACTCCAAGCTGAAGAGGCAAAACAGAGAGAGTCCCGTCAGAAGACTGATTTCCTAAATATCTTCAGAAGATAAAGGTGGCTTTTTTCCTTTTCAGTTCAGCACATTGCATCTTGTCAACTTACTTCACTATGGGCATATGACAGAAGAGAACATCATTATGCAATATTTAAAGTGTGCTTTATTTTCCATATTCAAAAGTAATACATACTACAGGTAACTACTGCAAAGCTTAAGGTAGATGGATGATAAACCAGAACATGGATGAAGTGGAGCCCCTCTACTGTACTCCTCTATTAATAACATCACAGTTGACATAGGAAATTTGGCAATAAAAAGTTTGCCTATCTGGAGTCAAGGAAGCTAAAAATCTTCCTAAGAACTCTGATCAACACCTGCATTTTTGAGTGCAACACTTTGTGGACAAAACAAAAGAATATCCTTACCACACTGCCACAGGCATAGAATCTCAGCTGCATATTTCTGAGATCATCTGTCTCCCAATTCATACATAACGCAAAATCTTCATGGTATGCCAAAATTATGTTCTCAACAGTAAAGTTAGACATCCAAAGAGGAAGTGAACAAAATGCTTTAGGTTTTCTGTCAAGATGACCTTGGATTCAGAGCTAAATCTTTGAGTTATTGGTACTGCCTCTTCCTTTTCATAGTGAAGGAGGAAATGAGACTGATGTATAGCTCCTGTGTGATGAGTGAAATTTTGGATCAAAGCAGATGCTAACTATCAGAGCTGGTAACAGAGAACAGAGTAGGAATGTTGATACGTTCTTTTCTGATTTTATAAACAGCAATATGAATTCTAAATCCCAATTAGGTCATCAGTTCAATCTGTGCAGCCTTTAAACTTTCAAATCAAAACTTAGAGGACACTTTCAGTGCAATCTGAATTTATTCTTCATGGTTATATACATTCGGTTCTACCAAACAAAACTGAACAAAAGTCAGCAAGTGCTGGACAAGGAGGAAATAATTTCAGCAATTTAGCAGTAACATGAAGAAACCAAATGGGTGCCACAGCACACATACAAAGCTACAGGGAGAAAAAATTCAAGTTTACAAAGGTACAAAAATTTAATCTATGGTCACTGTGAAAGATGAAAAGTTATTTGTGCATTTTCATCTGTCTACATAGACAATCATAAGTGGTAGTGCAATGAATTAAGCCTGTCCTGTTTGAAAGATGGAGATGATTTAACAGATCTATGAATGCCTGTGTAGGCTTACAATGTGGATGCAATTAGGATGGCTTTGGTGGAAACATTAAGCAAAAAACCAGCCTATCCATTAATTCACATGTTCTCCCAGTTTTCTTTAAGAAAGATTCAACAGCACCCCTGAGGTGCCTCTTTAATCTGAGGGACAAAGAAGAAGAAATTTTATACAACCTTACACCAAGAAATACAAAACATTACTAGGCCATTAATGGAGTATTTAATATTGATCTTTTGGTCCCAATCAAGGGCTCATTCTCCCAGAATCTGTCTGAAACTACCCCCAAGGATATCCTGTTAGTAAAGGATTTTAATTTTTCCTTTAGTTTTTTATAAATATTGGAATACCCAACTTCTCAGGATGCAATAGTTCCCATGAGTAATTAATGATAATCCCAAATGGTTCCAACACAATGAATCAAGCTACTCACACAATAATTCTGTTTTGCAATTGGAAGAGAGAGCAAACACAAACAGCAAGGCATTTTTTCAATCATGGTTTCAGAGGCACAAGCTCACCTCTCCTGGTACAGATAATCAACATTATCTTCTCTCAGACTAAAGAGAAACTACTGCATAGCGAAATGTTTATTACTGACCTTGTACATCAGTCTTTTAATGGCTTACAAGCTATTAAATCAACATAAAGTTAGATAAACTTATCCTCGGTTATTGCTCTAAGGCAATACTCTCCATGTCTCTTTTCAGACCAGGATTTACAAAGAAAACTCACAGAGCAACACAGATGTAGATATATGCAGAAATGCTGCTAAATTTACAGCAGCGGGAATGCCAAAAGAGGTAAGGTGCCAAGTGTTCTACTGAAAGAGCTGAAAAACATAGCAATCAGTCCCTGATACTAAGGAGGGTTTGCAATTTTATTTTCTGCTTGGTTTAGTTTTCATAAGATTAAAGAGCGGTGTGTGTCAAAGCAACTCCTAAAAGTCCCTAAGGTCTTTCAGACTCTTTGAACAATCTAATTTTAGGACCAGGTATGGAAAATTAGAGATTCTGTTTATTTGCCTTGTACCAACAGCCAGAATAAATTTTGCCAGAATGACTTTCACTTTCTAGCAACTATAACATCACTGAAGTAGATAAATCAAGAAATTCCTCAGCATGGTATTGGATAAGAGTTTCTACCAAAAGCATCTAACATTTTTTCTATATTCATACAGAAGTATGAGATGAAAAAATAATGAGAGACATAAATAGAATAAGCACTTTGGTCTACAGCAGCCTACCTGTCATTCTATTACATACCCAGAATCCAGTGGACTCCTTGGAAGCAGTTGGTTCATTCATATAAACACATGAAAAAAAATAACAAAAACAAAAAACCAAACAAACAAAACCAAAACAAAAACCAACCAAAACAAACCAACCAAAACCCCCAACAACAACAAAAACCCAAACCAAAACAGAAAAAAAAAAAAAATATATATATAATTGCTCATATACGTAAACTCAGCTGATCCAGGCCTTCATTATTTTAAGAATGAATTGCCACAAGATACAGGACAGACAGGCAGTTATTGAGACAATCTTGAAACTACTCTCATTGAAAACACATCTCAGGTTCTCAGTAACTTGCATACAGACACCCAGCATTTTTTATCATACTCTAGTAAATGGAGATATTCAGATTAACAGATAAATCTGCGTCTGCATCCGGATTCATATGCAGTATTGTTAAACCATCCTACAAGATCTTTCAGTTCTCTGGCCATCTAAATATTTTCATTATATTAGTATTTAAACAGGAAAATTTACATGTATCATCCTAACTGGTTAAAACTCCATTCTTCATAGTCCACGCCAACAACTAACAATAGTTCAAGATAAAATATTATCAGTCTAATACTAAACTCCAATTTCACCAAAAATAACTAAAAAAAATGAAGAAAAAACAAAAAAAAGAAAGCATTACTCTAAGTGTTAGCAAAGCCAGTAAGTCTAAACTAAAAAAAAAGCAGCTCTGAAGAAGACACAAGGCAACTTTCAAAATAAGAATTTTATCAGTAAGTTTATCCATTTCCCCCAACCAAGACTTTATTATCATTTCTAGCTTAGTTATCAACTCAAGTTTGGCCCATGACATAACATTCTAACTACTAAGAAAGAATAATGGAAGCATTTATTAGAAAAGGAAGGGCTGCTTGCTTTATACTTTTCATTTGTTTGTTAACAAAACATTCTGCCTAACTTTATAAAATAGCAGCAGTCAGAATGAACAAACAGAAAAGAATTAAAACTTAAATGGGATACATTAGTTTCCCCCAGTAAGCACCACTTCAACTGGAAAGTACAAAAAGGGTAAAAATTGAAACTGACTTTAAACTGACCAATTTTGTTTAAAAAAAAAAAAAAGACTGTCTTTGCTAGAAGAATTCTATTCTTACAATCTGATTAATATTTCCTTCCTAAAATCTGGATGTACTTTATATCAATTCCCAAACTTGAAATAAAGGAAAAAAGCCAATCCTATATCAAATGGCATACTGAGTGCTAGGCCCTCCTGCTGCCTGCTGTTTAAATTAGCATGACAGTTTTCAAAGAGCTGCTAACTCTGAGGAAACGATACATAAAGCAGCTGACGAGCACCAGAAGCAGGTTTAGGTGCTCCAGACACCAGTGTCCACGAAGACCAGGTTCCTGCAGCTCTGCTTTTGCTCATGTTCAGGGACTGTAATTCTACCCACACAAAGCAGAAGATCCTGTTCCTTCATGCAGTGGTAACAGGAGCATCTGCAACATGTACTATTTTTAGAACTAGTCCACTGGTAGCTAAGAGGAATGAGGAGCTGGAGACCAGGGCACCGATGAGCACACTGGCTGCTGTGTGTGACCCAGGGGATGTGCCAAGCTCCCCCTGCCCCTCACTACTACCTACAACATGGACTCAACTGAGTAAAACTTGCTAGAGCCATTTTTTCACATCTCCTCAACTTGCTTCAAGATCTCCTGGACACTCCTAACTGTTTTTGCACATTTCCAGTCCCAGGCAGCCAAGGCTTTGTGGGTTGCACTCTGGTGATGTCTGCAGGCTTCTATTTGCAGCCCACAGGCTCGAGTATTTTGTAGACAGCTCAAGGCTTTGGTTGCATCACATGATGGCAGGTGCCAAAACCAAACTTTAGTCGTCTAATTCATACACACACTCTTAATCCTGCTCAGAACTTCAAAACTTTCTTCCAGTTATTTTGACCCACAGGCAGATATGTGTATGTGAGCACCAAATGATTCCCAGATTTTTATACCTTGCAAGAGCTCAAAATCATTATTCTTATCTAAACTGTACACTGGAAACTGGAGTAAAGCACTAGTTCATTAAATGAATTCTAGCACGAGAAATTTTCAAGCATTAAAAAATTAGAATGTCTTCCTGGATGTTCTGTAAAATTCATTTCAGACACAGGAATTGAGCAACATTTTAAAATAACGCATGAATGGGCCATCTTACAGATGATAAGGTAAGGCACATCCCATATTCAAAAGAAGAGAGGAAAGTCCTAAATCTCCTTTCAGAAAAATCAAGCATTTTGGTAAGGTTTTTACAGATTACCATGAAACTTTATTGTGTATGTCTCAAACACTGAGAAAGGCAAACACAGAGCCAATCAAGAGCCCCACCTTATTTTTAGCTTAACTGATTCCCATAGGGCACTATAGAGACATTTTTTTTTCTTCTCTCTGCCTTCAATCCCTCAAATAAATCCCCTTTATTGGATTATGGATTAATGCAGCAACTATAGCAGTAAGCTGTTTCCATGAGAGTGAGAAAACATAAGATGTGTACCATTAAGCAGAGTAACATCTCACTTGGAACTTGTGAGTCTGTCTTGGATATTGCATTCACTACATGAGAACAATATTTATGTTTTATTATGTATATTTTGAACAAGATCAATAGTACAGAAATTTAGCACCTGCTAAAACAGTCCCACAAACACTTTATTAATATAACTACTTATTTCCTTAAGGCATCTAATGACCAGTAAATCTACTAGCAATTCATTTTAAGTCACTGCTCTCATTAAACAATTATTACTTATATATATGTTGAAGAACATATTAATTTAAGATTATTACGTAAATTACCGGCTGTCCTTTCAATGCAGAATGGTGAACTACTGATGCTGCTTCTTTTTCACAAAGAAATAAAACTGTACTATTATACTGGCACCACAAACCGTGATCCCCTGAAACAAACACTCAGAACAGCTTTTACTCAAAGACCTCAAAACATTTGACAGATGCGCACTCTCATTTTATAGAGTATGATGCATAAAACGGAATAGTATGCTCCTGAATATGAGAACTTCAGACAAAGTCAGTGGCAGAAGCTAGGAATAGAAACCTCAGTCCTTCCAACTATCACACCACTGCTCTGTCTGCATTTCTACCTCCAAAAGACTGATGAAAAAGGCAGCAACGCGAGTTAAAAATAACTTCTGATTAGTAAGGCAGAAGCCCTATGAAAACCAAATGAGCCAGAGTCTCATTCAAGGCTGAACTAGAACCTAAACTGGGGAAACTGAACATTGTACAGCCAGGTTAATGTTTTGCTCAGATTAAGTGAAATTGAGTTTGCTAAGACAACAGTTTTGGTCCAGTAAAGTGTTAAAAGCTCTCACCTATAAAGCTTGTTCTATTACTCAAACTGATATAGCTGAACAGACTAGGCATAGAAAACTTCCAGATTTGGAAAGGACAGAGAATAAATAGCCTTTAGAACAACTTCAAGTTGAGAATATGAGTTCTGATTTCATCTGGGCTATGTTAATTAATATGAGGAGGCTGAAAACCTGTGAAATGGAGATTTTTCTAGGAAAATGACCAAAATTAAAAAGCATTTGTCATTTAAGAAGGGCAGAATAGACAATTACTATTTACATGTGATATACTGAAGATTTAAAGGAGGAGGAAAATTAATGCAATTTCACAAAACCCATTTCTTGAGGGCAGGACAGTCTTACTTGCCTGAAAGACTAGAGTGATTATGTCTTTTCTCATTTCTAGATGTGTGTTCACTTAAGTGCTTCACAGTTATTTGCTTTCTCTCCTTATACTCCCATAACAACATTTGGTGGCCTATACTGAATATATTTCATTCTGCTGTGTGAATATATAAGACCCACAGATTTTGATGATTTTAGTCAGGGAGAGAGCAAATATTTACCATAGGAAGATGAAGATTCATTGGCAAGGTTTGCATTTGTTGCTTTGCAAGGCCTGGTACTATTTGATGCAAATTCATCTTAAAAAGTTTGGTTCTGATCATGGTAGGGGATTATTAGGGAAAAGTGTTGAAATTTCTTCCACGTACCATTTCCCACTATAGCTGGTAATGTTCAATTATTTTCAGATTCCAAGCCACAATGCTAAGCCACTATAGGGATTTTTCTTGATGTATTATAGCCAATTCATGCTGGATAGTAAAAAATTTTACTATTTCCCTTGAGGAATAGAGTTCTGAGGTATATGCTTTGAAAGATAATATCAAATGCACTCTCCTTCCTGCAGATGCAGTGGTATCTAAGGGCTAGACAGTACACATTTAATTGTATGTCACAGATGGCTGCTGGTTTTAAAACAAACAGATGTTTGTCGTATCTTCTTTCTTCAATATATGCAGTTTGTGGGCTGCCAGTCCATATTGAGATGGATGTTTAGGAAGCTGATATTGATGAAGAAATGTATAATGAAAAAGCTAACTGCAGCACTGTCCTAGACAGCTAAAACTCTTCAATTTGCTTTATTGCTTTACCTTTACTTAAGCTATCTTCCCAAGCAAAACTACACCAGAATTGCCAGTTTTCTTTTACACATACAGCTGGCATCAATTGCTATCACATATTCCAGTTACAGATGGGTGCGCAGTCATAACATCAACACAGCTTCAAAACCAGTTCCCCAACAGTGGGCTGTTAAAACACAAGTTTCCACAGAGTGGTACAAAGGGTTAAAAACATATTATTTTAAGCTCCACAACCTCTTCAATTCCATCACTCATAAGGATACTTTGGACATACAGAATTTAGAAATATGAATTGTGTTTAGTCAACTACTGGCACACTGACTATTCTTACAGTACTTTTATAGTAACTGCTGTACTGCCAAAATGCTTGGATACCTTAACTGATTCTAAACAATACTGAGAACATAAGTCACCTGTAAAATTTGCACATTGGGAAACTGACATACAGACCCATCGACAAGTACAGAATTGCTCAGGAACATATTTGAGTAGCTGTCAGAAGGGGGTGCTAACACGACCTCTGGAAGGGGCAGCTCCTTTAAAAATCAGGCTGATTCAACTAATTTTTATTTTCACAAAGGAAAACGACATATTTTGAAGAGGTACAAAACTACTTTGACAACATTAAAATGTAAAACAAGGGTGGGAGGACAAAACTGAACAAGAAAAGGTGTAGAGGAAAAATACTGCAGCCAAAAGGAGATAGGGAGATAGCACCAAGACTGCTAGAGAGCAAAACAAACCTTGGGCACATGCTGAAAGACCAGAGAGAAGGAGGAAAAGCAGGGAAAGCAGTAACCAGAAGAGACAGGCAAGAGGAAACTGCTTACAGTGCCAATTACATATCCTACCCAGCTCCTCATAGGAAGGGGAAATGAAAAAATGTGCTTTTTTCCCTGCTCTAAGTTTCCTCCATGCAAATTTTACATTAATGACATTTTGATGCTATAGGATTCAGAAAAAAACTAAAGACAGTCCAAAGGTACTTCCTGTAAATAGCACTGTTGAGCTATAGCTGTTAACCAGAACAGGATGGCAACCCAGGTCCTCTCTGACCAGGATCAGCTAGGCAGTCTGAACACATAGTCAGTGTTGCTGCTTCTCCTCAACATCTTATGCAACCTCACCCAATCTCAGTCCTAATCTCAGAAACAAGTTTATAGCAACAACCGTCTCAAAAATGAAATCTAGATAAATTTATGCATGGCCAGTTTCACTGCTTGTCATAGTTGTCCCCAAACTGTTCCAGGGAAAACTTGTTTTTCCTGAGGAATTAGTAGCATATTAGGGTACAAAACTGCTCCATGAGAAAAAAAGTAATTCAAATACTTTATCTGTATTATAAGTAGAGTTACCACTATAAACTAGACTCAACAACTATAACCACCAAGCATAAACACAATACCTACAACAAAACTCAAGATTGTAACTAAAGTGCAAAGTATATTCCAGCAGCTGCTCCCACCAAACGACAAGTGCACATCTGCAAAGTAGAAACCAGCCAGCTACAGAACATCCATGCTGCACTGTACTGCCCCATCCCTAATAAAAAAGTATTTACAGATAATGATAAATTGGTTTCATACAGTGCTTTCATCAGAGAGAAAGTCCCTAATCCTTTTAATCACGATTATAACTTCATGTGTTATATAATGTAAATACATTTGGCAAATCTGAATCCCCCACTTCTACTGCAACACTATTATTCTAATTACAGGAGGATGCTCATCTTTAACAAGCAATATGGTAAGTTTTTAAAGCACGCTGATAACTACAAAAATTACTGCAATGTCATCCCACCTGAAAGCAACCTTTCATTACACAGACTTTCATTACATCAACTTTAAGAGCTGTTTATTAACAAAAGTCTACAGCATCTAACAAAGTATGCTGCGTCTTAAGCATACAGCCAGAAGAAAAAAAAAAAAAAAAAAAAGAGCTATTTGCTCATTTAAATAAATTCTTAGAAGTAATTCAAGAAATAAAATAAGGTCACTTAATTCAGCCACAGGCTATGGTTAAGTCATGTGTGTTAATCACTTAATAAAACAATAAACAAATCAGATAATCAATAGTAAAAACAGACATTTTTGAAGACTAATACACTTTTCATTCAGAAGTGAACGAGTACCTTCTTAATATGTTTCATTACAGTTAGGACATAAATACCTTCTTTCTTTACACACAGGTTCCATGAAAAACAGCCTTCAGAAAGTCAGTCCTGCCTTTTCTTGTTTCAGGTGGTTCACTACACTGAGTCACCTAGTAAGAAAAGCAACAGAGGTATGTGGTATCTTGATTTTTACGTTGCTGAACTCAAGACACAGCACTGCATTGCTCTTTTCCCTGCACACTTTCCTTCTTCACAAAAAACTTTTTATTGTGCTTTAACAGAAGGTCAATGGCTATCACTTCTCTACTCCAGCACAATGGTGAATTGAAACAAGAACCCATAGCTGTTTAGACCGACAAAGCAACCAGTATGTCTAAGCCAATAAAGCGATTTGTTCATTAAAGCTACTAATAAAGCAACCTTTTGTTAGTCTATGAAACATCAGAAACCTCATAGAATGCATTTAACTATGCTTTCTTAAAAATCACCAACTTAGAAGTTTTAAAATCTGTTAATTTCTCCTCTTCCTTAAACTGATAGTAAAATATTTTTGTGTTGACTTTTCAAAACACAGCAAATGCGACACAAACTCTCCTGCCTATTCATCATCAGAAACGTTTAGGGTTTTTGGTGAAGAGATTCCCCCTGACAAGAGCTCAAATCCATCATATTAATGCTTTATGTAAAGCTTCCTATGCAACACTGACAACCTGCACTAGTGACCACCACAATTATGCACAACAAGAACAAAATCATTCAATGGGCACACTCAGTTCAGACCCAAAGATTCATTTGGATTTGACAAACAAAAATGAGAAGAGCTGTAGTGAGCAAAGTTCAAAAATGCTGTTAGCACTTGTGTCCATTGCTTTCAATTAAACTGAAACAAAGTCTGAACCCGAGTCCCCAGCACTTAGTGTTGCTGTCTGGAGAGATATTGTAATTATTCTCAATAACCAGCACTAACAGGACAATGGCCACAAACTTCCTCCAAACAACAGCAGTATTTTTGCCTTCACTTTAGCTGCACTATACCAACAATCCTTGAAAGCATTAAAATGAAGTCTCCTCACTTACTCACAATTTCTAGACTTGCTTTGGTAACAGGTAGCTCCATTATTATGTGATTAGAGACTGGGCCACCAAAAGGGAAGGAAAAAAAAAAAGTCATTTTCCATCTAATTACCATCAGCTAGACAAAAAAGGCCAGGCAAGTATTTCCTCTAAACTTTTATGTTTAGAACCTATGAAAGACAATTTCACTAGCAGCAATATACAAGTATCAAAGCTGCATAACCTGTTAACACAGAAAATAAAGCAAAACAGTATGTAAGGGGGAAAAGTATATGTTCTCTTTCTCATATTTAACAGTGAAACACGCCTTTTCTAGAAGCAATCTTAAGTCATTCTTTTGCTGCCATTTCTCATCTGCATCTTTTTGTCAAGCACACTGCAACTACTGGATTTTTTATATGTACAACAACCCAAGCAAAAAAAAAAAAAAAAGCAAGTTTCATCCTTATTACTGCAACTTCTCCAGAACAAGATTCCCATTTGTTACCCTGGATATAGCATTTGAATTCTCAGTGAAAGTTCTTGTAACAGAATGACAGTAAAATATTTGTCCCTACTCAGAGATATGTACAATCAGCCAAAGTTCTATCCTTTGCTATTCAGAAAAAAGTAATCTTTATTTATAAAATAAACAAGTCTGCTATCTAGGACAAAGATAGCATCCCTCCCTCTACACTGTGACTCTCACTATCAAACCATGAGATTATATCCTCCTTCTGGAATTAAGTGCTTATTCTAACAATAACACTTCAATAGCTTGTGAAACTTTTCAATTAAACAGTTGTCAAGCAGCCTGATAAGGCACAGAAAAACAACTGATAGCTGAAACAAGTCATGCAACAAGTTTTGTAGACTTCCTAGTTCCTGCCAAACAAATAGTTAATCAATGAGTAGTCAAGAGGCAAACAAATGACCATTAAAATTCATAGCAAAAAGGAACAGAACATTTTATTTAATCATAAATTTTCTACCATCTTCTAAGGTTTTCACTTAAAGCTTTTTTGGACTTTGGAGCCGTTTGCCTACTATTGCACCACTGACGTGCTAGCAAAGAAAACAGCAGGACAATTACTATTGCAAACACACTGATTCTAAATAGTTACACAATGCTTTTCTCACATTCTCTATGAGAGAGGATACATATGACTTTCAAACAGCAATTAGAAGTAATTTAGACATAATATTTTCCTATTTAAGTCCTGAAGTCACACTTTGCTAACTCTCCCTGCCTATACCTGATCAAGTCTTCTAAGAATTCTACAGTCTAATATTAATTTATGCTGAGAAGATTCATACAAGAATCAATCAAGAACACAATACACTGCCTGATATTTGTGATCAACTGCACTTTTCAGTTTGCTTAACTTCCAAAATTAATCCTCTTCTTCAGTTCAGTTCTACTCCTCTCATAGTACAAAGGCAGTGGAATTTATGTTCCTAAATGACTTAAGCATACTTGAAAAGTCCCACTCTTCAGAGATTAACTTCTTGCTCTTAGAAGTAAATAAACAGAAGCTTAGACTTATGATTTTTTTATCAATGGAAAACTGACAATTAGTTCTTTTCTGAGGCAATAAAAGTACTCGACTAAGTTTGACAAATCTACATTTGTAGCTACTGATGCAGCAAATATTATGCAAGTGCATAGCTTTCTACAGGTATTCTTTTGGCCAAATCTAAGTGTATACTCCAGTGACTGCAGGGTCAGACCTAGATTTCATTTATCTTATCTTCACCTGTATGCCAGAAGAGCTAATATGATAGTCTATCACTAGTGGCAACAGAAAATTAACCACTGAGTTAAAATGCTTCACAAGTATCTTTAGATTTTTCCTCCATAATAGTAATCAATTTAACATTAAAATTAAAAAAAAATATATCAAAAAAATTTAAAAGCCTATGGTGATTATATAAATTACTTAGATAACTTAAATAATAACTAGTTTTTTAAACAAACACTCTAAGTTACATGACTTTAACACCTTAACACCTCAAGATGTAGCTTGCAGAACCCTTCTATATATTTCTATAAATAATACATTCTTTATATGTATACATTTATAGGAGTGTTTAAGAAATAGACTCTATAATTTATTCTTTTAGATTCCTATTCCTAAACACAATCTATTCATATAGATCTACAAATCACCCAGTTAAATAAATGTTTTAGAGGTATACAGAAAGCCTATAAGGATTAAATTTACTTTTCTCCACAAAAGTACTCACATGGGAAGGTAATAAAATTGAAGCTCACAATGCACTCTTAACACCACAGACCAAGAAGAAAACTTCAATTACAAGAGCTGAATTTTTGTTTGCTCTGCCTGGTTGCAACAGTTGTAATGCTAAGATGGGAAACTTACTATTTATCATTTCAGATAGATCCTAGTGTTTTTTTATTTTTTTTCATGATTCATAACATCAATAGAGAGAAACTTCAGAGCTGAAGTTAGCAAGAAACTTGCTTCTTCTTAGCAAGAAACTTGCTAAGCTGATGTTCTAACCACATTAAAAGATGACCACAGGAACAACTATACAGGAATTGCCATTTCCTGGAGACACCAATGAGAATTCCTCATCCTTACTTGCATATCAATCATTTTCACAGGGTCAAGCAATTCTTTAGCAAACATGCCCCCAGTACAGCCTAAACATCAGATGCAGTTGCCATTTGTATGGTTGACTCTAATGATGAAACACCAGTAAGCACTGATACCCAAACAGCACCTCCACATTTCTACAAGAAAAATCATGTACAAAAATTCTACAAGGATTCTGACGTCTTACAGAGGTGAACTCTTACAGCAAAAAGTGCTTAAATATAGAAGAACTGGGACCCAAAAAAATAGTCTCTTTAGGCACAGAGATCCCCATGTCAAGAAACTATGCCGGAGGCAAGTGACATGAAAGGCAGAGAACAGTAGTTGTTCATTGCTCCCTGCAACCCAAACACAAGGCAGCACCTAAGGAAGCGAGGAGAACTCTTCAGGCAATGGCCAGCAGATCTGTGGGATTTGTTGTGAAAGGATGCAATGGAGCTGAAAAATTTACAAGGGTTCAAGAAGAAATTGTACAAGTTTTCAGAAGAGAAATCATTCAAGAATTTCTGAATAAACAGAAACAACTTCTGGCTCAGAGATTCCATAACTGAAAGTAGCTGGAGAACAAGCATGAAATGAAAAGCATGTAAAATGATCTTGTTCTCAATGTTCCACCTGAATCCACTTACACATTTGTTTTGAGATGGGTCATGTGAAGAATTAGGGAATTTCTGGGTTCCTAGACAAGATTTTCCCTTTTATGGCTATCAGATACAGAATACTAGGCTAGAAAGAACACATGTCAGTATGAACCAGTGGGTCAATTTTTCTAGAATACATTTAAAACTATTTATTAAACACAATTTGAAACAGAACATTTCAATAAAAATACAGAAGAAGTATTTTAACTTTTGGACACCCCTCCCAAAACTGTCATCTTGACAGAAGATATTACACTCAAATGTTTTAATGAGCTTGACATTTCATTCAAAATATTAGTTACAAAATTGTATTTCTACTGGAATAACACTACTGATTATTCTCCACTAAAACATCTACAGCAGTTTCATGGCTTTGCCTTCTAGACTTGCAGTAAGTGCAAGCACTTACTGGGAAATAGAATGGTTCTACTACTGAACAGTTCCAGCTACTATTTTTCTCCAGAGAAAAGCTAAATTACTCATTTTGGGTTTATTTGCAGGTTGTTTTCCCTCCTGAAAACAAACAAACAAGCAGAAAAATGGAAGAATATGTCACAGGCATCAGGCTGTTCACTAATTAGGAAGTCATCTATAGCCTGTTTGTTCCCTTTCCACTGCACATCTCAATGTTTCTGCCATCCGAATCCCAGATCTCCTAGACAATGCACTCAAACTGCAGGACTACTTGAGTACACAAGTTTCTCAGCTGCCACCACTCCACTACACAATTTGAGGGAGTAGGACAGAGCTAACAAACCTAAACTACCAACACCTCAGAGAAAACATGGTACTTTTGCATTTTCTCATTTTATTAGCAGAAATCAGAACTGAGTGATTCTACAGGAACAAGAGAAAAAAAAATTTATAAATAATAAAAAATTACATTCACCTCCTACTAAAAATACTTGGTATTAGAATGTATTGGTATTAGAAAACACAGTACTTATCTACATTTGAAAGACCCAGTAAATTTGATTTAATGTGTTACAAAAACAAATAAGCCATTCATGCATAGCAAGCAAGCTGAAACAATTGTTTGGAGAAAACGATTGTAAAACATATGCAGGTTAATATCAGAGAATTTACACAGCATGGTTTCTGGAAAGGAAACCATGCTTTTTAGGCTAGTAGAATTTTATAATAACAACAGTGAACTAGGGAGAAATTGCTGAAAGAAAGACTTTTGAAAAACCTCCCTCAAAGTCCCAAAAGGCCATTAAGTAAAATTAATATTGGTGTTAGGGGAAAACATTTGTGTTTAGATGCCAGCAGTAAAGCATCAAAAGAAAAAGCAGTAAGTGGTCTGTTAATTTGCAGAAAAGGGTTAACAGCAAAAGGCCACAGTTCTTCACTAGAACTGCAACACATATTCCCTAATGGTCCAGAAAGCAAAAAGCAGCAAAACTCATTCACAGAAAAGCTATTAAGGTTAAGATAAGGGAAGGAACCTTAAGCATTTCATGTAGTCTAACCAAGCAAGATAAAATGGAAAATACATGACAGACAAAGAAAATAATCAACAAGGTAGTGGGTGTCCAGGTGAATATTTTACTCACCAACTTCCTGGACCTTAACAACAAATTCAGAAAGAAACATATTGACTCTTGATAGTCCATAGAAGAATATTACTCAGTAAAAGAAAAAAATTAGGATGTGCATTAAATATTTTGGAGAACATTATAATTGGTACATTACAAACTCAATACAGCATTTTAAACAGGCACTTTGTAAATATACAGCACTCCTAGGCAGGCATAAAAATGGTTTGAAATGTAGTTAAACTAAAAGTTAAAAAAGGTGACATTTAGTAGCATGCATCTTAAAGGGGAAGCCAAAAACCATCAGAAAGTTTAGGTATGTTGATCATAACCGAGAAGGATATAAAGGAAAAGGTATAGGAAAAAAAAAACACTAAGAACCTTGAGCTTAACTGGCTTTTTATAACAAAAAGCATATATTCAACTAAACTTAGTTAAAGCATCACAAATAACGTAAAGAAGAACAGAACTACTTGAAGCTTTATACATGAAACTTTCCAGTGCCCAAAACATCTTTGTGGAAAGTGATTCTGAAGAGAAAGATACACACACCGTATAATGAGGTCCCACTGCTTTTCTAGAAATGGCAACGGATAGGCAGAAAGAATAGAACAGAAGTTAAACTCTTAGCTTCACAATCAGTAGACTTCTTGAATGCAAAATTTTTTCCCCCTTTGGCAGCAGCCACCAAGCACAGCTCTGCAACCATCACAGCACATGCTGCCTCTACCCCAGCTAGCAGGTAGATTATATGGGGGAGTGGTGTAATAGTCAGACTGCAGGATCTGACATGTTGTGATAAGGGAGGTCACAGGAGATAACAGGACAGTAATCAGCACTGTTACTACAGTGATGGGATACAGCAGCAGACAGAGGATACAAATCCACAGGAAAATAGGTTTTGTTAGCTCCGCTGCTCACAGAACAATTTGTTTCCCTTGTGTTTTACAGATTTAAATACTAATATTTTTGTACATTGCAGCTTTGATCACTGTATTAAATGTAGCTCTACTGAATAAAAGGATTAGTTTGTCCATATTGGCATGCTTATGATTGTGATATGAAGAGAACTCGAGGGGAAAACCTTTGAAGATCAAGCACATGCTCTCTTTTAAAGGCCAAAGTGGTAGTAGTGCTGAAGGTGGTTTATATCATGCATATAGTTTACAGCATGATACATATGACAATACTTTTGTAGTTTAGTATAAGGATTGTAAACACTTTCAGATTACTTACATTTCTATTGCTGTTAAAAGGGTCAATATCACTCTCTCCTTACTGAAAAGGCTAAGACATCAGGCAAGACTAGCACTTATGTTGGCTCACAAACAGCTGGATTTCAGAAGCGGACAGCACAACCACAAAAGCAAAGAAGGGACAGGGAACGTGATCAGCCCTTTTGGTTATAGCACATACTCCACACTGGTTTCAGCAGATCATCAAACCACAGCCATGAGGTTTCAGGGCACAGTTAAGCTGATCTAATGTCCAGCCAGTGCCCAAAGGATTCACTGCCAGCTGTGCATCCCCCATGCCAGCTCTAACGCACATTCTGTGTCACACTGAGACAACTCAATTTGCTTTTTAGTTCCTTTCTCACTTAAATTCAGGGAACTGAAATTATAGAAAAACAATAGCTAGTGCAGGAAGAGATATGGGTAGGAGAAGCTGTTGGGAGCCATTCCTTCCAGTAGCAACTAAGCAGGTCAAATACAATACGAAATGACAACCCCATAAAGGACAAGTGAATATAACATTTCAACCTTTGTGATGTTTGAAATTATTTTATGAAAGAAGAGTAAAATGTTTAATGATGAGTTTCTCCTTTTTAATCTTTGCTAGGTCGGGCCTAACCTATGCAATCAATTTTGTTCCCACCGCTCTGCAATGTAAACAAACAATAGGAATGAGAAGGACCAAAACGTTAACATTTCTTTTGTGCCACTAAACAAGCTTTTGTTTTTCCAGTCATTCCCAGCACCCCTTTGAAAGGTTCCCACAGCCCGTGTAAACAACTGCAAGCTGAGCAGGATGACTGTACATACCTCCTACATAGGCAGGCAGCAACCCCAGCATGCAGCTCCCCTCACTAGACAGCCACACACCCACCCCATGACAGGGGACACCACCCACCTCTACTCTTCAAACAAAACTCCTGCCTGTGCTCCTGAGTCACAAGAGTGTTATCTACTGCTCCCACTAGGCCAAATGTCAGTAATGGCAGAGCTGATGCTGGACCCTCAATTATTGCACTATCAGCCCACTACTTTTCTGTAGCACATCAGGAATTACTTGATTTCAAAACAGTCAAGCCTAACAGTGTTCAAAGCACAAATAACAACAGATTTACCACGGCAATAAGCTATAAAGCTGGGAATACAATACACAACCTGAAATCATAGAATCAGAGAATGGTTTGGGTTGGAAGGGACCTTAAAGGTCATGTAATTCCAACCCTTTTGCCATGGGCAGGGACACCTTCCCCCAGACCAGGTTTTTCAAAGCCCATTCAGTCTGACCTTGAAGATGAGATGAAAATACAGGATGTCCTGGAAACAAACTAAATGTAACTGTGCATGTCAAAGTTGTTTTGCTACAGCAAGCCATGTCTAAGAACTGCCCTAGCTGCAGTGCACTCAGCTGTGTAAAACTTTCAAATTTAAGTTAAACATCTGGACAACCTAATGAAGCAGCCATTAAGGAGATAATCAGGATTATTAACAGAAACACTTCTATATTATAATACTGCAAAATGTAAAGTTCAGCCAGCTGTGTATTACAGCCCACCTAAGATACTATTAGTAGGACCTCTTTCACACATATAATCACTCCCCTGAAGACACAATGTTAAAACATAATTAGCATTACTACCATATTACTCAAGGGCTACCAAAGCCTGCATGGTACTCTTGACATGTTTCATGGAGATCAAGTGGCTGTTCAGGGCTATGTATCACATAGTTGGTAGGGTGGAACAAGTGCAGGGCAGCACAAAGTCCAGCAAGCTGGGAGTCAAGCGGTGTCCAAGTCTTACCCAAGTTTTACTTACTCTTACCCAGACCACCAATAGCACAGTCAGAATCCACCTGTTGCCACAGATAACACAACTAACACACCATGAAAGCAGAGGGATATAACTGCCCCCTTCCAGCAGAGGCTTGTCATAAGGGTCATGTCTGCCCCATCTTGGGTTTTATATGGGGTAGGAGGGGGGAGAATAGCAGGTCTGATCATTGTCTCCCTCCCCATCAACTCTTGCAGCAAATAGCAAGTTAGGAGAAAAGCAATCCCCAAACACAGTGCTCCAGAAGAATTGATTATTTCAAACCCATTCTTGCTGAAAGATCAAATCGAGACTGCTATTTTGGTATGTGGAGAAAGAAATAGTGTCTAAAGTTCCCTGAGAAAAAAAAAAAGAAAAAAAGAAGTAAAAAAAAAATAAAATCACAGCAACTCTGCCTTAGCATGCCTTAAAGGATGCTGAAGATTAGCCCTCAAGATCCATAAAAACTGTCACTACTGTACTCTGTAGTAAAGAAAAAAAGAGTTACCTGTCATTGCAGTGATCCACCCACTCAGAGAAATGCCACAGATCTGCAGACACACTCATCAGCTCTGGCAACAGCAGATGAAACTGCCACAGCAGAACTCAGAAACAAACGTTTAAAATAACTTAGACAAGGGTATCTCCAGGATCACAGTTTCAGGGTCCTTTTCTGTTGTGCCAGATCATCTCTCGCTTTGAGTATCATTGCATGAATTAAAACAAAATGACAAGATATAAACAGCAAGAGAAGTAGACACTCCTGGCAAACTGCAGGTTTACTGGCCCAAGCTCAGGGCCACAAGTAATACAGCTTAGCAAAAGACATAGTCAATGGTGAAGCAAAGGCGAAGACATCCTGTTTTCAACAGAGATTCAGCACTATGCCAAGCTGTGTCGGGTCACACTTGCCACAAGAGATGAGTAATATTTCCTCAGAGAGGTCTGAATCCATGGCTGTAGTTTTGGTTATTATTTAATGGTTATGGCCTTGAACACTAAAGAAAATACTCTCTAGTATATTCTAAAGCCTTATTAGGCAATGAAGAAGTCAACAAAAGCAATGTACACACTACTGTCTAGCAAAGAAATGCTAGATTTTGCAGCTACTGCAATAGCTGGTGAGCAACTTCTCAAGCATGAAGTATGCTACAATGCTGAAAAGGCTTACACTTGCCAGGGAACACACTGAGCAGCTTACCCTCCTAAAAAGGGAACTTGAGGAAAAGCTTGAAACCTTGTCTTCCCCACTGGCTTATGATGCTTTGGGCTTGTTAGTCATTTAGTAAGACAAGTAGCTTGTCCTGAAGTAGCCTGTTCAGTTCTGAATTCCCTGTGACTACTGTCATTCCTGCAGACATATACGGACACACATTCTGTCCTATAAAACACATCACATTTTATATAAAGACAGTAATAACCTTTCACATGCAATTTTGCAATACAGCAAACTAACTCCCTATAAGCATAGGCAGGTCCTGCATTCTACAGCAGATCTAAACATAAAGTTTCACCTTTAAGAAAACATGGTAGACTTTATCCTGAAAAGCATGTGCTCCAAAAGTATCCACCAGCATCTGTGAGAACACAGAGCTAATGTGTGCAGTAAGGACATGATGACAGTCAAAGAGGGCAGAGTTTAAGTAGATACTGTCAACAACACACACCCAGGGTTTGCAGCTCCTGTCCTCCTGAAATTCACAGCAGTTGCCACAACCTACACAAACACAAAGCCACAGCTGAGTAACTCTGACTCTGCATGACCGAATTAAGGAATCCTTCAATCTATCAAAAGGACCCACCAAAACTTCATGTGCAATCAAGTCTCCACCACCACCCTTAAGTTCTTTGATAAACCCACCAAGGAAACACACAGAGGAAGGTTCTAGAAACCTGTATCATGTAAAGGTCACCTCCCACATTCCAAGCCATCCAGAGCAACATTTCTTAAGGATGAAGTGCTGAAGAGGGAGAACAAGCTCTGACATTGGACCAAGAAATTGAGGAACAGGAGAAGAGTACATATGAACAAGTACAATGATTATCCCGAATCAGTTCAGATATTTTATTTTCAAAGAGAGACCCATGTGTAAAAAGGGAGAACTGGCAGGGAAAAGATTTAATTTATTATTACAACCTAGGATACTGGAGTGGTGAGATTTATTGACTAAGGTTTGTGAGGAGTTTAAGAGGAAATTATGGCAACTCTATTGCAACCCTGCTCTAACCTCCCACTCGCCACAGCTCCAGCTCCACAAGGCCAGGTCTCACCACAGCACGTGTATGCCTCTCAGCTCCACCCTAGGGCAGCCCTCCTGCCTCGGTAAGGAGGCAGAGCTTGTGCTTAGAAAGTGTTCAGCAGTATGCCCTGCCCTCTCGAGTACACTTCATCTCAGCCTGCCCATGCTGAAGACTTCATAAACTTCCCAGTGCTGCTTCTCCAGAGAAGTATCAGACAGGTCACGACATCTGCACCACTGAAAGCTTTTCAAGCAAAAAAGCATTTAACAACATCCACATTTTGGACAACTCTGAATAGCCAGCCTTTGAACAGGAAGCATTACTTAATGACCTCAGAGCTGTCCCTCTGCTGTAAGCAGCCATCCAGTCTCAGGTCACAAGACAAACTAGACTCACCTAGGCCAGCTTAGCAGGCACTACCTGCAAGAGGATTCTCCGATACTGGAGCTCGGAGACTAAGCAATTTCAAGAAACCCATTCCTTTTGCTTCCACATCCCAATGACCCCAGCCCACAAAACATCTAAGGTACATCAATATGTTCATCAGTTTCATAACAATGTATTTGGATTATAAAAATCCAAACATCACTCGACCTTTTATGAGAGTATTAAAGAAAAACTGGTTTTCTTTTTTTTTCAATATAAGCTAAGGTAAATAGCATTGCAAAATGTATCATACTGGTATAACTCTAAATTACAGCCAAAAGGGAAAACAGCACATATTTTTTGTTTGGTTGGGTTTTTTTCTTTGTTTCTTTTATATCTTAATTAAAACATGCCATGCTTCTCTATTTTATGGCCATATTTGTGTTGGGTCAGAAAACTAGACAAAATCTACTAGTTCCTAGTGCAACAACCACCACCAATCATGTTGAAGGGATTTGGATTGGGAAAAAAATAACTGAGAGCAAATCTTGTTGTTGCAGCTACCTGTAAGCACACAGCTGCTGAAACCATCACACCAGAAATGTGCCACCAAAACAGCACACACCAACACTTCATCCTCCAGCACAAAGCAAAGCCAACTGTCTCAGCTCAAGACTCAGGCAAAGCTTACCTAAACTAAGCAAGATAATTTTGGACAATATTTTACACACCTCCTCTTACCAACCAGCTGTGGGTGTTGTATCCTCTAGCTGATGGTAACATCTTCAATTGCCACAGCAAATGAAAAGATTTCTGCTGGTAGGTTTGGCATGACATTATAGAAAAAATTGCATTGTTTCACCCTTGTAAAAATAACTGCAATTGTTTCAGAGAACACTGAGAAAACAAAATAGAGCAGAGTTCCTGAATTACACAGATCTGTCTATTTACCAAAAATGAGCAGTCTTGAGGAGATGAACACGTATTTTTTGCCATAGTGAGCATGAGCAAAACTGAATGCAGTAGTTCCTTTTACTCTGACATCCCTTAGTTTTGAAGTACTTGACATTACAGATGTAAATCACGTCCACATTACTGACAAAAAAACCTAGCAAGGATCTATTAGTAAATACATGACTGCAGTATATGCACAGGACAAACACTGGAGTAGCTAACCAGAACCACTGCTGCAAAGACCCAGGCAGGATGCACAGCATTGCAACAGTTTAATTACTCCCATTCCCTCTTCCTGCTCAAGAAATGTCCCCTCGCAAGTGAGCCACAATGCCTCTCGCAATTCATTACAGCCAAAAAACACCTTGCATATGCAAAACTCTCAAAGAAGAAAAGCAAATGTGTAGCTTAATGCTTAAGTAAGAGCCTAATCAAGCTGTTATATTTACTTATTGATTTTGGCTGAAAAGAGAAGGTAGCCAAAAATTGATTACTTTATTATTTCACCAATAATCTTTACAAAGTGAAAGATGGAGAACCACCTTTCATTTTCTACTAAACGCAAAACTGTGACAGGTGAGGAATGGACAGGGATTTAGTATTCTTCCTCTCTCCTAACATAGGAATAAGAAGGTACCCAATACACCTGACAACACGTTTATTCACCAGTCACTTCAAAATAATGACTTGCCCATTCCTCCCTCAAAGCCACCAAACATGTTCATCCAAGAGGAAGCCACTAAGGGCTGCCAAACACACAGAAGTGACACAGCCCTAAAGAACACACTGATAGCAGCCGGAAGGGTGCTCTGGAACGGGCACCTGTAAGCATCTTGTGCTGCCTACAGTCTTTTGCAGACATCCTCTGGGCTAAACTGTCCTTGCTTGATTTAGCCAGAAGAGCCTGTGTAATAACCAGCGGCCGTACCACCACAAAGCAAGATGAAGAAGTTTGTTGACAATAAGTCAGTTTCCATGCTTACACGGGCCTAGGTCTTATCAGACAAACACCTAAAATCTTTGTCGCCTTTGCTGTCACAAGAGACTATCTTAATATCCATAGCAGTGATCGCAGTAAATAGATTTTGTCTATCCAGTGAATACTTAGAGCATTTCAGTACTGAACCATCCATCAGTTTCCACAAATTGACTAAAGCACAATACTTTGTTGTGGAAGAGCATTTTCATGAGCAATTGATGCAATGTTTATCATGTCTTTCCAGAATTACCTGACATACACAGTCCACATATGACAAGGCTGAAGCAGCTATGCAGATAAGGTCTTTATGCTACTTTTGTTTCAAGTGTAATGTACATACAGCCATTGCATGTGCTCTTCACAAAAAGATTCAGAAGATTAAACATGTTCATTAAATACCGTCCAAATTTTAAAACCTGTTTACTTTAAAGAGACAGAAGAGTAAGTAGCATTCCTCTCTGTTTAATAACATTTTCTGGCCTAAATCATCACACATCATTCCTTTCTTTTCCTCATTCAGAGACAACAAATTCCATTGAAGTAATGAACAAAACTTCTGCAAAGTACCGCATACATACATAAGGGGAAGTAAAGTTAATTTGTCAGCCTAAGTCTAAAGATAAAAAGTATTTCTTTCCCTAAACTAAAAAGTTATTTGTTGTATAAGTTTTTCTAACAGTTAATGCAAATGAAAATCACATAATTACTCATAAACATTTATGTTTCCAAACAGACACTGTTCTATTAGAAAATTATTCAGCTTGAACAAAGGACCTACACTGATTAGATATAAGCTGCAGTAGGAGGAAAAATCCAAACCTTGACAAAAAAAAATTTAAAACATGAAGTGATATATCTTTTTGAGATATTTATGAACCTGGAACACCAACAAGAATGCATAATTGCCATCAGAGACAGAACGAGGCTGCCATTAACAACCAGATGATGATGGAGAAAGGGCAGATTTAAGTTTGGGACTAGGAAATGCCTCAAAACAAGTGTAATCACCACATGAAAAAAGGATGTAGTGTCATTTTGCTCCTGTAGATATTAAATGCAGCACAGAACTGACCATCTCCTTAATACTGGCCTGAAGAGAATGCAACTGCCTTTCCTAACCACTGAGTTCTGAGATTGAGAAAAGCTAGGAATGAACCAAATGTAGAGTTCAACTTCTTTACACCCCTTTTCAAAACAGCAGCAATGACAGAAAGCTTAAGATAGGGAGATATTTCAAACTAAAGAAAATTAATCTTCTTACCTTCAGCAAACTGTGTCTCAAAATGAAATTGTGAAAGATCAGGTGCCCTGCCTACCTTAAAATTCCTATCGGTGTCTAGGTTTTCCCGAGTTTTCAGAGGCTATCTCCTCAGCAGAATGGAGAAGATATAGCTGGGAAACAGGCAGTAAGTGCTCTCAAGTGTTGCACAAACTGAAGCACAGAGCAAGCATCCATAGCTGGAATGCTGGAGTATGGCCTTCTGTTCACACCCATATACTTCAGCAACTGTGTACATTTCTGCTACGTTTTGTTTTCCTCTGCTTTCAATTGCATCTGGTAAAGAAAGCACAGGAGAGCAGGCGCCTAGCAACTGGCCCACAGGATGTTCACAAGCTGTACACTCTTCTTTTAATGAAAAGCCCGACAAACCCTACAACCTTCCCCTTCAAAGTCTTTCTAGACTCCTTCCAGGAAGATGTGGAGAGGACTCGTGCAGACGACAGTTTCCACACAAGAGTTACAATTTCTGGATCTCTGTCTGAGCACTGTCTCATCAAATAAACGACATTCAACCTACTCTCTTCATTTTTCAGTACATCCTCCTCATATGTAACAACTTGCTGTATAAATTTTAACACCCAAATAGTACAATTTAACACTAGCAGACACAATTGTTTCTTCCCCGACAGGCTACGGAGGTGTTGTTTTCTTCAGTTAAAAGAAAGTTAAGATACTCTATTGAAAAACTTCAAGTTTTGATACAGTTTTTGCTCAACGGGAAATTATGCACGGGGCGGAAATTCTAAAAAGCAAAGTAAAACAGAACCCAAGCAAACACAGTCCCATTCCCAAACGAGACACTTCTTTACCCAGTCCCGGAGTGAGGTCTGGAGTAAGAGCAAGAGCACTCTCGTGCCTCGTGAAGCAGCAACTACTCCGATAAACAGGAAGAGCCAACACTACTCCTGGCTTTTAAAACACATTCAAAATACTTTACATGGAAAATAACCAACTCTTCAATAATGTTTTTCCGCGAAAAGAAGAGCTACATTTTCCACCCAAGTGTTATGTAAATGAGCGGGCAGGAGGCAGCCGCGGGGTCTGTTAGGAGCCATTCAACCTATAGAGAAAAGAAGGAAAACGGGGGAGCGGGGTGGGGGATGTTTGAAACCCTCGGGGCTCACAGCACTGCGGCCGTGCGCTCCGCTCCCAACCTTGCACAACTTTCCGCCGCGGCAGTTCCGCTCGGCTCCCCGGGCGGGGACGGGACGGAGGGGTCCGAGCCCGCCGCCTTTGTTCGCGGGGGCCGCCGCTCCCGGCACAAAGCGGGCGGCAGAACTTGGGGAGGAGACCTCGGCCCTCCCCGGGGGCCGTGGCGGAGCACCCCCCTCCCGCCCCGTCTCCGCGGCGGGCGGGAGCGGCGCGTGGACCGCGGGGCAGCAGACCGTGCGCGGCCGGCAACGTGAGCCGCATGGGAAACGGCGACCGCCGGCGCCGCGCCCCCCGCCCCGGCCCCCGGCCCCCCGCCCGCTCCGCCGGCAGCCCCGGAGCACCCAACCCCTTCCCAAGGCGGCTCCTCCCGCTCGCACTCACTTTTCGGGACGGGCTCCGCTGGGCTCTCCCTCCGCTCGCGGCGCGCGCGCCTTCCCGCCGGCGGGGCGATGCGGGCGGCGAGGCGGAGCCCCTCTCCCCCGGCGGGAGGGGGTCCGCTGCCCCCCCCGCCCCGGGGCTGCCGCCGGGGGCCGGGTGACTTCAAAAGGGCTGGCGGATCCAGCCGCCCCCCGCCCCGGGCGGGCTGCGGACTGGTGGCCCTCGAGGAATCTCCCCGGCTGCGGCTGTCCCGGCGGCGGATCAGGTGCGCCGCCGCGTCCTCTCACATGGAGCCACCGCCTCGCCGCCCCTCGGCGCCCCCCGGGCCGGTCCCCGCACCGCCGCCGGCCGGGAGGCGAGTGGCTCGGGCCGCGGCCCCCGCCGCTCTCTCCCTCTCATGCACTGCGGGCGCCGCCGGGCCCCGGCTCCAGCGGCGGGGGGGGCCGTCAGGGCCCCAGCTGGGCGGCGCGGCGGGGCAGCCGGGCGGCGGGGCTCGGCGCCGCGACCGCTCCGCTCTGCGGCATGTGGGGGGAGCGGCGGCGCGGGGCGCTGGGCGGCGAGGCAGGGCCGGGCCGGGGACGCCGGACGCGGTGGGGGGAGAGGCGGCAGCAGCGCCCCGGGATCCGCTCGCTTCCTGCGGCGCCGGGAGGGGGCGGGGAGGGCGGGCGGGAGAGGGAGCGAGCGCGGCGGTGGCGCGGGCGGATGACAGCGGTAACCCGGCAACGGGGCCCGCCCCGCCCCGGTGCCGGCGCGGAGCGATGATGCCGAGGGCGGGCGAGGCGGAGCCGCGCAGGTCCCGCCGCGGCCGCGCGGTTCAGCCCGGGACAAGGGGGTGGCCCCGTGGCCGCCCCGCCCTTTCCCGCCATGGGAATGGCCGGTGCCGGGGCGATCCCGGTGCATGCCGCTCCGTGCCCGGCCACCGCTCGGTTTGTCCGGGAGCCGGCGGTGGGAAGTGCTGGTCACTCTTGGTGCTTCCAGAAACTGGGGCTCACCTGTCCCTATCAGCACTTTGTCAGTCGGGCTGCGGGCGCCGCGAACCCAGTAACGGGAATGATGGCTACCCCGTCCCTGCTCTCCTAGGGTTAAACCAAGCGTTATTTACAAGAGCCTCTAACAGAATCACAGTTCGGTTCGAAAAAGACCCCTGGGTTCATTGAGTCCAACCTATGACCGAACACCACCATGGTCAACTAGACCATAGCACTGAGTGCCACATCCAGTCATTCCTTAAACAGCTCCAGGGACCCCACCACGTCCCTGCACAGCCCTTTCCAAACTACCCTTTCTGTGAAGAAGTTCCTCCTAGTGTCCAAACTTAACGTCTCCCAGTGCAGCTTAAGACTGTCCTCTTGTCATGTTTCTGGTTGCCTGGGAGAAGAGACTGACCTCATCTGGCCACACCCTCCTTTCAGGAGTTTTAGAGTGATATGGTCACCCCAAGCCTTCTTTTCTCCAAGTGAAACAACCCCAGCTCCCTCAGCCGCTCGTTGTGATGGCCATGTGCTCCAGTTGCAGAGTTGTGGCCATTACACAAGAGCTCTGCTAGGCCTCCTTTGGTTTGTGATGCTGATATACAGTACTGTTCAACAAACAACAAGGTAAAAACTGAGTACTTAATTGTTGATCATTAAGCATATGGGATGGCTGAATGCAGCTCTCAGCCTGGCCACTGACAAAAGCTTAGGCCTCAGGAAAAAGGAAAAAAAAAAAAAGCAGTATTTGATTGTTGCCATCATAAAGCATATACAACAAGAGCAAAATTAAGGTTACTCATGTACCTTAGGTCTGGCATTTCCTTCCTTTTCCAAAGATCATGGCTGATCTTTGCCATGTCAGGGTATGCCCAGGCAGACATTAGCTGCTCTGCCCAGACCTCACACAAGCATTGATTGGGACCCGGATGTCTGACTGCACTAAAAGCCTTCCAATTGCCCACTAGCTTTTTCCTGTGTGCTATTCAGTTGTAAATCTGTCTCTTATTCTCCATCGTCTTCTGCCTGGTATTTCTTTACCCTTTCCTGTTACCTTGTTTACCTGATTTTTCTTTTCCCGTGTATTAAAAACAGATGTTTGAGCTCCTTTGAGTCTCCAAACCTCTGCCATGTCCCCACTGGGACAATGCAGCAGAGAAGCACTCTTGAGAGCTGCAGGCACATCCCTTCCTCACCAGCTGAACTTCCACACATCCATTCCTGCCTAGTTTATGCTAATTGTAACAAATTGGCAAGGGGTGCTTTTGCAGACAGAAGCCTCCTTCACTAGTGAGGCCTGCTTCCCCACAAAAATATCACCTTTTCCACAGAACGACAAAGCAGCCTTGCAATAAGTATATAGGTAAAGATGTAATCGGGTAATTGAACTTCTTATTCCTGGAGCAGGCAGGAATTAAATTTGCATGAATAATATTTTCATTTAGCAAGGTCTTTTCCCCATAGGTTTACAAAAACACATGCATTTTTTGCCCTCTGCAAAGGAAATAGCATTGCTAAAACTTTTGTATCTGCAGTATGGATCTTTGCCCCTTGAGCTAAGAGAACACAGGTTTCTCTCCTCAGACCCTATCCATGTCAAGGGGTTACTGGTTCCTATTTCTTGGATCTATTGCTTATGCCATTGGCTTTCTACTAATTGTGGTGTTCTCTCTCTGCCAGTTGAATAATAAATTCACACATAGGTCAAACATAACTGGGACACTAATACTGAGTACACATTACTTGGGAGTGAAGGAAAAAGTTGGCTTCAAATCAGTGTAGATCACTGACAATGGCAGATGCATCACTCAAGAAACAGAAAATCACTACTCTGCCAGCACTGATGATGGTGCTTGGACTGGCTGAGGATTTAATGAAAATGTTACGATTATTTTATTAATCACAGATTAAACTGGTTCAGCGTGTAGTCTTTAATGGAAATGTGGTCATGAGTGACTATACTTCAAACACTAGGGATAAAAATAGGAATTGTACTGCAGATCAATGCATTGGCAGAACTAATCACACTGTCATATGCCAGACTTGAATGCCACCACACAGACAGTTTCAATAAAAATGATTTTAAAAATAACACACAGAACGATTTTAAGTGGAACTGTATTGTTTTCAACATACAATCCAGTGAGAATGCAAAAACCTTGCCAGAGATTATTACTGTGCATGAAATTGTGACAGAGGAAGAGAAACCCTGGGGTTTTAAGCACTCTGCCTAGAGGCTGAAGGGATACTTGCTGTTTGTCTGGATGCATTTTCTTCCCGTGGTATTTTTAATCTTGATGGACTACCACCCCTACCAGAGGTTGGTATTAAACTTAATGGCAAGACTGCAATCTATCAACAACCTTGGTAACTGAAAAGATTCCTAAATCTTCCTAAATTTCTATGCTAAAAGGCATAGAAAATTAGATGATTATTTGAATGTGAGTGTTAGCCAGGAGAGAGGGCACATGCACGAGTAACAAATCTGCTATAGAAATGTTATTATAGAGGAGAGCTGACCCTGTCGTCTTTTACATGCCATAAATAATAAGGTGAAATAACCAAATGAAAGGAGCACATTCAAATACTAAACCACCATTTTAAAAATCTGCTTAAGTTGCCCATGTTTCTGGTTTTATGAGGCACGTATTACAAATTTTGTAAACTGGTTTTATCAGGTATCTATGATAAATTTTATAAGCTGTTTGCAGATAAAGGGAAGAATAAAGGATTTCTTTGTGTGGGAAAACATGGACCCAAATTATGGTAATTCTGAAGGAGGTCTTCTGACAAGGTTTAGTTCATTTTTACTAATGCAATTTAAATTTGAATCCTTACTTTTTAGAAATTATTTTCTCCAGTTGTTTACAGGTAGATATGTCCTAATGGCTGGCATTGCTGTGCATCCCACTGCCTGCGGAAATTAGAATGAAAACTGAGCTCTGTCTCAGGCAGATGCTTCAGCTTCTGTAACCTGCCCATACCTGAGGCTGCATGTGTCAGGGTTTGGGATGGGAGATGCAGGCATCCCATGTAATGGGATGTGTGCGGTGCACACATGCAGGTCCCGGACTGGGGAGGGTTTCTGAGGCAGAGTTGGTGCCTGGGAAACAGACCCTTTAGCAGGACTCCTGTGAGGAGGGAGTTACAGCAGACACATAGTCCTGGCTTGTAGCATAGTGCTTATCCATGTTTTGGTTTCCCTCTGCCAAAAACAGACCAGAGGTGTGGAGAAGCTGTGCTGTTGCGCTGCTGGTGTAGGAGGAGGCAGGCAATGGAGCAGGAGACACCGGATCAGCAGCTGTTGTAATCACAGTTTGTTGTGCTGGGTGAGAAAAAAGTCCGGGGAGCAGACAAAAGGTAGCAAAAGGGGCAAGATAAGCAAACCACAAGGTTTGCTTGTTGTTAGTGAAATACAGATTGATTCATCTGGCTCAAGCTTCACCCACCCTTTGAGCTGCAGTGCTCAGGCTACACATAGGCTGTCAAAACCTTACTTAAAACTAAATCCACCAATTCAGACTGCCTGCTGCCACTTCCTAAATGGCATGAAACATCATTTCTCTCTGCTTCATGTATAGATATGACAGACTTGAGATAAAGAAGCAAAGAGCTCCTCTCTTTGATAGGCAATCTTCTGATCAAAGACACGGTTAGTTCTGCCTTTAATTCCCTACAAATGAAAATGCCGTCCTGGCTGACCTTGGGAAGGTCATTTTAAACACCCTGCATGATGGAACTGAAACCGTCTCCATCCCAGCAGACAGACATTTGATTTGTCTCTCTTTTCTTACTGTTCTTCTCAAGAATGTTTTAGAGTCACTGGTAAGGCATAATTCACATTTTCCCCATGCCATTACTGAGTACTGTAAAGTTGTGTGTAAGCACATTGCACCAGACTTAGACAATAAAATCGTGGTTGTAGACAGAGCCTATTGCATTGAAACAAAATAGAGAGGATACAACAGAAGTAATACCAAGAAAACAAGAATTAAAATCATCTTTCATCTAGGATGTAGGGAACAGGTCATCATGGACATACTGAGCTCAAGTGGAGTTATAATGTAAATATTCTCTTCAATAAAATGAACAGATAAAGAAAAAAAGAGCTATACAAGATCTCATTTTCAAGAGGTGTAAAGGTCTAATACTTCCCAGTTGCAGATAAAGATAGATAAGGTAAATTTTCTTGGATGCCACCAAAGAACTGGACCCTATTTCCCAAGACTCATCCCCACTTGAGAGACAAAGGGAGTAAATTTACTGCAACAAACATTGATGAAAGTTTAGCCAGACATAACTACAGCAGTCCCAGGATCTGACTGCAAGTAAAGGTAAAGGACAGTGCTGTGACAGCATCAGCTCAGAGAGCTGATAGCACTGATGATCTCATCAAAAGAAATTTCAATCTCAAACCCTAGGTCTTGGTAACAACACCATCCTTTTCTATGACACTTACATAAAAGTTTCATAGCAATAATATCACATCAGAGAGGATTTGTGAATTCTTACCCCGACTCAGGAAAATGGTCTCATTTTTGATACTTACAGGGATGCAAGACCTTTGGGCTTTTTCTTCCCTTATTCTATTGTTCCATTTCTGCTCGTTCTATTATAGGTAGTGTAATGGTTTTAGTAGAAGTAACATATAAACGAAGAGAAACAGTACAATCAGTGAGAAGATTGGTAAAAGACCATCTATACAAATATAGTAGTTTCAATGATAGAGTTAATTACCTTTGTATGTCGGCTGTAGCTTAAAGCAAATGTAACTAGAGTTAAAACAGCTCTGGCCTAAGTGATCTGCATATTGATAGATTAATTTGTTTTTAATACAAGAGTGCTGCTGATGTTTTTCTTTTTTTACTTTTAAAGGACACAGCTTTAAGCAAAAACATAGGGTTTGGTGAAGTGATTGGAACTGAGCCCCAGTTTGACCTGACCTGTGCAATCTGAGTGCAGGCTCAAATCTCCAGTCTTAGAAAGCTTACAGGCAGGTATTTCAGTCCATTACTAACACTCATGATAATTCACTCAAATGAACCAATTTCTGATGTTCTCCAAATCCAGACCAAAACACAAAGTTTGTCAGGCCCACCAAGGCTGTGATTACACCAGGACTAAGCCAGCACAAGAACTAGAATTAATTGTACCCTGGCAAAATCAGGACAGACATAGCAAGGGTAGTGCAGATAAGTGTATTGGCAAAACTATATTGAGCAGCTTGCCTGAATGCTTGCTGCTCACAAGCTTTGTCAGTCTCTTGCTGCTATTGGACAGCAAATTGAAATTCATTGTAATAAAAAGAGAGCTCAGATATCTAAGACTAGCTAATTGTCTCATAAAGGCAACAAAGGGAAAAATTCACACAGGAAAGCATGTAGTCTGTACCTCTGGCAAGTACTAGTTTACAAAACATCAGCCTATTTATAGTATTTATCTAAGTGTGTGCTTGAAGTTGAAAGTGTTAGCAACTTTCTTCCATAATCTATATTTAGCCATGGTAGCCTGACTGTCATGGTTAGCAAAGAAGGTTTGGTGGGAGCAAATCCTAATAAGGTATTCCCCGGTATTGAAAATAACTGAGTCACAGCTGCAATATTTAAACTATTTATAATTCCATTAAACAACAGTTCATAGGAAACCAGTGTGGAAACCTGGTGGTAACATCACTGTTTTCTGCTATGGATTGATCTTAGTGCTGAATATCCCCACACCGTAGCAGAGCCCTTTTTTTTCCCAGAAGTTTTATCACATTCTTGTCCATGTCTTCAGAGATATTTCTACAAAATTTAAGAATCATTTCTTGACATAAATCTGAATAACTATATTTCACATTTATTTTGAATACTATCTGGCACTGTCCTGCTCTCCAGTATGATTTTTTGTTCAGCCATCTTCCTTTGGCCATCAACAACTCCCCCCTCCCCGCAATGGCTGGAGTTTATAAAACAATTATTCAGGAAAACAGTTTCTGCAAAAAGGTTTGCACAAATATAAAAAAGACAGTCTTAGGGGTAAAAAGACATTGGACTCATATTCAGCTAAATTGGAGAATACTTACTAAATGTAACAGGTGACACAAAAATCTCATCAATTAAAGTTTTGGGAGCCATTTTGATTGTAATTATGTGTCTGTATAATGGGACACTGATGTTTTAGCCCACTGCCACCTGGTGCCCCAAAATAATAATGTCAGTATAACGGGATTAAAGGAACTATCCCAAAGTCTACGTAAGACAGACAGCTCTCAATTTATCTGAATTAGGCTATTAGTACTGCCCCAGAGAGGCAACATTATCTCATCAAATTCTAGGCTTTGAGTCTTTTCTGATATTACATTTCACAACCAAAAATGCTGGCAAATTTATATAGGTCTAGAACTTTATTTCCAGTACTTCTCATGCTCTCCAGATAGTAACTTGTTTCCTGTGTTGTTTTCTTTTCCTTCTGAGTTCATTCTTGTTTCTCCCATATCCTAGCAAATCAAAATCTCCCATGACTGTAGAAAATACAGTTTCTATAGTTGTGTTGCTCTTGAAAAAACTGACTTTGACTACTTATATTTCAATAATGATATTTTAATATCATTAATATACATACAGAAAGGGAGGAAAAGCGTAAGAGCAACTTTCAAAGAATTTGCCTGTGTACTAGAAAAATCAAGGTATAGCTGTTACACCGAATTGTACAATAGAATCTGAAAACTATACAAATTTGGCAAGTTATATGAAAAAGGAAAAATCTTCCTCTCTTCATGGTGTATTCAAAAATAAATTTTTGGTTAGCCAGTTATACTGCTACCCCTTTTTATTTGGCTTCAGCCGGGGCCCTAAGGAAAATAGAAAGACACAAAGGTTTAACATTTTGTACTAGCTCAGGGCTCTTTGGGATTTTTTTTTTTTTTTTTTACAAATTTGCAACAATGTAACAGAAAGTGATTAAATTGCAATGAAGAGTGGCTTCCGAATGGCAGGGTGAAAGCCCAGTGCTATGCTCTCTGGCTTCCTCTTTTACCTGAAAAAATGCTTTTTCTCATCAGGTAAAACCGTATCACATTAAATCAAACAGCAACCAAATGCATCAGGAAATAGAAACATTAAGCATGTAGGAAATGCTAAACTTTGAAAGTGTCTGCATCCAAGAGCCCAACTTCACAGAGAGAATTCCCAAACTTTCTTTTCAAAGGCACAACCAACAGACATTACCCAAGGAACCAAGCAGAGAAGTGTGGGTTTGTTCTCCACAGCATAGCAAAATTTTCCAGAAGAGAGTAGTGTAGAAAGCTAAATAGACTCCTAGGGATGACCCTGGTTCAAGGGAGAGGAAAAAAATGATACCATGAATTTGTGTTGAATACTATATTTTTCCACTAAAAAAGGAAACCCTGAACAGAGAAGGTGTTACAGCCGTGACAATTGCTGTGGCAAGTGATCCCTTCAGATTATTATGTTCCATCTATCTCATATCTACAAGTTAGCATTGCAGTATAAAGCCTCTTTCCAAAACAGCAAAACTAGACATCTCCAAATATCAGTGGGAAAGAGAGTTTTGAAATACAAACAAACACAAAATTTAGAGAGAGAAAAGACAAAAACACACTTTTGATTCCCTAGTGCTTTGCAAGAGTTATTCTGAAGGTCATCAGCACTTTCAGAGGTGATTGTTCTATGAGGGCTATATCATGCAATGTAAAATGCTTTAAAAATTTTAATTGAAGAAACCAGACTGAAAGCAATTTCTTACCAGAAGTAAAAAGTAGTCTCAGGTGCCTGAGAGGGAAAGCTGAAGGCAATTCCAGGATGTTCAGAGGCAGTCCAAGTAAGTCTCCAAAAATGTAAAAGATTCTTATATAGTTGGACCCTCTTACTGACCCTGTTATTATAAATGCCAAATTTTTTGTTTTTTTTTTTTTTTGAAATGTGTTTATGGGAATCAAACTATTAGTCTGAGTACCCTCAAATATGGATCTCATTAGCAAGGTGCTACCATGGCTCTCTTGACTAGTAACTGGTATTCCTTTGGGTAATATTAACAGCTGCAATCAGAGACTGTTAACTATTACCCAGATTAAATAGCTTGTCATTCAGATTTATGTAATCCGAGGAGAGGAAATAAGGATGAATTCCCTTCTAGCATTCACAGGTCAAATATTTATTGTCGCTTGGCAAGTATAATGGGCTTGAACCACGTCATAAGCTTGAACAAAAGCAAGATAACATAATATCTCTTCTGTAGCTCTGTTTGGTTCAGGTTCTTCACTGTTTCTATTAAGCAAAGCAATGAACCTACACATGTTATTTTGCAGAATTGCCCTTTAGCAGAAGCACTACTAGAAAACAACTTAAAAATTCCTTATCCAGAACATCTTCTCAATTGTCATCTTCACTGATGCTCAGAAGGCTACTGCTGTACAATAAAACTTCTAAATCATCAAGGAACTTCAAGACTCTTGTTATTTGTAGGAGAAAAAAGGCCTGGAGTTATAATACATGATCAGTTGCATGACTATTAATAGTGCTGGGTGCCTTAATCTAGACAGTTCTCATACTTTGCAAGTGCTGCTCAGCATTGTTCTCATCAGGCCTCCTGGGAGGATGCCTCAGTGACACAGAACTGAAAACACTTGCTACAGCTCAAGAAAAGTTCCTGCTGTTTCCTGACACTGCTTGCAGTGCCTCTTTGCACACTTTAGCAGTAGAATTTGTAGTGGACAGGAGTAGGAAAAACACAAACTCACACATACAAGGCTGTGGAGGAAAAAAGCAGCATGCTAAGGCTCAGCAGAGAGCATCGCTGCTTTCCTGTGGGAGCCCAGGCTGCATCAGGAGCCTTTCCTTCAGCCTCTCATTTGGTGTGTTAATGATACTGTACACAAAGCATGATGATCCCTAGTAACTGCTGCTAGACAGGCGTGGCTTTCTGGATTCCTGTTAATGCTGATACCAGTAAAAACCCCGTCATTTCACTGTCTGATCAGCTAGGCTAGCCAATCTGGAAAGGCAAAATCAGTTTCAGTGGTTTGATTTTTCACTCAAGGGTAGAGGAGTAGTAAAAAATGCTTTGAAATCTCAGACTCTGTTAGGGATCTCTTTATAAACAGTCCTGTCTATATTAGTTTTTCCCCCTGATTTGGCAGCAGAAACACAGTCTGGGCTTTTCCCCCATGCAATTGCAGAGGTCAGAGCACTGAGTGTCATGCTACAGTTTTGGAGCATGCCAGCCCTGGGGGCCCCTCTCACCTCCTGCTGCACAGCCCTGTCCCCACCCTCGCTGCGATAGCAAGCTTTTTGTACAGCCTCAATAAAAAACAGATCAGAAATAACCCTTTCTTAGGAGGTTTATTTTGGAGCTCAGTCAGCTAACTGCACCTTTTTCTTCTCTGATGTGGTGATGCTGGGGGCTGGTGCACTGAGCCCACCTGAGAACAAGTGACCAAGGAAGGAGGAATTTGCCAAACCCAGCCCACAGTCGAACCTAGCATGGGGCAGGTTGTGTTTCATTCCCAAAGGCTTCATTTGGTTTTTAAATGCTTATTAAAGCAAACATAACACAGAGTTTCCTAGGCTGTTGGCACAATTCACATTGACCTTACTAGGGCTAGGACTTTACCTATTTAAATAAAAAGGCAATCCAATATGTCATGCAGTGTCATCATTAACTTACCCATCCCACAGCTGCCACAAAGCCTTCCAAGCTGGGTATATCCTGATCTTCTAACACAGAAGCTGCAAGACCATACATTTCTTAATGTTTACTTTCCTACAAGAAGGAAAATGTGAAACTCCTATCAGTCACTTGGATTTTCAACACTTGATATTGGGGGCTGAGTCTCTGACTGAAGCAGGGGAAAGCTTGTGTCCTGAAATTCAAGTCTGTTCCATGTCCTTTGGATCTGAGATTTAGTTTCACCTCTGCTTTTCTTTCAGTGTTCATATTCCGTTCACTTTTTTTGGTTATACCTCCAGGAAAGTCATTGAATATCTTCCAATAAATGCTGAATTACATACTTACATCTGTGTTTGTGCTTATTTCAGAGATCTGTAGCTGTAGTTCCTAAAAGCTCAACTACATCAACAGAATTGCAGGTGCAGCTCAGATCCCTGAAGGTATTTACCAAGTCAGAGGGAGAGATTTATAACTCTGACTTCAATGGTGCTACACTGATTTACGTCAACCAAGGAGCCTCTGCGTGCTTTTTACAGTTATCTGCTTGACAACTTGTCCATCTTCTCATGTGACTCAGCTGTTTTCTGTTCTTGGGCTCTAACCTTCTGCACATTAGTGGGTGTCATGGTAACTAAGGAGCAACCACACATAGCAGGCTAGCAAAAAAACCAGAACTACTGAAGGTTAAAAAGTAAGTGGAAGAAATATTTCAGTTATGTAAAAAAAGAAAACAAACCTCCCCCCATCCCCAAACATGAAAGACTCTCCAAACTGAACTTTGTGTGTTTTTCTGGTAAAGTAACCCAGTGGCAATAAATGAATAGCACAGCTGGAACATCTAACAGCAATGTGATTGTTCAGTTAGGCATGTTGGCAAGCAGTAGGCTATGGGTTCAAATTTGGGCAGTTCTTTTCCACATAGGAAGAAGGCTGAAGACAGCAAACTCTGGAAATGTTTATGTTCATGTTTTGACAGGTGTCGGTGGCCAGAGAAGTAAAGATGAAACTTGCCTTTGCATAGCTAGAAAGTGGATAAAATCTTTTGACAGCACTTTTTCCCAACAGGAATGTAGAAAGTGCAGCGGGAGCTTGCTGTAGAGTGAGTTGGAGAAGGAGCTCTAGGGAGGAATGTGCTGTAGTATCACCCATCAGGGGGCTGGGGTGGAACTTGGTGATGGGTGCCTCAGCAAAGAGGCTCATTGTGAGTTTTAGTGCAGTGTGATATGTGCTGAGGGATCACAAGTCCCAAAAACACTCATTCAAAAAAAGCCCTAGCTCGCAGTTCAAATACTCTTAATTTACTGACTTCTAGATAATCTAAAGTGAGTGAAACTCAAGGAATGAGCCTGGCCTATAACTCCCAGATCTTGGATTTTCACCTGTGCTGACATCCTCTGGCCATATTCATGGCTTTGAAAAACAGTTTTTCAAAGTGCAGAGAAGACCATGCACAGGAGGCGTCTTCATAATTGCAGGATCTTAGAGATTTTACAAACTCTTCTAACCATGGCTTAGCAAACAAATGTCTCTATTTTAGCCAGCAGCTGATGGTAGTTCAGAGTTCCTAGATCATGAAGGGAAAGTGAGGTTTCTTTAGAAGAAATCTTAGAATAACAAATGCATCCCAATCCTAGGTTACTTATTCTTTTTAATTCAAAATGTTTCTTATTTCTGCTTCACATTTGTCTAGCTCCAGCTTTCATCTGTTGACTATTTCAATATTGACTATAGATTCAGCATATAATGCTTTATGGTGACAATCTCCCAGTGTTGAGACATATAAAATGCTACAATTTCAACTGAAATATGTCACATGACAAGGCAATATCTGAAAAATAGAATTATTTTTTCATATATAAACATTCTTACTATGGCACATTTGTATTTGGAGAATTGCAGGCTTTGTTTAAGGCATCTGTCTGGAAATATCTTCTAATGGCATCCAATCAAGGCACTCTAGAGCTCTAGGCACATTCAATGCTGAAAGAACATTTACAGGGGTGAGGAGCCTGAAGAGCTTCTTGCAGGTGCTGTAATCAGAAGCCCTTTTCTCACTCTGTGTTAGTCACTTTCAGACTGAACAATTTGAAATCACTGTGTTGTTCTGGGTTTTTTTTCACAATAAAATTAGCAACTGTTCTGCTTACTAGTTCTGTTCTGCTTATCAGTCACTAGAAACTACATGCCTATATATAAAGGAAGCTATCATGATGTGTAGATCTAATTTTGGTGCCTTTTTATGGAATAAGAATTTATTGAGACAGCAGTTGAATTCTTTGGCTCTTGCTTTTCCCCTCCCTCTTCTTCTGGGCTGTTACACCAGGGTCTTTCATGCATGCTGCCTCTTGGATGTGAACTGAGCCAGCCTTGTCTTCCCACCTATCCCCATCCCAGCATTTCCCTTGTGTTAACTGCCAACTGCTTTCAACAGTACAGGTGGACACATTTGCCTCTATTTAAAGCACGTTGGTTTAGGCATGATCTTGGGATTGAAAATGTGTAGATTTAACTGGAAAAGAGTAACAACCCTGTTGGCTTTATCTTAAAACTAATAATGAATACAGGCCTAACTGTGTTTGTGTAATCTGTATATAAAGGTCTTCTCCCCCATCTGCTTATAGACATCCTGTGTCTCTGCCTTTCAAATGCTGCTGGTGCTGCAAATTTGAAATGTTCTCTCTGCCACTCTTAGTTGCTCTGCTCAGGCTGAATGCTGTCAGTAGCTCCCAGCACTGACAGATCAGGTGCTGAAGCTGTTGGGTTGGGTGAGAGGAGGTGTGCAGCCCTACTCTGGAAGCTGTGTGACCACCCACCCTGGCTGCCCAGGAGGGAAGGCAGGTAGCTGGAAAATCACCACACGGAATCACAGCTACGGAAGGTGACCCTGCCTTGGGGAAGGGGGTGGTATAAAGCCTCAATTGCCTTTGTCTCAGAAAAAATGACAAATTGAATTCACAACTGGGTAGTGATTTCAGTATCCTTTATACGGGTGGAGTGACAGAGCTTTAACACATGTTTCTGCTTCTTCCCAGTTCAAACCTAGGAGGAGTAAAACCCAGCCCCAGTATAACCTGGCACAGACTCCATCCTGCTCTGAATTATCCCCTGCTGCCAGAAGAGACAGGCAAAGCTCCCTGCTGCAGCCCTGTGCCACTCCCTATGGATAATCTGGTTGCAGAGTGAGGTGAAAGGGGAAGAAAAACAGAGCAGCAAATTATGCTAGGAGGAAAGCTTTGTTATGTTTATAAGGCAGCTGGGTTAGGAGCCAGGGAGTGAGATGCTCATGTAGTAATGGAATAAATTCTATAAACGTAGTTTAGAATGGATGGGAGGATGCAAGCAATTAATTTGCTTTATTATTTTTAATTTCAGCTTTATATTCAAGTGTAAAATATTTTATATGCACAAATGCAAGAATATGCAGATTGAAAGTAAAAAAATATATGTGAATTTTCATATTACTCTGAAAGAGGTTAGAGGTTTATTGCTGGAAAATCACTAGGGGAAGTATTCTTTTTTGAAGCAAAAAAGATGTAGACCATGTCTCTCTAAGATCAAGGACTCTGTTAAGACAGCAGGCGGAGAAATATCAGGAAAATAAATAAGGCACAGTATTGCATGCAAGAAAACAGCAAACAAAACCATAAATTTGTGGTCCAAAGTAAGACAAGGGTAATGAGACTACCAGCTACTGGGAATAAAATGCTTATGTGTGTGGATGAGGTCAAAACTCTAAAAAGGATTTCTAGAAGAGAGGAAGATATTGTTAGGCTTTTGTACGTGGCATTTTTAATAGACTGAGAGGAGGAAAAACCACATAGATACTGGCTGGGGCAAAGAGCTGAAGACTATAAAATTACAAACTACTTTGAATCATCTCTCCATGTAATGTGGGAAAGACCCTAATAATAAAACTGGAGATGTCTGACCAGTGTGTCTCCTGTGGGGACAAACTCCTCACTGCTCCATGCCTTTGTGAGGTTTGATGAATGAGGACAGTCAGAGAAGGGATGCAGTGAGCTGGGCAGAGACTGTGCCAGGCTTGCTTGTCAAGTCATATTTGCCACAGTGCTGCAGGGTTGGGGCTTGAGGGGGTCTGGGACTGACTGGGGTGTGGAAGCACTTGCCAAAGCCCCCTGGACTGATGAGCCCTTGGACCAGCCTGCCTGGGTATGAGGAGGGGGCAAGGTGGCTGCTGCTGGTGCACCCCTGCTTGGGGCACGGCGAACAAATTGGCTCCAGAGCTGGCATGACTGAATTGTCAAGTGTCACTGGTTTTAAACAAGTTTTGATTGATTTGGTTATTTTTGATTGGGTTTTTTGGTTTGGGGTGGTTTTTTTTGGCTTGGGTTTCCCAGAGCTGCACTAGTGTAGTTGACTTTCACAGCTGATAGTTAATGATATGGAGATGGGAGGAAAATGAATCACCAAGGCTACAGGAGAATTTATTTTCAGGAGAAAAATAATGCCATATATCAACAAGAAGTTTTGTTCTGTCACTTGGTAGCTCATTGCCCATGAGGCACCATCTTGGGATATTTGTAGACTGAAAGCAATGGCTTGTCTACACCTGAGTTAGTAGAAGAAAAAACAAGGGCTCCATGATTCTTGTATGATAGTCATAGAAAGAGTCCTATAGAGATTAATGGTAGCTGGATTGAAGCCAAAGCCATCACATGCCTCTTTTAGTAGTTGCATAAATAGAGGATGAGTAGATAATTTCCCGCCCTCTTCTGCTCTTGTCTAAGATCTCTCCTGTCATAGATAATTATAAATCAAAAATAATGAACTTCCCCTATAATACATTTGAAGCTTTGGCATGAAGCAGTGTAAACAAGTACTGAAGTCTAGTATATGGGAGCATTAAACCTAATTATTAATAGATAAATAACTCTTCATCAAAAACTGAGGGAGGAGTTTGGGGTTGGTAGTATTTTATGCTAACATGTATATCCATAAATAGTAATAACTTGAGGATCCTGTGACTAATCTTGTGTTCACAGAATAGATGCACTCTGTGCATAAATAAATAAAACAGAGAGGAGCTAGTTATTGTGCTGCCTGCCTGGACCTTTGAGTCCTCCCCCAGACCTCAGCTCTTCCCGTGCTCCTGGAATGCACAAGGATAATACTTCGATTCATGCCTCCTTCTGGTTTGTGCTTTCAGTTCAGTGATTTGGCTCAAGTGAGGTAACACAAGGATCTGGCCTTTTTAGACTATGGTCTTTTATGAGTGGACAAGTTCTGCTCTTATATTTTCAAGTTGTCCTACAGAACTGTTCACAAAGCTGAAAACTGGAAAGAATTATCTATGGTTAAATTAAGTGTTAGCAGTACAGTTAACCTTAGTATTTTAATTTCAGCAAAGAGGCCTTTCATTGTTCATGTGTTTTCTAAAAATAAATCTCTTCTGTGAATCCGCCTAATGCGTGGCTGTACAAATCCTTGTTTTTCCTCTAGGGTTATAAACTCCTTATTATACATCCACTTAATTAATTCTCCTTCATTACCCCTTTTATCTGCATACTTTAGCAGTCAGGCTCCCCAGGCAGGGAAGCTCATTGCACCTATACCAGTGCTATTGTACCACTGTAGGAATTGTACAATGCTATTGTACCCCTCTAGCATTGTCATCCAAACTCTGGATGAGCCACCTTCAGAAGGATTTCCACTTTAGTATTCCATGAGTCCTATTTTCCCTCTGAATAAAGACAGACCTCTTTGATAGGTCTGTGTAGTGACTGAAAAAAAACAAGACTTCTTTAATAAACCTGCTCATGGAAATTGCTCTGTGATTGCTTCTGCTTTAACTTCCTATACGAGCACCATACAGCCTAGTGGATAAGAAGCATTTATTTTCCCTAAAGAAAATTCTTGTGTTTATTCCAGTCATTAAAGGGTTTGTATCTTTTTGTTCTTTCTTAAACTGCCACTGTTTTTCTACAAAATCTTATTAGGAATTATTTAAGTTAATATACTTGGAAAGTAAATGATGTAGTTAAAGAATCAGGCCCAGCCTTGCAGTCTGTACTGGGAAGAAGTCCTGTTTGAGGAAAATGGTCAAAATACAAATTGCATGTATAATTTTCAATGCTTTCACAAGAATATTCTTGTATAGTTTGGACTGGTCTGCATGACTAGTCAGGCTGAAGATTACAAAGCTCTCGTGCTCTGTGGGAGTCAAAAACACATGTTCCCATGTACATCTGGTGTGTGGGTGACCCCCCTCGTGGGAAGTTTTCCTGTGGCTGTGGAGCTGAGCAGCCTCATCCCGCGGGGTGACCGCCCTTACAGCAGCCCCACAGCAGCAGCGAGCCCCGGAGAGAAGGGCAGCGCTGCTCCCCACAAAGTGTTGGCTGGGTACCCCTTTGCTGCTCTCGGTTGGTCCGACCCCGGGCCAAACCCTGGGGGGCAAAGCGGGTGATCCAGTGGGGAAAGAACACCCCCTCTCCTGTCCCTGTGCTGCCGCCAGGGCAAGCTGCCCCAGCCCCGGGCTCCTTCTCTCGGTAATAGGAGGCAGGGTTCCGTGCAGGAGATGCATTTCTGCAGCTGCAGGTCAGGACTGCCTCCTGGGGGTGGCAGTCACACTAGCGTTTCGGACCGGAGCTGGATGCATCTAGGCAGAGCAAAGTGGGTGCCCTGAGCCGAGATACGGCTGAGAGAGACCCCAGCAAACCAAAAATGCGCCTTTAATGAGAGCTGGGCACCCAAAATAGCTCCTTTTCTGAGAGCTGGGCGAGATTTCAGCCACTGTCTGGAAAGACACTGCTTTGGTGCATAATTCACCCGTTTATAATGGTTTACTGGACTTGTGAGATCCTACTCAAAATGAGGCCAGAGGACTGATCCAGTACAAAGCCAGACCTGGAGCAACTTCATTGGAAGGGACTGGGAGTCTGCAGCCGGTGCTGTGGTGTCAGACCATGCTGCAACTATTTTCTTGTCATTGATATTCACAGAAAGTACAACTTTAACCATTCTTAAAGCCAAACAGAGAGTAAGTGCTTGGGATGTATTGACATGTTTGCTGCAGATAATGTTGGTGCAGGATGGGTCCTTTGCTCACCCCTCAAACCTGCTGCCAAGCCAGGTCTCCCACGACCCCTTACAGCCTTCTTTTAGTGCACATTTGAGGAGCCCCTGGGCTGTGGGCCACCATCATGGCACTAGGAGGGGCAGACTGGGGCAAGAGCAAGTGTCTGGGGCAGGAGAGTAAGTGTGTTATTCCCTAAGGTGTCACAACATTTTCTGGGACTTAGTAGTCAAGTCCTCTTTTGCACCTCCCTTGAGAACTAAACAAGCATAGCCCCAAAATGCAGATTTCTAAGTCTGTACCTTAGACAAGTGTCTTGCTGATGTGCTGTCTAGGAAATAGGGAGAGAGAGAGAGAGAAAGAGGTGACTGGTGTCTGCCTTGTCATTGCTATGATGCTCTCGTACTGAGGTTGTTTGAACATTAAGAGCATTAAATAGAATAAAACTGTCTCAGGCTTTCTGGATATTCCCAGGCAATTATACACCTCTCTAATGAAATTGTCTGTTGTAAAAATAGATGAAAGTAATGCTTTACTTTATTAATATTTTCTAATTTTCTAGTTGGAAATACATGCCTCTTTTTAATCTTTTTTCTTCCTTTTCCCTTAAATCCACTGAAAATTACTTTAGCAGTTCTATCAGCTTGGAGACTCCCATTTGAGTGTTTTAACTGAAATAACCTGAGAAATTATTGATCATTAAAAAAAGATGGCAACAGTCACCCAAGGATAAATCATGGAAGTAATTCACTACTTTTTCTGGAGTCAGAATTGATCTATTGAGATAAACAATCTGAAATATCCCAACAAAAATATAATGAAATATAAAGCAGCTCTCTCTTTTTTTCTTTTTTTTGGCTTTGCCTGAATTTTAGAGAGCTGACAAGAGTAAGATATCTATGTACGATATATATCTAAGATATATAAGATATCTATGTACCAGTTGTGCACATCTTCTCAGGCCTGCGTAATTGTGGCATCAATAACAAGTAATTAGCATCCATAGACTTCAGTGGCTTAGCAGGACTATGGAAAAAACAGAACCTGTAGACACTAAAATCTTTATTAGAACAAGCTGTTTAAAATCTCAGTCTCTTATATACAATTAAGTAATATTGTGTCTTTTAAATATTTACATTACAAAATAACAAAACAGTTGAATATACAGCAGTCTCACATAAGAAAGGTGACAAAAGTTCAATTTAGGGTCCCCAATGAGTTTAGCATTACAAAAAAAAAATATTTTTTAAATCTCAGACCAAGAGTTATCTACGAATCTATAACTTATGATTTTCTAGAAACTAAAAGAATATTCCTTTTTGCTGAGGTCAATGTTAGGGTTATGTGCTTTACAAGTGCAGGACTCTTATGGAATTAATTAGCTGCCGGTAATATCAGCAACCTTATGTTTGTAACTTTATGGAGTAGTTATTTCTATTTTGTTAAGATACTGATTTTTAGCATATCTAGGAGAGGTGTTGGGTTTAATTACCCTTCTTATTACCTATGTATTTCTCAGACAAATCCTCCTTTGGGTCTGTAGCTTTTCTACAGGACAAAAAGGCCTCATGCTGTAAATAAGATGTCAAATTGTCTTGAAGTGCTGGATAATTGCTGAAATGATTGAAGAAAATGGAAGAAGAGGTAGCAGTTCCTTAGGGATCATCATATTTGTGAAACATTTTAGAACAATACATAGTGGGAGGCACTTCCTGTCCGTGCTTTTTCTCATTTTCTACGGAAGGATGATAACTTATCAGTTACTGGTAGATGTTGCAAGACGATAGTGAGATGGGTTGGCTCAGATCAGGTTAACAATGAGGATATTACCACAGAGGCTTAAGTGCTCTGTAGTGAGCAGTGATAAAATAATTTTGAAAGTTTGCTACTATCTTATCTGCTGTCTGGTGGCTCTCCTTTTTATTTTGTGGGTTAGAGGAACTGATTGTGTGAAAAACATTTTTTAGGGAAAATGAAGGTGCATCAACGGAAGGTGTACAGTTAATACTCATGAACTGGAATATTATAATGTTTTGGCTGCATTAATGTAGGCATGAAATGGTCTGAATCCCCTGCAATTCAACCCACCCACAAAATTAAAGTACTGAGGCAAAACTGTGCATAAGGAAATGACCAGGAACTGATGAAAAGTGTAAAACAAACAGGAGAGCAAGGGGCACACAGACAAACAGAAGAGGGAAATACCAAATGGGGTGAGGGAGCAGAGGGGCCAAAGCAGAGCCCATGGTGCAGCTGCACCCCTGAACCCAGTGTCCACAGAAAGGCTTGGCTGTAAGTGAGTGAGCAGGTGTTGGGCAGTGGCCGTGGCAAATGCAGACCTCAGTGTGAAAGTTGTGATCAGAGAGAGAGACCAGTGGGGTGGAACGGAGCAGTGTGGAGCTGGGCTGGGGAATCAGACAAATGAGTGATGCCCTCCATAGTTCAGGGCTAGGGGGAGGATAACAGTGATGTATAAATGTTCGGGAAAAAGAGAAACACTAAAAATTGTGTTTGTCTAGTACTGAGGGAATCTATGAGAAACATCCATAACTATACTGAAATGCAAATTGCTTTACCCTCAGTATGTTTCACACAAGGAGGACAGGACCTAATGACAGGTGAGATTTGATGGAATGGTACGTTTTTCAATAGTAACACAGCTTATATTAAGTTTCCACTTTTAAAAATCAGCAGATAGAAAAAATTTCCGTCATAATTGGTCAAGGAAGTGCCCAAAGCATTGTTTCGTATTTTTAAATGCTGAAAAAGTTCCTGAAGAGGCAAATAAATTCTCTAGCATGCCAGATTTAGAGAGGCTAAGTGACAGGAATAATTATAAACCGCAAACCTAGACATTAGTTCTGGACAAAATTGATTTTATAGCTTTATATAGAGATTGATCAATCATGAACACTGGAATAAGAATTAGTGCTTAATGGCATAAGTTTACAGAAAATACATTCTCTCAAGGTAAACTTGTAAAATAAAATATATAAGTGAAACTTTATCTCTGAGAAACTTATTTGGAACTGTACAGCCTTTTATCTGGCAGAAGGACCATCTAGAATTAGCATTAACCCCAAACCATCAACATGCACAGCACAGGCTCTTTTCAAATGCCACAGCAAACTGAGTTGGTGCATTGCACTACTATCAATGTGTGGCTTGGACAGGGTGATGGGTCACCAGTGTGCCAGAACTGAGTTAAACCACACAATGTCACCTTTGGGAGTTGGTTCATTAAAAAAAAAAAAAAAAAAAAAAAAAAAAAAAAAAAAAAAGGCTAGCACTCCTATTCTTCATGTCTAGCTGTGTTTCAACTCTCTCCAGGGAGAAGGCAGCAGCTGGGAGCATGGTGTGGTGAGAGTCACTGCTGAACGCTGGTGTCGTGAACTGCTGCGTCCCACTGACTGCCTCCAACCACACAGCTGGTAATGGTCTTAATGGTCTTAAAAATACAGCCTTTTATCTTGTACCATTAAAAAAAAAAACCCAGTCTCTCTGTTTTGGGCATCTTCAGGTTACTGCTTTGCAAATTGTAGGACACCTGAGCAGAACATCTTTGTCTGTTGGAAAGAAATAGCTAACAAAACTGCTACTGGAAAATATCTTCTTCAATTTTTAAAAAATTTCTAAATTTCAGGTTTTGACTTTTTCTTCACCTTGTGACTGCATTCTTTTAAACCAGTATTATACATGATGGGTTTACTGTCAGGAAATAGTGGAAATGTTTAAAAAAAGTAGGAAAGATTAACTAAAAACACTTATTTCAAAGTTAAAAATCATCCAAACAGGAAAATTTATTTACCATCACTCATTTACTAAATCCAATATATGCAATAAATTGTTTTGGAACAGTGAAGAAATTTTTATTCTTTGAGGAAATTACTAATCAAGTCAAATTCAATAATGAATGAATATGGTTAGCTCTAAACATTTTTTCCTTCTGTATTTTGACATGCCTTTAATTATTCACAAAGCTAAACCATCCTCTGTATTTGTCAGCTGTTAGTGATACTTAGATGCCATCACAGAGGCTTGGGGTATTTGTTTTCTCTCTTTAATCAAGCTATGCGTGGTAACTTATTAGTGAATTATTTGCAGGCAAAAAAATCTGATCATATGAAACATGTATTGAGTGGGAAGGCATTATATATTTAAATAGAATATGAGGATAGGTAGGATATAATATATGATAGCATATGAATCTGCTATTTTAAATAAGGCAAGAGAAACCTTGCCCAGACAAGGATCCACTTTTATGTGTGTTACATATTTAAGCTACATCCCTAAGAGACATGCTATCTAAAATCAATGGACACCGTTACAACATTCATATTCTCACCTTGAGATATCCCAGGAGTCTGATTTTTTTTCATTGTGACTAAAAGTGACCAGGCACACTCAGAAGTCCTTGTCTTTCAGATATTGCAGGCTCAGTACTTAAAAACAGAAGCAGCAGAAAACCTCCTGTATCTGAAAACCTTGACCAAGTAGTTATACGTAACACATACTTATCTAAATCTCTATTTTATGTGAATACTGAATTGTTCAATTTTTCAACCTCACTCATTAAAAAAAAAAAAAAAAAGAAATATTTTTAATTTGAATATTTCTGAAGTAGGTGGTTAGAGAACAGTCCTGGGCAGGGAGAAGAGTTACACAGGGAGAGCTAGCCCAGGGCGTTCATCTGTGGAGATAACAAACTGAAAGGCAGTCTCAAAATCACTTTTACAGGGGCTTTTAATCTGAAAACCAAAAAGCACTCTACAGACTTTGTGTCCTGGCTGGGCTGCAGTCACCTCTGGCTATTCCTTTCAGAGGCTTTTCAGCTGCTGTCTGTCCTCAGAGCTGCTCTGTCAGTCCTAGCCTAGTACCTCCCCAACAGCAGTCCTGTGCAAATCAGTGCACTGTTCAGAAAAAGCAAATTGAGAAATAAACATTGCATAGACATGAGCTTCACATCCACCAAACCATGGCAGTCCAGAATTATGGACACTGAAACAAACACCCACAAAACCAAACCATAACAAAGAAACCAACCAAATCTGCAAGAGAATTGGTTTTAAGTGTTGCACAATGCACAACTGCAGAACTAGACAGAAATATGGACTACTTTGAGAACTTTTAGCAGGGGTAAAGAAGGGGTTTCTCTTGATTTGTGGTGAATCTCATTGCAAAAATAATTTAAATCAGTCCTTAATCTTGCTACAGTGCTTTTCTTTTTTCTTTTCTTTTTTTCTTCTTTTCCTTTTCTTTTTTTCCTTTGGTAATATTTCCTTTCTGAAGACCATATAAAACAGGACACAACAAAAGCATTTGCTTCTCTGGCCTTTTGAGATGAATTATATTTAAATCCAGTTCTTCCAGTATCTGGGGGATGATGAGCTTGTGTGCTGCATCCCTTTATCCAGTTCTTTGGTGTCGTGAGGACTTCATGATTCACCATCACTGTGTACACATGAAAAAGAAGTAAACACCAGTGTCACACTGTTGGGTTAGTTGTCTCAGCAGGAAATAACATGCAAGAGTATCTCTAGAGTTCATGAGAAGTTGTTACCAGAAAATAAATCTGTCACTCCTGTAATGGATGAACTGATGCTGGCAGGAGGGCTGCTCTGATACCTGTCTGATGGTTCATGGCTGCCCAGCACAGCCTTTCTCCCGCTCCTGGCTCTCTTTCCACAGCTGAGGATAACTTTGGAATTTTTGGTTTACAGCTGACCTCATAACACGTGCATTTTCTCTTTGTCCCACTGGCTTCTGCCCAAGTGGCTTGCTCCCTAGCACTCTCTTAATAATGTTTGGCTCATGCCAATGTTAAAAAATGTGACATCTTATATTGGCTGATTGAATTCAGTCAGCAGGGATAACCAGCTCTGAAGCTAAAAGGGCCACTCATAATCTTACTATTTTACATGTTTTCTTAAGTCTCTTGCCAAAATGATGTACATTCGGGGAATGCAGTACTTCTTTCTGTACTGGCCTATCATCCACCCAAAACATTTCTCCATACTTTTTGGAGTCAGAAGGAGACATACTTTTTCAGATGGAAAGACTAGGAGGGTGCCCAGCAGCCCCCAAGACAAACCAAACCTCTCAGGTGATAAAGCACAGGGGATTGCTTGTACTCCACCCCCTGCAATGACCCATGCTGTGAACGGGACAGGCTGCACTTATTTTTCTGGAACAGTAAAGGTCCCTAGAGCAGAGATTGGTCTCTACCCACCTTGTGCCCCACAGATCATCAGCCCTTGCCTGCTGCCCCTGCACACACTGCCTGCTCCCTCCTGCCTGCACAGGATGGGAGACCTGGCCCCAGGCACCTGGGGGTGGCAGTGGGGGGAGTTTGCAATTCTGTGCTCAGGCACAATCAGGATTCTAGCAGTAGGTTTCAAATGCAAGAGGTTTTGATTCAAATATATATATTTTGAAAAGTGTATATAAATTTTGAAAATGTGTATATACGTATGTTTATAACTTAGCCTACAAGGCCAGGATAAGTGACTTCCCCCTATCAAGGAGCCCAGGCTGTCATATCTTGCCTCCTATGCACAAATGTGCAGCTTTGATGCTCATGAGTATAAATTTTGCCATAATTATAGCTTTGTTTCATTTTATTTCTTAGTCTTCTACTTTCCCTGCTCAAAAGAACTGCTGAAAACATCTATTTATCTGTATGTAATTCTCTTTCTGACATTATTCATCTAAGAATTTGGGAAAAGAGGCAGATCTTGGACTGATAAGGTTCAATTTCAAATAAACAGGAAGCAATTTTTTGTTTGTTTACCCAGAAATCCCACCATTTCAAATATTTTTTTTCAATTTGAAATTAAGCATATTTCAAAATTTCATGTGAAATGAAATTTGAAGAAGTAGCCTTGGGGTAAGGGAAACATTCAACATAGAAATATTTTACTCCCACACAGTTCTGCTCATCAAACATTAAAAAAACTTTATATTAAAAATTCACTTACTCTGAAGACTAGTTTTGGAACAACCATCATTCTGAAAATGTCAAAGTGTCATTATTGAAATGTTTTGTCTCATATGTTTTCAAAATTGTATCAAAATCATTCATAGTTCAAGACATTTGGGTCTTGATGAACTCCCCCTCACCATCTTTGTGAAGAAAGAAAAAGCCATCTCTGTTCAGTGTGGCCTAAGATGTTTCCCATACTGAAATATCAATAAAATCTAAAATATAAATTACCCTAATTTTAGAAGAATTTTGCCCAAACAAAGTAGGCTTTCAGAATCTTACATTGAATTTAATGTTCCTGCACTTTGTATTCAACTAATGTCCCTTGTCTGAGCAGCTCTGAATGTTTTAGAGATAAATCTCCTATTTTTGTTTGCATTTGTTTGCCTTTCTACAATTTAGGAGCATAAATTTCTCTAATCTAGTCTGATTCTAAGATCCATTCACAAGAAAATTTGCTTAAATAATGTGTGTGCCTTTGCTCTGACTGAAGCATACTTACCTGAACAGGGTTGCTTTTTTGTATCAAGGCTTAAGCCTCACTGTAGTTTTCTAAAATAACTCTGTTTTACAGCTGGGGAGTTTGAGGTAGGGTGTAGCCCAAAGATGCCTTTTGATAGCCAGGAGCAAAATCCCCTTCTTCTGATGAGGTTAATGCAAATCCAGTACAAAACCACTCCTTTAGCGAGGATGGTAAAATGTCAGCTCAAGCTGATAATTAGGTAGGCCATGATGATTTTTCTTCCTCTTAACATGAATTGTTAAATATTTGCAAAGTAAACTTGATGCTAAGGGTGATGTTGTGCCTAAAAAGCCTTTACAATATGACTTTTGCTAGTGTTAGCCTATGGCTGAAGCATCCTTTGTGCTGTACTCCCTGCTGCTGTAGTCAGTGGTATGCTAAAAAAATCTGCTTTTAGAGAATTGCTGTGCAGCTGCCTCTCCTTAACAATTTTCCCCCCTCTGAGTTATCATTCAGCAGCAGGAAGACCCAGATGGCTAACAAATCCAGGATATTTTCCAGTTGCTAAGGGTAAAATTAATGTGCTTGCTTGCATCTGGAATCTAGGATCTAAGCCTTTTTTTTTTTTTTTCCAACAAAACTGAACTAAAACAGCAACAACATTGATTTCACTTGCAATAGGTGTAAAAAGAAACCTTTTCTATACAAGTGGCTGTAGTGGACAAGCCCCATCCAAAGGTTCCTCTGAAACTGCAGCTTTGGAGCAACTGAGCTGCAAACTCTGCAGCAGTGATGATTTAACATCCCTATTTCACTCCTAGGCAAGGAAATTCAGAAATGAGGATTGGAATATTATGACAGTCTACAGCAGGAGGTGCAATTCTGCCAGAGAGGCATGGTCAGTAGAACGATCTGATGCCAAGTGAAGCAGAAGACCTAGGTCCTCTCTCTGCTCCTGGCATTGCCTGATTGCATCACTGCTTCCACTGCACCAGGGATTTCTTGGCACACAGGATGGCTTGTTTGTTATCATAACCTGGCACAGAGAAGCTGCTTTGCCCACTCCTCAAAATGCAGCTGCAACACAAGGGTGCAAGCAAGGGCAATGTACAACCTCTTGTTTCCAGCTGGAAACAAGAACCAGAATTTTTAATTAGGGAAAATTGCGAGGGGTTTTGGAGATCTGAGCAAAATCCTGAGGAAACCAACAAGAAAGATTTTAAGTCTACAAGCTGTCAGGATTGTGGTTTTGCATCCCATTGGGATCTCTGCTTGGACTATCAACTAGTGCCAGCTCTGGGGGAGTGCTGCAAGGGGGCACCGGGGAGATCCTTCATGTTTATCATTCTCATTTTTTTCTTGGAGTCAGACAAGTCCCTGTCTGTCAGGTCACAGCTCCAGCCAAAACATCTGGCAGTGATTCCCAAGAACCTATAGGCACCAGGTGGCAGAGGGGAACTGGGTGCCTTTGGTGAAGGGTGCCAAGGAAGCTATGCTGAATGCTTGTATTAACACCTTGGGAAACTGTGATTAAAGTCTGATCAGTGAATGAAACTCCATCTGTGCCATCTGGTTGTCTGTCTTGCACCATTTTACAACTGTAAGATTATTTAGCAGTGCAGTTTACAGGAAGAGACCTGTTTAGAAATAGGAGTGTCAAGCCTTTAGTTTAAGTTGAAGTCAAAGTTTCTATATATAAAAATTTAAAAACTTAAATGGACCAAAGAATAATTATATAATTACATACAAAAAAAAAAATTAGAATAACACTGACCATATTTCTTCAAATAATAGAATGAATTAAAGTACCTTGGGTTGGCAATTGATTCTTTTTCTTCTTCTCTTACAGTAGGTAAACATTCACAGTCACCTGGAAAAGGGAAAGAAACAAGAATATAGTTACTCTACTCTGGCAGTTTTTCTATATTTATTTCAAAAATGCATAAACTTTTATCATGCAGTCACTCTAGAATACAGATCTGCAGATGCACTTCTGCACCCTTTTATCTGCATGGTTCCCATATAATGAATCTTACACCTCCTTCCCTTTGATAGGTGTCGCCACAATTTATTTCTTTTACGTGTTCCAGTTCTTTATGTACACCTATACAAATGAGCTACTTTTGAGCACTGTCTCCTGCACACTGCCACAGGGAGAGTTTCCACTACTGACCGTTGCACCTATGCTTTATAGTCCAGCTGGAAGTTTGGGGCTGGAGTTTAGGGAACACTAACACACACACACACACACATGAAAGTATGTAAAATATTTGCTCCCTTCTCTCCACAAAATTTTTAAATATATTTTACACCACTTTCCCCCCATGTAGTACAGTTAATACCTCTCTTTCACTACTGCCACTTAGTACATGTTTTCTACAAGAGCTTTCAGACCACGAAGGTCAAAACCCCATCATGTGGAGCAGTGTGCTAATGCAAAGAAATGCTCCAAAGAGTTTTATGTCCTGAAAAACAAAGCATGCCTAGTAGGTCAGGCAAATGAGCCATTTGGATAGAAGGCAAGGGACCAGGAATGAAAAAAAATATCAGTGTTTCAGCATTTCTTAGCCAGTGAAAAGCTGTTTATGGTTCAAAATCAGGCCTTGGTTAACTCATGGCTTACTGAAGGTAAGCATTTTTTTGAGGAGACCCTGCATTTTTTGAGGAGACCCTGGAAGGACAATGCAGACCCCTTAGAGATTTTGACTGGGGAATTCACCTGGGAGAAAAATGGGGGGGAAAATGCAAGACTTATAAGTAACTGAGAAGGCAGCTGAAGATGCTGCTGCTGGTAGTTACCACATGTTCTAATTGTTCCATGTGCTGATAGCCTTGCAAGGGAGGGGAAGGGGTATTCATAGGCTCCTGGCAGCAATTTTAAATAAATGGTGATCTGACCTATGAGCAAATGAATGTTTCTTCTACAATACCTCAGTGTGGAGCACAAAAGTATAGAAATTCTGGAGACTGAAAAGACTAGATGCTTCAGAGAAACTAGTATTTAGCATTAAAATGTGTGTTTGAAAATATAAATAATATTCACAGCTATAAGTGTATTTCATAGAATGTCTACTGGAAACTGAAAACATTTATGATATTCTATCACATATTAAAAATAAACTCCCACACAAACTAAAATACTCCTCTGGAAAAATCTACCCCTGACATTTGTTCAGTTATTTTAGTAGGAGGGAGTCAAGAGCACAACTAAAAATGTTGTAGGGAAAGCAGTGATATGCATACAAAACACCTTCCATTGGTTTCCTATGCATGGGATCTATGTCAGCAGGCAAGAGAGGGAGGATGGAGTAGAGAGGTTACCGTGTACCATTTTTGTTCATGCTGTTCATCCATTTATCAAGCTCTTCCATTTCTATCTCCATAACAGAGGGTGTGTCTTCTTCAAAAATAGGACTTGAGAGAAGAGAGGGGGGAAAAAAGGCATTACACAAAATGCTTAATTAAAACAACTTACAATGTAGTGATTTTGTGTGACTTCCTATAATTCCAGACACATGTATTAACTCTGAAAAGCCATCCTAGCCCAGTAATCTGAGGAGATGTCAGCCCAATGGGTGTGAACCAAGGGGCCACGAACCAGTGCCGCGAGGGAGCGGCACTGAGATGCCAGTCCTGGGCAGAGGTAGGGCCAGTTGAGACATTACAGAGGGGCTCAGTGCAGCCAGAGACATGCCAGAGCACAGGATCATTGCAGCTTCTTGAAAACTGTCCCTGCTGTAAATAGAAAACTAAAAAAAAAAAAAAAAAAAAAGATAGTTTGTCCCTCCCTGCCCTCCTGGAACACATGACAGAAGTACCATTGCTCCAGTGCTAAAAGCTGAAGGCCTAAAGTTTCATATCTGTGACTGACACTTGCAGCGACTTCAAAAGGAAAGGTCATGAGAGCTGTATTTCTTTAAATGCCTCTGGTTAGCTTCCTTTTGCTTGTAGAGCCAATTCGTCAACTTTCAGCATTGATTAGCAAGATGGAGGTCAATAAAAGGCAACAATAAAAATTATGATTCTGATAAGAGCCACACAGCTTCTTGTCTTGTTTTTCAAGCATCTAAGACATTGCTCCTGTGGCAGCCAGGCAAGCCTTTCTGGCTCACCTCTGAGTAAGAAGATAAACTTGAAAAACAGGGGAGCAAGACACAGAACTTATTCTGAATAGCAAAAGCCTGTGATGAGCCTGGGAACTGATCCCCTTTGCTCATGGGGCACCTTGTACCACTCGTGGCTGATGGAGCAGGAGGTGCCTAAGAGCAGGCTCAGCGAGGTCTGTGGGCTGTGGGTGTCTGTGGGGCAGTCCTTGCCTCAATCACCACTAACCCTTGTTTGCCTGCTCTAGTCTTACACTTCAGCCACATATTAAAGTCACACTTTATCCACCTGTTGAGATTGCTGGTTCAATTGATGGCAAAAAGTAATGGTTTTTAGTGTACAGATAAATTAGAAGAGGCAGTGAAGGAGACAAAGGTTAGAGTAAAAGTAATTTTTTAAAAAAAGAATGATATTCATAAAATTTACCTTTTTACATTTTCACTTCCCAGCTCATCTGGAAAAGAAAAAAGTTGGTGTTCGTAGTTCTGCATGATATTTACCCATTTCATTTTCAGGGTCCAGACTGCATGCAAGCCTTGAATAGGGTCAAGTAAAACAGGTTGCATTTTCAAAAAGCATAAAAACTAAATGGCAGATGAAAGACAAAACATCTTATCCTGTTTGCAATTTTCAGAGGAACCCATTATTTTGAAGCTAAAAGCATCTCATTGTTAGCACAGCGATGCTGGGAGGAAGCCCAGCGTTGGTGTTGCAGTGGGCAGGACAGGGCAGATGCACACTTCCTTCAGCAAAACAGATGTGCTGAGGGAAATGCTATCCTGAAAAGGAACCACTTCTGCAAAAAAAATATTTACTAGAAGTATTGGAACATTTTGCTACAGATTACACTCGGGCAATTCAGCTCTGTCTGGAGACTCTGGGAGCTGCTCATGGGGAGAAGAGCCGTGGGTGCGGGGGGAGTTGGACTGCATGGCAGATTAGATCTCAGTCAGGCAAATGAGGCTGAACTAGCCAGATGTCAAAAGGGATCCAATCTACTTATAACTCCAAGACAAAGCAAAAATGGGGGGGGGGGGGGATGGTGTCACAGACATAATTCTGATAAATATCTTCACCTCCAGGAATGAAGTGACTGAAAAACCTGTCTTAAATCACCTTATTTTTAATTCATTGTTGCCAGCAGATGATACCTCCCAGTTGTTCCAGCACATTCCCAGACTGCAGAGCTATTCCAGGACCACAGAGCCATCCGCCCCAGCCTTGAAGATGCTCAAAATCCCAAGCTGGCACAGGGCATGAGATCCTAAAATTGTGTTCCTGAAAGGTACCATATTTCCTAACCCTCTGAAGAGTGTACCTGCATTTCAATAATCCAGAAACAGGCAGGCAACTGGGTGCCTGGTTGCAAATTCATAGTTTGTTAGAGGGAAACCCAGTGATCAGACAAATGCAACCTAAAAATGCCCTGAAAACTTGACTTAAAATCTATGTTGAATGTGTTGCACTGTCTGCAGGCTGATGAGCTGACAGTTGCACTCAGACCATGTAGATACACTGATATGACCATCTCAGAATTTCACTTACCCACTGTGTGGTTTTATTAAAACACCTCAGTTTGTTCTCCTGTGTCTTGGCACTCCAAGTAACCAATTCCTGTTTAACAGATCACAGCACCTTCCTGAAGCATTGATCACCCTACTGCAGCACCCAAGCAGTCTGACCTAGCTCTTTTGCTGTGATGTCTTCATAGCAGCCTCCACCCTATGGAATCAGGATTCCTTAAAATCGTTCCTTCAAATTATTTTTCTTGTTCTTATTTTATTGAAGTTCCAAGCAGCTTTACCTTGTGGGCACTATGGGCAGTAGAAGCATTAATTACACCTTGCCTAAAGTTGTTGAGCATAAAGAGAGAACAAGCATTTGCAGCCACAGTTACATCCCTGAGCATTCTCAGCATTTCCAGGAGCCAGAGATTGATGCTAGGGCTCCCGTGGGTGTGGCAGCATGAGCAGGAGGTGCCAAGAAGCAGAAGTAGCTCCTGCCCAAGGAGAGGTGTGTGACCAGGTACTGCTGGCTGGGGAGGATTTCTCTCTTACTTGTCAAACATGCAACTACAGTCAGAGAAGGTCATCCTAAATGTGGCACCCCATGCCTCAAAATAATGCTCTGTTAATTTTGAACACATCCTAGAAACAGCCTTTTGATGTACAAGAAGACAAATTTACCTTGCTTGGATTTTTTCCTTTTATGATGCATTACAAAAAATGTGATCAACAAAACCAGCAGGACCAGCAGCGCCACAGGGACAACATATATCAAGATAGACTGTTCTGCTGCTTCTAGGCTGTCCTCATCGTTCACAGCATTCAGTTCAGTACTTGGAGAACTCTGTGTGTCAAAGCTGCTTTCAGTAGTGCTTGCAGTTACAAGTACTGGCTCATGGTCATCCACTGTCAAAGGACTCGTAGCAGGAAGATGTGTTGCTGTAAAAGTGGGTAATATCATCGATCCGTCTCCTGATCCATCATTTCCAGGGTCTGTCAAATATATGAGGACAACTTAACATTTTAAGAGTTGCATTAGTATTATCAGTGAGTCACAGTGTACAACTTCAGTATTTACTTCTCATTTGATGTATTTTTAATAATCAGTAGATGCCCCATACACACAGATTGGAAGTCTTGGCCATCGGATGTAAAAATAGATCTCAACTTTATCACAAAATCTTACCAGTCATGACCACGTTCTTCAGCAGACTTTTACTGGGACACGTCAGCATGTGCCATCTGTCTGCAAACAGCTGCCTTGCACAAACAGACTTCTTTTGCTGCAGGTTGGCATCCGGTCTTGCTCACATGAGAAATTATTCTGCTTCTCAGTAAACCACACCAGCCTGTTTTGCTTCTCGGTCTTGGCACATATGTCCCTCCCATTACCCAAGGAGTTAGGTACTGCCTTCAGGGAGACCATTATCTCTGGTTCACCAGTTCCTTTGGTTCACTCATCTCCCTGTTTCTGTGCCTTTCTCAAATTTGTTAAATTTTTCTCACTGTGAAAAACAGAGTTGGTGAAAGGAAGTCTGAAGGATGCAAAAGCTGTTGACTTCCCCATCTGCGTGGACTAGAAGAGGTGGTAGTAACATGGGGACCTTACTGCATACAGGCCCAGTTAACTGTGCCTCTGACTGATTCTACAGGCTGGCTGAAGGAGTGTGTGGCAAAGCATCAGTGCTGGATATTCCCCATAAGTTCTAAGACTGGGGGTTTTGAACTTTGATCTCAGTTCTGGTTTCATTTATCACACATTTCACAAGAAAAGTGGCTAAAATTGGCTGTGTCAGTAACAGTGAAACAAATGCTTTCCGTGTGTTTAGGTGAGAGTGTATTGACTGTCACAGAGTTCAAAAGCTTTACAGAAGTACAGCAAATTCTGGGCTGATACCGTATTCTATACTGATGCCCAAAATCTTGTAGTAGTCAAAGGTGCAAGAATAAGCCTTTAGATAAATTACAACAGCAAAGCCTTCAATAATTTTCTTGGCATGAAATTAAATTATGGGTTTTTTGTGTTATCTGCCCTTTCAGATACAATGCCAACATGGTGCACACCTCATTTTATGCAATAAAGCAGGATGGAATTTTTTTTACTTTTGCAATTACATGTTTCTCCTCGTTCTTGTAATTGCTGGGCAGCCAGAGTTTCCACAAGAGTTAGCAAGAGCTTAAGGTTTTCAGCACCTCAGTGCTGGCATTTCCAATCTCACAGGACTGGAACCAAAAGTACTTAGCATTTTAAATGCTTTTGTAAACACATTAATCTTCATAATGGCCCTGAGAGATGAGCAGTTATCATCTCCATTTTACAAATGAGAAATCAGAAGGACAGGGATGCTGTCCTTCCCAGGGATGCCAAGTGAGAGAGAAAAACTGGGATTAGAGCGCTATCTCTTGCTTAATCCATTCTGCAGCATCTCCTCTCCCACCAGATTTGTCTCAAAGTGAAGATGAGTATTTCATGAGACTGTATTCAAGGAAACCCAATTTCAGATGAATAAAATTATTTGAGTGTGACAGCAGTGTTTTGTCTCGATTTTTATGCTGCACATATCACACAGGCATCTGATTGTTTCATCCTTTCCTAAAAACTAGGAAAGAATTTGAATACTTAATGTAATACTATGAAGGTCACCAGACTCCTGCAGCACAAGAGGACAATGAAAATGATAGCTCTTCTGTGGCAAAGCACTTTGTATCAATACTCCCTCTGTCTCTTCAGTCAAGAGTATTTCAGTCAATAGCAAAACACTATCTCTGCCTCCCTTGCAGGCAACGATCCCCTTAGGTGTGTGCTGCTCCACCCCTTCCCATGATCTGCTGGCTGTCCTTAATCTTATCGCAGATGACAGGAGGGAGAGCTCCCCTCCCTTATTAGTTTGGCCATTTGACTTTTCTTTTGCAAGGTAGTTTGCAGTTCCCAGTGTCTGCAGCCAGTCCATTTCAATCGCTGTTGTGCAGAGCAGCGAGGCAGCACGAGAGATGTCTGTGCTGCAGGCTGCGGCATGATGGACTGTGCCACGGGCAGAGCTGATGGCCCGTCGCAGTCTCACTGAACCTCTTCAATGACCTTGCTTCGTTTTCCTCCTCTAGCCATTGCCCTTGAAACCCATTGCCTGCCACATTTGATATATTGAGAGGGACAAGCCTGTTGCTTAAAATAGGGAAAGGGTGTGGAGAAAATACCTTACTTTTCATTTATTCGTAGAGCTAAAATGGATTTTTCAAATGTCTAAGGCATGGTGTGGCTTTAAAGCAAAGCAAGCAGTCACACCTCATTAACTGCAGTCATAAACTTTCAGCTGCAGAGTATGCTGTGCTTGATTTCTGGGAGAGATTTTTTCAGTATCTCTGCCACTTTTCCTGGTTTTGAACTATGAAGCAGACTTCAAATCATTTGTCTCTGAGTGAAATAGAATTACTTTTCCTAGTCTCTAGGCAAAGAAAATGGTAAATCACAGGGAGTGACCTTGCTGCCATGTATTTTTTTCACTTTGCATAATTCCAGGGACAGAACATCATCTCTCTGGGAACACCATTTCCTCTTACAGAGCTCTTTTCTCTGAGTGAATTAAATACATCTTTCAGTAGAAGGGCATCCAATTGCACAATGTTCTTGCAAGGATATTGCTCTTATTTCCTGCATTTTACCTGCTGCTTCAACATACCCTGCTCCCTCGTCACCTCTGAGGAACAGAGCTCAGCCTCAAGGGATGCCTCACCTGTCACCCAGCAGTAGCTATCACTCTCAGGCCACCTACACATCACCCTTTTTACACAGTAGGAAAGCACAACCTGCACCTGGGCTGGCCCAGTGGCTTGCATCAGGGAAGGATCTGTGCCTCCAGTCCAGCAGGGAGTCGGGCTCAGGCTGTAGCGCCTGCCACAGCCACCTGCCCACTGAGACACACGTGGTTGACCTCAAGATAGTTGCTATTTGTCATAGTGTTTCAATTTAAAATGCTCAAAATAGCAAGTGGGCTGTGCTGCAGCTGGCCTGGGTGGCTATTTGGTGGCGTAAATTACAGTTGGGCATTACAAGGTTTGGAGCAGGGCAGAAGAACATCTGAAAGTTGGAGATTTTGTGAGGTGCTGTTCAAACATTTTCTCCATGCCAGATTTTTACAGTGATAATTCATACCGTGAACTGTCTTGTCAGCTGTGCTGTGGTTTCATCTTGCAGACATCTACTAACTCCCTGCAAATGGGAATCTTACAACAATACAGCATGACATTCAGGATGGAAAAGCAAGGTCAGTGGAGTGTAACAAAGAGCAAGTCATGTGTGACCATATAGATATCTCCTTGACTTTGCAAAGCCTGTGCCCTTTCTCTTTCTTGTTGAGTTCAGCCCCATGCTGTTGGCTACATTCCAACATCCATACTCATCCCTCTGCACATCTTGTCCAAGGAGCAAATGCTCATACAACAGCCACATGGGCTTCACCTTTGTCTGGACTACCTGGAGCATGAATGCTGGTGAATTCTTCCTGTGTTAAGGGAAGTGGATGGGAACATACCACAGCTTCAGCCCAGCCTGTATTGCCATTTCCCCTTCTTTCAAGAGAAGAAGGGAGAGGGGCTGGCATGCAGCTGCAGCCCACCCTGATGGAAAGGTAGGCACAGCTGGAACTGGAAGCTAAGAAGCTAAGAAGCTGGAGCTGGAAGTCAGGAAGTTCTCAGGGTTCCACAACTGAGGTATTAGAGAATCTAGAACTCAAGGGACCAAAATACTTGAGCAAGCACTAGCAGCATCTCAAAAAAAGTTAAATTAACAGTTCTTACAAATTATGAAAAAGCTATGTCCCTGTACACAGATACTATAAAGTATTACTCAACAGTTTTTTCTTTTAAAATATGCTTGGATCACTGATAAATTTTGCTTGAGTTTTGGAGGTGCTCCCAAATACACTTTTCATGGGAGACAGAAGTAGTTGAATATACCAAGCGGTTTTACAGATTGGAGTCCAAAAAATTATGTCTCAATCAAACAAACAACATTTCTGTTGTTGCAGCATTTCTACCTCTGTGCTGCAGCACTCAGAGGTGGTGATATGGGCTTCCTGATGAAGTAAGCAGGCAAACAGGTTTCTGAATTCATTTGGATGTGAGGCAAAGGAAAGTAGCAAAGGAAAACAGCTGGCAGTCAGCACATTCAGTTTTGTTGTAAAACCATCAGTCTCTCTGCTGCCTTGCCGTCAGACTCAAGGACTGGGTTCTCTCAAGGGAATTTTTCAAATTGCACCAGAGTGCCTACTGACAGAAAAAAAAGACAGAGAAAAAGATAGAGAAAAAGTGAGAGCTATGTCAGTGTGATAGCCAGGCTTATTAGTCTGAAAAGAAAATTTTTATTTCTGCAAACTTTCCCATAAGCTATAAAAATGCAGTGAAGGAAGGAGGGCTCATGAGAAGGTGACAGAACAAGAAAAGGCTATAAAGCTGGAATAAAGTTACCATATCCTATATCATTCTGCTCCATGTACACCTTCCCTTGGTGGTGTAGTCATACCACTCCACATGGTCTGTATGATCCTCTGGTGTATTGCTTGGCTCATCCCTGCGCTGTTCCTCTCTCCACATTTCAGGCTGCTGTAAGAAGAGCTGTTCCTTGCCGTGGCCAGGGCTTGCCCGGCTGCCTGTTGTGGCAGGTCTTGCCTGTCAGTCTGGCTAGAAGAGGAATCCTTAAAAGCCTGCAGGCTAGCTGTTGGGAGCATACACTCTTCTGATGAGGGAGCACAAGCATTTCAGGGTGGCTAATCTGTAGACAAGATCCTATTAAAACGAGGTGCTTAGAAAGCGTTATCTAGGTATAACCTGAAAGAGGAAACAACTGTTTAAGCTCATTTATACAAGATGGAAACTGCTTTTCCTCACTGTATTTCTATCCAGCTGAAGTGCTGCATTAACAGGCAGTGTCACAAATTCAGTCACACATCTTAGAGTCCAACTGTGAACCTGTAATCTCATTGCTCACCCCGAGTACTACAGACCAATTTATGCATCTAGTTGCCTCTACTTAATCTGATGGCCTTCTAGCTCTGCATCTGTGATACCCATGCGACCTCACTGTGATGCCAATCTCTCGGTGCTCCTTGCTCTCAGGAGGACCTTGAAATTAAAGATTCAAAAGCTCCAGAATCTTTCCAGTTATCATAAAATCTCTTGAGGGAAAAGAGACTGGTGTCATTGCCTGAAAATTAGTATAAAATCTTGCTGATGTAAATGAGAAATTTTCTGAAATGTCCCTGAAGCAGCTGAATAAAACAGTGAATGTTTGTGTGTGGCTAAAATGGAGGAATGGTAGTAAATACATAGGAGGAGTTTATGTGTTCAGTAGAAAGGATTTTTCATCTGCTTTTTAGGGCACTGAGCTTTGGAAAGAGAAAATGTAGCAAATCCTAATTTCTTACATTGTTGCTTTGCTAGAAAATTTTAACAGGTGATTGTAACAGGTTCAAACCCATTCTCAGTTCATAACTCGAGGGGGGAACGGGTCAAAATTATTGCTCCGTTAGAGACCTTGGCTTTGCAGGGGAGGCAGCCTAAAAGACAATTCTCTGCTGAGGAGAGAGTCACTGCCTGTGCTTGTGGTACAAGCTGCTGAATATCTGGGTCTTTGATAGCAGTGTTTCCTTGAATGACAATTCAAAACAATAGCACAGAGACACAGACAAAATAGAGCACTACCTGCAACCACCCTAGCTCTTCCACTTGGCGATATTACATGTTTTACTGTTCCTCTCCCTCACACATTTTCTTGCTCCCCATGTCAGACCACTTCTGCTGCAATTTCCCACCTGTTTCACTGAATGCAGTGGGAGATGGCCTAGCCTGGGAAGTGACTCAAGGGTCAGAGCATGTTCCTATAAGCTATAGTAAGGGACTTAATGCTTGTTACTAGAGTCAGCAGACACACCTGGGTAGGTCTTCAGGGCTGCTGCAAGGCTGAGCAGTGGGTACCATCCCCCACAGTAGAGATGATGCCCTACACTGTTACCTGTAGGGCTTCCTGACTGCATTAAAGCAAGGGGAAGGGAACCAGCGCAAACCCCAACATTCCCTCAGTTTGGAGCTGGGAGAAGGTCAGCACCCAGAGCTGAGACCTGAGGAATGCTCTTAGAGCTACTGGATTAGATTGATTGTAGCATCACAGGGAGAAAACCATCCATAAATTATAATCCAAATGGCAAGGCCAGGTTTTTACGAGGTTCTGACATGGTATGGGAACAGGACTTATAAAGACTTTAATCTGTCTGTGCTGCAAGATTTAATCATACTCTGTTTGCCTGGTCTCTAGACAGAAGACTGCTTAAAAGGTGAAGACTGTGTCTGGCAAAAGGTGAAAAAGATCCCTTAAAGGTTCTGCCCTGTTGATCTGTGAGCAAGGAAGGGTGAGAGCAAAGGATTTCCCTGGGAGGCTGCTCTCAGCGGAGGGGTTTCTGACCCACCAGTGCCTGTGGGGTACATAAGCCCTACATAAACTTTCCCCCCACTAGTTTCATTTCCCCCCAAGGGGGGGAAGTTCACAACTTCCCCATCCCACCCACAGTCAGAGTAAACCCCCAGGTACATTTTGGGGCTAGTTGCATAAGCAAAAACCACCTTTGTATGCGGAGCAAAGGTGGGTGCTGTCCTCCCTTTCCCCAGTGACTGTGGATTGGCTCTGTAGAGTGAGAGCTGACAGGGCTTGGGGAGGGCGCTGGCAGGACTGGCTCACTCCCAAAGAGGAACCATTTCAAAATCAACCAGAATTTAAAGGTGGACCTACTGGTAGGAAGTGGGGAGTGTGGGGAGTGTCACACACCTGGTGTGTGACATCTGCCTGGCACTTCCTGCAGCCCCTAATGCCCATTGCACAGAAGGGCAGGGGCGCACCCAGTCATGAGCTGAGGGGCTCTGGACTAAGGTGTCCTCCCCCCATGGGGATGTGGTGATGAAGTAGTATCTCTCAGAACCCTGCACATGAGCTAGAGAAGCAGGAGCCTGATCACTCTGCATTGCCTTTGTGCCTTCATTGTACTCCTCCATTTCCCTGGGACCTCTGTTTTGCTCTGCCCATGGCAGGACTTTTGTTCCTCTGACCGCTTTGATTCTGAGCTACACTCAGTGCTTGCAGCATATACTCCTAACGTGTCTGCAATGCAGCAGAGCTGTAGTAACACAGCCAAACCCAAACCATTTTATACCTCACTTAGCTTGCTTGTACAGTTAAGCAAGTCTCCTAAGTGCAAGCAGCTCAGCAGCACACCAGGAGCCCGCAGCCCAGCTCTACACCCTGCTTAGAGTACTGTTTTTCAGGGGAAAAACACTCACACTGAAACACCGATTCCAGCAGTACATTTTAGGTCATTAAGAGAAATCCAGTGATATCTGAGAGTGACTGTCTTCTTTACCTTTTTGCTTTCTGTAGATCACCCGCTTACTACAGCAGCACAGAGGTAGCAAACACTTCTAGTCCATACCAAGGAGCTTTGGCAGGGATTTGTTTGACCCCAAAAGGCTTACAAGCACTACCTCAGCAAGGTTTCACTCCAAGAGCTGCCTGTCATGTTCAGTCAGTGGCTGCCAAAATGCCAGTGGAACCAATGACCCCTGCAAACAGGCGAGAGTCTCTGCAATGACACCCCAGTGCCTCAGCATTTTGTCACAAGCTGCTTTTCCACTCATGGTTTTTTTCTTCAGAGGATCAGAACCTAAGTCCATAGCACCGGCCACTTTGTTCTGCAGCTGAGAGTTCAAAATATTTGTCTCCGGAACCGGGTGTTCCTTTGTTAAACCAGTTTCAGTGCACCGGGACTACGGAAATCGGCAGTCACTTTTGAATGGAAACAGTGCTTTGCCTTTAACTTTGCTATTAAACACTGGTGGCATGGGTGTGGGGTATGTAAAAGTTCAAAACATAACTAAAATTAGGAGCAAAATGCCTGATGGGTCAACATGGAAACTCCGCTTCTCTACACACCTGCAATTTAGGAAAAGTTTGCAATTGTAGGATTTGTTTACTGCTGTTCAGGCATAGGTCTAAGGGAAAAAAAAGTCAAAGCTTTGAAAAAAAGAGGCAACTGAAAACAGAGAGGGTAAACCCAGCAAAAAGCAGCAGAGAGCAAGTCCCCACAGATCTCCTGCCTGTGCTCAGTTTGGAGGGTGTTGCCCTCCAACTTGGTCCCATTGCTGCAGGCAAGACACGCGGTCCCACCTCGGCAGGCGAAAGGCGCTTTCTTACTCACCAGTGCCGGCAGATCCTCCAGCCAGCGCCAGGGCAGAGAGCAGGGTGATGAGCCCGGGGCTCCGCATGCTGCCCCGGCAGCGCTCCCACCTGAGGGGCGCTCCGGCAGCCTCCCTGCTGCACCCGAACATCTACATTTCCTGCTTCCTGCCGGGGAGCATCTGAGCTGCATTTCTTCAGGAGATGGACTCTCTTTGATGGGTTTTAGGAAGTGATGTAATTCCGTCTGGGCCTGTCAAGCGAGCAATGATTGCAAAAGAAAGAAGAAAAAAAAAAAGCCAGAAGTTGCTCTTCAGGCACACACTTGACTGAGGCACCTTTATGCTATAGGTGAGAGAGCTCCTGCTCTCTTCCTCTCCTTTCACTCCTGACTTTACCACCTTCTGTCTTCATCTACACACAGTGCCACAGAACATACAAATACAAATCAGACACAAAACTTCATATATGTATGTTAGCAGGAAAGTTTAATATCATTTTTCAGGGTGGTTAAGCAAGAAAATTTCAATAGTGCCTCCCCTCCTACCTTGGTTTTCAAGCTGTAATTCTCCCCACATTTGGGTGGGAGACTATGCATTTACAGTCCCAAAAGTAACCCCCAAGTGGGCTGTCTTTAGCAAATGGGATGAATGGCTGGCTCTCTTATTGGCCTATAACTGAGTATTCTGGGCTGGTTCTTGCAGAGGAAGAGGAAAAAGCAGAAAACCACATCATTTTTTTGTTATGAGCAGGTGGCTTAGTGAGAAAGTCTGAGACACTGGTGTGATGATGGCTGCAGAAGACAGGGGACAGAAGGTTTCAATCCCCACCAGGATGCAGGGCTGACAGCCCACAGTGCCATGGTTGATTGAGGTGGTAAGGGGAAGGTAATCCTGCCTCCCTTCCTGACTCCTCTTTATTTTTGCTCCCCCTTGGCAGTCTCTGTCTGGGTGTGCAGACCTTGGCTGTTGCCCCCCCCCAAATGCTGCCCTGTCCTCTATCCCACCACCCCATCACTGTCCACACACTCAGAAACATGTAAGAGCTGGCCAGGGGCTTCCATGGATTTCCTGTTGGTTGGTGCTCTCTGGGCAAGAGCAATGGAAAACTTAAAAATTAAACCAAATATTTTCAATCTTCTTGCTATACAGGGTGGGCCTAGCCAGGGCTCAGGATTTAGATCTGGATCTAAACCACACATGTATCAAGCAGGGAGAGTGGTTGGACCATAGATTTGGGTTGTTCCACTGTAGAAATAAGTGCTAGGTCTAAAATTAATCTCTCTGAGTTGAGGAGAGTCTGCACTCCAGAGTGCTCCTGGAGCATCCCAGGTTAGAGCCATTTTAAATACTTGCATAAAATTTTCCAGTAGTAATCTAAGGAAGGAGGGTTGAATGGTGACTGTGTAGGAGCTTCATAGTACTTCCCCTAGACATCAGTCTGTCAAAATCTGGTTTCTGGTCAGAATTTGCTGAGTTCTAGAATTTGTCGAAGCTGGTGAATCTTTCTGTTCAGATTGGTGGGGAGTGATCAATTGCTGCTGTGCTTCTCCAGCTAATATTTTTTCTTAACACACTGATGCTTTTATAGGTCATCAGTTATAGGTTATTTAGCTTGAGTAGCTGAGAAATATGTCAGTGATTCATTTAATGACCAGCTTGTTGATAGATTTAAGTCCCTTGAATGATACAGTTAACTAAAAATCTGAACTGGTTGCTTAGTATTGGCAATGCATGTTTATGAACTTCATAAAATAGTGGGGGGAAAAGCAAACTTGCAACATTTGCACCTACAAGTAGATAAAGAGGAACTCTGAGTTTTGAAGCCAGTACACTGACCAACAAATCAAATATTTCTAGGAGATATTCTTTAACATAATTTCATAGTCATATACAATAACACTTATCAGACACAAGTGTCAGAGGTGAAACTTGCCAACACTTTTAAGATTTTTCCATTAAAAAATGACAGAAACTCCAAGGATTAGTAATAGTGTCTAATTGACATAGACTGTTTGAATGATGGAAGTCCAGAAATTGAGGCTACCTGTCTGTGCTCAGAGGTGATTTTGTCTCGACTGGCGATAGGAAAACTGATAATGGGCTGGTGGCCAGAAAAGGCAAAGCTTGTCTGTGTTTTCAGGAGCAGAGTCTCAGATCCCAAGGCTGGAACTATTGTCCATCCTCAGCTTTCCTTGAACTTTAGTCAACAGTAGGCAAAGTCTTACTATTTAACAGTATTTTCGTTGCTTTAACGTACAGAAAAGATGTGCTGTACTCCTTTCCATTTCTTCCCCACTTCCTTCCCAACTTTGCCACTCTAATACCACATGGGCTGCAAACGTGTTCTTCTGATTTAGCCTGCCCTGCATATTTGTGGTTTTGCCCCATTCTGTAGACTCAGCCCAACTCACTCATCCATTATGAAAAAATAAACCTGGATAGGGAAAACAGGACAGGATTTGTATTTGTTTTGTATCTTTGCTGCATGTTTACACCATAGTTCTAATGTAAAGAAATTATATACTTTTCTCTTTTCCCTTTCAGTCTTTCTTCATAGGTTGTAGCATTTCCTCTCAAGTTCCCATCAACTATTATTGACAAATGTTTGGCTAATAACTCATCACTGCACCTTGAAAGCAAGATAGCCATCTACTGCTATGTACATAAGTATGATTTCTAAGGCAAATAAAAGTACAGGAAATGTGACTCTAGGCCACAGTATATTTTATTTAAGATTTTTAGAGGCATATGAAGGTGGTTTGGCATGAATTTGACTATCCTTTTTTTTTTTTTTTTTTTTATTTTTTTATTTTAGAGAAGGAGAAATGAGGTATTTTGGATGCCAACAAATCAGACTCTCAAGCAAGGGCAGTTACCTCAGTCTGTGCCCAGCAGCATTGGGATCGTGCTCCCCTGAAGTACTCCCAGCAGGCTCCCTTTTGCCTGCCTGGGAAGCAAGGTTGGTACCTTTGCCTTGGTTGTTGTCTTCAGCCTCATGCGTCTCTCTTCATAGTTGAAATACAGAAACCAAAAGCTGTAGTGACAACTTTGCTGCAAACCAAACTTGTACATTTGGAAACCCATGTAGCTTCAGGCAGAGATGATTTTATAATAGGGGTAGATTTTATCTGATAATTTCATAGGCCTTAGTGCATTTACTAGGATCCACAATGCACCTTAGCAAAAAGAAGTGTCTTTTCACAGGTAAAACCACTAAATTTTTGGGGTGCTTACAATGTATGTTACCCATCTGGAAACATTTCTGCATGTTCAATGTTACTGTTTCATTGGTTTTTAGAGTATAAAGGACAGCTCTGAGCACAAAGCTAGGCTGTTTGTTGATGTTGTTCCCTAATAGAGAACGATTTGCATCACTGAGATTACAGGATGTCATCAGAGTGATATTTTCAGAAAAACAGAAATGTATTGCAATGCTGCAGCCGCTTCGCTGATGCTCTTCTAGTTCCTTTTTCCTGTGAGAACAACAACAGCTAAACTTTTTCAAGTGATGTGGCAAGTTGATGGTTGGTTACAGGGCTTTTATTACAACCCTGCTAGCACAGCTTGTCTGCTGCAGTCCTGAGCAGCTAATCCACCTGCTCTGAAGTGCAGGCAGGGGCTAGAGCCAGCCAAGTTCTGCTAGTCCCTTCATGACTTGTTTCTGTCTCTGACATATGTTGAGAAAGGACAGATAAAAATTTCCCACAAGTTGCTGTAAAAGAATGGAAAATAGCAGTGTATTGCAATGCACTACAACATTTTAAAAAGAAACAAACATCAAAGCAAAAGAGTTTGTGCAAAGCCCACAGGGGATCTTCTTGAGTCAGCCACAGTGTCAGCAGCAATGGCACTTCTGCGGACTGCTGAGTTAAGTCAGATTTGCAGAACCAAGGCTAAAATCCATCCTTGTGTAGAAATCCCATGAGGATCTGGGACCACATTCACAGTTGTACTTGTTTCAGAGCAAGCAATGCCTGACTGAGTTGCAGATGTCAAAGCTCTCTTTCCAACAAATTCAAATCTAGATTATATGAAAGGATAAGTTACATTCTATTTCAGCCACAGAGGTGCTTGAGGAAAAGTTTTCGATCTTTCTGAAAACAATGCCACCAGTATAAATTAGAACAAAGCTTAGAACAATGAGATGTCATCCCTAACAACTGGGACAATGTAATATAGCTAAAATGAGAATGACAATAAAAGTATAAAAACAAGTATCTGCCAGTTTTAAAAATCTCTTTGCTTAACTGGACTTGTAATTGTCTTTTCTTTTTCTTTTTCTTTTTTTCCACATACATAACACAGGCTGTTATTTCATGCTGACAATATTTTGGATACTTCAATAGGAACAGAAATAAAATACAAAACTAAAATTGAAAATTTCCAGATGTTTGCACCTACAAAATTATACTTGAAAATATTCAGATGTTTGCTTTAGCAAAATAAAGTTTCCTTTAACAAAATAAAAAATGGGTTTGAATAGAGACTTCTAAGATTGAAAATCTCTAAATGGAAGAGGCCTCAGGGTGCATTGAGAGCACTGGCAGATTTATATTGAAGTGTAGCTGGACACTTAATTTCTACTAATTTTTGGAAAAGCAGTACATGGATTATACATTTTGCACATGCCAAAAGATTGCTAAATTACTTGTGACTTGTGTAAATTCCTAAAATAGATGATGCCTCCATTCCGTTGTAGTACTGAATGTGTTTTGAAAGACAGCTTTCCCTCAGGCAAAATCCACAGCTGAAACTGCACTTCCAAAAGGACAATGTCTGGCCAGCAAAGTCATCTTGTTATTTGACCACAAGAGAGACACAATTACTAGCTGATGTAGGTAGTCCCCAGCAGAGCTTTCCTGTAGCCTAGTGGGGATTCACCCATAAAATCCTTCACACAACAACCTTCCTAGACTCCTATCCTTGAAATCTAGGTGGGACTCCATGAGGTCTATCTTTGTCTCAATGCAGGCTGGATAAAGGTGGAATGAACACTCCAAAATATAACTTTAGGGTTTGCTTTTTTTTAAAGCCTGCACTTACCTCAATTCTACCAGTTTCATATTCCTTTTGGTAGCTAAATAATTAGTGCATTCTCCTAACTTTGTAACTTCAGAGTGTTCTTGGGCACCAGTAGTGGTTGTACCCTTTTCTGCCCCCAAAACTATCTATTTTAACATGGAAAACCCAGGGTTTTGGGCCAGGATGCTATGCCCCACTTATTTTCAAAACTGAGCAGAGCATCCTCATGAGACATGAAGCCATGAGCATCTCAGACAAGAAGCCGAGGTCTGAGCAATGAAATTCTGAGAATTGAATTTTCAGGCACTTTTATTCATTGTAACATACCACTACTGTGAGAGAAATTTACAATTTATTAATCTTTTACATTTTGTTGTTCTGAGGCCAGTGCTGGAATGAAACTGAAATAAAAAACATCAGTTTTTAAAAAGGCTTGGATCACCTTCCTGACCTTTTATTTATGAGTAAATCAAGCTTTGGCTTCTTTGTGGAACAGCATAGGGATTTATTAGTTAAAGGTTTTTTTCATTCTTTGAAAATAATTATGCACATATTGTATTAGGGTTTAAGCTGGAATTAGAGACTGAAATCATATAAATGGAAATATAAATTTTCTGTGGGGTTGCAGTATCCCAAACCTGTATTAAGTATACAGTTGGTGTAAACAATCCAAGTCCTAGTTAAAGGAACAAATGGGTCATTGGGCACTACAACTCAGTTGTCAGGAGAGGATCCCCTTCCAGTCTCAGTCAGGGGCTGAGGAACACTTCTGACCAGAAGTGGACCCCAAAAGATGAGCCATATAATAAGCTAGGAAGCATTAATTTGCTTGAGATGCTTCGCAGACGGATGAGAATGTGTTCAAAAGCCTGTTTAGAACAGGAGCTGGCTCCTGAGTCTCTGGTATCAGGAATAAAGCTGTTTTGTACAGAAATGGCTGTGCAGGCACAGAGAGCAGCAGACCTCCCAGCACAGACAGACACATGGCAGACAATACAACTGTCACGCTAAATGGATTATCTGTGCAATTTAGAAAAAACTTTGGAGAATGGAAATTCTCTGTGGCTGCTCCTGGGAGTGAGAGAAGAAACATATCCTGGGTGTCCCATGCAAGGATCAGAGCCTTGTCTGGTCACAGGCTTTCATGTGCCAGCTCACTTGATAGATGCATGGTCAGCAACTTAAACGGGGAAAAAAGCTGTCAGCCGGTGAATTATCTTCACATGAAACGTCAGCGCTGCGTGTCTTACACGGAGGTGCCTGCTCAGTAGTTGTCACTTACAAGTCAATGCTAGCTTAAGATCTGGCTTGAAAAAACCCATAGTGCTCTGTAGAAATTCAAATATTTCTCTTAAAGAGATAACTAGATGTGAGATTGATGAAGTATAGGATTGAAAACCAAACAGAAATCTGTCTTGCGTGCAGTCACTGGGGGTTTAGTAAAATGAAGAGCAGGGAGACAATTTGAGGGAAATTAAATTCGATTTTTTAAAATCCTCCTTATTTTCATTTTTAGGGTGCTTCAGCTGGATGTCTGAAGGTATTTTCTCAACTGTGAGCAATTCCTAAGAAGAGAATAAAATCTGAAAACACATTCCTTCAGGAATACTAGACCATAAAAAACACACCAGCACATCCAAATTGTAATGTGAGTACTAAGATTTTTCCAGCCACACCTAAAGCATCTGAAGATAATGTCCTAAAATAATGCTGCTTAAATGTTGCATGATACTTTTTTAGGCTGTGGCAGCTCTCATTTGATCCTCCCATCTAGGTCTCTTTTTCTGTTCTTGAATTAAATGTTCTCAAGTTTTCCTTTGCATATTTTCACTGTAATTACTGAACTTTACTTCACAAATAGTTTATATAGAGTCCAGACTCTAAAGAAACATTAAAGACAAGCCTTTTTAAAGCTTCTCAGATACCTAAAAATGCAAATATCCACTAACTACATTTAAGAGTATGGATATCTGATCTGGGGTAAATTTTGTTCCTAGATTATTTGAAAAATGTATTTTCCACAGCTTGTAATTTAAATACCTTTAAAGGACCTAACCCAAGTTCTCAGTTCTAGTGTAGTGTTATGAACCAACATTTAATATCATGGAAGCAGCTTCCAGTCCTGTCATAGTCAGCTCTGCAGAATCTGAGGACTTTAAGCATATAAATAGTCCCAGTTGAATTAAAGAAACAGCATCCAGCTTTAAACCAGACAGATATTAAAGGAAAAGGTGTGATAGTCTGCAGAGAGACTGTATTTATAATATGTATGCAAGTGAGAGGCTAAATTAGGGCTGTTTGGAAGCCTCTCAGCCTGTATTTTGAGCCTGTGCCTGTTTAACTTCAGGCCCCTGAATCAAAATGTGTTAGTGGTCCTGAAGGCACTTTGTCCGCTCCTCTATGCAAGTGGAAACTAGGACTGAAGCAATGAAACATAGCTGATTATTAGAAAACAAACATATTTTTGAAACACATATTTTTAAAAAATATATCCAGTTAAAGCACTTTCTGCATGGCATTCCACTGTTAATACTAGTTTGACCACCACAGATGCTAATATGTGATATATCCCTTTGTCAGGGTGATTATTCTAAACCCACATATTGCTAACTCAAAACGTTTTCAACAGCCTTTGCAGTGCCAAGGAAGCTGTTTCAGAAATTTTACACTTTTGTCTAGAATCTGAAATCAGAAACCATGCTGAAACCTGGAAAACCATGTATCTCCACCCTCATTTTCAGATGGAAATGTGAATTGTGTCTTGCCTACAATTCTTATTTCTCTGAAAACCCCATCTCAACACAGGGTGTATTTAATCACTGACGAGATCTTCAAACAGGTGATAGAATTTTTTGGTGATATGCATCCAAAATGCCATCAGTCACAACTCAGGGAGGGATGTACTGAGGGCATTTGTGGCAGAAAGCATTGTTTCTCAACACCCTGTGTTTAAATCTAACTTTCAGTTCAGTATAGTTGACTGTAATGCTGCAAGACTACCTGAAAAAAAAAATCATAAATTTGTCCTTCTGATTGAGTCTGGTATGGGGAGAAATCCTTTTCTAAGAGCTGGGTTGGATGTACTGCAGCACATTTTCAGGTGGATCCATGTTTTGACCAGTATCTGTGATGGCAGTACAGGATGGCACACCTTTATTAATTGTTTTTTGGTTGCTGTAGAGAGCTGTGACAGTGAAATATACTTCAGTATATATACTAGAAGCCAAATTACACATAATTATAATAGCAGTACACAGACTGATATCCCTTAACTCCTGTGGTTCCTCTTCTACGCATCTGTCCATGCCATAGTCACACCCCTGTGCCAAAGTGTAGGTGCACCAAGTCTGGTCTGAAATGAGAAGATCGTGGTTCTGATAGGCTGCTATCTTGCCTATATCCTGCTTTCTGAGGCTTGATCTTCTGTCAGAAGGTACAGGTTTTATACTTAGATGTATCCTAAGTATGAGACAAGCAATACTAAAATTCTGTGAGACCTGGCATTCAGCCATTCACAGGCAGATGCAGCAGGAATGAAAGAGGTCAGTCCTAACTATCGACTGTTAATGAAACCCCTGACAGAAATAATTGTAGATATGATCCTATAGGAAATAGAAGCTTCCTGGAAGTGAACATATAATTCCTCTTGTAATCTATTTTGGTTCTGAGTACTTAATTGTGAAGCTTTATGCCTTCTACCATGTCTGCAAAGGTCAATCCACACCTAATCTGAGTCTACACCCTTCTCAAATGTAAGTAAGGGCAGATCTCAACATGGTTTAAATTCTTATAATTTTATCTCCACACAGAGAGAAACACGGAGTTCATTTGAGGTTCACAACTCATTATTTTCCATTAGAGCTGGAAATGCTTTTAGACAACACAAGTATCCAATACTCAACAAAAAACCAAACCCCCCCCCAAAAAAAAGCCTGCCAAATATAGTGCTATATTTAAAGCCTGTACATCAGGAGGGTGGATTGCACAGAACCACCCCAGGTTTCCAAACTGTGGCACTGATCGGATCAGGCAGGCGGCCGACAGGGAATTTTTAATCTCTGAGAAGCTGGAATGGCAGACAGGACGAAGAGAGAAGGATGAATGATTAAAAGCAAACCAGTACTTGCATTACTGCTTTTGGAGGATGTAATCTCACAAATATGTGCCTTGCCTGAGGAGTCAGCATCCTAATAAGAAGCTGGCTCAGCCCAATTGGGAGGGAGAGCAGCAGTTAAACCTCCCGCTGGCTGGATCCCATGGGCTGTTTTCCACATGTTGCAAAATTTCTTCCTAATCCTTGCAGGTCAATATGCCTCTGAACACTAGCAGAGCTCTCCCCAAAGAACATTTTTCAAAATTATCTCTTTTGTGAGGCTGCACCAGTGCAAGCTACTGGATTCTCCCCCTGTGAGATGAGGTGAGAGGATAAAGAAATCTGAAGGAAGTTTTAAATTCATAAAGCTACCTAATCCCCATTCAAAATAATTCCTTAGGAAGCTTACATTAATTTAAGTTTCATATAATCACATTCTCCAGGATGCTATCTGCTATCCCAGTATTAGTACTCAACACATCATCACTGCAGATGCAGGCATTTCACAAAGAATGCAGGTTTGGATTTGCACATGTCCATTATGGCTGGGTATAAATAATGCTGTAGATATTTTTAGGGAATAAACAAGTCATTTTACTAAAGCTATTTAACCATGAATATTTAAGATTAAATTTCAAGAAGATTTCTAGCCACCCAAGCATTGTTTGCCAAATGCTCTCCTGTTAGCTCTGGCAGACAAGTTGTTGGCACCAGATTACACTTTGACAAAGCTCCAAAGGTGTTGTATGATTTAGGGCACCTAAATGTACATGAGATGAGTGAAGGCCAGTTGAGGATGGGATACAAAAAACTACAAGTTTTATTACATGTTTACTTCAGCTTTACCTTTTCTATTTGGATTTCTGTTGCTAACTTCTACATGGTAAAAGGGTATGAAGAACAACATTGCCAATTTGGCAAGAAATTATCAAAATCTAAATTTCTTTTGGTTCCTAGGAGAATTTCTGTTGCTTTTTGAAAAGATTGGGTTGGTAATAGGACATGTAGGGGAAGCCTCCTGATGGGAATTGGAGGGAGATACCTCTGTTTGTATTCATTCAACAAGCAGAGCCAAGAGCTTGTAGCTCTGTCTGCCTGTACTTGTATTTCTGTCCTGCTGTTGCATGTCTATAGCATTTGCCACATCTGTTCCTGCTCCTCTGCAGATGCTCAGTATATAATGCACTGAGTCTGGTCATCCTTAGCTCTCACAGGGATTGTCTCTACTACAGTTTGAATTGTAACTCAAATTTGAATTGTTTGCCTTTGCCATGTGTTGAGTATACATGTAACACTCAGAACCACTTTTTCTCAGAGCAGTAAAACTGATACCCATTGTGCCAGCTTTTCAAAAATAGTTCAGCAGTTGTTAGTAACAGCACATAATAAGTATCTCTAATTCAGATCCCAAGTTCATATTACCAAGTGTCTCTTGGTTAACTTCTGAAAAGCCATGTCAATTTTCAAGCTCATCTGACTCTTTCTGAGACGTCTAGACTCTGCAGAAACTCTTCTTACACAAAAATGCTGTTTCAGCCTTGCCTTTTCTCTAGGCAAATGTCTATTTGCCTACTGAACATCGATGAGCCCTGGGCAGGGCAGTGACAGACAGTTTACACAGATCGTGTCATTAGCTCTGGGGAAGACAATTCAAACACAGATTTGTGTCAGTTTTGAAGTGGAGCTGAATTGTGGGTGGCCATTTCTTGCTATCCAGAATTTAGAGAACTTGTGGTGTTACCTCTCATAATAATTTCTGTGAGCTAAATTATATATGGATATGGACTCTTGATGTTGATTTTTAATAAAAAGTTCTGCTTAACCTGACTTACAAATTCTCCTTGAGTTCCTGCAGGGGAATCTCAATAGATGAGGAGCCTGCCTTTTAACTCCTTTTCTATGTTCTACCTGCCTTTCTCTATGATCTCAGGCCACATGGGCTCGCTACACATGGCACAAATATCTGAAGTCTCACAAACAGCTATTGAAATAGCAAAAAGCAAAAATAAACAACAAAATATGTAGGTTCAAATAAAAACCTTGATAGATATTAGCTAATATTTGAGCTGGTTTTCAATCTGACTTTTTAAAGCAACATTGTAACACAGTTAGCTATGTCAACAAACAGTCCTAAACTCTGTCTTTGCGCAGGTTTTGTTGGTGGGTTTATTTTTCACAAGGTTAAAAAAAAAGAATAAAATTGATGCTGGTGATCAGGAGTGCAAAAGAAATGTCCAAACAAAGGCAAGACTTGACATTACTAAGATAAAGGATGGGGGGAAATGCAAAGAGGTAAAGTTAAGGAAGATAACATACTTTTAATCATTACATAATATTTGATGTACAAATATCATGGAGACATGCCAAGTAAGATAGAAAGTAAAAAAGCTGACTGTCTCCAGAAATACTTAAGTATTTGTTTTTGGATGAGAGAACTGGACATGAAATCACAGAAAGGAAGACAAGGGAGTTTGAAATACAGTTTAAATAACAGATGGGGCCAGTAAAAGAAGAGGGAAGAAAGAGCCAAAGAGCTAAGAGTAGCGATATAATATTTAGAAACATAAATGTAAAATTGGAATGTGGGAAGGATGCTATACAGGCAGGTAGGGGTAAGAGAGGAAAGAGAAACAGGAGCAGTTTAAACAAAGATACTAAATGTCAAATTGAGAATTTCAAAAGAACAGGTCAGAAGGGACCACTGAAAGAAAGAGAAAATGGAGACACCTGAAAGCAGAGAGTGATTATGTGTTTTGTTACCAGTTCTCTTGGACATCCTGGGGAACTGTTGGAAAAAACACTGCTCACCTTCTGCTACAAAAGGAAAAGACAAAAAAAAAAATAATGACATACTAAATGTTTTCAGCTAGATGAAGCAAGGATTTGGGAAAGTCACTAAATACAGCAATGGAGAAATTAGGACCTATGATCACGAGGATGTGTACCAAGAGGGTGATACATGAGACAGTTCAAAAATATGATCTGCAAAAGATAATATTAGAAATAGGGAGTGTAAAGAGGAAAGCAGTTTGCCAGAAGGTTAGGCCAACAATCCTAACATTAACATTAGAATTGTCAGGATATCAATTAATATAAAATGATACAGGCAATGGATGAACAAAAGGTGGAAGGGGAAAGAAATAGAATTTTGAATAGCAAAGTTTCATATTGCATCATTTATACAGGTTAGAAATAGGAGGCACCAATGCCGCTAGACGAAAAGCAGCGCTTTCATTAGGTTGTCTCCTTGTATGCATGATACGGAGGCAGCCCCACAGCACATCTCTCAAGAGAAATGGGTGACTTCAGATGAGAAATCCAACAACTAGTTACCACATGTCTAAGTAGTTCTTGAATAGCAAGTGTTTTGTAAGAACTTCTCCAGACCAAAAACTTTCTTTCAGCCTTGCTACTGAGCAGGGACCAGGAGAGCCGAGACATCTTAATGCCCTCCTCAGCAATCCTGGGTCCCACAGTCTTCAAACAATAAACAATGAATTATTTCATTTGGCATTTGGGATGAGGTTGCACTACCCCATCAGACCATGACTTTCTCAGACAGATGAGTCACTACCTTGGTGATTACAGCCAAGCGCTGACACAGCACATAGAGCAACGCAAGCGTGGGAGGATGCAAACCAGCTCTGGAACTCACCTCCCCAGTGACACAGCCACCACCTGTGGGCAGGCTGACAACTCACACAGATTGTAGCTACCTGTGTGTTGATGGGAATGACCTGCTCCCCTTGGTGCTATTCATGCACAAGGCTGGAATGTTGTGGCAGAGGTAGCATGACATGAAAGCTTAGGAAGAATGTGACTTTCAGCTGAAATATTATAAAACATAGAAAGCCATTTTAAAAATTGTCAAAAATACGGCACCTTCTCACTCAACAGATTTGGTAATTCAGTGTGCTATTTGTTTACTTTACTGATCGCACTAATTTGCAGTTTACACTTTTCCATTCTGCTCAAAGAACAGAGGTGACACAGCTGTGAATAAGCTGACAAGACACTACTGGCTTCCCCACTCTGCCTTAACCCAGATGTTATATGGTTTTAACTAGAGCAATGTAGTTAACATTTGAAACAAACCGAACAGCTACATTTGAAAGAAGAAAATTCAGCTCAAATAGAGTAATTGAGCTACCAAGAAGGGAAATGAGCTACACCTGAATTCCTGTTTCTATAAACCAATGATGTGCAGTTGTATCAGGAAAAGGCAACCACATGTCTATACCACACTGCTTTACCAGCATAAAGGCTGTGTGTAAAACCAGGCTGTCAATCATCAAGTTTTTATATTTTCATCTGTTGCAAAGATTTCTTTTCTGTTGTTAAAGCATGTATTGACAGAAATATGCTGTCACTCATCCCACTGCAAAAATTTCAGTTTGATTTGTTTGCTTATTAATTGACTAGGCTTTGTTCTGATTTTCAAGGAAGGGTCCCCCAAAACAGACATATTACAACATCTAGATACAAATACCGACTTCCTTGCACAAATATAAAAACTCTTCTCTGGCCACAGCATCATTCAATTCCCAATGAGAACTTTGCAAACCCTTCCTTTAACAAATGCTTCCCAAAACTAGGAAGCACCGTTTTTTATTGACATTAAAGGAATAAAATAACATGAAACACTGTCATTACATTCCATGGTTGCCCAGTCACCATGCATTTCAGGTAAATCTTGAGTAGGCAAATATTTCTCTACCATTTCAATAAACACAGCCACCAAAAAAACTTGGAGGTATTTTACTAATATTCTCATGTTGCAATTTAAATTAAGTTTACAAAAATATTGCACATAAAATTTAAAATCACTTAATACTCTGTGTGTTTGAGGGTATTATTCTCAAGACTTGTCTAACAATGTGAAACCATTGACTCATTTACTCCCATGATTGCTTAGCTATCAAAACATCGCAAGTCTTGAATATACAGGCACACATGGATTGCTCTCCTATGGATTCCTGACTGCCTTCTCTCTTCCATTTATGCCTAAGGGTGCAAAAAGTTATTTCCTTTTACCATTACAGGAGAGCAGTCTTCCTTTTGCTAACAGTTTTAAAAGAAGATGTAGTTTTATAGACCTGAAAGGTATCCAGAACTGCACACACAGTAAGAAACACACCAAAAAATCACAGTGTAATATTTCTTACAGTTTTCAAAAACCTATGCATTTTTGAAGAGCATACTTATTTTACATATTACTTATCTCAAGAATGAATCTGAGGATGCTTTTTATTATATCAAATATACTTTTCAATTTTTTTTTCTATTTTGGCCTTGTTTAGACATCAGATATATTTTTAAAACTTCATATTTTCAGTTCTAGAAGTCACTTTTGGGTTACCAAAAGCAACTTCACTGACTTCATGCTGAAAAACATTATCACTATCTAACTATAACATGAAGCAGAGAAGCTACACAGAAAAAGCACCTTGTTGTCTATACTAATGTTAAAGTATTAAAGCAAATAACAGCCTTAGTTACCTGCTTTTTGTAGAAAAGGTTCTTCATTTTAAATATGATGCAATCTAAAGTTTTATTCTTCCTCTCCCTCTAAAAGATACCACCCCAAGATGTAAAAAGCCTGGTCCTGGTGGTTTACCCAGGCAATGTAAAGAAATCTCCAGCTCAAACTGTGTGCACAGGCTAAACTGACAAACATTTACACAGCGCACTGCTTCCTTTCCCACTGTTTGTATTTCGGATCTGGGAGTCTGCATCTCCCCGTGATAAACACCTGAAAAAGTAACAACTTCAGAATGGATTTCATTTTCACTCACTATAAATGTGACCAAAATCCAAGTGAGGAGAAATATTTGGGCTCCTAAATAATTTTGAAAGCTGTAGTGTTAGACTATATGGTGTCTGACTTAAAGAACCAGTTTCAGTGAGTGCATTTTGGTTTCTCAGAATGAACTAGGAGGCGAGGAAAAGTCATAAATTCTCTAAAGATACAGGATTTTGACGGACAGGATGTTTTTTAAAGGAAGTTTCATAATTCAACTTCAAAGTCCAGGCCAAATTAGTAAATCCTTCCTGTTACTTTCATGAGGGACTATGACAACACTCAGTAATTCACTTCCTTCCTTTCCAGCCAACAATGTTACTTCCCATCTCCTGATTTTACAACCTCTTCTTGCAAAAGTTACACTTCTTGTAGAGTGAACCCTTGTTTAACCAAGATTTGCTGCTTACATACGTGAGTCATTCTCATTCAGATCCAACATTTTCACACTCTGAATTCTCTCAGAAGGAAACAGAGTTTCTTTATCTGGAACCCAGGCCAGTGAGGGCCACATGGAATCAAATCATAACAAATTACATATTTACTATACAGATAAGAGAAACTTTTCCCTAAACTTGCCTTTAGCAGGAAAAGCTGTTGCAAAGAAATAGATTTTAAATTGAAAGATTACTATAGGAAAATTGTCTACAGATGTCCGTGGGATTTAGATGAACTTCAAATAAGCTTAGACAGAATCAGAAGTACTTTTCATAACCTTGTTCTAAAGTATTTAACCAAGAAGAATGTGACACAGATTGTTAATTCAAAAGATTTTGCATCTGTATTTTAAAATAATAAATACCTAGAAGAGATAATTCGGAGGAGTACCTTTTTCACAGATTCTATAAATCTCCATGTAGGACTTTATTTATTGGGATTTCAACAGAAATTTCTTAATTTATCAGAATACCCTTTGGATGGAATTCACATAATATATTTCACAACAAGAAACCAGAAGTTTGTGGAAGGGCTTCTAGTAAAACGTTCTTACAGCCAAAAGCTTTTTCTCACCAACCCTAATATTTTCACTGTCTTCCAACAATCTGATACATTTTCTGAAATGATTTCTCAATAATGAACATGGATAAACTGTTCCACACCAGAAAAAAGCTGTAAACAAAGCTACAGCCAAACAATTTATTTAAAACTGAAGATTCACATATGCACAAGATTTTTTTCTCATGGTTTAATTTTAGGCAGCATAATAGATTTTTTTATTACGCAGGCTTCCTAAAGGGCCTCTAAATTAGAAAACTATGCCTCTAAATTAGAAAATTTATTATCTCCAACTTTTCAAAAAAAATTGAAACGTATAGATATGGAAAAGATTTAAAACAGGTTTTGAAAAAAAACAGAAGGTCATATACACTGTGGGTTTTGGCTCTTATATGATTACCTTGTTTGAAATGCATACTCAAAGACTTGTAAATGTTCTGTGATTTACACAACTTCCCGCTGCAATCATGCAAGCAGCACCCTTGTTAATGGGACTTGTAGTGATAAACCACATTAGTGCATTGAATCCAACAGCAAAGCCTCCAAGTATTGAAAATAAAACAAGAGCTCAGTGAGGTTTTTACTCCAGATACTGGGGTTTTTTTTCTGAATTTACTGTAGAAATTCATGGAGTTGCACAAAAAAAATCTACATCAAATCTATGCACCAAAAAGGCTGAAAAGGAGAGAATGACCTTCCTTTTTGACCTCTTCAAAGACCAAATAAAGGTTTGTTTGTCTTTTGACTCTTGGATAAATGATTATGCCATTTGAGCAGTTTTAAGAAAACAAAACAACACATTCAAAGCTGTGGTAACTTTCTGCTGTTCATCATCTGCAAGAGTAAAGATGGCCAGAATTCTTGATGAAGGGCAAAAAATATTTCTTTTAAAAATGCCTTACTTCTCAGAATCTAACCATGTATTTTCTGTGTTATTCAATTTTGTGTTTATGTATCAAAAACACCAAGGTGATAAATATTTACTACACCACTGTCAAAACTCCAAAAACACTGGTGAAAATATTGATGTGTAGAAGTGCTAGTTTCCTTGAAGAAAGAATTCCAAGTGGTCAACAGTTTATCTTGAGTTTAAACTGCTCAAAGAATTTCTTTTGCCTCCACTGTACTTATTGCAGTTAGCATTTTAAGGGTTCAGCTTACTCCCTCTCTTCACCTCAAATATATGTTATTTGCTCCTGATTTTGCGGAAAATTTCAGTTCATAGCCCCTTTTCATAGTTTTATGTTCATCTAGGCAGCTGAGCAAAACATACCAGAGAACATTTCAGCAATGCTTGTTTTTAAGCTATCTTTGATTATATAATTTCTTTTTTTTTTTTCCAATTACATGCTTTCCCACTTTGCTAAAATATTTATTCACACCCTACATGTTGAATAAAATCCTCCAAGTCAGCTAGGGAATCGTAAAGAAAATCATCTGTGTCTTGACTTTTGAGAAACTTTCGAAGGGTATCTAAAGCACACAAAGCCTCATTTTTGGATGGTAAAAGCTGTTCAGCTCCCTGAAGTTGATCACCTTGATCCTTATCTTCATCACCAACAAATGTCTCAGCTTTTTCTGATTTACTTTCTTTGGCACATATCCTTCCATTATTTGTGGGCACTTCATAAGTTACCAAGCCATCATCTAGAGCTGCATATTCTTCCGAAGACAAACCTTCTGGAAACTCTACTCCAGCTGCCCGTGCATGTGCAATCAAATCAAAATCATTTTCAACCTCATTGTCATTGTCATTTGTCTCAGTTTCTAATTTGAAACTTTTTGCAATAGTCTCTGGTGTTAGTTCCCTCCAGCACAGGTACAGCATCTCAATTGCATCAAGAAGGGTCAGCATAAACTCTTTATTACTTTCTACACAGTCAACAAATCTCTTTATAAGACAGTGCCTGTATTTTACCTTCAGACATCTGATAATCCTTTCTTTCATAGCTATACATGAAGAAGAGTCTGGAGGAAAGAACACTAATTTGACAGACTTCAGGTTCTTTACTTCTTTGTGAGCTGGGAGAGAATCAACGAGAATAACCACTCGGCGCTGCTGTGCTTCAAACCTGTGATTGAGTTTCTGCATCCACTGTTCAAAGATTCCTGAAGTCATGCACGCCTCATCATTTGCTTCATAATCCACTGTCAGTGATTTCACATCTTTGAAAGAGAGTGGACTTTTGCTTTTTCCTATAATGAGCAGTGGGAGTTTCTCAGAGCCATCCATATTTGTACCCACCACTACAGTGATGCTCTCTTTGCTTTGTTTACTTACAGAAAAAGTTTCCCCTTTAAATGCAAACGTGTTATGTGGTAACATCTGATATAACAACCCAGTCTCCTGTACGTAAAACACATTTTTTGCCTGATAATCATTTAAATAACAAGGAAGCACATTTTGGTACCAAAGAGTTGGAGCACCCACTGCAGGACTAGCAGTTGCTTCTACAGGCTGAGCTCTGAAAACTAAACCATACCTCGACTTGAAACGATCGAGCCAGCCATTGCTGCATTTAAAATCACTGTGTCCAAGCTTCTGGGCAAAATCATTCGCCTTTAGGCGCAACATAGGGCCATTGACCGGCACATTCAAGCACTCTGCAATTCTGTACCACTTCATCAATGCCACCTCCAGGTCGGCATAAAAAGCAGTCCTCAGTCTTTTCCTTTTAGGATCAAACCGCAAAGTTTCAAAGGCTTCCAAAACTTTTTCCTTATTCTTCATAATCGAAGACAGGGAGTTCCTCTTGATGCCATACTTGGCTGCAATGTCCGCCTTTTTCTTGCCGCTCTCCACAGCGCTTATGATGTCGATTTTCTCCTCGATAGTTATGCTTTTTTTCCTCCTCACTGTGGGTTCGGGCAGAGCCTCTGCCATGGCACCGAGCAGCGTCTCCCAGGCGCGCTCATCCGCGCCCACAGCCGGCCAGGCTCCTTCTCTGCCGCTCCGGCGGCTTCCCCCGCCGGCGGCCCGACCCCACGGGCACGGCACTTGGCGGGGCTGGGGCAGCCTCCCGGGCGGAGCCGGCGGTGGTTGCCATGGCTCCGACCATAGACATGACGGCCTAGAGAGGCCGCCGCCGTCATCCCTTTCCGGCCCGGCGCTTCCGGCTCCTGCTGCCACCGGAGAAGGAAGAAAATAAAGCTTGAGAGGGGCCGCCGGCGCCGCCCCGCCCGGCCTCCTCCGTCCCCCCTTCCCTCCTTCCGTCCTGCCCTCCCGTCCCCCGCAATACGACGCCCCCGGGGCCGCAGCGGCGCCGCCGGCAGGTGAGGGACGGGCCGGGCCGGGCCGGGCCGGAGCAGCCGCTGGGCCCGGGTTCGGGGAGGGCCGGGCCGCGGCTCCCGCTCCGTCCCGTCCGACGTGTCACCCCGCGGGAGCGGCCGCCCTTCCCCGGGCTCCGCGGCGGCACCGGCAATGCCCAGCGGGTCGGGGTCGGCCCGGCTCGTACGCCCCGCTCCGGGCGGCAGGACAGGGAGGGCAGCGCCCCAGCAAGGGAAGCAGGCGGGTTCCACGAGAGAGAAAGGGAAGTGGTGTGTTGGTGAGGAAGAAAACTGTAGCTGCTGTGTGAATTTTGTGCCCCTGGGAGTTATTCCACACCCTGGCAATTACTGTTTTAAGTGTGCCAATTTGTGTTTTGCTTACTGTTCTCAAAGCATGGAAACGCGTTGGTGTTGTGTGACAAGCAGGTGTTGCATGTGGTATTGTCTCCAAACGAGAGGCAGTTCTTCCAGTATTTCTTATAGTACCTCTCTAATAGGTTATTTTTAACTGAAACCCCCTAATAGCCTTTAGTCTTGCATTAAAGTCTTTGGAGGGGATCATTTGGAAAATCCAGCCCAGAATGTAGTTTCCGTTTCTCACGTGTGGTGGAAAAAGGTAGCAAGCAGTTATCACTTTGCAGTCAGTGGCTCTGTTACCTAAGAGTTGATTCTCTAGAGAAGATAACAGAAGGGTTCTTTTTGCAGGGCTGGAGGAAGATGTTATTTGATCAGTGCAACTCCAAAACTTTCTGAATTGTGTGTATGTTTATGTATGTATGTATCTGTCTATGTGTCTGTGTACGTACACAGTTAAAATGTCAGGAATAAGAAACACAGAAGAGTGTTAGATTGGAAAAACTGGAAGCTGAGGCAGTAGCTTGATCAGCTGCTTTTTTCTGATTTGGTAGAAGTTGAAACCATAATGGGAGCCCATGGTGTAGCTAATCTGAAGATGAGCAGAGCATTAAAGTGTTTAGGGCCGGGGTGACGTAGCATGGGGAGTGCGAAAGTCAACAGCAGCCCTGTTCTCCAGTCTTCGTCTCCGTCACGTCTTCTAACTCCCAAACATAATTAGATCTTGCAAGTGGAGCAGCCAGGGAATTCAAGAGCATTAAGAGGAAACTGTGGTGTGATTTCAGCAGGAAGTGTTTAATACAATTCTTTACATCTTTTTGTAAAAAGTGGTTAATCTCTATCTTGACAAGAATTAATGAAAGTGTTCTTAGTTAGAAATTGAAATTGTCATTAAAATGGTCGTTTTTCTACCAGCATTGGTATTTTCTGCAGTGTTGCAAAAATTTACATTCTTTTTGTAGTTAAGTAGTAAGACAACAATAAAAGTATGTAATAAACTTCATTTTAGACAGAAGATGTCTTTCTGTTGCCTTATTGGCAATTATTTTAGGAGAAGAGTAAGTGAAGGAACCAGTGCATCTTGCTTAGAAAAGCAGATCTGATTAAGAATCCCATGTTTCTTATTTCTGAGACCATCAATCATTTACCTAAGCGATGTAAGTATGTGAAGAATATACTTCTTATTCAAAATTAACTTATTGTTGATGACATTTACTTCATATTTTCATGAATAAGCAAATATGAATTTGCCTTTTTAATGAAAAGCACATAAGTATACTCTCATAACCATTAATTATAAATGGTTAAATGTCTCTTTATGTCTCTATCCTAGAGGAAGCTTACGTTCTTGCTTTGTTTTGCTTTTTACTTTGCCAGTTCAAGAAGTGATATTTAAATCCCCAGGGGTCAAAAATCATGTGGTTTTATTTATGATGAGCAGAACTTGAAATTACTGAGGCTGTAATCTGATATGCATTTAAGCATAGCTTCACCATGGGGGGAATGATTCTTAGTCTAGTCCTGTGTCTTCTGTTCTGCATCTTGTGATGCAGTATTTGTGTGGATTTGCAGAATTGGTACAGTGGGGTAAAAGAGAACCCAGAAGGGCAGGAGTGATGTGGATGGGGTTTCAGCTCTTGTCAGAATATGGATCAAGCATGTTTTTTCCAAGTAAAATCTCTTTTGAGTTGTTCTATTGCAGCAGATGGTGGCAAATGCCCTGGTACACCAGTCCCCTAATGTGTTCTAAAATTGTGGCTGCTTTAGTGAAGAAACAAACCAAGCCTTGGATAACACAATCCATGCTGTACTGGGGATTAGCAGCTTCTTATAAAGAGCAGCCCTTTGTCTGGCACCTGCAAGAACTACAGAGATGCTAAAGTCTGTATGCATTTCTGTAGTGGAACCTTAAATGATAGATGTATGTAGATGTTGTGATTACAACAATTTCACATGAGTGTCTTCACTTCTGAATCTTGGTGAAGGTGTAGAAAGTTTTCATCCTTGCATCCAGTATTTGATGTTTACATCCCCATTTTTTTTGCTGTAGAAGCAGTAATCAGGAAATTCTGTAGTTAAATTTGAATGTGCATTTGAACTTTTTATGAAACCCACCTTTAATCTACATTCTTTTGCCTTCTCATGTTTTAAAATTGATCACTATGATCCTGCAGAACTGTGTTGAAACTGTTAGCACTACTTGTAGGAAAAGAATACTACAAAAAATTAATCATGGAGGGGTGGTCTAACACAAATGGTGAATTAATTTGGGTTTTAAAAAATTAATTATTTGCCTTTTTGCAGTGTTTTCTGTATGGATTTGTGAGATTGTTCTTGCCCCTAGGTTCTTAAATCTATCAAAAATGTTTTTGCCTGTAGTAGTTCATAGTTTAGAACAGTGTTATCATGGTACATAGGCTTGTATGTGATGAACAAATATAACTCCAGGAACACTGATGTGGTAGAACTGAAGAACAGATTGTCGTAATGAAGGCTCTACCACGAGATGAATTTAGCTTTCTGTTTAACAAGTAGAGCAAGGAAATAACACTTATTGTCCTATTCTATAATGTAATTGTTTTAGCTACTCAGAAATAAGCTGTTAAGCACAGAGGTTGTTTTCAGCCACAAGCAGAGTTTGGACAGGACCATGTGGGCAAACAGCATCTCTGCTGTACAGTCTTCCACGTTCAAAAGAAATTCGAAAAATTAAGAAAGCTATATAAGGATGTTAAACTTATTTCTTAATTACTTCAAAGGAAATTTTATACTGATCCTAGAAAAATCCAATTTCATTCAGTGGTAGCCCTGAATGAACAGTTTTTCTGAAGAAAATATCTTATTTTATGTATTTGGTTTTCCAAAATAAAGTAATAGGTTATCCAGTGTAATATGATCTAGATGATCTAGGTGATTCAGTTTCTCAGCCTTTGTGTCCTTATTTTATTTCCCTTGCTATGTGAGCTGCTTACCTTATTAATTATTTGCTTTAAGTAGAATGTTTTATAGGCTCAAGAATTTGAAATACACTATAAACACAAATAGTAATCTCTTTTTAAATTTTCTTAATCTGGTATGTGTCTGAACATGTATGAAATGGTGCAAGATTTAATGAACTGAAGTCATGTGTGATTGTATGCAATACTGGCAGATTAATTAATTTTTAATGATTGGTTGTCTCCTTCTCTCAAACAGCTGAGTGAATTGTGGTATCACCTGTAGTTACCAGCTATTTGGAATCAAATTTAGATGCTTTCCTTACTTAAGATAAAATTGCGTATGTAATTCATCTTTCATGATCACTATATTCACAGAGTTGATTTCTTTCGCCTGTTCTCAGTGTTAAAAACTTTCTTTGCTTCTGTAGCTGAGATCTTTTTGAGGCTAAAATGAAAGAGATTCTGTTCTAGTAAACACAACAGACTTAAGAGCTTATTAAGTTTCAGTGGCTTTGCATTAATGTAATCTTGCAGTGTTGGATAAATATTGGATAAATCTTATGCCTTAACAAAATGGTGATCTTTGCAATGGTAGGATAGAGTCAGTGTACTGTTGCAAGTGGCAGGATGTATGTCACCTGAAGAGCCTTGTTTGACTTCCACGGTTTTATGTTGCAAGTTTAGTTGTCTGTGAGGAAAGGTTGCTTTGGCAGTGGAAGCTTACACTAGACTGTATTCCTAATCCCTCTTAGATTTTTGGAGAGCTGAAGGCCTGGTCACCATCAAAAGAAGGAGTTTTCACTTTGCTTTAGTAGAACTTGTAAAAGAAGCTTTCAGAAGTTTTCTGAAAGCCTGCTTTGGTTTCTGTGAGGTGCAACATCCAGCTCCTTTCACTTCAATTAATGCATGCCAAACCTGTTTGGTTTTCAGGTATGTCAGAACACAGCAGTGAATCCACAACACTTGATGAGTCTCATCCATCTGCAGAAGAGATCCAGTCTGGCTGTGAGGTGATTGGGTGATAGTTATATTAGTGTAAAATCAACCAATCCTAACAAGTTTCAGATTCCCAAAAATTCTGCTGTACATAGCACAGTGTTGTTAGTATGGGGATATGAGTTCATGCACAGCATCTTGAATGGGTGGGGTTGGTTTTAAGACACCATTAAGAAGTTAATTAATTCATAGCAAAGGATTATTTCAGCCAGTAGCCTGTTGCTGTGCTACAGTATTTGTTTTGTAATTTGAATAGATTTAGGCATGGTAGAATCTGAAATGTGTGAGCATTGCAGGAAGAAAGGGCTGGTATTCAAAGGCATCAATCTTTGTGTAGCCTTACTATAACAAGGTATCCTATCTACTGCTGAAGAATTGAATCTTTTTTTTTTCCCTGAGAGCAGATACAGTTTTCACCTTCTCTATGGAGAAGTCTGTGACAGATTTGAATTATGAACAAATTCTTAATGTTCCCAATATTATTTAGCTAATCAGGTGTGTTTCTTTCAGAAAGATAGAGTCAACATTTTCCTGACTGTTCTAGAGTAAAAATGAAAAAAAGTAATGCAGACTTTATCACGATTGGAGTTTCAGTGACAGTGAATTGTTTTTAAACTTTCAGTAAAAACAGAATATTAAAGATTGTCTTTAGCTTATTTCCAGATCTGATATTTGTAAACACAGATGTACAAAGAAAATACAGATTGTTACTGAAGGACGATTCTATTTTTTCAAAATAAAACATGCATCTGAAATGCAATGTTTTCCTCTAGAGCTTATGTCATTCATGTCTAATACATCAATACAAATTTAGGAACTTACTTAGATTTATAGTAGGTTGTTTATACATATGATAAATTTTCTTCTGAGGAATCAATTTCTTTGTATGCTTAGTTTAAGACAGCTGTGGGCTACACTTGCCGAAGAGACACTTGATTGAGCAATCATACTCCCTATTTCAGCAGAAATGCTGCTTTGGCTTGGTTGTTTAGTTTTCTCTTAGGTCAATAACCTTACCATGGTTGTGTGAAGTTACAGGAACACATCCAAAGGTAAAGAGAAACGGCTGCTGGATCTGGCAGTAGCCTACAGTCAGAGTAAGTATTTTTGAGATACTGCACTGCTGATGCTGTGGCCAGTCCTTCATTCTCAGTGGTTTCTTCACTGCATTACTACCTGCTCTGTTTAATAGTTGCAAGTGTTGGAGGTGTGCCTGCTTTGGAGACTTGATGGGAGTGGAAATATTACCCATCCTCTTTTTGAGCACAGGTCACTTTCTTTTGATCTGCCGTGTTTCCGGAATCTTGTTTGCTGTACAAATACATTGTTCTGGCTCAGAAGGAGGTGAAGGGATGGTGAAAGCTGCTGGGGGGAAGAGCTGGGGGGAAAAGGGCAAGGACTGGTTCTTGACAGCAATGCAAGCTTAAATTGTTAACTAAAATAGAGATGGTGGTTTCTTGTTATGTCCGAGTTAAATTAGCAGTTTATCCCGCTTCCCCTTTTCAGCTGCTCATTTCATGGCTTAAATGATTGTCTGACCTCATTGCAAACTGATTCAACTCACTGAAGCTGGAAAATTAACCTGGTGAAAAGGCCTATTGCCAGGCTAGTGAGTTGTGTGTGGTGACTGTAGTCAGGTGAGTGTTGGGGAAGTGAGGCACTGTGTGGTTCACAGTAGAGACTGGAAAGTAGAGTGGTGAAATATCCCCTTTTCAGCAGTGGGAAATTGTTGTCGTTCAAACGTAGCATGGAACTGACATTAACAAGTAATTTTTTGCCTTCTCTGAACTAGATACATAGGTCTGACTCAAGTAGGAATGCCAAAAAGATAGGTGAATTGCTTCTAGTTGTCCAGAGAAGATGATTAATTTTTGTTTCCTAATGTATGTATTTGAGATGTGTGCATATGCTTTGAGCATGTGTATCTCTGAATAAAAGCATAAAAATATATCAATGTCAATATTTGCAAAATTATTTGAGATTCTTGTTGAGAAGCACCGAAGTCAAGGTGTTTTTCCTTTAATTAGAGATGCAGTTCTGTTTGTGATCCCTAGCAAAGTGCCCCTTGACAGAAGAGGACTTTCCCTTTGCACTGTGTTATCTGATAATTTGCAGAAAAAAGAACAAAAGTAGCTGTGAACTGGACGTGGCCTATGCTAATTCTTCTGTATTGTGCAAGTAGCTGTGACAGGCCAAGCCTTTTGAAAAATACCTCACTTGACCATTTCAAGTAGAAGTGTAGTTCCTAGCAGTCTTAGAGCTTAATTAAGCATATATGAGATTTAGAGCAAGCTTAAGAAACTTGAGCTATTCGACAGATTTCCCAAATCAAAATGTGATGTGGCAGGTAACTAGGGCATCTAGTCTAATGAAGTTGTATAGCAACTCTCTGTGAGGAGCAAGGAATTGGACTTGATGATCTTTATGGATCCCTTACAACTTGAGATAGTCTATATTCTATGAAATGAAACAGATTACTGTTTTAAAAGTACTCATAAAGTAAGCATAGACCTTTTTGTGTGCTTCAGTAGAAGCACATTTATTGGAGCCCATAGACAGTGATTAGTTAGAAAAAGTCTTGAGAAGCCTCAAGACTAATAAAGGAAATCAGACTCACAAATGTAAATGAAGTGGCCATATGTGAAAGTGGAAGCAATATTAGTAATGAGGTGCAACAGAAGATGTTCCAGTTAAGAATTATGCAAGTGATGCTCAGTAAGTACCAGTAAAATCTTTGTGTTATAATGATACTCTGTAAAGCTTCAGGTGTGGTTGGAGAAGCTGATGGTACTTCAGATCCTGATCTCAGGCTGTGCCTCTTCCTGACCCTTGGGCTGAAAAGAGCTGGTTCAGTTTGATGAGTTAAGAGCTTTAAGGGTATAAGGGTACCTATTCTCAAGTACCTGTAGATGGTACACCTTGTCTTGCCAGTCTAGCACAAGTGTACGGGCTGGTTTGAGGACTTCAGACAACTTTTATGTAAGTGAGCGAACACTGCCTCAGTTGTGTGTTGATTTTTCTGCTGTTTACTCTTTAGATGACTGATGAAGCTGCCTTGCAGAGTTAGGAGTAGCTTTTTGAAAGGGATGAAATTTTCACTTCCTCCTAATTTTGGGGTGTTAAGCTTCCATTCTCTCTTCAGGTGCTTGTAAATGATGTGCAGTTCTTCTGGGAATGTCTCTTCAAGGCTATACCTTAGGTTCTACTTGAAAGCAGTGTACTTGAAACACAGCTGCTGCTACTGTTCATGATGAAGCTGCATTTGAAACTAACTTTGAATCCTGAATTCTCTTGGTACTTTTGAATTCTTTTTGCGCTTCTGCATTTCACTTCACGTTTGCTGCTGTTGATTTAATGAGAATTGCATACCAACAGTTTAGTCAGAAGGTGGCACTATATTATGATTAAGTAAGAAGCAACCGAAACTATTTTAAAGTTTGGAATCATTGCTTTTCTTGTAACACATGATTAAACATATTGCTCTTCTCTAGTATTATTGTTTATGAATTGCTAGTACAATTTTTTTACCCAAGCTCATTGTAATTTGAGATACAGAAACTACTCTAAGGCTCAAGTGTGCACATAAAACATTTGTCTGAGCCCATGCATCATTTGTGTCTTACTCCCCCAATGCCAATGGGTTAAATTTTTGTTTTCCTTTACTCTTAGATCTGGAAACTTTAAATTACTTCTGACTGAGCTGTGCTAGAGTATTATTGTGATTCAATGATGTGATTAAGTAAACATATACAGACAGAGTATATCAGAGTATTTCCAGTTGGAGTTTGAAATAAAATGAACTGTTCTGAAACCCATACATCAAATATTTTCATATGGATTACTTACTGGAAATGTAAGGCAAACTCTAACCTGTTTCTTTTTACAGGGAAGTGCAATGGCTCAAGAATCTCCCAAAAATTCAGCGGCAGAAATTCCTGTGACTAGCAATGGACAGCTGGAAGATTCTCATGAACGCAGCTTTAACAGGGTCAGAATTTTCTTTGCTGTCTGTTACGGTACCATTATCAGAAATGCTGAAGTTAGAATTTGATGCATAGCAGTCTTCACTTGACATGGTTTTCTGGAGATTTACTGAAAAAACGCCTTAGAAGCTCATAGATTATTCTAAGAGTTGATGTAACACAGTGCGGTTGCATATTGCAATGATCTTTTTTTGTGTAAAAGGCACGTTCATAGGGGCAGAAGCCGAGCTCTTCCCCCTCGCCTCGGTACAGGCGGAAGATCAGTTTTGCGCGTGCCCGGGCGTCCAGTAGAGGGCGCTAGGGCACAGCGTGTGGAATTTGGCGTCGGGCTCCTTTTATTTGGATTTTCGTTTGGAATTGTCCACGTTTATTTGGTATCTGCTGAGGCTTAGGTTTTAAAGACAGCTGTTAGGTTTTAACAGTTCCATACTGACTTGCAGTGCAGAACTATTCTTAAAAGAAATACTCAGCAGAACTTCAACATTTTATTCTGTTTTACTAAAATGCTGATTAGAGGGGGGCAACCTTCATAAGATTTGTTGTTCAACTAAGATCTACCAGTGACATAATGTAAAAATTAGTAGAGTGCTTAATGAAATAAAGTTAAAACTACATTTATATGAAGATGCATGTTTAGAGAGACAAGCTTGGGAAATGCATCTTGAAGTGGTAAGGAATTTGGGTTCACCTCAAAGCAGGGAAGCAGACTTAAGTAATTTGAAGCTTGACGTCCTTGCTGCCGCTGTGACTTGACTGCTGTCTAAGTTACCTTTTCCTTCCATAGTGATTCTTCTCCAGTGCAGTGCATGTATTTTTGTACAGCAAATGGAACTTGCACTCTTGGGGACTGCATTAGGGCCTTTGCTCAGGCAAAATGTAAAGCTGGAATTTTAAGGTGGTTTTTGTCTGTGGCCATATGTGAAAGTTGGAGTAGATTTTTCCTGCATGCTAATAGTTTTGCTGGCTTGGAGTCAACTATATTTTGAAACTTCTGCTTTGACAAAAATGGGTCAAATCTTTGGTCAAATTGCAGAAAAACCTGTACTCTGCAAGCATATTTCAACTTGCTGTAATTATTTTTGCAGTGCTTATTCTGAGATCAATGAAGAAGTGCACTTCAATTATTTTTTTGAACTGTCTTGTACAAGTTCACACCTGCATGTGTGACCTGAAGTCAGAATATGTGATAATCAAGGCTTCTTATAAACAAAACAAATTTCTTGGAAATAACATCTAGGTCTGTTTACTAATCTGTTAGTCTCAAATTCTAATATTTAGCTTTTATTCATCTTGCTTCATGTTTGTTATTTCTAATGCTTAATGCCATGCTTTCTCTTTTTTTCCTTGCCAGGTAATTTTTTGCTTTAACCTAAAGCAATATGCATTGCACCACAAAACTTTTGGGGTCTTTTTTCCTACAGCTTATGGAAATGACAAGCCAAGTACTGGTTTTTATGCAGTCACTTAAGAAAGGGGCAAGAAACCCTGACCACTCTAATTTGTACTGTTACCAAAATGCTCAGTAAGAGTATGTGACCACAGTAGAGTTTGAGCACTCAAGTGTGCTGATTTTGATTGCACCTGCTTGGGAAGCTGGGGAACAAAGTTATTTTAATTTCCTGCTTCCTTATTTGTATGATCAGGGAAATATTAATCTAGATGCTGTACAATTCAGATGTAAAGAACACAATAATACTAGTTCCGTAGTTTTTTAGTCTTCTACACCATCAAAGGCTTGAGCAGCTTTGATGGCATGTTTTTGAGAGAAGAGGTATTTGTACAACTTTTCTTTATAATTCTTTAATTACAAAGCTGCACTTTCCTCTAGAGTCATGTTCCGTTTGGCACTTCCATCAGACCTCATCCATAAGCTGCTCAGGCATGAAAATGCACATTTGTATTTCACCAAATGCAGTATTAATATGCATTCAAGCATGAGAAATATTTAATTTTGTGAGGCAGTGCAGAGCAAATGTATTTACCTGGAAATGACAAGTAGGGTTGCTCCTTTAAAGAAAGATGTGATTCGTTTTGCAGAACATCAGACAGCATAGATGGTCATAATGTCATTTCAGAAGGAAGTATGTTAGTTCCATTTTTGTGGGAATGTGACATGGCAGCAATTGGTGCATCTTCTTGGTATAAAGCATATTTAAAAGGTAACTTAAATGTTTTCCTAACTGTAAAATCCCAGTCAGAAATATGCTGGTACATTCTAATTCTCTAATAAGTCATGCCCATGGAATTCAGACAAGTTTTGTCCTGCCCATATGATGGATGGAAACTCTTTTACTAAAAAAAGCTGTAACTTCAGTCATCATTGGATTGAATATCTAACGTTCTTTCAGTACAGAAAAGCTTGACATGGTGCTTTTAAACTCTCCAAGCTCTGCTGGATCTCAGTTGAGCTTTAGGAACTTGATTTATGGAACTGTTCGATTTTGTTTGGGTATTTGTTAGAACACTTCAGCATTTCCTGATCAAAAGTTTTTCTTATTACTTTGTATAAGAAAGCCCAACGTACAAAAAGTCTGTCTGGTTTATATTATTCACTTGTTTTACTTCACTTATCCCTGACTTCTAGAGCTGTTTTCCTCCCATGCTGTAGTAACGATGTGATTAGCACAGTGGTGTTTTATTGTGACTAGGGGGACTGTGGACAGTAGGAAGGAGTGGGGAAGGTACATTATTGCTGTTACTTCTATATGCAAGAACGTGCCATATAGTGTGAGAGCTGCATAGGAATAAACTAATTTTTTCAGAAACCAGTCTGATCTGCCTGTAAAGATATTCAAGCAGCTGTAAGCAATTTGTTATGTTTAAACTATTGCACAAAATCTACATGATATTCTCATGTTTGAGCCAGAATTTGTTTCATTTCATTTTTGATACTGCCTTTTCTCCTGGTTCTTATTGTACTTTCATGGGAACAAACCATAGTTAAGCATGCATGTAAAACCAGTAATAAACTTCAGGATGCAAAAGGATAATGAACTTTTTTGTGAATCTTCAATTTGTCTTACTAGAATTACGAAATAAGGTCTGGGATCTGATGAATCTGAATGCATGTGTTCACTGTCTTGTTCTGTAATTTTACTGCTAGGCTGTACAAATAGATAAGGTCAATTCTCTTGATTTTTACCTTCTGAAAAAAAAAGCCAACCTTGTCACTTGTATTCTGCCTGAAATGTCTGAGTTAATATCTTAGGGTTTTGCTATGTTGACTGACATAGTTAGATTTTTACTTAGGGTAATTCTAGTTTAATTAATGTAGAACTGATTTAAAATATATTTCTACAGCCATGTCAGTCTAGAACCGTGTCAGTCTAGAACTGTGTCTGTTCTAGAAAACTGCTTTGAGGAGATAAAAAAGTCAAATGTTCTTCATACAGTCTGAAAAACCAAAAATATGCATGTTAATGATGAGAGTGAGAGGGAAACTAAAACTGGATTGTAGTATGACATTAGGTAAATCAAAAGGATGTAGTAGAAAGGGTCTTCTGGTTGAAGAGCAGTGTATTGGAGAATAGAAGAAATGTGTTAGTCTGTTATTTGCCACTTCATCAAAGATTAAAGCCTTCAGGTCTTCTCCCATTTATTTATGTTGAATTTATACTGATGTGAGGATCTAGTGGCTCAATTAATGGAGAATAGGAACTGAGTGATGTAATGGGGCAAAGAGAAGAAGAAAATGCTGAATATGTACAAGGAGCTCTACTTGCACGTGATTTTGATAAGAAGTTAAAGTTCAGAGCCCATGTATCTTACTGAATAGCCGTTATGTCTATCTGCATAACCTTTTGTTCCATAGGGCTTGTAATCACACTTTAAGCCGTGAACTTTACAACCAGATAGATATGTTGTAAATTTTTCCTGAAGTCAACTTGAGTAGTTTTATTTAAAATGTCATCCACCATTAAAAACAAGCAAGCATATGATTGGTCTGATATTAGTTGTTCCACTGTTTAACTAGCCATTGGTGTGAGATTTTAAGAATATCTTAATGCAAGGTATTAAAGGCAAGTAAAACTGTATCTGTCAAACCTCCTGTTAGTACTAAGCAGAATTTAATGCTTAGTGATGCATTACTAATGGACTAATATAACTAAGAAATTAATAGTGTTGTTTCCTTAGTTGCTCCTTAGTTAAGTAAGTTTCTATAAATTAAGTTTTGGCTGGGTTGGTTTCTGCTGTTGGAGAAACAATACGGTTCTTGTCTTTCCTCTCTTCATTTTAGATTATTATGGATAGCATGATTGGAAAGTATAATTTTGGAAATAGTCTCGTAATTCAGCCAACATTCCTTCATGAACATGCATTCTGAACTACTTCTTTGCTGTGTCTGCTGTCTCAACAGGACTGCTATGTCAAAAATCCGTACTGGTTCATCAGATGATCTGTATAATAGAGTTGTGTAAATCAGGTTAACTTGACTAAAATATATTTAGTTTAATATAGTGATTTGAAGTCATTAAAATGGGATTCTTAACAAATGGTTAAAGTGGCTTAAATGTTCTATGATGTATAGATTTGAACTGTCTTGACTAGACCTAATTAAGCTAGTGCACTTATTCTGTTCAGCTGTATTTCATGCTTTTGCTTCTTGCTAGATGTCTGAGAATGGAGTAGGTAATGCAACCTTTTAACTTGGGAATCTTCTGAGTTGTGGGTTTTTTTATACTTCTAGCTCTGGGTCTCAGTGAACTTACAGAATTAAAATGCTTCTGCTAGGTGGTAATTGCATAAACATGGTTTTAGCCTCATACAAATCAAAATTATTAATGAAGCATTTTTCTGGGAATCTGTTCTCACTTCCTATCTTGTAAGAGACAAACTTACATTTAGTGGGAACAAAAACAAAAGCTATTTATGTTGCCTTCTTAACATTCAAACATTAAATACACTCATACCTTCCTTTAAGTGTGACATTTTGTGCAGTGTTTCTAAATTAACCCTCTTTGTAAGTTATTGAAGGGATAAACTGTTTTGTCAGGTTTTTTTCAGCTAGCTTTTTTATTTATCTACACTTGTGTAAAGAAAAAAAAAGCGCAAGCACAATCAGTTGCAAGAATGACATTAAAACTTTTTGTTTACATACAGCAATGTGTCTCCCCTGAACAGTAACTTGCATGTTTGTAAACAACAAAAAGGTATTGTTTTGATAAGCACTGACTTTTTGTCAATTCTAGTCATGTGTAAATCAACAAATGGTAAAGTTGTCTTTTTAATTCATATGCAAGAGTATCATTTTTCACAAAGATATATTTGAACTGGTTTATAGGTGTTAAAAAAGGGGTTTGAATTGAACTTTGCCTTTCTTTAAATTGAACTTTGCCTTTTTGACAGTGGAAAAAAAGTAGATGTCTTCGAACAAGTATGTGTTTGTATACATATACGTATGTATATATATTAGTGTAAAAAAGTCTGGTATATATATGCACAATTGTAGATCTTTAACATTTTCATATTCCAAATACCAAGTTTTTGTTTAAGAGATGGATGCATTTGTAGTATTTTGATTTAATTCTGTAGTTTGTTCAGCTTGTGTTTAATTTCAGATTAGAATTACATTGAGTGTACAGAAGTAGTGAATTTGCTTAGGTTTAGATACAAGAAAGCAGATGTTTACAAAGATGTTTTACAAAGCAGATGTTCTGCATTTTAACCTTAAATACAGATGATTGCTTAGATTCCTATTGCGAACCTGTTTAAGCAGGTTAGCTGTCTACATTTGTTTGATTTCAGGTTTAGATATTTCTGAAAACTACACAACACGCCAGGGTGCCTTCAGGAAAAAAATAATTCATGCCATGTCCTTTTCTGAAATCAGTGCATCTTCTCTGCAATCTGGTTATCCTTTTTCATGTCTCTCTGCTTTTTCAGCTTCTAGTGACTTGCTACATTTTGAGTTAAATGGACTCTATTAGCTAAACTGAGTTGAAGCAAAGGTTTTCCAGCATACTACCAACTGCAAGTACTTAAATGGAAGCAGTAATGTTAATTCAGTTGTGAAGACTGAAAACAGTATGTATCCAAAGTTCTGATATGCTTGATTTGGGAGATCAGGTTCTGCATATGACTACTATTTATGTTTCATGCTGTTTCTTTTTCTTCTTTTTCTTTTTTGTATGATGCTTCAGGTACACAAATGTGGCATGATCTATTATCACATAGCCTGTTCATGTAAGTGAATGTTTGGCTGTAGGAATTGGTTACTCTTTGCAGTAACATGCTGGGTTTTTGATGTCAGTGAAATTTCTGGAATTCACATGGCAATATTAATTTGCTGGAGTTCATATATTTGTAGTTCTTCCTTTTTTCTTCTTCCCAGTGGTTTGTACTAAACTGAAGACAGCTAAATAAATCCGGGGGGATGTGATCCAAAATTACTTCTTGACAATCTGAGCCTCTAGGCAGTATCAGTACCATTCTTATGCGCTACCTTGCTTCTGGTTTGTGGATTGAGCGACTACAGTTACAGGCCAAACATGAATTAGATTGTAAAGGTTATGATTTCTTTGTAATTAGAAGCATTGCATGGATCATAAGCAGTTACTACATGTGTCTAGACACAGATGTCTTAAAGTTATATATAGCTTTTCTCTAGTGGTCCTCTATACTTACCCATTTTTTTACCTCTGTATGAAAGCAGAGGCGATGCAGTACCTGACTTCAGACACTGACAGTTTACTGATTTCTTGATGCTTTTATTTTTTTGTAACTGTATTTTACCTTTTTGCTTTCACTTTTATAGTACTTTTTCACTCACTTTTTACTTGCATGAATTAATGGTTTTAAATTGCTTTAAAACCTGAACTTTTTAAAAGTATTATGTCTAATTCCATAACACCAGAGGCTTAAACTTCAATTAGATCACTGGCAATATAGTCCAGGAAACGTGGGGAGCTTTTTGCAGAGGTAAATAAGACAGCAAAAAATGGGCAGTAGGATGGTATGTGAGCTGTGGTGTGTGGAGTCTTTCTTAAGCCTGTGCTGGGTTTCAGTGAAGACTTTGATTACTTGAGAGCTAGTTGAAATAGTTGATCTAGCCCTCAAAAGTTAAACAAGGTGATCTCAGGCAATTTTAAATGAAGGAGTTTCAAAAGCAAACAACAGAATAGGTGCTCAGAAGGAAGCTGTTTTAAGTGATGCCTTTCTGGATGTCTCTCCCATATAAAATATTGAAAAGATTTAATGTGCTATTTGTAAGAAATAAGGATGCTATGAATTTTTAGGCTATTCCTTGCTTAGTGATTTTTTTTTTTTAATCTTCAACATTATGATAGTTGCTTCCATATTTTTGGTTTGTAAGGTGTTTTCTGCTTAATAATCTTATATCATTCTGCACCCCTGTCACTTTTTAACTGGATACTTTATTAAACTGACGTGCTTGCTTGAACCAGCTTCAGACCACATGATGCTTCTGGCCACATTTTTGGTAACTGCTTCTCTAAGACATGGCATTCTACTTCGTTATCCATATAACAAAAGTATCTAGAATAAATACTCAGAATATGCTTACAGTGTTTCTCATTCATTTGTATTTTATTTGTGCATACCAGTAGAAAGCAGTGACAGCAGCAAGGACTTTTTAGGCTAAAGGCAGAATTGCTTGTCTGAGAGCTGCTGAAACTGTATTATAATACTTTAGAGTCACTTACATTGCTTTTTTTTTTTTTTTTTGTCTTTAAGTTTTCCTTTTTATTCATATATTTTCCAGGACTTGAAATGTTCATTACCAGTTGGACTTGGACTTTCTGAAACCAAAATAATATCTCATGGCTTTGATGGTGCCAAAGAGGGAGTTGTTGAGGCAGGACAATTTCCAAGTAAAGGTAAGTGGGTTTTTTTTGTATTTCTCAATTTAAAACCTTTTGTTTTAAAAACCATATTCTTACATGGTCAGAAACACAATGTTCTGTAGCTGCTTTGAGCAGTTTGGATGAATGTACACATTTGAGATTTGCATTACCAACAACCAGTTTATCTTCTTTTGTAGCTGGGTTGTTAAGATAGAGAATATATGCTATACTTGTAGTATCTGTCAAGAGACTGGAGGAAACTACTTAGAGCTGAATTGGTTTGCACTTACGGGAAGGGAAGGCCTTGGGCACCTTGAACTGGTGTCAGGCTGAAGAATTTTACTATTACATTGTGTTGAAGTTTTCTTCACTTTTGAAGTTATTGTTTTGATTTGAAACATAACTGGAGAGTTATTTATTTGTTAAACACACTTCACTGAGCGAGAGTAGATTAAAAAGTGGGATTCTTCTTGTCATATTAATGCATGCCTTATAGAACCTAAGTGGTATTAAGCAATGAAAAATGCAAAGTGATAGACAAGCCAATAATGTCACTATTTCCTGTCTAAAAGCAATAGAATACCATTACATTATATGGGTAAATGGTATTCAGTAAATTATGTACCTTTGACAGTTTCTGCATTTGAAAGATTTGAAATTATCTCAGTTATGCAGCTATGAAAATAAGTCTCTTTGTAGTCATTTAATTTAATTTAATTTACATTTTGCTTCATTTCCTGTTTGGTAAAATTCTTGGCTTATGAAAACAGTTGATTTACATGTTGTACTTTACATATATTACAAAGTGAATGCTGTGTTATTTTATGTCTTTGAAAATAGCAAAATATCTAGCTAAAAACTGGAGCAGATGGCAAACTGCTCACTATTCCTGCCTTTTTGTATTCTATTACTAGGATAACTGTTGCAGCTGTTAAGTGTATTAGCCTGTAAGGGAAAAGTGTCTGAAGATGTTTCAACAAACACTAATGTGTTTGAAATGCAAATGTTCTGTGGAAATTTCTGCACACAAATTAGGAGCTTTGGACACTTTGGCTATCACAGATTTTCAGCAAGGGTATTTCTTGGGATATTTCCTGATGTTCTAACAAAATCAGATAGAGAGAAGTGGTAAAAGCTAGGGCTTTCTATGAAACCATGGACAAAAGTTGAATGATTGCCCTATTTCTAAAAATTCTGTCTTCTGTTTGGGTGTCCTTATTAGGGCTTCGTTTTTGAATGCAAAGTAGACAGTACTGGAGAGGAAGGGCTTTTAGGATTTGAGGGATGTTGAATGATGAAGCATGCATAAGGCTGTGTTAATACTTTGTCAAATGATAAGGATTTTTTTAACTGCTTGTCTTGGCTCGCTCGCTGAAATGATTCAGGCAAGATCTTGCAGTCAAACTTTTATGCCTGGATGAATTCAGTTGCAGCTCTTATGCAACGTATATCTACAGAAGGACACAGCAAGTGAGCTATCTTTGTCTCATCTTTTCTCTGCAGTTGGATCCAAATCATTGGATCCAATATTACATTGGTAATATTTACCCCATGTTAGCAGTGCTCTGTGGAGTGTTTTAAAGCTGATTGTTGATCCAATTACTTTCAGTGATGTTTTGGTGTTACTGATAACTAAATTTTGTTGAAACTGCAAAGTTTAGGTTTAATTTTCTTTCCCCTCAGCACACTGTTAGCCCTGAAGTATACTGGAATTTCTCAGCAAAAGCAATTAAAGTTCCTCCCCAGTATGGTGGTCATTCATCATTACAGAGGAAGATCTTACTTCTTTTTTAAATCCTGAAAATTCCATAAGGATGCTGGTTCAGATTTATCTGTTATGAAAGAGTGGCAAAGCTCTGAAAAGCATAATGAGCATAATCCTAAAACAGCTTAGAGAACACACACAGTGCAGGTCATTTAAAGTTGGTTGCTTTTTGTTTTGGTTTGGGTTTTTTTGTTTGTCTTTTGTTTGTTTTTTTAAGAGAAAAAGCAAGTGCTATAAAATTTCATTTGGGAATGAGTTTACACTCTTTCACAGCTAATAACTTGTATGATCTTCAGGATAGCTTATTGCTGCATGTTTACACAGACTTAAAAGCCGATGTCAATAAAGTGTATCTGAAATTGGCAGAGATTTCAGGGCTTACTTCACCTCTTAATGCTTTAAGTACTGTTCAGTGGCAGTGCAGAGTGAATTCTACCTAGACCTGCAAAAGAGTGTTTCAGCTACTTATTGTTATGTATTGTTATATAACAATCTTCCATGGAGTTTTCTGGTTTTGGTCTGTACTTCACTGATGAGCCCTTCAGTTGTATTTTGATCTTACAGAAAAAAAGAATGGTCATCATGACCTAGAGAAAAAGATTAAATCTAAGAAAACTTGGAGTAGTTTACATGGAGAGATGCACCTCTTAAAAAACATTTCCATCAGAAATTCCAACAACGTTTCTGTGAATACTTTTATAGTTGCTGAAGCAAATGCTTCTTTGTTTTGAAAATGTGTCTCTGTAAGAGTGCACATTCACTTCGAAGAAAAGATTATGTATTTTCATTGTTAAATGTCCCATTTTCAGGTTCCTCAGCATCACCCAAATCATCTGTTATATCTCCTAGCAGTGCAGCAGCTAGCAGACTGGCTGGACAAGGTTGTGATTTAATTATTCCCACAGGTATTAAAGCACTGAATGGATAATGCCCTTGTCTCTGCTGAGACTGTACTAACCCTTCCATGTTTCTAATTATTTGATGTACTATTAGTTGGAAATGAAATTTCTGTGGGATTTTGGTGGCTTTTACTTCAACAGTTTACAAATTAACCTCTGCTTTCCTCTCTCTAAGCTGCTTTTACTCTGTAAAATTAAAATTATAGCTAATATTAATAATAACTAACAGTAGATAAAACAGTTGAGTGACCAAAATCTTTTATTTAGGTTAAAGCTGAAACTTTTAGCATTTTTAGCATATTGCAGTAGACTATGGGGGCAGCCATTAGGAATGCACAACACTCAAACTCAGCTTTGCCACTTGACTCATTTTGTGCCTATGGGCAAATTACTTAATATCTTAGTCTGCTTACTTCTGCATAAAAGGAGAAAACTCAGTTACCTCATAAATGTGTTGAGAGGGTTAATTACTTAATGTTTGCACAGCATGTTGAAGATGTACAAACACAGTAGAACTTGATGCTAAAGGAGTATCTTGAGGCATCTGTATAGACTTTTTTCCAAACTCTTGCTTGCATAGATAACTTGGCAAGACTAAGGTGACTGTAAGTAACAGTAGGGATCAGTCAGGAGTAGTTAAAATCAGTGTGCACATGAATAAATAAAAATGTTGCTTAAAAAGTGACGATACTTAGCAGTTTTTAATATTTAGGACACTAGGAATTTTGTAAAACTGAAACATGGAATCCATGTGATATCACATACTAGCTTGAAAATGCTGAGTAATGGCAGTTTGTGTGTGATGATTGGCCCTAGGTATTTTAATTAGTTGCTTTAAATTTCTTCTTTGCTAGTTTGTAGAATTAATTGTTCCTAATATAATGAGCTAATAAAACTGAAATAAATTAAATATTGGCTGAACACATCTTCTGGAAAGAATGACTTTCATTGGAAAAGATTAAAAAACTCTGTTCTTAATGACAACAGTATGCCAGTAATGGTTGTTTAATGGTCTTCAGGTTGTAAACAGACTTATAGATTGACTAAATGCAAAAGAGTGTTCAACTGTTGGAGTTTTTAAACATAGATATAAATGTCTCAAAAATAATAAGGATAAACCTGTCTCAAAAGCTGTTTTAAGCTTTCAGTGTGCTTAATTCAGCCTATAACTTCTTGAAATAGTGATATATACATTTTATATCAGTTTTAAAGTAAGTCTTTCTTTCTGGAACTGATTTTAAAAACCTGCTTATTCATCTTAAGTTCATTCTGTCACCTTGCTCTGCTTTTGGATGTGCAATTGCACAAATCTTCCATACCTGCTACTAATCCCTTAAAACAAGCTAAGAAACAAAAACCCCAGACCCAAGGCCTTGAATATTTGCTTTGTGTCTGACACAGGGGGCAGAGCTCAGCAGAAGAGTGGACCTGTTGTGTTAGCAGATGAAGTAAAGAATCCAGCGATGGAGAAACTGGAATTGGTGAGAAAGTGGAGCTTAAACACTTACAAGGTATGCAGCTTTGTGTGTGTGTATGTATGTATGTATTCTGTAAATGAGTTTGCTACTAGGTAGGAATAGAGCTGTATGAAAGTAAGCTGTTGTGGCAGTGAGCATAAGCAAGAATGTATAGGAAAGGCTTAGTTTTCTTCCAAATGTAACGTTCTTTGTTAAATCCCTGGTGTAATGTGGAAAATCTTTAATAGGTATTACTGATTTAGCAAGGTAAAGAATGTTCCATTTCTAAAGTTCCCTTCGTCATTCCAAATGTAGAGATTTCAGCGCTAAAGTTTGGAATTGTTTTTTTTGCTGGTTTTGAGTTGACTGCTGATAAAATAAGATTTTAGGTGATGTGAAAAAATCAGGGGTATCTAGAAGTTCAAAACTTGTTAATTGCTATTCTGATGGTTTTGTTTCATCTTGGCTGATGTTTTTTTCTTAGTGTTGTAATAGTTGCTTCTATTTGTGTGTGTTTTATGTGCTTATTCTTCATGATCAGTTCAGATTTGATGAAATTAAAAGGGTAACATAAGAATAATGAAAAGGTGCTTAAAGCACACCAGTTTTCTAGAAGTGACTCTCATTAAAAACCTATAAGGTAAGGAACAATTGTTACTGGAATGCATTCCTGTCAAAAGTTTAAAGAAAGACCCGTTTTGAAAAATAGCTTCTTGTTATACCTACAGCCTAAATAATAGAGTTGTGGACAGGTGCATCAGTGAGGTCTACATCAAACCATGAAGAAATTAACAATCTATGGCAAGGAAAGTCTGAATCCCTCCAGTGTTCTTTAGATCCAGATAAAAGAACATCCTCCTCAGTAAGGATGAGAAGCAGGGATGGAGACATTCTATCCCTAGTAGATGCTTTTGCTGTCTTTCTGATAGAATCAGAAGTTTATTTTTAATTTTTTTTATGTCTAATTAAATGTCTTTTAGATTTGCTACTTTTCTTGTCATCTAAATATTGCAGCAACTGCAGAAGTTGCTGTCCAATGGTATCCTGGGGTGCCTTAGGAAGAACATTGCCAGCAGGTTGAGGGAGATGATCCTACCCTGCTGTTCAGTCCTGGTGAGGCACATCTGGAGTGCTGTGTCCAGTCCTGGGCTCCTCAGGACAAGAGAGATATGGACCTTCTGGAGCTGGTCCAGTGGAGAGCAGCAAAGATGGTGAAGGGACTGGAGCAGCTTTTGTATGAGGAAAGGCTGAGGGAGCTGGGCCTGTTCACCCTGGAGAAGAGATGACTTAGAGGTGACCTCATGAATGCCTATAAAGTATCTGAGGGGAGGGTATCAAGAGGATGGATGCAGGTTCTTCCCAGTGGTGCCAAGCAACAGGACAAGAGGCAGTGGGCAGAACCTGATGCACAGGAAGTTCCACCTGAACATGAGGAAGAACTTTACTGTGCAGGTGACCGAGCCCTGTAACAGGTTGCCCAGAGAGGTTGTGGAGTCTCCCTCACTGGAGATATTCAAGAACCCTCTGGATACAATCCTGTGCAACGTGCTCTGGGATGGACTTGCTTGAGCAGAGATGTTGAACCAGGGGACCCACTGTGGTCCTTTCTGACCTGACCCATTGTGTGATTTTGTCAGCTACTTTGGAGTGCACTGTGGTACAATCAGAACATGTACTATTCAGCTGAAGCTGTTCTTTAAAATTCTCTTGTCTCTTTAAAATATTGACTCGGGATCAAATCTCCTATACCACAACGAAATAGGACAGGACTTGGCCTTATTCTGTATTTTTGGTACCTTGATTTAGAAAACAAACCCACAAAAACTCACAATGTCTCAAACTCACTGGCATGAACCAACAGCCAGAGGACAAGTGAAAAATGTTGGGGAAAGGGGTCTTGGATCTCTGTTTAGAACACTATTTCTTTGGCTGTAGTGTCTGCAAAGTTCAGATTTTTCGTTTTCTTTTATGGCTTAAGCCTCCCCTTTGCTGAAATCCAGAATCACACCAGTAATGACATAGCAAACAAAGACTAGCATTTTCAGAAAACAACATGTTTACTTTTATCTATTCCCAAACATGCCTAAGGAGATGTGTCAGTTATGATCTTTCTAGAGTTCCATATTCACTTGCTGTTCACTCTTTTTTTTGAGACATAAGATCATTCTGAGAACTTACAAATTCATTTTGAGTTGATAGAGTATTGTGCAACTGTACTTGGAGATGCCATATATTTGTGTTGTGGGCTTCATACAAAAAGCATATTTGATATGGTTAAGGACAATATTTAAATTTGCAGACATATTGGCTTGCTTTGGTTCCCATCAGGAAGATCATGGGAAGAAGTGTCCTCCTTATCTCATGATAGCTAATTGTTCATAAGTTTGAAGATGCAGAAATAAAGGACAGGAGTAAATGTCAGTACTTGAATCCCTCTGAATTTAAAATCCCTGGTATTATTGTACCAGACATTAATCTACAAGGGGATTTAGTGGTGAAATATGCTGTTAGGAAGTTCTTTAGGAATCTGACATGAGTAGTTCTTATACCACAGTGTCTGTATCAGGGGTTGAGAAAGCTAAATTATTGAATGTGTTCAGAAGTCATTCCCATCTGTAAATGCCTTTGTAACTACCATTGCCCTTCACATTCTCCAGTCAAATGCTCCCTAGTAATCATGAGTTAGTGTGAAGAGAAATTGCCCTTCTTTCCATAGTCTAGTGGCAAGATCTTGTTCTGTTCTTTCTTCTCTCCATGCTTTCTCCTTTGGATGAGAAAGAGGTTTTCAGTCTAGCAGAAACATTTAGTCAAGAGTCTTCTTGACTTTCAGCAATTCTAAGAAGCTTGTCTTTTTGTTTTTCATACAACTTCTTAAACTTTGAGGGGGGGAAAAGGCAAATCTGTTTTACAAACCTCTCTAACACTGGGCTAATAGAACATTTATTTTATGTCCAGAAATGCCTCTGTTCATCTTTGGCATATACAAGTTCAAATATATTTCTCTTAAATGTATTCTGGTAACCTTTTTTTACTCTGAGTTGTTTTTCTTAAGCTTTGCATTGGATGACTTCTTTTTGAGTTGCATGGTCTTTTCTATGACAGTTTCCTTTATAGATACTCTTAGAACAAAGTACAATGGAATTAATGTGTAGAATTTTCTTTGCTAGTGATAATACAGAGCAACTTGTATGCTTGTACTAGTCCACTTAGAACTGGAGTAAATCAAAATAGATTAGGGCATTTTCTCTATCTTTTGCTGCATCTAAGTTAACAAAGTATGCAATCTAAGTCTTTCCAATTACTGGTTTTTCCTCACTTGTCATTGCTGGGCTTTTTTAGGTGTTTTGCTGTGACTTATGAAGCAAATACCCCTTGGCTGAAAATAATTCCTACATTTGTAATTTATTCTTGCTTTCAAAAATTTTGCTTTCCATGATTTAGATTTTTCTCTTGCATTTCTATGGGGGTTTGTGTGTGTGCACGTCAGCTCTTTTGGAAGATAGCCAAAATTTGACCATCACTTCCATAGTTCCTAATGAAAGGCTCATTTATGCTCTGAGCACACTCAGAGCTGTATTTTGCCATTTCTCTTGGAGTCTTTGGTAGTAAAGTTGTATCCTCTGTTATGATTTGTTATGCTCTCCCAAATTTCTGATGCTTAGCAGACAAACGTCACCTAGATTAGCTGTGCTTTTTCTTGTGAATTACTTCAATCTAACAAAGTAGCCCAAATAGTCTGTGTCTTCTGACCTAAACCTTATGGGTCATGACCAACTTGATCTCCTTAATCATATTTGAGTCTCTTCTGTGTTCTTCTATTACATTAAGAAAGGACATGGAAGTTCTAGCAGGTTGAATGTGCATCTCCTTTGGACATGAGTAAAGATGGTATTAAACTAAAGTCCTTGAATTGGGAAACCCTGGGAGATCAAGGCTGTGGTATATTTTGGGACTATGTTACAAGATAAGTTTAGGCATTATCTCACCAAAAAATAATTTAAAATAGCGGCTCTGTACTTAGGTTAAGTCCTTTCAGAGCAGTCGTGGCCTTGACTACCAGCTTAATTTCCTTGTACCTTTTGTTGCTAGCAGTAATTTTTCATATGTCTAAGTTGGTTATCCATTCACGCCTTGTGACCACAGATTAACTTCAAGTAACTTACTAGAGCAGTAAATAATTCTGCTTTCCATAGAGAAACTGTATAGCTTTGCTACACATCTGCTTTGCAAATGTCTTCTCCCGTGTCTCAGTCAAGGGAAACCCCAGGGTGCATCTTGGGAGGCTCACTGCCAAGCTGGGCTCGAATCTCTGGCAGAGAAGGTGTCGCAGCTCAGTGGAATGTGGTAGCAGCCTGCTCTGTCACAGCCATAGGCTGGGTGAGAGTGTCTACAGCTGCGTAAGAGCACATTTCCTGCTCAGTGTGTTAATGAACTGCAAGCCTACTGAGAATTTGACTTATGACAGAAAAAAATAGTTTTTCTGAGTAAATCATCTCCATTTTATAGATGTGTAAATAATAAGTGCATTTTAATACTTTTGCATATTTCTCAGTAGGAGTTCCCAGTTTCCTAATCAGCTTTAAAAAAACGTGCTGAAAACCACCACCTTCTTACTTGCCCCCTAAAAAAACCCTCAAAACTAACATTTCTGGAAAATTTAACATGGATGTTCAGATCAGATAATTGGTAGACAAAGCCCAAAAGATTACTAACTAGATGTTTTTATGCAGAATAGTAATGCTCCTATTAAGTGACTTAAATGCAATGGGCTAAAATGCTTCTTTTAACTTAATGAGATTCACCAAACCTATAAAAAGATAAGTGTTCTTTTACTTGAGAAACAATTAGTTATGCTCTTGATTTGCTAACTTGAATATTCATCTTAGTAGGAGTTGAGACTTGTCCAGCTGTTCTTGCTGAGTCCTGATAAACTTCTGAAGACTGTGTTGTTTTTTCAGTTTGTTGTGCAAACTTATATTGGGAGGGGTGGTTGTGAAAGAATTGTGTGTAATTATATGTCCCTTGAAGCTGAAAATGGGTGTATGCTCTGTTGTCTTGAATATACTTGAATCTTTATAATTTAATTTTTTTTCTGCAGTGTACACGTCAGATCATCTCTGAAAAACTGGGTCGTGGCTCAAGAACAGTGGACCTGGAACTAGAAGCTCAAATAGATATATTGAGAGACAACAAAAAAAAATATGAAAATATCTTGAGACTGGCACAGACGCTGTCCACGCAGCTCTTCCAGATGGTACATACCCAAAGGCAACTTGGAGATGCATTTGCTGACCTGAGTTTGAAATCACTGGAACTTCATGTAAGGCTTTCATAGTGTTAAAAAAATACAGTGGCAGAGATGAAGATAAGCCTAATTGACTCGTGCAGGGTATCTTCTAGTTAGCAGCTACTTTTATAAACATTGTAGTTAACAATACATTACATGCTCTTTGTGTTGAAAGCTTCTGTGATTCACTTAAAACTGTAGGAAATTATTGAAATTACTGTAGTTCTTTACTGTTTCTTAAATGTTAGCCTCTAGTTGATGGTTAAACTCAAGAACTGACAATTTTGCTTTGTAGAGAAGATGCATTTTAGTTTTAATTTTTCACCTAATGAAATGTCATCAAAGTGCTCCAGGGTGTTACATAATTTCAATTACAAGATGTCTTTGGGGAATGTGCCTGGGAATAAGTAGATTAGGGCACATTACTTCACTTGTGCACATTGAATGTGAGTAAATTATTTTTCTGTAGCATATTTAAGCATTGAGATTTGATCTCTAAGTACTTTTTTGATCAGAATTTTCCTACTAATACGATTAATCTGTATTCTTATGTTCTTATGGAGATGCTGAGCAAGAGAGGCAATCATGAGATATCTGGGTTGTTATGATTCCATGGTTTAGAAGTTTATGTAACACTGGCACTTTCTTTTGCCAGTAGTAAAGCTGTTTGCTGTAAAGAGAGACAAGGTGCATGTTGCTTACAGAGTATAGTAGCTGGCTTTCTTCTACATTGCTTGTTCTACATTTGCAAAGTTAAAACAATTTGATCCTTTGGAAAACCAATATTAAATTGTTTAATAATTCCCTGAAACATAGCTGCTGAAACAGCTCAAGTTATCTTTGTGATTTTAAAAACATCTGTCTTCGTAATTGTCTTTTCCCATTGAGTTTTAAGGGAGTAGGTGGAGTTCATGCTTGCACAGAAAAACCTTAAGTGATAGCTAGCTGAAAAAATGTGAAACTCCTACACTAATGTGGAGGAATTTTTAATATTAGTCTGACAGATGACAATCTGTGAATGTAGAGCATTTCTAGCAGTTAAGAAATTAAATTATCTGCTAAAAGAAGCTTTTATAATCAGTTTATTCTTGACACAAATATGGGCATGTGGTTTGTGGCAGATCTTAATGATTATTGTGAAGTATGTGCTGAAACTGGATGTTTCTTCCAAAACTTGGATGGAATCTGGCATCTTGCTCATTTAATGAATCTTGGGCTTTTTCCCATGATTAGCTTGTAACTTCTAATGGGAATACTGATCTTCCAGGTTCTTTCAGCGTCTTGTATTGGTCTTGGACTTTGTTTCCATCATTCATCTCTTGTGTAGATTCTTGAATGGGGTTGTTGATGAAAATCAAATAAAGGTTTCTGCTGCTGTAATAAGAGTTATCTAACCTTTGCTTTTTGGAGACTTGCCTGGTGTTTGTCTCTTTCCTCTTTATGTTTTTCCTCTGTTTAATATGTAATGAATTATCATCTGTAACCAGGCCTACTTTTGGCTATTTGGATTTTTGCCTCTAAAACTTGTGCAGGACTAAAAGTAAAATTTCTGAACAGATAGTCTTTAATGTTTAATGTGATAACAGTATATATAAGCTTAAATAAAATTTAAAAGCCCCGCAAGTCTCAAGGTAATACTTTTTCTTTTCTACATGATAGCAAAACAAATTTTTAATGTGGTATCTGGTGGGGTATTACTTCATGGGAATGGGTTGCTGTTTCTCTTCTGGACGCAAAGATAACTGCTAGTTCCAGGCTCATGTGCCTCTAATTATACAGGCAGACGAATCCCAATTTTAATTGACTTGAGCTTAGAGTATGAACTGAGTGTAAACTTCGGGTGTAGAAAGGATTTCCTCTGTGTTTCATAAGAGGTATCTGCAGAGGTCATGGACAAAACTGAAAAGTTTGTATGAAACTATGAGCCACTTGAAGGAGACATGATTGTTGGTTAGCATATTCCTTAGTACTCCAGGCCACTGCAGACCAGTCCTTCTTACCTCCCCCTTTGAACTGATAGTGTTTTCATTGGGGTCTGGGATGAGAGGACCAGCTGGAGAATTAATTGCAGTCTTTTCTGCAGGAGGAAAAATAGATGGGACTAAGCTGCTGCAAGGGGCAGTTCTACTGCTGTTGTCTCTGCCAGCATGCTGCTATTTCTTCTCTGTGCTAGCAATCGTGTTAGCTGTGTAGCTGGCAACACTAGAGCAAAGCCAGCTGGAAAATACTTGTTTTGGGTTTTTTTTCCAGCAAAATCTGTAGCAATGTAGCCAAATGCTTTTGCTGCCCAAGCAGCTGTACAAAGCAAAGATGACAGATCTTTAGCAGTGCTTACAGGGCTTAGCTCGTAAAAACTTGCCCTAATTTCTCTTCCTTTTTTCTTCTCCTTCAATTGCTCACTTCCACTGCACCTTCTTTTCTAGAGGATTCTTCCCTTACCATTGCCCATTACCTATTACCCTTACTTGTCATGAACTTGTTAACATGAAGTATCATTTGGCTCTGGTGTTCATTTTCTAGAGAGATGAAAGGAAACTGGGAGAATACAGCACTTCTGAGTCAGTTGTTGGCAGTGTGCAAGCCTAAAAAGACCAAAGTTCCAAATATGAACCTATTGTATTTTATAGTCATTACAACCAGGGATTGTACTCTTTTCTGAGAACTCCCATCTCTAAAATACAGAGATGCTATGCGGATGACATATATATAATAACTGGATTCATTTGGCATCCATGCATTAGGAAAATCTTTGCAACCTTGCTCAGCTCACTCTGCTGTTAAATAAGAGACATGGACAAACATATGTCTAAATGTGACTAAGATGCCTTGGAAATAATTTTGCCCTCGTCCCTTTGAAATTTTTGGATCAGCTACATTAAAAATTTTATTTGCTACTCATTATAGTGCAGTGCTCTTCAATTATTTACAGCCTATTAAACCATGATAGATGTTGGGGTTTTTTTTGCAGTGCTCCTTTACAGAATGTAAGAATAAAACTTTATAGCTAATTAATGCTGTGTGCCCTTGTGAATTTAGTTACATTGCTGTATTTAATGTAGCAGTGTCTCTGTTTGTATTAAAGTATTAGCTAGACAACCACAAGAGATGCTGAATTAAAACCCTGCTGAATGGCAATGTGTAGATTGCATTAGCACTTACTTTTAAGTAACATTCAAGGTATCGGAGTGCAGAAAAAAGACATTATAAAATAGGGTTTAACATCATGTGTGGTAACAAAATCGTAAATTATGTTTTACTGATGTTGGAGAGATTCCATAAGAACTGTGAACTAAATATTGTATTGAAATCATATTGGTGTAATCATAATCATACCCAAACAGAAGTGAAAGACCTGCCACATCTGTGTTTGCATTTTTTATATAGTTGCTGATGAATGCTATAATTTCAATTGATCTGCAGCTTTGTTTCTCTGTTCTTTGTTTATAGGAGGAGTTTGGCTACAATGCAGACACGCAGAAACTTCTAGCTAAAAATGGAGAAACACTTCTCGGGGCTATTAACTTCTTTATTGCCAGTGTGAATACATTGGTGAATAAAACAATTGAGGATACGTTGTTGACTGTGAAACAGTACGAAAGTGCCAGGTAGTTATCCTGTGTCTAGCTCTTTTCCTTATGAATTAATCCTCAGGAAGCAGATTCTGTATCAGCTTAGGCCTTGTATTTGAGTGACTAACCTGTCACATAAAAACCTTATAACACAGCTCTCATCTAATGAGGGTTTCTGTTTAACTGTAGATGACTGCACAGATCTTCAAATGTTTTGTACATGTTTCCTGTAGACTGAATTTTACTTGTTAGCTGTAGGAGTAATTACAGCTGGTTTTTCCCACGTGCTAGATTAAGGTGGATTTCTAAGTAGCGTGACAGTGGAAGATTAACACTTTTATCCAGCTGCATTGCAATAGGTAAAATAATCTCTTTGACTGAAAGACATTTAGTCTTGTGCCTCTGATGAACAATGCCTGCAATTCACGCTCCGGTTTTTATGCAGAAGTTTCAGGCTTGGTCAGAAAGGGGAATACAAACCAAAAATTTCTCAGTGAATAATGGCTTTCTTATCCCAGAGAAGGTTACTTTTAGATGTGTATATTCTAAAGGTGGGTTCCTTTTTCCTGTCAGGGACTTGTAGTTCTTTCTGATGAGTGGTTCCATTCTGACCTTCTTTTAATTACCAGAATCAAGTGCATTTCTTTTAATTTGACAAAAGATGTAACTTATATGTATAATTTTTTGTAATATTTGGGGTCTTTTAGTTCCAAAATTGCAAACTGCTTAAGTTTTGAATTTCCCCCTTTTTTTAAATTGTTCTGTTTTAAATGCTTATTTTTGAACAAAATAGTAAGTTATTTTTTTGATATTTAGGTAAACACTTAAAGGCATGAAAAATAGACTTAATGTGTAGATAAGGTATTGCTTTATTTTTGACATGTGTTTAAAAAAAATATAAATAATCGGTTCATATATCCAGGTATCCTCTGGAAAATGTATGCAAAATAAATCTGCTGCGGTTGTTCTTGTCAGTCATTTTCAATATATGGTTCTTCCCTCCTGAAATACCTTCATTGCTTTCCCTTTCTGTTCACTAAAGAAATCAAATTTTGCCATTTTAATAAGGCAAATAAATGACAAAGGTTCTTCACTGACATGGCCAGTTCATAATTTTGCACTGTGAAAATAGGTTGCATTTATTTCTGTGCCTCTTTTTGTGCCTCTTTCTGTGCCTCTTTTTTCCCGGTTGTTCCCTCTTTGTTCCCGGTTGCACTTTAGCATTCATTTGTTCCCCTCTTCTGTCAACTCTCTATAAGTTTAATAGTTTCCTTTTTTGAATTAAGCCATAAATTACATATGAATCCTCAATCATAGTGGCAATGAGAATCAGGAAGAGCCCTGTGAATATTACTCCATTTACCTCTGAAAGTTTGTATTTTTCTTTTGAGCAGTTACATCAACTGAAAATTGTGTTTTATAACCAGTTTTTAATCCTGATTTGTTTCCAGTTTAAGAAATGTCTGTAAGAAGGCATGTTTAAAAGGTCAAAAATAGTGTGATTTGTCCCATTAAAATAGGTGGATATGCTAGGTTCCAATATTTGACAACTACAAAAAATATGGAAGGAAGAGTGATGCTCTGGGCAGGGCTGCACCATCTTTTTGCAGTCTGTTTTTCCATAGGACAGACAAGTTCTCAGAAAAGTGTTTGTGAAAGAGCTATGAAACTATCCAATTAATGCATATGTAGCAGACTGGAGCATGCTGAAAATGCTTCAGGTCAGAGTTTGGTGTATGTGACCTGTTCCTCAAACATCTGCTTAAAGGGGGTGTCATGCTCTTGGTGTGCCTCTTACTCTCAGCAGAAACTCTCCAGTGAACTGATTCAACAGCAGAAGAATGACCTGAAAAATATTTGCTAGCTTTTTCTGGGTTAGCAGGTTGAGATGTCTCAGGAGAAGCTCTGACTATTGAAGCCTGTACAAAACAGGGGCTGAGAGCCTGTGGCTGAGACAGGAACAGAAAAGGGAGGGTGCTTTTTGAGGCAGTTTTGTACAATGTGCTTGATAAATAGGAGGAGGGAGAAAAAAAACTTGCCCAGGTTTTTTGTTTTTTTGTTTTGTTTGGGTTTTTTTTTTCCTGTACTTAACTCTTTTGTTCATCTTCTGTTGCACTTGGACTTACATGTGAGGTCAGTTTTGAGGCACTGCCCTTAGATGGTTCTTTCTTCCCTTCTCCTCTTTCTTCTCAGGATTGAATACGATGCTTATCGAACAGACCTGGAAGAGCTGAATCTTGGCCCTCGTGATGCAAACACTCTGCCAAAGATTGAACAATCACAGCAACTGTTTCAAGTGCATAAAGAGAAATATGACAAAATGCGTAATGACGTATCTATCAAATTGAAATTTTTGGAAGAAAATAAGGTAAGCTACTACTTCTCATGTTATGATTAGGAGTTTTGTTCAACAAGTTACTGCTTTCTAGACATATTTTAAGTAGTTACGTCTTGAAATATGTATTCATTTAGAAGCAGAGCTAGCAAGGAAAATAAGCTGAATTTTTTGAATCCTTGCTGTATCACTGGGGGACACACTTTTACAGCAAGCAGCTTTAGAAGTCCCTAATCAAGCTGCTCCAGCTACAAATAACACTGTGGCAGTAAGTTTCTTGTTGATACAGGAGGTTTCAAGTTTGCAAAAACATTACTTTTTTCCAGTTTACTACATTTAATGGTTAAATGAGTCACATAATTACTGATTTAATATTCAAAGTAATACGTACTTTTGGCAACAATGTCATGGAGGTTATGCACAAAGAAAGCAACAGAACTTTGAAGAGATTTCTTCAAACTTAAGCTTTCTTTAAGAATTTGAATTGAGAAGTACTACTTTCTGTAACTAATGCCTTAATAATTTCTTAGTTTAAAACAGGACTCTTGAACTGTTGGTTTGAAGGGTAGGTTTTTTATTTCCTTAAGTGTTTATTTCAACTCTACCATTTCATCTATACTCTCTTTATGATGGAATTCTTACCCTTCTTATTCTACCAGGCAAAGATAAAACTGCCATACAAAACTTTAAAACTGTCCTTTCATTGATAAGTAAGTCCTTTAAAATTGTCTCTAATTAGATGTGAAAATTATAGTCTTTCAAGATCTGATTTTTTGTTCATACTCATGGTAAATGAGATGGTTATAATCATGTGTGGCTATATTTCCCATGTCTTCAGAGGAAGGAAAAGGTGATTAAAACTTACATAGGAGATAGTTGTCAGTTTTTCCAGGGTTAACGTTATCAGTGGGTTAACATTTTCAGTATGGACTGATTAACGTATTTTAAAAATTTAAACATGGGTCACAACAGCCTGTCAAAGAATACATGACTGGCCCCAGATTACAATAGCAAACCATGCTCCCTGCCTGGAAGGAGGAAACTTTAAAGGAAAAATCATAGGGACAAGTTAAACCAATTAAAATAGATTATTATTTTGTATTCATGAATATATTATCACATATTCAGTTGCATCAGCTTCTTAGAATAAAGATGGGGCTCAGGGAAGAAACAGGAACCATGAACAGATGATAAGAAAAAGGTTGAGAAAATAAGCAAACAAATATATGCTTAAAACATATCTCCTGAGCACTGTTCCTTCATACAGGTATCTGCCTTAGGACTCCCTCATCCGGAGTTACATAGCCATCAAAAGCTGGCTTTGTGATGGAGGTGACTAAACTGGTGTTGGCCTGACTTTATTTCTGGCTCTTGCTGAAAAAATTGGAAAATAAAAGGATTAAAAAAATTCATATTGAAATTAATTTTCTTGAAGAAGCAGAAGTCTAATCTAAATGCTGATACTGATTCTTAAATTAGAAAATGCTCCTGAGAGCTGGGTTTTAAAACTATGCTAGGTTGAAAACAGCTATGATGAAGCTGATGCAACTGAATATGTGATAATATATTCATGAATACAAAATAATAATCTATTTTAATTGGTTTAACTTGTCCCTATGATTTTTTCTTTAAAGTTTCCTCCTTCCAGGCAGGGAGCATGGTTTGCTATTGTAATCTGGGGCCAGTCATGTATTCTTTGACAGGCAGTTGTGACCCATGTTTAAATTTTTAAAATACTCTCCCTGCCTTTTTTTTTTTCTTCTTTTAGTAAGTTATTTGGTACCACTACAATGTACCTCTGTTAAAGTGGTTTAATCCTTCCAGCTCATATCTGTACAGGAATTCTGATGCTTAAGTTCAAATTAGTTTAAAATAGGACGTACCCTGCTTCCTCGTGGTTTCCATTATCTTCCACTTATCAATTTATGTTTATATGTATAGGAAGGCTTCAGAGCCAAAAGCATTTTATTTCCATATTGTACAAAACACATTTCCATAATTTTTTAAACTGAATTAGAAAGTTTATGAAACACTGAAGAAGTTGTCTTCCTAGTGACAGTCTTGAATTAGACCAAGCATCCTGCTAGCAGTCACAGCCTACAAATTGTTTCTGAAAGAGATTGTTTTTTCCTTCCTGCCTTTTAGAGTAATACAGTAGGGAATCTCACATGCTGAAGCCTTTTTATCAGTGGTTGACATTTCTCAGTTTTGACACTAGAGATGTAAAAATATTTACTAAAGGGTGTGTGTAATTTTGTTCCCAAATGAGCTATAGAAAGAACTTCCTTTACACTTAAATACTGGCTTAAATATAATTATCTGCTGAGAGCTTTTCTGAGGTAAGCTTTACTTTATTTTTTTCTGTTTATTGTGTAAGATGACATTTTGTCATCATGGCAAAAGTTTGAAGGGAGTGAAGGAAGTAGCTTACCCTGTAGTGTAGGAGAAGCAGTTAGGATGGCTAGTGCCTGCCTTGGAGAAGAAGGGCATATATTGATGGAGAAGCAGTGGAAATGGAAAGTGATGTGTTGCTGTTTTCATCAGGGTCCCTGCTCTGAGGCACAGAGCAGCAGTGTATGAACCTTGCTCTGCAGTGGCCTTGGACAGAAAAGCTCAGTCTGTGGTTTTCCAATCTTTTGTTTCCTGTGGCTGAGAGTGCTGGCACAGAAGCATTGCCTTTTACACTTCAGCTGCCTTTCTAAAAAAAAAAAAAAAAAGAAGTGTAAGAAGGGAGCAGGATTAGCAACAATTCTGTGCTGTCTGCTCTTGGTGGTGTATCTCTGGAAAGGACTTGTTCTCAGCATAAAGTGAGCATTCAACTTTTTGTAATGGCTGTAGGTGAACAGAACTTTGTTTTCTGAGCAAATATGCTCATACTCATCCCTTGATGAGAATCTGTTTTAAAGAGACTAGCTACTGGAGGAAAAAGAGTATTTGATATTCCAGGAGGAGCAGAAAGAGAGATCAGGAGAATCCTTGCAGAGTTCCTGTGTAACACTGGTTGGTAGGACTGAGATGGGTCCCAGTGTGGCTGTCTGATAACATTTCTTAATTAAGTGCAGAGATCAGATATAGAACAGAATAAACCTGAAACAACTTTTTAGTTCAGGTTTTCCCTGTTCTTGCTGTTCATGGCAGCATAAATCCATTGGTTCAGTCAGGAGCAGTTAAGCTATCAGAAGTATGTTCCTAGTAAATGGTGCTGCAAAGAACCTCTCAAGCCAGTTTAACTGGCTGGTGGGCTCCAGTTGGTCTGTGTTGCTGTGAATGTCACCTAAGAACCCATAATCTAGATGGCCCTATCTAGGTTTTCCCTATATGGGGAAAAAGCATCACAGGTTGCAGTCTCTTTGTGCCTGTTCTCCTCAGTTCATATGCTAATATTTCAATTAAAAGCCCTCAAAGGCTCAGGGAGCTGCATTTACAGTAAAGCTGGAATTGCAAGTTTCTGTCTGTAAAACAAAGTTACATAAGATTTCCATTGATTTTTATTACAGCATTTGATCTTGAAGTTAGAACTCATTTTTCTTAATGCTGATACAAAGTTTTATTGGTGCTGTCCCCAGCTGGCAGAGTTCTGTACAAGTTTGTAGCATTTGCTAATGACTATAATAATAGTTGCATTAAAATCTGCATCTTACAAATAGTTATTTTTTTTAAATAAGGATGATGTCCTGTTCTTAGTTCAAAGATTTTTGTCATTTCTGAAAACAGTTTTAGGTTTTGTCCTTTTGAGAAAAAAAACCCTGTTACTCTTGGATGCACTTGAGAAATGCCAAATACCATTTTGTGTAGAGAAAGAAATTGACTGCACTTCTGTGAACTGTACTTCAGGAGTTTGATCCTTAAATGCTTGCTTCTACAAATGAAAGTGGTCTGCAGTCCAGTGGAGACCCACATGATGAAAGTGTTTAGACTAAGTACCTTCAAATTAAGATAGCTAGGAGAAGGGATTGTGTTGGTTGTGAGGAGGTACAGACTCACAGATAGACTCGAAGGGGTATTGTCTTTTTGGTTTTTGAGATGGCTGAAACAGGCTGAATGAGGAGGGTGTAAAGAAATATGCACTTACTGTTCCACAGAAAATACACTGTTCAGAGGGAGGTGGGGAAAGACGACAATATTTAGAAAGAGCTGAAATGTTAAGAGCATCCATGTGAAAAATCAAATCCAACCTATAGTATCTTGTGTATATGACACTTAAGTCTCCTGTATAGGGTGTGTCTACATGTAGGTTTTTATGCTTATCCATAAAGTTCAGTTTTGTTTTGAGATACGTGTGCCAGTTGTATTGTGAAGTGCTTACTTTGCTTATAATTAGGAACAAATAGTTCCTAATTGTTAACAATAATGAACAAGGAACAAAGATTTTAACTGTTGTTGAACTGTAAAGCACGATGGCTTTTTGACAGCTATGTTAGTCACACATTGGAACCTGTATTTTAGCTGTATTTTAGCAGCATACCATTAGCATTCTTTGATTGAGGCAAATCTTCAAACACTTCATTCGTGGAGTCAGTGCTACAGCTTGGTGATCTAGAGTTGGCCTTTACTGCTTTAATCTGACAATTGTTTCAAGGCTTTGATGCAAAAAAAAGTAATCCCTTCACCCCCCCCCCTTTTTCCCCCATTGCTTTCTCTCTAGTGTTTGTGAAAGTGTTTTTGCAGCTGTGTAGAGAATCAGATTGGGGAACTGATCCAGGTTAAAGCAGATACATTATTGTCTGCTTAATTTTAATCTAGATCTCTTCTCTGATCCAACTGACTGCGTATCTGCATGAATGGTTTGCCAACAGAGGGCTAAGGTGAAATACAGTGTGGAAGTTGCAATCAGTGACTGGATATGGGAGTGGGTAAGATATTTACCCATTTCCCAAGATGGAGTGAGGTTCTTTCATGGGAAAAGTGGGTAAATTTGAACTTGGTTTTAAATGAATAGTTGGGCTCCAGTCCTTAGCTGTGGTTGCAGGTGGTTTTGCTGTGGACATAGGGTGTTTTGAGGTGTTACAGCTTTTTTTCTCTTTGCTGGCTGCTGTCTTTGTACAGTGTCAGACAGTTTAAGTGGTCTTTTTCTAGAAAAACTTGTATTGTAAAGTTACTTGAATGAAGCTATGGAAAAGAAGATCCCACCATCACTTTTGGGATTCACTTATAACAATCAGCTTCTGAAGGAGGAGAGTAGAAGTTCTAACACTTTGAACCTCTGGAAGCAGTTTGATAATAATCATGAAATTTATACCACAATGATCTAGGGGATAGAACCTCATACAATGAGGTAGCTTTAGTAGTTCAAAAAACACCTCCAAAACAAACCATATTTTTTCAGTCCAAATTATCTGCCTCTACACTGTCAGTTCCTGCTTCTCTCTGTGTGTGTGTACACATCTTTGAGCCTAGGCCTGACTGACTTTTTTAAATTATCAGAAGATTTTTGGGGCAGTTCACAGAAAGTTTAATTTAAAAGCTACCCTAACGAAATACCAAATATAGTCTCAGACTGATGAAGTAGGGCTGGGAGGGGAGGTTCGTTACCCCTGTTTTATTTGAGTTCCTATAAACCGTATGAGTAAAACTCTTGAAGCATTTTAATAATATGCTATAACAGTGAGTGTACTTCTCTGTAGAATTCCTGGTTTGGATTGCATGAAGTCTCGCATGTCAGTGATGAAAGAATCTGATCAAGAAAAGCACTGTGCTTTCTATCTAAACTTTCAAAAGCAAGTCCTTCATGTTGTTATGACATTTTCCACTTATAAAGTGTAATATTTTGGTAATTAACATTTTTATAGATGAAAAATCCATGTGTTTATATACCCATCTGCCCACACAAACTGAAGAAGAGGCCATCTTTTATGACTCAAAAAATAGGTTGAACTCTGTTTGAACAAGTGTGGTTAGCTAAATCCTGTCTCCTAGATGTTAAAATGTCTGTATGTGATAAATTCTGTAAATTCTTTTGCAAACTAAAAAAAAAGTCGTCTAAAGGTATGATGGGCAATTTCTTTCTAACCATTCACACCCCTCATGTATTTTCTTTATTCCTTTTGGTGGAATAAAGTATCATTTTACACTATTAATGAGACAAAAAGCCTATTCTTTGGCATGTATTTGCATAAATTAAGCTGAATTATTAGGGGAAACATAGGGAGAAAACATAGGGATTCCAGTTTTTTAGATTGTCAGAGCAACTTAGATGAAAATTTGGGCCAGCAAAGAAGAGGTTATCAATTAATTTTTGAATTGAGTCTGCTATTCAGTTAAAAAAAAGTGATATAATCAGAAATTTTAACTTTGTGCAGAACTTTTATATATTCCTGCAGGGATATACACACACATGCTCAGCTCTTTATTCTCAAGGAATTTTAAAACTATATTTATTACATTTCTGAATAAATGTTGCACTCTTCAGGTGTCATAGCGTGTCAAATATAATGGTGGGGGTTTAATTAGAAATCTTTCATTAAATGAAGATGATAAGGTGTTTCTGTATTGAGTTGCATGCATTTCAGAGAAGCACAGTAGTCAATAACAAATAATCTGTTAAAACAAACATTGCCCACTGGTAGGCATAGGCCAAACCTGGCCCAAAGACAGTTTTGATTCCCAGCATGACAGAAGTAGACTGTCCTTTCTGGATTGTGCTGAGAGACGAGACAGTGATCTAAAATTTGAGTGGAGAAAACTTAATCTTTTACCTCCCACATCTTCTCTTGGGGCTCATTCAGCCACCTTGTTCCTCTGTTCCCTTCTATGTTGGCTGTCTGCTGCTGGGCTCAGCATTGTAGGCTGGAAACAAGTACAGGGCCACCACCATGGGGATTTGGGGTCTGACACAAGAGTAAGGTGGTGCTGGGCTGAGAGTACACTCAGGAACAAAAAGGGTTTGGCTGCAGGAGAAACTGGACAGATGCCTTTCAGCATACTGCTGTCCATTCACTTCAGGTTTCCTGGTGTGCTAGGATGGAAGTGTAACATTTGCTTAACTTTAACTTCATCAGTGGGGCTGCAGCTTGTTATCATAGAGAAAAACAGTGGTGCCCTCCAGCTGCCCTTGTGCTCTTCTGCCCAGGTTTTGGTTGCTGCTGTGACAGGTGTATTTCATGACTACTTTTCACAAATCTTAGAGTCGAGATATTGACAAAGTGCTGTAAATAATCCTATGTTACAGGAGATGGGCAAGAAATATTGGTGGGAGAAGGACATCAGTTTAATTAGATTTAGGTGTCTATGAGCTGGAAAGCAGCAACTCTCTGCAAGGGGAGCAATGCAGGAACTGTATACTCAGATAATGCCCTTGCCATGTACTGTTTCAGGGAGGTACGTCCATTTGGCCTGCAGGTACATATCTTAAAGGTTTGGCATCTCATTTCAAGGCATCAAGTACTTGTAATCAAGTGTTTGATATTTGATAACATTATGCTGTTTAGTGAACTGTGTTTGCTCTGTGCATGCTGAGTTGGTATTGGCTGCTAAACACACTTTATGAAAACTCTGAATCACTTTAATGTTAAAGAAATTCATATTTGCATTTCATATCTGTATTTTTAAGCTTTTGTTAAATAAATCTATAGGAAGTCTGAGCATTTCAAATACACTTATTTCTTTATAACTGTGATGATGTTGACATCAGCCTCCTCCTCTTAATGTCTCTCTCCTTGCCTGCAGGTGAAGGTATTGCACAATCAGCTTGTTCTGTTCCACAATGCCATTGCAGCGTACTTTGCTGGCAATCAAAAGCAACTTGAACAGACACTTAAACAATTCCACATCAAATTGAAAACTCCTGGAGCAGATGCCCCATCCTGGCTTGAAGAACAGTAATCAGATCTTAGAAGAGGACCCAATGTTAACCTAAAATTCTTTAAATCTTTAAATCTGAGAATAATTGGGGTTGAAGGACTGTTGCAGTGATTCTTGAATGGACAGCTTTAAATTTTTTCCCCTTTTATAATACTGTAAAACTGAATTTGATAGGAAAGTGGGTGACTTTAAGGTAACCAAACATAATTTCTGTAATTTCAAATATAGAGCACTCCTTTTGTATGTAAAGGTTGGTGGTTATTTCTGTAATTGGGATGGGGGGGGGAAAGACGGAGGGGAAACAAAACTATTATAGATTTGCACTGACAAATGATGCTTGTGATTTCTGGTATTTTGGTGGCTAGTCAAAATATTTGCAAATGGAGGTTTACATGATTTGTACCAACATCTTGTATTTTATAGATGAATATAGAAAACATCTTTAGTAATTTTCATATGACTTTTAAAAAAAGGAGAAAGTTAAAAGACTATTTTGCAGATGAATACTATAAGGCCTATATGTGATATCTGCATATAAGGCAACAGTAGCAGATGGCTCATTGACAAGTGGAATTGCAGCAAATGCCTTTTTTAAAAATGTACCTTTCAATCAAAGGGTTAAAAAAACAAAAAAACACTAAAGCAAGAATCACTGTCAGTCTGAGGCTTCTGAGCACACGTTTTTGCTTTGCACCAAGTGGTTTGCTGAGTGAGGCCAACCATTAAATGTACTAATTTCATTTAAAATGTTTCTTTCTCTATGAAACAAATACCGTACTAGCCTTAAATCACAGGTATGTGCCTTTTTATAAGATAATATTTTCCACCAGTGTACATAATCTAAGAACCCTTTCATGTAATAGTTTGTCAGTTCCCAACAAGGGGAAGATGCCTGTGTAAATGCTGTGTCATTGTACACTTAGAGCAAGTTAAAGCTTTAGTGAAACTTCTTGGGCAGGTATGATTTTGTGAGTATGTTTTTTCTGTTTAATTGAAAAGCATACTTCGGTAATGGGAGTAAAATGGAGGATGCATTTTTAATTTCTTTATCATTTCTGTAGTCCTTAAATGTAAAATTATATGTCAATTTTATCATAGACATTTTAAATTCAATATATTGGAGTCCTCATTTGCACATGTTATGTTGCTTTATGTTATGTTAAGTAAAATGAAACACTTCAAATATGTTATTTACAATGGTGTGGATTGTATGATTTATGTACTGTACGTTCAAACGCCTTTCAGCTGACATTCTTAAAGTTTTCAGTGTTTAACACAACTGTAATGTAACTGTAAATCAAACTTTTTAATCATTCCTCATTAAATTCTTGGCCTGACAGAGCCTTCTTTATGTTTTTGTTCTGTCAGAATCTCTTGTAATAGCTCAATTACGTTCCCTGGAATGTATATCCTATGTGAATTTTGTATTCATATTAAACATGTTTGCAGTCAAACTTTCTTGACTTGTGATCGTTAAAAGTAGAAGGGGGCTTCTGCAGTGGAAGCTTAGTCCTGTTTTTGTGAGTTGTCACCCCTGCCCAAGAATATGTCATAAAGCAGTGCTAGGTAGTGATGCTGTTCTAACAGTGGGCAAGTTCAACTCGAAAGTAAATCCACAGTGAAACAAATCTTTTAATATCTGTGGGTTTTGACTTGAACTTCTAAAGGAAATTAAATTTTATTTACAATTCTTACGAAGCCATTGACTTCCACTGAATCCTGGTACAGGTGTTGTATGGCGGTGCAAGGAAAGTGAGCTGAGTGAGTGTAGGGTTGAACTGGGAAATGCATTATTGCAGGGGTGAAGAATGCAAACCCACTGACCACAGCTGAAGTATTGGGCTTTCAGAACACTGTAGGAAAAGGGTACATAAGGAACATGTACTTTTGGTTTCTCCCTCACATTCATGTGTCTCCTGCCTAGGATCGCTGCTGCTCAGAAGGAACTCCGTCAGAAATGGTAAGAGTGAACTTGAATTTGCAGTTGCCTTAAGAAAGACTGACCAATGTGGCATTGTGTAATACTCAAACTTTTGCAATGGCTTAAAACTGCTGGAGTCTCTTCACCTGGAAGAAAAGGTGGGACCAAAATATTACTTGCTAAAACCTGTCTGTGTATTGTTTAATACTGGGGGAAGGAAGAATTACTTCCATTTTGCTCAGCAAAGCAATTGTTCTAATGGGTAGCCTCAGTGAGCAGGGCTCTCTGTTCAATGGATCAATAGGTTATTAAACTGATAGTAGCCTGCTGTAGTACTGTAACTTTCTTTGTCACTGCTCAAACACACGTGCTTATGAAATAATTCAAGCTCATATCTTATATTTAAAATTAGCTTTTTAGATCTAACCAAATTTAGAAACATGTATCAAGAGATTGTAAGAGGAAAGACACTTCAGCATTTCCAATGGGAAGTAATTATGGTTGTCAGGCTTTCTGATTCTCACAAAAAAGCATAAATATCCTGAGGTTATAATGTGGCCTTTATCTAGGTGGACAGTCGTCAGGATGAGGTGTTTTTGTTGTTTGTAGAGGAGACCATACCTACCTTGTAGAGACTTGTCTGTGACAGATTTCATCTCTGTTAAATTGTTACATTAATGCTTGTAGTGTTGTGTGAGGTTTCTTAGGATGAAGGACTCAAAGCAATTAGTAACATTTTCAGATATGCTGTTGTAGCTGCTGTACCAGAGACTTGGGGAGCTGTGTTGATTCTCAGTGACCATACTATAACTTAATCTGTACTACTGGCTTGCTTTTGAAACTTGTTGCTCATGTTATTTTGTTCATCTGAATTCTACAAACAGCTTTCTTGATCTAAAAATGCTCTTTGGCCTAATTCAAGCTTTGACAAGCCCCTTACAAAGAATATTTCTGGTTACAAAATCTATCTGTATTTTTATGTGGAAAGAGATCTACACAGGCAGAGTATAGTAATACACCAACATCATTAAAGTAACAGCTTTCTGTTCAATCTTCAGTCAACTGGTTTTCCCAGAAACCTTATCTCTAGTCTGTCTGTCCTTTCAAAAATGATCAAAGTAATGTAAAAGGAAAGCTAAATGTTTGTTTCAACTGTGTTTTGAACTGAATGGGGGGCATTTTCACTTTTTATGCTTTGCTTATCTGCTCTTGTTCCTTGTTGTGGTGTTGCAAGAAGTGAAATGTATTGTAATTACTTAGCATTCCTGATCGGCAATTGTCTTTAGGTTTGGGAGGTTTTTTTAGTCTGGTTATCTTTTTCCATGTTGCATGCTTGGTGTAAGGGTTGTACTAGTCACAAAAAATTTTATATTAGTCATGAATCTTATCATGGTTAGCTCCCACCCTAAAATTAAGCAAACTACTCGTTGCTAAGTTGTGTCAAATTGAAAGGCTTTTTTTTTATTAGAAGATCTTTATTAGACAGAGGATTTGACTGCTGCTTGGTTTATATTTCTCTCATTTCTTAGTCTTTGTTGCCCTTTGACATCTTTGTGTTCTATCCGGTTGCTCTGGTGTTAAAGGTAGGGATACAAAGAAAACAGAGTTCTCTCTCTGTGACAGTGCTCTTGTTCACCTCTCTACACCTGTCTTCACCAATGTCCTTGCTCTTGATTTCTATGAGTCTTGTGTGGAAACCAAATGGCCAGGGAGATAGGGGGTGTTCACATGTTTTTGTCATCATGGCAAAAGTTTGAAGGGAGTGAAGGAAGTAGCTTACCCTGTAGTGTAGGAGAAGCAGGTAGGATGGCTAGTGCCTGCCTTGGAGAAGAAGGGCATAAATTGATGGAGAAGCAGTGGAAATGGAAAGTGATGTGTTGCTGTTTTCATCAGGGTCCCTGCTCTGAGGCACAGAGCAGCAGTGTATGAACCTTGCTCTGCAGTGGCCTTGGACAGAAAAGCTCAGTCTGTGGTTTTCCAATCTTTTGTTTCCTGTGGCTGAGAGTGCTGGCACAGAAGCATTGCCTTTTACACTTCAGCTGCCTTTCTAAAAAAAAAAAAAAAAAAAGAAGTGTAAGAAGGGAGCAGGATTAGCAACAATTCTGTGCTGTCTGCTCTTGGTGGTGTATCTCTGGAAAGGACTTGTTCTCAGCATAAAGTAAGCATTCAACTTTTTGTAATGGCTGTAGGTGAACAGAACTTTGTTTTCTGAGCAAATATGCTCATACTCATCCCTTGATGAGAATCTGTTTTAAAGAGACTAGCTACTGGAGGAAAAAGAGTATTTGATATTCCAGGAGGAGCAGAAAGAGATCAGGAGAATCTTTGGAGAGTTCCTGTGTAACACTGGTTGGTAGGACTGAGATGGGTCCCAGTGTGGCTGTCTGATAACATTTCTTAATTAAGTGCAGAGATCAGATATAGAACAGAATAAACCTGAAACAACTTTTTAGTTCAGGTTTTCCCTGTTCTTGCTGTTCATGGCAGCATAAATCCATTGGTTCAGTCAGGAGCAGTTAAGCTATCAGAAGTATGTTCCTATTACTTAATGAACAGTGTGTCTTACTGTGCTAATTAAATAATTATACATCTTGCTGTCTTTTAAAAAATACTAAGGGCTGTAAATTCAAGCACTTAAGAGATAAATAATACTAAAAACTAGTGTTGCCTGTTCAGTTTTGATTTGCCTTTCTTACATATGCATATGCATCATGCTAGTTTTATGTGATGGTGGTAATTAATAACAGAGTTTTGTTTTGAGAGCTTAACTAACAGAGTGATTTATTTTGAGCCCAAATATAACTTGTTTTTAATGTGACAGGAGTGCCACAATTAACTTTTTCTCCTCTTTTTATCGAAACTCTGTAGAATTGAGGGATTGTAATGAAGATGACACCTTTTTTCAGGTGGTGTAAATTGCTTTATTTCCATTAGATCTGTTCAGTCATTAGATTTGTGTTCAGCCTAAAGAATTAGAACCTATGTGCTCTGAAGAAAAGCAGAGTTTACAAAAGACAAGGTGGTTTTCTACTTCTCATAAGAAAAAAAAGCCTTAAAAAAGTAGTTCTCCTGAAAACTGTCTTGAGCATTTAATTAATTAGAAATCTTAAAAAATTAACAGTATGGTTTGATTTTGTAGTATACCAACTCATCTAAATGCTATCTGTTCTAGGGAGGTGCATTTGTTGTTTATTATAGGTGGGGCTGCTTGATCTACCTATTATTAAAGTTGCCTAATACTTCCTACTGTAAAGACCAGTTTTCAGTTGTTTATAACTCAGATTCATTTTAGCCGTGTGAGCAAAATACTTGCCTGTTTAGTGTTACATGTTTAGGTGAAAAAAATGAGCTAAAAATTTAAAATTAATTTGCTAACATATTTTGGAAAAGTTCAGGGAGAACAAACCCACAGGGTGAGGAAAAGTGAAGAGTTTTAACTTCACATCCGGACTGGCTCCCAAGTCCTCTGCTGTCCTGTTTGGGTTCTGACTTTTTAAATACAATGCCATTATGCAAGTCTCTTGTTTGGCTTGCTCTTTCCGTCTTTTCCAGAGAACATTTGTGCTCGTGACTGGCAGCAATGAAAACAAGTCCCTTTGGCTCCAGCACAAGCAGTTACAGTCCAAGCAGCAAAGCGCTTCCTCACCGATGACCTCAGGGCTGACCTGACACTCTCGAGGAATGTTCACACTGGCTCAAAGCTGAGCGTGTCCTCTCCAGCTGCTGCTAACCCTGGCAAGCAGACATGTGTGCTGTGATGGGAATTGCCTTTTACTGCAGTTGAACTCTTCATTCAGTGAATTTTCAGCTTAAATGACTGGGTTCTGGCATTACATTCCTTAAATTTTCCTTTTGTTCTAATACTGCATTTTAAATAGAGGTGACTACAGCAGGCTGTCTTGCCAGACCAGTAGGTCGCATCTCTGGCTGCAGAACTGTGAGCAGGAATGGTGTAACCTCCCCAACCATGGGCCTGGGCCAGAGGAGGCCACCTGGTCTCCCACTCTTCCTCTGGTTCCTGCCTCCCAACACCTGAGCAGAGTAAATAGCACAGGTGAGGTGCTACACACTCAGGTAAGACAAGATTTTGTCCTGCTGCTCTTGCCTTCCCACCCCTGGTTGTGTCAAGGTGATGTTTTCTCTCTCCTGTGCTCAGCTCAGAAGCTCTGGTGGCTTATTAAGCGGGACTGGAAGTGAGGTTTCTTCTTTCTCCCTCCCTCCTTTCTCAGGAAAGGAAGAGTTTCTGTTTCCACCTTTGGAATTTGCCTTCTGTAAAAAGTAGTGTTCAGGTGTGTGGGCTGACTATTAATTGACTTTGAGTGATGTTCTTCACCTTTACTCTTCCTGGGAAAATGTTTTTATTTTAGACATAGGATTCAATCTCTTGATGAAATATTTTAGAACCATTTGTATTTGTTTGCTGTCTTATCAGTGAATGGTACTTTGGCTTTCAGGCATCCACAACTCACATGCGCTGCTGCCTGGAGCGCTGTAACCCAGGGCTGTGATCACATCTTAAATTCGTCTGCACTTCTCTCACACAGTCCGCTTTAGAGTCACAAGGGGCCCGTCTTGCCTGCTTTCCCCGAGCTTGCAGGGCTGAGCCGGCGGGGAGCGCCGCGGCGAGGGATGCGGGATGGACCGAGGGATGCGCTTGCTCGGGAAGCGTGGGCAGAGGGCGAAAGGCTTCAGCCGTGGAGAGGAGCCCGTTCCTTCAGCTGAGCGCGCTGCCGGTAGCACCGCTGTCCAGTTCCTATAGAAATAGTTGCTGTGAGTGCGGTGACAGCGTGCGGGCAGCGATGGCTGGATGTGTCGATGGAGCAGCTCAGCCGGAGCTGGCTTAGACCCAGTGCCCCCGGAGGCGCCACTGCGCATCTCTGTTCGCCGCGGCGGCGGCACCGGCGCTGGGTCGCGGGTCGCTCTCCTCCCGCACGGGCTTTTCGGTGGCACGGGCCGGGCAGGGGGGATCGAGGCCCCGCGCCCGGGCCGCTCCGGGGCCGCCGGCAGCACCGTCACCTGCCGCGGCCCCGCCCGGGCGCGCCTGCGCTGCCCCGCCCCGCGCTCCGGCGGCGCGGCCGGGCCGGGCGCGATGGGAGGAAGCGGCGGCGGCGGCACCGGACCGGGCTGCGCCGCGTGCTCCCGCGGGCGCCGAGGTGAGCGGGGACACGGGGACCCCCGGGCCGGGCGGGGGCTCCGCGCAGCAGGAGGGGCGCGGCCGGGCAGTGCGGGGGGGTCGCCGCCCTCCTGCGTGGGACCTTCGCCGCCTTCCCGAGGCGCAGGAGGAGGGAGAGCTCCCGGGGAGACGGGCTCCCCTTCCCGCCGGACCCCGGGCCCGGCCGGCCCCTGCCACTGCGGGAGAGCCGCCGCCGCCGCTCCGCTCGCACGGCGGGGCGGGCGCTGACCCGGGCTCCCGGGCTTTCTCCGGCGGAGCGAGCGCTGCCTCCGCCACGTCCTGCGGGGGACAGCGGGTTCGGGGCACTCCCACCGGGCCAGGGCGCGTCTCGGGCGCCGGGGTCCGGCGGGAACCGGAGGGCAGCGGGCGCGGTGTTACCCCGGGTGCAGCCGAGCCGCCGGCGCCCTCCGCGGTGCCCCGTGGCCTGCGGCGTCGGTGGAAGGGAATTGCGGAGTAAGGATCTGTCTCAGCCCTTTGGGTGGTCCCGGCGGCAGGGCCCCCACAGGGCACTTCAGCCTGGCACCTGGTCCGGGCGGAGAACACGGCGGTGGGGCTGAGGGCTCCTCCCGTGGGAACCCTTTCCCTGCGGCGGGGCGAGCGCGGCACCTGGGAAGCCGAACAAAAAATAGCCGGAGTCGAGCCCCTCGGCCAAGCGCCGTGAGGTCCCTGCCTGGCCCGGGCCGGCTGGCAGGGACGCGGTGCCAGCTTTTGTGGGATGCATTGAGCGGGGAAGTGCGAAGTCGCTGCTGCGTGTTCTTTGTAACCCGCAGATTTTGGCAGGATTAGGGGATGGTTGTCGGCGTTTGCAGCTTCTCTGTCTGCAGTCAGCAACTGGTTGCTCCCTTTGCCTTTTGTAGTGCTTTTGTTGAGACAGGGACACCCAAGTGCTGTGGTTGGATTCGGCGTTGTTCTCATGAGAACTTGGAGGGCGCCTGATAAAGAAACGTGGGCAGGGGAGAACATAAGGTGTGAGTTAAAGGGAGTCAGTCATGTCTTGCAGCATGAATTATGAAATGCCCTTCAGTGTGTCGTGCACCTCACCTGTTAATTTGTGTATGCAAGTACAATCTGTGTCCGTCTCAGTGGCAACTGCCTTTTTTGCAAGAAACAAATTACTTTAGAGTGTTTCTCTTACCTGGGGAGAAAGTTGTCCCCACCCTCTAACTTTTAAATTACATTTCCAAGTTAGATTAGCTTGGCTAAAACAATGAATGAGACAAAGAAATAAAATATTTCTTTTATGCCAAATATGGACACAATTAAAACGTGCTGTAAAGACATTATTTTAGAGCTTTGGTGCTTCTCCAGCTGTTTTGGATAACAAACATGCAACAATGAGGTATAATTGCAATGTCTTAAACGTTTGTTCTTTGGTTCTTTTTTTTTCCCCTTTAATCCTCTGAAAAGTGTGGAGAGGCTCCTTAGGAGTTAAAATTTTGCTTGGCTTCTATTACGCATCCCAGTCCCAGCGTGTCTTGGTAATCTGTAGCTCACAGTTGGAACGGCTGGTTGTTCCCCACCTCCTCTTGCTGTACTTCCTGCTCAGAGGCACCTGCTGATACCAGCAAGCAGCCCAGAACCTGTCCTGGCTGCTAGCTTCTCTCCTCTCCCACCCACGGTAGTGGTGGGAGCCTCCGCTGGGAACAGCTTTGAGCCGCTCCTCCGGAGAGGCAGCATGAGAAGGGAATTTTGACCAGTCTCCCGGTATCTGGTAACTCGAGACTGCCATCCTCTTACAAGCAGGTGACCTCTGTCACCTGGATCGTGCTTATCTGTCAGAAAACAAAGCTGAATGCCAGCCTTTATGCTGTGCCTTTCCTTTCGTGCCTTCCTTCCAAATGCTGATTCCTCCCCTTTCCTGGTTCTGGCTGTTACCTCAGCTAAAGCAGTACAGGGCTCGTTGGATTGAAAACAGTTTTTCCTGTTCTATCTATCTTTACATCTAGGTTGGGATGTTTTCTTCCCCGTGCCTTCTCCACTCCTTTCACTAGGAGTGTCCCATGTCTAGCACAGAAGCAGTCAGGTCTGAGATCAGTCGTTTTTCACTCCTGTGTGTTAGTGCTGTGACTCTGATGATTCATCTCCTACAACTCTGTTCCATTAGGATTTGATCCTGTTTTTCCTAAAGCATAAAGATTTATTGAAAGTCTCAAAATGAGGTTCTTGAATGTTGCCTAGGGCATGGTCGGCCAGTCTGTCTGTGTCTTTTTTTTTTTTTTTTTTTTTTTTTTGGTGAATGTGTGGGAACCCAAGTTAGAAAATAATAATGTTGAATACTGCTTTGTATGATGGTGGAAAACTAGCTAATACATTTTTCATTTTTAAATAAGTAGTAGGGAGGAAAAGTGCTTTTCCTATTTGAGTATTTCTTTAAATTAATGCAACACTTAATTGCTTTGAGTGGTTAATCTCCTTCCACCACCTTGCACCTGCTTTTTTATGGCTCTCTGCTTCTATGATCATGAATTTGGGAGGAGAGGCATGAACATGCAGAGCCCTGTAATAGCAGCTGGGTGTTAATGCTGACTTAAATTTGAAACACTCTGTCCTGTACTTTCTTTGTAGCTTCTCTTCTTTTTACCATGCCATTAAAATATTTTCCATCATGCCTGTGATTTAAACCTCATACAGGCTTTTATATATGTTTTCTATTCTTGTAAATGCCCAGATAACGTAAGGTATGAGATTGGAAAATCTGAAGCAGGAGAGAGAAGTTCATTGCTACCTGAGCAAGGTTTTGAGAAGAAAAGGTACGGTGGATGCTTTTGTGTTGTTTTCCATTGATTTCAGTGAAGCTGTGAGTGGCGGAGTCCTTGCAGACCAGGAGAGAATTTGCCCTAAGGCTTGTTTCTGTGACTTGGGTCTGTTTGTTCATGTATGGTCTAGTGATGGATCTCTGGCAAAAATAGTGAAGTTTTTTCATCACTATTATACAATGTCAAATTGATCTGGGTTGCTATTAGCTCCGTGTGAACCCTGCTGAGGAGGCATACCACTAAGTCAGTGCCAAATTTCTGATTTGATGTTGTTCTTGTGCCAGTGCATTACTTGAGCTTCTTCTGGTGAGTTTTCCTGAGACTGAGTTTTGCTCAGGGGCTGTCTGTCTCCTATCTAAGTTTGTATTGCGTGCCATCTTTGCATTTTAATTTTTTTTTTTTTTGTAAATTCCCAAATATTTTTTTTTGAGATAGCTTCCAAATTTCCATAAAATCATGAGATTCCTCATTAGAATGTAATTGAAACACTTTAGTTTTTCTCTGAGACTTATGAATCAAATCTGTTTCAATAGATTCAGCTTTTCAAAAGTGTGTGGTTTGTGGAAGTCATGCTCCTACCTGAAGGTTTGCTGCTAATAACAGTATTTTTATTTAGAAGGTAACAGTATAAGAAAAATGCTAAAATCCATTGCGATTCCTGTTGTTTTATGAGATAATCCAGAGGTTAAAACTTCCCAAATTATTTAAAGCTTTGCATATGTGCAATGCTTAGGATGTGTTAGGGTCCTGTTCCTCCTACCAGTTTCTCTGTCCTTTCTCTCCCTCTGTTATTGAAGAGGCACTGTTAACCTGGATGCTGAAGTAAATGATAAAGGACAGCTTGATCAAACTGTGGTCTTTCTTCTCTGAGTGTAGTTTGGGAGGTGGTGCAGCCAGACCAGTAATATTTTTAAGTTCATGCTCAGCGAACACAGAGACTTTAGGGACTGTATGCTATTTTTGCCCTTATTGACATTTGTGTGAAAAATACAAAGGCAAAAAAAGTAGTACACTAGGCTAGACTGTTAAATCATCAGCAATTTTTTAGCTATTTTAACTCAGTTTGGATTTGAACCATGGGTTTAGAGGATTCAAGCAGGGTCTGTTTGATGCAGTTAATCCAGTACCATAGTTAGTACTATGTGCAGTCAGCTTTAAAAGCATACCTGAAATTAGCAGTAGAATAATATTTGTTTTAATAATTTGAGATATATATATTCTTTTATAAATTTGCACTGAATGGAGGTTAATAGGTAGTTTGGATACCTACTGTGGGTGATTTAGAGGTATTCTTGTGTTTATATATGTTCTTGAAATCTAAGTACCTGAAGCTGTTTGAAATCTTGGTGTGGATAAATGTTAAACAATTGCCCTGTGAAAGGCTTTTGAGTCACTAAATTTCCCTTCTGGATTGAAAACTTGATAGCTGTTGTACCTCAGCTTTGATGTCTTTTCAGTGCGAGGGACAATGTCCAATGTGTGTGATCTGAGTGTCCCTATTGTCCTTTGTCGCAGGTTGCGGAGATGGTACAGTCCCCTCTTGTGCTGCCGCTGCTGGCAGATAGGGCTTGAGAGGGCGTGATCCCAGCGGCTGCCGCGCTGACTGTTCAATGCTTCAAACCCGTCCAAGGAAGTAACACTCTCCCCTTGGGGGAGGCTGTAAAATGCATGTTATGAATTGTCTCTCCTTGGTCAATGATAAAGAAAATGGGGCTATTCCAGTTGCAGCGGGATTGATGAGCGAGGATACGACGACAGCGCCTCAACTTTCTCAGCCTGCCCCATCATCACCTCCTGCGCCATGTCCCCTCACAGGGGCTCCCCCAGCCCCTCCGCTCCCCCCGGGAATGCCGCCCCCACCACCACCCCCTCCTCCACTGCCTGGCCCCAGCATACCTCTGCCTCCACAGCTGGTGAATGGGCATGACAGCCACGGCAAAAAAAAACGAATGCGGAGCTTTTTCTGGAAAACTATCCCTGAAGAACAAGTCCGTGGTAAAAACAATATCTGGACAATTGCTGCAAGACCACAGTATCAAATTGATACGAAGACAATTGAGGAACTTTTTGGGCAGCAGGAGGAAGCCAAACCCCAGGACTCCCGAAACCGATCTTTAAAGTCTTCATTTAAAGAGACTAAAGAGGAGGTAAGAATTAAAGTAAAACCTCTTTTTTACATAGTACTGTAGGAGTTGATGTGAATTCTGCCTCGCCTTTTTCTCTTTCTCTGTCATGTTTCATCCTTACGGCAAATTTGTCTTGATTCAAAGGAGAGGGGAATGATGGGAAGCATAAACTCTTTGTTCTTAGTGGCATATATTTATTTTTCAAAGAGCTAACTGTGTTTTATTATTTTAACTTGCTAAGTGCTGTGATTTGATCACCTGTTAAAATAAATATGAATAAGCAGAGGGAGCTGAAAGCATCTGTATTTACTCATGTTGGATAGCCCTTGAGTTTCCAGTGTGGAACAAAATTGTGTTGTCTCTCCAACTCCTGCTCTGTGTCTGTGATGCAGGCAAGATGTTGTACATGCAAACATGTACCAGGCAGGAGAGAAGAGAGTCCTATTTGCAAGGGTTAATGCTGTATATGCCCACAATATCCTAGAGACATCAGGAAGGGAAGTGCCAGTATGGCAGCAAGGATATAGAACATAACATAGTGATTAAGAATATTTGTTATTTGATAATTTTAAAGTTTCCACTTTCATGAACATGACTTTCCTGCTGAGAAAAACTTCATCTTCCCTGCTTTTACTGGACATGAAGATAACCTTTCAAGAAGGTCCCAAGATTGCCACTGATTTCTGTTCTGGTGGTGAAGAGTACTCTGTACCGAGTACTCTCAGGTTCAGACACTTTCCAGGGAAGTGATAAGTAGCTTTTCTAGTTCTTAAACCCTCATTTATAGACAGCCTCTCTGTGAAGCCTGAATTGAATTGTCTCAAGTGATCTTTCTCTGAAGTAATTGGAGGGCTGAAATGCAGATTTAATCACTAGTGTGTGTCTACATATTAGCTTGTGTATGTTAGCTTGTAAACAAAATACAGAGGGCATGGGGTTAAGAGATGTAACAATGTATCAATTTTTAGTGAGAAAATAGGAACATGAAGTTGATGATATCTTCCAGGATTCAGGAGATGTCAAAATAAGATCAGAAGGGACAAGATGAGAAACCAATGCACTGATAGTATGCGTGTTGTACATATTGAAATTTAAGGTTTAAGAAGACGTGTGTATTGTAGGCTCTGAAACCCTGATGTCGGGAAGTAGTAATTGGGGCCATCACCAGAGGTAGTCATTAACCTGTGTGCTGTTTTCAGGCTATGTTCATCTTTGAATCAGGAGTGTAGTGAGTGCACTTCCTGTGCCGAATACAGATGTACAGAGCTCTGGCCTCCTTTGTTTCCTCAGAGGCTCCCCCTTCCAGGACTACTGTGTGATAAAGATCTAGTTCTAGTAAATATGACAGTAAGCTTCATAAACTGAATGTGGCCCATATTGTGCAATAGGTAGGTCAGAGAAAACCCCAGTGTGCTCTAGAACTCATGCAGTGGTAGAGATTAAAATCAGAGGCCTGCAAAACCAGGGATTCTCCAAGATACAATGCCTTGGAAACAAACCCCTGCCTTGCTGAAAGTTATGGTTTTCATGCGTTTGTCTGGAGTTGATGCCTGTGCACCCTGGTTCAGGGCTCCCGTAGTGACTTTGCACGTGGCAGGTGGTGAGGCAGCAGGACTTGCCTCTGAGTGATGCCACTTAAGTAACAAAATGTTCCGCTCACTCGCTAAGCTTTGTCAAGCATGCTGCAGCAGTGTGTCAGTGGTGAGCAATTTCTTATGTGTTAATGGACTTTGCAGTCCTATCTGCTTAGCAAGGAGGGGAGGAGATAATCCTGAGGAGCTGTGTGTTATTGGAAGTGTGGAAGTACAGCTGGGCAGCAGCTCACGTGCTTCACCCTACGGCAGGCCTGCTTCAGCAAGGGGCTGGAGATGGGAGTACAGGCCTTGTTTGTGACTCCAGCGATTGTCGGCTGCCATCGGTTGTTTCAATGTGGATGGTTATCCTCAGCTCACTCTGGTAAAACCTACAGAGGCTGACAGGAGCTGGGGGCAGGCTGAGGTGTGCGGAATCAGCGTGACCTTGTGGAGGGAGTGTTGGTGTGGGGCTGAGGGAGCTCTAGTTCTGCTTGTGGCCGTTTCATAAACCAGCAGGGGCAGGTGGATAAGGCATTTTGTGTTTCAGTACCTCCGTTCCTTTTGTGTACAACACAGTTGATTTTAGAGAGTGCTTTATGGTCTAACAAAGAAAAATGTTCTTAGATGTTTACATAGTGGAATTAGCCTAGTTGGCATAGTGTATCAGCAATGAATTTTCAAGACAACTTCAAGTGCATAAATTCAACTTTTACTTAGATCCAATTCTGAAAAAAGCAGCATGTGTCCAAAGTGCTGTACAGAAGGGCAGGGCCAGAGAGCGCTCTGTTGTCCCTATGGCCTCCCTCTTGGTGCAATGGTATAGCTTCAGTTGAAGTGGTGAAGAGTTACTCTTCAGCCAGTGTTGAGGGCACTGCCTTACAGACTGTGGAGAAGATTTGGGGTTTCATACCTTTGCCAGAGATCACTATTGATTATGAAATCATGAGCAGTTTTGGTAAAAGTTCTACGCATGTAGGTGCTTACAACACTGCAAGTCCTTTTAATTCCTCACTTGACAGTGATTTATACAGGGAATTTATGTGTAACATAATCATTATAACAGAAGTCCCTTTTGAGGCTTGAGTCAAACTCCTACAGCAAATGCTTTCCTTTTTGTAAACAAGCCCTCACCAAACCCTTAGGAGATTAATTAACATGTTTCCTTGACTAGAGGCTTAATTTGCCCTATGGTTCCATGTAATTTGAGGCTGTGAAAAATAAGGGGTGCAAGGTTAAGTTTACACGCCAATTTACTTTCCCCGTCCTTCAGTGGTGTCCCAGTGTGGTACAACAGGCACCCACCCAGGCTATAGTTAGCCTGGCAGTGGAGTGGGCAGAACAGCTTCTTGTCAGCCAGAGGAACTGGTCTTGCTTTCTCCTTCAAACTGTGCCTCTGCTCCTGTCTCTCACCTTACCCCACCTGTCCACTGGCTCTGGACAGATATTGGATAATGTAATACACACATTACACCCTCTGTAAACATATTTAAGTAAGCAGCTCAGCAGAGTGCTGTGGGGTTCTTAATTTGTTTTCTACGGGAGTAGTTTCTGCTCTTCAAGTGAGGTTTGATGACTCTGTGGAAGGATGCAGTGAATTTCAGAACCTGTGCAAAGGGGCAGTGAGAAGAGGAGAGAGAAGGAAGATGGAAGGAGGGAACAGGATGTCTCTTGCCCCCTCTTCTTCTCTGTTTTCCCTGTGCTGGCTCTGATGCTTATTCCACCTTCTTGAGAGCTGATTCAACCTGTTAATCTAGAGAAGAACTAACAGCAAGAACCAGATGAGATGAGTACCAGTGCCTGCCTAAGGGAAAGAGCAGGCTATGAACGTGACATGGGAGGATGACACAGAGTGGGGACAGCCCTTTAGTAAGCTGCTAAATTCACTCTGCTGCACCATGACTGCAGGCTTGGAATGATGATGGTAACTATGTTGTAATGTGAAGTGGAAGCTGAAACAGGAAGTTATTTATATCCTTCCTAACCTTCAGCACCAAACCTAACTGCCAGGCTGTTCCATGCTTGCTGTGATTTGTAAACTGTGTCCCACCATGTGAAACCAGATTATTCTTAGGCAAAGAAAACCTACAATATTTTGTTTTACTGATCTGTTATAAATCTGCTTTGTTGTGTTCCTCATTGATGATTTAATGGCAAGAAACTCCTGTTGCATTTCTCCAGTCACTACAAAGTCAGTTTTGATGTGGGTCTTTTTGTGTCTCCCAGAACACTCTGAATCTTTCTGATTGCAAATTCGTGTTGGGGTTCAGGAATAAATATCTTCATACCATCAACACAACTTCTCCATGGTACTCAGGCTAATTTTCCCCTTCTCATAGTACCTTGACAACTGAGTACTGAGTATTGAGTATTTGTCTGGAGTTGATGCCTGTGCACCCTGGTATTTCTGTGGTGGGTTAACATTTGTCAAACTGAGGCCTGTTACCATATGGTCTGTGCCTCCTGCAGATTTTGGAAGTATGCTGGGTTGAATACTCTGGTGATGAAAAGTGGATTAATGAGTGAATTGCTGTCCTTGGTTTAGAGATTGCACTGTTTATCAAGTAGATGTGGCAAGTGATGTCAAGTGACGTGTGATGTTTTACATGGACTTGTAAAGTGCAGGTGTGGAGATGGTGGAAAGTATCTGAGAGAATTGTAGTATTTCCAGTTTCAGAGTAGAGGATGAGAATGGAGAAAGTTCTCCTGAATTCATCTAAAGTAAATCATAAGAAACCATATGAGAGGGGTTTTTTTTTGCTACAGAGAATCCCAGTGGGACTAGGAATGCCTGTTCCCAATTCTCAATTACAGTCCAGTGTAACTTTTTGAGTCAGGAAGTCCAGGGGTATTACTGGTGGACAGTGCTTCAAAACCTCTTTGGGTGGCAAACAGAGACCTGAAACATGCTGTGCTGGCAGCAGCATTGATGGCGTGTGTGAACAGAAGACAGGAGCAGACTGAGCAGAATTTAGAAGGAGCTGTGGTAATGTTCAAAGGGTAAAAAGCAACAGCAGACAGTGCTCTGCATGAACGAAATCAAATGAAATCTCAGTGGAGAAGAGTAGACATTGTGAACAGATGTTCAGGCTGAAGTTATGAATCTAATATGCAACTGAATGTGGGATGGAAGATATTGTATTTGTGTGCAAGGAATACGAACTTGTATTTATGGAGTAGCTGCCAGGTTTCCCTTTTCTCCTCCTTGTGCTCCCATCTGGAAACTCCTTGAAGGTAGTTATGTAATGACAGCAGTTCCAAACACTTTTGATAAGCTTGAAGTAGACACTAAGCAAAGAGTGACCAAAAAATGAGATTTGTTCTGATTGTGTGGTTAAACAAGAAATCAGAGAAAAAATAGAGTACAGTCGTATGCAGAGCAAGAAGTGTATGTAAAATCCTGGTACAGCTGTGACATTTTTTTGTTGTGCTGATAAGACAAATGCAGCTGTATATGTTCCCCATTGTTGTCTTTCTTCGAGGGAAGATATTAAAAAAAAAAAATATGTAATTTGTTTGAAGTTGTACTGTAAATCTGAGTTGTGCCATGGAAAACAAAGGTTTACTCATCTGATGATCAGTCTCCTTATAACAGTTACTGACTGTGATTTTAAAAATATACATAAGATTAACTCTGAATATGCTTTAAAAAACCAAACAAACCAAAAGCCAAATTATGGTAAAGCTTATAGGCTTAAACTAGTACGGAGAAACCAGAGAATTAGGGGTGACCGGAGCAATTGGAGACTGGAGCTACAGTTAGAGAGGTCAGTGAGAGGTCCCTGCAGTAAAACATTTGAAAAAGATTAGATACTGCAGAGGGAGAGATAGTTGAACCTGTCCTGCGTTAAGGGGCTTTTCCTTAATGATCTGTTGCGGGCCTCTCAACTCTTAAGATAACAGGAGAATAAACCACAATCTGTCCCCTTATCTCTGCATATGCTAAAGCTGAAGGGCTTCGGGCTACCAATCATCTAATTAAAACTAATATGCTGATATTTCCTGCGTTTTCTAGTCTTCACTGTTTTCAGAAGAGAGGAAATTCCAGAATTTCAGAAAACTTTCAATATGCCTCACTATTTTCAGCAGACGAAGAGGCTGTCTCCTGGGTGTATGTTGAGGATAGCCCATTAATCATCCCTATATTTTCACTGTCACCAGCTGACTGCAGGCTAATTCAATTTCATGATAATGCCAATGTTGCATTTATATATCTACTTCTAATCTGAGCACTGTCACAAAGGTCAAAATGCCTTTCCAGTTGTCAAAACCACAAACACATGCAAGTCCAACAGTAGTCTTGAACATCTATGTGTACTGAGCTCTTTTATTGTAGCCGTCAGGTGAAACTGTTAAGGTGAAACAATTCTCTTGTCCTTGTAAATCTCATGACTTTTGTAGCTGTTATCACCAAAATAGCTGTGGTAAAATTTTAACCTTAAGGACACAATTTGCTAAAACAGGGCAAACCTCTCAGGTTTAAACTCGTATACTGTTACAGGAAGAAAAACTAGTATAAAAGGGGCACTTGGATTTTAAAAATTTTTACAAAATTAAGGGAAAATATTGTGGGGTAGGGTTTTTTCTTTCCATCTGCCTAATCTTCAGAATTGTACATGTAAGATGATAGAGCAAACCTACTTTGAAATACAAAGCTGGGAGAGCTTATTATTTATTATGGATTTCTGTTTGCTTCTAGGTAAGCAAGCAGATTTGATCATTAGGTGTTTCAGGGTTTGATTCAAGATTGACTTACTTATCTTCGCCTGAGTCAGTGTGGCTGTTTGTTGGCATGACTTAAATCAGTAATGCACCTGACCTCTGCTTAGAAGTCCCACCCTCACATTTGTCACAAAACCCCTGAATTTACATGGGTTTTGAAGTGGGGTATTCACTAACCTTGGGGCCTTTAAATGCAATATAGTGTATTACCTGATAAGCAACATTTTGCAGATGCAGGGTTATGAAATAAGCAAGAAGAATGTTTTTACTTTGTAATGAAATAGAAATACTGATTCCTTCCCTCATTATATGTTGCTATGGAATTTTTTGCTTCACTTGGAGAAAGGTGATGTGAGTGTGCTACATATTTCCCTGGTAAAAACTAGTTTTGTAATATATGAGTTTTGTTGATAAGAAGTGACTCTATATTTATTTGGCCTGGGATTTGGTGCAGTTATCTGTAGCAATTCAAGAAATGATATCTGCATTATATGGTATTTTCTTAAGTATTGTTAGATTAATCTCTCTTGTGTTCTCTCTCAGGTTTCCATTTTGGATGCAAAACGAAGTATGAACATCGGGATATTTCTCAAACAATTCAAAAAGTAAGAATTCTTTGTACTTCTTATAAAATACATACATTGTGCTCTGTTCCTTGTGAAGTTTGCAGTTTTATGCAGTTTTCTCAAAAGTAATTTGACATAATTTGTTTTCTAATATGATTCGTTTTGAGTGCGTTTATGACTTAGCATCAAACAGAGTTTGCTGATGTTAACCAGTCGAGGTGAGTTTTCAGGCATGGTTCAGGGAAGCCCTTTTACCTCATGTAACACTGCCTGTGAGCTGCCTTTCGCTGGCTTCCTCTCTTTATAAACAACTAGAAAGGGGCAATGGGAGCAACATTTTCAAGAGTGAGCTGTTTCATTGCGGTCTGTATTCACTGATAACGTTGCCCTACGGTAAAGGCATCACTGAAAATGGTGTCAGAGCAGTGCTGCTGTGGACACTGATGCATCCACAACCTCTTTATAACTCTGCTGAGTAGCCCAGGCATGTTTTTTTTCAATCTGTGTAACTGTTCGCCCTGCAAATGTTAGAAATATGTGTGCTCAATTGTTTTTTCAAGGTCTGCCGAATCCATCATTGAAGATATTTATCATGGAAGAAGTCAGCCCTATGGTTCTGAACTGCTACATGAATTTCTTAAATTATTACCAGAAGCAGAGGAGGTAAATAATGGTTTGACGTGGAACTTATTTTTTGTAGAGTTCTGCTGACTGGGATTCCAACATGAAGCTCTGTAAAAGAGGAATCTCAATGCCTTCCTGAGGCTAGGGAAGAGGGAACAGGGAACCACTGAGTGCAAATGTTTAATCTTCGTTTGACTTGTGGTATTGAGGTCGCAGTGTAGTCATTCCCTTCACATCAAGTAATTTCACCTGCTTTTAAGGAGTTGATAAGACATCTTTTGTTTTTATGATGTCCCTTTTGTCCCATAAACAGCAAGACCTGGAGCCTTCCTGTGTGCAGATAACTGCTATAGGGAGTTAGAAAATTCAGAATTGAAGTAAATTCTAAGCAAAGAAATTTAACTTCTTTGGCACCTGCTTCCTGCCTTCCCATTGCAGTGCCTGTGAATTGAATATTGGTAGCCCTGTGCTACTGCCTTTTTGCCTTCTGGTTCACTGCCTGCTTGGTTTATCTGGGTCTGTTTCTGGGCCTGGTCACTGGGTTTCAATAGGGCAGAAAGGCAGCTCCAGTGTTCAGCACCCATGGAATTTGCTAACATGGCTCAAAGGAGACATGTTAGAAGGCACAGAATTACCAGCAGTACCTTCTCAATGTTCCTGTGATCACCATATGACCAACATCCAAGCACAGCCTTCTCCCCTCCTAGTCCTAGACTTCAAGTCTATTCACATGATTAAAGAGGTGAAGCTTCATCAACTGACCTGGGAGCCCTGCTTAATGATGTACAGTTCCTTGCCTGCTCACTGTTGGCACTGACCTATTTGTATGTACTTGAGAGAAATGTAAACCACAAACCTGACAAAATTAGCATTAGAATTGCTTGGGTGCTTCACATCAAAGTGAGCGGCTGGAACTTGGGAAATTGCTAAGTTAAGGTCCACATATAGATCAACCTCAGCTCACATGCTTTACCACTTCAAGGTCATACTGTCAAAGCACTTTGTTTCCTCTGTGCAGCAGCAAATCTTGGATCCAGTCATCAGTAGAACATTTTACAGTCTTTTGCTGTCAAATTTATGACTCTAAACTGAGCTGCCTTTGCAGAGAATCTTGTAAAAATTGTGTTACGTTAGTATACTTGATTAATATATCTCTTAGAGTTGGGAGGATATCAACAAGTTACAATGTAATCAAAGAAAATAGATGACAGTAGTTGTTGGACCTCAAAACCATTCCCTCTTCCCTCTTTGTTTGCATTTTAGTACTGCATATTCCATTATATAAACAGAATTTATCTCCTTCCTCTGAAAGTCAGACAGAGGAGAACAGTGAAATACTAACTTGAAAGAGAGTGACTCCTAGCTAACTTTGCGTATAGTCAGAAAATTAGACTGAAATAAAAGTACTTTTTCTTCTTTTCCTGTTTCTGGCTTAGATCTGGTTGATATTTTATGACAAGTGGAAAATCTTTCAGCTAGTGTAGTCTATGTGATAAAAATGTCATTCAGCTAGAATTGTAATGTAAGTTGTTGAATTTTATCAGTTTTGTCTGCAATGCTCAACTAGATGCATTAGCTATCCAATAGGTACTGCTAAGAGTGAAAAAGTATGTTTATTTATTTGACAACAGATTTGGCAACAGGCCTGTCCCTCAAGATAGTGGGGCCAGAGAATTTAAGAAGTGCTTTTAAGGAATCACTTGAGAAATTAATAGAAGATATTCTATGATACAGGAAAGTATTAGAAATTGAGGGGCATCAGACATGAGATTTGTTGCTATTCCCAAGGGAAGGCTGGAAAGAGGCTGATTTCCAGTGTGCAAGTGTTTGTATGTATTTGATTAATTGTGTGCATCAGAAACAGGAAAGACTCCCTTTCTTTTTGTTACTCTTCTCATAATTGTTGAACTTTTTTTGATTTTTCCCCTTGAGAGCTGGGTGGGTGGTGGCAGGCAAAACAGGGAGAAAAATCCTGAATGTAAAGCCTGATGCTTCTGCTGGTATGGAAAAAATGTTTCCATGCCTTCATGTCATCATGCTTGGTGTGGGCAAAGAATAAGTGGGTCCAGTAATTCATTTACTACAGTGGCTTCTAAAATTTTAGTGTAGACAGTTAAAAAAAATTGTTCTTTTTAGGAGCCTCAGAGCTTTTTTTTTTTTTTTCACCATTTTTTCTCTAAATGTATGTTCACTGTTCTTCTGTTATATCCCCTTACTTTTTCTTCGTTTATTGTCTGCCTTCTAGACTGAATCTGTCTCCTAGAATAGTGATTCACTATTTGCTAAGGGAAAGGCATCAGAAGCTTACAACCCCACATACAAATAATCCAGGACCACCAGAGATACCAGGTGGTGTTATTTTTTTCTGCTGTTCCCTCTTCTGTTTAATACTTCCTAATTTCTTTTTGTCATGTCACATGAGATGGCTTTGGCAAGCTGTCAAAGCATTGGCCTGTCCTTGCACAATGTTGCACCCATCCTCAGCAAGGATTCCCTGGGATTGCCCTTTCGATACTTCCTGTTCTCCTAAAGACCTGCTTTGTTGTTTAAGAGTTGAGAATTGCTCTGAGCAGAGACTTAAGCACTCAGGTCCTGGAAGGTTAGCAGCTATTCAGTTACCAGGGCACATGTCTTGGTGCAACCATGGGTGGGCTTCTGCAGTTGGTGTTTGTAGGCTCCTCCCAGCAGCTCAGGTATTTGCAGACCCATTTGCCTGTATGCACAGGTTTCTTGCAAGCTGGAATGAGGGCCAAGTGCCTTCTGTAGGCTCTGCACCAGTAACTGTGCTTTGAGATGTCTTCTGCTTTTTCTTTTCTGTTTTAACATAAATCCTTAGTCTGTGAAAGTGAAAGGAGGGAGGGGAGTGCCTTTCCTCGTCATAGCTCTAGAAAGGGCCACTCTGGACTATTTTGTTTCTTCTTTTTTACCAAGAAGTTTAGGTTTACAGTTTACCTGGTGTGAATAAGCACCAGCTTTGTACTCCAATTGTATCTTACCTAGAAGTGTTGTGATAGCCAGTCACATTACCTGAATGTGCTCCACATTTCTTGTTTGACTTTTGTGACATATTTTAGATCATTTCAGTTCATAGTATCTCAAGCACCTGATGGTATTCCAGCTTTTTGACAATGAAGGCTAGGTCCTTGGGCCAACAAATACATTTAACATCTGTTGTCTTTAAAATTATTCTATTTACACTGTTGTAATGTGGCAACTCTGTTTGCATGCAGAAATAGGTTCAGTACTACTAATTTTCTAGCTTTTTTCTATGAAAAATCTCAACAGCTATCAAAGTTGGAGATTTTTGCATGTAAATGGCAAATACAGGTTCCTTACTGAATGTTTTTCTCAAACTGAATAAGACTATTATTGAAATATTGGCACTGCTGTGAAGTCTTTCCTACAACTTAAAATGTTTGGGTATTTTCAAATGTTTAATTTGAAAAATTTGACAAATACTTGAAGCTAACAATGATGGAGCTTGCTGCAAGGCTCTACTCAATGTTCGGGGCTGTCTGTGGGTGTGTGGCCTGGCCACTATACAGTGGTTAGAAAAAAGGCCAAGCAAATTTATAAAAATTCTCAATACATTAACAACTAGGATAAGATCACTGATTTTGTTTAAGCCTTCTTAGAAGTCCTGCTGTTTGTACCATACTGTGCTTAGCAGTTTTGTAAGGAGAAAGAAACGCTATTTGGAATCTTCTCTGCTTCATCCCTTTTTTCAGTTTGGTTTTTTTACAGGGAACCTTGACTGAAGCAGTGGTCTTCTCTGCTATATCACTTCTGAGAAGATTCCTAGTTGTTTCTGAATGATACCCTGTTGAAATGGCTGACAGCTTTTATTTACTGGCATCCTGACTAGAGCAGAGAAGAAGCTTTTAGCTGCTTTTATGTGCATATTATTGCGCTCTTCAACAGGCCCAGACTGGCAAAAGTTGAGAGTCCAGTGTTTAACGAGCTAGAATAGCCAGAATTTGTACTTTAAATACATACAGAAGAGAGCATATCACACTGGTAATCAGCTCACCCACACACATGCACTCCCAGGTTATCAACACAATGTCTTAACTTCCATTATAATGTCTTGAGCCTGTCCTTTGCTCGTGTACTCTGATTTCAAACCCTGGTCATCCGTCACCTGCTTTATTGGAACTGTTTGTGTCAGCTCTACTCTTTTCAAACCATGTCTGTAGTTAAATGCCCTCTCCTTTCCTCAGACAGTGCTTTATAGGGTTGACTATTTAATCTCCTTTTCCTTTTTCGCTCTTTATGATTACCGGCAGGTTTTTCTCCCTTTCTTTTTATCATTTGCTGGTAGTGGTTTGCCACTGCCCTGGCTTGTGCCCCATCATGCCTCACTGCACGAGAAAATGTTTATTCCTCTTCTTCAAAGATCCTGCATAGCTACAAGATCCTGCAAGATACCTGTGTTATGCCATAAAATAAAATCCCACTAGAAGTGCTGCTGGTAGCTTAAAAATTATCAAGAACTTGAATACAGTAGCTTTCTTGTCTGCCAGGTATAATGGCATACTTGCAATGGGCATCTCTACTGCAATTGTTCACAAAACAAATCAAAGATCAGGCTTCCTATGTTTCATAACTGTTCTTAAAATTAAGCAAATTATATACGTGAGAACCTTGTGTATCTAAAATCAGATTGAGTGTGCATGGGCATGCATGGACAGTGCAAATGCATATTCCTTACACAAATATAATGAAAAATTAAATTAGTAGCTCAGCACCCAATTTGAGTAATACAGAACTGAGCATACAATGTAATTATGCTCTCTTGCATATGCACATTAATCTGCTATATCTCAGTACGTGGCTGCCTACTCTTGTGGAAAAGTTTTGTTGTGCTTCAAGAGAGGAGGCCAAGGCCAGAACTGATAGGCTTATTCATTATGATTTTATAATAAGTTACATTTTTAGCTGTCTTGTGTTCTGAACCCATCTGCTATATCTCTTAACATGATTAATAGTGAACAATTGTTGTCAATCCCCATGGTTTCTTTGTAGCTCCTGGCTGCAGTTGGTATTTGAATTTGACCCCCACTTCTGGGAGCCATCAGAGAATCTCAGTTTTCTTCCAGAATACTTGGACAACATGGCAGCAGAGAGTAGAGGCAGTCCCATGGGATTTTGAATAGTCTCCCTTGAAATGTGTCATGACATTTCTTTATCCAAAATGTGTTCCAGTAATTTTTTAGCTTTGGGGTTCAGAAGTTGTTCTTTTAGTTTATTGCTAGTGTTGATAAAGTCAAATAACTTTTTTTTTTCTTTCATGCTGAGGATTATTTTTAAATTATGACATTATTAATAAAAAGGGAACAAAGAATAATTGCTGTCCTATCTTTACCTTAGATATTTCCCAGGCTCTTTACTATTTTAAGGCCAAGTTAACAGATTATTTAGTCTTCCATGTGAAAAACTTCAGACATGTATGGAGAACCATGCTGTGTTTGCTGAATTCTGGGGTGAAAAGGACCTTATAACTCTGTGAGTTCCTGTTTTGTCTGCTTGTGGAATGGGTCACTGTTCTCCACCATCCTTGGGTTTTGGGCTTCTTGGGTCAGCTGCCTTGATGCTTCTTACAAAGGTAGTTTGGGATATCTAAGGAGAAGGCAGTGGGGGTTAAGGTGGTTGATGTAGGCTGGGAAAAGTGGAACTGGGTGGTGAGCACACCTTTGTTTCAAGTCTGATTACACAGACTTTCTTCTGGGCTGACTGTTGCCCAAAGCTTTTTGCATGGTGACATTCACACCCCATCCTACCCATCAGAAGGCAGCCTTGTCAATGTCTTCTGTTGTGCATGTTTAGGAATGTTCCTCCTCTGAATTAATTCTGGGATTTAGTACTCACTCATATGACTCCAGGCATTTTTCCTAGTAGGATAGAAGAAAGAGGATTTCATCCAGCGCATATGAAACTAAAATTCCACATAGAAAACATTGATTTCTACTTACTGTTCAAAGTATATTTAAATATAGTACTGGTAGCATGAATAAGTCCTGTGAGTGTCTCAGGATCTATTGTTGTTCAGTTTTTGTGCATTTAAGTCTTCAAATTGCATCTTCCTATAATTAAACTGTGGCTTACATGATCTGATTTTGGTGAGGTGGCGTGGGTTTTTTTGGTGGGCTGCTTTTCTGTCTTTCCTCCCTCTCTCCCAGATCTGAATGCCTGTATGCTTTTCAGGCAAACTCTGATATTTGCAAGATACTAAAATGAGGAGAATTTGCAGATTTGTTTTTTTGCAGTCCACTAGTTTTGGGAAGGTAGGTTAAAGAACACCTTTAAAGACTGAGATAGTATACTATCTCTCACTCCCCACTTAATGATGTAGAAAAAGTGTTTATTTTGGGTTTGTTTCTTGCTCATTTAACACCTTAGAATTATCAGGAATGTCAAGTCTGGTCTTTCCTGTTTTTTTGTTGGCAGGCTTCTTGAATTACTCAGTAAATTAGGAGTTTTCTCAGGCCTAAAAAAAATTGGTATGCTGTTTATCTTTAGAAGGGGAGCTGTAGTCTGAGTGTCTTGAGTTAAATAGGGGGCGGGGGGGGGGGGCGTGTTAGGAAATGGAGCTAGATAGCCTGAATAAAAATTGCTCTCTGATTAGAGGTCTCTTTCTTGGTCATAAGGTTTTGTTAGGTTTTTTCCCTGTTCATTTGTTTGTTGATGCGGTTTTCAATTTGAAAATAAATTATTTTCCATTCTGTGTTTAACTTGTATTTTTCTCTTTCTTAATGTGTTCTCAACGTTTCTGTTTTTTCTGGTGTGGAAAAAAAATGGGAATAAAGCAAAAAAAAAGCTGTTCAAAGAATCCTTTTCTTCAATTAGTTCAGAACCCTGATTTAGCATAGCATATTTGTCTTCCACTACAGATCAGCTACTTTTTTGCTGTCAAAGCAGAAAAGTAACTGAAGTGATTCATTTGTAGGCTGATTCTTTAACAGAATTTTTAACAGGTTTCTTTAAAACCTGTGGATATGTTGCTAAATTATGGCAGTGGGGTAACTGCTGAGGCCTTGCTGTAGTGCCCTTCTCTCCAATAGCTTTATATGCTTTCTAAAACTGAAGACCATCTGTGTAAATGTGGTTGTGAATGGGCTTTAAGTGTGATGTTACACACAGGAAGGATGATGAGCTTGTGTGTAAATCAGTGGAAACATACAACTGCTGCTGGGTGAGAACTTGTTGGTCGAATAAAGAAATAGTCTAACTGAGAGTGAGCTCTGCTTTTGGACACAGTTGCTGTGTTGAAAGATGTGGAAGAAATTCCAGTTACGCTTAAACATATGTGCATGTATTTTTCAGTTCTTCTATATAAACAAATAGTGAGTATGTGGGTGGATCAGTGGCTTCCAGATCATGCAAATATATGGATTTTGGTGGAGCTGGGAAGGAAGATCGACAAAATTAATGCAGTGGTATTTCCTTTGCATGTAAATGGTGTCCTCAGAGGACTGAGAGTACCGACAACAAATTACTTAAAATGCAAGATTGCATTTATCGTTAAAATAGTTCATCTTAATGAAAAAAATACAAACTCAAGATCATGAAGTTTACCCCTTAAGAGTATTTTAGGGGAATTGGTTGAAGCAAGTATCTTGAAAAAACCCCTGTAACTTAAAGTTTAGTTGTATTGTGCCAATAAGATCTAGGCTGTCCTATGCTGGATATTCTGAACACAGTTATACTCTGCCCAAGTGTACATCACAGTTCTTGAAGAGTCGAGGGTCATTTTCCAGATTATCATCAGTATCCTAAACATAGTGATGAAAGCAATCATTGATCAGAAATCAAAATCGCCAATCAGAATTGTAGCATCATGGTTTCTGCTTTCTGGACTGTGTAGCTAGTTTTTTGGGAGAAGAGTGATGCTTTTTTTTTTTTTTTGTGGTTGGGGTGCGTGCAAATTGCAGGATCTTGGGACAGTGAAACCATTCAGTCACTGGGTGGACTTTCCAATGCCTTCATTTAAATTTACTGCTTTGCAAGGTGCTACCTTCTGAAGTCATCTTGATCTTTCATAAAATTCTTTGCTAGTGTTTTTTTTCTCTTTTCTAGGTAAAGAAATTAAAAGCCTTTGATGGAGATGTATCAAAACTGTCTCAAGCTGATTCCTTCATGTACCTACTAATCCAGGTGCCAAAGTAAGGAGATAGTTGGTTTCTTCTGTTTATAAGTGTTCTTTTTTGGCTCTCAGTTCTAAACCTATTTGTGTACTCCAGCTATGCTCTTAGGATTGAAGCCATGGTGCTGGAGAGGGAGTTCTCACCCTCCTGTGCTTCTCTACAGGATGACATGAAAATTATAAGACGGGCAACAAAAGGTAATTAAATATGTTGGGACATGCCTAATACTCTTGTTTTTGTTAGCATGTTAATTAGTCTGCATTACGAAGACCAGAGCTTGAATTTCAGGTACCTTAGCTATTAAAAGGAGGCTAACTCCCCTCTGACAAATGCCATCAGGGTGTGCCTGGTGGATCTTTGCTTCCAAAATCAAAAAATCTGGAGGCTTTGGGTACACTAGCAAAAAATTCATGTTCAAAGCCTATAAGTAATATATCTTAAACTGACAGAAGCAAAAATGTCTGTGCCCAAATTAGGATGTTATCTTTTGAGTACAGTTTGCTCATTCCTGCACTGCTGGTGGAATGCGCCACTCTGCTGCACTACTCTGATAGAATATGGTTGTTACACCTCTCTGTTTATTCTTTCAGAGATCCATAGAAAAAAAGACTATTTTCTAAATTTCTCTATAGGCCACTTCCTTTTGAGATGGCAGTATTGATAGGTTAAAGTCTTTACTATGGAGAATACTGTTGCTGTTCCTTGGTTTCCTGGTTTTTTTTCTCTATGTTTCTCTACATACCTGTTCTGCTCTTTACATTTCTCGAGTTTTGAACTGCTGCAGATGGCTATTTGTTGGGTAATGTGATGTCTTCTACTCTGCAGGGAAATAGTTGATTTCCTGGTTCCAGTTAAACATTAATGCTGACCCTTTACAGTATCTTGAGTGCCTCTTTGTCCTGTTCCTCAATATGAAATTCGTATTTCATGTTGGAAATTTTTTGATAGGCTACTAGATCACTGCTTAGACTGTTTCTAGTGGTATAAAATGGTGCACTAATTGAAATATTCAATTATGAGCACTGGTGATTAGAGTAGTCCTTTCAAGTGAAAGCAAATGGAAAAAAAGCATTTTCCCACCAGTGGGGATTGAACTTCTCGTTGACTCAGGAAAGTGTGCAGTACCCAGGATTAGGGCTGAGTTTGGCCTTTTATTAGGATCTCTTTTACATCATTGTTCTTTGTGTTTTGAGCAACAGACAATATGTAAGGGAATATGTTATGTATAAAAGTAGCCACACCTTAATGTCCTTGATGTCCTTCACCCAAGACATATGTAAATGGTGAATGAATTCCCTCCAGAGGGGAGACACTTTGGTCTCCAGCTCCTGCATCAGGCCAGTCATGCAAATCACTGACTGGGCTTTCCTTGTGCTCAGTCCACTTTGTCATTTGCTCTTCTCCATTTGGTCTTTTCACTTCAGGGTTTGTTGATAGCCTGAAGTTGTTTAGGAATTATGTCTCCTTTTCTATTGCTGTCTCCTAGGTTTCTTTCCTGTAATTAAATGGAGAGAATATTTACTTCAATTTTAATGCTGATAATCACTAAGGGTTAGGATGGTCTAAACAGCCATCTAGCCTGCAAATGGATGTATGTCACAGTGACGCCGAGTGGGCTCTCACTATGTGAAGTCTTTAGAAGTTGCCTTCTCCTCTTGGCCTTGTGAAATTTGCTATTCTCTTATTTATTCTCTCCTCTCTCTTCCTCCTTGCTTCCTCACCTTGGACCTAGCTTGTTACATCAAAGGTTATTTAATTATTTCTATGTTTTTAGGTTGCCAGTATTGAAATACAAATGTGCAAGGGCTATGGGCTTCCAAAAGCCCTTTACTGTATTGTGTTGAGCAGCTGAATGCAGGATAAATTACAGAACATGGACTTAGAACCGAGATAGTTTTAGAAGTATTTACACTACAATCAGAAGGATTCCACCTTCTATTTTCTTCATTAGGATAACATATAGTACCTCACATTAAAACCAGCTCATAGTGATTTTCTTGCCGTATGGGTAATTGGAAATTTGGAGTTACTTGGTTTGCTGTGTCACATTTATTAACTCTTTACAGTTTTGTATTTCCACATCTTATTTCTAAGGTAATCCCTCTGGTGCACATATACTGTTTTTTGCACATATGTTGTTTTTTGTTCGTATGTGGCTGGGTGAAAAGGTGTATGAATTCAGATAGTACAGTACTGTGCATTTTGCAAAGACCTGAACATACATACATACAAACCAGGCTTGTGTGATCGGAAAACTTTTAAAGGCTGTTTTATTCCATGTGACTCTTTGTCACACTGAATATAGCTTTGTGCTAAATCATCTTTGATGTGACAAGTAAAACAAATGCTGCTCTGAGTTGATGATCATACAGAAATAAAATGATGATTCATAGTGGGAGTGGGATAGGCAAGGAAAATTTAAACGTTGCCTGTTATCTTTTCAGGCCTTATGGCCAAGTCTCCTAAAAAAAGAGTAGTTGTTCAAAAATCCAATCCTGGCAGATGGCAAATGGATCCTGCAGGGTCCAGAACACTTGCCTCACACTGGAATAATTAGTAGGTGGTGAGGATACTTAACGACTTGCATGAGACACTTCACACATTGCAGGATGAGGCCCCAAATGTTTCCTTAGCTGCTGGAGGTTGCCTTGGAAATACGACACTTGCTAAGTTAAGGTCTGAACATACACTTGAGGTTTGTCAGTTGTGCTTGTGAATTGGAATTATATAGTACAATTATCTTTCCCACGACCTTTTCAGTTTATTGTAGTTTCTTGTCAAATAGAAAAAAAAAAAGCTCGAGATGAAGAGGAGCTTGGTAACTGACTATATTTCTAAACAAACAATTGTTAGACAGCACTTTTCTTGTTCCTTACAGAGTTAATGACTTGTGAGGAGCTGCATTCCATATTGCACTTGGTCCTTCAGGCTGGGAATATTATGAATGCGGTAAGTGACATCCCAAAGGGAGATGCCTGGTGGGCTGTACTTCCTTGTTAGTACTGCAGTGCTCTGATGTCATGCCTCAGCTTCTCATTTGCTCTTTTGCAAATTGTTTCTTTTTAGGGAGGTTATGCTGGCAATGCTGTTGGATTTAAACTGTCGTCACTGCTCAAGCTGGCAGACACGAAAGCAAACAAACCTGGGATGAGTCTGCTGCATTTTGTTGCTCTGGTATAGAAAATCTATTTTGCTGGTATAAGCAACTTCTACAAATATAGGTCCATTAATTGATACACAATATAAGGGGCCATGTGCTTCCCAAAAAAGCAACTGTCTCACAGCTTTGATCTAATCTTCACCTTTCTTCTCCTGCCACAAAATTCACTAAAAATTACCTCTATCTGGTCATCCTATCCAGAACCCCATGAAAAGCTTAAGTTTTTATATTATGTAGAAAGATGCCTTCATCAAACTTCTTCACTGTAGATTTTCTCTTATTGTCCCAAATTCTTACACTGTGCAAGTGGCTTATTTTGATAAAAATTCTCTCAGTCTTCCCATTGAATCTTTTGAGCAGCCTTCTTGATAGCTTTTTTTTCCTCTCTTGATGACTGATGTGTGTTTTTTAAAGCTGCTGCAGACATTTTCAAGCTATTTTTCCTTACTTTCAGACTTTTTGATTTTAAAAGGGAGAGAATTTAAATGCATCTATTGACTTTGGTTATCTGTGTACGAACTGGCTTAAGAGATTTAATTGGGTATAAATTGATGTTTGTGCAGGAAGCATTGTATCTGCTCAAACAATGGCATCAGTAAATTGTTCTTTCCCTGACATTCCTTATTAATACATCTGGCTTGTGTTCACTGGCAGAAGCAGCTATTATTTTACACTGCAGAATGGAAGCTGTTGTTTTAAAATCTGCAGTTCTGATCCCTGCCTTTCTTTAAGGGATGTCCTCCACTCAGTTGTGTTAGGATTGAATGGGAAGAAAAACAGTGCAGGAGAGAAACCTTTAAGTGCCCTCAACAACTGCCAGACTTGGGGATTTTGGCATGGTGGTGGAATGTTAATGGATTGTGTGTGTTTTGGTTTTGTTCTGTTTGTTTCAGGAAGCCCAAAAGAAAGATGCTGCTCTTCTCAACTTTTCAGAAAAAATTAGGAGTGTTCATGATGCCGCCAGGTGAGTTAAAAGAAAACTGAAAACTTATGGTTAGAATGAAATTGGAATTTTCTCATTTGTGAAGCAATGAGGCTTATTCACAAAAGTCTTGGCATAAAACCAGATCTTTACAAATGTTTACTGTAGCTTTGAGGTCTTCATTTCCATTTACTAGCAGAAGTATGCCTGCAATGTGCCTTCAGGTATGAGGTTTTTTTATTACACGATCTCCATAGGTTTTTGGTAATTCTGTCTCTGTCAAATACATGTGCCTGTTCATTACTTTCAAGGGATTAAACTAAAAGCATGGTACTCTTTTTCCTTAAACCAATTTCCATCAGTTTCTGAGCAGGCTACAATACTTTTCCTAATCTGGTACCAGGGGCAGGTGCTGGCCCAGGCTTCACTTAGATGTTTTTTGAGGTTTCATTTGCTATCTTGGTTGGAAAATCTGAAGGATTTGTGGGTCGGCATTTTATTCAGCTTGAAGTCTGAAGCTGCGTAATTTTAAACTGAAGCTGATTCGTACCTCAGCTACCCTGCTTACTTTTGTGAGACAGTGTGATCTAAATCTGAAACCTGGAAGCTAGCAGTGCTGAAGTTCTGTTCCCAGTTTTGCTACTTCCTTACTCTTAAGCTTAGGGCAATCTATTTACATTCTTTTTCCAGCTGCAAAATGGATCCAGTTTCTTAGATCTGATGGAGGGTTAAGTAATGTCTGCAAAAGAATAAAATCTTCTGAGGAAAGGAGTGGCCATTGAGTTAATCAGAAAATTTTTGAGGGACCACCTGTGTGGCTCTCTGCCATCCAACCCACACACCTCTTTGGCACTTTGCCATGTGGCCTGCTGGGGAATATAGCTTTCCTCAGTATCCAAGCCGCCTGGCAAACAGGAGGGAAACAGGCAGAGTCCCAAATTTGGTGATATTTATTTTCTAACCACTTTGTTCTTTGATCACATTTGTTAACACTGAAAATCTTCTGTTGTAACTCATGCTGAAGTCTATTCAGGGAGTGCACTCTGTACATGAAAATGAAACAAAATTAAATATGTACCTCACCACTGGGCATGAGGAAGGTCTTTAGAGAGAATTGTCATGTACAAGTTGCTCATAAATCCACCCAGTTAGAGCATGTTAAAACAACTACCATTATGTTCTTTATTTTTTACTGTCTTGCCTTCTTTACTTGTAGGCCATCCTCTTCCTCCTTCACAGGCAGAAAAATGTAGCCTGTACTTTCTACTGCCTTTCTTAGTTGCAAAAACACCATGTTTTCCCAAAACAGAGAACTAAACTTTGCAGATGAAGTATGCAGAGAAAAACCAGCACACATTATATTAATTTGTGTATGTACTGACAACCTGGCGCATGTGTCACCATTTGCTGCCACATGCATTTCAATCAGGCTGCCACAAGTTCTTCAGCTTTAGTGTATGAAAATCATGCTGCTGCTGAAACAGCCTTAGGAGGAGCATGTGTACAGTTGTTAGTTCTTATCACTTGGCTAACTACACTGCTTCAATTCCTAGGCAAAGTTTAGTTCTCTTGGGAAGGAAATGCCATAGGTTTAGAAGCATTTGCCCTCGAAGTGACTGGGAGATTTAGGTGGGAACTCGTGTTGTATGGAATGTGGGTCTCCCAGGAGAACGCTTAGATTACATCAGATCAGAGGTCTTTCCTGTGATCTTCAGTTTCTGAGTTCCCTTTTCACAGCACCAGCTTCACTGCTGGTGTTTAGTAGAAGGGTGAAATATTGTAACTGCGGGGTTGAGACCATGTGGGTTGCATTGCTGTGGCTGCTTAGAAGCAGAGTGTAAGAAGAAGAGTGTAATGTGCAATTTCATGATGCCAGATTCTACTGCCAAAGTCGGTAGTCCTGGCTGACAGTCTCTTGTGGCACCCTTTTTGTGGTAGCTCCTGCACTCAAACAGTCATGTAGTCAGTTGGACCAAGCGAAGGATCCATCTGGAACAAATTGGCTTTTTCCTTTTCCTAAGTTAATTTTCAGTTCACAGATGTGGCTGGCCACCTCGAAAATGAGTGCTAGGACAGGCACCAGGAGAGAAAAGGAACACGTGGACAGAGGCAGGGCAGCAGTAACCTTTCTAAGGTTAGGTGGGTAGGACTGGCTGGAGTTAATCATGAAACCACACCCCATGGGAATCTTTTCAGGTTGCAAATAAGAAGAAATGTGCTTATCTCTCTCCTAATTTTCAGTGTCTACTCGGGAAAGATTTCCTAAACAGGAAGGTCTTGTTTGATAGCCTGTTTGCACCTCATGTAAAGCATCCACTTCTGCAGCATGTTGTGGCTAACCTGTGGGCCACTCCTTCTCTTTTGATAAACGTTCTCTGTGCATGCTATTTTTAGGTTATCCATTGATAGTGTAGAAGCAGAGCTCCACTCGCTGTCTGTCAAGACAAGATCTGTTAAAGACAGCATCCGACGAGACCCAAAACTCTTTCACCAGATGGAAAACTTTCTCCAGGTTTGTAGGATATCTGTGTTAATGTGTTACCGTTGCCGGAATACAGCAGCATTCCTCAGCTGAATGTGATTTGTGTGGACCTGTCAATAAACAGAAGCACTTTTTTAATATGCCTAGCCTGTCAGTTGTACAAAGGTGTTCCAGCCTCATGCTGTTTGTCAAGTAAGATTGTTGGAAGGGCTGTGTTTTTACAGGGAGGGATATTGAGTGTACATTGCCCAAGGCTTGTTAGGCAAGCGTGTTTAGTGCGTGCAAAGTTACTGATGAAGATCAGTAGTTAAAATATAAGACAGTTTGGAGTGGTCTCTGGTTCTGTACTTTGCAGCTGCCCAAAATATAATGTCTGCATGTTATGTTATTCTGGAGCACATCAGTTTTAGCTGAGGGTGTGCAGTGCATATGAAGTCTTGATTGCTGGGTGACTGAAGAGATATTGCTAGAAGCTGGAAGGTTAAGGGACTCTTTTCTCTACTAATTTACCCTTAACAAAGAGTCTCTTATTCAGAGCCATACCATTATGTCCATGTGGGATCTCCTTTTTTTTTTTTGTTTTATTAAGTACTGCAGTGACTTTACAGACCTGGATGTATATAGCACTTACCTTGCAGAGTTCTTGGTATTTTCTGAGTATGTGGTGATGCCTCGAGAAATACAAATTATGCTTCAATTAAATTATTTTTTCTGTTTCACACTACAGGTAATTATTAAAAGTAAGAAGGCAGGTGTTGATCTGAAACTTAACCCACCCTGATTTTCAACTTGCAAATGTAGTTAATAGTCCCTGTAGTTTTTCAGGAGATGAAAAGCTGATGAAGAAAGGGGCAGGTTAAGATTGAAATACCTGTCCTCATTCACTCTGAATTGTTGGCTTTTATCCATTGCACCCAGACTCTTTAATGTTATGTTTTAACATGTTTGGGATTTTTAAAAATTTAATAGGTGGTTTTATGTAACACTACAACCTTGTTTAGGCCACATTCCAAAAGAAATGTTGGGGAAAAAATAATTTTACAAATGCATACCTTGCATAAACACTTCCGGATTTTGTTTCTAAATTGCAGGTGATAACCAAGCTGATCTAAAAGTCATCTTTGATTATTTCACCCTTGTGAATAAATTCCTGAAATATGTAGGAAGAACTATTTTTTGATGTAGGCTTTTATCAGTTGTCCAGTTTATCTTCAGGTTTTATTGTGGACTTTTTTTTTTCCCCTCTTTTTTCTTTTTTTTTTCCCTTAAGACTAGCAAGTCGTATTTGTTCCTATCCTAGTAGTTTAATTTTCCAAGTAATTCTTGAAAGCAGGTTTTGATTAAGTGATCACCAGTGCCTCCAGCTGCATTTTCCCAGCCCAATGCTACATTATGAAAAATATTTAGGTGACTATGAGTTAGAGAAGAGATTTGTCTGAAAAATGAACTTTTCTTCTCAGGTTGCTTTGAGCTACAGGTGGTGTCAGATGTGGGATCGTGCAAGAATAGAAGTAGATAGCTGGTGATGCAGATAGAGGAGACAGGGCACCTGATAAAAGTGTTTTAAGGAGTTCTGCTGCTCAAAGTCTAATCACAGCCTTATTCTCTTCCTCCTGAATCTTCTTCCACTAAACTACTCCCATCCCGTCTGTAATGCTCTATACTTACAATTTACTTTAGGGGAACATTTTCTAGATGTCTTAAAATATATGTATTTTCAGTGGTTCCTTACCTTTCAAGTATGAAAACCTTTTTTATTGTGGTCTAGGGTTACCTTAGGAAGGAATTGATTTTGTGGTGTATATCCATGAATCAGTTCATGTATGTTTTTGGAAAAGTGGGGAAGAGGAATTAATCCTTCATGCTTAGTTGAAGGTTGAAGGGAAAATGGGAAAATAAGGAATGAGGAGCTTTTAAGGAGCTCCCAAGAGGTCTGTCAGTGTTCTAGTACAGTCTTTGATTTTACTCATCTAAAAATTAAAGCAGTAAGTCTGTTCAAGGGCTTTTGAGTTTTTTCCTGGTTTTCATTCTAGTCACTAGAATGTACGTTTTGATTGATCCATTTTTCCTGACCTTCTTTACTCAGTTTGCTGAAGTGGCACGTGTCCTTTTGTTAGTATGAGATCTCCTTCAAAATTTTAAATTCCTGGGCTCTGTAACAACTTCTAGGTTGCAACATGAATTTCATAAGTTCTTGATATATACATGACTTGTTGTGACTTTAATTTTTCTGTCTGGTTCATGTGTGTATGATTTTTGCTGCAGTTTGCTGTAAGGCATCTAAAGGAGCTTGAACACCAGAAACGAGAACTGCAAAAGGAGGGAAATGCTCTCATTGACTTTTTCTGTGAAGACAAAGAAACTATGAAGTTGGATGAATGTTTCCAGATATTTAGGGACTTCTGCATAAGATTCAACACATCTGTTAAGGTAAGAGTGCTGAATGAGATTCTCACAGTTTTGACATGGATATAGGCTCACATGAATTAAGTTGGTTTTTCTGCTTAAGGGGTATTTGTAGTATCTTGTGGTATTTGATCTATTTGCTTAAATGGCTACAGAAAACTGCACTCCTGGAAGTATTCCTTGCCAGAAGCCAGGTAGGAAATGGCCATTGTGAGCAGCCTGCTGCTCTGCATCTTCTGTTTCAGGTGGGTGAGACCACTGGGGTGATACATCAGGGTTGTTCTTTGGCATGCTTGTAAGTGGGCTCCTCCCTTCTGTTTTGGTGAGGAGGTTGGTGACTGCTAAGCTGAGCTGTGAGACAGATTGCACAGCCTTCTTGACTATGGCTCGCTGTTCAGGCGTTGACCTGGCAGTGTTGGGTCGTTGGAAAGGCCTTGAGGTGTGGCACGCCATTCCTTGGATGTACCTGCCTGAATCTACACTAGCTTGGGCTCTCCACTGCCTTCCTCTGCATGGCTAGAGGCACTTCACCAAGTAAAGTAAGGACTGTGTATTCTACTTTGTCCTTTCAAAGGATTTTTGTGGGTGAAAACTTAAGAAGTGAAACAGGCCTATGGCAGCAAGATACCTTATCCCCAGTGTGAGCATTCATTCGCCGAGTACCCTGAATTGGTCCTAAATAATTCAGGAAATGTACTAAGATGGAGGAGCAGTACTGGGGTTGGTTACAGTTTTGGTACAGCAAAGTCTGTCTATTGTTACAGATATTTCTTAGGTCTTTATAAATAGCATGAATTAGTTGGATCAGTACCCTTTTGCAATCTGCATTTGGCAGCACTTTGGATAAAGGCTTTGGTTCAGAAAGAAGAGACCAGTCTCAATTCGGATGTTCAGCTAAAGTGCCTGTTGTACCGTTAGTTTGTCTAACCTTTACCACCCAAGACAACATGTAGTTACAGGAGGGTGAACATTGCACAAATGTATAAAACCAAATGGTGATAGCTATTGCAGTCAGTTTAGCAAGAGGTGACTTCATCCATATATGTTCAAATATTGGGGATTGAGGATTTCATTCATAGTCACATATTACAAGTGGTTGTTGGATAGCTATGACTTTTGAGGTCCCCTCTCTGTAGTAAGCAGCTACACTCTAAAAAATGACAAATTAGCTTCTTGCTTTCAAATTTTGAGAAGACTTGCTTGCTAACTGTGGATTGACCATTGTTCCTACAACATTACCAGAACAATTTAGAATAAAAATTGCAGTTCTAACAAAAGAATGTGATATGCAGACAGCACATCCAACAGTCTAAAAAGATGGCTTGTACCACCATGGCCTTGTGCGCATATTTCAAATGCTTAAACATTCTTTTGCAATTTTTTAAAACATGTTCTGGGTGAGGTTAACCATTTCTCTTGACAATGGTATATTTAAAGTTGAGCTTTAGCATTTGGCAAGAATTCATTCTGTAATTCCATACCTGTGAAAGAAAGCTTCCTGCCAAACATTTTTCCTGAAATGCAAGATTTTCTTTTTCCTTTCTTAGATGTTCGGGTTTCTTAGGTCTCTAATGCATCCTATCTTTCAGAGCCCAGTGTAGTCTCAAATCCTCTTTAAGAGGTGTAGATTAATCCATTCATCCCAAAGCATTAGGCTTTTGTTTACTGAAAGCTTTCAGGTGACTTTTCCTAGTGGTGCAGTTCTTCTGTTGTCACAACAATGGGAAGATTAAACTACACAGAGCTTTAGACAAATAAAGGTGTGATTTTTTTTTTTTAAACAGTGTGTCATTGATTAGACCAGATTCAACAACATGCTGGAAAATCATCTAACTTCTGAATCCTCTGTCAAGACTAGCCTCTTCCTTCTTTCTTTTGCTACAGCTGTACTGGCTGCAGCAAGCCAAGTTCTTCATTTCAGAAAGTAACCCAGAAAGTTCAACCAAAAGTGCAGTTAGATTAAATCTGAAGCCTAGAGGTAACAGTTAAAATGCTGATACTCACAGTAAATCACTGCTAATTATTTTAGTAAAGAAGTGTTTACTGTGTTGTCTTTCAAATTCAAACTACCTCTTCTATGGCTTCCTGAACCAAAATCTCTCAGTTTAGCTGCCAAAATCTCCATCCTACCCTGGGCAATCTCTGTACTACAGTTGCCAGTTTTTGAAACCGACAGTGATTACGAGATCCAAAATTGAAGTGAGACATTGATTGATGGTCCTTGAGTGGTGTCAGTTGATGTCTAAGTATCATGAGGCATTGTGTTAACTTTTCTATTTGCTTTCATATGCAATTATTCAATGCCTTTTCACAAAATTTTCAGTCTGTAATGGTAAAGTATCACTGTGTAGAAATTGGACTTGCTGAGGAACAATTGCAGTTGTAGTAAGGTAGGTTGGAAAAACTGAATTGGCTGTGTGCTGGTCAGACAAGTTTGTCTTAAAATGTGGATGTAAAGATTAGATAGAGATTTACTCACCTGGTAAGACTGCCACCTTTAAACTTAGTGAGGACTTGATGTTCTCCATCTTACATCTGGAACTCTTTGGCTCGACCAAAGAGTGGTTGGGCACTGGAACAGGCTGCCCAGGGAAGAGGTCACGGTGCCCAGCCTGACAGAATTCAAGTGTTTGGACAATGCTCTCAGGCACATGGTGTGACTCTTGGGGATGGTCCTGTCCAGGGCCAGGGGTTGAATTCAATGATCCCTGTAGGTCCCTTCCAACTCAGCATATTCTGTAATTCTAAGATGTGACATCTGCTTGGGTTTGATGGGTCAATTTGTTGGTCTTTGCAAGGTCTGGTGTGGTTTTTTTGCATATGCCGACCAGATGGATGTGTGGTCCCATTAGTTATGCAGGGAGCTGCTCTCCTTAGGGTTAATGGTTGCAGGCTGTGGTTGCCACGGTGATTTCATGCATGTGTATGTTTTGGAGGTCAGGAGTGGATGCTAGCAGTAGGAACTAACTTTGATGGAAAGAAATAAAGGGAGAGAGGAAGGAGTGTGTTTTGTTCTTATGCATAGGACACTCTCCACTGAGACATATATTTGTGATTTTCCTCCTTCAGGAGAATAGGGAACGAGAGATCCAGGAGCTTCATAGTCTGCAAAGGCGAAAGGAGCTGGAGGAGAAGCGTCGATCCTGGGCAGCTGGAGAGCTTGGGAGCTTTGGGCGAAGCAGCAGTGAAAATGATGTAGAGATGTTGGCTAAAAATGGACTTGGAGAATTTCTTCCCTTCTTGCAGCAGAGGCCTCAAAGCCCTTTGTACAGAAATACAAATTCCAGACGCTCTCGACTTTCTTTGGGGATCACTGCAGACAGGGAGTTGCAGAGTTTCCTGGAAATCTCCAAAGATGAGGATCCAAACAAGTTTAACAGCCTTCCCCGTGCAAACACCCGACAAGCAAAACCTAACGTAGCCTGGACGGAATCCAAAGAAACAAGAGATCTCAACTTAAATACCTTGCACTTACACCAGCAGTCTGAAATGGAAGTGAAAAGTGGTGGCCCCGTGAAGGTGCTTCCAGCTCAGCCCAGTCACTCCAGCGTCTCAGCCAATCCCGGTGCCCATTACTCACAGAGGAGCACCGACTACACCTTGCACACTTCCAATGTGTCCTGCGAGGGGTCCACAGATGTAAATGCTCTGGCCCTTGCAATTGAGGAGCGTGAACTTGTTAAAGGGTTACGTAAGTTTGATATTCAAGGAGCAACGCCTGCAGAAGATGCACCTTTAATATATTTAGAGAATGCTGGAGGGACAGACCTGGAGACTCTGGATGATCTAAGCTTCCATTCTCTGAGCACTGCTGATGATGAGCTGCCTCCAGCTTGCAGGAGTTCCAGAGAGGCCCGTGACCATCAAGCCAAGGCAGTGGGTTGCAAGAATGAAGCTTTAGAGCCCAGCAGCAGCAGCCCTACGTCTATGGATACAAGTGTTTCAGGAAGCAGGGAAGATGGGCCAGTGTGCTACATGTCAGATACCACGACTGATTGTTCTTTGACATTGGACTCTGAAGAGGGAAATGATTTTAAATCAGCAGGCAACGAAATAAGAAGTGAGCCTGGCAAAGCATGCTCTTCTGGCAATGATGCTCAACACAAGGCTAGATCATTCTTCTCAAACCTGAATTCCACCTCTGACAAGGACCTGTCTCTTCACACTTCTGCCAATGATAAGGATGATGCTGATAGCAAGCACACCCTTCCTAAAGAAAAACCCATAAAAAATAAAGATCTAGTAGGACCAAAGACAAACTCTCTAAAAGACCGATCTCCAAGCTCCACAAAATCCAGTGGCACTCGCCCTAGCCACACAGCTCCTTCCAGACCTGTCAGAACTTTGAATGCCTCTGAGAATGAAAGTATGAGGAAAGTGGTACCTATTTCTCGGTCAAACAGGGCACCCAGCAGCGTGAAAAAGCCGGAAGCCAAGCCAGCCCTTCGTGAAAGCAGTACAGTGGAAAATCGGCTGTCTCATCGCAGCTCTGTCCGAGGCACAACAGACACACTGCCAAGAAGTCCCTACAGGCACAGCATGTCAGTAGAAGAGCCAAAGTTACGAAGGGGCACTGTCACCTCAAGCAGTGCTCATTTTGAGAGGGACAGAGTTGCTCTCAAGAAGCCAGTCTCTAAACCCATTAGGAGTAATGTCAAATCAAAGACAGATGAAACAAAGATGTGTCGCTCCAGTGTAAAACCCCAGACCCCTGCAGATGACACCAAGGTTGCCACAGTCAGTATTCCCAAAGCACCACCTGCTATCCCAAACTTTGCAAGGAATACAGTGGCCTCTTCTTCAAAGCGTGCAAAAGTGGATCTATCCAGCTCATCCAGACCTCCACCCATCACAAGGTCTGTGTCCCAGAGGCTGCCTAAAGTGAAGCCAGCAGCGACCTCTGATGATCCAAATCCAAAGGAGAACAGCGTGAGTACCTTAAAGAGAGCAAGTAGCGCTAGAGTGGTTGGAAGAAGCATCCTGCAGGGAGAAGCTGTCAGCACGAAAGCAGAGCCTGCACCAAAGGAACTGGGAACAGTGGAAAAGGCATCTCTTAAACTGAAGGATGCAAACCGAACCACAATTGGTAAAATCCTGAAGCCATTATTGAAATAAGGGAGAGGGTTTTTTAACCTTGGAATGTGAACACTTGTCCAAGCACTGGATGTCTGTGTAGTGAAATTCCTTAAAACACTAACCTTGCCAATACATGGCATCATGTGCTTATTGAAGTATGGCACACTGTTGAAAAAGGGCAAGTAGCTGTGTTCTGGTCTAAATCCTTTTTTATGAATTTGAATGTATTTAAAGCTACTGTGATGGAATGTGAGCAGAACAGCAAATCTTTGCATTTGTGATAAAAAAAAGTTACCAAATGCCAAAAAGTTTTAAGAAGTTTTAACTACGAAATGAAACACGTTGTGACAGAAAACATGGATTAAGGCCAGTTTTTTTGTGTACATAAGATTCTTCCTAGGACTCAAGCTTTTGTGCTTGTTGGTTTCTTATTTGATGTCAAAATGAATCCTGTGGAACAGTACTGAAATTAACTGAGGTGATTGTGCTTTCCATTGCTTTCAATTCCATGGATTCGGGAGCTCTTTTTGCCTGTTGCAAAGTCCATTGCTGGCAATTGGACAGACTGGGAACTGCTGGCCAAAAAATTGTAAAACAAGACGTTTGCTGTTTATGGCTGTCTTTAACCTCCCTGAAGAATTTATAGCATGTTTTATGAATGTGTATGTGTGTCTGGGGAAGGCTTTCTGCTGGGCAGGAGGCTTGTTCTCCAAGAATGTGGCAGCATTGTCTTGCATGCACAAGTGGATATGGCTGGTGCTGCATTGGGATAGCACAGCTGGAGGCTGTGCCTGTTGGAAGGGCCATTGGCATGATGACTACTTCTGACTTGTTTTGATCACAAGCAAACTTGCCAGCTTTTGGTCATACAGAAGTGCCATATATTTATGATACATATCAGGATGTTTGCAGTTCAGCTCTTGAAGGCTGCAATGTAGTGCCGAGCACTTTCTTACCATTCCATGTTTCCACTGGTTTGTATACTACTAAACTACTTGAATGTTGCAATGGCTTTGATTGAGCCATTAGTTTCCCTGCGTCCTCCTCCTCCTCCTCCTCCACTCCTTCTCCTTGTCAACAAGAATATTTAGCATGAAACACAGAGCTTACGCATGACAATGTTTTTGTAGAGTTCTTTGGTTGCTTCAAATGTGTTTTTTTAAGCTTTTTGCAAAGTAAAAACACCCCTTTTTTCCTGCAGGTACAAATTTTAACTTCTGTCAAACTAAGATACAGAGAATGAGGCAAAACTCATTCAGCATGCTGTGCATCTTCCCAAGAGGAATGTATTTAGGTGGGGAAAGTGCTGTTCTCCTCAGCATTTTATTTAAAGAATTGCTTTTTATTCACTTACGAATGAAGCCTCATTTAAGAATAAAATAAAAAACAAAAAGGAAATCTCTTCGGACAAGTGGCATTGACATACTAGTGCTAGATCTGTTTGTCTGCTCTGTCCCTCTGTGCTGGGAGAGTGTAATTCAATGAGAATGAGCTCACATGCTTCTCATGGGCTGGTATCAGGGACAGCTACCTTTGAGGTTTGAATCTGGCAAGGGACTTTGGCTCCTCCCACATACCAGCCAATCTTGATGCAGACATCATACCCAAACACCATAAACTATTGCACAGGGCCTCTTGTTTGAGTCTGTCCCACAGGGAGAATTTATAGAGCCCACTTTCTGCAAGGGCAAATACTTTGCTTTTTGGATAAGCTTTTTGGATACTGCCTCCATTGTGGGTTGGATACAAGAGCATCTCCCTTCTTATTTGTATCTGTGTGGATATATGCACATCTGCAAGAGCAGATGATTGACATTTTTCCTTTCTTTTTTAAAGAAATTTGCTACCAACAAATTTCATTGGTAGCAAGCTTGAAAAATAATTTAAATGTGTTTGGAACATGTAAATAAATTTCTATAAATCTGTGTAAAAGAAAACCAACTGTATTTAATGGAACATTTATACATTTCGGAGTAACTTGGTAGTTTAATAAAGTTCCCGTTTGCTGGGTATGAGGTTTGTACTTTCTCCTTTCTATTACACTCTTGGCTTTGGTCCTGGAGATCTCAGGCAACTGAGTCTGGATGTGTGACTGTGGGAAGGACTCTACAGCAGAAATCGTGGTGTTTGAAATCCTGGGTTTGTTCTTATGTTGAGACATGCAGTTGAACTGCAGTTTCTGAACATTTCTGGGCTGGGACTTTCTGCACAGGTTTGGGTATAACATAGGAGGCATTAGATGGTAGATGCAGCACTTCGTGTACACACTGTATGTTGTGGCCAAGACAAATGTTCATGGCACTAACAAGTCTGGATCTGTCACTATCTTCATGCCTTTGAGCTTAGCACACTTTATTGAGAAATTCTGGTCTACAACTCCCAGGACTGTGGAAATACAGAACAGCCTGTTTTGCAGGAGCATGTGGTGACTTTTGCACTGCAATTGTGAATTTTTCAGTTTTGTCCCATTCTCCCATTATTTTTGCTTCTTTATTGCATATGAAAGAATATCTATTCAGCAGAAAAAGAAGCGAAATCCAGCCAGCCTCCTTGTCCTCAGGGAACACTTCCTCTTCTCTGCTATGGAAATCATTTCTGGACTGGAATTGCTGCTTTTTGCAAACTTGTTTAGCCCCTGACTTTTCTAGTTTGGTGAGTGTCTCTCCCCGTTTGGAGTGGCAAGCACCTGCTGTCTGCCAGTGCTGAGTGACGACTGCTGGTGGAATCTACGTGGGAAAACCCTTCACCATCAAAAGGTGTGTCTCAAAAGTTTGTTTTTTTAAACTTCATTTTTATGTCAAAAGGGTTTATAATTACCAATTCATTATTTAAACTACCAGGTGTCAGAGACAGCAATGCCCTGTAGGTTAAATTTCCCATGCCATACAATTTTCCCAAAGGCTAGCAGGGCATGGCACTCACCTGGTTGCAGTTGGCTTTCAAGAAAGGACCAAGACCTTGTCTCCTGTTTGGTTCTGCTGAGTGGCTGATGCTTCAGACTGTGACCAGGACGCATCAATCTCCTCTGGTCACTACTGAGGTGGCAGTGAAGTGTGGGGGAGCCCAGGGGACCATGAGGGTAATCTGGAGCTGTGGAGCTGGTGAAGATTGAGAGATAGAGGGAAGCTGTGGGAGTAAGAGGTGCTGATTCATACTTGGAGGAATTTAATATTCACATCTCATGTGGGAACTGCATACAAATGAGGGGCTCAGCGGATCCCTCATTACAACAGCTCATTAAATTATCAAGAAAGACAGAAAGGGTTCCCATCACACCTCCCACAGTGTACAAGCCTGGACTATGTAATTCAAAATAACCCATCAGTATCTTTCTAATCTTAGGGTCCGTCTGTGTCGATGGATGCAGACAGCCACACGCTGGCTCCTGCCTAACCCTTCCCGAGCCAGCTCCGTGCTGGAGGTGTTCCCTGGGCGCTGACCCCGCGCTCCCAGCCCGGGGCTGTCACGGCACATCCTCCCGGGCTTGGCGCCTCCGACTCGGCTGCGCTGCTTGGGCCAGAGCCCCGGCTGCCCAGCCCCGGCAAGGCCTGCCCGCTGCTGCGTGTGAGAACGTAATCCCTGTGAGAGAGGCCCAGCTAAACACTGCTCCTTTCAGATTTGGCTGCACAATGTTTTCCATTAACTTGATACATGCTGTTTACATCCTCCTGCTGCTAGTGCCAGAGATAACTGCCTTGGGAACAGCTCCCTACAGGTATTGTTAACAGCTGCTGGAAACAAAGGAGTTTGTTTTAGCCACGTCACTATCTAAATAGCCAAAAATACGTTACTTTTTTATTACTTGCAAGTTGATATTAAAAACTCTGTTGTGTTCTCCTGGTTGAAAGATGCATTCTGGAAATCTCGTATGCAGTTAAAGCTGGCAGCTGAAGAAGTCTCTGTGCAAGCTGAAAAGAAAGTGACACTGAGGCGAAGGACATGTGAAGGTACTTGCTGCAAGGTGTGTGATCAGCACCAAATACTTCCACTCAGAGAAAATGGTTTCAAGCTAGTGGTAGTTCCTTGCCATATAGTTGGTTTCCATGCCTTTTCAGCCTGAAGGCTGAGGTTGCAGGATAGGCACTGGTTGCCTCAGCTGGCAACTTGCTCCGATTCAAAAAAACGGAAAACAAAAATCCTCAATCTGCAGCTGCTGATGTCCTGACTTTCAGCACGGAAGCACTGGAGATATGAGCAGGTTGACTTTAGTGCTGTTGGTCAGAGTGAGGTTGGCAGTGGCTGAGCAAATGCTCAGCGAGGGTGGCCTTGTGTGCATGGAGGGGAGAGAGTTACATGAGTTTCTAAGACCGTTCACACCATCTGAAGCAGATGGACTCTCTTTGAACAGAGATGTGCCTCTTCTGCTTTTGATCAGGTCTGAACAATAGCTCCTTGTTTGTCCTATTCTATCCCTACTTGTTGGGAAGAGGAGGGGAAAAAAACCAAGAAACTTTGATGCTTCCTCGTGGGTCAAATGGAGCAAAGATATAAACTCTACCTACTTTGGTTTCTGTCTTTTTTAAACAAAAGGACTTTGACTCATAAATAGAGCTGTTAGCTTCAAATTACTCTCTGCTGCACAGGGGCAGCAGATATTTTCAGTGGCTGCAGTGATCCAGCAGCAAAATAAGCATAAAAGCAAGAACTCTGTTTAGCTCCAGAGTACATCCCAGTGATTGTTTCCTCTTCTCTGTAAACAAACCCTAGCAACTGAACCCAGACAATGTTCATTTGGGCACCCAAGAGGAGCTGGCTAGAAAGTATTTGATTCCGCTTCTAAATAATTGTTTACAATTCATTTTATTTCCCTTTGTTTTTCCATTTCTTTGTCATTAGAAGTAAAAAGGTGACCTTCAAGAGAGAGAGCAGTAGAGCAGGGCTGAGGGATACAAAACTACTAGCACCTTCACTTCTCTGGCGCTTGATCCTCATGGTCCTTTTCTGTAGGTTTGGGGAACAGATTAATTGACTCTCTATGTGCACTCTTGGGAGTTTCTTCAAAAGAGTAACATTTTATATCTTTCAGGTGGGCTAGCACAAGTTGTGGGAAGGAACTAAATATATATCTAAGGTGGATATGTGCTCAATTTTTAGGAATTTGTGCTCAAGTTTTAGGAATTACTGAAGCCCAGTAACTGGTGGGCTTCACAGGGAAAAGTGCACAAGGAAGAAAGTGACAACAACAAATAGGCACAAGTGGAGACAAGTGTTCAGAATCCTTACAGGTACTTTTCTGTCTGCTATGTATGGCAACTCTAGGTTTAAACCACAGTCTCCAGGAGAAACCAGGACTTCCCTGTGCCTGACTCCACTGAATTGCTGCAGAAAGCAATTGTCTGAGAACTGCTGGAGTCGCTTGAGTTCTGGGGCTGAAAATAGGACACGTTGCTAACTTCATATTTTGGTTTCTGGTGTTTCTCACAAAGCATTTTAAACTGATTCAGACGTATTCCCTATGCACATCTTTAATCCCTGTTGTTAGGAAGAAAAATGGGTGTAAATGTGATTTTGATTTTTTCCCCACCCTTTTACAGCTGTATTTACCCCTATATGTCCCATGACTGCTTCCTCCCACTTCTGTTTCCTTTATTATAATCTTCCATCTTCCTCTTAAATTTTCCATCATCGTTAATAACTCATCCCTCTCTTAATCTTATTTTCACATGGCAGGCTTTGTGTACTCTTCCATTTGCTTCATTCTGCTTTCTCTTTGTTTCTTGATTCCAGTGGCTGTTTTGCTCCATCCGTTTCTTCTTTCTGCCGATGTGAGTCCTTCCCAAACGTCTGTCTGCAAAATCTGCAAACTGAGACCTTTTGCTGCCAGCTTCCAGTAAGGTGTGGGAATAGAGGAACAAAATGAACTCAGGCTTTTAAGGCTTGCATGTCTTTATTTTGCACCTTTGCCTTATTACTGCAAGCGAGTCGCTGGGGGAGGCGTTACTGAGAAGTGCAACTTTGCCTCTTTTCCCTGTGAACGTTGCTCACCCCCTATGCCGAGCAGTTTATGAGGGAGCTGAGAATCTGAGCACATGGGGTGATTTTGCAGAGGTGGGTGAGGAAAGTCTGTTCAAATAAAGGTGTGACTAATTTAGCTCTGTGGTGTCTAAAAAGCCCTAATGAAAGACTGTCGACGACAGCTTCAAAAGCCATTTGGTGAAGTGATTTCTAACCCCACCCATGGTCTCGGTACTGAAAGCAAATACATTTATGCTGTCAGTTTGGTGCTGCTTCCCTGTGCATCAGAGCAAAATAATTGTATTAGTATTTCTTAAATTTGCACGTAGCTTTTCATGGTATGGACTAAGGCTCCAGGATATTTTGGGGTTCTCTGATAGAGTAAGGACAACAACCTCTTTATAAGAGCACATGAAAGCCCAGAGATAGCTCTTGAAGAACATATACTCAATTTTCCTTCTGCTGAAAGTAAGTAAGCACTACGTGAAAGGGAGAGCACTTGGAACACATGCATAGTATATTCATACCATAAGTACTGCTTATTGCTGCAAGTACTTGGTGCTCACATGTGTTCTTTCTAAAAAGAACAGAATCCTGTTTAAGACAGTCTTTCCTCCCAGGAGGTTATAGCCTAAGCAATTGAATAATTGAGCTGAGAAGGCATCTGCAGAGGTCACCCAGCCCAGCCTCCTGCTCCAAGAAGAGCTAACTTCACACATAGGTAACTTTGCTGTGGGCCATAGGGTGTTGTTCTTAGCCCAAAGTAGTTACAAGAGGGAGGAATAGGATTTTGCTACTGAAATAAGGGTTTTGAAGATGGGAAAACCCTAAGGAAAATGCTGGTCTTCTGTAGGCTATGGCTTGAAAGCTGGGAATATATTGCAATTTTTAATGCTAGCCTATCTGTGGTGGCTGATGGTGATGTGAAGTCAGTAAAGCAAGTAAAAGACAGGAACTTGGTAAGAAATGTGAGAGAAAACTCAAAAGCAGCAGACAACCTACTGAATGCAAGAAAGAAAGAAGTTTGTGGCTTAAAGGACACCAGAGGTAAAAAAAGAACACTGGAAAGTGCAAAGGCTTGTGGAAACAGTGGACATTTGCAGTTTGGATGAAGAAAGAGGAGGAGAGGTGAGAGATGCTCACTAGCCAGGCTGAGGATTGGTCCAGCAGTGTTAACCTGAGCACAGATGAATGTGGACAGGTGCTGGCAGCTCCAAAATCAATCTGTGGGAAACTGAGGAATGACCCTTGTGAGTTCAACAGCTCAACCTTTCCTGGCAGAGGTTTGCTTACCTTCTTCTTAAAGGAATTAAGGACCAAATCGAATAGTAAGTTACAGTAAGTGTTGCCAATGAGTAACTTGTGTCCTGCAGGATGGGATGCCTCTTTATGCATACATTGTTAAGCAGCAAGTCTCCTGACAAACGCGATGCTTCTGATGCTTGTTTTTTCTTGCAGTGTGGCTTTATGAAGCACCCTCGCACTTAGAGTAGAGCTGCTGTGGTCATCCCAAAAAGTACAAATACTCATATGGAGTGTGCAAAACAAACAGGAAGCCAAGAAATCTAGGAAGTATTTTTACTTTGCTGCAAAGTACTGCCTGAGTTACTGTGAGGGATTTGATGCAATCTATTGCCAGAGACTTGAAACTCAACTGGATGGAGCATGGGCTGGATCATCTAGCAGCTCCTGCTTTTAGTGGCCTCTGCAAAATATGAGACTGTTTCATACCCCAGTGGAGATGGTCCCAGATCAGAATTCATGGTCTGAAGGACCTTACATATTGAGTAGGGCAGCAAAGGAGATAGCAGTAGGGAGAATATTAATTGCACAAGCCGAATCTTAACCCCTGCCCTCTCTGTGTGTACCTTGCAGTAGGTATGTAACCAATTTTCACTGACTACTGGGATCTACTAAAAAATATAACCACCAAATCAAACCCTGCAAGACAATTTACAGATGAGTTGCTAACTGAAGATCTGGCACAGAGGTTGTGGGTGGGGTGTTAGCAAGGGGAGCTCTTTAAACAGTTGTGAGGAATATCCCTGAAATCTTGGTCTGTTCCTCATCTGTACAACAAGCAGAGGAGCAAGGCCCCTGGGCATAACCCTGTGGCTGTGGGGTCCCAGAGGCTGTGGTGTCCCCAGCCCTGCACAAAGACAGTATCTGAAATAATGTGAAATGTGGCATAAGCAACCCGTGGGTGAAGGGCATATGGAAATACAGCAGGAGACATTTTCTAATTGTAGAAGCAACCAACAGTATTTAAAAAGACCATAAAGCAGAGATTTGCAAGAATGTGTAGCTTAAAAATTCGGCATGAATTGGCAGTGGGGTCCATGACTAATCACAGAGGTTCATTGTACGATCGAGTTTAAACTCTTATTTAATGAAAATATTTCTCTGAATAAGTCACATTGAAAGTACTGTAAATATCGCTGAATAAAATGTCCAGCCTTAATATACAACATTTTAAATGACAGAGAAATCACCCCAACCTTTGGTAAATAGTTTGAACACATAATCCCGCTCTCTGTTTAAAACTGTCATAGGATTTCTAGCACAAATTAATCGGGGTGGAGTGTCTAATTGCTGGTAACTGGATCTGTTACAATGTTGTGTGCCAAACTGGCAAGCTCTTATTACCATATTTCTGCTCGATTAAGCCTTTGCAGGAAAGGAGTTGTGATTTCCCCTACTGAGCGTCCACAGCAGCTCTGGGGCCAGCCCGTGCTCCAGGGACAGTGTGGGGTGTAAAACACTTGGGAGATGGAGTCCCAATGTGCTTCCACTGCCAAGGTGGGATGGGGGAACCGAATTCTCAGCAGGCTTTTGGCATTGGGGGCATTGTTGCTGGCTTTTGGCCTCAGGCCGGTCCCCCCTCGCCTCCATGCAGTCAGAGGTTGCCATGGGATAGTGGCTCTGGCTGGCAGGATGCTGCCTGCCTACTGGACTCAGGGAGACCCACAGGAACAATTTAGAAACCTGTTTAGCAGAGTTGCGTTTGACAGCAAAGTTAAGTGGAAGCTCTGGGAGGTTGGATCTGTGTTTCCTGCAGTGGTTTCCCAAGGTAGGTAACTCAAGCTCAGTCTCTGTTACACTACAAATATGCCTAACAAAAGGGACTACATGATAGTTGTGTTTAAAAGGTTATTTAACCAGGCATCCACTATCTGGCCAGTTAGAGTCCTCATGCTTCTAGAACTCACCAGGGCTGTCTTTGGCCAGACCTTTTGTACTTGCTGTTCCTTTCTCCCTGATGGGGACAATATGGATGCAGATAAACCTTATGACTTTAACCTCTGTTGTCTTCTGCAGCTGGCCTGCAGCTCTTTGGCCTTATCCTCCTGTCCCTAAGTGAGGAATATGTATTTTTCAGTAAACCTCTCTTCCTTCCCCTTCGGACTGTGTTGAGCATTCCGTAATTAAGGAGACAGTGATAACATCTAATGACTCATTTACTGACATCCTTTAAAAAGGGAACTCTGACTCTGTCCCCTCTCCTCCTGGGTTTTCTTCCCTCCTTCCCTTCCACTAAAGCTGATGAGAAACCTTGAGCTATCCTACAGATTAAATGGCAGCTGTGCCACTTGTTTCTCAATTGACCATTTTTTGACCATTGACTATTTTCTTTATTTTAAGGGTGCATTTAAGAAGAGACGACTCATTTTTTCCCTTTCTTTTCCTTTCCCCCCCAATCTTTTTACTTTTTTTTCTTGAGCAGACCTGAGCTGTGCTGCTCCCTGATTGCTCCTGTTCCCCGTGCTATGGAAATGAAATATCCCTCAGTTGAGCACAACACGTTTGCTGCAGTGCTTCCAGGTGACTATAAAACAGGTGGCCTCATCTTGGGTCGTTCTTCTTTATTGATGTTATTGCAGAGTCCCGTGCTATGGCAACCAAAGGAGTTGCACCCTCTGGAGCTGGAGTGGGGCGGAGGGAGGAAGAACTCTGCGACTGCTGTCAGGGACCAGCCCTGCTGCAGCCGGCACCCTGCCAGCGCGGGTGTTTACCCAGCACTGCGGTGAGTCACGGGTGCCATGCTCCACCAAAGCCACCTCCAGCAGCCTCCCCATGAATCACTGCAGCCTGAGAGGACTTGCAACAATTCCTGGGCCATCAGAAGGATGATCTCATTGCCTGCTGAGTGGAATAAGGATAAAGTCATGTGGAACTCTGCTCTCGGAGCCAGGAACATGGCATCCCAGCAAAGAGCTTTCAGGTGACCTAATCGGGCATGTGATTCAGCGTTACAGGACCAAACAGGGCAAAGATCCTTCTCACAGGGAAGGAAGGAAGGTACTGCAATATACAAGGAATTAATTTGAGGTGACTTTCATAACAAAACTTGTAAGGCAAGAAGGAATGATATGGCACAGGATCTACAAAGGACTTAGCTTTAAGCAATTCCCTTTGCATCGACTGTTTTTATCTCCTTTTTTGATTCTCCAAGTGGCATTGCCTATTCCAAGTGATCACAACATGAAGTCTGATGATGTAATCTTTGCACACTGTGTCCAGCCCATGGAGCTGAGTTACTGTGATACTGGTTCAAACTTACTTGCCAAACCCAGCTGAAGGATTTACTCAAGCTTTTCTCTAGCTGAAATAAAGTGCTTTTGCCTCTTCTAAAAAAATTAATTTGTGGCAGTTTTCCATTTCAATTTGATTTGTTGTTATTTCTTAGAAATTGCTGATTTCTGAGCAGGAATTAAATGGTCTTTTGTGATTTCATATATAAAAGACAATAACCCTTTGCTCCTTCTTGTAAGACAAATCTTTAAATGCTATGAAAAGTGCTAGTTATTTTAAATGCATGGACTTCTAAAATCAAAACCAATGCAGAAAATTGGTAAACCTTTTAAAATCATCTTGAAATTGTAAAAGGCTAATAATTTTACAAAAATTTAAAATCAACTTTTTTTTTGGTTAAGAAATGTTGGGGGTGGATTTGATGAAGCTGGAATTTGCATCTATGACAATGAGGCAGCTCAAAGCTGCTTCTTGCCTCTATTGCTGTCAGCTGGAGTTCAGATCTCAGGAGAAAATGGAGGAAATTTATTCCCAGAGATGCCTGGGGTTTCAAGGTGCCACATCTGCTGGCTCCAAAACATGCGTGGGAAGCCTGTGGGTTGCAGCAAGGAGCAGTCAGCAGGGCTCAACTGCACATATTTGCTCCTTGAACTGTGAGTGTTGGCCATCATCCCTCTTCCTGGGCAAGGCATGCCCACGTGTTGGTGCTAATTGGATAGTGCTGACAATCCCCAAAGTAATATTTTGGCAGCTGCTTTCCATTCCTTGACTCTGTTAGGTGTATGTTGGTGGCTAACCACATGTAACAGCATGGGTTAGATAATGAAATCATTGGTGTAAGCACTGATAGAACTGAAGAAAATGATCCCAGAAGGGACTCCCTCAGTGTCGACCATCAAACAGCACCACCCAGCTCACATCCATTAATTTTCCCTTCCCCAGGCCTGATGTTGTCTTGCATCATGGAAAAAAGCCTTGTGAAAATCTCAACTAAGGATAAATGTGGTGGTTCTCAGCAGCAGGTTGGTCCAATGTATCAAGCGCCACAGCTGAAATACTTGTGAAAATTGGCCTGCTATGTTTTCCTCGTCTGTTCAGCTTCTGGTTTCAACATTTGTTGACCTTACGGCATGGCAGCCTGATTGCTTAGCTGGTAAAAGGGATGAGCTGCTATACTAGAACAAAGAAGCCTGGGGGATGCACTGCATGACCTGGGAAGCTCTCTAATGATTTTGTAGACAAGATGGAAGCTATCAGGTAAAAGGCTCTTTACCTTTCCCAGGAGAGCTACTTTGCTGGGGAAGTCTGCAACTGAGCATGGCCCAAGCCAGAGCTGGAGCACCAAGGGCACGATTTACACAGCCTCTGTGAATACCAGCTCTCTGTTCTGGCCTGCAGGATTTTAAGGAAGCGAGCTGCAATTGTGATGACATCAGGCAGCTAGCATTAAATTCAGGCTTGGTGAACTCTGAACGTGCCTGCTCCATGGAGGCACACCTGGAGCCTTTTGAAAGGCCTTTCCTTAGCTGCTGTGCTCGCTCTTTTGAGTCAAAACCACAGCGTGAGTGGTGCTGCCCAAGTGCAGCAAATGACACAAAGCTCACACTTTGGGAGAGGTGTCTCAACAGCTTTCCCTGCAGCATGTTGGGTAATCTTGAAAATGCCGATATTTTTCTTTAAAAAGTTAGAGTATGTGTGCATCAGAAGGGGTGCGGGGTAGTTGCTGCTTTCCACATCTCACTCCTATGGGGGCTGGAAGGGTGACACTGGTAGCTGGTTCCCTGAGGTTGTCCCTGCTCTCTGAAAGCTTAAGAGATGAGAAGGTGGGCAAAGGAGCTAAAATCTTTGAGTTGTGCCTATAAATGGAAGGGCGGGGGGGTGGTTTGAGATGTTCTCCACTGAAGTGGCTGAAAAGCCAAAGTGTTTGGAAATGTTCTGAGCACAGAGGAAACAAATTGTTTATGATACTGCAGCTCTCTCAGGCCTGCTTTATGCACAAATATGGCCAGAAATGATTTTTGAAGAGCTACACAGGGCTGGGGAAAGACAAAGAAGCAAGATCTCTTGGTCGGTTGCCTGGATTGCTGGAGGGGAAAAGGAGCCCCAGAGCCTCATGCCAGGGAGCAGATCCATTGGGGAGGAGATGCTCCAGGGTGAGTGCAGGCAGACAGAGGTGAAGCACACTGTGTATACCCCTGATATTCAGCAGTGACCAAGCCAAGGCCACAGTCCTGCCAGGCATAGGAGGCAGTGCAGCTCCCACCTCTGCCTTCTGCCCTCTCCACAGAGGAGCACGTGGGTGAGCATGGTGGAGGCCTTGGACCTCCAGGAAACTTAGTCCCAGTGCCCCCAAATCAGTGCTCATGCTCAGCTCTGCAGGCACCTTGTGTTCATGGATGAGACAGCTCAGTGTGCCCCAAATATTTCTTTTCTCCCCTGTGTTTTATCAGTTTATTTGTCATAATAGGATTATGCTTGTGTTCCTCTTGGCCCAGTCCCAGAGGTGCCTTGTATCTGCTAGGAATAGTCAGCAGCCACAGGCAAGCTGTCTTGTTTCAGGATGGCCAGCTGGGCCTGTGTGAATGGCACACCCTGAAGTTAACTGTGTGACTGCAGGACTCCTCACTGCCAGATGATGTCTTAATTTCTTGAGACTGCTGCATAGCCCAGATCGGGAACCAAGGGCTTCCTTTTGGGATGCGCCTGGGTCTAACTAGTGAAATGTACCATGAGGCGTCCACAATAGGAGGCGGAGGTCTACACAAACTACTTTATCTAAAGGCACTTTGGATTAAGGAAATGCGTAGGGATTCAGTATCTGATAGAAAATATACTCAAGACTCCCTCCTTTCTTTAGACCGTTTTACGTCACAGACCTATGCTGCTGTTCTGGCAGTTTTTGATATTCTGAGCTTTTGAGAAGTATAACCCCGATGCTTCCTAGTGAAGAATCTGGCTCTACTGCTGCATGTTGGAAACAAAACTTTGCTATTTAATTTTTTTTTAAGAGAGAAAGAAGGAGGAACATGGTGGGAAGAGCATAGGGGATGAGATGAGTGAGACAAGTGGAGCCAAAGGCATCAGCAGGTAGTGACCAAGAGGTGTGAAATGTCAGCAGGTAGGAGCAGGTGTCCAGTGTGATTCCTTGAAGAAGAAGCTGCTCCAGGAGCAGTCAGGTTGAGGCATGCACCATGTAGGGGGTGAGTTGTTTATCATTACTCAGGGGAGCAAGACAAATGAGAAATCAATTGAACATCAAACCATTGTTTCTGATTGCCTGTGTTGAAAATAAATGATTCATTGAGTGCTTTAATTGATTCATATACATGGCTAGGAGCTTGAGTCTTGATTTACAGATCTCTTCACCAGTCAGGCTGGAAAGTCTTGCTCCCACTCACTTTATTTGTGCAACAAACATCCTTTTCTCTTGGTCAACCCATTTACAAACTTTTTTCTCTCTCTGATTGTTTACTTTGCCTTTAAGACGCTGGTGATTCCTCTCACTTATATGGTGCTTTTTAATTCTTTTTTTAATTATCAGAGGAGCCTGGAAGGGATGGAGATGGCTGTGCATAAAGCACTGGGCTCTGTGCCCAGCAGGGCAATTAGATGGCCCTATATTCGGAGAGCTGCAGTCTACAGTGTACCATGGATTTATAGTATCCAGTGCCAAATAAGTGGGAAAGAGAACATTTGGTAACTTAAAAGCCTTTTGTAACTCCTTATGAGATATACTATGGAGTACTTTGTGTCTGCTAATCTGTATGCCCTCTGTAGACAGCAGCAGCTGCTGGCAGGGGCTGAGGAGGCTGTGCCCTATCCCTGCTGCTGTCTCTGTTATCCACATGCCTGAGGAGGAGGTGTTGGAGCTCTGCCTCTGCTTCGCCACAGCAGTTCGATAAGTCGTCAAAATAGAAGGGAAATAAGGAGGTGTTTGTTGTAGGTGAGGGGAAGGAATGGTGAGGGAGAGGTATCCTGGCTTGTGTAACCGGTGGGTGGTACCATGGTGGGGAGAGGTGTCAGGACAGCTGCAAGGACAGGGAGGTCCTGTCTAGCTGATTCAGGAGAGCAGGTCTCTGGCAGTCCTGACTGAAGGGAGCACAAGCAGAGAAAGGAGGGGAAAAGAAATTTCAGTTATCTCCGAGCTTATCAGGCGGCTAAGGCAGAGGCAGCTTCCCAATATAGCCCTGTGTGCCCCCAGCCATGCAAAGGCAAATGCCCTGTCTGCCCCTTCACCACCCCAGCCTTGTTATGGCTGGATTCTGTTGGGTTGCATGGCTCTGCCTACACGTCTCTGTGTGCCCTGAGGTCAGGCTGTGGGGAAGCAAAGTTATCTGGGAAGAGCCATCTCCATCCAAAAATACCATAATGCCACCGAGCTCCTTGACTCATGGTGACCACAGCTGAGATGGCTACCAATAAACTGAGCAAGAGAAAACCAACAGCAGGAGAAAAAAAAAAAACCCAAACAGTGGGAATCACTTGCAATTATTTGCCACTAAGTAGAAGAGTCCTAACTTAGCTGCCAAGAGCTGATTAAGAATGGAACCTGACAAGTCGATCACTGGAGCTGTTACGGGATGAACTGGATTTATCTGTCTGAGAAACAATGCTTTTCACCAGGTCGTTTTTCAGTTGATTAACACTTTTTAAAAACACTTTCTTTTTTAACACTTTTTTTTTTAACACTTCTAAAAAGACTATTTAACACTTTTTTCACTCGGCTGTTTGGTGTGGTGCTGGGGCTGGCAGGGAGAGGGAGACAGCACAGGAGCTGGGAGCTGCAGGACGGGCAGAAGCTGCTTTTTATCTGTTCCTGCACTCCACATGATGGCTATGGGGCTTTGGCTGGCAGACCTGCATCAGCCTGGTGAAAAGGGTTTCCAGCTCCGGACCCACAGGTTTCCTCTCTGATTTGATCAAATGTCTTGGCTGGATCTGTTTGGCAGTGGAACAGCTACAGTGCTGCTACATATAGTAGGCTTTTGGGTGATACATTTTTGCATTGAAATGGAAAGAGCTCATGTCCTGTGTCTGCTCAAGGGAGCCCACACAAATGAGAATAAATCTAGAAACACCTCCTGGTCTGTGCCCAGGCTGTCTCTGGTGCTTGGAGGCCTGAGTGTCCCATTGCCTGACAGTGTAGCACGAGTGGGTTATCTGCCTTTGTGTTCCAGCCAGGAAAGCTTGGTTTCTGCAATATTTTTGAATTTTGAAAGCCTATAAGGGAAGGGTCTGAGTCCTTTCCCCTGTCCAGAGAAGCTGTGCAGGCAGGCACTGGTGGGACAGCCCCTGTGTTGACTGTCAGGCTGCAGGAGCTGAGGCAACAACGAGCTCTGTTGAAGCTGGGTCTAGTTGTTCCACTCTTTGATGTGTAACTTCCTTCTTTCAGTAATGATTCAGTGAAGACAACGTGGGTTGGGTATGGTGAGGGAGGGCAGGATTAAAGAATGGGAACTTTGGCTTCGAAATAGGGTGTTTTGGGGAGGTAGGTAGCTTGGAAGTTCAGAAAATGCAGTTTGTGGTGAAAAGAAAGAAAAAAAGAAAGATACTAAGAATGTTGCTGGGCTAACAAACAATGTGATTATATAGCCACAGGCAGAGACCAACACCTGGAAGGATGCTGGTGTGCTTGTGCTGCCTGTTACTTCTTTTCTCATTACTGGTTAAAAGAGAGCAATGTAAAATAAATCTGGGGAGGATTCAGTATTCCCCTTCCATATGCCATACATTTGCAGGGAAGTGTCTGTAAACTTTGCTTCAGTCCTGATTCTGCAAAGAGGTTGCAGGAACTAATTATTCATGATTTTATCTACCTGAAATACATAAATAGCCTAAAGGTTCCTCTGATGGACTTCTTCCAGCTCTTTGATGTGCCAAAGATAATTTCTATACATACTCCCTCAGCCTGTCCCCACTCCCTACCTAAAGTTTAATGTTTCTACTTGTTATGTTTACCTGTCTGTACTAGACCGTAAGGTCTCTGAGGCAGGGACCTTGCTGTCTTTCATGCTGAACTACCTTGAAGGAGTTGCAACTTCAACAGCTATAAAATGTGATCTAAATTATTAAAGCAATGTCAACTAACACAACTCTTTGGCCTTTTCTGTACTAGGCAAGTTTCCCACAGGGCTGACAGCTGTTCCTGACACCAGGCTGGCATGATTTGTGCCAGCGGCACCAGCAGCCCATCCCCAAGAGGCAGCCACCATCGTGAGAACACGAAGTGCCCTGCAAGACAATCCTGTGTCTGTTACAAGTGGGATGCTGTAGCCTGTGCTCACTTGCAGTCAGACTCCTTATGAGGTGTCAGCAGTGGCAAGGCTTTTTGGAAAGCCTCCACCTGAGAGAAATCATTCTGCCAGCAGCAGGACCCCATGTCCCCATGGGTTTAAAACCTATCTCCCAGAACTTCTAAAAACTCAAGCCTCAGTGCTCTGGATTTAAGTTCCCTTATGTGAGAGTGTACTAATGAAAGCAAACAGATGCATCCCTGCCTACAGGAGGTAAGGTAAGAAACAGGTGGAGCCCAGCAACAGCATTGCCCTGCCCCGGCTCCCACATGGCTCTGGTGCATCCCTGGGGCTGGAACCCCCATCACAGTGTTTCTGGGAGCCTGCCCCTTGCACCTAAAGTCCACAGAGCACTTGCAGCCGGGTCTCTCTCACCTTCCTCTCTTTGGAGGCGGTTTCTTTGAGCAGCCTGGGATGTGTCAGGGAGAGACCTTGTTTTTATAACCTCCTGTTATGGCTGGAGGTGATGCCTCTGTGGTGACAGCTGGGAAGCAGGCTTTGATCTGGTGCATCAATGCCTCCTCTGGGAATTCAAGCCTCTGAGCCTTATTTGCCCTGGGCAATCATTAGGAGGATTTCCCCTAAATAAAGAGCCATCAAATCTTATCAGCTGTCTTGCTATGACTGTGTCACTGCTCTTTGAAGACAGCATCTGCCACAGAGAGGTCAGCCAGAGCAATCTCTGGGTAAAAGTCCAGTGTGCACACCAAAGCAGTGCAAAACTGGAGGGGCGTGTCCTGGCATTAGTTCAGCCCCACAGCATCCCAGCAGGTCAGGGACTAGAAGCCACTGGGCCAAGAGCCCAAGTCCCTATTAACTCCCTGCCAAGAACATGGCCTTTCAGGCCTCCCTTTAGTTTGCAGTAGATGTGGGCAGGGTGCCATCAACAGGGTCTCACCAGCATCAGATTTATCCCACTCACCTAGGAAAAGACTGCACAGGGCCTGCTGAGCCCTGGCAAGGGGGAAAGTTGGGCTGAGGCTGCTGGCAAGCAGGTGTTCAGTCCTACAAGGGATCCCTGGCACCCACCATTAACAGCCTGAGGCTGGGCTGTCCTGCTCCAGTGGTGGGAAAAAAGCAGGGCTTGCTTTTGGGTTTTGCAGCCCTCATCACTGCAGCATCCTAGAAATGAGCAGGGGCTGGTGGAGCAGCATGGTCAGGATTAGGGATGGGAAACTGAGACATCCAAGTGCTGCTTCTGGCTTTACTACATGCCCTTACTTTGCCTAACTGTAAAAATGCTGGTAATGCCTTCACGATTTTCTGAATGTGAGATTGACGATGACATTTGGAGGTAAACTGCAGGGATAAAATGCTGTTATGCATACAGGTTGTTTTTCTTCTTTAGAGAAGCTTATTTCCAAAGACAAGGGAGTGGTGATATTAAAGGCTCTGTAAACTGGTTCACATGGGGAGCTGCAGACTCTATACCCAGCAAGATTGCCTGGCTTGGAGCTGGCTATACATGAGACCTCAGAAGTGCCTGTAGTTTTGGTTACTTCTTTCACACATCGGCTACTGCAGATTGCTCAAGGCTCTTCCATATTTCTTTCAATCAGAGCTATTCTTTCACTGACCAAAGCCTGCTATTCACTGATGAATTGGGTGCTGTTCATTGCAGCTTGAAATACTATTTTGCTACCCGTAATGCTTCCCATTCATTTGCTGTGGTGATTGGATTCATAACAGCAGAGATGCAGCTTTCATTGATACTTGATGCAGCAGCAATACCCTCAGCAAAGGCTTTTTTGTACATAGGCTCCAAACCTTTCAACCACGCTATCATAGAAAGCTATAATGTCCCTTTTCTGCAATGCCCCGAGCCACCTGCAGTCCCTGAAAGAGGACATTGTTTCCCCAATTAACCAAACAACATGGGCAGTGTCTGTGCTGGTTGCAAGGGAGGGCTCTGGGTAATCTCTTTTTGCCCTGCCCCAACTCCTCACCCTCCACATGCCCCCATCCTGTTTGAGGCTGAATTTCAGCCCCCACTGCTGTTTAAAACTAAATGGAAGAATGCTTGCAGGGTGGGTTGTTTTAGCAGCTAAATAAGCCTCCTGATATTGTGCTCGCAGGTGGGGCTGGCTCTTCTGGGGTGGAGATCCTGCTAGGAGGGATTCCTGGATGCTGGGGCTTTACATGATCAGACACAATTTTCTTCTTGCCTCAAAGTGACCACTGGGGAAGTGGGGGTGTTTTTCTTTCTCCTTTTCTTTTCTATTCTCAAAAAAAAAATCTTCATGTGGGGAGAAGATGCCGCACTACCTTTTGCTCAGAGAACATGAGTCTGACAGCTTAGCACTGTTCAGAGACAGGAAAATTACTCTGTCTAGTGAATATTCTAAAGAGATGAAGTAACAGGGTGCAATCAAAATCCCTTGTTTAAAAGAAGAGCTGTCTCACTCCTGTTAAGCCAATGATTTAATTGTTTCGCTCATCTTTTGTAGAATAACTTCAGAGAAGGAATGGTGGAAATGTCTGTAAATGCTTTTTGGTAAAGAAAAGGAAGATTCAGACTGTAATCTATGTTGGCAACCAGAGGAAAAAGATCTCTGCCTCAGTGGATAAGTGGTGGTTTATTATGGGCATATCCTTGCTTGTTTCACTGAGTGGAAAAAGGAGTTGTCACCTGTAGCTCAGCGCTGTCAAGTGCCACCCAGCAGCAGCACGGTTGCCATTTGGCAGGGTGTGATACCAGCCCTTGCTTGTTTTGGATAAATAGAGTTATGTTTTGAATGGAATAGCAACGCTGTTTAAGAAAAACAGAGTACTTAAAGAGAAATGGATTATACACTGAGCTAGTAAAATGCCAAGAGATGGCAAAGAATCTCTGACCTGGCCCACTGCAGCCCGCTGGGAGTTGTAGTGCCTGGAGAAGTGGTTGGTGGGTTGTTATCCCAAGAGATACAAAGAGGTGTGCATAGTGCTTTGAATTATAGCTTTTTCTCTACCCCACATTTTGTCTTTCTTCCTTGTGGTTGTCTTGGAGGGGATGGAACACTGGAATCACCTCTGCATCTCAGGAGCAAGAGGAAGTCATCCTAAGTGTTGGGCTCTTGTAAACATTCCCCTTCTTTCAAAACCAGTGCCTATATTTGTGTCCTGTCCCGTTTCCAAACAACTGCTGACACAAAGTGCGTGCAAGCCTGCTCCACCCATGGTGTGAGGGGCTCTGGGGAAGTGGGGATCCAGCAGCATTGTCCTCAGGCAGGGCTCCTGCAGGCAGGGAGAGACAAGGCCATCCTGGGACTCCCAGACACAGTTCCTATAAAGACCTGCAAAAAAATACCTGGCACAGGAATAGCTTGCAGGAAGGATTCCCCTTCCTGATATTTCCCTCAAGGCCTTAGCCACTTGTTTATCTTGTGGGAGAAGTCCACAGCTACAGTTAGCTCTGCATATTTGATCCTGTCTGAGGTAATTTCTTCATCCGATCTGCAATATTTCTATTGCAAGCGCCTATAAATATTTCATTGAGGTGACACAATTGTTCAATGAACACATTACCTCTATTGTCCCTGTGATCTCAAATACAAATGTTGTGGCAGTCACCTCTTGTTTGTGAACTTAGTGACAGAGGTGCCAAGAAACAAATGCCAGAGCTGGCCGTGGCTGGCACTTTGGAGCTGATGTCTGCAGAAGCCCTGGGAGCCAGGCATGGTGCTACCAGCCCTCCACAGGGATACTGATGTGGCCTCCAGGACATCTGCTGAGAGGGCTGCAGTCAGTTTTGAAGTACAGCAGTAAATATGATTTTTTAAAGGATGCAGGGCACAGTGCCTTCGGTTCCTACTGAGCAACCTCAGGATTGTGGGTGTGTGGCACTCTTGAAAATCAGGCTGTACTTGAATGGGACAAGGCAGAGAGATGTATGACAGGAATGATCAGAGATGCACAATGCTATCTGTAAGAAAAGAGACTGAATGTCAGATTTAGCCTAGAAAAGGGAGGACTCAGGGCTGCGACAGGTCTGCAACGTGACAAACAGCAGGAGGAATGGCTGCAGTTGCAGTAAGGCAACCAAGGGATATTAAATGAAATCATCAGGCAGATATTTTTTTAAGGCATGGAGAAAGAAGTCTTTTTTTCACCCAACTATAATTAATTGGTGGAACTCATTGCCATAGGATGCTTCAGGTGCTGAAACTATACATTGGTTCAAAAACCAATTAGGCAAATTAATGGGAAAGCAGGCTATGGAGGCCTGTTAGAGCTGCTGCTGCAGATGCTGCCTGTGGCCTGGGAAGTCCCTGGGCTGCCTAGTGCTGGGATTTGGAGGGTTGCATCCAGCTCACTGCACTCTTTCCTGATAACCCCTATGGGCCAGAGCTGCAGAACAGCTCTAGTGTGTCTTCTTTTCCCAGGGCACACCATGTCAGACTGGAAATACTCCCTCTGTAAGGATTTTTCTCAAATGTAAAAATCAAAGGACTTCTGAATATCACAGTGGGGTACTGGGAGGGTACTTGGCAGCTCTCACTTATCTGAAGTGCATTACTGTGGGAGCTGTGTCTTTGCCTTTGTCCCCCTCCCTGACTTTCATGCTGGCAGCAGTGTTTCCTGACCAAGCCAGCAGTGTGGGTACCGACACAGAAGATGCTGTGAGGGTAGCAGGACACAGAGAGGAGATGGGGTCAACTTAGCTGCTGTATCTGCATGTTTAGCTTCACTTCCATGCACCTGGACATGTTGTCCTTCACTCCAGCACACTCTGGTTAATTGTGGCATGTGAGATGCTACTAGATGCAGGTGTAACATCAAGAAATTGCAAGGAAACAGTTCCCACATATATACAGATGGAGAAAGAGGTGTAGTCTGCAGACTGTGATTAAAGCTCAGTGTGTTTACATTTTAAATGCTTCAGTATCCAGTCAGTTTAGATGGCTTAACCTCTGAGAATTAGGTCGCTTAATCAGACAGAAATAGAAGCTGCACAAAGAAAGCTCTATAAAACCTCAGGGCTCTGGATACAGAAGCCCCAACCTTGAATTAATTTTTGTTTAATGCAACAGTTTGCCAGGCACTTTTCTGACAAGCATAAGAAGAATTGGAAAGAGATTTCATGTGCGAAGATATGTAAAACAAGACTTGTGATTTGTTTATTACATGAAAGAACACAGAGCTTAGGATAAAAGGGTATAAAATAAATGCCATGGGAACCCAAACAGCTGCACTTTTTTCTTGGCATAGAGAGAGGTAGAACACAGATTGTGTCAGGTTGCCTCATCTGAACCTGCATGCTTGGGTTAAGTGATGCTAACATTGCCCTAGGTCTGCCCTACCCAAAAGTCTCTGCTGCTTTGCAAGGAGGTTTGGGGTGGGCTCTTGTATGCAGCCATCCAGACCCTCTGTGCTGCATGCAGAACATAGGAGACCTGATGGCGTGTTTGCTGTAGCTGCAGGAGGGCTCCCTCAGGGGCTACAGGCTTGGGGTCATAAGGACACTGACCACCCTGAAAAGGGAACAGTCAATGGATGTGATCTACAGAGAATAAATCTGAAGTGACTCCAAGGCTGTTTATCGCAAACCAAAAACTACCTTTGGAAACCAGTCTTGAAAAACAACAGAGGTGACAGCAGTGCTTACCTGTGGCACAGCATTCCTGGCCTTCCATGGAAATTTGTGAGCTCTGCTGTATAATCTGGTCCCTTACTCCTGGTTATCCTATCTTAATCACTTGGAAAAACTGTATTCACGCAGGAGAAATGTACTCGCCCCAAGGCGTGCGCGCGTGGGATTATTTACCTGCGCTCCGGAAGGGCAGAGCTGCTCCGCACAGGGATGGGCAGTGCGCCCTGCAGGGAAACGCTGCGCAGGCTGTGAGGAGCCCTGCTCAGCCTTCCCCCCACCGGACAACAGGCACTTCTTTCACAGGTCTGGGAGAAGCTTGTAAGGAAGGAACTGCAAGGTGCAGAGGCATCTTCTATGCCCTTCATTAATCCCTGGGATGGTTGGGTGTTTTTTTGGTTTCAACTCTCCATCCATTTAACATCATACTTCTTCCTTCATTGTTTCTTTCCTTTGTTTATTCTCTTTTACCTCACTTTCCTCTACTGATGCATGAGAAATATCAGAGAAGTGTTCATTTCAGACACTATTCACCCTTGTCCTTGCTTGCCCACCCCAAGTGCACTCAGCTAGGCTCTCTCTCCTTTCACATTGCCTGTTTCCTACTTTGAGACTGGCTCCAGGGTTTGTCTCTGCAAACAAGCCACACATGTCGGGGTGGTGGGAGCTCCTTGGGATGCAGCAAGACACCATTGCCCCCTGCCCTCTCCCCAAAGCTGAAGGTCTGCTTTAAGGCCTGAAGTGAAGGTGAAAATCTCTGCAGTGCCAATCCTCAGCCAGATAGCATAAGGTAGTGAGGAGGGAGAGGCTAATCTATTCAGGTCATTAAGACGTGGGCAGAGCTCAGTCTGTCCTAATGCTCTCCTTTGAAATCCTATATGTATATAATTCATCTGGTGCTCCAGTGGATCCTGCCTGAAACTGGTATTGCAATTCTGTTTCTGTGCATCTGCTTTTGCATTCAGTACTTTGAGGTAGTTTACATAAATGGGTGGCTTTAATTTGCATTCCCATTGTAACTGCCTTGCAGCTGTGTGGGGTTAGGCTCCCTCCACCCAGTTTTTGGCGGGGGCAGAGTTACTGAAGGCATAAGGAGCCCTGTGTGAGGTACCAGCAGGCATGTGCTCTGTGGCAGAGGACGGGGCAGCTCTGCACTGTCACTTATCCTGCTCTCACAGCCCTCCTCGCTGCTCGGAGCAGTCTGTGCCACCTTGACCACACAGAGAGGGAGCACAAAGGCTGTGGCAGTCTGTGTGAGCCCATGAGGGACAGCGAGAGCTGACTGGGATAGCTTTAAACCTAAATGGCTTTATTTGTACAAGCGTTTGTTTGGTTTCCTTTACAAGTGATTTTGAAGGATCAAATTGTTCCTAGAACATGCTTTCCAGGCTAATTGAGTTGCCATTAGCCATGACCATACCTGCAGCCAGTTGTTGGTATCCCTGTCCTGTTCCACACAAGCATGGGAACTGTGGCAGGGCATGGGACTTCCTGCATCAGTGCTTTGCTTTGCAGCATATACCACAGCCCCACTCCAATCTTGATCTGGGGTCTTTGGATGTGACCACAACACACACCTGCCTTGTGCTAGGCCAGGCAGGCCACTTGTAGACATGAGTATTCCTGCAGTTGAGAGGCACCAGCTTTGTTTTGGCAAAGCAAATAAGGCTTTCATGTGTAAAGGCAGGGTAGCAAGAGGCCTCCCTGACAGTTGTTGTCCTTTCCAGCGAAAGGGTCCTAGGAAAAAGACATCACCCTGCTACCTGCAGGGCATCTCACGCTACACTTACCAGCTTTAATTTTAGCAGCTTGCCATAACTGGGTGTGTGTGTCATGCCTCCCTTTGCTGTCTGTCTCTGAAGGCTTTACTGGAGCTTGTGGCCTGGAGCCTGCATGTACAGCAGATGAACACAAGGAAATGACTGAGAGATTTATGTTAATTCATCATTCTCCAACACTCAGAGCCATTGCATCGGTCTGTGGTCAAAGCTGAAGCTTTCACTGTAAACAATAACTAACAGATACTGTACTTAAAACCAGTCTCTTGTCTGTCCTAGGAGGACACGCAGCTCCTTGGTAAGTGCAGGAACTGGTTGTGGGGATTATAAAGCAGAGTAGAAGAGGCAGGGAGGAAAAAACAACACCATGTTTAGTGCTAAAACTGTGGTGAACAGTGTCAATAGTAATATACAGGCAGAGAAAAGACACCTCACTTCACATCTTTCCTGGCTGAAGAATTGATTTTGGAGTTTGGCGGACAAAGAAAAAAACTGAGACAAAAACTGTTGTTTCTGACAGACCTAAAAAGTCATTCTGTCTCCAGATTGTACAACTCTCCTCAGTGTCACCTGTAATGTCAGCAGCAGGGTCAAAGCAAAACTTTGCCATTTCATCCTGGTGAATCTTCTCACGTGCCAACAGTTCTTAGCCAAATTTTCCTGTCTCCCAGCCAGGGAGCAGTGCTTTTCCCAACTGAACTCCAGTTTCCAAGAGGACTGGCATGGCAGCAATCTGGCACTGGCAGCACAGTGCCTGGCTGGGCTCACAGTTTTGGCCAGTGACTACCATGGGGCAGAGACTGCTTTTACATCTCCCTGTCCCAGCTGCCTATGTATAGGCAGTGGTTATAATGTCACTGTGCCCTGGTTATCCCCATCAGTGGGTGGACTCAAGAGATGCTACCTGAGCCCAGACATCAGTTTGGACCAGTGAAAACCTGTCAGAGGACAAGGGATTTATTAGTCTTTTTTCTCCTCACATCAGCTAGTAGGCAAGTTCAGCCTGTTCATTTGCCCAGTTCCATAACTAACTGGAAGGTGCTGTGAACTACAGCCATATGACAAGGATTTGATGGTGTTAGCAGTCTTTGCCCAGCTGAAAGAGGCCCTCTCCCTTCTGTTCCACTGCCTTTCAGAAAAAAAAAACCTTCCATTCAGCTTACTCTATCAGTAAGCCCTGTACTCAGCTGTGCTGTGCTGTGCTGTGCTGTGAGGGGCTCTGGGTGGAAACAGACACACCAGGCTCCCTTGCACCTCTCCCTGCATGCTGTGACTCACCAGCTCTCCTCTTTCATTCTCCATCAGAGATGCAAGATCTCTGAACAACAAAACTAATTCATGATTTTTTTATGCACGTCTCAGGGTAAGGTTCTGCAGCTCATGGACAGGATTGCCTTTGAAATGAAAGGTGATCTGAAACTCGCTGTCAGAAACCCTCCAACTGGTCTCTGCCATGTCGCTAGCACAGGTGCCAACCCCTCCACTCCCTTTTTATTTCTCTCTCCCCCTTCTTCCATTTCTTGCATGGAGCTCCTTGGCTGCACCACACTGTGTGAACTTGTACTTGGATTAATGTGACTTGAAGCCTGAGGCTATATTCAGCTTGGATTTGTGTCAGTAACATGGCGTCCATGGCACTGGAAAGCAAGCAGGCCAGCAGTGGCTGAAAGTGCTCGTTGTCACCTCTGCAGCCTGGATGTGCAGGAGAAAACATCAGGTTTGAGGGTCCAGGAGTTGGGGATCCTCTGACAGGATACTCACATGGTTCTGTCTCTGGGTCAGTGCCATGCTGCCACCATCCACTTGTGCCTGTGAAGATGAAGGAAGGTCTTCTCCATATGCACCATAAGCCACAGTTGAACTGGGCTTTTGGGCAGTGAGGTTCCGTGTGCTAGCTGCTCCAAGGCCCCATAAAACTGGGGAGTTCAGGAGCCAGAGAGGACCCCCGAAAGTGCAAGGTGACCACGTGTTTCTCACAGGGCAGAGGCAAATCTTGCAAATCCTCTCAGGCCATGTCTGTGCTTGGGGCAGGCTTTGGCATGCTGAGCCCTGTGACCCACCTGCTCTTGCAGAGTCACCAGGGCTGTCCAGCCAGGGTGCATGGGGCTCAGGGCCCTCTGTGTCCAGCTCCCCCAGCACCACAGGTGTGATGGGCTGGGCTTGCACGGGTACCTGAGTTTCCCCTCTCCAAAAGGTGCCACAGCAGAACTGGAAGTCCTGACCAGAGGCCAGTGTGCGAGCGTGCTGGGTGGCTGACAAGCCTTGGCAGGTCTGGAGGGAAGCCTCCTTGGTGGCACAGGGAATGGTGCAATGTGGGACCTGGGAAACCTCTGCATAGCCAAGGAGGCTTTAATGTAACAGTGACACCACAGCTCCCATTTGCCTGTCAGCAAAGCACAGCTGAAGTCAAAGGATGAATTACCCTTGGCTAAGGATGCCATCTAAGTTTGCCTAAAGCCCAATAAGGTAGGAAAAAATAAGTTTTATTTTTACAGCTTCCCAGCATCAAATTTCAACTACAGCAGATACTGATTTGCTTTCTGAAATTAAATGTCAAATTAGCTTCAAAATGATAAAAAAAGCTATTTCTGTTCATTACAGTGGGGTAATATATGGCTAGACTCTTCAAATTTATTTATCTCCTCACAGCTGCTTACCAGGCACAGAGGGCCCATTTTTTCTATCAGGCTATGATGCTACAGCTTTAGTCTTGTGTGCCCTTTGAGGCTTTCTGTAAAGCATCAGGTGCTCACATCACACTTCAGTGCCTGCATGTAGCAAGGCTCACTCATACTTCTCTTTAGTAATAATGCAGCTACCAAATGTCACCTGTCACAGGCAACTAAGCAATGTGACATTGGTGACTCACCCCACGTTCCTGGGAACACCTTGGCCATGGACACACTTTCGTGAGTGTACCACACCCTTTTCTGCAGCTTTAACACACCTTGACTGCAAAGCACCTTAGCAAGTGGTCTTCCAACTGCTTAGTAATGGTAGTAATGGTAATGGTCTTCCAACTGCTTAGTAATGGTAGCTGCTTGGCTACCATTAGAGAAATCTATTGCTGTATGACCTGCTCTGCATAATGTATGGTTAAAACATCTCAGTGGTGTCTGCCTGCAGATTTGCCACTTAAAGAGCTGGGATGAAGAAAGCATTCATTTTAGAGTAATCTGAAACTGAAGTTATGGCACACATGTGGAATAATGAAAATAAGAGATGATACACTCTATCATTGCAGTTAGATGCACTTTGATTAGTTAAATGCAAAAATAGGCTTATTTTTGATAATACAGTTAGACCTGGACAGAAACACTATATTTGCAGATTCATCCCACGGTTTACTAATAATTTTTTTTCCTCGCATGGCCATGTAATTTGTAGAAGTGTATTTCAAAGTTCTAAGATTTGGTTCTGTTTTCACATTGGCTTCTCTGGTTTATATTGGGCCCACTGTAATGCAGATTTATTCCCATTTTAACACATAACACATTCCCATCTATTCCCATTTTAGCACATAACCTAAATAATGTTTAATGTTACAAGCTGTGGTTGTGTTTGCATTCTGCTCCTAGCTCACTGCAGTCCATTATATTTGTCAACAGATAAAATGAAAATTTAGCCTGGCAATCTGCATCCTAAAATTTTTTTAGCTGTTATAATTACCCGATTTGCTAATATTTTTCTTACCTTTCCCTCCTTTTTTTTTTTTCTGCATTCATTAATCTCCTCTGTTTATAACATCTTAAAAAATTACAAAGCAGATTTCCCACCACCACAATTGTTTAGTTATGGTAGCATTGATAAGTAAAGTAGTTTACAAAATAAATGGGATGGTTTTAACATCTTTACAGTGGGATAACCCTTCCACTGTGCAAAGCAGGGTAGACTTAAGCCTGCCTGCCTGCCTCCAAAGAAATGGAGACAGAGCACAGCAGCCTATGCTGCTGTGTAAACAAGACCTGGCAGTGTCACTTTTTCAAGTGGGCTGTCCCAGGGCGGTGTATTTCCACTGAGCCAGTTTTCAGCCTCTCAGCACCACTCCCCATGCAGGATGGGCGTGACAGGTGCTTTGCCACCTGGTGTGCCTGCATTTTGATTGTTACCCTGAAATTTTTGCTCCGTCCCGACCATGAGGATAGGGTTTTATTTTACAGTTGCTTTTCCTAGGGAATCCCTCCCCAAGGACAGCAGGCAGTTTTGTGTCCTATTTGCTGCCACCAGATCATCTGAAAGGCTGGAAAGGCAACCACAGGGAAAACAGAGATGCTTTCCTCCAGTCTCCCAGGCTTTCGGGAGGCTGTTGATGAGCAGAAGGGTTTTCACTAAATGGGCAGAGGCTGCTGAACTCCCTGTTCCCTACTTAATCAAAGTAAGTTATGACAGAGATGGCTTTTCCACCCCATAAACTGTGGGCCATGCAGAAACCCCTCCTTTCATTTCCCAAACTCATTTTCGGCTGGCGAATCTACCCAGACTGACATCATCCTCTGCTAAGGGTGAATCAGCGTGGTTGGGGAGTGTGGTTTTGCAATCTCTTAATGACAATTCGCCGCAGTTTATCCCTGTATCAACTGTCCAGGGAAACAACGTTAGTGCCCAGTAAGCAAGAAACAAGTTGCAACTTGAGACTTAGGCAATGCAGCTGTGCACATGGCCTGGGAAGAATTTTGTTTCTCAGCTCCATCTAGTGGCACCGGCTTCGGAAGGACGGCGGTGGCCGTGGGAGGGGACATGGCCCGTGGGGACGGTGGGTGTCAGTCAGGTGTGTTTAATTACAGCTCTTCTCCCTTCAGGTAGATGCATGCATAAGCGTGCATATCACTGTGATTCTCTATTGTAATACATACACAAAAGGGGCAGATGAGTTGAAATTATGCAGAACCACCAAAATTAGGCTCAAAGCTGCTCTGTGTAGTGCCTTGTTTTCCTGTCACTCTTCTGCTATCTTTAGGGGGTGTTTTGCTCAGTTACTGCATTCTATCTCAGTCAGAAGATGAGCCTGGGACCACCACTGGGTGTGCCTGTGTGTCACTTCATGAGACAGGTCCTCAATCCTGAGCTAAACTGCTCCCTTGAAATGCAGTATATAATATTCTAAAAGGAGTGCTGAGGTATGACAGCAACTACAGCAAGCATGATCCAAAGTAGCAGTGTGGGTCTCAAATCTGTTGAGGAATGTTTGAGCTGGGTCTCAGCTTCAGCCTCAGAAAGAGCTCGGCCAAGCAAGGCTGGATAGAGTCACAAAATGTCATTTATTCCTGGCTAGGGATCAGCTAGGCTTCAGGGAACCTTGGAAAGTCAATTCAGCTTCAGGAGCCAGAATGAATAAGATTCATGTCAATCTGTTGGCAGGTTGTAACACTTTTTCTTTTCATATTTCCCATGGCAACCTAATGTAGGAGAACCAGAAAGTGAGAGTGACTCAAAGCAATGGAAAAGGGGTAATGCCAAAATCAGCAGGATTGTGAAAAGCCTATTTGCATTTTTCCCCAGGGATGCTTGTTTTTAATATAGAGAGGTGCTAAAACTTAAGATATTTGCTTATAATGACATGGGTTTTCTTAATGACATCTTCAAATAGGAATTTCTTGGACATACTACTCCATTTGGAGATCGGAGTGAATAGCAGGGATTCACACTCTGCACTTTGCTGAGTAGAGGCACATTTGGAGTGGCTTCCTGAGTCCTTGAGATCAACAAATCTATATGAAAGCAATGCTCAGCTTTTACACGCTGCAGAACCTTTCAACTTCAAAGTGCTTTGCGCACATTAACTCATCTGAGATGCGTTCCGTCATGAAACTGTTATGCCTTTGTTTTTTTGTACCACGCTATTATTATAGATATTAGCCTGGTGCCTAGAGGCCCAACTGAGCTCAGGGCTCTGCTGTTCATAGATGGAATAAGAAAACAGCTTCTCTATGTATGAGCTCACGATCTCAAAGAGAAGCAATGGATGGGAAAGGAGAGAGAAGTACTGGGAAGTGAAGTATGCCTCGTGTCGCTCAGCCAGCAGCTCGTGGGCCACAGGCTTTATGAGTTCAAGGCCAGCATGCAATCCGTTGGCTTCCATGCTTCCTGTTAATGTCAAAGTTGACAAGAAGGCCTGACAGCCATTTTACCTCCAGATTGGAACCGGCTTTTACAGTCAAAATTGTGTACAACACCCTCACAACTAGTCTTTTGCTTGGGTCCTTTCCTTCTTAATCCTTAAACCAAACCAAGCCTTATTCTTATTGAAATCAGTCTTTATGCACCATATATAAATGCTCCCCCGCCCCAGTTATAGTGTCCACTGTTTGTGACCTCAGCTGGATAATTCACACATCTAACTTACAGGGTTGTGTATGCATACGCACGTGCTGAAGTGGAGACAATGTCAAGTCTGATATTTCTCAGCTAAAGGTTACCACTGTACCTGAACTGCAGTCTTGACAGTTTGGCCACGGAACAAATGTATAGGTTTGTGAAATCTGAAATGCTGCTAGAAGAGCTTTTCTAGCAGCTCAGATAGTTAATTTGTTCAATGCTTTGAAACTACGAAAGAACAGAAAACCAGCAAATATTATTACTAAGAGTACTTATCATAAAGAATTTGCCCATGCCAGCGAGGAGCAGTCCCATGAATCCAAAATAAATTCAGAAATGTGTACATAAAGTGCTAGAAGGCTGTGCAACCTGGGGCATCTCTGAGGACAAAGAAAAAAGAAAAGAAAATCCAAGGAAGCTGCAAATACAAATAAATTGGTTGCAAGCCATATGTTGCAAATAATACCTCAGGAGTCAATAGGTACAAGAGTGTATGTCCAGATGTTGAGTATTTAACTGCATGTAGGTTTGGAGACTTGATGCCAGGACCCTTGAAACACAGGGACCATTAGCTTCCCAGGAATAATTCTGTGGGAAATCAGCCCTGAGGATCAGGCAGGGCCTAAGAATTTACTATGGACTGACAACCTTCCTGTGGGATTTGACAGTGGCTACAAGCACTGTAGCAGATCTCTGGAGGATCTCTTTAGGGCAGTATGGAAAGGCTGTCCTTTCAAACTACCTAGGTAGACACTTTCCTCCTAGAATAATTTCCAGTGTGCTTTAGAGTATTATCTTAACATCCCTTTGACAGCTATTTCATTCAGCTTATATTTCATCCTCCTCTCTCTTGCCTTGTTCAAGGAGATATACTTGTATAAGTCTTTCTGGGGCAGAGGCTTGTTCTGCTTTTATGTGCCTAACATAATGAGGCCCCACCTTAAGGGGCCCTAGGCACTGTCCTAATAAATAAGCTGAATTAATTGCACGTTTGTCTCCTTTAACCATGTGGGAGGAATAATGCTAGTGGACCTTTATCTTCTGTTGTCAGTTTTCCAAAGTTTGCTTTGGATGTTCATGACAATTCAGGCATGTGCCATAGAACTTGCCCATGCAATCTGTCTTGGTGAAGAGCTTAATTCCTGTGGCTTTTCTGGCACTTGACACCAATTTTTAAAGTTATCTTCCACACTGGTAACTCAAGTTCTTGTGACAGCTCTTTGGCCCTCTGACCAATTTCACACTGGCTTGATAACGGCAGTCAGGAACGGACAAACAGCAAATACACAAATTATCTAAATTGTGGAGAAGCAATTAAATAAATACTTGTAAAGATTTTGCTTCATCTTCACTTTGCCTTTATGTAATTTATCACCTTTCAACATATTGCCTGCACTTTTTAATTACTGCAACCCTTCCATCATTTTTGTAATTTAAAAAAAGCCAATTATATGACAGTCTTGATTGCCTAATAGTTGTAGTAAAATGTACACGTGTAAGTAAGGATAATTGTTCTTTCTTGTTTGTTTTTGTACTATTCGCCTTTCAGATATCTAGGTTATATAATTGTTCCCTTTGGCCTGAGATCAAGCTTTCAGATCAACAATGGCTCTGCAGTAGTGCACAGGGGAGTTGACATATGGCTAATCTACCTGACAGGCTCTGGCTCCTCATTCCTTAAAAGCATGTGGATGGAGGATTTTGATGTTAGAATGGCACTGTCAGTCGTGTATTAAGTGAAATCAAGGTCGCAATCTGAATCTCTAAACCAGCGCTAGAAATAACAAGTTCAGTGCCGGAATGCAGTGCTACTGCTCTTGTACATGGGCTTGAAGATATGTACGAGTCTCAGCTTTCTTTGCATAGTGGGAGTACTATTACATGCTTAGCAACTCTGAGAGTCAGACATGTATCAAACTCATCTTTGTTTTCCTTAAAGCAATCATAATTAAAAACCACCTTTTTAAGCCCTTCTCTTATAGATGTAGGACACGTGATATTTTGTCCTACCTCCAGAGACATCCTACCAATGAGGTTTCCATGACTCAATTTATGACTTGCTCTTGCCTAATGTGTATTGAGAGAGTATCCAGCAGACCTTCCATCAGACTGCAACACTGAAGTGGCAACCGAATAAACAAGAAATGACAAGGTGGGCAATACTTTTAAAGGGGTGTAAAACAGACAAAAAAATTAGCTGAAATGTACACTTTTCTCAAATGTGTCTTAATACAACATTTAACTGTACTGTAAGGATGTGACTAGGTTGTGCCCTCAAGTATTTACAGGAATGCAGGCTCAGGTCCACCCACACAGCCCACCAAGCAAGGTTTCATGTGGGTACAAGGTATGTGTGCCCATTAACAGCAATTTGCAAGGGAGAGACCTAATAAACAGCTCCTTTGCCAGTTGTTGTTGGGTCATTGACACTGTAAGCCAATAGAAAAATAGCTTTACAAAAAATGTTCCTTAGATAGCACAGCAGGCTGTCCGTTCAGATGGATGAGGGCAGGCTGCTCCGGAGCATGTAATTGCATTTCCCTCTTCAGAAGGAAGACGCTTGTAAAGTTCAAAAAACAAGTATCAAACAGAAATGCTAAGAAAAACGCTATTTTCAGGATTTAGAAAGAGGATTCTAAAAAGCCAAAGGCTTTGCAAAGGCCTGAGGAAAACGATGCAATTAGATTATTAGATCACTTTGCAAGTAACCAAAAAATCCCTGTAATAAAAATTACAGGATGTACAAAACAAAGCAACTGTGAAACACTGAGATGCTGTCTTTCCTGAGAATAATGATCAGTTCGTTGCTATCAAAACAAGATATAAACAAACCTATGCCAAAGTGATATTGTAGCATGAGATGATGGAAGTATATAGAGGTAGGGAGAGATAAAGGAAGGAAGGGTTTGGGTTGCTAGTGCTGCAGGTGGGGAAGCAGCACGAGGACTTAGGATGCTCCAGGAAGAGACTGAGCAAGGGCTGTGCCTTTTGAGTGGAAAAGACAGAGAAGAGGAGCCAATTCAGACCAAGTTTGAAGTCTGCAGGTTAGTCATTATTAGAATTTATAGCTTAGTTCTTTCAGATGTTGAGAGTCAAGAAGTTAACACATTACATTAAACACTGAGTTAGTTCACCTACTGTAAGCAGCAGCTCTGTAATACAAAAAAAACCCACACATGCTTTCATTTAACTCATTATATCACTTAAGTGGTTGAAAGAGGCAATGCATCCAAGGACATCTGAAGATATTACTGCATCTTTTTGTTGCACTCTCTTCAGTGTGGTCCTACCGCTAAGCTTTGGCAGACATTCTGAGAAAAAAAAAATTGCATTTTTAAAAATTATATATCAAATTTGCAGGCCTAGCTCTCACAGCTGGGGGCAGAGGAGGGGCCGCCTTAGACTTTTTTGTCAATTTTGGGTTGAGTACTAGAGCTAAAAGAAAAAACCATTTTCCCCCAATGAATTTCTGACAGAAGGGAAAGCTGAGAAAACTCGTTTTGGCTGCTTCATGCTTAGCAACATGTAAACTCTGCAGCTTGTGCCTGGCACGGCTCGGCTGCCCCGGCCAGCCCTGACGGGCGCCTGCAGCCTCGGCGACGAGAAAGGTCACGAAAAGCCAGCACAGGCGGCCGCTCCGCATCGCCTCCCGCTAGCAGATGGCATCGACGGGGCTCTTTAGAGAACACCTGGGAGTTTTTTTTCCCTCCTGCTCGTTAAGGGGAGAGGAGAGCCTGGCCAAGGGTTAATTAGCGAAGGGGGTGTGGCAGTGTGCTGCAGCCGAGCTCTATTCCAGCTGGCCCTGGGCGGCTCTGGGGCTTTGCTCCTGGGGCATGAACGCCCCCAAAGGCACGTTGCCGGCTCTTTGGGGAGGTGCTGCTAGGAAAATGTTGTTTTGTGGGGGCACCAGGCTGGCGGCCCGGAGCCCGCCCCTCACGGCCGGGCCCGCCCGCACCGCCGCTGGGTGGCGCCAGAGGCCTCGCAGCGGGCGTGCGGCCGAGGGCCATTCCCCGCTGGCCGGCGGCCGTGCCGTGAGAATTCCCGCAAATTCCTGAATTTGACGTGGGAGGAAGGAAGTACGAGGCACACTAAGGGCATGGCACATGGCACAGTGTAGCAGAGTAAGAGATGAGGCTGGGGTTGAGAACCGTTTAAAGTCCATGTTAGAGCTGTTCATTGCGTGGGTGATGTGCGTTTCACTCGGGGTTTAGGTATCTGCTTGGAAACAAAATTTTGCCTTTCGTGACATGCATTAAAAAAATGGTCGTGCCTGCTCACCAACCTGCTTAAAGGTACGTGGAGTGAGGAAAGTAAAGAAACCTGAGACTTGCTGGTGGGAGAGGATGAATCTTAGCAGCTTCTTGGTGACTGATACAGGAGCTGGATCTCAGCACTGTGAGCGGGACCAAGACCATGCAACTTCTGAAGTTGAGCACCACAGGCTGAGAACTGGTGCTTTTGGTAGAATTTCAATTTTTTTCCCCCTTTAGTCTGAAGAGTCAGACTCAAGCTTCTGTTCTCCATGAAGAGATTAAGTCTTTATTTGGAAACACCAAGCAAAGATGAAAAAACTTTCCCTGGGTACCTTGCTTTGGTTAATCACCTTGTAGATTACACCTTTGTCTGATTTCACAAATTAGTTTTCTTGGCTAGAACTACAGAGTTTTTCTAGTGTGCGTGTGTGTGTGTCTTTCTTTACTGTGTTAAAGATCTCTCTAATTTAATTTTCTCCTTTTGAAGGATTTATATACTGTAACTGATTAATCTCTTTAGTCTTCCTTTTGATAGCCCAAACAGCTGGAACTCCGTAGGCCTCTCCTGCAATTTTCTTGAGCTCTCAACTTTCCTTTGTGGTGCTTTATACCTCCTCCCAAGTTCTTAATCAAAGATCTGAGAAACAAGCACTTCTTCCACTGCTGCCTTCCCCTGCAGCACAGGGCAAAAACAGAGACTGTGTTGCACACTCATTGTGCTTCTTCAGATGTGTCTGTAGTGTCTTAATTTTATCTTAAAAATTCTTTTCAAGTTCTTTGCTTTCTAGAATATACTGTTGTCCTGCAAGACTTATGCTTGCTATTCTAACATTTATTGTATTGCATTTGCTTGAGTGCTATGTATTACTGAACTGTACTCACTTATTATTAAGTTATTTTACTCTTTGTCAGTCTCAGGATGTTAAACATACACGTGTATGCATCAGATGTACAATCATGTATGCTAGGTACGGTTTTATTTCATAGAAAAGGGAGGAAAAGACTTCTTTTTATAGGCTGTGTACCCAGAATGAAACCCTGCAGAACCCCACTAGAAACTGGCTCAGCTGATAATGTTTCCCCAGCATCTTTGTGAGTCTGCCAAGTTAGCCATTTCTGAGTGCATGTGTTGTGCTTTTGTTGTTGCAGGGTAAGTGCTGCCTTTTAACGTGCAGTGCCCTTCAGCTCTGTGTCAAGCGCTCTACGGAAGTTGTTGCACTTCCCTGATAACCACTGGTAATCAATTCCGCAGTCTCAGAGCGTGCAATCACGTTTGTGAGCCCGTGTCTATTTCCCGGATAATCGGACAGGCCAGCCCTACTTATGTTCTCGTCCTTTCATTCTTTATTGATTGCCTTGCACCGGTTTTGCCATTATCTTGCCATGCACTGAGGGTTATAATTACTGATGTCAACCCAATCTCCTCTTCAGTGAGTATAGTACAATGCTTCAGTCTCCTGGCATGTTCCCAGTTGTTTGACGGGGAATCTCTTCTCAATGTAATCAGAAGAGGTATGAAATTAGATACTGCTGCAGCCCCTAAGTCTCATGAGCAGCTTGATGCCGAAGGCCTGGATAAATGAAAAGTAATCATGACACTGATACTGTTCTGATTTGTTGTTCCACAAGAACATCTTGTATCTTTAAACCTCTATTTGACCTTCACGTTCCTGTAAATTTTATACTCTTTAAAACTGTAGTCTGGAACAGTAAATACTGTACTTTTTCTATGGCAATGTGTTTTGCATAATCCCTAGCAGATATTGAAATTCCATTTTCATTCTCATCAGGGTATTTTATTTTCTTCATATGGATAGTAAAGAGTAACTGAGGGACTGTATCATTTTACCAGACTCAAATCTTTAACTGGGTTGTAACCAATTAATCTGACTAGTAACAGACACAGTTATCAGAGCAAACAGCCATCTGTTCATATCATCCCTTTTAGCCACTGCACAAAGTAGGCTGAAAGATGTAGGGCAGGAAAGAGAACGGGCAGATAAACTGGTCTCCAGAATGATCCTCCAAAGAATCTTATCTTTCTTTCCAGGAGAAAGGGATATGAATTGAATCCTCAAATCTCATTTGTAAAGAGGAGTTTCATAATTAATTTCCTTCTGCTTTGCCTGATTCAATGCAATTGGAGCTGTACCTTTTGCTAACTGGAAACTTCTGTTTCAGTGGTGAGCACTGTTTGCCGTTACCAAACCCTACAGATAGGTGCAGGCAGCCATCTTGGATTTCACAGTATGGCTTAGCCCTATCCATTAATATCTATAAAAATAATTTGAGAGTTTTGGAAGGTCAAAGATTCACACATGCAAAATAGAGCGTTAATTAGACAGGGGGGTTTTGGGTTGTTTGTTTTTTTTAATTAGGAATTTTTTTTTTAGATATAAAAAAATCCTTCTTTAAAAATTTGGTTTTAAAATTTTGGAATTATATTGCTAAACTTAGGAGATTACATCTGTGCTTAGTCTCTCGAGGTGTGCACCAGGGTGGTTTGTAGTGGTGACTGTACTTGTGGGTATACCTAGAAGTTTGGAACAGGAGCAAAAACCTTACAGACAGTAGACAGCAATTTCAATATTGATTGAAATGGAAGGTCACTTAGCCATTGGTCTTCACAGTGTGGTTGTTGAACAAGAGGAGGGAGGTGTGATTTCAGTCATATTGGTAATTTTTGGCTTTTTCATGTAATTCTGTGATACAATGTGTGACTTTTGTGGTCATGAAAAAGAGAAGTGTTTTGTATGACAGGTGCTTTGTGAACCTAAAAGAATAAGCTTGTTCTGCATCCTCCCCTGATTTTCCTGTTATTCCAGTCCTAGCTTTAAGTCCTTCCCTGAAGCGCAGACTCAGCAGCATGTTGGATGCAGGGCTGCGTGGTGACGTCAGTCAATTGCATGTGCGTCAGAGCTCTGAAATGCAATATGAGCTATTAAGTGAAGCTCCTGGCTAAATCTGTAGCTGCTCCCAATCTGTAGAACTGCAGCTGTTTCCTCTGGTGGTAATGTCCCTTTGGTCTTGCACCCATACCCCAGGCCTGCTGCTGTCACTACTCTGCATGGGGTGCCTGTGGTGATGGCTCTGCTCTGTTTCAGGGTACAAAGCTGGTGTGCCCAGCTGTGTGCAGTGAAGGGATAATGGGCAACATTGAAATGTTGCCACAAGGAAAGTTCCATTGTGACATGGAAAAAATGTCATTCCCATGGGGGTGGCAGAGTACTGGAAACAGAGCCAGAGATGTGATTGCTCAATCCACATTGACCCTCAAGTGGACAAGACCCAGGATCTCAATATCTACCATGGACTTAGCCCTGTGTGAAAAACATTTTGACTAAGTAACCTCCACATATTATTTTCGGCCAACATTTTATCCTTTTGGATGATTCTTCTGCAGTCATTAGTACCCATTTCTCATACCAAAGTTCATTCTGACTTTCTGGATGATAGAAGTCGTGTTTTCACCACAAGATGATTAAGAATTGTCCTTACGTTGCTCTCTGAAAATTACTTTTTTTTCCAGGCTTCTTATCTTGGTGACTACACGTGGGAAGTCACTCAGATTCCCAGAGTAGCTGGATTCTTGTCTCCTTTCCCAGGTGTGGGTTAAAGCCTTAGGCTGGAATACAAACTTCAGAGCATAAGGAATTAACAATGATCATTAAAAGAGGTGATTCTGAACTAATGCATGTGTTCTTCACTGATGTGAATCTCCCATTTACTTCAAATTACAGTAGTTAAGATCCAAACAGAAAATATTACTTTAAGGTGCAGAAGCAATAGCTGCATTTCTGGCTTCCTTGCTGGGGGTTAGTGGCTTAGGTAATTGGGTTCATTGCTATTTGGAGCATAATCAGCAAGCATTAATTCTCCATACAGCCAGCATATAAAATTTGCAAGAGCTGCATACCGTGTGTGCTCAGTCAGTGTAAATCATTTAGCAGCCCGCATAATGGATGTCTGGCTTTTGGACTAAAAAATACACTTGGTAATACAGGCAAATGAGTCATGAACAAGTCTTCCACTTATATATAAAATTATTATATCCACAAGAGACTCTGAAAGCTGAAGAGATTTTAGCTTTCCAGATAGTAAAGGGGAAGATGAAATGCTGTTACAGTATTTTCATTTATTCTGAGTACTTTTATTCAAGATGGCATTTTGTTCACTTAGTAATTATTACTGACATAGCCCAGCTGGAATTTCTTGAGGGACTGGAGAATATTCTTCTGTTCAGTGAGGGTTCATGGTAGTGATGAACAGATGTAAGCAGATCTGTCTTGAAAGTAAGTTTGCAGCAGTGTTCAATAGCTGCAGACTCTTCCCTGCCTGAATCGGAAGCTGGTGAATCTCCTTTGTGCTTGAGGAGCTGTGTGCAGTTGCTGTGGGAGTCAGAGCCTCGCTAATAATTCAGCAGAGATTTCCTGAGATTAAACTATCAGTTAGAGTATGGCCCTCATTTAGACCACTGACATCAGAGCAGGACTGTGTTTGCTGAGTATCAGCAGCTGCAAGGGAGGCAGATGATGAGCTTCCTCCTTGCCAGTGGATGTCATACCCCTAAACCTTTTCACTCAGTAGCTTTGCCAGTCAGCAAGTGCTGTGAGCAGTGAAGCATAGATTTGAGCTCACTTTCTCTCCTTCCTTGAATAGCTCCTGTGTAATAGGAGAGGAAACGTTGCCCCCTTGCATTGTATACCCTTCCTCTTGCTTTCAAAGTCACAACATTAAGGAATCAGCAGGAAAATAAAATATCTTACAACTTCTTATTTGAAATGAGGGCTGTTTAGCCCCTCTTCAGACAAAATCTATCCTCACTATATATTTTTTCCTGAATTTTGTCAACTCTCAGAAAATTTTCTTCTCTTGACGTTTTCCCGTTCTCTCTCCCATGCTTGTTTGTGCATCCATATCACAGATGAAATAGGCACATCTTTGTAAGTGTGACCTTTAGCTGGTTTGTTGCAGAGAATAAAATGCCAGGGGTCAAACTCACTGATTCTTAGGGTTTGTCTGGGTTGCCTTGTTAAGCAGAATTTGGCCCTGCAAGTCCTAAAGAAAAAGAGGTTACTTTTTGTATGACATTTCAGTTGCAGGTGTGAGGGGGTTGTTTTTTGGTTGGTTGATTAGTTTTTTTGGTTTTGGGGACTTTAAAGTAAAAAGCACTGATTGGGGTTTTGAGTTATCCTAGAAGATCCTGGGAAACTCTATCAGTTATATTAAAATAAGAGAAGAGGGAAGAGGCTCTCTTGGGTTTTAAAATATATGTATTGACACTGCACTTTTTTCCAGTCCAGAGTCTCCGAGTGCTCCATTATGATAGAGAGCTAGCACTACCTGCTGCATCAGGAAATGAATCCTGCTCCCAGAGAAAAATGCAGTTATGGAAATCTGTCTGTTTAATGCTGCCACAAAAGGCTAAAGCACTTTGCAAAGATCTGGTCTCCCCAGACTCACAGTTCTAGCTCCAAGTAAGATAAGGGATAACAATTGCTCATAGATGTAAAAAGAGGAGGAGGAATAAGAGAACGTGGATTACAGATCAAAGCTGTAACATTTTGTAAATGGTAATGTGAGAACCTCCTCTGGGTCACTGATCTTTTTTGTTTGATTTTTCTTTTCTTCCTGACTAGCAGATAGGGTTCTCTGTGCACAACTCTGTTTCTCTCTCCTTCCCCCACCTCTTTTCTTATGCCTAGAAACACCTGCTGGAGGTCAGGGTGATGTGAGCTAGCTGCTTATCTGCTGTACAGAATGAGTATAGAAAGGGTCCTGCCTGAAAGGGTGATGAGTGATTTGTGTGAATCTCACTAAACCCAGCCTCCAATTCAGTTGTTCTTCAGTGCTAATAGAAATAATTTCTCATTTACGTGGACAGTCTTGAGGTGACAATCAGACTCAAAGCTGCCCTTTGGAAAAAAGTAAGGTTTGTCCCTAGGACATAATGTATACACAGCTGCTTCAAAAAGCCATCCTGGGATGGCTGGTTATGGAATCAGTATCTCTGCCCTGTCTTGCATTGTGCTACAGCTTCAAAGCACTGAGCAATGACAAATGTGAAAGACTTCAGGGAGCCAGTGAAATTCAGCAAAGTGCATTAAAAATGGAGGAAGAAAAGTCTCTGGTAAGGCAATTAATTAGATTAACATTAATTAATTAGATGTTTCTTTCATTCTATTTCTACATGGGGAACAAAGAGATGACATAGACTTTTATTTCAGAAAAAATCACTCTCCAGTGAGAGAAACAAGGACTTCCCAAACTTTGCTGGTGATAGAAGGCAAGGAAGTGTAATTGATGAACCATCATGCAGATGTTTATAGAGCTGTTAAGATTTATGTGTGAAGATTGTTCAACCCTGAAGATGCAGTGTTTTCTGTAAGAAAGAAACTGACAGGTCTGTGAGAGACAACCTTTTTAATTTCTCTTCCTGTACCTGTAATCCTTCAGACCTGAGAGTGAGCTGCAAATTACCCACCTGCAGTTCTTGGGTGGTACAATACTCAGTGCGATGCACAAAGCTATTTTTTCCTATGTGATTTTTTGATTAGAAATAACATGTCTAAGTCTATGACTGGACTGATACAGAAAGATAAAGTCATCATGTACATGACATACCATGTACATATATATAGTGTCCTGGAATACAATACAATACAATATATCTTATATAATCCATATTTTATATATATTTATATATATATATATATATATATATATATATATATATATATATAATATATATTCTATAATATACAGAGTCCTGGAATAGAACATTTAAATATTTTTGTGTTGAGATATTACAGTGTTTATGTTGGTTAATTTAATGTTTTGTGTCTATGTGTTTGAGATTGGTAGCACTGCCAGGGACTCTGGTACTGACCTAGACTAGCCAGCATGAGCTGTCAAATATCAGGCATTACAGCCAAGGGATATGTGTGACTTTCCTCCTCTGAAGGCATTAAAGGCCTTGAAGGAACAATTTGTGTGGAGACTTCAAGTAAAAGGTAATACAATAAAAGGCTATTTTACTTTCTATTAGCATGGGGGAAAAGGGAATAAGAGTGTGGTACTTTTAGGATATTGGACAGAATTGATATAGTCTCAGTGCTTTAAATTAGTCTGGTGCTGAATGTGTACCAGCTAAGTAAGGAAAAAGATATTATCTGTACTGGAGAAGAAAAGTAAGCAAGTCCTTATTTAAAATTTAATCAAATTTAGACTTCAGTCAATTTCTAAAAAATAGTTACATACCTACTAAATTACTTTAATTCTTGACAGATAATGTTGTATTAAAGAAAATATAGTGGGATTGTAATTGAGTTTGGGGGTAATATACTTTGTGGGAAACCAGAATATTAGGATAATTTTTCAACTTGACTTAACCTGTTACCCTGTGAGGTTCCTGTCATTAGACTGTGACAGGCCAGACTGCCTTACTGACTTGAAATCTTTGTTCCACCTGAAATGTACCCTGCTCTTGTACCTACCTTTGCTAAGATATCCCATGGGTATTTATTTGCAGTCCTTTCCCTTCTTTAGACAAAATCAGGCTTGTGAAGTGGAGGGAAAACTTCCTGATGTTATGCCATTATCCCAGTTTTTAATGACATGTGGCCATCTTGAGACAATTTGTTATTTCTATACTGCTTTTTAAGGTCACTACTTAACCAAGGTAAGCAAATACATGATTTGTGTAGATGTTCTGACACCCAGATCAGCTTCCAGGATTCATAAATTATCAGAGGACGGGTCCAAATCTGTCTGAAAAAGTCATTGAGATTAATTGTGAAGATGAAGCACAATATGATATTACACAGTACAAGCCAAAGCAAGGCAGGGTGCAGAATTAGGTAGGGCTCTTAATTCAGCAGTGAAACTGCCCACAGTGCAAGTGAGAGCACTTGGTTGAGAAAGCACCAGTATGCAAATATTTTTCTACTTGCACACTGTTCACAGCTTCTTACTCAAGTCTTCCCTAGGACATTAATTTAAAAGAAAGAGAGTGACCCAGTTTTGGGGAGATCTTAATCTTTAACATTTTAGATTCCTTGCAGGCGATGCTTCTATTTAGATCTCGTATAATATCACACTGGCTGCACGCCTTGTGCAGCTGATGGCCTAAGGCCAGCTACTCTACCTACTTTCAAGCCAACTTTGTTCATATTATCCAGGAAATGGACTGCTGAATGGAGGAGGTTTTGCTCTGTGAAGAGCAGTGGGTTGTATTTAGATGTTTAGATCTTAATAATATGTCCTATGAAATGAAGAAGGCAGAAGTTGAAGAGCTAAAAATGTTGTAGAAGGCTCAGCAATGTTTTTTAGCTGCTGCAGAATTCATACAGGCAAAGTGCTCTGGCTGTATGGATCTGGGTAAGGGCCTAGAGAAATTTTGACCTTTTTTATAGGCTATTCTACCCCATATTCTTTCTGGTTTAGTCTCTCTCTTTTTTTTTTTTTTGTTTATTGACAGTTAACAAGTGTCACTTATCTTGTAATATGGAATGCAGATTGTTTGAACCAAAACCTGCATATTAATTTGTTTTATGAGGTATCTGGTACATAAAGTAATTAACAATTTAACTGACAACTCAGATAGAGAAGTTCTCCTGTCATGAAGACATAATGCAAATGTTAATAGTTTTTTTTTTTCAAAAGCAGTGCTCCCTTAAAGCCATAATAGGGAATAAATGTAATTGGGGATACCTGAGTAGGGAAGAACCCTGAAAGTGGGACATGAATTCAACTTTAAAGGCTCAATGCTATTTGTGGTAAAGCACCTGGGTGCGTGACAGCTGAGCATTGCACACCTGGCCCTTCAGGATGAAAATTTCTGCCTCTAATGCTTGTACTTGGGCCACTGTATAAATCAGCAAGTCTTTTCCCTGCATGTATCACTGCAACATACAAATAGGTGCCTATAGGATGGGAATTTACAGAATGCTGCGAATGAATGATTTTTGTCTGAGCTGCTAATGCAGCTCTTTCACTGGAATGATTGGTTGGATTGTAAGCCTTTTTAAATAAATAATGTTTTCTTATGTAAGAGGCTCTGGTGTTCTTCAAGGCCCCATAGTCCAGTTGAAGAGTAACCTACAATGTGTAACCTACAACATGCAGTTTGGCTGCTTTTGTGGCAGCGTCACACATGGAATTAGGATTTGGTGCTGGAGGGGAAGAATTAGGGGAAACAATAATGGCTAACTTTGTACATGTGACCTACTTTAGCTATTGGTGATGTGATTAAACAAAAGAGAAAATACATGAAGAAATATTTCTTCCTCTTCGTCTATAAACATATATAATACACCAGATACATTTCTGCATGTTTTTAATGCAGAACTCTCTCCTCTGTGAGCATATAGAATTATGCATTAAAATGAAATTAATCCCTCAATTTGAAACACACAAACTCAGCATTTGCCACATGTTTGCTCTAAGAAGGGGATTCAGACATTGTGGTCTCCACCAAAGAATGGCAGATTGTTGGCAGAATCTTTTTCCATTTGTTTCTGCAAGTGAAACAGTTAATAAATCAATCATGTGTTATTACTGGATTAGCAATCACACTCCCAAATGCTACTAGCTATTCTCACTCTTTCTCCTGAAGATTACCTTTAAATCCTATCAAGGGACAAGATTCTTTTTGCCTTGCCTGGCATTAGCACCCTAGTGACCTACAGCCAAAGTCAACAATCACTAAACTAGCTCTTTGTCATGGTGGAAGAACAGACTGCCTTAACCAGATCCACTGTTCCTTAAGAAGATTTTTGTTTCTCCTGTCAGTGCCTCCACTTTTTATTTTTTCCTTTGTTTAATTTTTTTCCACCTCAGCCACCTGAAGCTGAACAGAAGGAAGTTTGCCACAATGAATCACTCAAGAGTCTCTTGTGGGGTCACACAGAATGGGAGAGTTTTGCAAGGCTGAAGACTGCAGAGGAGCTGGATCCAAGAAAATGAGAAGGTAGGTACTTAATGAATTCTTTCTGGTTAATCAAGCTTATTTACCTCTTGTCTGCAGCTGAGCATGGTCTGTAAACCTGCCTGTTCCTCTTGGTCTGAAAGCAGAGAAACAGCACTGGAGACAGTCATAAATTGATGAGAGAAATAATTAATGGTCTTTGAGGTCTCCTTGTCTACAGTTTCATAGGAGAGTTACTTAAAATTGCATGTTGAACATATAAAGTGATATAACACTTTTTTGTTTGTTTTGAAATGCTCACCAATGAAATGGCTTAACTCAGCAGTGACTCCTTATTTTGCCTCATAAGCTACTTTGTGTTTGTTTTCATTGCATTTGTTTCATTATCACTGGGATTCATTTACAAAAGCATTGGAGTATTTTATATGCAAAAAAAAATTCAAAAAGTAAGATTACACTTAAGTTGCCATGTGCTTCATTTTTAAGGAGCAGTTATTTTTAAAATGTTTGGGTTTGAAACCTGAAATATATAGATACTAAAATATTTTTAATAGTAATGAATATTCTTGCAGTTTCATTATGTTTTACTGCATGGAGGATTCATGTTAATATATCTGTAAAGTATTTTTCTTATAGCATCGTAGGTTTTTTTGCTAACCTGTTACTAGACATGAAGGATGGGCTGGAGATCTAAAATCTTCTTAGTATGCAGACAGAGATAACAGGATATGAACTGAAAGGCATAAGCAGCACTTAAACTCTGCTTTGAACCAGTGATGCATGATTGTGCAAGTAACTTCTTCAAGTGCCTCCCAGTAAATACGCAGCCACAGTATGTTTGCAGCACTGTGCTTTCTGATATGATCAGCATAGTTATCTTCTGGGGTGAATGGTTAGATAAAGGAATGGGCTAGCATTCAGATCAGGGATCCCTGTGTCCGACTCTTAAGGTGTTAGACTGTTTCGTTCAGAACTGTTATTTCCTCGATTCACCACAATTTTAGTTCATAGTGTTTCTTCTCTAGAAACTGCAAACAAAAATGGTGGACAAGGAAGTGTGGGTGGGGGTTAATGTAAGAAAGCAAAGACCAATGCAACTGGACAAGAAAGAGCAGTTAAATGTTTGAGCATTGAATCGAAAAGTAAGAGAAAGCTTTTCCAGTCAGCTCAAATATTTTTTTCTATGTGTAGGGAGAGCAATCATGTGAAAAACAAAATCTGGGAGGCACCCAGACTGAAAGCAAACTTTGGTTAGTACCAAGAACTTCCTTAAATTAAGACCTAAATGGGCCAACTTGCTACCATTTAGTCCTCCACCCTCACCTAATACTTATTTCTCTGTGGACAGTCTCAGCTCACAAGACTGCATTGAAAATTCAGGTTATGGGCTCATCATTGTGCATGGAGTATTTTGCTGGCTTTCAAACTACCTCTTCCCTTTCTGCTGTTTAAGCAATGTTTTTCTGGCTGCTTAAAGCTCTGCTTCATGGTGTGTTCACTGACAGACTCGCTGCCTGTCTATGACTGTTGGAGCTCCAGCCCAGCAGACCATGCATGTGGTCCCCACTGTTGTCATGCCAAGCAAAAAAAACATGACAAAAGAGCCAGAGGACTCGCATGATGTTTCTCTAATGCTGGGTTACTTTCTTGCAGACTCAGAATACTTACTCACTTACTGTGTGAAATTTTATTTGTTCTCTTTGGGTTTCAGGGTCCCCTCAAACAGGGTAATAAAATTTTGCTTGCTGTATAAAAAATGTGGAGGAAATGCAGTGCAAGTGCAAATACTATTATACAACAGCTATTTGTGAAATGATGTGACTGTTTTAGATGAAACACGGTTAAGAAAATAGAGAGGTCTTAAGATAATTTTCAGTCCTTTAAAGCTATGAAGCCCTGTAGTGTTCAGGATCTTTTGATAGCATACCACTACCTTACACTTTTCTTTTTAAAAAGAAAGAAATTAGATGTGCTGTGTAAGCATTTGTATCTAAAGTTGATATGGTATGCAAACCTAGTGTGATGTAAGGAAAGGTCATTCAGAGAATAGTAAGCTCTGTGGCCACCAGGAAAATGTATTTAGTTCCTTTTTTTTTTTTTTTTGAGGGACAGTGAGCTGCCTCAGTGCTGCTCTGATGGCAACTATGTAAGTACCTACAGCAGTCAGCTGCTCTCCCTGCAGCAGACCCTACCTTGAGGAAGGTGGCTTCATATTTGGATAGATGATGAATAATACTTCAGCATTGCGGGTTGGTTCCCAGGCTAGTATTCAGTGGGCAACAAGAAATCATGTGTCCACAAAGAGACAAACTTGAAATGCTGAGCCATATTGCCAAGCTGGAGAAAGACGCAGTGCTTCCATCTTGTGGTGTGCATTATTTTTTTCATTGTCAGTACAGCCTCAGGACACTGGAATTGTGAGCCATGGCTAGGTTTTAGAGGTGCTGTTGTAATACAAACAGTACTGCTACCACTAAGCAGCTTGCTTTTTAATAGCGGTCTTCACAGCAAAACCCCAAACCCAAGTTAATTACAGGAGGCTAGGGAATTATTTCAATTAGACCAGGATAGCAGCCCTTGTGAAAAGCAGATTTAAGCACATCTCTGCTGGAGCAAGTTCAGTCCAGCTCATTAAGACCAAGTGTCAAGACCACAGCCAGATCCTAAACTGTCTTTTAAAAACTACCTGTTGCCTGAAGAGCTGCTCTGCCTTTGCTTGATAGCATCTCTTTTCTCTCCTGCCCAGCCAAGCTAAGACCAGTAGCTTTCATCTAATGGTGACTCTGCCCTCTGTACCTGTCCTGGTCTGGGAAGTCAGAATTTGTAAACCTTCTTTCATGCTCTTCAGATAATTTCCCATCTAATGTGTGCTTTTGTGCTGGTTTGATTGGATAAACATAGGTAGAGGAAAATGTATGTATGCTTGTCATTAGGGTTAGTTGCTACAATTTATTTATGGTGCCTTCTAATTATTGAAATTTTGTGGGACAAATGGATATCTTTTCCATTTGTTCCACGAATATTTAAGCAAGCTCTGTCTGAAGATTATGATTTTGCAGTTTTTTCTCCTTTTGAGTACTGACCTCTCGATTTTGTTCTGCCAAGTGAGTCTAATTTGATTTTACAGCTGCTTCTCCCTCACCTGTTTAGAAATGAGTCTGGATACGACTGTTACCATACTGCTATAGCCAATGACTCCTCAAAGGACTGAGGTCAGGCTTTTGATACAAATGAAATTTGTAGTCACTCAAGTTACGTCAATCAGAACGGAAAATTTTAACTGCAATTGTTCTAAAGATCAGTTAGGATAAGGGTTAATATTGATGAAATGTTGTAATCCCTGATTTTTTAAGTCTCCTAAGAGCAGGTTGTATCCACAGTGGCATCTTCTTGGTCTCAAACAGCTGTGAGACAGCAATTCTTGGCTTTGAGTTACAAATACCCCATTTCCTGAATGAATGCTAACTTTGAAGAAATGAATACTGCCCAACTGTCCACAGCCTGTGGACAAAAGAAACAATTTATCAGTTTGACACCATTAGGAACAGAGGAAGGTGATATAAGGCTGAGGAGGAAAAGGACTGAAAGAAAAAAAGAGATGGAACAAGTTGACAACTCCATGGATATGAGAAGTAAGCAATATGAGTGTATTCCTTATGAAATAGGATAGATGGGATTAAAGAAACCCAAGGGAATAATAGTGAGGAGATATAAAATATGCTTGTATCTAGTAAATAAGAGCACAGAAGTGAGAGGGCTTGGGAGGAAAAGAAAACAAAAAAAGAGAATATATAATGAAAAAGGCCTTGCTGAGCTGACAGAAGAATGCCTCTGGAGGAGAAGAATGCAAAAACTATAAAGAATTGGGTATTTTGACTAGCTTAAGGCAAAGCATAAGTTCTGGCAACAAGGGAAATGAAATTCTTTAGAAGAAAGAAAAAGTAGATTTTCAAATAGAATAGAACCGACATAGATTTAGCATTAATTTCAAGTGTTATTCTATTGAAAGTTGGTTGATCAGCTATTTTACTAAAATACTTATATTTGATTTTCCTGGGAAGCAAAATCAGGGACAAGTTTGCTGTCATTTTTTAATAGCATTTTCTACAAAGGTCTGATGTTTTGATTATCACTACTGGATGGTATAGTGAATGATCCAGAGAGCCTGACACCCAAGGATTTGTATTTTCCTCAATATGGGCATGCCTGCAACATAAAGGAAAGATGCCCCAGACAACTTGAGACAGGCTGAATGTAGGTGTTATTGTAGGGTGGTTGAAGCGGCACAAGACTCTGTTCTGTGTATGCCTGAGTAATGTCAGAGCTGAAGCCTCCCCTGTTGTCGTTGCTCTTCTTTCATGTGTACACCATGCTAGTCAGGTGCACGACTGTAGTGCAAAGATGTCAGGATTGGACCTCAAAGATGTGAGAACAGTGTCAACACTTACAGAAATGTGTTAATTAATAATGAACATTATTTAATGTTCTATGTACTGGCTTCTGCTTTTCTGCCTGCTGACAACACAACTTTGTATCTCACTAGTCCTGGTTACTGCTAGGAAAGTACATGCCAGAAGCAAACACACCATTTAACAGGATTGGCTACTGAGGGAAACCTGGACTTCTGAAAGCCTTCATTCACTTTAAATGGGCAGTCTAATTTTTGTTGGCAGGAACAAGGTTACAGTTAGATGATATTCTTATTCTCCAGCACAGTGAAGGCCATAGAAGGAATGGTTTTGGAAATTACTTCCTCTGTTTCTAGCTGAAAAATGACATTTCTTTGGAGGAAGAGTTGCTTTTTCAGCTAAGCTTTTGTTGAGACCAGAAGATTTCTTTTCAGGTACCTCAAACATCTTAGCATAAATGCTTATGAAAAGACCTTTTCAGAACAAGACTTGCAGTATAACAATATGGTTTTAAGTAAAAAGGGTAAAACTCCAGTTTAGTCCATCATGAGTATGGTAAGTGGTGTTTTAAATTTTTAAAGTAACTTTCTTAGAGTATCTTACCCTAATGCAGGAAAATAAACCCCATCAATTCAAATTGATACTGACCCCCACCTCATTACAACCTCCTTTTAGGCAGTTGTAGCGAGCAGTAAGGTCATCCTTGAGCCTCCTTTCCTCCAGACTAAACAACTCCAGCTCCCTCAGCTGCTCCTCATAGGACTTATTCTCTATACCCTTCCCCAGCTCCATTGCCCTTCTCTGGACGTGAAAAGTGATATAAGTAAGGTGTTTTCTGTTTGTTTGCTCTCTTCCTGACAATGCAACTGCTGGCAAATTAAAGGCCAAGTAGAGTATTGGAAAAAGACATGTTCAGGGAGAAGATGTAAGATGAAATGTCCAATAGAGCATGTGAAATCTTAGGGCTGATATAATGTGTAAAAAATTACATAGACCCTCTATAGTGAAATGGTTCTTATATATTATACAATATAATATATAATTATAGCAAATAAACAACTTTATCCATAGGCACTCATAGGCATCATTTTGGGTATTGAAACCCAAGTGCCAATATTCATAATATCATAGAAAGTTCTATTTGGTAATGGTTTTTGTAATTAACTCAGATTTTTTTTTTATAGAGACTGTGGAGTTGACATGTTAATAGGATATAACAAATACACAGATATTGGAAGCTGTGGTGCTTTTACTCTACTGGATGTTCAGTACTGTGTAAGCACAGAACAAAAATCTGCATATCCCAGACAGGGCTGTTCTGTTTCTTTTTTGAATGTTTCATTGCTTGGCTAAGTTAATTGTACACAAGCACAGCATGATTTTCCCTAGCTGCTTCCTTTCGAGCTGAGGGAAAACTCTTGATAAAGGACAAAAAGACTAGTTTGCAGCAGATCAGTCAAAGTAAATCCCATTTTAATTGGAAAATGTGGAGCCATTTATTCTTATTTAGTCATGTTGCCTGCCAAATATGTGCCTTCTATCTCCAGCCACTTCAGCACAAGTCTCTTTAAAGTTCTTTGTGTGTATGTTTAGTAATGGAAAAGTTTGTGTTTATTTTTCAAGCTGCAGAATTACTGAACTGCTTTTACTTAGGTTTGATACTTATCTTTTTAAAGACTAGCTGGAAATTACCACCTTGAAATGTGAGTTTCAAAGCTCCTCACAAACTGTAGAATTATCAGGAGATAAGGAGAGATGAAAGGAACTTTCAATAGAATGTTTATTAATATTGCTTCTTACCTTTGATTATTAGTTACCTACAAGGAGGACTCTTTCCATAGGACACTATGCTAGCATTTTGGACATCCAGACTGTTGTCCCTGAATAGTATTCTGTCAGTAGTTTCCAGTGGCTTACTTGTCTTTTATTTACTGGAAACTACCTTACCTTCACTTGTGTGGCTGACTTCAAACTTTCTGTGAAACATTTCTGTAAAATCATTCAGTTTTAAAATAAAATATGTTCACACTTCACTAGGGCCAACCCTTTTTGCAAATCTGTTTGGAGTGCAGTCCCATCAGTTGCTGGATTGTGCAGGGTATAAACCTCTGCCATGGGGCTGTGGCTGTGAGAAGCAGAGCTAGGAAGCTGTGCCAGTGGCTATTCTGTTGAAGGAACAATGACAAGGAACAACTGCCTGAAAATACAGATTCTCTTTAGAAGTAAAATGATAATATTCTTGCCATTTCTGCAGAGGGTCCTCTGGGTATTTTCTCCTATTACAATAAAGGAGATAGTCCCTTTCTTAGGTAATTCCAAGTTCCAGTTTTACTAGGAGTGTGTTCTATGTGCATGTATGAAGGAGTTGAACAGGTTGTACCTAAATTTGGAAGAGGATGCCTAAATAGATGGTGCTTATTCTTTTAGCATCTGATTCAAAGACCTTTTAAATGTAGTAGAAGGTCACGGTGAACTTCAGTGAATACTAAGCCAGTAACTCCTGTTCAACGATACAGTCACTGCAAGGCTGTATTCAAGTGGATAGAGGCGCTTTTGCAAAGGATACCGATCATCTCATGGCTCAGCCTGATTTCTTATCCCAGGTGCCTCATCAGCATGACTGCTTTCATCTTTTTGCCTAACTTTGCAATAGCCTGAAGCATCATAAAATCCCTCAACTCTATGCCCTTTGTTACATATAATTGTATTCTTTGACAGACTGCTGGGAACAGACATACTTCAGCTAGCCTTGAAGTCTATATAAATAGGAGTGTTTTGAGGTTCTTTTGTTGCTGTTTTTGATTTGTGTAGGAGGATGGTATGTTTTGTTGATTTAAGATGTTTTGGGAATTTTAGAGACTTTTTAGTGGTGTATTTGGTGTTTGAAAGCAGCTGGATTATTTTCTCTCTAAACTTGCCAAACGGAATTTATTCCACAAGCCCATTGGCATCTTTCAGAATATGCTGCCAATCCTGACTTTTTAAAATAACTGTAGCTTTCTTTCCTTATGCTGTCATCTTGTTTTCCAGGTATTTTTGATATAGAATAAAAGCTTGAAAACATATGCATAAGGTGGGTGCATTTCAAAAAGAAGTTCGAGTTTTTAAAGAAAAATGAGATGAGAGACAAAGGCATATCAGAATGCACACCTGCCAGACATTTAGGATCAAATGATGGTCATCTGTTTCATGCTGTGGCATGTAGAGAAATTTTAGAATTCACTTCCAGACAGTAATTGAGCATGTAAAAAGTGTTTTCTGTGAAAATGAAAAATCATAAAATATTGCTGTCCATGCAGTGAACACTGCTATTTTGTCATCAGTTTTCTATGCAAATGATTTTTATTTTGCTTGTATTGGTCTTTTCAACAGGGGTCTAATGCAGAGTTCCTAGTGAAATAGGAAGGAATACTCATTTTGAGCACTTTCAAATGTCACCACAAATATTTCTGCTGAGTATTGTAAATGGAAAGTCCAAAATTGTTAGAAAAGACCTCTCTAATCAAACATGATACAGAGTATAAAGCTGCAACTCATGAACCCTACAACACATAACCTTACAAAACTTTTTTTTCCATTTGTCTGAATGCTTGTATTGTATTGAAAAATCTTAGGAAAGAACAGTGATGATAAGCAAGCTAATAATGCCCTTAAAGAAGTGATGCATGGGGCATTGTTGCCTGCTTTGCAGTCGTGTCATACATTGGAGTTAGGACTGCTAACTACTCTTTCAGAGGGAGAAGTATCTCTTGTCATTGCTGAGCAAGGAACAAGAACATTCGGTCTTGAGGGATGTGCCAAACATTTCTGATGCAGTTTAGGAATATACATGTACACATCAGGTTCTTGCTTGGTGCTGCCTGGCCCAGATGGAGTCATAAGTCATGAATCATTGATGAGGTTTGATTCATGGTCCTGGCATTCTCCCTACAGGTCTCTTGCATGCTAGGATATCTCCAGCCAGTGCTAATCTTTGTGGATGACATTTTCTCCACACTAACACTGGATTGCCAGCTTCTCAGTGGCAGAACAGCTTAGAAAAAGGAAGTGCTCCTAACTTTTTCTTGACTCTATGATTAATAGTGTTGGGGACTGGGCACTTTGAAAATGGCTCCAATACCCATGTCTTAATGATCATCCACACCCATCCGAGCAGAATGTTGTATTTATTGCCAGTTAACCTAAATCCCTCATAAGATAAATCAAAGGATAATATATTTACATAAGCCAAATATGGACAGCAAAGTCAGTAGGTGTATAAGCAAGCCAAAAGAAATAAAAGCAAATCTTGATATCCACCTCTACTTAAGCTCATCTTCAGCTAGCAAGCAGTCAGAATACTTTGGTGCTTTCTGGCTGGGATCTAATTCTTGGACAAAGCCCACTACTTTGCATTTAAATGTCACTGAAAAAAACCCTGTCTTTATGGGTTACATGCATGTGGTAAGTGGCCAAACTTTTCTTGGAATTCTGTTCAGATTCAAGCATTCTGCCTCTTTTTGTTAATGTTTTCCTGTAATTCATCACTTTCTTCGGGGTCAGTTTAAATATTCTTATAGAGGACATGTAGCCATTCACCTTATTGTAGAAATGTTGATGTATTTCAGATGTTAGCTAGACAGTATTCTCTCTTCCAAATGACATACGGGCTGGTTCCTTCACTGGACTCTAAACTAGTCATTATCTCATTTGTGAGATAAGCATTCTTTCATCTGACTGACGATGCACAAACATCAGTACACAGCTTTTCACAAAGCCATATCTTTATACCAACAGTGCTACCAGGTACAGGCATGTAAGAGAGATCAAAAGTTAGGTACATTTCCAATTCTTGAGGCTCATCATGACAATAACCAGCCCCTTTGCTGAGACAGTAGATTTGAGATCAAGGGTTCCCAGTCCTTGAGAGATCCAGTGACAAGTTATTTTCTGAACCAGCAGATGGAAAGGATTTACTACAGTGATCAACTTTTTAGGAGATGTGTACAACTAAAGAAACATTGTTACTAGTTACAGAAAAACAAATTTTCATGCTCTATTTACAAATACCCAGGATAAAAGTAGATTCTATGTAATTTAAGAGAGTCATGGGGGAGGGAAGGAGTGCTTTCATTGCTGCTGAGGAATATGGAATATACAAGGTGGTTTCAGATAAAAGGTGATTGTTTTGAATTATTTAGCCGTGATACATTCCCTCCATCTAGCAGGAATAAACGCTGAGTCTGTGCCCTGGTTTTCCAGTGTGAGGGAGCTAGGTACTTCAGTACTGTGGTATATGATCTCTTACAGAGGATCTAGATCAAAGATCAGAATTAAATGTCACTGTGAAGACCCCTCACCACTATTTTGTAAGCTCAATAACTTTACGTGTGAAAACAAAAAAAGGTCTCTATTCTGTTCTTTATTACCCTTTGTAATTCTAGCTACACACACGGGACTGAATATTAGTGGATCTATGCTAGTGAGAGAAGGAAATGAAAAACAACACCTATCTTGACTTTTTAGCCTGTGTACATGTATGTACTGTTTCCAATTTCTTTGCATATCTACATAGATAAATTCATTGAGAGTTGCTTAAAAACTGTGTACAGCATGGCATAATTGATAGGGGCGGAAAAAAATCTTACCAAAACTTGCATTTTACCTATTAGTGTTTATTGTGACCTTTTTGTTTGCAATGGAAAAGAAAAACAAAACTTTTTTACTTTCTCCTTTCCTCTTCCTCAGACCACAGCTCCTCTTCTTTAATATTAGGTATGAAAGCCCAAATCTGTGGAGGCCTTTAGCAAATATCCCATTGACTTCACTGAAACCAAATTTTTCCCTGAATTTATAAAATGGTTAAGCACTACTAAACCACACATGCCATCATGCACACCCAAAATGCCAGTGGTTTCTTTTCAGGGACTGGCAAAAATGCTGCTGCTAGATCACAGGGTATTAAACCAGTGTTTCTGTTGTCAGATATCCAGCAGAACCACTGTTGCTATGCAGAGGAATGTTGTTAAACACTCCACTCCCCAACCCGTTCTTAATGTCAAAAGGAGAATGTACCTTTTAACATATTGCTTTGGATTTTAAATGTTTGCTTATTTGCAGTGCTTTGGAAATTACCTTTTATCAATACATGAAATGCATCTGCATTTGCCCATAAATATCAGTATTGTCTTTTAACTTTGCTTCAAAATATCCCAATTTTGTGTACAAGCACTGAGTAGGATAACCAACCTCTGAATACCTGTTATGAGCATCTCCAAAGTGTTTCTGATTTGTTTCAGAAGAACTTTGTCTAGGCATAGAAATGTAAGAATCCTTGGTTCTAAGAATTTCAGTAAGGATAGTTAACTGATTCTGTATGAAACCTCCCTAGGAACTGTAACAATTTTGCATAGATCACTGTATATTTCCATAAGTGGTACTGTCACTTCTGAATTCATGTAGATATAAACTGCTTAATGATCATCAACGAGTCTGTATTTAATACCAACTTCCATCTGTACTGATCTGCCCAAGAACTGGGCACATTGTAGTCACAGGCTCGAAGTGCCAAAGGAAACGTGGAGTTGTCATAATGGGGCTGCTTCCAAAGAGTTTGCTAGGACATGTGAAATAGACAAAGAAGCACCAAGGCTGACACATTTAAGACTGTTAATGTATTTTTTCTTGGGTATATGTGGATTGCCCAAAATTACGGGCCTTAAGAATATGTTCAAACCAGATTGCTTTTTGTAAAGGACTTTGCTCACACACTACACTGTTCATCTTGTGTCTCCACATTTAAATGGATCTGTATGTTTCATTCACTGGATTAAAGATTGCTTCCTGCAGGGACTTAATATAGAAGAGAGGCTTCCTAAAGGTGTAGTTCTCCTTACAGTCAAAAGATGGTAGTACAATTTCTATTCCAAGTGGCCCAGCAACACAGAGTAATAGCTATGTATCCATTGTTTGCACTTATAAGAAGGGATAGGGCAAGAAAAGAAAGCTGGGGCTTCATAGATGAGCCAGTTGCCAGGCTTCAAGCAGCCAGTTGTTATTGGTTATGGCGTTGGTTATGACCATGACCTTCTCTGGTAGTCAGTAATCCTGAATGTGGCCAAGATGGCCAGGTTTAATTGACTCTAGTACAGCCATCAAGCCACCTGGTGCCAGAATGGACATCTGTACTGAAGGGATTATTAAAAGGCTTAGGGGGTTGAGAGAGCATGAAATGAAAGTGTCCTTATCATCTCTGACCATAAAGTCTCTAAAAGCAACAACTTATGTAATTAAAGTAGCAAGTTTAATTAAATCTAACTGTTGATTAGTTCAATGTTAATCTCAAAGTATTTTATACTGAGGTGCAGATAGTTCATAGCAAGAAAATGGTGCTTCTGTGGAAAATGGTACTAGAGTTTCCTTAATTTAAAAAGGAGAGAAGTTGCCACTAACTGCTCAAAACAGAGATTTAAGACAGGCTGTTCCCTGACAAATGTGTACTCTTCCCAGCACATTTAATTTTCTAGGAATACAAAGCAAATAAGATGCTCATGCTGAATAAAATGAAATTTGTTTTTTTTTCACTAATCAACAATGGGATTTCAATCTCATTTTGTCTGTAATGGATCCTGTTAGAGCAGTTATTTGCTTGGGCATACTGCTGATTGTAGCAGAATCTGGGAAACTAATTTTACACAGAGGATGCATGATGTTCTTCAGCAAAGTAGGCTCAGTAAGGATCTAATATTCCTAGCACACAGATATTGAGATGCATATGGTGCTACATCTGAGCTGAGAAAGCAGAAACATGTCTGCACGCAGCATGTGCAAAGACTGTAATGGAAAATTTATATCCTTGAGTAATAGAGTGAGTGTTTCTGTATACACTGAAATGCTACTGTGAATCTGCTGAGAAGTAAAACTAATAATTTGAGACAAGTGCTCAAATATCAATACAAGTGCTCTGCTTCTAGGTGTGTAATATCTGTTTCAGGAATTCCAGTTCTGCCAGTGCCTGTAAAAATTGTGCTTGGTCCTAACAAGTTAAGCTCAGGCACCAGTATTAGGCAGTGTATGGGGTCACTGAAGTGCCTTCAGGCTCAACATAGAAGTAGCCAAAAGAAAACAGTGAGTACAGGAGCCTGTCAAAATTTTCTTGCTTTCAAGAACCAAGGTACAGTTGAAAGCCACACATTACCACATTTTTCTACCAAGGACTCCATTATAGATGTCATCCACTGCAGCAGGACTGTATTTGAAGAAGGCAAAACAAGTAGTGGTATTTTTCAATTCTCTGGCTTTAGATTGAAGGATACAATGAAAGCTATTGCCATGAAAAAATTTAGCAGAGCAAGTCAGAATCCCATCTCTGGAGTGGATATGAGAGCATTATGCTGCAAAAGCGTTTGTTTTCTGTTCCCTGATTTCAGGCTCAGCCTTTGAACAGGAGGAAGTTTGTGACTTTTAAGAGTTGAAATTTTAGTCTCAGGTACTGGAGTTATCTGAGATGTGTCTAAACAATTATCTCTAGAAAAGTATTGTAGAAGTAGACTCACTTTTTTGGTTCCTTCCCACCAAGCTAGAGCCCATTTACCTCTAGAAATCAAGAAACTGGTACATGGAGAATGACTTCTGCAAAACCTGAAAGAGATGAAAGATACTGCTAACATACATCCTTGCAGCTCTTTCCTCCCTCTTGCAACAATCTTTATCTTAATTCAGTAGTTTCTGAAGCATTCTAGTTATCTCTAGGAATTTATTTTTTTACGCATGCCATAGTGTGTGGTTCCTAAATTATATGTAATCCACTGAAATAGCTGATTTGGACTGGACTGCTGGAAAAGATTGCTGATGAGTGTTTTGAATGTGTGCTTTTATAATTTCCATTACCCTTGGAACTCCTACATGCCCAGAAAATTGCTCAACTCATTCTAAATTGGAGGTAAAGCCATAAAAAAGTCTTAACTAGCTAGATGCATCAGTCGCATTGGAATATAATTGTCTTGGTAGATAGTTTTGGTTTATGTGTTTTCTTTCCTTGTATTTAACAATTATAAAGACATTCAAAGTAAACAATGCTGTAGAAAGTTCCCTCTGGATGTCTGTGGAGTCTGGAGACATCCATTTCAGTTCAGAACTTCTAGGGCACAAATGGTGTCAGAGCAAGTGACAAGCTGTCTCCATGCTGAGTTGATGAAGCAGGAGACCTAAGGTAACTATTTCTTGTTCTTTTTTGGGCTCCCTGATCTGAAAGGGATACGTGGAGAAGTTGTGAATGCTGGTTATGGTGATGGTGTCAAAGTACTAAAATGCAGGGAGAATGGGGACACTGGACAAGGCTGTTGGACTTCCCTTTTACAGGTCCACCTTCCCCTGTGTATAGCAGCACCTCAGTTTCACCTGCTGTCTCTTACTACGTCCTGCAGTAACTGTATGCAAACCAAACTATTTTATTTAATAATAAAGGCAAGATAGACCACTTCAAACAGGACACTGCATGTACTGTGTTGAAGAGGCTCTTGCTAGATATAATGGCATTAAAACTTTTCCAGATGTGGTTGAAATCACTAATGGATGTTAAAGGCAGAACCTGCAGCACTGAAAAACAGGTCTTCCATGTGACTAAATCCATGAGACCGCTAAGAAGCCATGCTATGCCTCCTGGTTGCAGTGCTCTCTGGCTGTGTGACACATTGATTAGCACTTTTTCACTCTTCCAAAATTATGTTAGTAGATACAATCCAGATCTTAGCAGAGAAACATGGAAATTGATATCATTTTCTGCTGGAATTAGAAACCCTCTGTTCTATGGGAGCTTGCAGAATTGTTTCAGCTTTTTGATTATAATGCTAGTGATTATGTATCTGAATTTCCTGCCTTTCTGGATAAAGTAGTGAGGCACAGATGAGGTTATTACTTTTCATTTCAATGGGTCGAGGCCATCTGTATGAGTTTTATTTGGGCAAACTGCTGAGTCTGCACTTCAGTCACAGCAACCTGAGGCAGTGCTACAGATTATGGGCAGAGCGGCTGGAAAGCTGCCTGATGGTGAAAGACTTGGTGATGCTTGTCCCTGGTCAGATGTGTTCCCAGGTGGCCAAGAAGGCCAGTGATGTCCTAGCCTGTATCAGCAATAGTGTAGCCAGCAGGACCAGTGCAGTGATTGTCTCCTTGTACTCAGCACTGGTGAGGCCTCACCTCAAATCCTGTGTTCAGTTTTGGGCCCTCACTACGAGAAGGACATTGAGGTGCTGGAGTGTGTCCAGAGAAGGACAATGAGGTTGATGAAGGGTCTGGAGCACAAGTCCTGTGAGGAGCAGCTGGGGAAGCTGTGGGTGTTTAGCCTGGAGAAAAGGAGACTTAGGGTGAAATCTTATCACTCTCTACAACTGCCTGAAAGGAGGTTGTAGTGAGGTGGGGGTTGGTCTCTTCTCTCAGGCAACCAGTGATAGGAAAAGAGAAAATAGCCTCAAGTTTTGCCATGAGAGGCTTGGTTGGGTATTAGAAAAAATTTCTTCACTGAAAGGGTTTAAGCATTGGGACAGGGTCCCCAGGAAAGTGGTGGAGTCACTGTCTCTAGAAATATTTAAAAAACAGGTACTTAGTGCTATTGGTTTGGCGGTCATGGTGGTATTTGGTCAAAGGTTGGACTTGAGACCTTGGAGACCTTTTCCAGCCTTCTATGATTTCTATAGTGCTAGAATTCTAATTTCTGCTCAGTGACAAATTTGATTCTTCTGTGTATAATTTTCTTAATGCAGCCTCCTGTGGTGTAGCTGTATAGAACCAGCGAAGCTTCTTTCTAACTCTATCTACCCTGGACCTACGAAGAAAGATTGCTAGATAGCATTCTCATTTTGATGTTAAGTGGTAACTTTTCAAGTAGGGCCAATTTATTTGGCCTGATGATGTAAAAGAAAATCTGAAAGTGTTTGGAATATTATGGACTGGAAAGGGAAATGCAGTCATGCAGTCTTTGTTATTAGAAACTTCCAAACCCACTATCCTCCTGGTAAAGCAAGAAAGATCATCAGGTTACTAGAAGATAGTAGGACTAGGAGACCATTTTAGATTCAAAACAACCTTGCCATAAGCACAGACAACTTAGAGACTTCTTGACATTCTGATACAATAATGTTTGATCCAGTAAATGAGAGATCATTCTCAAACATTTATTGAAAAAAAAAATCTTAAATTATGAGAGCTATGGTCTTTGCATAGGAAAAAAGGTAAGATATCCTGACTGGGATAGACTTAAATTCCTGTGCTGGCCTTTTGCAGGACTGTTGATTCTTTCTCTACATTGCTTAGCCATCTTTGCAATAGACAGGCTTTTATTTAGCTAGTCACAAGGTTTACTTGAGGTGAAGCACCTTGTTCAGAGATGGTGCTTTGTATCTTACACTGTCGTACCATGTAATTTCACAGAGTAATCTATGTTCCACTCTCCAGGCAGTTACACATCATCTCTGCTTCTTACCCTAGGGAGTGACTAGTTCATTGGCCATGTCATGCAATCACATCACAAAAACCTTGGGGACTGTCAATGTTTAATCTGCCCTTAATGAAGCCTGCCAGATCAGCTTACGCTATTTGTCACTATTTTCTGGCCTGGCTGAGCTTTGGCAATGATTTGTGCTTCTAAAACAAGGAAAGAAATAGGCAGACCTGCAGTTGCAAGCGTTAACTAAAACTGAAATCCATGAGAAACCCAGGCAGAAATCCACCTTTGATCTGTTTCCTGTGTGTTTTAGGCTAGATGAAATCAGTTTAGTTTTAATCCTCATAATGATTATTCCTTGGCTGAACTCAGGCAAGATCCATGCAGGGACTGAGGCCAGATGTAAGGCCTGCCTACTCTCTGGGGTAGACTAGAGTTCAGGAACCCTCAATCTGGAACAGTTACAATGGAGCGCAGGCTTGTGCACAACACAAAGGCTTGTTAGTGGCCATGCACAGAGCCAGATTGTGTGTTTGTGCGCTGAACTCCCTGGCATTTCTGTTTTATGAGTCACTATGCAGATCCCTGCCAGCTCAGGTGGCCCTGCACCACATTTGTAGACATGGCCTTAAATACCTAATGGCCGCCTTAAATACTTCAGGCAGGAATGTCAGCCTTCAAAAGCTGCCACGTAACCCAGGTGTCTGGAGATGCTAAGCAGCAGCAAGGGCTGAGCAGCTGGCCATCTCCATCATACTTAGGCACAGAAGACACTGTGCCTGTCCTCTCTGAAGCAGTTAGTCTGGCAGAGCTCAGAAAGCACCTGTTGAAGCCCAGCAAAACAGCTCCTGCTGTCGGGGGCACAGAAACCTGATTCTACACCTAATGAACAGCCAATTACCGAGGCAGAGATTGGAATTTCAAGGTTAGTGCCTTAAACAACAGCCTGACTACAGGCTACGCAGTGGACTTTGTTCTCTCCCACATTTCCTTTGCTATTTGCTAATAGCAAGACAGCAGGTTCAGGAAGATTCCGAAGTTACAATAACCTAAAAAGATACAATTAAATTAGGGAATGTTGGTTATGCTTTTATCTGGCTGCTAGGAGATTTGAGCCCAAATCTGTAATCTTTTGAGTACAATAACTGGCTCTCATCTGTTCCCCAGTCAGCTTTTTTAAGAAAGGGAATTTAAGAGAATGAGTATATATGAATTCCAGTTGGAGATGGGCATTTTCCTGCAGTCCAGATGAGGATACCAAGTTCATGGAGAGAATTTAATATCTTACCATTCACAGTAGCTAAGTTAGACAGCTTTGTGCTAATGTGCTGGCTTTTGTGGGTGTCATTCCTGTGGATTGCTTAAGCACAGAAATCTTGGCAGGAGGATCTGCAGACTGCAAGGCACCTTGTGGTTAGGAGCTGACACCCCTGCCTGTGCCTCTTTGTGAATCTGTCTCTTCCTTTATTTACTGCTAAGATTTCTTTTCTTCATCCAAAGCATGTCAATTTAAGTAGATGGGGAGTAGGACTTTTTCACTATAATAGGACCATGAGAGAGAAGAGACTGTAGTATCAAAAGCAATGCAAATCTGATGAGCAGTCAGTGCCCTAGAAATGTAAGTAACCTGTCTGTGTAAAAGCCTGGTATGGAGTTAACTGAGGTGGTGCAGCAAGAGATTTCCTTTGGAATAAGTGGCGTAATATTGTACAAAGGGTTTCTATTGACACTTCTATCTCTGACCAAAGTAATATATAATATTGTGTTGTTAATACATTTTTTCATAAACCTGATGTAATGGCGTGGGAAAAGATGTGGAAAACATAATAAATACTGATGGAATGAGTGCAAGACATTTTAAATAACCACTGAAAGTCTGCCTTTCTCAGCTGTATGGTAGACTGTAGAGTTGCTATCATGTTCCATGAGGTGTGCCAAACAATGTGCAGATCATAACAGTTACATTTTTTTTTTTCTGAATCTATTTGCTGAGAGGCCATTTTTGCAGATCTTGGGCTGTCAAGAGAAGCTTGAACTCCTATAGTGAACTAACTCCCTGCTGGAAGGAAACTAACAGCAAGTTCACAGGTTACAGCTGCATCTTTTTGTGCCTGAGTCCTGCTATGAATGCAGATCTTTCTTTTGTTAGTCTAACTGCCTTCTCAGCAGTATCTCAGCCAGGTCGCTTACAGCATGATTGGAGTTTGAACTAAGAAGTGTAAGTGCTGTATGTTAACTTACTGGAAGCACACTGGCACTAGTGAAATGTCCACTCCTGAGCTGTGTGCCCAAACACCCTGTCCTTAGCCTGAGGAAGCCACAAGTGTCCATGAGTTGGATACTCACAGACTATCTATGTAGATAAAGGAGAGGACTCCAAGTTCATGCTGCTTCCACACTGAGCTGGGTAGATGTTACTTAGTTCAGACCAGAAGTCATGTAACCATGTTGGCTTTCGCTGTGCTGTGCTTTTCTGTGTTGGAAGACTAGGTGCAGCTATGAAAAGTAGTTGAGCCTTCTCATTCTATGTCAGATGTTTCCTGCTTTTTAAAAAACAAGCTGTTAGGTTCATTGCTTTACCTTGTTGTAATATTCATTTCTCAATTTGTCTCTGTTGCTGTCTTTGTGTAATGTACTCTTTGAAGTTCAAGGTTTTACATAGGAAAATATCAGAACTACATGAGTTTAAGTGACAGCTCAGCTCTTAATCTGCTTAAGGAATCTTTTTGTTTTATTCCTTTTCTTTTTGAATATATTGACTTTCCTAGAGCCACTAAATATATGTTTCACTATACATTGTCCAATTATTCTTTAATTTTGTATATAAGATTAATTCAGAAATGGATGTAGACATTTTGTTGAAAATATTTTCCAATTTTTTTTTAATTTTAAAAAGGAAAAGATTGATTATAATGCTTTGTAGTTGTATGTCTTGTGGATAGAACATGAGAGTCCTGAGGTTTAAAAGTCAAATGCCAGAGGGGCCTGACTCCTGTGTAATGTTTGTCTAGGAATGTGATACTTGATTTATCATAAAGTTTTCAGTCATGTAAGTTTTAGACTGTATCCTGCTGATGCTGAACTTCCTCAAACCCAATTGAAGATAACACAATGCATCAAATCTTCATTTTTCTGTGTAAAGGAGAGAGTATGTTTAATGCTTTTACATCTTTGTACAACCCTTGAGTTTTACAGACAAAAATGTGTGTTTGTGTGCACAGCCTCTGGTAAAATACTGCTCTGTGTGATTGTCAGAGTAAATCTCCTCTATAGGAGGGTTTGGTTGTTCAGTGCAATATATGGAGCAGTTTTCTTCTTTAATTTAAAAGTCCAGGGACTTTTGCCCATTGCAGTGAAACCTCTTTGAGGGATTTTGTATTACAACGTGTCCGATTACTTGTGGCACCAGCAAGTTTTTTGTGAAACTCTGGTCTGGAACAACTGTTAGAAGAAGCTACATCCCAAACAACACTTCACCTTCAGGCAGTGTGAGTCTCTTTTGTAAAAGTACGTCCACCGCACAAGAAAGGTAAATGCTGTGGGCTTTGAAGCAATGCTTCATGCCTGCTTTGTCACCTGGAGAGCCCCCTTTGCACTGCAGAATGTAGGAGGATCTTGCTTAAGTTTTGGGGAAATTTTTTGTAGGTCAGATGCTATCTCTTGATCATCTTCTGAATAGCAGGAGAGAAGAAAAGTCAGTCTTACATGTATATTAATGTGGTTCATGCTAATAACAGTTGCTGGGTTGACAGGTCAGGAGAGATATCAATCCACTGAGTCACAATACAGATATCTCTGAGGTAGGATTCTAGTGAAGTTTCCCCAACAGTATTGTTCAAACTGAAATCACCAATTTTGTGTTGAGTTAAACAGGTAGCTTTGCCTTCTTAACCATTTGACTTTTGATTTGTATAACCAGCATAAGGGTTATTTCCAAGGGCGGCTGCAGATAGAGAAGGGATGGAAGACATCGACCTACCTGTTTCACTGGGGTCACAAAACATGTGTGATGTGACTACTACTTCATGTCATTCCCAACCAGGCAGGTCATCAGTTGCTGACTTAGAAGGCTCACCCTGCCCAGCCCCATTGCTGGGGCCCTAACATCCCCCTGTCCCTGATGTTATCTGACAGACCTGCCCTGCCCTCCCCACCAGGGCTGTGTGTCTCTGAGCTGAGAGGAAAGTCATATAAACAGCAGTGTGCCTTCTCTATTTCTGCTTTGCTGCATGCTACACCTCACTGACTCACACAGCTCCTTTCAGGCACTTCCTTGAGTTCTGATGTAGCATGATTTCATAGTGTAGGGTAAGTGACTTTGAAGCTGATACTTCAGTTTTGAGTGGGGTAGATGTGAGCAGTATTTGGGCTTACATAATTAAATGAGGTCCTGGTTGCTGGAAGAATAAACATAGAGAGAAAATTTTGACTCTGCAAGATGCAATATTGATTGCTGCACTGAGCCATGATGTCAAGTATATGCTTCCCTTCCTCCTTGCTTCCCACAAGTGCTAAATAATAGACCTTGTTTACTGGCATTTGCAAATTATTTTGTCTTTGTGACTGATGCAATGACATGCCCCCTATACTCTCATTTAATTTGTAACACCATTTGGATTTTTTTAATCCTACATTTCTAATGCAATTTTTAAATAACTGTATTTCCTGCCCCCCAGACAAATCAGCTCTAATTTTATAATGAGAATTTCAGGATTAGATTATTTTTAAAAAGAATCTAGGCCATATACATTATGGAAGGTTACCATAGTAACAGTTTCTCCAAGGGGAAAACCGACTGTCCGTAGTTTCCACAGAAACCACTCCCTGCTGAGAAGGTGCCTCCAAGGGAAGTGAAAGGAATATAAATGAGAGAGAGAAAAAGACGCGCACAGATGTCATATGACCTCTGCGGCATCCCTGCACTGTTGCAGATTCAACCGAGCGTTTCTGGGTTTGTTTTCAGTTTGTTGTTTTTGACTGCATGAGTGGCACCTTCTCTTGTCATGTAAAGTCTGGCTGCCCTTCCCTCGCGTGGAACTGGTTTTACAGCTGGAGGTACTGCGATGCTCCACCTTGGCAGTGAACTGACCACAGCAGATCCTAAAGTCCAGTGCTCTAGGAACCACTGTGCGTGGGAGAATTTAAATGGTAAAAGAGAATTTCCCCTCTTTTTTATTAACTTTTTTTTTTCTCTGAAAGAATTCAGCAAAGACAAACAGGTATGGAAATACTTCCTTCCAGTTAGAAACAGGAGAGGAGGGAAGCTCAACTAATTTGTCAGTTAATAGTTTTGTTCTTTTGGGGTACAAGCATACACTGCTAGGAAAAATGTATTCTTAAAGGAATAAAAAAACCTCAAGTCCTAGGATTTGTTAACTGATCAAAAAAAAAAAAAAAGTGAAATGTCTTTAATGTACTTTAATATCATTGAGGCAAGTATGGATTAACATTTCTGAAATCCTTTTGCACTTATTTTTTTTTCACAAACAGCTTCATTTGTTTTTTTTTTCAAGGGCAATAAAACTGTGACATTCATTCAAGGCTTAGTGCAGCCATAACTACAGATTAACGCTCTGGCTACTTCATCCTGTCATCTCTCTGCTGTTTTCTGGGGAAAGCGGGCTGACATGGTTATTAAATCTGGCAGCTGTGTTGTATGCACATGGGAAGCAAGTAGAGCACAGCATATAGAAAATGAGTAGCTTTCAGATAGCAGCCTTCATTTCACTGCTGCAAGACTTGAAAGGCAGTCTAAAAAGCTCTTTCTCTTCTTTGTAATCACCAGTCGCTGGATCAGTGCGCAAATATCACAAATACAGTTGCAAATGTAAGTATTCCTTGCCTGTGTGGTGCTTTCAGATTGCTAATTAAGGTTTCTACCTTAGTCTTCTGCTTGAAAAAGCAGAGAGATGAAAGCTGAAAACATCCTGACAGGGGAAGCTTCTCTGCAGTATTGTTCTGGCTTTCAGTGGAAGAGCTGCTGAGGGAAAGGGATGCTTGAAAGCTTTCCAGAACAAATAGTTTGCAGTTGTGTTTGTTGATTTTGGGGATGTCTGCTTGCCATTTTTTCTGTGAGGGGAGAAGTCCAGCAAATGCAGGATGTACTTATAGAGAGATGTTTTTCTGCTTAGATTAGATATACAGCAAGAAAGATACTTCAGCAGTAATAGATGGTTTGTGAGCACGTAGAAGAAAAATTTTCCATGGTATTTTTCACCTGGAATCTTTTTTTAAAAAATCCATAAATGCAGAGCCGGACTTCTCATTAAGGAACTCAACAGTACTTTATTATCAGAAGCACAAACAAATAGTCATCATAAGGGGCACCAGTAAGTCTGCATCTGACCTGATAAGAACAATGAACGTAGCACGGTGAGCAATGCATGTTTTTCACCCATCTCATTCTGTCTGTACATGAAATGATCTTTATCTGCTACAGTGGCATCAAGACAGGATACTAAGGTGGTTGGGAAGCAGTGGAGCTGAAGGTTTCTCAGTGTTGTGGTGATACTGTAAGGAAGAAAATTGATATTTGTCAGTGTATTTTTGGTCTCATAGCATTGAAGAAGCAGTATGTTGGTTTTTATTCTCCTTTCTAATTCAAAGCTTCTGTATTGCCATTGTCCTATCGAGTTTATGGCTAATGAATTCTTACTGTGCTGTGAATGAAATCTGCTTCTTGAAAACAGCCTGTGATCAGTACCAAGTATAAATGTCAGATAACTACACAAGAAATGCAGGCTGTAGCCAGTTTGTTTCAATTGCTATGACATGTTTCTTGCTTTATTTATGGGTTTTGTTATTTCTTGGAGACCAGTGGTACTGTCAGCTTTTCATGAGCTGTGTGAAAATGTCACTTGCACAGTTAACAGGTGACTGCCATTAAGTGACTAGGGAGAGAATATGTGTGTAGTTTGCTGCAACAGAGGACTAAACATCTTCATGGTATAACCCATAATGATACTGTAACACAGGTATTTGGTGACTGTTGTGTTTATAAGCTGCTTTTGAAATACTTCAGCCTCATCTTACAGATGTATATGTATAAATACCTGTCTTCACTGTAGCAAGTAAAACCTGATTTTGAAGCTTCCTTTTCCTTCCTCTTGTCTCCTTTTTCCCCTCATAGACATAAATTCATAGCTTCCCTGAAACTTAGCTGTGAAAAGGGTCATTTTTGATGACAGCTGTGAAGCTAAGCTTCCCAAGCCTCAGTGGCAGCCAGCCAGCTGCTGAGACAAGTGGTGACCTTTCAGGACAATGTCTCTCACAAAAATGTCAAAATATTAAAATGGCAGGCATCAAATGCCATGTGCGTGGGGAAGGGTAGTCATCTGGCAGGCTTTCAACTGAAGACAGTTAATCCACTGCTTGTTTGGATTATGCATTGAAAGCCCCTGCCTAAATCTCTCAAATATAAAGAAATTATTCATATGTGTTCTGAATAATTTCAGTTCTTCTGGGAAGATTTGGGACATGGATGAAAAATTTCAGAGGTGTTTTATTTAAAATCTGCTCAGACATCTTCCTGACAGATATCCCCAAAAGAAGGTTTTGGCCTTTAATTTTGCTCCTTACGTCATATACCAGTTTCCCTCCCAAATCTCTTATCCAGAATGTAAATGGATCCTGATGAAGCTTAAGCAAAGTTCATTGATGTGCACAGGATGCTGAAATTCTGACTTTTTAGGCATATGCTCACTGAATATTAAACAATCCCCTGCAGTTCTCGGTGCTGCAGTCCTGAGCTGAAGTCTCATTTGCTATTACATGCATCGATGCTTTGTAACTTTCTCTAAATGCACTGAGGTGTGAGCATTCCCGTGCTCGCTGGTGTGTCAGATTCTCAGATACCTTTACCCCTGGTAACAGATCAGTGACACTGATAAGGTGCCTCATTGGTTTCAGCCCTGCTGTATAAATATTTCTGGGAGGTGTGAAACTGCCTGATGCTTTACCTTGGCCTGTAGGAAAGGCAGGCAGTGTGCGTGGCTGATCAGGGAACAAACCCGTTCACCTTGCAGTTGACCTCTCTTGGAGAGTAGGAAGGGGAGCACCAGTAACTGCACCAGACCAGTCTTGTCCAGCTGGTTTGCAGTTGGCCACAGTTCAAGAGATTTTTCAATATTCTCCTTGCAAAGCACAGGGTGAGCTGCCAACATGGATAACCCCTGCAAAGCATTAAATATTTAGATTTAATAGTGCCAAATCCATTACTACTTACCAAGATGCTGAAAAGGAAAATAGTTTCTTCCAGTATTCCTTTCCTTTCTTCCTTCCCTTTCAAGGTAGAAGTTCTGTGTCATTCCACGTTTTTTCTCTTACTACAAACCAGCAGCTTTTTTCTAATTTTGTTTTAGTGTTCTTCTCTTCTACTCATAGAGGAAGCGTTTCCTCCCCCCTCTGCTCTTTAAAACTGGGAACACTACATTCCATGATCATCTTGTCTCTGCTGTAGTTATAGGAAATGGTATGTATCCATGTTCATCTTTTCTTTCGAGTTAGTATTCTGTGATCCCTCCACCTTTCTCTTAATTCCCTACAAGAAGAATTCCAAGGCAAATGAACTATGTAAGGACAAATTCCCATAAACATCTTACAGTAATTAATCCCTCCTCCTTCCCTCACTTTCTCCTTTTCCTTGTCTTCAAAATTTTATCTGCTTTCACACAAATGTTTTTGTTATTTGAGAATTATTAAGATGTAAAAATTTGTTAGGAAGAACAACATTATGCTCATCCAGTTGAGGAGTAAAAAGGTAACTGAAGCATCAGTTAATGTAACTTAACATAGATCAGATAGCTAGGCTGAGTTTTGGATTTTGATTTTCAAATGACAAACCACATGTAGGCCCAGTCTATTTAATCATCTGATAATGTTAAATAAAAACATAAATGGGGATGCTGCTATTTTCTGTGAGCTTTGCTTGAAGAAAAAAATCTGAGAAAAATAACTGCAGCAGAGGTAATTTCGTTTAAATCAAATTATGCAATATTTGGTTGCTTCCTAAGAACTGTGCAGTGTCAGATTGATTCAGTGCAGTTCATTAAACATCTGTCAGTATACCTTATATGAAATTCTGACTTGCATCAATGGCATTTTATTCTGCATTTATATTTTTTTTACTCTTTGCTATTTCTGTAGCATCTAGGAATACCTTTTGTTGTTACTGAGCTAGGTATTGTACAGAAACAGAAGGTAATCCTTGCCCCCAGACTGCTTACAAGCTCTATTACAAATAAATCAAAACCTTCTTTGCACTCACTTACTACCTTTCTTGTTTGGATCTTTATCTGAATTCACAATATAGATGTCGGTACTGTGTTATCTGAATTAGTCTTCAGGATACCAGAATTTGCTTAGGCATGGGCTTGAAATTGCATGTAATTAAAATTAGGAAATGCCATACACTTACTGTGACCTTTTTAAAAGCTGTCATACTGGTTCACTTAAAGTATCTCCCTTAGGCTGTTAGTGTTTAGGTATTAAGTTAATGAATTATATTAATTGAAATTAACTCAACTGACCAAAACATGACTATAATTACAAAATATTTCTGGACCACCAACAAAGATTTCCCTTAAAATTGTTAAGATACTATTGCCAATTACTAAGTTAATAAGATTCATGATAAACTTAATTACTAAGGTAATAATACTCATTATTTAATGAAGTATGTTTACTTTTGATTATTTACAAAATCTAAATTTCAGTGTTGATTATTCACATGAAATAGCAGCAGCATGACACATGACCATCACACACTAATTGACGCATGGATGATGTACTGTGATTTGGGGTGGACAGTGAAGATCACAATATGGGCAAGATGAGAGTCTCACAGATGAGAATCTTCATCTACATGTTCTACAAGACAAATTTTCCCCATCACTCTGGTCCTTATCCATCTTACAAGTAGATTTCAGGAGCAGTCACACATCTGTTAACATCACCTTTTCTGCTACCTTTTGTTTGAATGATACGGTGTAAGGTACACAATAGTTTTTATACTCATAAACTAGGACTAAACTGCCATCTGAAATCAGTCAGGACAACTCTCTAGTTCACAAAGCCCCATTATAATACACTATTCCATGCTGAAGGTATTTTATGTGTTCAGTTTGTACACTCTTCAGATCATCTTTCACAAAGCAAGGCTGTAGCATGTGAATACAAGCTATAACTTAACTGAGCGACGTAATCAACATATCTGAGCCAAAAGGCATATTTATTCTTTCTGGAAATGTATATCACACAAACCACTTCAATTTCTAAGAGCCATTTTTATTTTGAAGTGATAAACTAGTTGTATATGCAGGAATAAAAAAACCTAAAGATCTCAGAGGGCCAAATCGCAGTTGAAAAGATATTGTACCTTGAATTTCCTAGGATTTTTAAATTTCACTTTGAAATTATTAGTTATGATATCTCTTTTTGCATTGACACCACAACTTGTATCATTTTAGTGACATATTAAAAATGAAATTTAAATTTATTCTGACAGTGTCACTGTTGTTCCTTCCACAAAGCAGTTGAAAGGCTCTACACAAATACAAGCTAACAAACATGAAGGGCTGTTGTACTCCTCAACTGACTTTTTTTTTTTTTCATACAGAGAATGATGAATAAAAGTCTGAAAGATTATTTGCTAGCATGAAATTAATGATAAATCCAGCTTGATCTGGATGGATAAAACAGTAGTATATCAATCTGGTTAGCTAGTACTTTAAAATGATTTTGCAGAACTCATTAGGCCAGGAATATTAAGATGGGTGCCTCTTTACTTATGAGACAATAATGTGATTCCCAAAGGGATAAGCTAGAAGGTCAAAGACAAAACAGTTTATCCCCAGGAATGGTATGGATTACTGTTAAGAACATTGTGAAATCCTCTCCCATCATTCATTTATTTCAAAGCATTCCTAAAAGTAATGACCTAATTTTAAAGACAGTAAACCAGAAATAACCAAATCCCTAAAGCTTGTTTGTCTTTTAGGAACATGGGTCGTCTTAATTTAAAGGCTTCAGTACTTTTGAGTCCCCTTTACATATCTAGGGGAGTAATCGAAAAAAGTTAAATACCTTTTCTATTCTGTTTTCCCCTGACTCTTCAATTCAGTGGGAATTCACTCACACAAGGGCCCTTTTTAAGAAGGTAGAGTTTGCAGACTGATATTGAGCTACCTCTGTTGAATACCTGGTAATGAACAAGCTTCTGTTCTTATTCAGAAATAGGTTCACTGAAACAAGTGACTTTGGCAGAATGCAGAGAAGTAGATCCTGCTGGATGTCATGGCCAGGTTTTTGAAAAAGGAAGTTGACATCAACTCCCTTGGCATTCTGAGTGTTGCCCTACTGACATACCTGAAATCCATAGGTTACCATAGCTTTGTTAGAGTATGTGTAGCCCTCAGATTTTTAATTAGTCAGTAGTAATTGCTATGTAAAAGTAAAGCAATGAGGCTGAAAATTGATTAAAGAATTAGATAACAGCCCAATTATTTTTGTATGTTTGGAATTCCCAGGACAATATACTTACTAACCTTGGGCCAAGACATAGCCATCCTAAAAGTGAATGCAACTCACTGCATATTCCCATGGCAAAATTTTACCCTAAATGGGCTTCCAGCCATCAGTGTCCCTACTAGGTGGAATGGCCAAAGTACTCTTTTCCTCTATAAAATGAATAGTGTATGCTTTAAAATGAGAAAGGGAGAATTTGTTCAGCTTTTCTTTTGTTTTCAAGAACATGTTGAGAGTTAACATAGTGAAGCTTGTAACATAGATGCCATTGTATAATGCTTATAATTAATAACATGCTATGACATCAGAAGTCTTCTAGGAGTCAATAATTATTGATGAGAAAATAAGTCATTATTTTCACTGTAATTATCAGGAGACATGTGATGATTTGCTTTGGTTCTGACCTTGATTGTTCATGCACTGAAATGATTGCAGTTAATTACTTCTTTTCCATAAATGTTCATAGCTTGTTCAGCATCAGAGAGTGTAGGTAGAGGAGGACCACCATGTAAAACACTTCTGTTTCTTGGGAAGCATGAGTTTGTCCTTTTGGGGCAACAAAAGGCCTCACCATTGGCTTACAGTAATGCTTTTTAAAAATGGTTCTGTCCTTAAAATGTTTTCTGAAAGGTTTTTCTTTGCTTTATTCTTGAAGATGTGAGGGCAGATAGACACATCTGAGTGCAAGGGCTATGGAGAGCAGAAAGAAAAAATCTCTTTCTGATGTTCCTTGATCCTCAGCCAGCTAACCCTAGGAGAAACCAGAACTGATGTTATGATTTATGGAGCTGGGAAAAAATAGCTTAGATCCTTGAGCAGCAGAGACCATACACTACTCTGACCCTATCATTTGGAAAGCATTTTCCTGTAAATATTCTTCCCCTCTGTTTGTCACTGAGGAAAGTTTGAGTGTTGTCAGAGCAACAAGTGGTACAATATCACTATGTCTGTCATCTGTGCTTCTGATGAATTATCTAAATAAAGGTGTTAATAGAGTGCCTTTATAAAGAGATCCCTTCAGCTGATTGCTTTTATCAGGTATGGGGATTAAAAGTAGGTATAGGGCTGCCTATCACACTGTCAAGGCAATTCCCTAGGTCAGTGGGTTGCTGTCTCTTCACAGGACTATTTGTCAGTGGGTATGTGTACATACCATAGTCCATAGCACTTTGTTTATCTACTGATTCAGAACAGATGCTCAAATCGCACAACTTCCATGAAGGAGAAATTGACAAAGAGTGCAGCTGGGGTGAGGATGGTACAAGAAACTCCATCCATCATTCTCCAAAAGGCACAATGAATGGCTTAATTGTTGCTGCTAACAATTGTTAGCCATTTTATTTGCTATAGCCAAAGTATGATCCCACTAAGAGCCAACTTGGGGAAATACAGTGACAGGGCAGTCTCTTTGTTCTGTTCACTTGGCATTATTCACTGAATAGATTCTACTGGCTTTATCTGGACCAAGACCTTCTACTATTGCTCACCTGCAAAGCATGCTGCTTGACCACAGTGAGGTCTTGAGCTGGCTACCATAGTTGTAATTAGGAAGGAATAGTGAGGAAACAGTACAGTATGCAATAAAACCAGCATATTTCATACTGAGGAGATTTTGTAGGACGGTATGTCTTCTGAGAGAGCTGCCCATGGGAATACTTCTCCTCATACCAGAGTTTCCTTCAGTGCCTTGTGAATTTAGTCTTTCATTGAACTGGATTGGATGTGTGTGGTTTAATATCTTCCTCTGTTGCAAGGTTTGTATTTAAGGGATGCTACACAAGCACTAGGAAAAGACAGAAAGCAGGCTGCCTGTATCACTAAAAAATTCATCTCCTAAGTGAGTATGCATTGGGTCACAGTGAAGTTAATGTGCATACTCATGTAATGTTTAAAAACTCATTGTCTGGATTAAAACGTCTCCCTATTCTTTAGTATCCAGGCTGCTACTGAAAAGCTGAGGCTTTTCATAGTTGTCAAATAAACACACCTGAATTTTTGTCATGCAAAGCAATTTGATTTTTCTTAATCTTGTTCTCAGATGTGTTTTCTCTCTCCACTACAACACTCAGAAACAACTCAATTATTTTGGCTGATTTTTTTTTAATGAGACAAACATCTAGCATGAAAAATTTCACGCTAGCCAGTAAAAACTGTCAATCTCTTAACAGCTGAAATAGGGTCACTTAATGGAGAAATATAAATTTACCATACTTACAAATTATAGTATTAAAATGCACAATTAACAACAAAATTCTGCTTTGGGCAAACATCATGGTATTCAGTACCTCTGTGTACCAAGGAGGTTGCTAAGTATAGCTGTAACAAGATTTCTTAGAAAAACACCGCAAATGGTAATTTATTCTGTTGAGGATGATATTAAATATCTCTGTGGGGTCTTTCCCTTCTCAAAAGTGATATTGGAACTTGCTGTGGATTATGAAGTTACTGTGGATGAGGAGAGAAGTGAAAGGAAAAAAGACTGGACCATCTTCAGTTTCATTTTTTGAAATGCTACTGAAAAAGTTTAACTTTTTCCCTCATTCACAAGTTAAACAGATTTTTGACTCTGCAGAATATTTGCTTTTCAGAGCACACGTGACCTGTTATTCTGTATTGTGGACATCAATGTTCTTGAATCCTCTGGAATATCAAGGGGTTCGCATGTGTTTAGTTTTAGGTATCATCATATCTATGGATGCCAGTGGGATGAATTCAAGATAAGCTTCCTTTATGGTTGACTTGTAGTTTTTTATGTCTTTTACCTGACCTTAAAATGACCAAGAAATATAACTTTAAAATAACTGCATGAATCTGAGCAAGTGCTGAATTTTAGCAATTACATTGCAATAATCATTGCCTCCTTCTGTGAGGTCTTTCTCAGCTTGAGCTTGAGTCGGAAAGCAACCAAGAGCAAATAACAATCCTTTCAATGCAAGAAGCCTCCTTTAAATGTGCCCCATTGCTGACCTTGACAAGCACGCAGAAAGGCACAAATGAATGCACACAAAGTTTCAAGATCTGCTGTTCATCCAGACCCTGGGTTCTATGCAGTATTACCTCACACAGATTTTGTTCCTTGCATTCCAAATAGAATCACAGTGTGTGAGCTATAATTTAATCCATGTTGTAGCCCGGGTCAGCACAAAGACCCTGGTGGAGCACTATGTTGCAGTTGGACAGCTCTAGCTGTTTTAACAGAATCAGGGGATCCTTGCTCAAGGAATGAGGCAGAATAGAGCAATAAGTAGAATTAATGTTGGAAGAAGTGGCCCTTTTTTTTCATAAAAACCTCTGTTAAGTAGGAAAAAAAACCCAGACTGACATGGAACTGATTTCATATTACTAGAAAAATACCATAGTGATGCTTGATGCAGGTTGTAGAGATTATAATTTAATTTCATGCTACATATCTTCAGGAAATCCTTACTAATTTGGGTAGCATTGGCATTACTTTTGCATATACATTTTTATTTATTTGCTTGAGCTAAAATATACAATATTTCCAAGCTTCTTTGCTGGCTAGGTGATATTTCAAAACATTTTAAGTTTCTTCTCCCCAGTTAACATTTGCAAGTAACGTATCTAGAATTTTTTGTTTTCAATTTAAAAAATATGTATTTTGGTTGATTTTATACTCACATTGAATAAATAATTAAATTATATGTCCTTTATACTTTCATTAATTACAAGATGTTCTTATATAGATTTCTCACTTCAATTTTAAAGTTGCTATATAAGCATACAATCTCATATAATACTTTCTTATGGAGAATTTGTTTTAAATATGTGTAGAACTCATAAGAAAATATGTATTTCTGAAGAGTTTTAGCATTCCATGAATTCCATTTCTTTTCAAATCAGTGAGCAGATATTGACCAGAACTCCATCCTTTCAGTATGCATTAGTTTTGTAGGTTTACTTGAATTTTGTAGACCATACAAAAATTTTGTGGTAGGTGCTATCACTCTGAAGTGAGCCATTTATCTATGGACTTCTTTGTTGTTGTTCTTGCCTTTAATTAGAACCTTTGTATGCTCAGTCTGCTGATGTTGTCTGTTATCCATTCTTACCCAGGTTCTTACATGTGTGATTGACTGAAGAATTATTCTAGGATTATTTGACCCCCAGTTCCATTTTCTTAGGCTGCTGTAAAATGGCACTGAATAATTAAATCCAGACAAGAGTGTGATTTGGTATTGATTACATGACAGGTTGAGCTTTTTTCCTACTTGGATCAAGGGGACTTTTATATTTTAATTGAGTTCTCCTGCATAACTGAGGTTTGTAGTATCTTTAATATGAAAGGTTTTCTTTTGCTCTCCTGCTGCTCAGAATACCTTTATAACAGAGCTTTGCTTGAGAACTAGTATGTCCCTATTTTTTGGGGGGGATAAGTAGTCACAAGGAACTTGACTTGAGAGCACCTGGAATTCATTAAAATTTCTCTTACTAGTCTGTTATATGAGGATACTGAAAACTTGGACTGTTGTGTTTGCTTGCAGGCTTATACAGGACACACCACCATCTCTTTGGATTTCTTTGTTCAAATGAATGATTCTGACCTTTATTGTGCCTCTGCAGTTTCAAGCAGTTAAATTGTTTCGGTGTTTCTCCATGCTTGGTTACTGACACGCTTTGTCTAGGCTTGCTGGGTAGAAAGGGGATGTAGAAGTAAGTTGGGTATAGTGTTTTTTTTTGTATCCCACTCACTCTTATTCAGGAAGAAAGCATAAAATGCATCAGTAATGTCATTCAAGGAGAGGTAAACTCCTGATTCAAACTGAGAGAGGGGAGGGACAAGTCACATCTGCACCATTGGGCACAGACCAGTCTGGCCATTATTCAGGGGGTGTGTATGTGTGAAGGGAGTTAATTCCTTTTAGTTCCTGGATAAATCCATGGCTGACCTCATTGATGTGACAGTGAAATCAGCAGGAGTTCTCATATGCTTGACAGAAAGGCATGTATTAAAGTGCTTTCTTTGAACCAAGGTCACTGCATCGCTAATCTGAGCATTTTTCCTGTGATGGGCAAATCCCTCTTGGTCTCTGAGCATCCTTTGCTCTAGTTGATGCAGGAATTTGGTTCTGTGCCAAGGAAACAAGTGGAATATTTACTACCAAGCTCATGATGAATAGGGTTTCTTATGGGAGCAGGAATCTTCAAAGCTATCTTGAAGGCAGTCTTCTAATTAATGCTGTTTGTTGTATAACAGCAAGGTCTTCACAAAAGAGTTCTTTTGGATATTTCCCTTGGGTTCTCCTGTCTGAGCAAGAACATAGCCCACAGAGGGGCGAGAAACTGGAGAGGCGATATTTTCCTTGTGACAAAGGCCATACCTAATAAGGAATTTGTCAGTTCCAAAGATACCACTGGAAATGTTTATACTGATATATAGGAAAGCATTCCTTGGAGACAAGTCATCTTGTCATCTTCAAAATTAGGATGGATGTGTGTGCTGCTGGGTCTGTGGCTCTTTTTTGGCTCTTTGTCAGCGTACCTGACACTCTGAACATAGATCTGCTCCAAAGCCAAAGCATCTGTCCTTCTGAAATATTTTTTGGACTCTAAACCTAATCAGAGATAAGGGGTGTTTCAGCATGGTTTGCAAAACCCTTCTAGAAGTGCATGAATCACCCCATAACAGTGGAATGTAAATGTTGTGTCTAGATTAATTCACAGAATTTAATTGAAAAATGCTTGTAGTGTTGTATAGCAAGGCTTAAGGTAGCTTAAGCTTATAGCCAGCTTGGATGTAGAAGCCAGTTATGGCAGCATGGTGCCCAAGACGAGCTAATTTGCCTTGCTTCTTGACTGAGTTTTCTCCTGCTTTACCAGCACATACATTAGACAGATATTTCAGAGGTAGCTTTGATACTTCTTGCTACCTTGCTGGCACAGTTCCATCTAGAAAAACCTTAAGGCTCAAAAACTCTGACTGCCAAATTCCAGGTGAGATGAGACCTGAGGCCATTGGTCTGCAAATAAGGTAGAGCACAACTGAATGGGGAATGAAGGGCATGTGCAAAGAGTAGCTTGTACTTGAAAGGCCTCCTCTGAACTCTATGGCAATTGAGGCCTATGAAACATCTCTCACCAGGAAATGGGACACAAAGAAGCTAGGGAGAAAACTTCCTTAGATGGACTTTAAACTTGTAGGTTTACTGTGCTCTACAGGGCCAAAGTTAATATTTACCCATAGTGCATGCATTTTTGGAGGTGCATCTCTTTTTATTAGTGCATTTGTGTTGTGTTTGAAATGAATGACCTTTGAGGTAGCAGGAAATTTAAAAAAAAAAAAAAAATGTAGCCAAAGTAGTTATCCTGTTTATTTGCTTTCAAAAGATATACTTCTTAAGTCAATAGTGAAAATAAAACCAGTTTTTATGTCTGAAATGTCTTCAGTGAGAGCTTCAAAGAACTGTAAATGTATCCACACAGAACTTCTGTGAAATAGGTAAGACATAATATTACCACATTACAAAGGGATATAAAAAATGAAATCACTAGTGCAGATCTAACTAGAACACCAGTGATAGTCATGACAGCTGTTGATGTACATCAGCTGTATAACCCTTGTTTCTTTCCTCACAGCTCCTAATGCTATAATTGTATTTTTAGTTACAGTTACAATTTGATAATACTCTGCTGCTTTTCCACTCCTGTGAAGCAGAGAAGGAGGTCTCTTGGTTCAGTGTGGTGTTATTTACACTATTAAGTTGCGGCAGGTATCTCTGTTTGATCTGATCCTTGGTGTAGCATTACTGATGAGGTTGAAGGAACTATTTTGTCTTGAAGACAGGCAGATTCTGGATGGAAAGCTGGCACATTAGGAGGAGATTCCAGCAAGCACAGGAAGGAGTAGTTGTAAGCCTGACCTTTCTGTGTGGGGAGCCATGAAAAGAGATGCTGACAGCAGTTGTTTCACTTAAGCTATTTGGAGCATAGGGATAGGTCCTATAGTCTATGTGGCCTCCAGGGGTTAGACACATCCCCAGAGTCTCTTCTGGCATTTGCTACACATCAGGAGGCACCACCAAGGGGTTAAATAGTTCCACAGTGTGTCATTTGCTCTCTAATTAGGAAGTGGTCCAAGAGCTCAAAGTTCAAAACGCACATGGTCTGAGCTGGGACTAAACCCAAATTCCCACTGACTGCAGTCTCATATGTTAGTGTGGTACATCTGCACACGATCTCTTCCCCTTCCCGTTTGTGCCATTTGCTTTCCTTTTTAACAGGAAAGAGACATTTCAGCTACACAGTTTCACTTTTGTGAAATCTCTGAAGTTTTACTCTCTGAAATCTTCCGTTGCTTGAGCTAGTGTGTTTGCTGGGAATAACTTGTAACCCCCTTTATAACTGAAAAGCAGGCCAGTAAAACATGACAGAAATCTCACTCCACTCTATTCTTCAGCATCTGTGGCTTCTGCCGGAGAACCATGGCAGGGCTCCTCCCAGCAGCAATGTGGGCACCAACTGGATAGCCTGAGCCTCAGGGAGACTGAGGTTCCTTGTTAGCCCCAAAGGGAGATACAAAGAACAGGCAAAATAGCATCCAGCTGAGCTTGTTTTGAGAAGAAAGGGCAGAGTGAGGGTGGGCAGAGTGAGTGAGGCCACAAAATAGTAAAAAAAAAAAAACAGTTTTGGAAAGCAAACAATAAATAATAGAAGCCAGATGCATGGATGGTAATATGAAAGGGACAGAGTCAAAATGGCACCCATGGAGCCTGCAGTTGAGGGAGTGGGCAAAGTTCTGCTGAATCATATCATAGAATCATAGAATTTGCTGAGCTAGAAGGGAATAATCAGCTTTTGGGATCTTGTGTTCAAGAATGGCATGGGTTTGGGGGTCATGGTTTTAAGTTTCACCCCAGGATAGATGGAAGCTTCTTGGGGGGATGACAGCCATCTTTTGCATATGAAAAAAAAGGTGGTGATTCTGGTCTCCACCTTTTTCCCTCTCTATCTTCAGCCACATGTTTACTGTTTCCCTCCACTGGCGCTTCGGGTGCTTAACATGGCAGGGATATTGAGTCAGATCATTAACCTGTCTGAAAAATATATCCAGCAAGACAGATTTGGGCTGTGAGCTTTCACACTGTTCCTGCAACACATGTGAGAGAGACACAGGCCTGTGCAGCAGGAATGGCGGTAAAGAGAGAGGGATAACCTTTTTGATAAAAGTAAGTTATTAAATCAGCTTGGCCATCACACTTAGCTGGTGCCTGGGTTAGTACTGTTGGCAGTGCTGGTAACACTTTTCCTGTGTCATGCCAGGCTTAAGGATAGAGAGGCAGCTTCATCCTTGGCATAATGCTATGATTGGAGTCACAGGAGTTGTACCCAGGTTGACTTTGTCTAAAGTGTGCCTTTTCAACAAAGTCCACTAAATCAGCTCATTCTTGTTCTTTTGTTTCTTTATTTGTGGCTACACTGAATTAGCATCTTAAATAAATTTCCATGGGAAACAGAAATGCAATAGCTAGCTTGCTTTCTCTTGTGCATCTACAGTCTTTTCATAGCAGTCTTTTCACAATTTCATGTACAGTGTTTGGGCACTTGATCCATATCCATCAAGGGCTTTGCATGCCTATCCTGTTCCATAAAAAAAAATCTATCAGTGTAAGGTGCATAACATGCAGTTTATAGTTGATGGTAGAAGATTTGTAGTACATATATTTTATATACACTGATGAAACATCTCTCTTTCTTGGAGTGACTTTTCACCTATTAATTGTTTCTCCTACTCTCACTCTGATACATTATTTCTATATTTTGTGACGTATATTGTAGAAGAGAAAGAAAAATAGGTAATTTGATTTCATGAAGGAGGGCATTCTCTGCTTAGAAGACAAGGTAAGAAAAGAGAGCTTTGTAAGGAAAAGAGACATCTGAAAAGCCAGGCCTTGTGATGAAGAGAGATGTGGGAGTGGATCAGTAAGAAAGGAGAAATCCTGAAAAGGCCTTGAAGCTCAAGACATGAAAGCATGGCTTTCATGGAGGTGCAGGCAATGTGGCTGTGGTATGGAACAAAAGATTACCCCAGTTGCTGAATTTTTTGTGGAAAGCAATGCAGGTGCATTGGGAATAAGTTCCAGGCTCAATAATCAAAATAATTAAAGTCATCATATACTGTGATCACATGGTAGACCTGGGCAGAGATTTACAGGTTAAAAATACTGGAAAAGAGCTCTGGTGAAATAATGGTGTTGGTGTGGATAGCACAGACTGAGTAAGAAATCCGGGCAAAGGTAGAGGCAGTGTATGCTATGTCCCTGGGTGGCAGCTGATGGAGCTGTGCAATTGCATCAGAATCTGAGATGTCATTGAAGAACGTGTCTAGTACGTCTCACTGTGAAGAAAAACTTGCAAACGTGACCTGAGCACTTTGCGATGCAGCGCTTTGTGCCAGAACTCTCGTGCAGCCTGTCAGCAGAAGTCGGAGAGCTTCCATACGCCCGCCCGTCTGAACGAGGTGCTAACTCCAGCATCTGCTTCTGCAGCGAGTTCAACTCCTTTATCAAAGCAGAGAGGGAGAGAAACGACTTGTGCCAAGACTACACGGAATGTGTTGTGATTGCACTGCTTTAATTTGACCCCAGAAAAGGATCTTAAAATTAAAAGCTGTCAGGGCATTTAATACAATATGCCTAAAACACAGGGTGAAATATGGGACTGGAGAAAAGCATAAAGCTGAAAAATACAAATGGATGCCCGTAAATCACTGACATAAAGTGGTACACGAGCCTGCACAAGCAAATAGTAAAAACTATATAGAATATAAGGAGAAGTAGGGTGCCTTTGGGAGTGCGAGAGAGGGAGGATTAGATGCTGAGAGAAGAAATAATCAGAAAGGTCAGAGAAAAAACAGTGAAAGCCAAAAAGATGGCATGGTTTTTAAAGAGGATAGCAAAAAAGAGCTCAAAGAGCCTGAGGCTTGAAGCACAAAACATGATATTTGTGCAGCGAGTTATTATAGAACACTTGATGAGACAGATTTTGGTGGCAGACAGGCCTCAGAGCCAAACTAGAGGCATAAGAAAGTAGGACAGAGCTGGGATGAAATGGGATCAGCAGCTGTAAGCAGGGTATTCAATTAACTAGGAACAATTCAATTCAAACAACAAAGGGAGAGAGGAACCTGGGCAGACAGGTGGGAACATAGATGACTGAGGCAAGATCAGAAGGAGCTTATGTTTCAGGGAGTATTTACTCCATGCAGTACCTCTTTTGTCTCTGTGTTAGGATCAGTAAACTGACTGAGAAGCATTTGCTTCTGTGCTTCTTGCCTTTCTTGAATGATGGGGGGACAGACAAGGAGGGCACAATCTAGTGCTAAAGAGAAGGGAGACTTGACACCTCCCCTTTTGACAGCAATAATTTGTCTCACAGAACCTTACTGTAAGTTGCCTCTGTTGTGACTCTGCTCTTTCCAGGAGATCAGGACCCAAAGAACAAGCAGTTTAAGATGGAGGTGAAGAGAAGCAATCATAGGAGGATCAATAAGAGTTGAAGGGTCAGGTCAAGAAGGTCAGGGTAGGACATTTGTGACAGAGAAGTGAGAAATGCCACTATCAGCAAATAAAGCACATAAAGCATGTTAGGAAGGATGAGAATAAGTAAAAGGATGGAGAGAATTAAAATTAGAGATTTTGCAAGTGAAACTTCTATACAGTGAACATGAACTAAATTTAATTTAGAGGTCTTTTGTTTGCTTGTATGTTTGATTGACCTAAAAGAGACCGTGCCTTGGAGATGCCTGCAGGCTCCCTAGAAGTGTTTGTATGAATATACAGCAAATATGTGCTTTTCCTGAAATGATCTATTGATTTTTGTTTTTCCTTCCACCTTAAGCATTTTAATGCCTAGCAGTAAACCGTAAAGCCTTAGCCCTTCCCAGTCAGTCCCTCTTGTTCTCCTGCTTAAGAATGAAACTCAATATCTTGAACACCCAGAATGCGAAGAAGGAGCTAATCATTGGCTCACATTGTGGCTGGCAGGGCAGGCCCGCCTCTTTGGCTTCTGCTGACAAGCTGTTTATGTTTGTGCACGGCCACCCTTTAACTCAGCCGCCCGATGGCTGTAATGGGACCAACTGTCTGAATGCTGCCGGGAGCTAAATCTTCTCATCAGAGGCACGGTGAATTTCAGCCTCTGATTCTCCCTCCTGGACTCTATGGAACACTAGTAAGTAGCCTTCTGTCTTGTTGTGGCTTTTCTCATAAGACTAAGGGCATGTTTTAGCAAGGCAGGTAGGTGCTGTCATTCAGAGAGGCAGCTATTAAAACATTTTCCTCTGTCTGAAGTAAAAGGGCAGCTACTTTGTATGCGGTGTCATGACTGCAAGGACCACAGGATTTCAATCTCAAATGAGACCTTCCTAGAAGACAAAAGGGAAGAAGTTAATAAGGACACAATCCATTTAAAATTACTAAGTTGTTGAGGTTTATATATATACACACACACAATTTAATCTGCATCTAGTTCTTATTTTTAGAGGCATTTACAGTATTTGATCATCCAGTCTCATTTTAAACAGAAGCGAATTTTGCAAGGTCATGAGTAGTGTGGTTTGGAAAATTGTGAAATGGCTGGAAATGAAATACCATAAAATGAATGGTCCCCAAAATGCTGTTAGGTGCTGTCATGTTTGAAGATATATACCTAGCAGTAGAAAAAGAAAGTAATGGTCAGAGATTTCAGTGCTCTTTGTTTACTGGGAACTGTTACTGGGATGTGTTTACAGCTCCACAGAGCAAAAGACTGCGGAGATGGAATGAGCATGACTTCTTGCATCTTTAGTATGTCTTTTCTAATTTTCTAAATTTGAAGTAAAATATTGCCTTTTTGGGCAGTATTCTTCAACTGATACCTGCACTGGATATGTTTATGGACTCTTTAGAGTTTGTCTTTTATCATTTACACCGGCAAAGAAAGTCTTAATGTCCATGTCAGAGCTGGCCACAATGCAGAATCTCAGACCTAATCTGCTCCTGAAGTTTGTGCAAGTCTGTGTGTAGGTTTTGTGTGGTAACTGGGGCTCGGGTTGTGAGTTCAAGATACCTGAGGGGGAGAAAGGTGCCTGTCACTGTAAATAAACATGTTTATTATTCCTCTATTCAAAATCACAGGAAAGGAAGTTGCAATTAGATCTTCATTAGCCTTGACCCATGAAAAAAAAAAATTAAAAGCAAAAACAAAGCAAGGCCTGCTGCTATATTCCTTTCAGCTTGTTTAGCTTGCCCCCTGTGGATGGACCCAATAGGGAAATACCCTGGGGATTGTGCCTTTGTCTCCGCTGTGCTGCTTGTGTTTTGGGGCTGTGCACAGCTTCTGCAGACAGCCCTGGTGCAGTCTGGAAACTTTTGGCACAACAATCCTATTCACCTGTAGGATCTTAATGACTGTATCATTCAATGAGCTGTGATTGCAGAGTGCCAGTCAAGCAATATTATGTTTGGAAAGCAGTGGCTAAGAGACAGCTAGACAGAAACTTTCTAATAACACTGATCAAATTATAGGCAGCTGTTGTACTTAGTACATTTTAGGTGGGCCTTGATGCTGATGGTTGTTCAGTCTGAGCCTTCTCTACAGCAGTACAGTGCATGTGTGGTAGTGTATGAATTAAAGCTAATTACTGCAATAAGCTGCTTCTGTGCCAGGCTATGAATACAAGCCAGAGTGTTTCAGTCAGTTGCACTAAGCAGCAGATAGATACTAAGCCTTGATTTATAAGGATGATTTTTGTCTATAGATTAAGAAAGCAGGATCTCAGTAGTTAAATGAAAGCCATGAGATACACCACGCATCTAGGAATTGTTGCTGTGCCCTCGCAGTACGCAGTTAGGAGTAATCAATATGCTCACCACATTGTCTGTCTCTTGACTAAAGAAAGAAATCCCTTATGCATCACGAGCTCAGCACAACATGGCTGGCTCTGAAGGGGCAGACTGTGTCTGTTTGATTTGCATCAGGGTAAACAGGCAGAAAATTAAAATTGATTTTTTTTTCCTCCCAGAGAGATAATTTTGAAGATGTATTTACAGGGCTTGCTAAAACAAGGTGCTGAATCAACATCATTCATAAAAGAACTGCTCTGAACTGAATAAGCTGTAATTGCACTTTTTGATTCTGAGCTGGTAGGCAGTTTGTAAAAACAAAGTTATTTACTAATACTCATTAACAAAGCTTTCAGATGGCCTGGCAAGCAGAGAACCATATCATACTCAATCTACAAAAGGAGATAAAATCTGCAAGGAAGCTGGAAATAGAACTGCTTACTGTGGCTCATTTTCTTCCTCTGGTTCTGTAGGTGCATTTGCCAGCAATTTCCTGTGGCTGAGTATTTGGTCTGCAGGCACACTTGTAATGTAGCTATTGTTCAGTTGTTCAGAACTTGAAGAAAGGGATTCATTTGGGGTTGACTGAAACCCTGACTTCTTACCAGTATTTTCCAAATATACTCATGGTAACCAGATTATTAGATTCACTGTATTTCCCCTACACTGCCCTTGGGAATGTCAGACTGGCTCCGAAAATGGATGAATATCTTGGGAAGGAACAACTCTCTAAATGACTAAGGATTTTGAGTTATTGGAGCTCTAATTCATGACACTGGGCATTTGAATCTTTAGTGAAAGCAGAAGGCTTTAAGGGTACTTTTTGCCTCAGGGTTTATTTTTAGCAGGTGCTCTGCTGGTATGTCCTATATGCTTGACACACATCAATTAAGGTTATGATAAAGGACAGCCTATGAGTGAAATATTGTATGTATCTCCCTTCCATCAGCTCTCTGAGTCTGACCAGGAAACTGAACTGTCAGGTAACTGAAAAATGTCTGAAGGTCTGAAAGAAGCAATGGCAGCCTTCTCTTAGGTTTGGATAGATTTCCTTGTAAAATCACTCACTATCAGAAGTCAGGTCTCCCTAGGGATAAAGGCTGAAATTTGCCTCCTCAGTCTCCTTGGGTAAGTTGTCCCCTCTCTTAAATCTGAACCCTGTAACTGATATCCTCAGTTTTCACCCATGCCTATGAAATTTTTAAAAATCTTTCACTGTGTCTTTTTTTTTTTTTTTTTTTTCCAAATCCCTTTCCTAGGTATTAGATGCTAGGTAAGGGATGTTGTTGCCACTAAAGTGGAACGTACTGGTTGGTTCTGAAAAAATGAAAAATGCTAAGCATGCAGCCTTTTCTATTAAAAAAGCAGCAGGGCTGTAGTACCCAGGTCTCACTCATACATTAAGAGCAGAGGATCTTCCTCTAATGTGTGCATTTTATTTTGGTGATGTTACTTGGAAAAGGTGTTGTAGATGTCAGCGAATGGGAAGAATGATGATGTCTGACTTAGTTCAGAAGGCTGAATGATTTCTTTATTATAATTATGCTATAATACATGAATACACTATATAAAAGAGGATACTAAAAACTACATGCTACTTTCTCTAACTATCATATCTAACTACCAACTCATTACCCTGTTCTCCAGAGTCCAGACACAGGTGGATCCGATTGGCCATCAGGCCCAAACAATCCACCATGATCCAACCAAGCGCTCACTCCAGGTAAACAATTCTCCAAACACATTCCACAAGAGAAAAACAAGGAGCAGAAATAGAAATTATTTTCTCTTTCATTTCTCTCTGTGTACTTTTATGAAAAATCCTGAGAGAGAGAGAAATCTGCTTGCCACAAAAAAAGTACTGCTCTTAGGAAAGAAAACGATTGCTAGGCAGGTTATATGTGCAAAATTCACCCCAGGAGACTAGAGGAAGTCTGTCAACCAGGTATTTGCCACAGGTCTCCTTCTATAGGGTGGCCTGCCTGAAATATAATAGAAAACTTGGGTCAAGACAGAAAAAAGGGATTATTTCATACCTTCTTTGCCTGTGACAGAGAGTGAACGGCAGTGGGTAAGTTGTCTTCAGGTCTGTGCTGTCTTTAAATCATCAGTGTCTACCAGTTTACACTGGTTCCTTTGCCTCATCTCCCTCCTGTCTGACATATCTGACCTCTGTGCTATCCAGCAATGCTGAAAGAAACAACCTTCAGTGGCATTCCAGCACTTGCACTGGCTATGCTCTGCTCTCATGCTGGGAAGATGTTTCCTTGGACTCCATTGGCAAGCCCTAAACTTTCTTCTTACTGGAATTACTGCCTTACAGAACAGGCTCTCTGCATTGCTTTAATAGTGTGTAAAAGGCATAGTTGTGCAAACTACCTTCTTTTAGGGTACATGGAGGACTGGTATATTAATTGTAGCCTCCAGATGGCTCATTTCTCTCTCTAGCTCACCTCTCTCTGGCCCAGAAAGCAAATTGTATCCCAGATTGTGCCCAAGTAGGCAGGAAATATTATAGATGCTATGGTTTCTTCTACCATGAAGAAGCTTTAAAATATTTCAGTTTCCTTCTTTTTGCCTGTGTAGTTGCCCAAAGGTCTAATAAAGCAGCAATTTTAGCTTGTAGCAGAATGTCCCTAATTAAGAGGGTAGCTTGCTGTGTTCTTCGTTGCTGCTGTCTAAAGAAATTATCATGGCTGTCATCAGCCTTTTCCTCTTATCACTACTCATTCACAGCATGTGAAACTGAGAAGCATTGTATCCATTAAAATTCAAGGAGTGCACTGCAGTTTCTTTCACAAAATGAAATCATACCTTGGCTTGTTTTCTTCTTGACATCTTTCTTCTTATGCAGTATCTTCAATTGACACTTTACCTAATGCTCCCTAATGTAATCCCTTAATGTTCTGTCAAAAGTTAACATTTTTTATACTAACATCCTGGCATGGAATTCTGCAGGTCTTATTCTGGCAAAACTCTTGCTGAAGGTGATAGAGAGGCTGATTACTTAAGGACTGAAATGGGACTGTGAGAATTACAGTCTTTTCCCATATATGTGGTTTAATTTCTGCTTCTGACTGGGATGTGTAACTTTGGCATGATACCTTTGGCCTTCTTTTCAATTAGTTTTCAAATGTGTAAGAGCAATTTGATAAGTATTTGATGAGGTTAATGTTAACTCCAGCATTGCAATGACTGAACTTTCAGCACTTTTCAGACATTGCCTTCTTGAGACCATCTGTCTGAAGAAATGTCTCCTTCTCTCTATTTTCCTTGTAATTTTCTCCTGATACCCACTCTTCTCTATCACTTTGAAATCTATGCTTAACACTCATACACACTTTGGGATCCAGAGCTACATCAAAATATTTCCTTGGCTCATACTGGCTGTGGAAAATCTTACACTGTCACATTCCAATACATAGATGGAAAAATGTGAGCCAGGGCTGATGTGGCTCTGGCTGCAAAAGAGAGGATGCAAGAGTGGGAAGAGGTGTTCATGTGGATGGAGCAGGGACAGCATCTTTTATATGCATACAGGTATGTAGATAAGGATAGTTTCAGTAGAGAAAGTCTTGTTCATACCTGCCCCAAAGCTCTACTCAGCTTCAAGCCTGTCAGCCTTTCACTCTGGCTTGTACTATCTTCCAGCCTCAGGCCCCTCATCCTTAGTGCAAGTCTCCAGCTCATGCCTGTGTAGGGAGGACATGTAGCGTCTTCCTGTCATCTGTGCCCCTTGCCTCGCTCACAAAGTTCACAGGCTCTTCATATTTCTGCCACAACTCTTTTCCTACCCTAGAGGCACCTCTTTTCCTTGGCCTCCCATGTCCCATCCTCCTGAAGCTCTCTGGTCTGTGCCATTTAAGATGCTTGTTCTCCCTGCCTCTCAATCCTCAAGAGCTTTCCCAGAGCTCTTTGCTCCTGCTGTATTCTTTTCCTAGTCTCTGTCTTCTCACTACAGCCCAGTGTTTGCTGTCTGAGAGACAGGGGGCTCTTTGTTTTCCCCTGGAGTCTCAGGTTCTTCAGTGCAAAGGTCTCAACATACTTTCTTTTTCCTCTTTATTGTACTTGAAGGCAGGAAAGTAGGACAGGTCCAGGGTAAACCAGGCACATACCAGTTTTTGTGTGCTGTAAAGGGGGATAGCTCCAGGCAAGGTCAGAGAAAGACTAAGCCAAGAAATATATAAGCATGGTACTTTTTTTTTTTTTTTTTTTTTTAGAAAATGTAGTCTTTTCTATTTTTCTTGGCAAACAAAGTGTCCAGTGTTCAACAAATATCTTGTGAACCAACTTCAGACCTAGAGCTGCTTTTGAACTGTTTGCTGTGATTCTTCATGTGCTCATTTCTTTGTGTTGCCAGTCACATGGTAACATTTCTGATTCTTGGATGAATGATGTTTTCAAACAAAAAGAGGGATTTGGACACATTACTTTTGGTTCAGAACTTTTCATGAATGCAGACATATGAAAATGTTTTACATCAGTGTTTCCAGGATACTTGCTTTTGAAAGGAAGCTTAAATGAATGGAAGTTTGTGAAAACCAGTAATACTGAGATAGTACAATTTTACAGGAGCCAGGGCTCATGGTTAATTTCTCAGAGTAGCAAACTATGATTCAGAGCAGTGCAGAGTAGAAACGTGAGCCGGGCACAAACCGAGTGTATGCCCATAGTTAAGGGACACGATTGCCACAAAAGTGTGACTGAAGACCTTGAAGTAGGACTACAGTCAGGAGGAGTGTGGGGCTTACCTGCTCTTACATGGTATATAAGAAGCTTGAGCATTTGGTTGCAGTTGTCTTTCTTCCCCTGCTCCAGTCCATGATGTCTGCAGCACTCAGTGGACACCTATGAGCTAATCCACCTCTCTCAGGTTGCAGAAAATAGATGCATTTTTTCACAGGGCAGTTTTCTGTCATGCAATGAACTGTATCTGTTCACTGGGAGTTCAGCAAGTGCCTCAGTGTGAGGTAAGAATCGTGAGGGTGCACTCAGAGGCGAACAGGGGCCTTTGAAAACAGTTTGTCTTTTGAAATTGTGTTCTTTTAATATTTGACCTTCTCTGATGAAAACAACTGGGGCATATGCATTGCATAGTTGCTTAAAGAATATGAAGTATCCAGCCATTAACTCCTGGTCTGTGGATTTCTGGGTGGGAAAAAGGAATCATCATTTCATCTCACTTAGAAGGGAAAAAGCTGTGTATGTCTCCATCACCAATGTGCTCAGAATGAGCTCATGTGCCCCAGGCAAGCCCAGATCCCTGCAGTCACTGTGAGACTTGGTGGGAAAAGTGGCTTAGTTATGCTTATTCTCTTTTTTTTTTTTTTCCTGAGGACAGCCAGGGGCTACTGCAGGCAGTAGTGAAAACAGCAGCAGCCGTGGGGCTTCTCCAACGATGACATCAAGGTTATGATGCATTGTGGTTTTGTCTGAGCTGCATTTTTTCTTTCTGTGGAAGAGAAGTGATACATTATAAAGCAAAATACATACATCATAAAAAAAGCACTGAAACAGCCCCATTCTCATCTTAAGAGTTGGAGCAGGCAGCAAAAGATTATCACATGATATCTCTTTGGAAGATCAGCTAACAATTATGTGCCTTTCTGGAGGGGGACGGGCTTTTGCTGAACTCAAGTCACTGGGCACCAAGCTGAAGTGCTATGACAAAATACGTGAAGGCAGACCTATCGAATACAAGTTTAGCATTTGAACCCAGACCTAAGGCAGTGGTTCCATGTGCTGGCTTTAAAATGCTGCTGATAAAATGTTTCATAATGTCACTGCTAATTTGTCTTTTAAAAATTAGTTATTGCCAGTGCCAAAATTGATGTTATTTTATTTCATTAAGTGAACTGAAACTTCACCTTGAACTCTTCCAGGGGTAGTTTTGTCTCAGTTTATCAGACTTGTGGTTTTTCAGTAGGTACAAAGCCTGCCAGCTTGTTTGCATCAGAAGACTCATTGAGAACTTCAGTTGTGACTGACTAGAAATCTGCATAAACATATTTAAAGTCCTACACCAAGTGGTCTAGTGTTAAAACCAAAGGTGAAAATATACCTGTGGTGAGACCCAGGCTTGTTAATCTACCATCCTGAGCTTCTATCATTTAGGTAATTTCACAGATTCAAATTAAATGGAAGGTGTATCCTTGACCAAACCAAGACCTTTCACTTGTCACTTTCTCAGTATTTAAGCTGCAAAAAAATTATTTGAAAACCAGATTGGTTTCAACTATACCTTTGAAAGGCAGTGCTTCCAATACAACCACACTAGACTAGATGGGAGCAGAGTTCAGACCAAGAGAGATACGTATTTTGCCATTTCCTGTGCGTCACAACCTGTCACTGACTGAGGAGGGACACTTTTCCATTGCTTTAAGGAACACATAATGGTGTTTGAAAAAACCTTTCACGCATCTACATATCAAGATACATAATCACCATAATCAGTATCTAAGCTGCATCCTACTCCACTCTTGTCCTACTAATATTGCTAAGATAGTTGATCTTGGTGAAAAATTAATATGGAAAATAACAGGGTAGTTTTGTATAGGCATTTGAAAATATCCTAAATGGAAGCTACCATTTTTCTTAGAAGACAAATTGCTCCTAGAGAGTTGTTTTTCCTATCTGATCTGTTCTTTGATGCAGTCTTTCTGATATGAAGCTTTCTAGAGTAAATTTTCTCACCATTAAAGTGATGAATATCTTCCATCTCCATTTCTCCAGAAAATCAAGATCCCTGTGCTCAATAGGAACATGGTGCTTGACTGCCCCCAAATACACAAAGAGAGAGAATGTGAGCATCAAACGATGCCTTAGATCCAGGCAGCAGTGAGGGGACACACAGCTGACTTGCCTGGAGGCAGGAGCTATGTATGGACAGTAGGATACTGGTACCTCATAGGGATGAGATAAAAGAGGAAATGAAAAATACAAAAAAAAACCACAAAAAAAACCAACCAACCAAACAAACAAATATGTATATATATAAAATTAGTGAGTAAGATTGATCCCCAGAACTTGGAAAATGAAGGGTCATTTAAAATTGATCTGTTTTTAAATCTTGAATTTTCTTGAGGTTTTCTTCAGGAATTGCTATTTGTGAAAATCACCTTTGATGTAAATGGACTGGTTTTTTTGAGAGAACAGATATCTTGAAGACCACCTGAGAGATCAGTGTGAATTAATACATTTGCTCCTTTGGGAGGAAAAAACAGTCAGCAAAAGCATCACAAACTGAAAGTGGTTATTTCCACTTACTCTTCTCTTTATTACCATGTCTCACCAAGAAAAGTGTTCTTACTCCAAAGATAGCAGTAATTCAGCTTGTCCTTGTACAGTGGGGAGACACCTGCATGCCCAGAAAACCACACAAGGACTATTCTGCTGTGGCCCATGAAATAATTTCTCTACCCAAACCTGTAAGTCTGCTCTACAGGGATCAAGTTCTTTGGTATCATGGAAAATATCAGTAAGAACATGAGGTAGTCAGTTCACCCCACTTGTTTATTACTAACTGGGAGAATAACTCAACTGTTACCAAAGAGTTTACCCTGTTTGGCTGTTTCAAAAAATGCTATTATTTGCTTCAGCTGACATCTGTGCATTTTGTGTGTTTTGGTGCTTACTACCTTGACAGGAGAACAGAAGAGAGGGAAAATGCTAGAATGTAGGCAAAGTTATCCAACTTTGGTAGCAGCTGAGCTGTAGGGCACATGGAATCTGTTCTCATAGATCTCTTGTTTGTGTGGGGTGCCCTGGTGCCTAATAATACAGCTGAGGTCATGTGTAGCCTTTTACATTGGATAACTGGATTGTATTTCACTTATCTGGACAGCTGCCTTTTTTTCACAAAAGCTGTAGGAATATAATACCTTTGGGATCTCTACCTGATGTGACTGAAAGTATTCAATGGGTTATACAACTACTGGAAGGAATTGTGACAGCACAGGCAAAAATAAACACCAAAAATTAATTCCTTTGCTTCTACTGATTAGAGAGCCTTGTTTTTTGGGTTTGGTATTGTTTTTGTTGTTGTTTGCTTGTTTGTTTTAGGGATTTTTTTAATAATTCAATTGCATTGGCTTTGACAGTCCAGTTGTGTCAGTCCTGGATCCAGGTACAAATGAGCAGACAATCAACACAATCCTGATTGTGCCAAGATGAAAAACTGAGCAAGTGACAAGGCTCAGGACTTTTAGTCAGAGTGTTTACAATGGTGTTTTTATTTTGTTAATGACTCACTGTACTGATTCACCGATGCTTTAGTGAAAGCTGCCTTGTTCAGAGTCTCATTGTTCAAGCAGAGTAAATTATTCCCAGTAGAAAAGCTTGAAAAAGTCCTCTGCTAAAACTAACAACTAAATAAAACTTGTTATTTTAAAGAACATACACATAACAACTTTAATTTTAAGCAATGGCAAAACTTTTTTTATCCACCATAATTTTTCGTGATTTTTATTGGGAAAAGAATCTTCTTCAGTCCTGACACAAAAGGCATGAAGTATCCAAAAATATAGGTCACTCCTTAAGCCTTTGCTACTTGAATGTAATCAGGACACTAGACCTTTAAATAGATGAAAATAGGGGCTGAAAGTGACTTGGTGGCTTTGAGTCATGGACTTTCATGGGGTATCAAAACTTTGCTTCTGCTGCTTTTGGTAAAATGTTCATTCTGGTAATGAATGGCTTGAACCACCCTAGAAGGTCCCTATTTAGCAGCTGTCCACTGGCTCTGAGTTGCCTTTGTAGGAAAAAAAAAACCAACCAAAACAACAAAACAAAACTTACCAACACATTAGATTTGCTTCCCACCTGGAAGCATTTAGAGGATGTAAGAGGATCAGCATTCACATCCCTATTTTATAAAAAACAGGTTGTTCTAAATTACTTGCTAAACTGTTGACAGTTTCATATAATGCACTGGATTTTCGTGCCCCTTTCCAGAGAAGCTGTTTGTGCTGGGAGCGAGGGAGGGCTGCGAGCTCGGTTTGTTTCCACAGCGGGGAGTGCGGGGACCCGGCTGCCACTTTCCTCAGTGGTGGGTGGTGCTCCGGGCTGCTGGGCGCTGCCTGGGGGAGCGGTCAGGCATCTGCAGACGGGAGACCATCCCGGCAGGGGGCCAGCTGTTTATTTTCAAAGCCTTTGTACCTCAGGTTACTTGTAAGGCCGATGCTTGGGGAGTTCTGCTAAAACCGGACCGTGTACGTTCCCTGGTTTGCCTGTAATTTGCAGTATATGAAAACCAGATGGATGGCTGAGCGCTCTGCAAGTTAGGGTAGGAATGGGATCTTCTGACATAAGAGCAGCTTTTACAGAAAACATTGAGTTAAGAAGATTCAGGCTCAAGCTAGATTGCTTCTTCCCTCCCCCCCCACTTTTGTCTATTTTTACTGCATCATTGGTATGTGTCCAAGGAAAGTCGGCCATATCATTCGGAAATACAAGGGGATAAACTTTTGACTGTCGGATCACTTCAGGCTGAGAGACTCCAGAGTAAATGAACTGGGAGAGAGAGAATTAAAAGGAGGGATTTCTTTAGGTGAACTTTTTTGGTTGTCTGCTCTGCCGAGAGCAGTGTAAAATAACGAAGAAACGGCAGCAGTCCTTTCCCACTGTCTTTCTAAATAATGTAAGTTACCCTTTCAAACTCATCTCTAAATGTTCGTGTGCTGTTTCTGCTTTCGAGTATTCTGTGAGAGTCACTGCTCTATAAAACCACTGCTTTATAGCCAGTGAGCTCTTGCCAGGAGCTCTGCTGTGTGAGTGAATTGTTTTGTCTTTCTTTTTCTTTTTTAAGTCAGGGTGGTAGCGGGGAAGCCGAGCAGTTTGACACCGCCTTTCTTTGACAGTCGTGTTAGCTCGGCTTTAGATGGCTGTCGAAACCTTTAAGCCTTTTTAGTGTTTGTGCAGAAATTTGTTTGTAGCTGGCAAAAGACAATAGCAAATGTTTTGATTGAGCTGTGCATGTCAGGCTTGCCGTAAGAGCAGGCGTTTCAAAGGGGACTGTGTGATGCTATGTAAAGAAGACAGGATGTGACAAGGGAAAACAAATGTTTCCTGCTCTTTAATATTTAAAAGAAATAATTGAAACAGAGCCAAGGATTTTGCCTAGGAAAGAAATAGTGATGTTTATTCAAAGCAAAATAATGACTCTGTAAATCTGAGAGGACAATGCCAAGGTTTAATTAGGGGAGACAGTTTACTTTTCCCAGTGGTTCATTTTTTGAAGCTGGAAGTTGACATTAATGTTGCTATATTCTGTTGTGCTTTTGTAAAGTGTAACTTGAGCCATTACCTGATTCATAGCTTTCCATAGGTTAGTGAGGTAGGTTGATTACTCTCCTTTTAGTTAATTTTGCTATTTTCAAAATGCAGTCTAGGCAGACTGTCAGGCAGATTGATAGTAAAGTAAAAACAAGGGGTATAATTATAATTATAAATATACCAGGTATTATACTAAGAATAAAGCAAGAAATAGACCAAGAAAATAATCCTGAACTCAAACATTTATCAGGCTAAAGCAATGACATAGATGTTCATTTACAAGGGAACAAATGAGAAAATTGTTGTGAAAGTGCAATGACTAAATAAATATTTCTTAGATAAGGATAGATAAGAAAAGTTGCTTTCTGTTCCAGCTTTGGATTTTTTGTTTTTGTGGGCAAGGAATTTATTTTCTAGATAATAGTCTATGGCCAATTATTATGATCTAATAATCAGAAGTTTTTTTCCTCAAATTCCACATTACTGCTTGAGTGAAAACAAATTACATTGAGGAGCAATACTAATGAGAGCTTCTAGACAATGTGAATATTTTTAATAAACTTGGGAATATAAACTATAGGGCTTGAAAAGCATATTAAAAGGTTTGTTTTGTTAAAATCTGTATAAACTTGTTTATTTTCAAGTTTGTCCCATCATTTTCTGGATGGTATCTAAAGCATGGTTATAGAGAGAAGGTACTGGAAAGCTGCTGTACCTGGTCTTGGGACTGCATCATCCTGCTCACAAACAAGGGCAGCAGAAAGAGGAGGTTGTTCCCTGTTTCCAGAGAGTTTGGGGGAGGAATCAGTCTGTTAGCTGCTGACAAAATGAAGTAAGGCTTCTGTGCTTTGGCCCTCATCCAGAATTGCTTACCATAAACTATAAGTTTCCTCAAACATCTCAGCAAAGCATTTGACAAACTTGAGTGGTGAAAACACTCCCACGTCTAATCTGGACCTGCAGTGCCCACAATTTGGTTATAAAGAACAGGTTTGTGTTTTCTTCATGGAGGGTTCATTTCAGTTCTTGAGATTTATCCTTTTTCATGAGAAATGGCTTTGATAGACCTTTAATAATTATATCTTTCTTCAGGGAGAGGGCTAAACAGAACTTTGGTTCAAGGAGCATCTCTAACACTGCTTGAGGGCCAGAAGGAAACTTTAATTGGGTTTTATTACAGAACAAATTCTAGATTTGATTACAGGGTTTTTGGGAAGAGGGAAGGATCAAAATCATGCAAACAATTATTTCAGTCAAGATATTTCAGGGAAATACCTTTTGATTTCTTTATGTAATTTGTTAAGGGAGACAGTGATCCTTCTAGACACAGAATAAAAATTAGAAGTACATATACATTTAAGGCTTTGGAGGAGTGGTGGGGGTATGTGTGTCTTAAACGTTCATCTTTTTCATGGCATTGATTTTTGATGGAATTTTGCATTTGAGGCTAGATTTGAGACAAGCAGTGTCCATGGTTTGGTGACACATGCAGGTGCTGTCTGAATTCTGCTAAGTTCAGCAGCATGCACAACGTTTGGAACATTAGACCTTACCTGGACAAAGATGATAATTCTGCTGGGGGATTTCCCCAGCCCATGATACTGTTCTTTCTCTGGCAGTTCTGGTTTTAGGTTGAAGCTCAGGTTGTTTACTGGGAAATCCCAGATAATTGGTGCTTGAAGCCATCATGAAAGCATGCTGGGCCTGTCTTTGCCTGATAATGGAATTTCATTAATTCATAACAAACTAGAATTTGGACACCTTATGTAAACACAGCAATGCTCCTGATTCCTTTGAAGAAAAGTGAGGAATTAAATTAACTGGAAAGGTGCTGGGTATTCTAATCCAGAGAACAAAGTGCTGTACATTACTATACTGAAGCTGAAATTTAATCATCTGCATAAAGTATTAAAGATACAGAGTTTTGCAGAAACATGTAATACTGTGTCTAGACACATGAACTATTTTTATAAAAACAAAGGCACAATGTATAGTAGGTTAGGATAAATCCTTGAACCACATGTAAAAGCATTTGATTTGATCTGGCAAGCATATTGTCTCATCAGAATTAAATGTGTCTGAGGATACAAGTGTAGCTAGTTAGTACTATTTTTTTATACACAGCAGCAAGCATATATTGCTGCAAATAATAAGGTCAGTTTATAAAGACTGTTCCTTGACACAATGGTATTATATAAGGGAATAACATTTTAGATTTAATTAGTTGTTTTACAGACAATGCAGTATTCTGTATTATAAAATGCTACTAATTCCAAAGCCCTAAAAATTTTCTCCTGGAATTCTGCCCATCCATATTTTGCATATATGGGTACCATATAGGAACTTGCCTTTTTCAGTTATTGAAGATAAATCCAGTAACTGCCAGATTGCAATCCACTGTTGCAAATGCTACACTTGACTGACAACTTCAACCAAAATTATAATTATCAATAATTATATGCTATTTACAGAGACTGCAGGTTATTCTTATGTTTTCCGTAATATTTCCTGGAAAAAAAAAAAAAAAAGGTGGGGAGAGCTAACCATGTGAAATGCATGTCATGAGCTGTTAAAAAACAGACTGAAAACAAAAATCAATATTTGTTGAAAGAAATCAATATCGGAAAGGAAATAACAACTATTTAGAGGTTTTTAAAATACTGGAGGGAAAAGAACAGGGCTTAACAGTCACATAAATGCACTTCACCTCTCTCAGTCTCCGTTTTTGTTAAGTTACTTTTCAAGACATGATCCTTCTGTTAGAATTGGACATGCTCTTCTATTTGTTATGTGACATGAATGGATTGCAGGCAGTCCCTTGGTGTGTTGTAAGGTTTGTATTAATGTGTCTGTAAAGGAAAAAGCTGCTTGATTGCAAACACTTAAATGAAATTTGGAAGAATTTCTGTTTTGTGCACTAGATCTTTTTTCTTCCTTTTTGTTTTTGATCAACTGAAATAAAGAATGCCTTCCACTGAACAAAGCTCAGGCTGGCCTTTGGAGAAATGAAAATGGCATTTCATATCAAACCTCCTGAATGGTTTTATTTCTATAAAGACCATGCTTTATTTCTGTGGTTTAAATAGATAAATATTTATTGTATAAATTGTAACATTAAAGGCATTTGCCTTGGTTTTCTACCATAAGACTGTCTAAACATTTTCTGTCCACAATCTGTAGACATACTGCATGTTACTCCTTCTAATAATTGGGGTGCCTGGTTATATTTAGATTGGGCATCACTTATTTTGAAAGGTGATTTTAGCTGGAAGTCAGTAATGTAGCTTGATCAGAAATAACAGTTTATAACTGGAATACCATACAGTGAAACAAATGATGTAACATGTCACTAATGTTCTGTGTGGGGACAGCCAAGGATCTAGTCAGCTGAGAGGTCTGCTGGCAACCAGGTAGCCTTCCTACTTGCTAACTGGACTTTAGGGCAAAAACTCAGAGGCAAATCCCATTCAAAAGGAAGAATTGAAATTGTAAATGCAAATGAAATATAGTTCTTGAGGTACTGAACGTACTTGAGGAAGACGTAGCAGGTAGATGTTGGCTGGCTCTATCCATCTGGCCACTGTCTAGTTGCAGTAGGGTTAAAAGGCACAGCTAAATTAAGAACAGACTAATCATAGACATGTGAAAAATGTTAGCAGCTTGTATTCCGGCACTTCTTACATTACATGGTGACCCTGCTAACACAAGCATCAAAAGAAACTCATGCTGAAATGGTTGTGTTGATTTATTGTTGAATATTAATTCTAGGTGGTAATAACTTAAGAATACGCCCTGCCACTAGGAGAAGAGAAATTACTTAAAAATTTACTGTAATCATGTACATACTTAATATTCCCCTGGAAGAACTCCAAACAACTCTGCTTTTTATGGTCAGTACTTTTGCTCATGTGTAAAATTATTATTCATTCTGTCTCACTTTAGAACCATCTGAATATTATCAGTTTTGGATGCATTGTAGGAGTAGTTAATTACATGGATGGTGATTTTCAGTCCTTATGCCAAGGTGGAACTCTTTGTGAAAGAGACATAAGGATTGAAGTAGATACAATTACGTTTGATCAGATTTTAAATGATTGAGATTACTGTTCAGCAATTTGCTTGCTCCTAATCCAGTATGGATTTATTTGTCTAAGTGTTATTAGTCTGCCTAAACATGTGTATGATCAGTTTATTTATGGGTGACTTTCTGTTCGTTTGTCATGGAAAGCTATTTGTTTTGTGCTGCCATGAGCTTCTGTTCTTGATTTTTTTCTTCTAGTTCTGGAAACCAAGAGTGACAATCTTTTCTTTTCTTTTCTTTTCTTTTCTTTTCTTTTCTTTTCTTTTCTTTTCTTTTCTTTTCTTTTCTTTTCTTTTCTTTTCTTTTCTTTTCTTTTCTTTTCTTTTCTTTTCTTTTCTTTTCTTTTCTTTTCTTTTCTTTTCTTTTCTTTTCTTTTCTTTTCTTCTAATGGGTTTTGAATGCTAGTTTTGAGGATACTCCTTCAGTGAATGTGTAATTTGGAAATTTGTCATGCCTGGACCGATGGCTTTAAAAAAGCTTTTTAGTCCCTGTGAAGATCTGTACTGTTCCTGCCTCCTCCTACATCAAAGCTCAGCAGAACCTGGTTATTTGTGAGCTTGAAGGTGTGTGATATCTACCAGTTTTGTGAAGTGCTCAGGAGCTGATTTAGCAAGGAAATAACAGTGTTCATATTATTTTGAACTACATAATTCTGAATAGTATGAAAACACAAAAGTGCAAAATGTTCCTGCACCTTTTGCAGAACAAAGCCCCCTGAAGTAGTGATGGAATCTTGAGCAAATACACTTGAAACAATTACTTACAGAACAACAACAGATTGCACTCAAAAGATTGTGCTGGACTTGGAAATGTTCAAAAGATCCCAACCATTATGGGGTTTGTGTGCCTCTGAATGCATTAATCTTTCTAGTGGTTCTTGGAGAGACAGTAAGTGTCCCATATTTAGCCCCAGCCATATCTGGCCCATGATCTGTATTATTAGAGAGCTTGCATATTTTGTGAGAAATGGGACTTCCAAAAGAGCAGGTGTTAGCAGTTTCAATGATGTCTTTGGGACCCCCTGGTTCTTCTGTGAACAGCTGTAAGTTGCAAATACTGTAAATCCCTCTACTTAAAAATTCCTCAGGAATTCCTCCTAAAAAATGACCACCAGGAATGAAAATGCAGGACTGAGGAACAAGCCATTTACAGCATACATAAACTCATGAAGAGGAAAAGCTGCCATGTTTCTCTGCAATCACACAGTTTTTTGATTTGGTTTTGCTTTTTCTGTTCCTTTTCCACTGAGGAAACAGTATTCATGAAATTCTCTTCTACAACTTTCTCTCCTGTAATCCCCCTATTGGTGGAAGTGTTAATGTAAACCTTCAGGGATTAACTCCCACAAGATAAGCCTCTGCAGGTGCTGGTTTGTTTTGTTTCTAGGTTTTTTTAGTTGGTTTTTTTTAGTTGGTTTTTTTAGTTGTTTTTTTTTATCTTGAAAGCAGATTTAATTTGATATCTAGAACTGGAAAGGACTAGATATCAAAATAAAGTACTGGAATTGTCTGCCTGGGGAGGTGGTGGAGTCACCATCCCTGGATGTGTTTAAAAAAAGACTGGATGTGGTGCTCAGTGCCACGATTTAGTTGAGGTGTTAGGGAAGGGGTTGGACTCGATGATCTTGAAGGTCGCGTCCAACCTTGTGATTCTGTGATTTAAGTAATTACGCTGTGCTGAATTGCACTAGGGCCAACATGTCAGGTAGAGCCACAGATAATTTCATAGCATCTGATGGTGTTTTCTTCTCCTGAGTGTTACTCTGACACAGTACTACATTATGGGTTAATATGTGGTCTTTTTTCCAAAGGGCTTTTAAGTTTTACTGGACCCTCTTCAAAGAACTGATTCTTCTCTTGTTATGTAATTCTTAGTCTGCTCTGAGTAGTTTTGGGAACAACTGGCCTTTGTGTATCTCAGCTCAGAAAATGTAAGAAAGATAAATTTAAGTGTTGCACCATGAAGATTTCATTCTATTTATCAAATAAGCAGTGATAACTTTTTGTCTTGCATCTAAAACAGCTGGAAATAAATTCTGATTGTAAAATACAAACATGTTCTGAGATACATTCCTAATACATTCCTGCAGTTCTGAATGAAAGACAAATAATTTTTCAATAATTTACAAAAGTAATCCTTGACTTAAAATCTCTCCGTGGAGATAAGTGTAACCCTTTATTACACAGAAAAAGACGACATTAAGTATTGGAGGATTGTTCTGTGAGAATTGCACTACCTGTTCTGTGTAGGCAGAGAATCTCCTCATCCTTTAGCTTCCTCATTCTAATTAGATTTTACTATTCCATCCTATAAAACTTAGTTAAAAGCCAGACTAGATTAGAGCATACAAAAATGTTTGTGTATATTAAGGTGGATTTGCAAAAAAAAAAAAAAAAAAAGAGTAGTTTCATTTCCTCTGTTGGCACAGTTTAAAATTTTTGTTTGTCTTAGGAGAAGCTGACATACTACACAGTCTTGAATACAGTTAATTGTAAAAGCAGGAAGATTTCTTCCCATATTTAACTTTTGGGATGGGTTTTTACCTGTGCTCCTGAATGGTGGCCTTTATTCTTTGAACAGCCTGCTCTGAAGATGTGCACTATCCAAAGGGACCTCTGATGATGAAGGTGGGCAGCCTTTAAATGAGAAGAACCAGGATTGTGATCAAGGCATCATTTCCCCAAGCTCTATGACATTGCTTAATACATTAATAATACCTGTACACATTATATAATATATAATACCTATACAGAGAAACCAGAAAAAGGAAGTATCACTGGAAGTCTCTTTTTTTTTTTTTTTTGTCTTAAGGATGAAGTAAATTAAAAAAGGTAAAAGGAAGGGGGAAAATAAGTGCTAGGTTATTATTGTATTCACTGTAAAAGGGTTCTCTGCTTGGAGTGATGCTTAGTCATTCACCATTGCTGGGAGTCTTGTTTTTATGACTTTAAATGAGTGTACCTGCTAAAGCTACTCTTTGACCCTGAGTGGCATTCCTCATGCAACTGTGGTGTAATAAGGCAGATGTCTGAGGGATTCATTTCACCTGACATCCCTAAATGGCCCAGCTTTGCAAAGTGATAGAAGCAGCCCTGTAAAGCCATTCATGGCCATTAACTATGCCAAAAGGGAGTGGTTACTATGACGGCTCCTGTGATGTCTGCTCTGAGTAATTGGAAGGTTTGCATGGGTCAAATCAAAAGTAAATCTAGCCTAGCCTTATAATTTGGATGGTTGCTGGCAGTAGATGCCTACAGAAGAGCACAAGAATGGATCAGAGATATATTATGGTACTCTTCAGAATGATCTTCTGTATTCAATGATTTGTGCTTCCAGTTCAGTTTCTGGTAGAGGTGGTGTCTTTAATAAATTTATTTACCAGGAATTTGTCCCACTCTCCTGGAATGTCTGTAAATTATTAACAACTGTAGCATCCTGGACAATGGGTTTCACAGCTCACAGGGTGAAGAATTATCCAGCTCATTACTGGTGTCCACAAAAGAGGCTTCTCCTCTGTGGCCTGTAAAAAGGAATAGTAAGAAGCAATAGATACAAATAGTGAAGAAACAATACATCGTGAATAAAATTTAACTCAAGTGGACTCCACCTGCCAAAAACCTAATGACTACTGTTTCATCAACCTTCCAAAAGCATTTAAGTTATTTGAAATACATCCTAAGAGCTGCTCATTGTGGAATATGAGTTGGAGAAGTGTGGGAGGATAGGTCACAGCTGTGTCCAGTAAGACCTGCCCTTAATAGGGTGCAGCTGTGTCCAGTAAGGATGGTCCAGTAAGGATGGGTGTTCTAAAAGAGTGGGTTAGCTGGTTGAGAGGAGAGTTGGAGTCAGTTGGCTCTGCTGCTGTGAGGAGTGAGGGTCAGGTGTTCATGATAGGGACAGTAAGGGTTAGCATGTGCTGCTAGGGACAGAAAGGGTCAGGCAGTCATGATAGGGACAGGTAGCAGTCAGTCAGCTGTAAGAAGAAAGAGAAAAGGAGTCAGTGTTGTGAGAGCTGCCTGTGAGAGCTCACAGAGAGAAGGTATGAAAGTCTTACAGTAAGATAATAAACTAACAGTGACAGTCAGTTCCCATCCATCATCAACTGGTGCCAAGCACTGATGCCAACAATTGATGGCCTGTAAGGGGATGGATCCCAACAGAGAAGTTCAGTACCTGAGGTAGGGTTGTCTCCATGTCCTGTTTGTAACTGGTTTTCCACTAGGATTTCTCAATGTATCATCTGTTTCAGTAACAAAATGGTGCAGCTTGTCACAGTTATCACAAGGACTAGTTCTGAAATCTCAGGCAGTTTATATCCACTCACAGAATTTGCAAAGGAAAGAGGGTGCTAAGATCTGCACCTATGGAACTGCAAGAGTTTCATGCTATATAAGCCACTGTCTTCAGCCTCTTTCTTTACAAAGATAGTCCTTATCTAAATTGATGGCTGGCTATGCAAACTTCGTAGTGTAGAAAGTACCTAGTGTCACAGATGCAGTCACATAGCAACAGTCTGTGTTTGGCCTAGATACAGGCTACCTATGTTTGCAAGGGAGCTTGTATGCTGTGTCGCAGGTGCCTATCACAGCAGGATTCTGGTACTTGAAAGAGATTGCCAGGTGCTATCACAATCCAAGTGATAATGTGATTGATTTAAGACAATATTGTTCCTATCTCTCCTGATGCCAGACTTTTTTTTTCCAAGTGCCTTTTTTGTTTAAACAGACGGATGCATTCACACGTTTGTTATATTATAGTTTCCTATACTGTCTCCTAATTTGCTTTTAATGTACACAACAATGGACTGGTTTTCCTGTAACGTAAAATGAATGCGTTTTCATGTAGAAATGAATGGCCTGTATATCTCAGTTCAGCTTGTGAGAGTCTTAAAATTGTGCGTATGAGTGGTTCTGCTTTTCTCCTCTTTCATTAGCTGTTGCTTCCTAAGTCGTGATGCCAGTTGAAAAGACTGACATTCATGCAGGAGTGTATGTACAAGGTCTCCTGAGAATGTAATTTTTGCAGAAATCTAACCTACATCAGAGCTGAGCATTTGCTTATGAGTAGCCTGGCAATGCCCCGTAAGGGCCTTTGGGCATCTGGCCTGAACCTGCAAGAGATGTCTAAGAGGAAGTTTAGGAGAGTTGTTTTTGGAGATGGAAGGGTAGAGATAGACAGCTTTGTGTCATGTATAAAATCTTGTGCCTCAGGGAGAAGGCTTGAGGAAAACGTGGGCTGAGCCAGAGCGGCTGCTTGGAAGGACTGTCTGGGGGTCAGGGGTTTGATGGACTTTTCAGGCAGATAACGCATGTTACTGTGGCTGTGGTAAAACTGCTGTGGAAGCACATGCTGGGAATTGATGCATTCCTGCAGGCAAGGCCCAAGGTGCAGGGAGCACTTAATCCCTGCTGTAGAAAGGTTTCAGCTATTTCCAATAACAACAGTTCTTTAAATAGGAATGCTGGCATGCAATCAGCAAATGAGTGCCCTTGCTGGGGACTGGCATGTTTACTGGGTGAAGTTCAGCCATTGGGTGTTTCCAGGTTTTGAACTGCTGGAACTGACTGCTGGAAAGTCAAATAGAGTGTCCCTGTGAGTGTGGAGGTAGAGGACACAGCGTCACAGCTGGCACACTCAAGCTCTGTGCACTTTGAGCTCCCACCGAGAGCTGTAGATGGCTTTTTGCTGTGGTTGTTTGGTCTGTTCAGCTCCTGTGCCCACAACCATTGTTAAAACCCACAGAGCTCCTTTTGCCAAGGTTGTCCTGACATTGTTTCTCACTACTGCTAGTGCTGCCAGACTACCTGCTGTTTACCTACTTGCTGTGAAAGTTCAGCATTGCACTTTTGCCAACATAAAGAGCCTGCCTGGGTAAACTTCTGCCGGCCACTTAATGCTTGAGCAAGGTTTTCTCTGAACCCAAGGACGATATACATGTTTAGACTTTCTGCTGTGTTTTTGAAAGCTATTTTGGTTCAGAAGAAGACTTGGCAGATAGAGAAGTTAACCTCACTGCTGGGCTGTGGACAAGAAAATGAGGTGGGTACTGTTCAAAAGCTAAGGTAAATATGGAGAGGCAGCAACCAGTATTTTGTATTTAAACAACATAAATGTTACAGAGGATGTGAACCTGATTTCAGGCTGTTCACATGCTTCAGAGGGGCTCTTTTCTCTCCCTCCGTCTTAGTCCTTATCCCAGTAATGTGTTTTTGTGCTAAGAAGATGATAATTCCTTCCCTTTCTGCCTCCATTTTTGCTTTTTTTAATACTTAGATTCTAGCTCCCATTTCTTGCTGTGAGACACCTAAGGTGGTTTAAGTTTCTTTACCTTCTGGTTTATGTTTCATCTGTTATATTTGATGGGGGGCGGGAGTTTTGAAGGCTGCAAGAAAAACATTCTAAACGTTGGCACTCTCCTTAGTTAATTTTGTGAAGAAGTTACATGGCTTGTAGTGATTGCTGAGTGCTACCTTCTCCTTTGCTGATTTGAACTTCATGCTAGTTCACCAGAATCCTACTGAATTAAATGGAAACAACAGAGTAACTTCTTGGTGGTCATCAGAGAATGTGTGACTAAACTCCAGCACCTGAAGTGTGTTACCTCTGCTAAAGTGAGAGCTGCAGTGGACATGCAGCGTGGGGCAGATCCAGTCTCAGGAGGGAGTGGAGGGGATGTTCTCTACAATTTTCACCACACAGCTCAATATCAAAAGCATTGAGCATTTTCTGTTTGCATTTTTTCCCTGTTGCTCAGCAACTCTGAAGAAAATGCCTAGAGCATTTTTCAGCATATCTTATATCTAACAGTATGTAGAAAAGACGAGCGACAAAGTTTTTCCAAATAGACTCCTGATCAGCCTCCTTTTTGCTCTACTGCCTGTTTTCCTGCTCCTGGAAATGCTAACAGTATTTAATGTGGAGTCTTCATGGAGCACTTTTATTTCAAGTAACGTTTCACAGCAGGTGTTTATGGAAGCAGCAATGTTTTGATGTGCAGTTTTAATTATTTGTCAGTTCAGCTTGGTTTTATTTGAGCCTGTGTACCTATAAAGGCTGAACAGAGACCTGTCACTCTTCACAAAATAGGTAGACCTAGAGAGTCAAAAATGTGCAACTCTAAGAGTGATAGTAACAGTACTGGTAGCCAGGGTAGGGTTTTTTCAGTAGAGATGCTCTGACTTACTGCTTTGGATGGCAAGTATACAATTAAAAATTCTTTTACTCATGACTGCACAACATCTAGTCCCTGAAATAATTAATTGGACATACCTTATTGCAGATTTTTTTAGAAGCTCACCTGAGAATATGACATTTTATTAAACATGGAAAGGACCCTAAATTACAATTCTGATGCTGTAATTTAACCTGATACTTTTATCCTGTTCTTTCCCTTGGTGTGTCCTTTCCATTCATTTCCTACCCCTTCTCTTTGAAATCTCATTTTTGAGAATTTGGGGTATTTGGTTGGGGATTCATGGATGCCTATTCATGCATCGTCCTCTCACGTGCAGTAAATTTAGTGTGTTCCAGCTGTTTTGGAATTTATTGTGCAAGGCCTTGACTCAAAAAGAGGTCCTGAAAACCTGAGTCAGACAAATAAGCTCTCAGTTGGAGATGACTGTGTGATCACAGAAATTCTAACCTGCCAGACTTGTCCCTTGGTGTGTGCAGTGCAGCCACCAGTAGGTCCCCTCTCCATCCAAGGACAAGACAGCTGGGAGATGGGGTCTCTGGGCATAGAAGCAGGACTATTCATCTCCAAGCCGGGGTGGAGAAGGGGTACAGCAGAGGTACAAGTTGTGGGATGAAGAGAGAGAAGAAACATGGGTATTAGATGCCAGCCATAACCTTCCCTCCAGAAACTGGAGTATAAAGCATTAGTATGTCGATGTCTTAAGAGGTCCACCCATGTTTCAGGGTCTCACCCTTTTGTAAGCTTTGATTACAAGATGGAGAAAGGAGGAAGAAAAAAGAATAAATCATTAAACATGTAACACTATTAAGCAAGGCTTTAATTTGTAGCAGTGGATTCTATTCCTGTTATTCCTGTGCCTTCAGCAGCTGAAAACTATTTAAAAAAAATCTAATTAATGACATCTGCATCTGACAGTGATGGGATAACAGGTCAGCCCATTGCTGTGCAGAAGGAATGCCAGAATACAGAGCTTGTTTCTGGTGGCTGCAGTGCCACGTTAATGGCAATAAGGGGAAGAGAATGGATAACACGGAGGGGAGAAAAGCAGTTTGTGTCTGGTGCTGCCTGACTTGCAACTTCCGTGGTGGAGAGAGGCAGGAAATGCAGTCCTGCCAGAAAGGCTCAGGCTGGCTGAGCAGGGAGGCCAGGCTGTCCCAGCCGTGCTGCAGTTGTGCTGCAAAAGCCGCAACCTTGGCAAGCTAAACTAGACATAAGCAGAAGGTAGAAGGAAATAAAAGAATGTGGCAAAGTCACAGGAGGATGGGTGCTGGGCTGCTGGGAAAGTTTCCAGCAGGCCAGCATTACAACCCAGGTAAACCTTTCAAGTTGTTTGCCTCCCAGGCTATGAAAAATCCCTTATGTTGGATGACAAGCTTTGGGAAAAAGCATCTGCTCTGCTGGATCATAAGATGAGGGAGTGACCATGGCCCATGGCTGTGGCTGGTGGGAAGGAACCAGGACCTAGCAGAGCTCCTTTTGGGGCAGATATGCCCTCTGGCTACAAACCCACAGTGGGAGGAAGCTGTTGCTGTTCTCAGATGGTGTGAGCTGCAGCCTGGACCATTGGAGAATGTGGAGTGAGGGCTGGAAGTTGCACTTGCTCTCTGGAAGCTGCTGGGTCTGTGTGGGTTCACAGCCACAGTGGTGAAGTTAAAGGCCACTGGCTCATAAGGAAGACTTAGGCCTCTTGATTCCTGGTTGTGGGCATGGCTCCACAATGACAAAGATTGGCTGTTTCACCCCACTTGCTCTCCTGGCACCAGGGTCAAATTAAGGATGTGTGGAGCTGTGTAATGGCTGTACCAGCCCATCCTATCCTATATTTGTGATCCTAAACTAATCCTCATTTCTAGCATGTTGGCTTTGGGTAATTGATTTCTGGTCTCTCACATCTCTTGCTTTTCAGTCAGCCTGAATTGCCAGGACTGTATTAGCTGGTCATTTAGTTTGAACTAACCCAATAATTTTTTTCTGCTGACCTTAAAATCACTTTTGTACAGCAGACTACTCTCCATTCAGTCAGTTTATAGTGTAGGCTTCAGTGCAGACCATTAATCTTAATTTGGAGTGTTTGGATGACTTATTTAATATTATCAATATCTACCTGTATTATCAATATAACCTGTAAGTTAACTGTGAGGTTTTTTGGTTGCTTACTAATCATGGCCTCCCTAAGAAAATGAATTCAGGTTGTGTTTGGAACAGGGAAAACAATAAGTTATTCAAAACCCAGGACATTTACAGAGGATGACAACAGAAGTTAGATCACTCTTCCATGGCACTGTGAAGATGGCATGTACTATGTATTTTCTTCTCCAGAACTTTCTTCTGTAGTCAGCAGTGACACAGATAAGTCAACAGCAACAATGAAATGCAGCAATTTTCTGAGGAAAAGTAGCTTACTCTTTTTTAAATAAAACCAGAAAAACAACAAACAAAACAAAGTATATAATGACCACCCCCACCCCCATCTCCCAGCACAAAAGACATACACATACAATAAACCTATTTGAATGAGTCTGGTTGTAATTGCTGTGGGGGTAAAGTGCAAGACTGAATCAATTTCCTCCTCACTAAGGAGAAGGAACCCACATATCAACACGTAACAAGGAAAATCTCAGGGAAATGCTATGCCTTTTGTCTCAGTTTCCTTGCCACAGTAGCACGTTGTTGTTCTTTTGAAGAAGCAGGATAATTTGTGGAGTATCAGCTCATTGTCAGCAGGCAACTTCTCAGAGTTAATTGTAAGAGAACAGTACTTTGAAGGAATCTCTCATTTGGAGGTGTATTTCCCTATCAGAGTGGCTGCAGCTGTGGCTCCAGCAGTCTCCTTTGGCCATGAGGTATGTTATGGAATCTGTTCTGAGGGGTATGTAGTCCTTACTACTGACCATAAATGGAAATAGTAATTTGAGTGATACTGGTCATTCTGTTTTAGTGTATGTAAATGCAGTGTATGTAAATGAGCAAGGGAAAGCAAGCGACTAAATGATGTCTGCATGCTTCTGTCCGACAGTCTTCCACTTCAGTTCTGGGGGTTGCACTCCTGAATTTTATCACTTAATTTTTGTTTAAAGTGTCTTTGTTCCACTGGCAGAAATAAAAGCCTTGGATCTTCTTGCTGTGGGAGTGAAATCTTTTGCTTGTTCTTTACAATAGGGATTCCCCAGACAGTTTAAAAAGAAAAACAAAAAACTCCCTGAAACAAAGATAAAAAATCTACCTCTCCAAAAACATGCCTGAAATCTCTGGCTTTCTTTTAAACTGTGAATTCTGCTGCTCCTGAATGTTGGAGCTAAAATGAAACATACCTTGTGCTCTCTCTTTGATTGAGTTCCGCATATGTTAAGGGAGTTAGAGGGGCAGTATTTTGGCACAGGCACCCCAAATTGTAATACATGCCACACGCTGCTTGATGTTTCATTTCAGGTTATAAACTGGATTACAACATGCCATCACCCTGTGGGCATATTGTCCAGGGAAACCAGGCTGGATCTGCCTGATGCATAAAATGATCTGGCTAAATGATCGCCAAGTAGAAAGTAAAGGATGTGTGCAGAATTTGTATTTTCAACAGGAATTTAGATTACAATTCAGTCACACTAAATGATTATTAATACTACCTAACTCATCAGTTCAAGAATGGAATAAATATTATCTAGAAACTGTGTTTAAAGAGCTTGGGACAATATTTTAAACTTCTAAAATGTCTATATGTGTCCTAATTAAGTCAGGGTAGCAAAGAGAGTATTTAAGCCCCACGTGTTTTCTTATTGATGCAAATGGTGCTTTGTGTTCTTTTATTTGTGGGAAGCTTTGTTAGCCTCAGTTAGCTGAAATGCTTGCATATGATTTGTTTTTTTCAAAAGAAAAGATACACTGTATTTAGAGATGCAAATACTACCTTGTCTGTGAAACCCACCAGCTGTTATACTGGAAGACAAAGCTAATTCTATGTTGCTTTACTTCGTGGTGTCTGTGTATTCACGAGCATCTTTTTAACAAGGTTCTCAGCATAGATGAAAAATAGCAGGCACCAAATTTTTTTATTTCTTTGGTAACAGCCTAGTAAAATCAGAGTTGATCTGTGAATTAAAAAAAATGTAAGCAAGTAAATAGATCAACTATGATAATATACTTTTACATTAATGTTTATAGAAAACTTGAACAGTGTATTAGCCTTGATTCTTAAATTCCTTGAATATGAGTTTACTATTGCTGCCTTGAATATTTGACTTGAGACTGAGTCAGATCAAATATATGGCTCTGTAGCAGAAGAAGCTGCTGCTGGTTTGTGTGTCAGTAGCACACTTTTCTGGAGAGGCTCTTTGATTCTGCTTTAAACATCCGGAGAGAGACAAAGATCATTTGTGGGGTCTTTTGTTGCTTCTAAAAGTTGGAGCAGGGAAAAATTACGTTCCAAGAAATACCAGAATCCTGGAAAAATCCGAGTAGAATCATTAAGTGTTAAACTTTATCTTCTTTATAAATGAAAGTGCTTTCGTTTTATCTCTGGCAGCTATCCTGATAATGGATGTTATGTAATATTTACTCTCTCCTTCAGAGTTAAATCCTTTTCCGATTTGTGAGTAGTATTTGCATATGTATTTCTTAGCTACATTGACATGCCAGATGCGCGGTGGTAGCTGTCTCCGCCTGCTAATCCTGTAATAACATTCTGGTGACCAAATTCAATGGCCGTGCTCTGAGCCTCGGAACAGCTGATTGCTGAGTAGGGAGGAAAAAAAAAAAAGAACCCAGCGAATCTGGTTGCAGCTCTCTGCTGCATCCCCATCCCACAATCCCTTGCACCATTTGCTGCAGTCTTTCTACACAGGCTGAGTGAGAAAAAGATGTGCTAAATAAAGATTGATTGGTTTGAATCCTGAAGGGGTCTCCCACTTGTAAATGACCCAGGGAGGAAAAAAAATTCATGACGACTTCACTGGGCCTCCTCTTATTCTTCCATTTTTCTTTCCACCTGTCCTCTTCATGGAATGGAGCATCATTCCTTAGAGCACAAAATCTCTTGTGCCTCTAATAATGATTGTGCTGTGATAGGGATTCCTTAGCAGTTTTATGTGTGAGGCTTGAAATATTAACAGATGATGGTTTGTTCGTTTGGATTACTGCGGAACTGCAGCTCCGTCCCTGCAAGATTTTATCCTCAGCACTGCACTGATTAAGCTATTTTTCTACGAAGATGGGTAGGTCTGAAATGCTCAAGTTTGCTCAGTGTTATTCCTGGTGGCTGCTGCTGGGTTGCTTCTGTTTTGGCCCCTGATTGTTCATTACATTTCTGCATGCTGTAAGAATGAAGAGGGTTGCTGTGTTTTAAACGAGGCACTAAGCTGCTTGCAAGAGTGGGAGAGAAAGGAATGCAAATTTAGCTTATCAAGCCTTTTACACAAGTGGACTGTGTGGCTGTTCTGATTATTAATTTGCTCAGTGTGTTCTGTATTGGCTAATCTGGGGGCTGTTGCTAGAAATGGCTTGAATCTGTTCTTTATTCCTACAGACTGTGGACAGGTGATTTATCTGTTTTAAGGACTTTAAAGGCTCAGCTCTCCCAGTCCTTGAAGCAACATTATTGAGGTTCCCCACCCTTTCTTATGGCTCTGGAGGCCTAACTGTTCCTTTGGAAACGTTGCCATTGGAAACCTATTCATTCATAGTACATGAATAGACCCTCTAGGTTGTGAATACCATTGATAAGAAGAGGATGAATTAGCTGCAAGCAATTCGTTCTCCTCAGGCTGTACTTTCAGGCTAGTTGCAGCTCTGGCTGGGTAGATTTCAGAGACAGCAGTGTATCGTAACACAGAATTCTGCTCTTTCAGGAATAAAATCCTGTGACGTGAACAGTTACTTGATTCCCCAATATCTTTTCTCGACTGGAAAACGAATAGAGAATTTTCAGGAGTTCCAGAGCTCATTTGAGGATACCTGTAGAAAGGGTGCATTTTTCTATTACATGTCTCTATTTACCTGAAACAGCTCTTCTGGAACTGTTATTTGCTATACCTAACTTGATTTTTTTTTTTTCCACCCCTTTCCCAGTGCTATAGGAAGTTCCTTTCATATGGGTGGGGCCGCACCCTGGCTTTCCTGAAGGCATGCATGCATAGCGGGGCAAACCTTTCCACTAGCTTAGAGAGCCATTGTTTTCTCCTTTCTTTGCGGTCTAGTTTATTTTAAATGAAAATCGTATCTCCAAGCAGAAGGAAAAAGAGTAATGCTGTTTCTGGGGTGGCTGGGAATATCGCGATTCTTGAGCCTCAAAAAGGCGACAAAGGGAGTAAATTTCAGAACCCTTTAGCGAACCCGAATTTGGTTTTGAGTGTGTGTTTGTTTGTGGCATAGATAAATGGGTGGGGGCTTATGTCTTGTTTGGTGTAATGTTTCCTAGTCCTTTAGCTTTGCATGTTTAAATTATGAAGTGTAACTACATGGAGAAGTGATAGCCCTGTTTTCGAAGCTCATGCTTTAGCTGCTCTATTCTGATTGTGAGACATAATGAACCTCTGAAAAGCACTCTGGCAGTTTTTGAGCCCAGAAGATGCTGCTAAAAAACCGAACATTTTTCTTGTAAAAGTAGTGTCACTTTGCAAAATCTCCCACTGCTAATGCATTTAAAACTTATGTTGCTGCAAGCATAGCAGTAAATCAGAAAAAAATACTGTCTGGTGAAATTCAAAAACATTGTCTAAAATGTCTAAATTTTCTTCAAATAGTCTTTGATTGTACAGTTGCCTTCATTGAGTAAATGAGCAAAATCATCCTTCTCATAGCTACATCACATTTATCAAGATTACATCAAAGGTGGAATTGCCTTAGAGAGGCTGCAGAATCCTGCAAATCTCATTCTCAAAAGATTTTTTTAAAGGGACTATTTGTGTGAGAAGTTGTACCAGGTAGTGGCCAAAGCTTGAAATGTACAGATGAAATTCTGTTTCTAGGTGCATGTTTTAAATCTGATTTATGTGAACACAGGGGATAAATGACAGTCATGGCCTGCTGCATTTCAGACAAAATACAGAGTACTAAAATCACTTATTTCTGAATCATTAATGGTTTCTTTCACTGGCAAAGCTTAAAGCATGAGCATTTGAAAAATAAAGTAGCTGGCATGAGATTTGTGTATGAAATGCTAAGAATTACTTGATTTTGTGGTGACATTGGGGGAATGTGCAAAACTAAGCTGAAAAACAGGTTAAATCAATATTAATTTTTTCAGCCAGAAGCAGATTTTCTTGTGCAAGCACTATTTACTGGTGTAACTTTACTTGATAAGGGAAAGATGAAATACAGACAATACCTGGGCGCTAGAGGACTTTCTTCTGTTAAATGACAGGCGGCATTCACTGGAGACCTATTTTTTCATATCTTAAGTACAGCTTTTCCCAGTATGTGTTCAGTCTATAACAAAAAAATTATACTGTTGGTGTGTCCAATTTGGAAACCATGCTTTTGATAAGAAATCCTCCTGCTTCTGATTATCTTCCCTGTTTTATTTGGGTCCCTGCCCCTAACATTTGGGGAGGGAGAGTGGGAGGCAAACACAGCTGTGTAAGCGGGGAAATGAACTTTCTTTTTGAAACACTGATGTTCTTTTTCATGCTGATGTTCTGCATGTTATGCTGCCAAATGTATGAATATGTTAATGGGTATTTGATTGTCTGGTCTTTCTACTCCGTTTTGTAAAAGCCAGATATTTTGGTTCCACTTCTTGTAAAGCCACCTTTAACTCAAGCTTTTTAAAAGTAACATGGTTTGCTAATTGATCCCCTAAGGTTTATTCTTTGTGATTTTTGTCATTTAAATAGGAAAAAAAAAATGGCTTTATGTAATGCATTTTATCTTACTATGGGGAAAGAAATTTTTTTTTAAGTATTAAAAAAGATGAAAAAGACATGCAAATATTATCAGTCCACAAATCATGCATTTTTGGGTCATGAACAAACATGATATGAGTATTAGAGCAATTTTTGTCATTGCAGTTTCCCCTTCCTCAGAAAAAAAAGGAAACAAAAGAGCCTGCCATAAGTGTTTCCCATTGAATTAAATGTCAGTTACTGCTGTTGGGTATTTGAAGTGTGAATAACTTTATGCCGCTGTATTTGCTAACACCGAGGCTATACCCCAGGAACCTGTTATCAGGGAAGCCAGAACAGCTGACTTAGGATCCATAATCACTGTCATTATCCTAGAAACAGCCCCTTGCTCAGTGTAAGAAGTAAAACATACCCGTATGGCTCATTACACAGCTCAGGAAGAGCAGCATGGGTTCTGACAGACTAGTGTGCCATTCATTCAAGTACAGGAAGAAGACCTAATGTAACATTAACAATAAAATGCTACACAGGTCATGCAAAGCATTCTGGAATTGAGAGAGCTTTGAGCATGATCAGTAGAGGGCTTGTTGTTTCTGTCTTGGAAAGCCTGAACTGCCCTCAAGCTAGATCTAAATTGTCTGAAATGGGTGACTAAAAAGGGGTAGAAATTGTTTAGGGAGAAGGTAGACTCCTCAGGAGTGTACCTGCAGAGAAGAAGCCCAGCTGGGCTTGCAGCTCAGAGAGAAGAGAAGCCAGGTTCTGCTGTGGGTGCGGGAGGTCTGGCAGAACTCAGTGCTGTGACAGTCACGCCTGCGCCTCCCGGCACTTCAGCCTGCTAGAAATGCTGATGGAGAGGAGTTCCTGCTGGGCCACCCTGCCGGGGACTCTGCTTGCCAGGTTTTCCTAAACTATTTTAGCAGGCAGTTTACTTTTTTTCTATGGTTGCTTCCATCCTTTTCCTCCTGTCTTCTCTTCACATTTTATTCTATTATTGGCTATAATCTGTATCTCCAGCTGAAAAGAACCTACATTTTTCTCTCCCTGTGCCTTGTTCTAGGACAGGAGGCGTTCCAAGCCTGCTGCCATCTCTTTAACCTGCGATTTTAATTCTAACAGTTAGTAGACCTTTTTCTTAGCCTTTTATTTCATGCTTTGTATGCCAGATTATGAAGAATCCTCAGTCCTAGAAACATGATTCTTACTACTCGTTCTGCCTAGAATGACATTTTTATTGCATTTATTATTTGGATGTGCTTCATGTATCCTTCACCGTACTGTTGCTGGTTATCAGTGGCTATCAGTTGCCTCTTCTTTGCTCTGTTTCTTTTATCATGAGGATTTTCATTGTGCCTACCTCATCCCTACTGGTGATGCAGAATTTGAGCATTCCCTTCTCAGGGGGCTGGCTGGTTCTGGAGCTTCCTTCTTGGGGTCTTCCTGAAGTCAAAATCTACGATATTTTTGGCAATACCAGCACCGACAAGGGAAAAAAATTGTTAGGTAAATAATTCTCAAACTCTGTGATGCAGCCATTTGACTGGCTGGTGCAGTTCCAGTTTGAGCATTTTGCCAGTGGTACTGTCGATGTAAGAAATCCGATGTTTGTTAGCACTGGCTGAACCTATTGGCTCAAGAATGTTTTTATCATCGGTTTTCTTTAAAACCAGACAGCCCCGTAACTTTCAGTCTAGAGGCAGCATGCCTTTCCAGAATGCTCAGGCAGAGGTATTGTCGATGTTGCTGACTGTTTCCCTTGCTGTCATCAGTGATAAACCATATTAGAAGTTTCATTCTTTCTTGTTTTGGTTTTATATGGAAGTATGAATTCCTGCATAAGGATAAAACACGAGTGGATTAGTCAATGATTTTGTTATTTCATGGAGTTTATAAGCCATTTTTCTTCTTTTCTTATTTTCCCCACTCTGCTCCAGCACTGTGCAGGGTAGAAGGGAACAGGACCCATATGTCAGTGGTCTAGGATGGCCAGTGAAGGCTCCAACATCCCAAGTCCTGTGGTCCGTCAGATTGACAAGCAGTTTCTGATTTGCAGCATATGCCTGGACCGTTACAAGAATCCCAAAGTACTTCCCTGCCTGCACACTTTCTGTGAGAGGTAAGTCCTTTCCTCATGCTGGTAACTCCAGATTTGTGTCCTGCTGCAAGCAGAGGACAAGGCATCCTTTAGTGGACAGGGACTTTTCCCTCTACTTGTGAATGTGGTGTTAAGGCATGATAAAGTCTGGGAAGGCTGGAGAGGCAGGGATGTAGAAAAACACATTTGTGACAGGCAGGAAGAAGAGACAGCAGTGGCATATTTGGAATACATTCCCTTTATGCATGAGTAAACAAAAAGTAAATCTAATTAAACTAATGAATATGGTTACTACAGTGTGAAAGGTGATGATAGCCAGAATTTGGACCTCAAGTTAATGGTGTCAAATTTATTCTGGTTATCATATAATTAGAAACAATTTTAAAAATTCTTTGTTGATTTACTAAGCCGATAAGTAATTATCCCATCCTTTAATGTCCAAGAGTTAGACATGATACATGCATTATTAATAACCTGAGATTAAATGTCTTCATTATTCTGCAGTTTGGTTGACTGAAGTGGGAAACTCTCTGGAAAGAGATGTGATAAACCAGCAACTTGCCTTTTACTGTATTCGGCTGAATGAACTGAATATGCATAATGAGACTTTAATGTTGCATTATCCATCAAATTGTGGAGAAAATACAGCACCTGCATAAAAGTTAGCTGAAGAATTAGTGGTTAGAGTTCTCAGTCTGATGATGGGATGCAGCTCTGGATTGTATATTGAATGGCAGGAGAATGTTTATAAATGGTATGTGGTGTGAACACTTATTTAATTTAGGAGATTTCCACCTCTTAGCAAGAATTGTGGTGTGAATCTCTACCTTTGCACAGGGTGAAAGAAAATTGTGGATCTCTGCCTGTGTCAGATGAACTGGTCTTTTGTAGAACAACAGGAAATCCCAGCATTCAAAAAGACAGCACTGAAACTCTTACTGAAGTCAGTGAGACAAGATTTTCACCATCATGTGTTATGTTTCCTGACTTCTGTTCATGTGTAAAACCTAAGGTTAGCTTCTGGTTTTCACTGGAATCCTCTTAGGCTGGTCTGGTTATGGAGAGAAGATGGAAGAGCTCTTCCAGTGAAGTGCTGATGTGCAAAGCCTAAGCTCTCCTTTCACAGAGCCCTTACTGGGGGGTCAGGAGGAGGGCTGCTAGGGGAAGATGATGAGTGGTGCAACCAAAACTCTTTTAAAAGGACAAGAGCTGTGGTGCTGTGTGAGGTCAAACTTTCTCAGTTGGCATCCTATGAGGAATTTGGTGTAGCACTGCTCCCTCCCTTTAAAAACTGCATTCTGCAAAGTTTCTTCTTACAGGATCATACTTACTATGGGATATTGCATGTAATTGTATGTTGCATGCCCAGCCAGGTGTTAACTTTATTTCCAAGGCCAAAAGTGGCCTTAAGTCTCACCTAGGCCAGCCTGCTGCATATTGTGCATATTGTTGATTGCTGAACTTTTGTGTCAGGTTTATACTCTGTGAAATTTATTTTTTCTGAAAAACACCAACACCGCCGTCCCAATCAAATACAAACAAAAATTTCCTCCAAAACTCCCCTTAACATAAACTGTGATAACCTGGCAGGTAGTTCCCCATGTTGTAAAAAAAGCTCTGTTGATTTTGGATAGCTGCCAAATAACTTCCCAAATTGAAATAGATGAAAAAATTTCCTATGGTTTTATTTGGACCATGTTTTACCTCTGAAACACTAAACCCACAAACACAAGTTATTAAAAGAGATTCTGTTGGACAGACAAGGGTCAAGCACCGGTTAGTCAGTTAAAGGCACAGGCTCAAATATTTGATGCAACTTCATGTCTGTCAGACTTTATCAGATAAATTCAAAATTTTTACTGCATAAAACGTCCTGTGAGCAGGATGCAGTAGGTGTCTGAAATCATGATCAACTGCATGAATATCTCAAAAAAAGGCATGTAACTCTTTTAATGATGTCTGCTTATTGAACCTTTTTTTTCATGTGGCAGAGTCAAAAAAGATTTAGAAGAAAAATTATTCCCCATAATCACTTTTGCTTCAGAAGCCTGTTTGATGTGCTTTTATAAGTAGGGGTAGTACTATTTCAAACTAGCTCTTTAACTGATGAAAGGGTTTTTTTTCCCCTCTTTGATGATACTTTCCCTTTCTTTCTCCTTCCACCTTCCTTCCCCATAGGTGTTTACAGAATTACATTCCAGCCCATAGCTTAACCCTTTCTTGCCCCGTGTGCCGCCAGACCTCCATTCTGCCAGAGAAAGGGGTTTCTGCACTCCAGAACAACTTCTTTATTACCAACCTGATGGATGTCCTGCAGCGAACGCCGGACAACAGCATTGAGGAGTCCTCCATCTTGGAGACTGTCACTGCTGTTGCTGCAGGCAAACCACTCTCCTGCCCAAATCATGATGGAAATGTAAGTGAGACGGCCTCCTGTGCTATGTGCAGGTATTGATATGTGCTGACTTGTCTGGGTTTCATGGATGTCTTTTTCTAAAGAGAGAGCAGGGGAAGTGGAATCACACTGTTTCTTTGATTTTATAATAAATCAGCAAAAGACAAGTGATTCTTGAAATTAACTCAAATGCTTTTAGTGGAGCATCTTGAAGTAGTCAGGATGTTACTTTATCTTACCAGTCATCTTACCAATCATCTTGCCAATCATCATGATGATGTCTTTTGGCACATTTGGTCAGAATTATTGTCCTGCAAGTACTAAACCTTGTGCCTTTACTTCTTTGGGTTGGGTTTCCTTAGCCCTCGTACTTGTAGCAACAACTGTTGCTGTGGGTACCTGTATGTTTGTTTGGCAATATGTGACAAGGACCTTATGAGTTTTACTGACCCTGCACACTGGGGCAGTACCAAAAGGTAAGTGAACATATTAACATAGAGCCAAATAAAGGTGAGCCCTCGCTTAGGATGCTTTGTATCAGCACAGGCTAGAAACAGAGTGCTTCTGTTTATCTGCAGTGTTTTGTGGATCTCTCATATCAGTTCCTGGAGGCTGCTTTGTTTTTTCCCTCCACCTACTCTTTTTACCTAGCATGTCCTCACACACATCCTCACATCATATCAGTATATTCATTGGCAAGTACCCCCAACTGAGTTAATATTCACAGATTACTGCAAGAACAGCTCTAACTCTGCTTACTTCACAATTTTCAGTGTTAACCTGTGTAACTTCATGATAGGCATATGAGCTCCTGACTCATAGCTAAGCTTATGCAAACATGTAAGTAGAGACTGCGAAACTCAGCAATGCTGTATTGTAAACTGAATGTTGTGCTTCTATGCAAGCCAAGAAACACATGTCAGTAGTTTAGGACAACTTTCTGGGGACTGTTTTATTTGATACTCAGTGTAGGTACATTGGTTGTATAGGAGTAATTCAGCTGATAGATAATGATTACTGTAATAGAGGAATAGCTCAGTTCCTTCCTTCTCTGTTGGAATTAGGTGGACTGGTAGAACTCACGTTGGACTCTCTGATTAATGAATAACTGGTATAATGTTTTTTAATGTGTACTATACTTATGTGTATGTAGTGGTTACTGATTAGTGCATTCCTAGTTTTTGTTTGCATTTTATTTGCTCTCTTTAAAATGAATCATAGTTGTTTTCTGACATAGCCATTCTGATAGGAGCCATTTGATTGAGAAATGCAGAAAAAAAGTCAAAATTATGGTGTTATTTGTTTTATATTTTAAATTATGAGCTGATTATTCTTTGGGTGTGTTTAAAAAAACCTGTCTTGTCTACAATCAAAAACATGCCACCTTATGCCTCTCTGAGAACTCATTTATAGGGAAAGGTGCATTTGTAAGTCCTCTAAACTAACTTGGCTTGCCTTGAAACACAGCATGCCATTTAGGATGCTGAGTAAGTGTGTGATGGGAACATCCTCTCGCTTCAGTAAGTATCTGGGAGGGTTGGGGATAGCCTGAGGGTGACTCAAATTTAAAGCTTTGTGAAGCTAAGAAATGAAAAGCTAAGTGCACACATTAGTCCTTGTGATGGGAGGAACTGAGGTAAGATTTGGGGAGAGCTGCTTGAGGCTGGCCAGGTGGGTCTGGCTGCAAGGGTGCACAGGGCCTCACTGAGGAAATGGGATTATGCTGGCTTCATAGGTTCAGGACACAAGAGCACTGTGTGGCAAGTAGGTTAGATATTTGGAAATGTCTAAAACATCTTCATCCAGAATGTCTTCCCAGGGCAGTGATCACAGCATCAAGCCTGCCAGAGTTCAAGAAGCATTTGGACAATGCTTTTAGGCACCTCAAGTCAGGTGTGACTCTTGGGGTGGTCCTTGGCAGGGCTAGGAATTGGACTTCGATGATCCTTGTAGTATCCTTCCAGCTCAGGGTATTCTATGATTCTAAGTGCCTGGCAGCTGGAAACTTTACTGGGAGCTTCAGGAAGTGAAAAAGGATTGAGCTGGCAGCTGGAGGAGAATGCCTTTACAAAACCAGCAGTCATTCTGCACTAAATCCACCCTCCATTAATTTTTACATATTGCTTTGGGTAGGGTCAGACACATTATATTTTTACTATTTGCATCAAATATATTTCTTTTAAATATTACCAGGTTTTCTTCATATTAGCTTGGAAATAAGTTTCTGATTAAACAATTTTTTTTCAATTATTTCAGCCATCCGGGACTTAAACCTCTCTGATTGAAATGAGATAGAAACTGATGCAGAGATACTTCCTTATTTGCTTGCCTGTCTGCTTGTAACGTAGCTTCCTCAGTCCATGCAGATTAGATACTTTCCCTTTCCAGTTGGTCCCCTATTCCAATCACTCATATTTTCAATATGTGTGTATGTTTACTTTATTCCTTCCGTGCACATCCTCCCATCCTATGTTGTGGCATCTTTGTTCTGTGTGATCTTACGAAGAATGAAACTTAGTTTGTAGTATCTTAATACAAAAGATGGTTACCTGTGCCTGAACTATAAAAAAATGCTTTCTCATTTTGACCCAACATGGAGCACAAGTGTATGTTCTTGTTAATTCAGGATAATAGGGCACATAAGTTCATAGTCTGAACTTACTAGGAGATTCTTATCTTCTGCCTACACATTAAAATAAAATTGGCTTTCTTCTCAGCTGTGAAACACCTGTAGGTCTTGTGTATAAAAGCATTCTGGACTTGAAACATTGATCTACAATCATTAAGGGGCAGGTATAGAAGCCAGGGCAGGGAAAACGATGAAATTCTAACTCCATTGTATGTAATGAGTGGTGTAGCCTCTGAAATGTCTGTACTTGGGTTTTGTTTGAATTTGAACCGAAAACCAGCTCAGAGGGGAGGATCCATGTTTTCACAATGTAGAAGGTGGGCAATGTATTTTCTGCCTCTAGAGTGTAACAAGAGAGGATACACAGTATTAAATTCAACCCTTTTAACAAGAGAGATTGCCTTAACTCTGACTACCTTTTTCTCAAAAGATAATAGCATTGCTTGGCAACTTGACAGGCATAAGATCTTGCTTACAAAAACACTTCCTGAACTTTTGGAGCTGTTGCTTATTGCCTGTATGCTTCCCTTAGGAAAAAAAAAAAAAAACAAAAACCTCTCCTTGATATTCTGATGAAATTACTTCATATCTTACCTTTTAAACCCTTGTTTTTTCTCCTCATCTCTGTACTTCCCACCATGTCACTTACTCATGTACCCCATTAAAGTGTAATCTGTGGGTAAGGCAAAAGCTGTGACTAGGGAGGGAGAAAAACCCACATTGTAAATTTTACCAGGTATCTCAGAGGTACCCTCAGGTAATTCAAACTTATATTCTTCAGAAAACCAAAGCATACAAAGCTAAGGTGCACTCGAGCCCTGGGACAGAGGAATTAAGCAAGTGTGTGTGACATGAGGAAGGTGGGTGGCAAAGAGCTGACTCATTGTTTTTCTGTAGACTGCTCTTTTAATTCAAACAGATAGTAAGCAGAGGATGAGCAATGTGATTTTTCAAACGTGATTTTAGAGAAGAGGGACTTGTGATTGGTGAGAGCTTTTTCCTCAAGACCAGAACTTTGAAGGGCTGGAATTAGTTTGTCTTAGCTTTGTGAAATCTAGTTCAGAAGTACTTGCATCCTTGATTATGCAGTTTTAAAAGTTTCTGTAAATTCAGTTTAATTACAGTAGTGAGATGTGCATGGGTCTCCAGTTACATCATTGTGCTGAAATATGCTGGTTGGGTTTAAGGTGGGAATCACTGGATGGGATTTCAGAACCAGTGGATATAAATTCACATGTCATTACAGCTGATGGGAGTGTTCTCGTTGAATTTGGTGGAAATACAGCTGAAGCCAGTGCTGGATGCTACAGTGTATCCTGCCCAAGAGCTGTCTTGTATTTGGAAGGTAGAGGCAAATGTCATTTTCTGAGATGTTTTGTAAGGCAAACCTGTCACAATGAAAAATTTTCTGGGAGTGTCACAAAATGTGATGCCCACATTGGGTGTGGAGGGGAGAGATAAAAAGCCAGTGATGCTTGTCTGTCTGTAGTTAGAAATCAGTCTTGCCTGATTAAGAGATGCTAGGAAAAAAATCGTAAGAAATCAGCCTATCTGGACAGTTGAAGCCTGAATTGTATTATTAGGTTTTCCTTCTCCTTCATCTATGCATAATACAAAAACTATAGTGGGAAATAAAAGCTGCTTCTCTCAAAACATTTTGAATTTGAGTCAAAGACAACTATTTCTATATAGAGATACACATTAGGTCTTTGTGATGTGTTTGCTATTATCATTTGTGCTTCTGTGTTTGCCTGATGCTTGAATGAAGAGGAAGAAAGTTGTTTAGGCTGAACAACCTTTATGCCAATGAGATGCTTCCTTTCTTATATATGTGGCTGCAAATATAATGATGTTTATTATGGGGTGGTCAGTAGAAAACAGAAATACTAAATTATTCTAATCACTGTATCCAAAGATAAAAATACCAAACAAATAAAGGGCTTGTTGAAACATCTTGAACCTAAGCATTAAATTATTAGGAGGCAGAAAGATGAATTTTGGACACTCATGCAAAAGAAATTAATTAATTTTTGGCCATATAAGAAGATTTCAGAGTTTCCTATTAAAATATTCTTCCTTTTGGATGCTTCTGATTGCAGACGTTTGAAGCTTTTGAAAAGAACTTAAATCCTAAACTCTGTTTAACTGATTTCCTCTGTGCACTGTAAGAATGCATCACATCACAGTGCCTACCAAAGTAACTATTAGGCCTTGGAGGATCTACTACAATGAGACTGGTAAATTCACAGTGACTGGAATAGTCATGAGGGTTGACATTGTTTTGAAGGTCTACTATTTTTTTTCCTGTTGCTGATCTATTTGATGTTACACAGGTTATTTGGATCAATTTTTAAATTTTCTCAGCTTACATGAGTGGCTGACAAATGACTAAATTCTCACTGCATGTGAATCCTATATCTTGTGAATTGAGATAAGAGGGAAGAATGGGAATAAGACGGAAAGGAGCTTATCAGAGGAAAATCTCTGTTAATGCTAACAGCCATGTGCAAATCATGGTTCTTGCTTCCCCCTCCTTAATTCTCAAGATGCATCAGAGCAGCCAGCTATTTTGCACGGTGCTGTTACAAATCCCTCTGCTCACCTTAAAACAGCTGGGTCTACCCAACCATCTCATCAACCAACAACTCCAGCACAACCATCTTTGTGCAAGATGTCTGAGTGCCAAAAGCATCAGCTGAATTATTCAAGATTCTGATGCTGTGCTCTGAATGCAAAAGAGCTGCCAATGTCTTGCTTTGAAAGATATACTAAAACCTCCTTATATCCTTTTTAATAAGCCTAAAATGCTTTGTGCCCGAGGACTTCCTAGCTCTCATGTCATGAGACTTTCAAAGAAAGTCTCATGCCAAATTTGCATATGTGTGCATTATTTTGACTAACATGTGATTTTGGGCACAGGACTTCTCTGTTTCTTTCCCTTCATTAATATATTTAGAATTTGGGTTATCTATTACGTGTAAAGATCTATTTTTATCTGTAAAGAGCATCTTGCTGGGTACTTAACAGTTTGAAACAATCGCCTCCTCTTTCAAGTGTAGATCATCACTCCAATTACAATCTCAGATATGAGATTTTAATGGTTTTAAGGGATTAGTAATGGGATATGGAGATTTTTCCCTGCAGCATGTTGATTCATTTAGGGTGCTTTCCTCTAGCAAATAAACTTGCTGTTTGATGATTTCCATTGAGTTTGTGTTTCAAGAGTGGCCCTGTTATGAAAAACAGCCACAAGACAGCGTAAAGAAAGTTTACGCTTTCTTTAGCAGACCCTATGGGAAGAATAAGGATTGAGTTAGCGAGGGTAGTTGAATGCCTAGTTTTTTTTTCTTTCATGGAGTAAGAGAAACACCAAAACTTACTATTGCGCAGTATAAAGATGATGTTAAGACCAGCAGTTATGTCCAGTGTTCTTCACAGGCTGCTGTTCTGACACTTTATGATAAATAAAATGCTTTTAAATGAGCATTTTGATATAAAATATGTAAGAATAACGGCCATCTTTTAGGCAGTAAATTATTGGTGCATAAGAAAACAGAAGCTTTGTCTCAGAGCTTGGCTAATAAATGAGTTCAAGACTCCGTAAGTTGTGCTTTATGTTACTGCTGCCATGTTTGAGTGCAGAGTTGTGCACTTTTCCAGGTGATGGAGTTTTACTGCCAGTCCTGTGAGACAGCCATGTGCCGGGAGTGCACAGAGGGAGAACATGCAGAGCATCCCACGGTACCGCTCAAGGATGTGGTGGAGCAACACAAGGCTTCCCTCCAGGTTCAATTGGATGCTGTCAACAAAAGGTATGGAGACTCCACTGACTATTTTCCATTTTCAATTTTATTACTAGCTTCCTGTGCTGTCCGGCGTAGACGTTTTAATGTGCTGGTTCCGTGGGTATTTACCTAGGAAGTGGGGATAGTGAGGACAAAAAATAAGGACAAAAAATCCATTGAGTGGGATGTACTGAGGGGTTAGCAAAAAGAGCAAAAGATTCCTATCTGTCTTTAACAAAACAGAGGCCATTAGAAATGCAAATGTTGTGCAAAGAAGGTGCATAAAATGCGAAGGAGGAAACTACTGTCCAGTCATGGACAGTATTAATGTCCAATTTAATAGCTAAATAAATTATGCTGGTTGTTAAAAAGACTGGTACAAACACTACAGTGCAAAATGGCTTAAAAAAAAAAGGATAAGTGGGATAAATCTGGTTATATCTTCTTGAGTAGATATATAGCGTAAAGGACAGAGGATCCAAAGCCTCATTGTTGGCAATGCTTAAAGTCTAATGGATTTGCACAGGGGAGGACTGTGGCTTAGCCTTATTTTATCAGACCAGACCCACTGTGTGGTTACAAAAGGAATGAACTTACTTCTGGGAAATTACCACATTTAAAGACAGCCTGCTGATGAGAGGGTTTAATCAAAAGATACCAGGGCAGGGGCCAGTGTTTAACGACTTTTGAAACAGCAATCTTTGTAATTCAATTCCTCCCTCAGGCTTCCAGAGATTGACTCAGCACTTCATTTTATATCTGAAATCATACACCAGTTAACCAACCAAAAGGCTAGCATCGTAGATGACATTCATTCCACTTTTGATGAACTCCAGAAGACTTTAAATGTGCGAAAGAGCGTGCTGCTCATGGAGCTGGAAGTGAATTATGGCCTTAAACACAAAGTAAGATGCATGTTTTGTTTCAATGCAAAGCTGTTAATTTAATCAGCCAGTTTTTACAAATGATGCAGGACGCCAGTTTGACAAATCATGTCTGAGATCCAGAGAAATTTGTTTTCCTGAAATCAGGTGCTGCAGAACCTCACTTGTGGGTGCCCAGCCTTATAAGATGAGCATGAAGATTCAGGCCAAACAATTTATCCTTTTAAGATGTGCATGAAGATACAGGCCAAACAATTTATCCTGAAGAACTGAGTAAGGCTGCCTGTTTTGCTTCAAAGCACTGTTTTTTTTTTCCAGTGCTTGGTAAGCTATTTCATGTTAGATGTTACCTGTTGGAATACAGAAAGTTTGGAGGGACATCTCACTTTCTTAAGGGAATGAGGAGAGTAACAAATTGCAGAGCTGTATTCACTCTTTTACTTTCTATCTGAATGGTTTTCCCTCTATATTGTAGATGAAGCTTCAGAGGAAGAAAACAGAAACCTGTACTTTTACAAAGCAAAGCCTGTAGCCTGGTGGGTAGAGATTTTGTTGAGGCTTATTAGGTCTGAATCAGGATAATGAAAGAATTTAGTCCTTATTTTCCTGTGCATCAGTTCTCTGCTTTATAAAGAAAGATTTCTCCATGAAAGTTGCCTTTAAAAGAAAATCCCATCAATAATTGGAGATTCAAGAGTGCCATTACTGAACGGCTTGAGCATCTCCAGATGTCAGAAGTGGAGGAATACTACATTTCTGGATGTCAAATAGGCTTGAAAACATCAGTAGATGTTTTTAGATCATTAGAAAGGTGCTGAACTGCAGAGCCTGTGGAAATGGAGGAATTCTAACATGCACAAGATACATACTTTTAGGAACATTGAGAGCCCAAAACCATTGGGGCACACAATTTAGTAATCTCCAGAGCTAAGCAGCAGCTTACAGAAGTTTGAGCATCAATAATGTTGACTAAGATCCCAGGTTCATCTAAATGTATTCATGATGTCACAATGTATTCAAGATGTTGCACTTACTTCCATAGTAAGCAAATATATTCTCTATGTGTACAAAGTCTACACAAAATAGAATATGCTGTTAAATTATCTTATTTTTGTTTAAAGAGATTTAAAATAATTTAATAACTGTGAGCATTAGAGAATCAAATTTTTATGAACTTGTACATAAGCAGTAAAAGAGGCATCTACCCTGTTTGTATAAAAAAACCCCAACTGAAATTGGATTTTACTTTTGAATGCCCAGTAGTCCTGCAAATACAATCATTCTGATCATATATTAAAAAAAAAAAAAAAAAAAAAAAAATAAAGGGCTATCCTTTACTAAGTAAAACCTGGCAGTTGTTTGTTGTCCAGTGGATTGAAATAGTGTAAGATGTAAAATACTCTACGTGCATTTTAAATATTATTTATGTTAGGATTTAATATTTTCCATTTTTATAATGAAAGAAAACTGTCTTAAGAAAGTATTGATTTTAAAACATAGCTGCAAATTGTCTTCCTTTTAGTTTGTGGGCTGTTATCTGAAGCATATAGGGTTTTGTCATCCTGGGACCTTATTGGCTATGCTCTCTTTTAACTACTTACGTCTTTGAATGAAGACAAACAGATTAAAAATGCCTTGTATTGCATCCCGAGAAGTTTGTGTGCCTAGAAAAGCAGATGACTTGAAATTTCAGTGTAGTCTTGAAATTTGTTCATTCTGTTTTAATTGCAAAATATTTTGTGTTGCTATCCTTTTCCTATAGCAGTAACACATGAGCCTGGATTTTCTCCAGTGGATGAAAAGCTTAAAGCTTTGGAAAATTCAGAAAAAAATGCCTTTAGAATTCAGTGTCATTACATAGTGTATCTCAGCAAGGAAGGAGTATTTCATAGCAATAAATACACCTAGTCTTTAAGTTTACTTTACATCAATTGAAATGTTTCAAAAATATTTACTTTACAGTGATGGTTAACAAAACAACTTCTCTAATCCAGTCATGTCTGTGCCATAGTTCTTCTATGTAGGAAAAACATACCAACTGTGTGACTGAGTACGTTCATTTGGGGATTTTATCAGTGGAGATTGTTGGGGGCAGCTGCAATGTTTTCTTGACTGTCATGAATGTCTCTGCTAGGTTGTTGTAATTCAGGGATCCTTTTTTCCAGTTCATTGCAAAATTAAAAAAAAAAAAAAAAAAAAAGCTAGCCCTGTTCCCAGCCCACACCTAGCAATTTTGAGGTCAATACTGTTTTAAGGATTTTACACTGAGGGCCAGAACTGACCCTATAATAGAAGCTCTTTCATAGTCTTAAGTATGTAGTGGCTGCTTGCTGCTCACCAACATTTCTGGCTACTCAATCCAGCTCTTTCCACTACCCACAACCCATTCTGTATATTTTGCTTTCCTGCCTGCTGAAAGGGAGAAAGCAATTTACCTTCTGCTAGGGAGATTTTTTTCTTTCTTCATTTATTTAATTCAGGAATCTCACTTTTCCTCAGGATGGATGTGCATCCAGGTATTGAGGCCTTCATCTCCACAGAGGAGTAACCCACAGATTCCTTTGGCTCTCAAGAAATGGTATCAAGAAGTTTCTTGCAGCCTGTTTTATTAATGGACCTCATGACTGCAAAATATCTCTGCACCTGTGAACACAACTCAGTTCCAGGAACTGTCTCATTAACTGTGACTGCTGAGAGTTAGATGGAGCAGGGTTCAAACTTCTACATTTGTTGCTGGACTTCTGCTCAAAAAAACCCAAACAACAACAACAAAAAAAAAAACAAACCCAAAACAAAACAGAAAAAAACCAAAAAACGCAAACCCAAACAAGACAAAACAGATGGGGCAATAATTCAATCTGGTGTGACTGTGGGTCTATAAAGTCTTGAATGCCCAAACCAGGGTATTTTTTTGTGTTGCAGTATTGTATTCCAAGTACAGGTTGGCGATCAGTGTGCTACTTCTTCTAAAATGAAGGTTTAAATTAAACTCTAGAATAAGACCTTATAAATTTGGTTCCTACAAAGACCTTTAGATGCTACATCTTCTTGGGATAGGTCTTGTAACATGATGCTAATCTGGTGTTTGGTAATGCACACAGGTCCTCCAGACACAGCTGGATACCTTACTAGAAGGACAGGAAAGCATTAAAAGCTGCAGCAACTTTACAGCCCAAGCCCTCAACCATGGCACTGAAACCGAAGTGCTGCTGGTGAAGAAGCAGATGAGTGACAAGCTGAACGAACTGGCTGAGCGGGACTTCCCGCTGCAGCCCCGAGAAAATGATCAGTTGGACTTTATAGTGGAAACAGAAGGCCTGAAGAAGTCCATTCACAACCTGGGGACTATTTTAACTACCAACGCTGTTGCCTCTGAAACAGTTGCCACCGGTGAGGGACTGAGGCAGACGGTGATTGGACAGCCCATGTCCGTTACCATCACGACCAAGGACAAAGATGGGGAGCTCTGTAAATCTGGGAATGCTTACCTCACTGCTGAACTGAGCACACCTGATGGGAGTGTAGCAGATGGAGAAATACTTGACAACAAAAACGGCACTTACGAATTTTTGTATACTGTTCAGAAAGAAGGGGACTTCACTTTGTCACTGAGACTTTATGATCAACATATCAAGGGCAGCCCGTTCAAACTCAAAGTGGTCAGGTCAGCAGATGTGTCTCCTACCACTGAAGGGGTTAAGAGACGTGTTAAATCTCCAGGCAGTGGTCATGTGAAGCAGAAAGCTGTGAAAAGACCTGCGAGCATGTACAGCACTGGCAAAAGAAAAGAGAATCCCATTGAAGATGATTTGATCTTCAGAATAGGTAGGTGACTTGGCTGCCTGTTGACATACTTAAAAACAGTTCAGGGAAACGGAATGAAAAAGTTTAGTTATTGTAAAGCTAAAGCTGCAAGTAGAGCAACTTGATAATACCATAAAGCCTCTTGACTTTTGTTTATATGTACATTTTGGAAGTACACACTTCAAAAATAGTTTGCAGCAAATATTTAATTGAGATTTCAGTTGAAAAATGGATACATTTGATTTGTGATATTTTAAAAATCATTAATATTCATATTGCAAAGCTTTTGGTATGGATTAAAGTAATTTCAGCTCATAATTTCTGCTTCTGTATCCCTTGCTTGTAGTGAGCAGTTTCTGGCTTAGCTACTAGTGGTATGGTTTGGCTTTTGTTGGTAGTGGTGTTGTTTGTTAGGTGGTTTTGTTTAAACTACTCTCTCCAACACATCATAAACTCTGGAAGTCTTAAATGTTTTCCCAGAAGTGCAGAGCCTTTTAGTTCTGTTGTGATGCAACCATGACCATGTACTTTATTTTTGAGTTCTACCTTCTCCCCTTCTTCACCACTCAAAACAGAAAGATGTATTTCATTAGAACAAGAGCTATGCATGTTTCAGAGTTTTTGCTCCATGAAATCTCTTGGAATGTCCACATTTGGGATATATGGTTCACTATTTTATAGGAAAAACAGAGCCGAGAGTAATATTTTGTGTTCAGTTTTCAGCCACTCATTTCACAGAATGACCCTACATAGAGGTGTTCCTCTGGTCTTCTTTGGGCTTACGTATGCATTGTCTGAAAGGTCACAGCTATGATGGTCTAGGGTTTTACACTCTTCCAAAATATGCAAAATTATTGAGGCAGGTAAAACTTCTGACATTTTCACAATGATTGCTTTCATGGAGTTAATTTACTTCTAGTTTCAGCTCACTTCAAAAAGTTATGGTTTGGTTCATTTGTTGATGAGGTAATGTAAAGTTTATCACTGTTCTCCAGCACTACTGTGTATCTCTGTTTTGAACCCATTGTTGAATTCCTCTAACAGCCCTGGCCAAATCTGGATCTGTATTTTAAACTGGGCAAGAAAAATCTTCTATTTGGCCTGCCAGAAGCTCGTACAGCTGTGCTGGAGAATCACACTGTAATATTCCTCTGGGCATCCAAGTCTGTGGAGTGTGCTGTTGTATGTATGCTGATGTATGGTGCTTCAATGCACAAGTAAATTGATCAGCTGCTAGCAGGGGATTGTTCTGCTAGTATTAACAAGAGATAGCATTAATATAACATTGGTGCATTTTGTTCATGGGGATGTGTGCATTGTATCTTCTGCCAATGCTGTGTTATTTGTGGCTTTTAAAATGGCATGTGGTTCTCTTCAGACATTCCAAGGTCAAATTATTGACTACACATTCGTACATTTGTGTAATTCATTATTTACAAGAGCAGAGTATTTTCTGCATTCTCTTTTTCTCTCTCAACAATTTATATCCTCAACTTACTATTCTTTTTAACCAGGTGTAATCTCTAAGAGTGTGTACATGCACATCTGTGTAGCATGTCCTTAAGTCTGTACAAATGCAAACAAGAATGTTATGATAATCTAGAAAATAATTGTTGCCCAATGGTTTTGCTACCACTCCAACTACAACTGGTAGGAAGCACTAAAGTGAGAGGGAAGTCTTTCTTTCATTACCCTGCTTTTGTGCCTTAGACCCATGCTGAGCAGAAGTGAGGGGCGTTCACAGTGTGAGCCACTTCCCCCTTCCCTGGAAAGTCTCTTCCGTGCCCTTCAAAGAAGGGTTAAGAGGCATGGTTGTCATCAGCTGCTCTGTCCAGGACCCCATCTTGTGTTCTAGCTCTGCCAGGCTGTGCTGTGTGCCTTAGTAGTTTTCCCCTTTTGGCACTTTTCCTGACTGGGTTCTTTGACACCATTTAGCAGTAGTGGTGCTATTTCCCACTTTAACTGCTTTTTTTCTCTTCATTTACTTATATTTGGAATTGGCATCAGATACAGCCAGATGGAGAGTTGGCCCTCTGCTAGAAAGTTCAATTTTCAAATATTCCTTTTCCTCAGACTGTTTAGTTGTCTGTTCAGTCATGTAACTGAGCATCTAAGTTTAGCTGGTACATTAATGTGTAAAAAAAAAAAAAAATTGCCTTTAACAGAACTTCTGTCAGCCCCCTTACTAGGTGTGAATGTCATCTTCTGGTCTGTTATAAATGCTGAAAGCAAATAGAAACCTTACTGTGAATTTACTTCACATAAAAAAAAATCACAAACAAAGTCTGTGTAATCATAGCTTTAATGCAGTTAAAAAGCAGACTTAGAGGGAGCAAAGGGATTCTTGATCAGGTGTTTCACAGAATAACAAAAGAAATCAGGTTGGAAGGGACCATACTGGGTCATCTGGTCGAGCCTTCCTGCTGTAGAAATAGGAATGCCTAGTAATAGGAACATAGACTTTCCTTTTCTCATTTATTAGCTCCAATCTCTCTGATGCTCATTGTGAACTCAATGGGGTTGTGATAGTCAGTGTGGCATTTTGCCAGGCCTACATTGCATTGCAGTCATACCTGTATTGGACAGGGAGGGAAGAACTCTTGATGCCACATTGCTGGCAAAGCTCCCAGTATAGTTCTGATGTGCTGACAACAGAGACCTGGCCTGGATTTGGCTCTTGTTATTTGAGGTTTGGCTGCCGTGGCAGCAAAAAACTTCTGATTTGCTCTTACCCCTAGGCTTGTGTGTACCTCTCTGTGGTGACAGGGGCTCCTCTACTGCATGAGCAGGGCTTGGAGGTGGTCTTGGCCAAGCTTTTAGGGGCAGATGCAGTGTAAAGCAAATTAACACAAATCAGTCCATCTTCACTACCAACAGTGTGTGGGCATATCTGCCAGAGTTCCTACTGAATTATTCATTCCTCTTTAAAGGCTACAAACAATGTGCCTTCAACCAGCAAACTGACTGATTTTAAAACTTAAGGTTATTTGGGAACTTGGATTCGAAAGACTGACATTCATTTTACAGCAAACACATAGGGTTAAAAATTCAGTGCAGTTTTACTACAGAGACTTTTGTGTTTCAGCTGCATCTATTATGAAAGGGGGCATCACAGCCTCATAATGTGTAAGATTTGACTAAATATCTTTTGGCACTCTGAGGAAAAAAGAAAGGAAGCTGGGAAGCAAGAAAACTCCTTGATGCCTGTCTTTGCAGTATGTATGTAGGCCTTTCTATGCTGTTTAGTTTTACCCTTTTTATTTTTTTCTGTACCACATAGGAAAGAGTCCAAGAAAAATTATTTGAAGTGCTGTAGGCAAGAAAGAAATGGTACCTACACAACAGGTTATGGCCACTCAGAACTTCTTAAGTCTTCCCAATAATCTGTAATATTTCTGCAATTTGATTTTGTCTCTGAATCTATTCCCTTCCTCCTGGACACACAGACATGTTTTTTCTTCATGTTTTAGGAAGCTGGGGAATCTAGGTTAACAAGCAGGGGGGTTATTATTCATATTAGTAAAATGTGGAAAGCAAAAAACACTCCTTCTCTTACTGTGAGCATCAAAAATATACATTACACAAGTTTGTTCAGAATCCCAGGACTTAAAGAGCAGATTCTTATTACAGTTACATGATGTTATTTTTAACATCTCCTATCACTGTTAATGGGCTTTTAGATTTTTTTTTCCTTCTTTTTGGTGAGACTCAGTATAACCTCTATTGCTCAAGAGTAAAAGATTTGAATTATGAAGCATTTTATGTGTGCTAGAATCGTCTTGAGCAGAAAATGTACACTTTCTTTGTTGAAAGCTAAATTAATTGGTTTGTGCAGGCTATGCTCAGTAATACCAGAAGGAATTAGATAGGGCTAAAACAAATCTGATCATTATCTATATACAAAAATGGTATAAAAGGAGATATTCCACAGGCCACAATAACTCTGTTCAGTCTTCTCCTTTTGAAATCACTCCTGTTTTCTCCCAATCCCCAGCAGCTTGCAGTAAAATCTGTCTTTTCCTCCTTTGTGCTCTGCAGTAACTCAGAACTGCAGGGAGATAAAGCTGGGCAACGATGGGCACAAAAGATGCAGGCTTTCATCTGTTAACCAGACTGCTTGGGAAACACTGGAATGAGGCTCCTACTGGTTCCAGCCCTGTGCAATTGAAATGTTGGTGCCTCCCTAGGCTAAGGAGAGACATATGACTGCCCATGATGGAGAGAAGACAAAACATGAAATGCCTTGATACAGGGGGTAGTATCTTGCAGTAAAAGATTTGCTGAAGACTCTCTCTTAGGCAGGTATGTTCATAAGGAAGGAATTTCTGCTTACAGAGGGGAGCTATCATCTTTGGTATTGCAGAGTCAGCAGCAAAAGCCTGCTTTTCCAGAGGCTGACATGCTTTCCTACAGGTTTTCCTCTCATCATCTGAAGTGCCTGCACTTGGGTTCAGCTCTTTGCTGGCATGGTGAATTACTCAAAATGGAAAGTTCAAAGTTATCTGATTTCCTCTTGAACATACATTAGGAAGTAAGCTTTCTTCTGCAGAGGAATTTCTGCCATTGCAGAGGGGACTGTCTAAGGGCCTGTATGCAGATTAGGAGTTAGGTGATAGGTTTAATACCTGCAAAGTGCTGGATACAAGGACATTGCATGGAGCTGAATTTCATCTACACACTGTGCTAATAAATTGTTATTTCTTAAACTTACTGCAAAACTTAACTATGACATTCCTGGGCAATTTCTTCAGTTTTTCCTTTGATGTATATTTACAAGGTTCCACTGAAGAATGCTCTGAGTAACTCTTTATCTAGGTGTCTCTTATCTTTAAAAACAAAATTCCTTGACTTCCAAGAACATTTTTCTAAGGCTAAAGAGCATACATTCCATAAAGTTTGTGTTAGTTAGTTCCAGATGCTCTAGCTTATGCCTCCTTTTTTCTAACAAATGTTTTCCCTTTACTCTCAGTAGTAAAAGGAATGTTTCTCTCTTTTCATCCATTCTCTTTGGCTAAGAAGCAAGAAGGAAACTTATCATTAGCATATGGTGGGAAAAAAAATTGCTGCATGCATCCCTCAGGCACTGTTTATTAAAAGAATAAACAGAAATGGCTCAAGTATGGGTAATGTAATTAGTATGTAACTCACTATTCCCTGAATATGTACTTTTCCCTTGCAGTACAAAAACTGAGAAACATTTGCCTTGTTTAGAGGATGAAGCGGATGGAGTTGAAGAAAATAAGTCTTGAAACAAAGGGACATTCCTGCAGCTTTGAGTGTAGAGAAATTAAATGTTACTTGTTAGCCAGTGACAGGAAATATGCATCCCACAGCCATCACCTCAGAAGAAAGAAGGGTTGTTACAAGCTTTCACATCCCTGATGAAAGCTAAATACAAATTAGAGCTGATATGTATGTCTTACACTAGGCGTCACAGTCAGAACAGTTTGAATCACTGCGCTCCAGAATATTTTGGACTGACTAAAATGAAATACAAGTTTTTCAGTTAAAACCATATATTAGAACCAATTAATGCCTGATACACAGCCAGTGAATGCTTGTAAAAATCTTTCACCAGGAAAAACAGCACTGCATCCATGTCTTGGAAAGGACAGCTTATAGAGTTGGTGGTTGTTTGGTGGGCTTTTTTTGTTTTGTTTCAGGATTCCTTCATTTATTATGAATAACCTTGGAGTCCAAGATCATAACTGGAGTATTTTCTAAGGATCCTTGAGTCTCCTTTACAAACAAATCAGGAATTTGGATCCTGTTCCTGTGTTCCAGGTGTAATTTGGACCAGCCACTTTGGGGCGGATCTTTTAAAGACACCAGTTTGCTCTGTGATGCCCCTTGGAATGTCTCAAAACAAACACCTAAGTAATAAGTAAAAGTTAATGAACTTTTGTGAAAAATTGACATTTTACAACTCCTTATCACCTTAAGCAACTGGGTAAAAGACTTACAGTTCTATGTAACTCACAAGTGCATTTATCCTGGCTTAAAATGAGACTTGTGTGTGTGTGGACACTGCTTTATTAGAACAACCCAAGGTCTCCCCAGAAGCATTCAGCCTCCAGGTGTTTGTCTTCATTGGCCCACAAGTCCCATTCATTCAAAACTAGTTCTTCATCTCAATCTCCCTGCTAAGGGAGTCTTTGAAGCCTATGACTGCAAACTATATATGTGGGAATAGGAAACTTCCCTGTCTTGAAACAGCTCCATCCAAAGTGATCTGTTCTATCTCATCTGTTCACTGAGGAGACTTAGCTAAAACCATGTCATCTGTCCAAGTTCTAATCTTAGCCCCTCTCTGTATGTACTCCCCCTTTCAGTAGAATAAAAATCTGCAGTGTAAAAAAGTCCATTGCTTATGTAAAAACCTTTTACCGCTTCCCTCATGCAAGAGGCATTTTGTGAGCACTGATTTAGGAAGGCTGAAGAGGCAATTAATGTTAATGGGGGCTTGGGTGACACATGCTGAAGAGTGAGAACAGTCCTTTAAACAATCCTGTCTTGTCGGTAGAATTGTGTATCTGTTACTGAGAGGGTTCTTTGAAGTTGTAGCAGTGAGAAGAACTCTTCAAAATAGAAATCCTTTGATCAGAAATGTAATAATTGCATGTGTTGACATTTGGGTCCTAACTGATTAGTCCTGTCTAACTTGATTTCTTATGTGCTTTGTGTTCAATTTTAGGCACCAAAGGAAGAAACAAAGGGGAATTTACAAATCTTCAAGGTGTAGCTGCATCTACAAATGGAAAAATATTAATAGCAGACAGTAACAACCAGTGTGTGCAAGTATGAGAATATGCCACTTTCAGTGTTTTTCTCCTTGCCCCCACACCTCTCCCTTTTTTGTAGTCTCAGACACATTTTGTACAATTCAGGCAGATGTAGAAAATAAAAGGGAGGCTTAATTTATCATCCATTAACTTTCCATCTTCTTGACCTGCAGCTATCTTTTTCAGATCTATACTATATCTAGTATATAATCAGAGTTTATTTCCCTTTCTTACGGTGTTTGGCAATGAATGAAAAAATAAGATGTGCAATAATTTGGAAAAATGCCTTTCTATAAATATAATTTTACACTGTAAATTTTATCACTCTCATGTTTTCAGATGTAAATCTAGAGCAAGGTGCCACAAATACAATTTTTTGGGAAGTACAAATAAAAAAAATTAGATAGATGTAATTTTCAAGTGGCTTTTAGTCTATTTAACTGGCTCCTCTTTCTGATATCGTAATCAAATCTTTTCTGTGGTAGCACCCCGACACTCATAATTTCTTGGCTTCTGTAACCTGTGTGAAAACCAAGCTGCATTTTTTCTTTTGTTTGCTATATATCCTTTTTACCATTAACAATTTGTCATCACTCTCCAGGCTGCCATGTGGTAGCAATGAACACAGCAGCAGTAGAGTGTCGCTTGTTCATGTATGGGAGAACCGGCAAGCCACATGCTGTGAGAACTCATTTCCAGGCCTTTTCAAAGAGACAGAATCAAATATTCATCAGCACCCTCATGCTTTGTAATTTGCAGCCTCTTCAGAGGAACTTCAGTGTCTAGTTACCTGGCCTGGGGACAGAACCACTGGACATATTCCTATGTTTTCTACAGACTTAGTGTTTGACTGTGTCCGAGTCACTCTGTGACTCAGTTTCCTCATTTCTAGTAAGGGAATACCATTCCCTCCCCCCTGAGAGAGATATTGTGAAGCTAATTCATTAATGTTTGTGAAGTACTTTGAGATCACTGAAAAAACAGTGCAATAAGATTTTCTTTTTTTTTTTTTTTCTTAAATTAACATCTTAAATTAGATATATCACTTTCAAATATGGACTGTGTAAAAGTGGTTTGTGTTCCTAGCTGTCTTCCTGACTATAGTGTTGATTAGTGACTTGCTAAAATCTAAGCTCCAAGAAATAGGTTAATGTAATATGTGGACATAATTTTAAAATTCCTGTTTTCTATTACAGATATTTTCCAATGATGGTCAGTTCAAAAGCCGTTTTGGCATACGAGGAAGGTCTCCCGGCCAGCTGCAGCGGCCAACAGGAGTGGCTGTGCATCCCAGTGGTGACATCATTATTGCAGACTATGATAACAAATGGGTTAGCATATTCTCATCAGATGGAAAATTTAAGGTACGAGTTACTATGTGAATTCTCCTGAGCTTTCTCTGTCTTACAAAGGAATGCAAAGTAACATTATTTTTCAAGAAAGTACATAGTTTGGCTGTAGCTTAGTCTAAATTCCATTGTTGTGATGTGGAAACCTCTGACCCAGCCACATGGTATAATTAATAGGAGGAGATCACAGCAGTAATGCTAATGTTACACCAAGCAGAGACAACATGTTCCATACTGGGTGCTTAGAGGCCTTTCTGTAACTTATGGCCAAGGATAGCAAGTGCCAGGAAGGCTAGTTGGACTAGCTCAACAACCTTCATATCATTAGTACTCTGATTGTACAGAAGGGTGTGTGCAGATATATGTATGCACACAGACAAACATAAAATCTTACAAGGAGTACATGAAGCTCTTCAGTGACATATGGAGGAGAAAAAGAAGGTTGCAGACTGATGATGACCTCCTCTTTTATTCCATACTTCTCAGCAATTACAGTGTATGATATATGTATGGCCCTGTTGGTAATAAAAGCAAGGAAGGGTAACCCAGGGTGTTGTTTCAGTGCTACAGCATAGACAGGAGTGTTCTAGCTGGTGTGTTGTACACTGAAAAAACTGAAAGACAGTAATGATATTTTAGGTTTCAGAAATCAGAAATTCTAAGGAAAGCAACCTCATATTTTCATAGCAACTCTGATGCCTTTAATGAGAATAAAATAAGACAGCAGCTACTACACTACACTGATGATTTCCAACCTGCAATATTTATTTCACTTGGGTTCAGTCCTAGAGTGCAGTTCTAGAGAGAATTAAAGGTTTCCTTCATTTGGTGCTGTTCTCTGAATGCATGATACCAAGTCTGGTGATGCACATTAGAGAGAGCCACCTCTGGCAGAGGCAAGAAGTATTCACTAGTCATGGGGATAATGGACCTGTAAGGAAATTTCTACCATAGTTACTTAGTTCTGGAGTCCTGCATTGGACAGATACAGCCTGTTTGGCTAATTTTCTGGCAGCCTAATGACCAAAAAGGTCAGGTTCTGAGCTGCTCATGTGTGCAGCAAGAAATGACCCTTCTCTAAATAGTCTTTGTAAAGTGACAAATGCAAATAGGTGATTGTGCTTCCATAGTCCTCAGTGACCTCCATCTGAGAAAAGAGTGTGTATGGTTCTAGAAGTATCCAAATCATGTATAGACTTCAAGCTAAAATAAAACAATACTAAAATGTAATGCAAGTGGTAAAAAAAAAATACAAATTATTTGCATTTGCAGAGAGAATGTGATTTTACTTGTCAAGTAATTTTGAAAATGTAGAGCTATACAGGAAAACCTTAGTTTTGGCTGAAGTCCTTAAATGAAATGAAAACACCAAAACAAACCCAAAGAAGTATGTCATTTAGTTAAAAATCCAAATATTCTGATTATCCTAGGTGTGTTTTAAATAATTATTAACGTCTTTAATGTCAACTGGAGACAGAGCATGGAGGGCTTGTTTTCCTGCCTTCTTAAGATACGCTGTAAATCCAGCATTTTGGATGGTGTCAGCTCTGGAGGAAAAAGCTCTGGAGAAGCCAGGACCCTATGGGTGATATACTATCAGCAGGGAGACAGGTATTGGAAAAAAATAATCATTAATGTAGTTCCTCTGATGTAAAGCCTAGATTTGATTTCAGTCAATGTTTTTGTTGGATTGCAAAAAAAAATGCAAAAGCTGTGTGATGTTGGCAGTGTTTGTGTGGTTAATACAAATTAATGCATCAGACTTCATAGCTCTTGGGACTAGACTGATTAAATGAGAGATGAAACATCAATGGTATAAAATACTATTTTTAGATTGGATGCAATAAGCCATGTTTTTGAGAGGAAAATAAATGTTTGTAGAAGTATTTTTTTTATACCAAGGGTAGGCCTAAGCACATAAGTGCAGAAGCTGGGTGGAGGGCAGGTGGCAGAGCAAGTGCACGGGGAGAGCAGGAGCGAGGCAGTGGGAACACTGGGATGGAGACACAGATGGGCACTGGGCACAGGGCCACACTGAGGAGCTGTAATGGGAGTAGGGGGTCCTGTATTGGTGCAGCACTGGTTCAGGGGATCCTGTACTGCACAGTGTAGCTGGAGAGCTGAGCTGGGCAGGAGGGATGCAGGTAGGATGAGCACAAGGCCTGGGGAAACTGTGGGAGGACACACACAGGGTTGGGAGGTCATATCCACTGAGGATGAGGCTGTGATATGGGGACAGTCAGTGCCATGAAGGGATGGGGCTTGTATTGGGCATGATGGTGTAGTACCAGGAGTTGGACTCGATGATCCTTGTGGGTCCCTTCCAGCTCAGGATATTATTCTGCGATGGGATTAAATAAAATATATGGGAAGCACAGAACATAGATGTAACAGATCTAGCCTGTGGGAATCTGGGGAAAGCCTTGTAATTTCTTGTGTGCTGGCAGTGGTAATTCTTACAGCAGCATTGTCAGATTAAATTGGGCAGCACTTGCTGAAATAACAGAGAGGGAAAGGGATAATGGCATTTGCCTTCAGAGGACTGTGCCTGCAAGTCATTGTGTAAGACCTCTGATGCAGGTGGCCTGCTAGTTGTTAACTCAGCAGTATCAGGGGGCTGTTTTGAGCTTAATCTAACTATTTTTGATGTTGTCCCCTTCCTTCTGTATCTACTTATACTCACTCTCCCTTAGTGGAATTTTAATAGTCATGTGAGCCATAAGGCAAATTTCCCTGGAGCCAAGCCCAGGCATGTCCCTGATTACAGCACTGGACTGACTCCCCTTGGCAACTTCCACTGCCAGGCAGAAAAGTGTCACCTTCCTCAGTTCTGGCAGCAAAAAAGACAGAGTTCTGTTTTCTCAAGGCTGTAAAACTTACATAAGTGCTGAGGTGGGCAAACTCTAATCTAAGGTTGCACCAAAACATGAGCTTCTTCACATGAAGGGCTGCACTATCCTGGATATGATGAAGACTCAGATTGGGTCTTAGGATTTGGGGCTTCTGTTTCTGGCTGTGCCACAGTTCTCATGGGTGACTAGTGATCTTCCATTTCACTGCCCAGTGCTTTTTCTTCATCTGTAGAAGGCAGATAACATTGCTGGCTTTCTCTGCCAAGTACTCTGAAATTGCTAAGAAAACTGTTGCAGCAGATACAGCACTAGGCTAAGGAGAGAGGGCATGGTGAAGCAGCTGTAGCAGCTCCTCACCAGGTGGTGTTCAAGCCTAGTGAAGGAACAACAGAGCCAAGAGAATGATTCCTGTTCCTCTGAGAAGAGAATTGTTTTCTTTCTAGTCTTGAAGAGCTGTATGTAAGATGACAAGCTTGTTATCAACCAAACAGGGCTCAGCAAGTCAAGATCAAGTTTAGATAAGTGCGAAAAGATTAAAGGAAACATTTTATATGTCAGACTTCTTCTTTGCCTCACTAGTAGAATTAAGGAAGGAGCTGTCTGAAGCTGGTTGCATGTTCCAATGGGAATAGGTAGTGTGGTTAAACAGTCACAGTTGAATTTTGACAGTCACACGAATGATAAATCCACTTATTGTGCGATATTGCAAAGTGTGACAAAGTGTATCTCCTTATTAGAGAGGTTCTCAGACAGGAAAAGATGGTTTGTTGAATGTTTTTAATTAATCCCTGACAATCTTGAACTTTTCAGACAGCAGCAAGATTGGTAAAGTTAAACTTAGCCCTAACATGCTTACTTCTTTCAGTGGAAAAGTCTTCATAAATTTTGAGGGAGGCTAGCTGATATTTTTTTTTAAATTTTTTTTTTAACCTCTAGGAATATCTGACAGTAGAATATTTCCAACCTGGTAGGGTGACTTTATAAACACGTGCTGGAAAACCAGCCTAAATTCCTAAGAGCCTATAAAATAAGGGACATAACGTCCCTGACTGAATTCAATTAAACACATTATTTGTATTAAGGGTTTACATGATTCATTATACTGTATTTATTTCTAATGGAAAAAAAGCCTGAAAATTCTTCCATTCATACATTTAATGGGAGTGACTGGGTTTCATAATGTTCTGTTCTAAATAATCAAACCTATAATTCTAAGAAACTTTCTGAAATAAAAATATACAAAAAATATGTTCAGCCAAATCCAGTAATGTGTCATCAGCATATTTTGATCTAAACTGGGAACAGATTTTTACTAAAAAGCATTGCAAACTCTAGCTGGGCATACTTTATTGCTGCTTGCAAATTATATTTTAAACCTGGCCCAAGAATAGTGATTTTTATTACTCTTCTCAGCACTGACTGCCCATTAATGTAGTACATGATTTATTTGTTATATTTTTCCATATGTGTTTATATGGGCAGGAAGACACTGTACTCAAGAGTCTTGAGTCATTTTCCATAGGAATCCTGGAAAGATGGTAAGGAGGTGGTGCAGTGCTCAAGCAGACAACCGCATGGGCATCCCAAAGGAAGAGGAGAATATGATTTAATCACCCCAAAGGAAATACATCTACACATTTGCGTTTGATTTATGGTTTTGCTGCTTTGTTGTTATGCAAACAGAATACATTTTTTAAATCTGCTGATATCTTTCCCCTGGTGAACACAAAATAATTTTTAATAGTTTTTCCTATTATCCTAGGGATATTAGTTTTTCCTATTATCCTAGGGATGTTTTAGCATGTTTCAATTAGGTAGATTTTGCCTAAATATTTTGCAGTTTATAACAGTATACATTCATGAACATAAAACTGACGCAGGATGATTGCATGTTGGCTAAGCATAGTCTTAAAGCTGCATGATTTACACCCTGGAATTTTCTTTACTAGAGACTGAAAAAGGTTGTGTAATGGCTTACTAGCAGCCATCCTCAGGGGACCTAGGTGTCTTCATTTTAGAATCACTCCTATTTTTTACCTGCATCCCCACCTACGAGAATGTAACATGAAACAGGAGCATGGGACTTACTTAAGGCTAGGAGAGCTCCTTCTGTTTGCTTTGAAAACATCAGGGACATGAGAAAAATGAGTTAGCCAATGGATTTTCTCAATGCCTTGTAATTGATCCCACTGCTACTCACCAATTGCAGGAGGGAGGGGAGAGGGGCAGAGAAGTCAGAAGTAGATGTGGTAGTTGTGAACACAGTTTAATGGTAAATATGACAGTGTTAGGGTAATGCTTGGACTCAGTCCTAGAGGTCTTTTCCAACCAAAATGATTCTATGACTCCCAGCATTGCTTGTTCTTGGGGGGTGAACTGTCTCACTCTGCAAAGGCAGTGAAGTGAAAGATGGCCTTGTTTCAAAAATAAGATGAATATCTTAGTATATATTTCATTTAAATTCCAATGCAAACAGAAAAATATGTTCTTCACCAAGATATGAACCTCAGTTTGTAGGATGTGTCTGTCACAAATTACTACAGGATCTGAAAGTTCTGGAATCCCTAATTTCAGCATAGCCTCTCTGGTGGATTGTCTGTCCAGTACACACTTTTGAAACCAGCCTGAATAAGTGCTTTCAAATCTGTCCATCAATTAAAAAAAAAAGGTCTGTAAGCAGAATGCAAGTTGCTCCTTTCCAGTGCAAACAATTGGGTATTTACAACCTTTTTTAACTGAGAGGTCAAATCTTAACTGATTTTATGTAGATTAAAACAGTTTCTAGAATCATGGCCTGAAAAATAGCTGAATGGTAAAAAACGTGGACTGGATTATGAAGTGATCCTAGAGTCTTCTTGGGTGCATGCCCAGGTAGCTCATGGATTCTTTGAAGGCTTAGTCTCAATTTCTGCTTGCTCTGTTGTTGCTTAGATCCTTTTTTAAGAATCCCTTATTTTTAAATCTCCTAAAGCATGCTTCTAGCATTTTTGGATTTGACAGCTCTCTAGCCTTTCCAAATAATTTACTGTTATGAGATCCATCTCATCACCACTGAACATTTTTCCAGTGAAATATTGTATACAATTCCCCTCCTGTTGCTGATTATGCCAGCAGATGGTTTTGGTAATCACAAGGCCTATTTAAAATTATGGAAATAATTTTATTTACCTAAGACAGGAACAAGCTTTGATTTGTTTAGTGTTTCAAAGATTGCTTCATTTGCTGTTTGGCAACATGATCCTCTCCCCTTTGCAGTTTTCAGCTGACACTTCATATGTCTAAGCAGCAAGTGAAGCAATCTCACGTGGAATCTAGTGGAAGATAGAGAGGTTAGCCTGAGCTTTAGCTCTGCTCAAATTCTTTCTGAGAGCACTCAGAAGGTGCTGTTGTCTTACTAACCAAAGAAAGACAACAGAGGACATCATAGCCTACATCCCACCCAGCCCTGATGCTTCAAGAGCTCTGACTTCTTTGATGCAGGCAGTGATAAAGATGTCCATCAAGGTGGTTGCTGGACTCAGGAACAGCATGCAGTAGGAGACAAAATTCCTTTCTGCTTGTCTGCCTGTCCTGCTGGTACCCTAATGCTGGATATACAGGCATTTCTGACAGGTTTATCAAGTCACACAAATCTGATGACTATATTTCTTATTTGGACTCAGTTGCTGAGGTTGCAAATTTTTCAGTCTAGAAAAGACATACAGAAAGCAGACTTTATTTTGAGCTGAAGAAAAAAAATAATGAAGTACATGGTAAGAGCTGACAAAAACTATTGCTTCCAACTTTTTATGAAAAAAATACCTCTCCGTTCTTCTCTGTGCCTGTAATACAATTTTTGAACTGTACTAACTAATTTCTATCATGCCAAAATATTTTCCTGTTTTGTGTTTTCCCTTTTAGGCCAAAATTGGATCTGGAAAGCTCATGGGACCTAAAGGTGTTTCTGTGGATCGTAATGGACACATCATTGTAGTGGACAATAAAGCATGCTGTGTCTTCATCTTCCAGCCAAATGGGAAAATAGTCACCAGGTTCGGAAGCCGAGGAAATGGTGACAAGCAGTTTGCAGGTACACTTGATGGTAATATGTAAATCCCCTTTTCTTGCCTCTTCTGCTCACATTTGCATGATGTTTGAGCATGTTGAAGATGCTGTAATCTACCCCTTTATCCTCCAGGGGAGAGGTTCTGCTAGACATACAGCTCCTATTTGCTTGATTGGTCAGGCAGACTGCAACATCTGTTCTGCAAATGTAACTGTAACCAGATTGTTTCATCTACCTCCCTATGCCTGGAAACATTTCAGATCAGTGACCCAAGAAAGACTGATCTTAACTAGCATTTTATAAGTGCTTTGCAGTTGCCACACTAAGCTGTTCATCACAGTCAACTCAGATGATGTGCTTTGTGTTTCCAATCACCAGACAGACAAATCCCAATGCCCTAAGTGGTATCTCTTAGAAAATGAGTGTAATGGGGTAGTGTTAAGATTGAGATCAGAAAGGCAGAGTTATGGAACAGCCAGTGTAAGTTTGGGGAAATTGCCATTTATAGTCAACTGACTGCTTGCACATGCTGTCTTTCATATAGAACATGCATTTAAGTTTAAAAAACAGAGCAACCCCACTGATACATTTTAAGTGAATAGCTGTTCTTTCAAAATTTAAAATAAAGATGCAAAACTAGGTATGCAGGTTATTTTACAGGTGTTGGGTCATTTTTAGTATGTAGTTTCATTAGTCTGATGTTTTGACTGGTTCACAGTGAAAGAGAGGAATAGCATCAATGTGTTTTTATCCTGAGATCTCTTGTAATGTTTTATGGCATAATATATATAATTTATGAGAGCTTGAGCTCTAACACAGCTAAATTTTCTGGGTATCTCAATTTCTTTTCATTCAAAAATTTGCAAAAACACCTCCTGAAAATAAGTAGGCACATACTTCCTAACAGTGCGTTTGAGAAATATATCACTTGTTCTTGCTGATAAGCTACAGAAGACAGGTAAATTGTCAATACTTGAATGTTTTCAATGCAAAATTTTTCACTTTTTTAATAGATTTCCCTGATATACTGTGAAAACTGAAACTGAGTTCTGTTCTGTTTAATAACTCAAAATAGCATAAAGTGTTTTAATTTGGGTACTTGCCTGTTTTCAAGCTACCATTTGGTTATTTTCTCAAATTTGCATACATATTTCAATACACAATGTAAAGCAAAAAATGCCCTTTTTTCCTTGACAGTGGTCTTCTAATTAACTTTTTTATTTATCCTAAAACTTGTTAGCTCAAATGCTTGTAAGATGTGAGCCCACAGTGCATAAAATATTTCAATTAAGAATTTACAGGAACAGTTTTGATAACAATTTTCAGTGTATGCTTTATGCTTAAGCACTTCATGTTTTGTCTTGTTAATAAGCCCATTAATCTCTGCATAGTCATATGTATACAAGAGAGGGAGAAATCAACAATGCCTATTGGTAACAATAGCTGACAACTGGTTGAAAAAGAAATTATTTGTGTTTGCAAAGAGCATGCTGAGCTTTTAAAAAAAACACAAAGTAAAATTATGCTTAATTTGAAATTGGTATTCCCACTTGGACTACTGTTGCTCAGAAGCCAAACATAATATGCTGGCAGGCTGATTTTTTTTTTTTTTTAATTGAACCATACTTTTTATTTTAATGGTATTACTATTTTTTTCTTCTTTTTTTTTCTGCATTGCAGGTCCTCATTTTGCAGCTGTAAACAGCAACAATGAAATTATCATTACAGATTTTCATAACCATTCTGTCAAGGTACTGTCAATGGCAACTTGGAAAGTTGCCACTTTAATTTTATTATGGTACTTCCTTGGGGAAAACAATGTATTGTTAAAACCAAAGAGAACACACTCCATATAAGGAGTGTGATATAGCTCTGCTACAGGGACAGCACTTTCAGAGAACTTTGCATGCAGTGCATTGCTTTGGTGTCACTATAACGGTCTCTAATTCAATGGCTTAAACATAAATAAATAATTTCAACTTCACTTATTTTTAGTAGCCCTCTGCCAAACCTCTTACTGACCCTGTGTTCTGTCTTCTTTTAAAAGTTTGGCTTTTGAACTTCCCAGTAAAAGCTTTCCACATTTCTAGTTGTAAAATTATAATAAAGTAAAGATACTTGACAGTCTTTAAATTCCATACCTATAAGCTTTAAGAGTACTGGACCCATTTTACAACCTGATTCTCTCAAAACTTGTGTAATTATTTGTTTTCATTCAGTGCCTCCTGCACTGGGCAGAACTGGCCACTTGTCCTTACACCCATGGGAATTCCTGACTCTCATCCTGTTAAAGTCATGGTATGATAGGAAGTTTGTTTGTCCCAGTAATAAACCAAACCAAGGAAACCTGCTGAGATGTGTTGGCAAAAGTCTGTGAAGGAGATACAGGCCACTTCAGAAATGCCTCACCTGTGTGTGTTTGTTCTCCGGCATTTCCTTTCCTACACCTCCTGCGCGTGCTCTTGTGTCCTCCCTCTACAGGAGAGAGCAGCAGGAGGACAGAGGCAGGATGCTGTTCTACCTGGGCTCTCAGGACACGTGTGTCAGTCCCACACACCAACAAAATAATATCCCTGGCATTTCACCTAATGCCTATTTTGACTGAACACACAGATGAACCCTCAGTCTAGTTCTTCACTGTTTCTAATTGAAAAAAAAATAAAAATTAAATATTCACCTGAAATAGGAAGTTGCTGCCTGAGCATAGACACCTTTGTGTCCTGAGCAGTGCTGAATCACCTGGGTCTGGAATAGCAACCTTGCTTGCATATCCTTTTGGAATTAGTGAGGAAGTAGCAGCTTGTGGTTTGGATTACAACACACAAACCAAGACTGCTGCAGGAGCCCTAAAGCAGCAGGAGGCCTCTGACTCCATAAATTACCTCTCCACAAGCAAGGTTTGCCTGATAACAAGAATGCCTGGAGAAGCTTAACAGCAAGGGGCAAACTGAAATGAAAAAAAAGCAAGTGAAGAAATGTAAGAAGTGTGGCATCCTAGAGGATTTATAATTATTACATTTTTAATGAGAACAGAGTGTCCCATCTGTCTCTGGTGTGACTCAATGGGATACAAATGTTACTTGTTACAATTTGGTACTAACCAGAAAAGATTCTTATTTCTGTAGTGTTCTCTAAATTGGTACATATAACTGTTGACACTCTGGAGACATTATAATCTGAGAGCAGAGAGTACATCTTCTTTTAAATAATATATTAGTTTATAAATAGCTAATAAATTCATTTCACTTTTATGAGTCCCAAAGCTGCTTCCTGCCACCAGTGTCTTGAATTAAGCAAGCTCACTCAGCAACATTTTTCTCCCGCCCCCATTAACCTTCAAGGATGTTCCTTTCCTCAGGCATCTTTTATGGAAAATCCTGTGCAATGTAGGCTTCTCTCTCATTTGGTCACTTCAGCCCAGGGAGAGAGCAATATATCTTTGTCTATTTTTTTCATTAGTTGGCTATTTTTTATTATTATTTTCTTTAATCATTTGAGGCACTAACTTGGTACTTCATTAATTTCCTTCCTCAAATGTTTTTTCTCTGTTCACTGGGGGTGTTCAAGAACGCAATAATTCCCTGACATCTTCCACCTTATCAGCACTTCAGTGTGCACTTGGCGCTTGTCAGGTCTTTGCATTTTCTTGTGCAAGCCACAGTCAGTCTCTAAGAACACTGTTGGACCTCGTGCTACAGCTGGATCCAAGATGGACAAAAATATTTTAGAGATGGCTGTGTACTATGTAAATGACACATTTTGTATCTTGTTTGGTCCCATTGGTGCATCCAGATCACTGACAGAATAGTCATTGATCAGCTCCATTTTTCTGCTGTCTAAACCTGTTACCATCACAGAGAATTCAGTTGTTGAACTGTCTACAGAGAGCAGCATGCCATGATTTGCAATGTGTGTTAGATTATGGAAGCAGAGAAGAGAGCATCTGCTCCATTGTATTTTAGCTCCAAAGAAACAAAGAACCCAGTGCTCCATCTGCATTCAGCTCTTTTCAGTTCAAGATGCACAAGCTGCAGAAGAATTCTGGGGCTCTTTGCCTCCATGTCTGAGATGAATCAGATCTTAAGTGAGAGGAGAAATGCTATATGGTGTAATGGAGTGAAGGGAGAGATGGGCACCTTTTCTCCCATCTTGTGTATGTGTGTGTGTGTGTTCCTAGGAATTCTTCAATTCCTCCTTTAATTAGCAGGTGAACTGGTAATACTAGATTACTAATACTTGATACCATGCCATATTTAGGTTGTTGTTTTAACCCATACAGGTCTTTAACCAGGAGGGAGAGTTCATGCTGAAGTTTGGATCAAATGGAGAAGGAAATGGGCAATTTAATGCACCAACTGGAGTAGCAGTAGATTCTAATGGAAATATTATCGTAGCAGATTGGGGAAACAGCCGAATACAGGTAGAAATTTCTGTACTTCAAAGGTGCTTGATTAAAAAAAAAACGAATGGGTTGCTAACTCTGGCCTTCAGACTGCCCAAGAAACACCATCATCATTAGAAGTGATGTGGTTTCTCACACCATCCTTTATATGCCTCATTGTCCACTTTCAGACCTGGTGGTGTTAGATTGTCAGCTTTTCAGTGTGGCTGCTGGCAGCTCTGATGGCCACTGTGACCAAGGATTTCGGGACCAAGTAGTTCCCCAAAAGTTACTTGATGACTTAAGAGACTTCCAAGCATTGCTGAGATTATAGTAATTTATAATCACCATAAGAGAAGATCAGAGACATAGTGGAAAATATGAAAATGCAAATGACCTGAGGTGAATGCAGCAGATTTTTATCATCTTTTTTAAATGTTGAGAAATTATTCTGCTTTCAAGTTATGAGAGTTGCACTCTTTTTATCTTTTAAGTGCTAATCACAAGGTCTTCTTGTTTGCCAAAGAATACCTAATAAAGTGTATGTATTAATTCCACTGAATATAAAACTTGAGGGAGCTGCTTATGAGTTGTTCTCAGGAAGCACTGTGAACAGGGTAAACAAATTCCTGGTTTTCTGTGTGGGAACCTAAGAATCAGGCTAGCCACAACAGTGATATTTGTTAGGAAAACAAGGTGTTGTTTGAGTTGCCAATTAAGTTTGATTTATCGTAGTTGACTATTTTTAGAGCAAGAACAGCTGAGGTTCTTATTTTTTATTATAGTTATTTCATTGTGTGTTAATTCTTGCCAAAGATCCTGGCGGCTATAATAAGAACATGTTCTTTTTAATAAGAACATACATTTGTATATAATCTTGCATATTATGAGATAACAGAACAGATTTTACCCTTTTTTATTCTATAGTATGTCAACTGTTTCAGAAATGAGAAGTATAACACTCTGAGAGCAGACTGGTGTCTGTTACTTTCCTTTTTTATTCATAACATTTATTCTGTGCTTTCTCACCCTCAAAGGTTTTTGATGGAAGCGGATCATTTTTATCCTACATTAACACCTCTGCTGACCCACTTTATGGTCCCCAAGGTCTGGCTCTTACTTCAGACGGCCACGTTGTAGTTGCAGACTCTGGAAATCACTGCTTCAAGGTCTATCGATACTTACAGTAGCAAGGAGCTCTGGAGCTGGATAATCACCCACCCTTAAGAAAAGACTCGTCCTAGAGATCCAGTGCAGGATATCTCCTACTTGGTGTTTGTTTTTAATAACAAAGGCATCTCTTATGGACTCTCATGATAATTCCCAAACTTACCTTGTTTACATAGGACTTGCACCTCTTATGTTTCTCACTGAAATTTTTGTTGTAAGTGTTAATAAAAAAAAATCCTCTGTAACTGAATTCATAAAGACAATGTGAAATTAAACACAAACTGCATCCTATGAAACTGGAATTAAATAATAAGGCAAAAATGAGAAAAGTCTGGGGAAAGTCCCCAAAGCTTTTTGATGACTGCGAAGGATAGCTCCTGCTCAGAGCTTCCAAATTTAAATAAGTATCATTCTTACACGTTATTTAACCCAGAGGTGATCCTGGGAATCTTCTAGATCTCATTATCATGGTAGGTATTACACTTTTAACATTCTTCAGTCTTACTGTGTATAACAAGTAGATCCTTTTAGTATAAGGTTAAGTCTCACAAAATCCGTCTAGCTCTAACCGTCAGACCTAACACAGCTCAGTGTTTAGCACTATGAGAATCAATGCAAATTCCCTACTCATGTGGCATTAATGAAGGATTCTTTCATGCGGCCGTTTTTCACTCTTCCTCTTGCTCAGTGTGCAGGAAGGACTTTGTCTGAAGCTCTGGAAAAACTTAATTGTAATGATACATTAGTGGGAGCGGAATTTCTGTATAACCACAGACCTTCTGACACCAAACTAGTTCATTAGGATCCAGGGTTATTACAATGTCAAGTCAATTAACCTCATGTGTGCCACTCTTTCTTACGTGTTCATTGCCATGTTTCCTTACGGCAACTCATTGTATTAACCTCTAAAATAAAATGCAGCTTCACACAGGACAGAAAGCCAGAGAAGTACCCTGTGGAGGACCTACGTTATACAACCAAAGGAACTGTGGTAAACAGAGGTTGTATAGGAAAGCCAAGGGTTACCAAAGCTATTTGTTTTTATGTGAGAAAAAATATGTTACAAATAAAAATGAATTTGAACCAATTCCTGAAGTCCTTCATCAAAGGGAATTTTGTTAGAGGACAAAACAAGGACTGTGAGATTTGTTCCAATTTGTTTGTATGTATGTATGTATGACTGATTGACATAAAAATTAAAAAAAAGTAAATGTGGGTTATTTCAGCAAACTGGAACATATATTATGGAACAGATATTTGACAATGGCAGTACTCCGAAAAATGACCTTTCTTCCTCTGCCAGATCTCTCTACTGTGTTCTTTGTTGAAGTATTAATTTAACTGGAAATTCTTACAGGCATGGTTCTGTTTTTAATGTTTGGTTTGTTGGGGGTTTTTAAAGTATGAACTTGTCTTTCTAAAGTAGCATTGGCTTTATTCTTATTTCTATATCCAGTGGTCAAAGGTTGAATTGCTACTGTAGCCTGATATAGATAGAGTGGTGCTCCCTTTTAAGTGTTTTTTGAGGAGCTGTGAGCTTGCTGCCAATGCCTACAATAGCCTGGGAAGTGCTGTCTTTATTTTCTCATTTCTAGAGCATTAAACAAAAGGGCATTGGGTCAGAAACAAGGGAGTAGTATTTTAAGCATGTTTGCAAAATGGAAAGAAATCTTTGATAAATTTTTTTGTTACAAGTATTTGTCTTATTTCTAAAATGTAAGGTGATTGTTCTGATGAATTTGAGAAAAACTAATGGTTTTTTTCTAAAGTTGCATTTGACTTGTAAAAATGCAGACCCCAAGCTTCTTAAATGGGGGGTTTGTCTGGTTTTTAATTACTGTTTCCTGAAGATATTTCCTCTTCTTTCCTTTGTTTGTTATTTGCACATAGAAGCAATTTAAAATTTCTCGTGCAAATATAAGTTTCCTTAGTTCATTGGAATAAATATTTTGTGCATGAAGCTTAAGGACTGTATAACGAAGCTAAGAAACTGGTGGTAACATTTATTAATATTAAAACTCAAGTTTGTTATTACTAAGAGAACAAAATATCCTCTGCTTGAACTGAGTTTGTCCTAAAATTCTGAAGATGGTATCTCAGTTATTACAAATAAACTGTCCTATCAAAATTTAACAAAGCTGTAGATCAAATTTTCATTCTAAGTGTCCTTATAACACTTTCTGACATTGGAAGACCCTTGAATGGCACATCAATGAAGAAAAGACATTTGAACTGTATTTAGTAATAAAGAGAAGAAGTTGCACAGATTGAGATAATTTTTTTTTAAAATGTGCTGTGGCTGTCAGTTATATTTAGTTCCAAATATGGATTTTTATAGTACAATTTTACTAAGCTTGCATATTTACCCCTCAGAAAACATTGCCAGATCTCTGTTGTCAGGTACTTTGAGAAGCATGAAAATTAGATCCTAACCCATATATCAGAAAAGATACTTAAGACTGTGCTATTTCATGTATACACTTTTCTTCAAAAGTTTTTCAGTCCTTTGGTCCAGCATTGTTTACCAGGATTTTAGATAACCCTTGTGAATCCAGTGCATCCTGATGAAATAAGTGAATTCTGCACATAACCCCCCTCACAACCCAGATCAAAGCTATTAGGAGTTTTGTAGATTTTTTTCTGAAAATTGAATAGTCTTTTGCATTTTCAGACATTATCAGCAGAGCAGCACCTAAAGAATGTCATGAATTTGAAGTTATTTCTGATAGTAAATGCTCAACTTCAAATTTAGTGGCACAGGGCAATCCCTTCCAAGGTCTGACCTTATCCGCCTGGCACTGGGAAACTGAGAAACACATTGCTTTTATGGTGCTTCTGAAGCTAACTTCACTAAAATGCTTGGCTTACAAACCTTACAAAGAGCAACCAAAGCAGAAATTCTGCACTTAAAAGCTGGCAGACTTTTTTTCTCATCCAATTAAAGGAAGGTCAGAATTGCACTACGTGATTTGCTGAGTTGTTAGCATTTATTAAAGGCTTTATAGGCACGCTGCTGCCAGATTTCAGGTATAACCAAATGTCCCTTTAACTTCCCTGGAATGCTAATTGACTAGCAGCACAGCATGAATGGTGAAAGTATTTGCTTCATTTAACTAATCTTCAACTCAAAAGTAATCTCAAAAGGTTATTAGATCTTGTGTCATATGGAGCATTTTAGGACAAACTAGCCAACTGTATTTTCATTGTTCAGTGAATAGAATAAAAAGATCTGTTCAGATAAATACAATATAAACAATAGGAGAGTTTTACATAGGCTAAACCAGCACCAATGCATTGAAACAGAAAAGGAAAATGGTTAAGGCAAGCAATTGCCTCATGGAGTGCTGTTTACTAGTAAATGTTCATCTGTTCTGTAAAAGCTAGAGGGCTTTTGATTTTATGTCAGTATTTTTTATAATAAGGATCTAGTGTTGCCCTAATGAGAACTATAAGTGCCCGATATGTTGTGTTTGTTCTAAAGAAATGACTTTCATTTGTGGGAGACAGCTTGTTATGAAATCATGAAGTAAAGTCAAACTTTTCTTCAAGAATTCAAGCAGTGATTATCTGACCTGTTTGTGGAAAGTGTACAAAATACCTTTTGTACTATGGAGTGGGAAGGTTCCTAACAGGTCGTTTTATTTCTGACGAATGTACAGCACTTCAGTTGATGTTTGTGAGCAACACAGCCTTAACCCTGACACTTTTTCTTTGGCTTTATGACATGGGAATGTTCCCTAAGTTGCATAGTGTATGGCAGCAGCCTCTGATAGAAATCTCTACCAGTTGATATGCTGCAGCTTTCCAGTTCTAGGAGTGTTTCCAGTTCTTTTTTTCATGTTCTTTTAAAAGTTTTTGTACATTCCATCTTTGTAAGTCAATATATGTTTTGTGTATATGTAAACTTGCACTCTCTTGACACTCATAATGAAATATTCTTCTCACTTGTTTTTTTGTTGTCGATGATGATGTTTTTGTTTGTTTTTTTTTAAATCCCTATGAAGCTAAATACAGACTTTTTCTCCTTAAGGTCAAGGATGAAAGATGCACATCAAAGTGTTTGTGTGTGTGCGTGTGTGTGTGTGTGTGTGTGTGTAGTTTTAGCTTCCTCTGTGCCATGGTATTCATAATGCTTTAGCTGACAAAAAAAAAATTACTCTGTCTTGGAAATGTAGGCAAACTGGAGTCAAATGTGTACCTTTACCACGCACAAAAAGTTCAAATAATAAAAATAAAGCTTGTTTCCTCTGTTATTTTCATGCTTGAGGATTTATTTTTCATATGTCTTATACTCACTTGTGCCTAAAAGTAACCCCATAATGCAGGAAGACAGGTAATTTTTTCCAGTTTTCTTCCCTGACACCACAGGTCACAAGCCAAGGAAACTGTGGTTTTTTTTCATGGATGTTAATTTTTTATGTTGACACAGAGCAAAGAGGGACTTGAGCTGTTCTTGGGAAGAAGGTGCAGAGTTGGAGCTTCCTTGTTTCTCTCTTCCTTCTTCAGTCCAGGAATCAAAATTAAGATTTTCATTGGTGGCAGTAAGATTAAGAGCTGTAAGCTTCTCTGCTTGCATCACAGGTACACAGTACCTTTTAGCTGAGGTGTGATATAATCTTTCAATGGTCTGTTGCAGAAAACAAAATTAAATTATTGTAGAGAACAGAAAATTTGCCTTAGGAGTTCAGTCTGACGCTGTTTCTGTAAGAACAAATTTCCAGCTTGTATTAATTTCACATAGGTCAAGCTTCAATTTCACATAGTTCCTATGTCTTCTTGGTCACTGAATCATCTGAGAACTGAAGCAAACCGGAATCATTTGAGAACTCAGTGTGACTGGGAACTTGCTCATGAAGTAAGACAGAATCTTCAGATGCATCATTTGGCTTGGATGCAACCTCAATGGAGGGGACTAGCAGGGTCAGTGAAACTCCTAGTGATGAGTGTTTGCTCAGTGGCAGGACAGTCAGAAATGAGAAAGCTGAAATACTGAGCAGCTGTCCATCTTTGTGGATCTTTCCCCTAAATGCTCTAGAGGAATATGTGTTTTATTCTTTCTTGCAAGTCATAGGGAGTGTCAGCAGCCATGTTTCAAGGCCTCATTTTTCTCCTAAAGACAAACGTAGTACAATGTAATGGATCAGTTTTGGTTTTCTGTCAATCTCCAGATGAATACACGCTCAGCAAATAGACTTGCTCAGCAAATAGACTCTTGGTGCTGAATGTACTTTCTATCTGCCCTGAAATTTAGATAATTACAAAAGGCTTTATTTGTCTGCCAGCTAAAAGAACATCACATCTTGAAGCCAAGCAGTGTTGGATTGACATTCAGAGTTGCAGAGCACTTGTTCCTTCCCATGTAAAAAAAGATCATGAAGAATAGAAGCAATAGCACAGGATAGCCTGAAACCACTGGGCTTAGTAGGTAAGATGCTTGTTACATTCCAAGTCTTGTCTTTTTGATAGGCTAGAAATGTTTTCTGTTCCCTGGGGTACTAGAGCAGAGGCTCTTCACCACTGAGCAAAATCAGACAGGCCGAACACTAATACTGGGGAACACTTTTGTTTACCAGAAAATATCTGCAGTAAATGGCAGAATCTTTTAACAATTGTGTAAATATGACTAGAGAACCCAGTCTCACCAATGAGAAACAGTGTCAGGGAGAATAGGGCCAAAGTAGCTAAAGGAGCAGGTACTTTGGGCAGTCACCCTTAGGCAGGCCTTCTCTCTTTAGAGTGGTACCCCTTAACATGCCATTGCATGTTCAAAAATGTTTCCTTGTTCCTTAGGCTGATGTTCTCTCTCCCATCCAGCTGTGCTGCTCTGCAGTTAACTCTGCCCACAGTTTTATTGACAGTTCATGTGAATGCTCTCTAATTTGGACCAGACTGAACTATCTCAGTGGAGTGGAACAGTCAATGTCATTTCTGTGGATAGATGTTCTCCCTAGAGAGGCCCCAGCTGTGCTGGTGCAGGAGATACCCAGCACTTGCTGCTCGTTGCTACATGCAGTAGAAGGCTGCTGCCCTCAGATTTATTGTGAGCTAGGCGTATGAATGCCTTGTTCCTTCCGAGAAATGCCTTGTGACCAAAATCCTAGTGTTTGAGCTACTCACTTCGAGGATAACTGTAATGCTCACTTCAGCAGCTCTGCCTAGCAAAGCTGTGGAAGCAGTAAGTTTTGGGGGAGGGCCAGCTAGCATTTCTCACCAAGGGTTTTTCATTCAAGGGTTAAATGTTTGTAGGGAGAACACCTGCTTACAGTCCAAAAGCTCATTCAAGGATGAAATGAGGCAGCAGATGCTACAGACTGGCCTACACGGGATACTCATGGATCATATTGTTCCTTGATGTGTGGCCATGGCCCACGACAGACTGCTTGGATCCAGAGAAGTTGGTATCACCCTCCATGGGTGAGCAACTCCTTGTCCTCCATGCTTAAGCTCTACTGCTGTCAGTCATATAGGTGCAGTGGGAGGCAGCCACAGGACTCGAAAGGCTTGATCTTACTCTTCTAGAGATAAAGTGATCTGCTATTGGGAAGGAATGAGAAGGAGGTGTCTTTACAAACAAACTATGGGCCTGATGGTAGATAAGGCCAGATACAGTGAGGTGAAAGAAGCAATGGAGGAAACCATAAATTCCATAGGAATTCCACTAATTGACACAGACTGTTACTCACTCAAGACTCTGCTAAATCTCTGGTTTTAGAGAAAAAGAACAGAGACACAAAGAAAAAGAAAGATGGAGGGGGTTATACATTAGAAAGGGTCTTAGGTATTAGGTGTTTCAGGGAGTCTATACCTCTCAAGTACCTCAGTCAGTGGGGAAGGAAATAGGGAAATGCAGCTGGGAAATCAGGATAAAAGGGAGGCTGTATCCCCTACAAATTTGAGACACCCCATGGGAAATGCCCTATGGCCTCTCTGTTTGTTTGAATTAAGTTGCAAGACTCCTCTGTCTCCTTTTTGGACATAAACCTCTGGTGTTTGTGGATTAATTTTCCTGATATATTTGACTTGAGCTCTTCCCTTATGAAAAAAATAGCTCTTGTAATTAAGACTGTGCTATGGCCCATATGGATGAAAAGAACAAAATTAAACTAGGACAATTTTCATTCTCTACTGGCTAAGCTTTCTGCCATTGTCGCTTTTTTGTCCTTTCAAAACAGAATTTCTGATTGTAATTCAGCTACAGTCAATTGTAAGAGCAAAATTAAGGAGAGTACAAATTTCATCTCATCCAAGCATAATTACATTGACAAAGCACTGTATTTTCTCTAACTCAGGAACAGTGGAAAACTATTTGGACTAGTACTTAAAGATCTCAGTCAGACTCCTAGAATAGAAAATGTAGCCCAAATCGTTAAAGCTTAAGAAAATCACAGGAAAATGAGAACAATATTCTAACAGAAAGACACAGTTATGAGTCTCCATTACACTGTATTTCCATCCATTGTCTTGTTTTTAGAATCATAGCATAAGACTAGCAGTTTTGTGAAATATCACGTTTAGACATTCTGAAGCCCATTAAAAATGCCAGGCCTTCATGTATTTTAGGAGTAATTCATTCCACTTCTTGCAGTAATGGAAAACCACCCCTCAAATGACAAAGCGTGACATACACCCTTTTGTTTGGGGCCTCTTTCACCCCACGGTCTTTAAACTAATTAGTTTTGATCAGGTGCTGCAAAATGTAGAAGGTGTTAGGGAACATTGTATTACAGAGCAAATTGAACCCGGTGATGTGGCCTGGAGAGGAAAGCTAATGTCTTTACAAACAATTTGCTGGGTGAAGGTATGGGTGTTAATATGTTTGAAATGGGTCTTAATGTCTGTGCTAACTTTGGGCAGCGGGTTTGCTGCAGAGCCCAGACAGCTTAGCTCCTGAAACAAACAAGGGTCTGCACAAGCTGGAGTTTCTGAGCTTTGGGGTGAAATAGTAGGTACAAGGGGGAATATGTGGTAGGCAGTTCAGGAAGGCTGTACCTTCCGAGTACCTCAGCCAATGGGGAAAGGAAGAGGCAACATGAGTCCAGGAGTTTATGATAAAAGGAGGCTGTGCCCTCTGAACCCTCCAGAGAAAAAACCCTGCGGGCGTGTGCCCCAGTGAACTCTCCCTTTATTTGAGTAAAGTTGCAGAACTCCTCTGTCTCCTTTTTGGACATAAACCTCTGGTGTTTGTGGATTTTCCTGACACTGTGAAAGGGCTTCAGGGCCACCAGGGCACTTGGGGCAGCTGACCCTGGCTGTCCCCATGATGCCTTGAGAAGCTACCTAGAACAGAGGCTAGACAGTGTCAAAGGAATAAAGTAGGTATTTATTAAAAGGCCTTCAAAGGATACACCTTGGGCAGTACAAGAGCCTGGCCCTGGCTCCACCCAAGATGGACACTAAATCATGAGTTTTCACACTTTTATAAGTTTTGGTCCATTTATATATTTGGGCTAACTGACCAGTTAGAGCTTCAGGTTATGAAGTCCCATCCTCCCAGACTGCTCTTCTCAATTTGCTGTTGTTTATACCTTTTGGGACTGAGGCTGCAACGGTGTCCTTGGTTCTCAGGCTGGAAAAGGATTGTTTTGTCTTACTAAACTGTGAGGCAAACTTGCTAACACTTTATATGAAGTTCAGAGTTATATACTAATGCAGTACAGAATCTGAAAAATATGAAAGCTAAAACTTAAGGCATCACCCAGGGGCCATGGGCAGAGAAAACCTGCTGTGCCACTTGCCCCACCATCACTCAAGAGCATGTTTTGGAGGTGGATGGGCTCTCTGGGTTGCTGTGATCACATTCAACCTCTGAAACAAGGAATGCATTCCAGCTGTGGTTCCAGGTGTGTGCTCCAGCCGTGTGCTGGTTCTGTTTGGGGGGGTGACACCTGGGTGTTTGCTGCCAATCTACTTTCACAAGTAATGGGTAGATGGGAGCACTGCTGCCTCATGAGTACTGAGCAGAAGACACGAGGTGCTTGCCCCATGCCCACATCAAGAGTGAATGCCCCTCTGAAAACGCTTCCTTCCTCTCCTCTTCCTCTACTGCAGGCAGCACGTTCAGCTCTGACACCCACCCTGCCACTCATACGTGTCACTAGGAGAAAACCCACGCTGCAACGGGGACCTTGCAAATGTTGCAGCAACCATTTGCTCGGCAGCAGTAGAAAAAACAGTGGAGCTCAGTTTTGTTTCACCGGGGAAAACAACACAACGCGGCACTGAAGGAAAGTGATTTACAACAAATAATAATTAAAACAAGCCGTCAGTAATTAAAGTTGCTAGAATAGCCATTGCAATGAACAACTGTTGCCAACAACACCAGATGTGGCCAGGCCCTTCCCTTCCACGGGCAGCGAGGGCTTTACTTTTCCACGGCCCGTGGCTCCTGTGACAGGCCGGTAGTACAGTACAGGTGGCGTCAGATCACGGTTAACACGTTCTTTTCGTGCCCTCAGTTTTATTCTACGGCACCACCCGGCAGGTAAAAAAAGACAAAAACTCAACAAACGAAAACCCAAACCAAACGAACACGTTTAACAAAAACCACGCGCACGTTCGCCGCGGCTGAAAGGCCGCTGCCTCTCCCGCCGCCGCCGTGAGGGCGGCGCGGGCCGGGCGGGGCGGGCAGCAGGCGGCGCTGCGCACGCGGCCTCCCGCCCTCCCGCCGGCCTCTTCCCGCCCGGCGGCGCCGGAATCAAACCGCGCCGGCCGCCCGCGACATGGTAAGCGGGATCGCCCGCCCTCCGCCTCGCCCTTCTTCCCTTCCCGGGAGCCCGCAAAGGCTGCGGGAGGAGCCGCGACCGCAGTGATGGCGGGTGGCGGCCGCCCGCGCCTCGCCGTCCCTCCGCCCCGGTGGCTCTGAGGGGAGCGGGGCTCCCGCTCCGGGGAGGCCCTACGGTGCCGGTTCTGGGGGTGCAGCGTCAGCACGGCGTGGGCCGTGCCTTTGGGTTGTTGAAGAACGATGTAAACGAGCCGGCACCCGGAGGAGTGGCCATAGCCCCGTGGCTGTGACTCGAGGTGGGCACGGTGCCCGCTGCTTCCCCCCAAGACACGGGAGCCCAGGAGTGGCCAGGCTGAGCCTCTGGCTGCGGGGAGGTGGGAGCGGGCAGAGCGAATCCCGGGTGTGCCCGAGTGCGCTCACAGCGCCGCATTCTTCCGTCAGCCTGCGGGCGCGGCAGCGAAATGGATGCTCGTGGTGTGGTTAATATTTGTGGTGGGGAACGCCTGCCAGCGAGGTAGGAGGGAGGAATTAACGTGAAAAATCAATAACCTTCATCGAGAGTGCTCTTGGCTTCGTTGTTTTGCTCTGTTTGCTGGAGTGGCGGTGTGAAACTTGGCGCCCGAGGGGCACAGCTACAAGCACGTGCTTCCAGAAACCTCACTTCATTCCACGTCGTGCCTACGCGTTTTGTTCCTGCTGCTGCTGGCCGTGTCAGGGCTCTTGGAGAAGGCAGAAGGTGGAAGTTAAATCCGTCTGCTTTTCTGTTCATGCTCCTACTTGAACGTTCACGGCAGCTCCAGGTTCTAATCCTGCAATATACTGACATCGCAGGAGACAGCGGTGCTGACCTAGGGTATTGCTGGCTAAAAGAGGAGAGAGAGCACCTACAAAGTACTAATGGTGCTCTTTGTTAAATAGAATACTGAGTTGTGTCTGTTTCTGTCTCCTGCTGTATTACTGCAGCTGCATAAGCTAGCTTTTACATTTGTTTTTTAAAAGTAAATCAATCTGGCTATTTTGCTCTTGGTGTATGTTTTAAGTGTTGTGTGCTGCCTGGTTGTGTTCTTTTTTAAGAAGGAAGCCGCTATTAAAAATGGCGTTGACTCCTTTCTGTTGGAAACTTGGAAACATAACCATGTCTTTCTCAAAGTATCTTGTTAATAGACTACCCACTTCCACTGATTTATAAGTGACAATGTGCCTTTTTTTGTTTTGTTTTTTAAAATGAGACATTTTTCTCCCAACATCCTATTTGGCCTTTTCTATCCCCCTTTCCCTTTTTTGTAGCTGCACACAGTGTGTGAATCAGGGAGTGGGGAGCTCTTCAAATTCACATTGTGGCTGCTGCCTTTGGGTTGTTGAGACTTATGCTAAATGCTATTAATAAAACTCCAATTCTCTGTGAAATATTTTATAGCCTAATTTTATAAGAGGCATATCAAAATAGCATCTCTGAAAGTGACCAGAGGAGACTGTTTCTCAGTTTTGTGTTGTTGATAGCGATTTGTGCGTAGCCATTTCTGCCTTTTGTTTGTAGTTCAACCCCAGTTATTTAATGCTTCATCACACAACCAGAGAGAAAAGAAATAAAGGCAGCAGAGTTTTAAAAATGTGACCTCGAAATTGTGAAGTTGGTTTGGACCTTTGAAGAAAGTCATACCTTAGAATGTTCTTTATCTCCTTAAAAAAACCCGAATGGCCTACAACTCACACTACTGTCTGTGTATCAAAAAAAAAAAAAGCAGTTCTTAAAAAAACCCAAACCAAACAGAAGGTACTCCTTATGTTTGTAAGAGTTATTAAACATTTATGTGAGTTTGGTATAAATATATATTTTGGGATTGGTGTATGTATCAAGGAGTATTGAGGCTGGAGTTGGGGTTGGGTTATATTAATGGCTGGCTCCAAACTTAAGAGTAAGTCCCTCCATTTAACAGATGAGCTTAGTGTAGAGATTATTTGCAAAGAAGGCGTATATCTGAAAGTCTGGACTTAGTGGTAAGGTATTTTAAAGGATGGCAAATACAACTTAAAGGTAAATAGATTTGAATTCTGAGCAGATACTAATTATTCCAGTGGCTGAATGTCTTGTTTTTTTTCTTTTTTCTCCTGTTCTAGTCCAAGAAAAAAGGTCTGAGTTTTGAGGAGAAGAGGGCCCGCATGATGGAGATTTTTTTTGAAACAGTAAGTAACTTGTAATTGTCCTGCGTTTACATTGATGGGAAAACAGGTCCTAAAATGAACTTAACTGGGGATGTAGCTGAACTCTGTATCCTGGCAGGCATTTCACTGATGCCCTGTGACGTTAGGGTGAAAATTACAGGGGCAAAACTTCGTTCATTTAACTTCTGATCAGGTGGCTTATCCCCAGGTGGAGCCAAGGAATGCACAGGTGGTGTTAAATTCTTCATGTACTACCTATGCACATCTTCTCATTTTGAGTCTGTTACCGTAAGAGGGGACAGCAGGAAATTAGGAATTATTTAAGGGCCTTATAGTCTAACTTTAGATGAAGTATGATGACTTCAGATCACCAAAGGAAATAGCAGGGCTTATTACAATAATAGTGTTTTTCTTATTATTTAATTCTCAGAATGTTCCAGTTCTATTGAGGGATATGCGGGCTATTTCCCAAGCAAAACCAAAACATACAATGTATTTCCTACTTGATTTTGTTGGCATTGATTTAGTGTAAAAAACACTCAGGCTTAGATGATGCTGTCATTTGGAACTGAAATGTCTTTCATGTTTTGCACAGAAAGATGTCTTCCAGTTGAAGGATCTAGAGAAGATTGCTCCAAAAGAAAAAGGGATTAGTAAGTGTTTATAAAAGTTCTTTCTCTTGAGCAAGTAATCATTTTTGGGACAGGTCCTACAGTGTAAATTTTCCTGGCTACAATCTTAGGTTTGTGATTTTAATAACGGAAAATGTAGCTAGAGTGGGAGACTGGTCAGTGGCAGGGCTGTAGTGTTAAAAGTGACATGGGATGGGAGCTTGCTTGGGCTCTGAGCTGCCTGACTTGCAGAGACTTTCAGTGTATGAAATCATTGTTTGCACTCAGGTATTAAATATCTGCCTGTAATATCACAAATGTTTAAAATGCTAGTCCAAATATACATGGGCAGTGTGCTCTTGAGCTTTTCCCCTCCAAAAATAGCTGGTCAGCTATAAATAGGAGGGGCTTTTCTTTTATAGAAAAGCCTTCCTGATGAGATCCATTGGTTTAGGATGAGGTCCAAGAGGATTTATCTATGCTCTTGGATTGTTTTGTATGTTCCTTATTAGTTTTCCTTCTATGCTCATTGACAAAAGGGAGGCAAAGCATAATGTTTGTGTAGTTACCACTGTCCTTCTCCAGCATATCTTGGTGACACTGCAAGAGTAAATGAACTTGCTGAGAGAACTGCAGATGTGAATATCACAAAGCAGAGTTTTTCAGTTGTGTCAGCAGCTAACAGAGGCATTCGTGGGCTTCTGAAGAGATGTGGTGCTGTCTTGATTGGTTTGTCAATGCATATGTTTAGTTGTAATTTGCAGTAAAATTGAGTTTAGAGTTTCTAAAGCCATTAGCACCTTTGAATAGTCCAAATTCATCCTGTCTCTGCATATGAAGGCATTTAGCCACACAATCCAAGCTCTAGTTACTCTGAAAAGAACAATTACTAACCTGTTCCCATCCTGGCATCCAGCCTATAGCTTCCAAAAGATATGGGCCCCCTGTAGTCTTGAAATTGAACATCAGGTACCAAAACCCATAATTAAGCTCAAAAGTCTTTATATCTGCAATACCTGAGGATAACATAACTACTTAGCTTTGCTGAACAGGTACCATTTTTTTAAAATGGTGAATTATACCACAGGTCTGAAAGGAAATGATCAGTTGTGTTCAGAAATGTTGATGCTTGTGAGTATAAATGATGTTTTGTATTGGAAGTGAATATAATTAAAATCAGAATCTGTCCTTCCTGAGTCTGTAGACAGATGGCTTTAGTGCCTCTGCTGCTATGAAATACTTTGTTAAGCATTACAAAGTGAAACATAATTACATTCCCAATCAAGAAACTTAAACAAGTTTAATCCAAGTTAGAATTAAGATTGCAAGACAATTTCTCGGGCACCTCTCATGGGTTTGCTATGGTATTGTAGTGTACCATGCATGTATTTTGTGCAAAACTCCTGAGCAGCGTTTTGCAAACATCTGGTGGCAGATGTGCAGAATAGCAGTGTTTAGGAGCAAACTGCTGGTTTCAGAGAGATTCATCCCTTCAAATGAAGCTTTGGGCATGTTGTTGTGAAATCTTCCAGCTAGCTGACACTGGAGGAGAATACAGATGATTGTAGATAGTAGTTTGTGGTATTCATAATTCTCCATAGTCCAGCTGCTATGCAGGTCTGATTTTACATTTTTGCTTTTATTAGCCTCGATGTCAGTGAAAGAGATTCTGCAAAGCCTCGTTGATGATGGCATGGTGGACACTGATAGAATTGGAACTTCCAATTATTTCTGGGCTTTTCCAAGTAAAGCTCTTCATGCCAGGAAGCGTAAATTGGAGGAGTTAGAGTCTCAGGTAAATCTGTTTTATGAAAAATACTTGTCTGAATAAAATACCCATCTGAATGGGTTTGTTTTCTCTTATACCCCCTTGTCATTCTTGTTTATATCTCTCATGTGTACAAATGTACATGTCCACAGATTTTACTATAGGAATTACCTGTCACTCATGGTAGGGCATTGTCATTATCTTACTGTTACCTCAGGAAAACTTTGGAGGTTCTTACTGGAGCTTGAGAAAACCTTTTGTCTACTTGCTGCTGAAAGCATGCTAGTCATGATGCAAAGCATCATGTAAGGACTCAAAGGTATCATGTTTTTGTGTCTTTTATATTATGTAGGCTACCATGAGGTAAGAACTTAAAAGTGATGACAGCTGGAATGCATAACCTGAGTAGATAAGGCAATGGTTTCTACTCAGGCCATTGTGGTTTCATCTGCTTTTATTGGTGGCTTAATTTGTGAGCACTTCTATATATCCTATACTGCACTTTTAGCAGGAGAAAAGAGTAAATTGGTCATGAATCACAGAATCAAGGAATAGCTGGAGTTGGAAGGGACCTCTGGAGATCTAGTCCAATTCCCTGCTAAAGCAGGTTCACCCAGGAGCAGGTTGCACATGATAATGTCCAGGTGGATCTGGAGACTCTCCAGAGAAGGCGAGTCAATGATCTCCCTGGGCAGCCTGTTCCAGTGCTCTGTCACCCTCAAATGAAAGAAGTTTTTTCTCTTATTTATATAGAACTTTGTGTTTGTGCCAGTTGCCCCTTGTCTTTTTGCTGGCCCTCACTGTAAAGCGTCTGGCTCCATCCTCTGGACACTTGCCCTTAAGGTGGTGTCCTTGATAAGGTCCCCTGTCTTTTGTGAAGTCATCTCTTCAGGCTGCACTGGTCCAGCTCCCTCAGCCTTTCCTCATAAGAAAGATACTCCAGTCCCCTCTTGATCTCTATAGCCTTCTGCTGGACCCTCTCCAGCAGCTGCTTGTCTTTCTTGAACTGGGGAGCCCAGAACGGGCCCAGAATTCAGGAGTCCAGACCGCTCCTGAGGTGGCCTTGCCAGGGCAGAGGACGGGGAGGAGAGTCTCCTCTTCAGAAGAGCAGGGCATCTTTTGTTGTACCATTGCTGTTCTGTGGATCTGGTTCTTTCCTACTTTTTGGGAGCTGTCTTTCTTTCTGCTTCTAACAGGAGTTGAAAAGCATCTATTCATCAGTTTATTTGCAATGGGAATATATGATAACAAGATGAACAAATGAGCTTTTTGAGACCATGTGGTGTGATTGTACCACAGCACTGCCAGCTCTTCTTGTGATTATTCAGCATTATGTTCTTTCTTCAAAGAATCATTTGAATTAATGCAGATTTACTGGTAGCATCTCAACATTTTTACAGCCATTATTTTCTTCAGGCATAGCTCTGAATGAATCTCAGGCATTGCTTTCTTATGTACAGTGTTGTCAGCTATTTCTTTATATGTATACGGTTATATCAAAATAATCAAAAGAAGATTGCTTTTTTTCCCTGCCCTGAATTGAAAAGGGAGTTTGACTTAGCTGCCCATGGTTTTACTGTTTTCAGGCATGGACTTAACCTGGCACAACTGGACTTAAATAAATTTTTATAGACTGGTAGTAACAATGCACTGGCTCTTATTCCAGTGGAGTTTGATTTGTCTGAAACATATTTGTTTAACTCTGCACTGAGCTGGAACGGAACTTGCTAGTAAAATTATTCAACTTATTAGTACATTCACACAAGTTTTAGACAAGGCTACTTACTCTGCCAGCACATAAATTGCCGACTAAGAAACTGAACAAATATATTCCAGAACTCCTGTTTTGTTCATCAAACTCTCTGGTGCCACTGTTTCATTGAATGCAAATGATTTGGTCTTGGATCCTTTTTGTTGTTGCTCATGCTCCATATTATGACCAAGTAGCTGAAAGAAGTTGTTGATTTTTGTTGTCCTTGCCTTTGGGCCTAGTCTCATTGTGAATTTTGAACATAATTGGTCAAGCAGGTCTCTGGCATACCCTGATGAATATCTTCCTTGGAATGTCTTGCAAAATCTGCCTAATGTCCTCCATGGTAAGTATCCAGGAATTGCCTACAAAAATATGCTGAATTGCTTTAAATGTACTTTCACTTAAACATATCTATTATTGTGAAAGTGTAACAGGCATGTAGTTATTGATTTGTGATGTTATTTCTATGTAGAAATACACTATTCTGATATGAACAATTCTGCAATAGAAAACTGTTCCAGAAATAGTTTTATTACTGGAACCTTATTTGCAAACCAAGCCCTGCCCCTGACATATGGGCTTATTGGTATGAGAGCTCTCTTTAGATGATGGTATGAATCTTCAGAAGTTCTTCTCTTCATTACCTTGCTTTTCTGATGAGACTGGAAATATTTCAGCATTTCAGGGAAAAGTTTCAGCATTTTCACTAGCTGAAAATAACTTCTCTGTTGACACAGTGGAAAGGTGGTATTTTCAATGAAAAGCTTTCTGAATGTCTTTACAAGATGATAACAGGTTCTGTCTGTGAGTTCAAATTAGCTCTTTTGGTGTTTGTACTCTTCTTGATGTGCACACATAGAGATTTTCTTAAGGCTTTCTAAATCTAGTTACTGACTATCACAAAACTTCTTGTCAGAACATACAAAGCAGAGGAAAAGAGTCAGCTGTTGTACCATTTCTTTTGCATGCTGCTTGTCTTTGATCATTCCCATATAGAGCTTGTGGCATGCTGAGAGATGTGTTTTCTCTCTGTGTCTTGTCCAGATTGATTGTTAACTACATGAGTCGGTCTCTTTGTTTAGCAGTTAAAAGCTAGAATCAGGCTGCCTTACTTAAAGCATGTTTAAAAATCCAGCAGTTCAGTTCATGCTGCAATTAAGGCTTTTTACCAGGAGGCATTATCTTTGTTTCCTGAGGGCATGGGTAAATAGTCAAGGGAAAGGAATGATCCCTAATGCTGAATTGTCATTAGAAAATAATGTGGAGGAACAGAACAGTCTTCTTCATGATGCAAATTCCCCTACTCATTCACATCACTGAGGCTTATGTTTGACAAGTTGGGTCTGCTACAAGGACCTTTTTCCTGCATGCATTGGTACTTCCGAATGTCACAGCCAGGCTACTCATAGCATTCTGCATTTTACAGAACTTGTGATTGTGGGAGGCTGTTTAAGGAGCTGTTCTTGATGGAATTTTTTTGTTTAAGATTTTTTTAGTGATTGTTAAGCCACACACCATCTTGGAGATGCAGAAGCAAAGAAGTCTGGCTTAGTATTCATAATGAAGATCAAGCCAGTTTTGTCTGGATGTTTTAAGCTGCACTTCACAGGGGTTCTGTATACTCCAGACTTTGTCCAGAAGGATTTATTACATGATCAGCGTGCAGAGATACCACAATTAAAAACAATGTTAAAGTTTCTTTTGACAGCTTCCCTGCCTGACCCATCTTTTGGCTTGCTTTTGTGGACGCAGGTGTTTGGAGAGGGGCAGTAATCCCTGACTTATATATGAGGCTAATTAGGATCTTGATGGTACCCTCTAACCCCAAGTTACTGCATGGGCCTCTTCCTGTTTTTCTGAAAAGCAAGGATAGCAAATGTCTCTAGTTTGTGTAGCATCTGCTAGAGCTATTTCCTCCAATAGCTCCCACAGTGAGGATTACTAAGTAGGTCCCTTTGGATTTTGTACTGATTTGTTTTGCAGTGGTGTGGTTGCTCCTCAAGGTTTATGCCTTCTGTCAGGTGCTTGTTCTTCACCTCTTGGTTATGCTTATGCATCTGTGAAGAGGACCACTGAAAAAATGAAATATGTTGGAAGCTGCATTTTGGTGAGATGGGTTTATAAACACATTTGTTTGCATGTGGAAGTTACATTTGGTTAGATGGAGTACAGGTATGAGATGGTGAAGCAAGTGCAAGTGTGTGGACTGAGAAGTAATGTTTTAACAATGTTTATAAATGGAGAAAATGTTAATGCAACCTCACCTGTCAAGAGAACTTTTGAAGCTTTACTGGGGGGTTAGTCTTCCTTTCATAAGAAAAGGTGAAATGATGTGATCTTCTAATATTTTCCTGGCTGTTGGATTCAGAAGCCTGGAGTTACCTATAATCAGTTATAGTTTGACAAAATAAGATGTTTATTCTTGGTATAACAGTTGTGAGTGAGGAAAAAAGAAATTTTTTTGATGTAGCCTTAGTATAAACAGATTCAGCTTAGATTTTCTCTCATTTTTTCATCTGTGTCTTGGGCAAAACACTTGTATCTGTGCTGAGAGGGACCTGAAATGCTAAAAAGATGTTGTCGTTAGCGTAACTATTGACAGTACTATGAGCACTGCAGTCCAGTACCTTGGGAAAACAACCAGTTAGTTTCCTTTCCTCAGTGTGGTGTTGTTCATTTCACTGTGTTGTTATTTGTCTCATTTCTCACGGTGTTGCTTTCTTGTGAGTCAATCCTTTGTGTTCTGAGGCTTTTGCAAGGGAAAGTTTAATAAAACTATTAGAGCTGCTGTTCCAACTGGGAACAAAATGGTGTCACCTTGTACTGCAACAAAGATGGAACAGAAATCTTTTTACAGCAGGATACAGGATTCACATTTTGTGCTGTTCCCTGTGCTTGCTTCAATATACTCACGACCAAGAGACTTGAGAGTTTCTGGCCATTTTTTTCTCCCCCTAAGCATTGCATTGGGCCAATGTTAGTTAAGATAGGAAAGATTAGTTGATGTTTTTTTTCTTAAATCCCTGCCCTAGGGATTGGTAAAAGGAGAGATTTTCACTTCTCATTACTCATATATTGAACCAAAGGGATAATTTGAACTGGGTATATCTTGGCTCACATTTGCTAGCTGGTTTAAAAAAAAAAAAAAAGAAAAAAACCCCAACAACCTTGCATTCCACCCCCCCACAAGCCAGGAATGAACTTGTTGAAATCGAGTGACTTCATATGTATTAAATTGTTTGTACTAATGAGCATTGAAATATGAAAAGTGCAAGAATTTATTTTAGCAAAAAAGCAATGAAGGGAATGCTGTATTAGGAAATGCTTATGTTAAGAAAACACATTGTTTGAAAATAGTGAATGGAAAAAATATTAATATTGTGAGTAATCTGGCTTGAAGCCTCCTGAAGGTATCTGACAACATAAGTAAAAGGAGAGAGCCTTCTTTATTTAGAATGCACAGAAAAAAAATTTGAGTTTTAACCATCAGAAAGTTCTTTGAAGATGCAGCTTGGTTTATTTCTATCCTTTTGGATATATTTTTCCTCCTTAAATACTGTGACTGGAAAGTTGATGAATAAATCTGCTTTAGACCACTGACTGAAGCTCAGGAAACTTCTGCTGTCCCATTGTTTCAGTGTGAGCAGCCTCCTCCTTCATCCCATTGACTCACTCAATTGTCGGGGTATTTCCACGTGGTTCGGAGGTTGATCCTGGACTGCAGTTAAGTACAAGTGCTCAGCAGTGACTGGCTAAGAGTAACCAATCCTGAACTGAGGTACAATCCCTGGAGATGACAGATGTGCAGTGAAGAGCAGCAGGCCTGATGGTGCTTGAAGTCGGGTGATGTTGCTGTAGATACTGGACAAGTTTTGTGCCTTGGATGGAGCTTTGCATCAGCAGAGAGAGCCGTGGGACCTAGTTCTGTGGAGCAAGCTTTTGGCATTGCTTTGTAGAAATGTCCTCAGCAGACAGTACAGCACCAGCTCTTAGTAGAGCTCCTCACGCACCTCAGGTCTCTATTGCAGTTTTCGGCCTCTGATAGTTCTGAATGCAGGGTCTCACTGTTTTGGGGGGTTTTGCCTCTCAGCATTAATGAGCTGTTCCTATGGAATACCTTTGGAATCCATGGCTTAATGCTTTCGATAGAACAGTTTATTTTTGCGGTGTGGTATTTTCACATTATCCATTGAAAAGCTGTATTCAGTGTGTTTTTAAAAATTCTTTGTCTATTATCAAAAAAAGGACTTGCAGGCATAAAATATCTTAAGGTTTATCATGATCTTAGGCTTTGCTGTAATACATTTAGAAAGCTTAGCACTATCTTTTTCATATATATTTTATTATTTTTAGTGAGTAGATATTGTCCTCTAAACTAGAGAACGATGTTTGCAGAACCAGAAGTCAGAACGTTTGCAACTAATGTGTGTGACTTGTGTTAGGAATTACTTATTTAGACATTTTTCTCATTCATTAATTTAGACATATGTGTGCTTGCAATTTAATTTTATTAGATTGCAGAAAATGTAATAAATTGTTCCTTTCCAGGAAAAATAAAATTCTGATGGCTGAAGAGGTCTTTCTTTTAATGCCATTATAAGGCCTTGAGCAACATGATCTAGTGGAATGTGTCCCTGCCCATGGCAGAGGTAGTTGAGACTGGATGGTCTTTAAGATCCCTTCCAACCCTTACCATTCTGTTATTCTGTAATGTGTAGGCAGGATCCCAGTGTGTTGACTAAGCTGTTAGAGCAGTCTTCCCATATGTGTGCTGGGCCTCTTTTTTTCCCCTCTTATTTGAGGATGTGTCATTTAGCTTTCTACTTATTTATTTAGTTAGTTATTCTTCCTTGGATTGCCCTGACCATTTTGATTGTCTGCAGCACCAGTGAGCTGGGTGATTCCATTCTGTGCTGGGTCACATTTTTTATTTCTCTTGCATAGCAATTACTCTCCCAACAGACAATTAGTGACTCTTCCCATGTTCAGCCTTCTGGCTTTCACTGACCTGTACATTTTATTTGAACTGAAGGACTAGACTCATAAAGAAATGGCTTACTGCAGAGCTGGTATGGTATGACTAACTCACTTCAAACCATCCAGGGGGAGCTGTAACAATAAGAGCAAGAGTCTGAGAATTTGCATCATTTAAACATTGTGGATATGTTGATTACATCGATGCCCATTTGTTCGTTGATCCTGTAAGGCTTATTCCCTCTATTAGTCCCCTGGAAAATGCCAGTACAATTTTATTAGAATAGTCTACAATTTTTGTTACTTCTGCATCTTGCACGTGAAAAATGGTGCTATCTTAAAATGATTCTGCATTTACTGTGTCCTAAAATGTCTGTCAGAGAAGACTCTTCTAATGCTGTAGCTTATTAGAGCCTTCTGGAATTATGTTTTTTGGCATGCTACAAAGCCCTGGAGAGTATGCTTAGTTACTGCTGTCATGGCAGATTTCTAAAAATACCAGTGCTCTGGAGGCTTCTGTTGGAATTAAGCAACTTCATAATTTGGAGTTCATTAGTTGAATTTCATGCTTTTCCTTTTACTCTTAATATGTAACTAACATGATGGCAACTGGGAAGTGTAGGTTTTCCTTTCCTTCCTTCTTGATGAGCATAAGGTAAAATTGGCATGATTTAAGAGCAGCTTTTTAAAAAACTGTCCCTGTAATAACTCTAAAGATTTTAATGTAGGTTTGAAGGAGGATTCCTACTATACTAAAAAGGATATATTGATATTTATTCTGATATAATGCAGGAAAACCACTAGGCTTTTCAAACAGGGTTGTGTGTGAGACTGAATTTTTTAGGTAATACCATCACACCGTTTCCCTTTTTGAAGGGGTTTGCACTCTGGCTGCTGGCTCGATTCCTGGCATTGCAGTGAAATTGTTAATCTGAAAGGAAAAGAAACTGGAAGTAAAAACAGAAGCCCAGTCTGGTCTGGCAGAGACACAGTCCTGCATATCTCCCTGTGCTCCATGATCAGCAAGGCAGGTGAGAATGACAGTTCAGCAGATCAGCAGAAAACCAGCATCCCAAGAAACTTTAAAGGTTTAAATGTTCTGTGCTGTCTGGAAGTTTGCCTGTACTGTAAGGCCAGAAAGTTCCAGCCTGATGATAGGCAGCCAGTACTACTTTCAAAGCTGGATTTGATGGAGACAGTGAATTGTAGTCCTATTTAACGTAAACTTTGACTTTCACCTTAAAATCTTTTAATTCAATTAATAGAGCATATTTTATTTTAGAAAATTAGCATGCATACACAAATGAGCTACCAGCAAGTAATTATAGAAGTCTCACTACATAGAATTTTCCTCTTCTGAAAGGAATAAAATTAAAGAAAAAACTAAAAAAAAAAAAAAAAAAAAAAAACAGAGTATAAAACCAAAATGTGCTAAGTTATTTTGATGCAGGGAGGCTTTAGAGGAAAAGGTCTTTCTTGTCACAGCCAAACAGCTCATTATTTTTGAACACATGGTAGTTTCACAAGAGACTCTTCTTTGTATCAAGAATTAGAGATGACTGGGTGATCTGTCTAAGCATTACTTAAAAATGACAAAATTGGCATAAAGAGTGGGTATGTAAAACTGCTGTCAAAACTCTGAAGTTTGATAGATGTATTTTACTGAGGTTTATTATTTTACTGATAATATCTCAGTATAGAATTTGAGCATTTCTAGAAGTCTGTGGAATAAAGTTTGATTTGGTTTTTAAAGTCTTTAAGCAGAATGTGAGCTTGGGGAATATTGCATGAATATTGTGTTTTAACTTGTGCCTGTCTCTAGTTAATCCCTGAAGACATTGTCAGTGTATGGTCCAGCTGCTTCGGATAGCAATCTTTAAAAACCCTTTAGGGAAAAATTAAAACTTCTCTTCATTCTCTCCCTTTCTTTCCAAGAGAAAATATCTTTCTATGTTCTTCCTGCCTTGAACAGACCTATTAACTACTACCTTGGACTTTGTAGGTTTATTAAATACCCTAATATTCAGTAACAAGCATATCCTTCATGTCCAGGTATGAACATTTTCTGTAGTTCTGTCAGTCATGTGAATATCTTTTGAAGTTCTTTCAGCTTTCCTTGTTAGATTGCTTGCATTTGTGAAACAGTGTTGAATGAGGTGTTTCAGCTGGTTTTTTGTTGGTTTGGGATTTTTTTAAGCTGATTGGGGAGTACTTGATATTTGTATCTGAGTAGACAGCCATCTGTCCCTCAGGTCGTGCCAATTACGCCAACTCTGAAAGCAGCCACAGAAATTCAGTTCTTTCATTGAGCCTGCACAACTGTTTCTTTCACCTTTTGTCTTTTAAGGAGGTTGGCCTCGAGCAGTTATTTTTTGTTGAGTAACCACTACTTATCAAATGGTGTTGCAAATGAATGAAGGAAAAACAAAAGCTCTTGGCAAGACATTTTCTCTAATTTAACTTAATTATTCTGGCAAATCTAAAAAAGATGGAAAATAATTGAATTAAAATACTTTTAACGTAGAGGGATTTGTTGTATAGTAACATTATTAAAATAATTGCAGGTAACATCATCATGTTTGTTACCTATGTGGATGGATGAAGGTTCCTATGGAGGGGGAATTTCTCATTTGTTTCTTCTGAATACCCCACATTTTCTTTTATTTGCCAAAAAGAAAAAGACTCATATTCAACATGCCCTGAGAACAGAGCCATGCCTAATTTACTGCATGATATTTCATCTTGCTCTCATCTGTTAGCATGTTAAGTAAATCAGGATGATAGACCTAAATTTAATATTTTAATACGAAATGAATTGTGTTTGTGGGAGGGGCAATGAAATCAGTATTTCTCACATGGATGCTCTAGCAAAAAATAGAAATACTGCTTATAAGTGCAGAGATCTAACTTAAGAACTACTAATTGTTGAGAGTCTTTGCAGTGCTTTGTCAAACAGTTGTATGGCAAATCAGATATTTTTTCAGGTTAGTCCCCTGAAAAAAACCTTCACGTGCTTAGCATAAGTGTCGGATACCTTTTTTAATCACTGACTTTTTTACAGTACTAAACTAAAAATGCACATTTATTATCTCTTTGGTACCTCTTAAAAAAGACAGAACTTGCACACTGGCAGGATTAGTAGTATGATGTTTTGGAGCAAGTGTTATTTACTTAAAATAATCAGTGTGTCATCCTTTAATTTTGAATAGCAAATATGATGTGTTATGGGGGAAAGGAAATGTATTCAGCTTTGTCTTAATGAGCATGATGAGAGAGTCAAGAGCTTATGGGTCAGGATAAAAGGGTGGAGTAGAAAGAGTGACACTATTGTGGGTATGTGATTCAGGTTGCCTGATCAAGAGGAGAGGGGGATGAGGCATTCTACAGGCAGTTAGCAGCAAGTCTCAAAGTCACAGGCCTTGACTCTTGTGGGGGAGTTTTAAGTACCCTGACATCTGCTGGAGAAGCTGTACAGCAATATGCAAGCAGTCCAGCAGGTTCCTGGAAAACATTGACAATAACTTCCTGCCACAGGTTGTAGAGGATCTCACAAGGAATGATGTGCTGACTGACCTCACAGTAACCAACAAGGAAGTCTTGTGGGGATGTGAAGGCTGGGGCCAGCCTTGGCTGTAGTGACCAGAAGATTGGTGAGTTCAGTGTTGGTTGAAGAGGTAGCAGGACAGCAAGCAAGATGATGACTATGGATTTTAGGTGAGCTAACTTAGCCCATTTAGGGATATTCTTGGAAGAATCCCATGGGAACCAGGCTCTGCAGGGAAGAAGAGTCCAGGAGAGTTGGCTATCATCAAGGCTCGCTTCCTCCAGGCTCAAGAATGATGCACCCTAATGAGAAAGAAGTTGGGCCAAGGGCAAAAGAAACCACCATAGATGAATGAAGAACTGCTGTCATTACTCAAGTAAAAGAAGTCCACAGGAGACAGAAGCAAGGCCAGGCCACTTGGACTGCATATTGAGAGGTGGTCAGGAGAAGTAGAAATGAGACTTGAAAAGCCAAGTCCCATCCAAAACTACATTTGGCCACCTCCTGAAATTCAACAGAGACAAATGCAGGGTCCTGCACTCGGGGAGGAAAAACACCATGCACCAACACAGGCTAGGGGCTGACCTATTGGAAAGCAACTCAGCAGAGAAGGACCCAGAGAACTTGGTGGATTGCAAGCTGTCCCTGAGCCAGCAGTGTGCTCTGGTGGCCAAGAAGGCCAGTGGTATCCTGGGGGTGCATTAGGAACGGCATGTTGAGGGAAGTGATCCTGTCCCTCTACTCAGTCCTGGTGAGGCCACGTGTAAAGTTCTGTATCCAGTTCTGAGTTCCACAGTACAAGAGAGATACGGAGCTCCTGGAGGAGTCCAGTGAAGAGCTACTAAGTTGGTGAGGGTCTGGAGAATCTCTCTTATGAGGAAAGGCTGGGGGAGGCAGGCTGATTCAGCCTCAAGAAGAGGTGACTGAGAGAGGACCTCCTTAATGTGTATAAATATCTAAAGGGTGGCTATCAGCAGGATGGATCAAGGCTCTTTTTGGTGGTGCAAAGCAGTAGGACGAGGCAGTGGGCAGAAACTGATGCACAGGAAGTTCTACCTGAAATGAGGAAGAACGTCACTGTACAGATGACCAAGCACCAGCACAGGTTGCCCAGAGGGGTTGTGGAGCCTCCCCCACTGGAGATATTAAAGAGCAATCTGGATACAATCCTGTGCAATGTGCTCTAGGACAACCTTGCTTGAGCAGGGAGATTGGACCAGATGATCCTCTGTGGTCCTTTCCAACCTGACCAATTCTGTGATCCTTTTTGTCCAGAAAATCAAGTTTATTCCCTATCCTTTACCAAGTTTTTGAATTGACTCTTTCAAAGATTGCATTAAAAATCTTTTTATGGTAAAATTTATATCATGCATAAAGAGAAGAGAGTTCTTGAATTGAACATTTTTCCAATATTTCAGTATTAAAAAAGTTCATATGAATACAGAAATATAGTGGGCCCTAACTTTTCTGTTCTCTTTTTCTACAGTCTGTTTTCCTTCCATTTTCAGATGTTCTCTTGCTGAAAAAATCTCATCTCATTTATTCTTCAGCTTATGAATAAAAAATTTTTACTCTATCTTGCTTTGGTCTCTACTCTTGTTCTTACCTGTATTTCCTGAACTATTGCAGTCTCTTAGTTGCTCCTTCGAAGTCGCACCAAATACAAATCCCTACTTGCTGAAATGACTTAGAGTGACTCAGATCTTAGATCTTAATTGTGTTTATGTAGTGACTGTATGTTTGCTGATTATGCCTCACTAAGAGTTTATCACATCCCCGACTGAGGTCCCAGTGGACCTGGTGGCTGCTCCTACTGTAATTCGGTTCACTGGGTGGGTTATATGGAGAAATGGCATTTCATGAGTGATACGGGACATCCTGAGATCACAGCAGAAGCCACAGTACTGCAGGTCACAGGAGGGCTCTCCAAGCTGTTGTGACTGTGATTAGCTGGCTGCAAAGTTTGCTTACAAGTATTTGGAAACTCTGGGAAGCATGGATTTGTGACTGTGTGTGTAAAAAGAATAGCTATATGCTTGTTTAGTGTAGTACTTAAGAAAGCAGTTCCACACTTCAGTGTGCTGCCTTTCGGGATTTTTTTCTTCCTCTTTAAGTTTTAGTCAACAGTAATTATTAAGTGATTTCTTTTAGTAATGTTCTGTGCCTTTCTTTTAACCCAAAGATCTGTTTTCAATATTTTCAGATTGTTTTTTGGCTGTTGATCTTTGCATTTTTCCTCTCTATATATTGTTAGTCTGTTTTTAGCATCAATATTTTCATTCTTTAAAATCTAGAGGAATGCTTTGAAGTACTTTCTCTCCATGCCTTCTGTCAATTCTACTTAGGTTTTTCAGTAGTGAGTTAGTTTTCACATAGAAAAGAAATATACCTGTCTGCTGCTTAATGTTACCCTAAACTTCTTGAACTGCTTTTGTCTAAGCCAAAAGCAAACTAGCCTTGCCTTTAGCCTGAAACAAGGCACAGTGAGCTTCAAACCCAAAGCAAATAACTTTGCAAGTTAGAAATAATTTGAAAATGGATGTCTTTAATTCTTCTGTAGTGCCACAGTGAGTGGTGATCACAAGAGCAGTAGTTTTTAATACCATTTTTGGTTGAGTGTTTGGCTGAAAGAAAACCAAAAGGATGGTATTTCTCTTTCAGACCATAATAGTAGTGAGTTAACAGCTGTGAGCACTCTTGGTGGTTAGCATGTGAGACCTTGGCTTGATTCTTGGCCAGTGAACATACCCAGGGGCTGGGTTTGCATGGCTTATACTAGGTTTGTAGATATTTTAATATGCTGGTGAGACAAGCTACATGTTTGGTGGGATACTTGTGGTTAGAGTGGTTAAAAACAGGGAATCAAAAGGCATAGGACCAACAAAAACTTTTGCTGGAGAAAAAAAAAATTGTTTTTTATTCTAAAATAAAAGTCTATCCGGCAGGTTTTGGAAAGGAATGGAACTGAAAGCTGCTGCTGTTGTTTGTTGCAGTTAAATGTTCCTCTTCCAAATGTACATCAGTGGCTTGCTGAAGTGGAGCCCTGGTATTAATGTGTTCAGAGTAGATTATAAATTATGTGAGAATGTCTAATCTGTGTTCTTTGATACAAACCAGACTCCAGGTTCTGTGATGGAAGTGGTGGTTATCGCCAGCACATAGCACTTTGCACACCCAAGCTGCTGCACACATGTATAGCTAAACATTGCGATGCCTTTGCAGAGTAGGAAAAATCATCCCTTTGGGGATTTTTGGGGGACTTTGGATTGAATTAATGTCTAAGGCTAGCCATTTAATTGATCACACTGGTCTGTAAACTAAAGAAATTGTTCCCCAACTCTCCTGTTTTATAGGTGCTAGTTACTTTCTTCATTAAACTGTCTTCTTGCAGACTCCCACTGTGTTTTGAAAACATGAAAATGCTCTTGTGGAGAACATTTTTAACTTCTTAGTTTTTGATTATTTAGTCTCCTCTCCTTTTCCTTTCCCCTAGATGATGTTTTTGCTGCTTTCTTGCATCTTGCTTAATCATGTGCTGATTCAGAGCAGTCAGATTGGAGACACGAAACTTTGTAGTGGAGTAGAATCTCTGTACTTCTTTGCCACAACTGGTCAGTTACACTTGTGGCAGAAGGTTGTTCCTGTGTCAGCCCAGACATCTCTCTCAAGAAACAGGGGGGACGCAGTATCTTTATCTCTGGACCAGTCTTCTGCTTTTGGGAGTGGTTAATGTTCCTTGAGACATTTTTTGCCAGTTCCCCTGAAAAATGTCCCCAAGGTTGCTCCAGGGATTGAAATATTCCATTTGCTGCTGTGCTTCTTTGCAATCAGGCTTGTCTACAGCTGGTGAGTGGGAAAATACGTCACTGTATTTGTCCAGATGTGGTTGTCTGCTATCATACATACACAATGTTTGCATGTTCTGCTTTTTTTCTTTTTAATGCCCTATAAACTGTCATTTGCCATTTGCACTTGGCTTTCAATTAAGTATTTTATCATGTGTATCCATCCTTCCTCTGACTCCTTTATCCTCGCTGTCTTTCCTTCTTTCATTATAGTTATTTTCAGCTGTGCTCCCACCTCTCTATCCAAGCCTTTCCACTTCTCCCATAGTCATAGATTCTTTGTACAAACCCTGGCCATCTGTTCCTCACTCTTTGAATCCTTGTCCTGTGTTAGGGTTTTTTCTATATATCTTGCCTCCTTCTGCTATTCCTTTCTGTATCCTCAGCCTTTATTTTTTGTTATAGAGGATAACCACCATGACTTAGAAATAATGCACAAAGAGCTGAGGTATCAATTTATTTCAGAAAATTTTTAATGTGAAATAATAATTAAACAATAATTAAAAAATCTAAAAATACCCAAGCAATTAAAATCTGTGAGCTAAGAAAGCAATATCTTAAATGAGATTATGTAAAAATCATCTTTGCTTTTAGGCAAAAGAGGGTCTTCTAACCTCACAGCATGGCAACCTTGCATGTTGTGTAGGACAGAATCTAAGAAATTCCTTTTTCTCCCATAGTTTGTCATTAGTGTCTCTTGCATTAGTAAATGATGTGGAATATAGAGGATCAAGAAAATTATAAGATGCTATATTTGGTGCTTCCATGCTGGAAACCAGCTTCTGTGATTTGCACTGCCTTGAGAGCTCCTTCTGTACATCCATTTTAGAGAAAGCAGAAACATTCCTTAAGGACTTAATGAGTATGGAAAAAAAAAAACAAACAAACCAGAAAAAGTGACACCTTTATGACCTCTCTTGCAGAGAGCATTGGCTTCTTTGCACTTGCAGTGTAAGGGTCTAGGTAAGCTCCTTGGCTTCTCTGTCTCCTCTGTGGGTTTCGTTCCAGAAAAATCCTGTGTTCGGAGATGCCAAATAATGTGCTTTGGGGTTTGTCTTCCTTGGACTTAGTGAACTGCAAACTTCATCTAAGTACTTACCCTCTTCTGAACTGTATATCTATGTTTAGTATGGCATCATGTGGGGACTAACACACCTCTTATAAGAATTTTGTGGAAAGCCTGGAAGGAGTACTCTTTGACTATCCACCAAAATTAAGATGCTGGTGTACTTCAAACCCCATAGTGAAACCTGTGTTGCCTCTGTGGTTTCTTGCACTGAGAGCACCAAGTAAACCAAGCTGGACATATTTTTCCTCAAATTATGCCTTACCATTAGTATAATTCCTATATAAATTGAAGAAAACTAAAGCATTCTTTTAGAAAGGAGACTTTCTTGTCTGTATGCATGCTCACATATGCATGAAGACAGAGTAATTATTTTTAAAAATTAAGTTGTGAAAGGAACCACTAAACCCAGTGAGCTGCAGTTGGGCTGTATCCTAATCTTTATGGACCACCAGTATGGAGTTTCTTTTTACTGTTATGCCTGATCTCCAAGACTTGTCAATAAGCTCTGCCTGATATTTATCATATATTTACATTTAATATTCTGAAAATATGGACCAAACGTTTGAAATTGAGACGTGATTATACCTCCAAAGGAATTGTGTTGCATGAATGTATTTATGTCAGCTGCACGATTTTAACGATATGGTTAAATTATCGAGGCTGGGGTTTGCAAGAAATATCTGGGAATGCTTTTGCACTCAGTGGGATTCTCAGTGAGAAAGGGAATGTAGAAGTGGACGACTCATGTGGGGGATCTTGGAGTAGAGCAGAGTAAAAGCTGAACTCTGATAGCTGTTCTTTTCACAATTAATATGATATACTGGTATACTGATTGGTGCTTTAGTTTTAAAACTAAAACAAAGGGTACTCAAAAAGCATGCTATTGTTTTTTTTTTTCTTTTGTGTTGGTTTCAATGCAGTAACTGGTTTTCCAGCTATATTTTATTAGAATTTTTTTTTCATTCTCATTGATCTCATTTAATATTTCAAGGTGCTTTGTCTGATGCTGAGTACGGTGTCCCTGAGGGTCGAGTCCTACTCCTGCTCAGCTTAAGTTTCCAAAGTATCTCTGGAAAACTGCCAGCTGAACTGGAAAGGCCTGGTTCAAGATGGGTGGCAGGTTAATGGAGAGAGATGTCTCTTGGCAAATTATTTCTCCTGATGTAACAGAAAAATGGAAGGATTGTTCACACCAACCCTGTGATATTCCTCTGCCTCGGGCCTGAAGGAAGGGATCTCTGTGAAGTCTAGCAGTGCAAGGGCCACACAATAAAAGGGGACCACAGCTTTGCATGCCTTTGAACAGAGGCTTCTGTTCATCAGCATGTAAAAGGATTTGGGGCCGTGCCAGTGGCATACCAGACTTTGGGAACACCGGTATCTGCTGAGCAGGTGAACCTGCTGCAGCTTTTGTCACTGCTTCCATTGAATAGGGAAAGGAACCAAAGGAAAAGGAAAGGACCAAAGGAAATCATCAGATCCAAAGCCTCCATGTTATAGGGTTCCTTTGGATAGAGATGCCAGATTATGGTATGAAATAGGATTTTAGTCCCATGCTGAACATGCAGTATATAACAAGATTATGTGCCACGGGAATGAAAATTTTTTAGACTTGAAGTTGTTTCCTGTAATTCTTCTCTGTAGTTCAGAGGCTCAGATTTATATTTGGGCACTTTCATATTTATTTTGTCTTTATTTTTATTACATAAGTTATACATGTGTTTTAAAATTTTAATTTTTTAAAAAATACATGTATTTTAAAAATACATATCTACTTGTTTATTTAAATACATTAATATATGTGCACATTTTATAGCCGTGTTTAATATGTTACTGAAAAAGTTTGATTTTGTTCTTTGTTTTCTTTATCAGTTTGCTGAAAGCAGTCAGAAAAAAGAGGCTTTACAAAAAAGCATTGAGAAATCAAAAATTGGACGTGAAGATACTGTAAGTTGCTTTGGGGGGAGGTAATCCTACAAGGAAATAGTGCTAAAATGTGTTTAGTTCTTGTAAATACTAATGTAGTATTTCCGGGTATTTTCAGATTTAAAAATATCTTTAAACTTGAACTACCCAGAGACGTGTACCAGAGTTGCCAATAGTTGCTGAATTGCCAAATCTGGTAACTACAAACTTAGATGTTGGTTTGGGTTTTTTTCAACTTATTTGTAATATAGATTCCTAAATTACTGTTCTGAGCAGTCATGTAAGCCTGGTGCTCTTTGCATGCTGAAGCTTTTAATACTGCAAAAAATATATCTAGGCTTCATGTTTGTCATAACCAATATACTAGTTAGAAATACTTTGTATGGTATTCTAAATTGCTGACTTGCATTGAGATGCTCAGTCTAAAGCTATTTAAGCCTCCAATAAGCATGCACAGCCAGAAGCTTTCAGGAGGAATTGAATTTTGTAGGAAAGTGCCAGATCTTCAAATCCAAACTGTTTTGTAGAAACACTCTAGGTTTTCCCTATATATGTTTTGTTTATCTAGTAAGGAATAGAGTGAACCTTACCATCAAACTCTGTTAAAGTTGCAGTTCCACAAATGCAATTAAAACCTGCTTTTTGGCAGTGTCTTTAGTGGGGATTCTTTATTCATTCATTTGCAACAGACTGTAATCAGGAATCACAGGCAGGTTTCTCACATAGTTGTGCTTGTCGTGTTTTCAAACAAACTGTTTCAACTTTGGGCTTCTCCAGCATGTGGCCTGCCCTACAGAAAGCTATTGGTCTGGAAATCCTGTTCTGGCTGATGTTTCCAGCATTTTCCTTCCTGATTATACATCAGGAAGAAGTCCTAAAAAATGTAGATTGTAATGCAGGTCTCGAAGCATCTCCCCTCCATACCTCAGCATCTGGAAACTTGATTTCCATTCTGCATTTTCAGAACATGCTGAATCCAAGCTGTTGGCAAAAGCACAGGGAATATGGAATTTTGAGGTGGGGCGAGAAACCCTATAACCGTAAACAAAACCCCAAATCCACAAACATCTCAGACTGCTGCTGGGTTACCATGGAGATTGCCACTGGTAAAATCTCAATGGCTTACCAACTTGTGCAATCTGGCTCTTCTAGGCTACCCTAGCTTGAGTTATTTGAATATCAGCCAGTTCCAGTGTTTGTAACTACAGACTGAATTAGAAGTATGTGCTGAGCTGGCTGTGGGAGAGCTCATGTTGAGTCAGTGTCTGCAGATTCTTATTGATCGATAGAATCTTTGAGGTCTTTGATTGTGTACAATCCTAGCAAAAACTACCATGTCATAAATGTCTGAATTTATTTTTGAGACCATTGCTCTTAAATGGTGTAGAAAAAGAAAGAAGACAACTAAATTCAGAGGGTGTTCATACACAGCATCTCAATTTGTAGAAGAGTGGGTGGTGGGTTTTTCTGTAATGCCATCTTTAATTACAAGACTAGCACTCCTAAATACTGCTTAACCTTTAAGCCCAATAATTAAGAGATCTCTTTGGAGTTTGTTAAACCATGGTTCAACGGTTGTAGAAACTTGTTCTTTTGTTGATCCATTTTGGCCATAATTTTTTTCCTTCCAGTTGGTATTCAGTATTATTTAGAGTCACTGAGAATTCTATGTAATAAAATAAAATGCTCAAGTGGTTTATAAATGGCAAGCAGTAGTGAAAACAGCTTTTAAATTTGTATGTTTTTATTTTTAAAAAACTTTCTGTGATAATTACTATTTTTAATGTTTGGGGTTTTTTTTTGTATCTCCCAACATCCTTTGAATCCTCAGGTGGATCGTGCAGCTCTGCTGAAGGAACTTGCTGCCCTTCGGCAGAAAAAAGAGCAGCTAAAGACAGAAATAGACAAATACAGGGAATGTGATCCAGACGTGGTTGAAGAGATGCGTAAGTTGTGTATTGTTTAACGTGATCTTTTCCCTGAAAAGGTCTGCACTTCTCTAGCTTAAAATCTGGTATTCAGAGCTTAGTCAAAGAATAACTGCTTTTGTCTTTAAAGCTGAGCAAAACAAAACAGGTACACTCACTATTTATTTTCATGTTCTGTTCTATTATATTTGAGGAGGTTTATTGATACTTATTCTGCCACCACCTGAGCAGTTAAGAAACAATCCTATAATTAAAATACTCTGATGCTTTAGAAGTAACATAAAGATCATCCTTTGCAGAACCGTATGAATTCTATAACTTGTGCTGTACTCTAGAATGTGTGTAGGAAGAGGAGTCTCTAGCTCCCGTTTACCTTCAGTTCCATGCTGTTATATCTTTCTACTTTGTCTTGCCTATTTAAAACATAAGCATTTCATTAGAAACACTTAATTGTCGCTTACATGAAAGTAGGTTATCACACTCTTGACTGACTGTACTATCTCTGACATGCTGGGTTTTGGTTGGAGTTTCTAACTCTAATGGAATACAGAGAATGATGAGTGATTTTAATACAGAATTTGGCACTGAAATGTGCTTAATATTCTGATCCTTAGCATGAAAAATGAAAAGCATGCATGAAATTTTATTGAATTTTCTCTACTGCAGCTTTCATGTTTTATTTATTAGGCTCTTACATTGCTACCCGAGCACCACTGCATATTCAGGTTGCTATAATGCCAGAATGCTGTTACAAAGTGACAAGAAACAAGCACAAAACTTTTTCTGAAAAGAGATGTGGCTAAATATTTCGCCTTCCTATTTTACTAACAAAGTCCACAGCTTTAGAGCTGTTCTGAGAGAAAGCCAGGAACATAAGCAGAGTTGGCAGCATTCTCCAAATTTGGACAGATATTATTTATTTTGAGGGGCTGTGACATTTTTTGTCAGCTGTGTTATCTTTCCCCAAGGATGTAATGGTATGCCAGGGAATAAGCAAACTTGAGACCTGAGGTTAGTTACTGTGCTGTAAATCCCTTGCTGCCTGCTCTCCTGAGGAGAAGACACATTCCAGCTGATTCCAGCTGTAAAAATGAATGAGGTTAGGCAGATACCAACAGCAGAGGGATGTGTAGCAGTGGGTATTTTAACTGCTGAGGTACCCTTACAGTCAGCATCTCACAGAATGGTTTGAGAGCCTCTTTTTTGAAACAGTCACAGTGAGCATGTTCCTAAATATGGCACGAGGGAGCAAATCACAGCTGCAATGCTAGGGTAAGCTTCATTAGCTGGCAACATGGAGACTAGTATCCTGGAAGGAAAGAGAGAAAGGGAAGGAAATGTAATACTTAGTTGCTTCAGTCATGCCCTTGTTTCTGTCTGTATGTTGTGGCTTTGGGTTATTTTGTCTAAGTGTGTGGAAGCTCTATGTGAATTTCTGTGATGGAGGGATGAGCATTTAAGGAACTTGTGAGGTTAGCACTGTTGAGCTACCTGTAGGCTTCCCAGGGGAATATGCAGTAGTGTTTCAAAATTAATTTGTCCTTGAACTTGATTTTAAAAGTTTCTCTTTCATTATGTGTTTTGTCAGGCGTTGCTACACTGGCAGTGTGTATTGTTGCTGGCAATATATGAATGAATAAATGGTGGTGTCAGTTTTGGGGAGTTAATGTCCTTGTCAAAGCTGAATGGAAGTTGACAGGCTTTATGGAAGAGAAAAAAAAAAAAAAAAGGTTGAGGGGCATTTCTTTTGGTTCCAGAGTGCAGAAAAGTGCAAAGGCAAAAGTAAGAAGGCAATGCATTCAGCTAGACATAAAAGTTATTGCTGCTGTTTCACAGAAAAAAAACTTATTGTAAAAGTTACTCATTCACGGATTTTCAAACTGCATGTGGGTGATACGATTTTCTGCTTCTGTATAATTTAGATAACATAACCCTTGGGATTATTTTCAGTTAAATCACCTGAATCACCTGAGCAGATTTCTAACTACCTTATTTTAGAGTCAGAGATGGCTGTTATGTTATGTAATCACACTCTTTTTAACAGTGGAATTGTTCAGTAAAATATATTTTGTAATGGGCAGTTGTCACTTTCTGCCTTGGGTTTTCTCTCTTCCTCCTTAATGACTTCAGCCTGTAAGGAAATCTTCTTGTTGCTCAGTGTAATATTTCATCCTGTTAATTTCTCATCCCATATGACAGAGAGCTGCCTTGATTCTTCTTGCGGTATTTTAGGGCTATGTCAAATTGTTGTCTGTTTTCAGTGGCTTTCAAATTTGGTGAATGCTTTATTGTGTCTTTTAAGTTGCCCCCTCCCTCAGCAGAGTTTTGCAGAAACAAGCCAATTGCACAGCAGCAAGGCGCATTAAAACGTGCATGTGCACACACACATATACATAATTTTCAGGGTCAAAACAAAAGTTTGAATGATTCATAGCAAATATCTAAAGACTCAGCTAAAAACTGAACATCTGTCTTTGCTTCCTGAATCTCATGGTGGGAAAGTCAAGCTTGACCATGTAACTAAATATATTATAATGCATATTCACAAGGGGGCAAGTTGGAAAACTAATAACTCTGATTTTTGCTGACTTCACTGTTCAGCTAGTTCACTGTTTTAGCGTCACTAACAAATGTTTTGCTCTATGTTTTGGCTTAGTTTCCTTGGCTTTTGTATTAGAAGTACATTGCAGTATAAATTTTAATGCCTTCTCAAATTTACAGCATTTGAACACAGAATTTGTGTGTAACAAGTAACTAGAGTAAATGGCAGAAGCAACAAGATTTAGGGACTGACCACTAGAGGAAGCTACGTAATAGTCTGGTCTTGTGGATATATTCAGATAATTCCATTTTACAGGAACAGTATTATAAAAATATATCTAGAACAGCAAAATATATGGATTTTTTTCTAATGACCCCTGCAGTTCAAAAGTTTCTTTGCCTCTTGGTGATGTTGTTTAAGACACTTTCTGTGAGTTAGGATTGATTAATAAATTAATTCTCAAAGGCAGTAAAACTGACAAGAATCATTTGAAGTAAAAAAACCAAACAAATAGTGGGATTTTGCGGCTTTTGCTCTTTGCCCTGGCTCGGGCAGCTGGGGCACCCGGCTAGGCGCTGCCTTTTGGTGAGACCGAGGCTGCCGCATGCACAGAGGTTCTAGGGCTGAGCGCTCCGGCGTGGGTACACAGCTTTCGCAGCCATACGCTGAGAGGAAGCAAAGGGACGAGAGAAGGCACACCTTGCCTGCGTGGCTGAGAACATTTATTTCCCGCGTGGCCGCTGCGGTGGCTGGAGCGGCGGTTCCCAGGTTGTGCATGAGGACAAAATGGCGATTGACCAATGGAAGCATTGGGTTAAATAGGGGGCGGGCAGACAGGGGCGGAAGCCCCCCTCGCCCAATGGGGACAGACGACAGGGGAGTGACGTGGACCACGGTAACCTACGGGAACATAACAGAGGTGGGTACAGCGTTCTGGGACAAATAGGATTGCAAGGATGGGGTGACTGACACAGAACTTTCAGGAAGAATTTGGGAGTGCCTACAAGATGCACATGTGAAAGCTCCTATGGTAGACAACTTGGAGCGAACCATTGTGAGGGAAAAAGGGGGGTAGAGAGAACCAACTAACTAACATTCATTAAAACCCCTAACTGAACCAACCCGGCATACAACAGGATTTTATACTTTTCTATTAAATTTGTGATCCTGCTTCAGATGGTGCAGGACAAGATCATGGTTTCTCACCTCTGAGGCATGCCTATGTAGGCTAGAATATATTCTCATGGAGGAGCAGCCATTGTAGAGAGATTTGTCTCTTATGTGACATGGCATGCATGTATGCATGTTGGAGATGTGATGCTGCTAGATTCTCTAAAGGTTATGGTAGATGACAAAGCCATGGAGAGTGCAAGCTTACCATAGTTTATAATTTATGCAGATTTTCATAAAGTCAACAGAAAAATAAAAAACTCCACCTAATATCAAGATTACCCTGCTTCATACATTTAATTCTTTCTGTGCACCAGAAAGAGGTGTTAGGGAGCTAATAAAATTTTTCTCATAAATAATTGTATAGAAAATTTTGTCTGGCAACATAAGCGTATAAATGGTAGGGACTTTCCTCTCAGTTGCTGGTCAACTTGTAATTGGAAACAGCTAAACACTTTCAGTGCTCACTGTAAAATAAACATTTCTAACGTCTCAAACTTCTTGTTCGTTCGCTGCAATAAGAAGAATGTTGGTTTATGCTTTATTAAAACATTGTTGGGCCTTTGCGTTTTTTTCACAATAGCCATGCTTTGTTACTGTGTGCCTTTGGATAGGGCAGCTCTTTCAGAAATAGTTACATACTGACTGCAGTGACTTCTGTGTGGTATGATTGCTAATATTTATGGGGTCTGGGATCTTGCCTGTCAGCATTCCTTTTTGATTTAGCATGTTTTTAGAATGTCTGGTTACTAGTAACTTTTATGTCTTAGGCTTTTACCTTTAAAACAGTGATCTGAACGTGTCTAGGCAAACTTGTTTTCTGAAAAATTAGCAAACTACCAGATACAACACATGTAGCAATTTTGCTACATGAGAGCTTTTTACTTTGTCTCTCTCTGTTTGTTTTTATCCTGTAACAAGAGAGACAAGTGGTTCAAATGGACATGGTTTCAATCTACAAATAGCCACATACTTATTCTTTTGAGTCTCTGAATGTGTGATCTCAGTTACATCACTACCACTACAGTTCAGGGTTAGATAATTTTCTAAAACTAATACTTACATGATTCTGTGAAAATAAATTTTGGTAAAACATCCAGACTTTACTGAATACCACGAAAATACCGTGTTATATGTAATATGTACTTGAAAGTGTTTTTTTTTTTTTCCCCTTTTAGGTCCTTCAAAAATTTCTAATTCTGATTTTTCTAAACAATGAAAATTTTAGCTTGACAAACTGAGGAATTGTCAGGGTATAGAGACAGTATGAAAAAATAGTTCTGTATTGTTCAGTTTTTTCATTCACCTTAATACCTGAAGGGTGAATGCTGAAAAGTTAACATTGATTTAGCTAGTGGGTTCTTTGGAGTGCATCATTTGAGGGTTGTTTTTGGGGGATGGTTTTTTTGTTTATACTGTTCTCTTATGTTCAAATCAATTTGAAAACATGTTACATATGCACAAGTACTTCATGTTGCAAAAACTTCAGTACCAAGTGTTAGATTCTAGTGGGGATTCTTACTAATGCTGGGAATAGTTCCTGTTCCCAGAAGAGAAACAGTAGTGAAGAAATGAAATGAAGATTGGACTATCCTGGCTAATGGAGAGACTTTAAAATGAGTTGTGTCAGTTTTACTCCACATGCATCAGAATGCCAATAATTTACAAGAGAGTTTAATGGATTGTTGTTCAAAGATGGATTGTTGTTCAGAAATTGTATCAGAAGGGTGGTTTAAACTAAAAAGCTTTGTCAGCAATATCAGCTAATGAACTATTAAGTATCTATTTTTAAAAATGTAATGTTTCCACTTGGAAAAGTGGAAGTCTACAAATAATTTTAAGACTGCTCTAGGTGCCACCAAGATCAGTAGTGTATAGATGAAGCCTTTAGAGAAAATTGTTTTTTAATCACCTTTAGATGCAGTATGTTCAGTTTGCAATTAGGAGGATATTTCCTAGCTACTGACCATGAAATATGCACCTGGCATCTGAGAGACAAGCTGTGCTTTTTACAGTTTGTGCAGCAGTGTTGTTAACAAAGGTCTGCAGTTGGAAATTAGTCATTCTGCTGACATTAGACTTGCGTCTTCACTCACACGTACGTTAGCAGGTCAAACTATGCTTTCTTTGGAGTGAATCAGACACTTGCTTGAAAGTACATAGAAAAATAATAGTTATAAAAGCAAGAACTCCTTTTTTTTAGTTAGTCTTATCTTTCAGAGTATTGTATATTTAGTATAGTCATCTTCAGAGAATCTGGGTGAGAATGTTACAGGAAATAGACAATGGATGTTCATGTATGTAACTTGCAGGCTATCTGCTGCTAATCAAAACAACACTACACAGCTCGCACACCCACACCTTTTTTCCTCCTTCATCATGGAGTACCAGAATACATATAGATGTGCACTAGTAACAAAAGAACATGTTTACTCTATTGGTTCTCAAGAAACTAAGAATTTTGCTTTGTTTCCCCTGCTCCCTATGCTTGTTCTTGGAATGTCTAGTCATTCATTTGGAAGGTTGGCAAATTAAATTACCTATTCAAAAACTACATTAAAAGATAAATCAAACTTATGAAAACTAAACATAACTTAGTTTCTAGGAAGAATGAGGAATAATAAATGTACTTGTATGTAAACATAGTTTCATACAGTAATGCTAAAATTTTAGCTGTTAAGTAAAATCGAGAAAAGGAACAGGATACTTGGTGAATGGAGTTACAAATGTGTACTTGGATTACTGATCCAAGCTCCTTTGGTAATCATAGGAAACTGGATGGAATTGCCAGTTTAAGCAGAGTATCTGCTCCTTTATCTTCAGCCCTTCTATTTTTCTTGTTTTAATCTTTAAAATCAAAGGAGACTTGTTTGCATTTCAGCTATTGAAAAGGCTGGTCCTTTGACTAAGGAAACACTTGCTAAGCAGAATCCGGCTGTGATTACCAGAGGCTGTAATGTAGTGGTTTAAGGACCTTCCCTGACAAAAGCTAGTTAAAGAGTTCTCACCTTGGCCCTTCATTCCAGTGCTAAAGTTCACCAGTGATAAAAGCAAGTTGTCAGCTCAAGTTAGGAACTGATGGTGTAGATGCCTGTGTCTTGTGATGGACTCTCTGGAGGTCTTTGAAATCACTCTGTCAATCCAGAAAATCTAAAGAAATATTTCATTGCCTTCTTCACAAGACTTCCATACATGTGGTCATTTATCATTTACTTCACAGAATTGTCTGTTGTGTGGTGGTGTCCCTGAAGAGCAACCAGGGATCTTCTGACCAACTAGGAACAGGTGACAAGTATTCATAAGGGCATTTTCATGAATTCTGCAATGAATTGAACTGTTAGAAAATGGATTTTAAAAAGCCTGAATGAGGGAGCAACAGGACTATGTAAATAAATGAGTAGCTTTTGGCCCTTAGAAAGAAAGGGAAATATAAGAGCCATGAAGAATAATGAATGAAGGGCCACCAGGTCAAACCGGACAACTTAAGAAGTGTCTGTATATACATACCTAAGGCACAAAGCTTAAAGTGAAATGTGGGGCTTTTGGCTGAAGCTGGAAAGCTAAAGTCCAAAAGAGTCATTTGGCTTTCAGCAAAAGGCCCTTATTCTCTGCATTTCAGAGAATGTCTCTGTGTTTGGTCTTCAGATAAGAGATTACTCTGCAATGAGAAATTGTCCTAAATATTTAGACTCATGCACACCTGTGTTTTATACCTCAAACACATTCTAGCCAGACTATTCTTAGGTAGTGTCAACTTAAGCCAACTTGCTTTAAAATGAAGCTGCATTTTAGCTAGTTAAGCAAAAAACTATGTTTTGTTAGTGGGGCTTTTCTTGGACACTCAGAAGGCAGTTGGAGGACCAAATCTTTAGATAATATATGTAGCAAACACCCTGCTAAATTGAATTTACGACTCTGGAAGGTTGCTTTTTCTTTAAATCAAATGAGAACACTCACAAGACATGTTTTTGTTATTTTTCTTTATTTTGTTTCTTATTTGTTTCTATTGGAATGACAGAAAAAATATGTAAAGTGAGAGGTTCATAGGTGAAGTATGTAGGAATAGCTTTATTGTCTCTGCCAGTAAATCCCTATGGCAAAAGCTGTTGACCTGCTTGGCAATGGTAGATACTTGATAAAATTTGTGATGTGGAAAATAGCTACTTATGGCTGCATTTATGATACTCTTTTATTTAGGAGTGAATTGGCTTATGGTTACATTTATGACACTCTTCTATTTAGGAGTGCTGTGATGAAAGCATCTAATCTGTAGATCCATTTATATATGAAACAAAAAGGCTTTTGTGGAGTAAGTATTTTGCTTGTCTTCTAGTGTTAGACCTGCTAGGTTAGCTGTAGCACTCATTCAGATAATTTTGATAAAGTTATGGTGATATTCAAAGGAATGTACTGGTCTATATATTTTCATGACTTTCACATGCAAAATTAGGTCAGGAAGGGTATTGTGGATTTTAGTTTATTGTCTTTACTGCTAACATGCAGAACTGTCAAACTGAGGTCTTCCCTGGCCTTGCTTAAAAAAATGTATTGCTAATCTTTTATGTTAAAATATCTCCCATATTTTATGGGATAGTATGTTATGTTTTCATTATGGGTTTATCTGGATTATGATTGAATATTCCTAATATAGATACCTTATTCTCTACTACTTAACTGAAGATTTTGCAGGGCAGGTTGTAAAAGTGCAAGACTAATGTTGGCACATATGATAGTATTTCCAATGTTTTTTTTTCCCTTCTCACTTTAATGTCATATGAGCTAGTTTCACTGAAAAGAGCAGGATATCAGAGATATCAGATATTTGGAAACACCTAGAACAACACAAAAGTTTTCTCTCTGCCACTGTATGAGATCTTTGTAAATTGAGAGAAGTTTGTCTTTGGTGTTTTGACTCAGTTTTGCATGACACTATTTTACAGAAAGTAGGGAAATACAATCCTGATGAAACAGCAGTAGTGTGAAATCTCAAACTACTTTATAATTTGTGAGCAATTCAGTATCAGAAAGGGAGGTGGAATTGATGAAGCTCTGTAATATGGTCTGTCACGTGTGTGCATCTGCCCAGTGTTTATATTAATGAGCTGGATAATACAATAGAAGATGATGCAGATGATGACACTAGGAGAGACTGCACGGACAAAAGACTGATTTCAAAATCATCATGACAAATTGCAAAGATGGTCTAATAAACACTGGATAGCACTCAGTAGTGGCAAGTGCAAGGGTGTTACCTGTATTCAAGGATATTGTGCTACACAAATTATCTGAGGCTGTTGGTTAAGGGGGAAGGATTTGAAAAAAGATGTCAGAGTTATAGTAGTTTACAGGTTGAATATAAGAGTTTTTGTTGTGCCAAGAAAAACCCCTGAGATACAAATGAGATGTATGAAGTAATCTTTCTGATCAAGGCACTAAAGTCTTTAGCATGGCTTCAGCTGTAACACAGTGTCAGTGTTGGATATCTCTGCATATAACCCAATTTATTTCACAGCATTCGTATATTCATGTAACTAAGTGCTCAGAGTAGAGCAAAAGGACATTGAGCAATCACATTCTAAGAGACAAAAAAACTTTACAAAAATAGGGCTCAAAAGAAGATGATTCCTGGTGGGTTTTGCATATCTATGTCTCCTCAAGAAAAGAAACGGAATAGCCTGTTACTCAAGTTCATGGAGAAGATGGCAAAAAGTAATAGCCTTAAATTGTAGGGCCAGAAAATTGGAAACCTTAAAAACAGGCAACAAATACCTCAGAAATGGTATAGGTAAAGTTGAACATGCCTTGAGTTGTGGTGACAGAGACCAGAGAACCTCTTGCGATGCTTTCCAGACTCTTCTCTACAACATCTGTGACACGTGAGGTCATAGCAGGTTGCAATCCACAACTGGCCAAAACCCATGGTGCCCTGGGATGTGAAATACAGTTATGAAATACAGTTCAGCAGCTCAGAAGTGTGCAAGTTCCTTTAGCTGTGCTGAAGGTGCAGGATTTATTAGTGAATGGAATGGGGAAGGAAGAGTTGTCCAGTACAAGAAAAACAGAGTGGTGTCAGGGAGCCCTGAATCAAGTTGGTGTGCTTGTTTCTGTTTTGCAAGCTTTTTGCTTCCCTCTGCTCTTTGGATGAAAATTGATGTATTTTAGTTATGCAACTAAGATTTCAGCGTGGGTTTTCAAGTACAACACCTGAAAGATAAATGGTCTTTTTCTGTATTCATATTTAATATGAATATAGTAAACTTAAGTGCAAGAGCATGTCTTGCATAGAGGAATTTTTTGGTAGCAATTCTGATAAATTCTGTTGGACATTTTTCAAGGAGACCCTGTGTATTGATGAAATTTGACAGTGTGACCTTTTCATACAGGACAGAGGGAGTTTTTTGCTGATGAGACTTGACACTTTTTCAAACACACTGACAGAGATCGCAGACCCTTTAAAAGCATATTCTCAGCAATGTGGATCAGCTTCTTAGTAGCTTTACTATGCATTGCTACGTCTCACCAGGTAGACAAGACTGGCACTGTGGTAACTGTTTGCAGGTTCATTTTCAAGTATATATACATTGATGTTGCAGCAGAAATGCTGATTTAGTTAATTAGTATATCTTTATTCTTGAGTATTTTTCTATCTCAAGTAGCTTATATTGTGTTCTCTGCTTTTCAGAATAGTTGTATATCAGTAGGTAGCATTCATAACTCTCAGTGCCTTTTCTTGTAGTGCTGAAACTTTATTCAGAAGCTAAAATAAGTCAATATAAAAAGTTGTGTTGAGTTTGTGATGCCATTTAAATGAGAAATCATATTTACACATTAACTTGAATTTAGTCATGAATTCTGAAGCATTGTGACCTGTTGATAAATATAATGAGGAAAAGTGTTGTGTAGGTACTGGAGTATGGGGGAAGAGTGATGTGTTATTTTGGATTCAAAGGAGTTGACAGACTTCTGATGTGCTATCACTTTTCTACATGGCTGCTCTTTATTCTCTTTATAAGAGGAAAAGCCTCTTTGGGAAGCATGAGGGAGGATAAAGATTTCCAGTAGTGTGGGGATATCTGCCTGGTACCGGGTTACAAAACATTCTTGTAAAGCTCTTCTTGCCACATTGCAATTCAGCCTGTTGACAGTGTTGTAGATTACTTATTCTCAAGGATACTCAAATATGGACCTTAAGAAGCCTCTTCATCACATCATTGCCATAAATAGTCTCCAATGGCAAGCCACAGGCTCTTGATCAGAGTCTGTGGTGTCAGTTTGTGAAGGGACATGTGGGTAGGAATTACTAGGCAATAACCTTTTGTACTTTCTATGGATGACGAGTGTATAATTTCTATGCTCACCTTCTACACGGCCTTTGGAGATGGGATCTTTATTTGCACGAGATGTTTTCATTAGTGGGAAAAATTTTGAAAACTGCATCACAGGATGTTATAGTGATGCTGCCTGAGGAGAAGTAGAAAAACAAGTCTGTCACTGTCATGATGACATGCTAATGTTTCTGGAAAGTAAGGGCAACCTATGTACAGGAGAATGATTATCCACTGCCTTCTGCAAAGAGTTATCCAGAGTCCTGGGAGGTTCAAGTTCACACACAGTTCCTATGGTAGTTGCCATTTTTCATCTTTGAATTCAGTCTAAGTGAATGCCTATTTATTACAGGAATTCAAATCCACTTAATGCACTTAATTTACCCTGACCAGTTTCACAAGAGAGATTGGGAATCTTTGGGCTAATAATCCTCCCTGATCCCTGAGAACAGTTGCAGCTGTTCCCTGTGTTTCATGCAGAGGAATTGTGATCCATGCTGTAAAATTACTCCCTTGCCCACATGCTGAAGACTGCAGTTGTATTTTGCATGTATCTGCTAACACCCTACAGGCTGATGGGTGACTCTCTCCTTGGTAAGGTGCTAATTCCCACTGCAGTCAGGTGCCTTTTAAGTGAGGAAGTCCATACAATTTTCTTGTGGCATTAGTTGTGGTAGGTCAGAACTGGCACCAAAGTGTGTCAGCTTTATAAATACAATTAGCTTTTGTTATTCTAGGGAAGTATAGGTTCCTGGACCTAGAAGTCCTTGAAGTTATCCAGAAAATGCCAGAATAGAATCTAGGAAATCAAAAAAGGTACAGCTCTTGGTTAATTTCTACCAGCTCAGGTGGTTGTAAGCTGGTTCTGGCCATTTGTTTCTTGTTGTTTTGTTTCTTTTACTATAGCTACTGGAACTATAATATGTTGCCTTTACAGTCTGAATTTGATTACTGTTCCATGACCGTATCCTTAGTGTTCCTTTAATGATATGTGTGAGACTTTAAAAAGTTTTAGGAAGAACCTAAAGTACATTTGGAAAATGTTTCTGGGGAGATGGTGGTGGTTGTTGCTATCACAATTGTTTTTTGCCATGTGGAAATATTTGAGACTTCTACAGCTTTTGGCCATTCAATTTTGGAATGAAAATAGGATTTTTTATTTCAACCATCTCCCTCTTCCAGTGAAAAAAGTGAGAGAATCTGGGGGAAGAAGAAGAGGAGGTTGTAGTTCCGCAGTATGCTGAGAAGGACTGTAGGGGCTTCCTTAGTCAGATCAGAAACATTGTGGCCTTACAGTGACTTGAGTCAATATATAATGCCTGTTAAGATTTGTTAGAAACACTGCTGTGCTGACATTCTGTGCTGCTGGCCTTGACTCCTCACCAGGTGCTGCCCATTTGCTTTAGAAGCTTCTTGGTGCACCTCTGACAGCTGCCAATGCCCTTTTGTCACCTCTGTCTCCTGGCCTGCTCCAAAATACCTGCAGGTCACTGGTAGCATGCCACTTACCTGCGTTGAAAAGCATGTTTCCAACCCACCCTCATTTTCTTTTTAGACATTCACTGTGGCTGGACCTTCCTTTCTGTACCTTTGCTTTCCTCTGTGGGGATAGAGGGGATTGTCCCTGTGATAAGGACAATCACAGATGCTTGGGATAGTGGTTCAGCTCCCAGAATCTGGGCTTTTTTGAGTTCTCTGCAGTTCTCCCAAGATACTTGGGGTTGAGGGGGAAAAACTTTAATGAGGACTGGTCAAAATAACTCTCTGTCCTATAGCCTTTCACTGTTTTGGGCATATTTCCAATTGCACTTTGCTGACATAACAGACCAGCATTTTGAGTCTTGCTGCTCCTGGGCCTTGCATTGCTGTACATACTGTGGTTGCTTTTGTTCAGTTTTGGAGACAAAAATGCAAGCTTCCATTTTCTTTCTTAGAAAATGCCAAATGTGCCTGAAATTAGTCAGCAGAGGATATAGGTATGTGCCTCAGCCAAATAAATTACTTGTCTCCTGCAGACATGGGAGTGGGAAAGTCTATTGATTCATTGTAACATAGCTAATATATGTAATATCCAGAACAAATGGTTCCAGACAGCAATCACATACATTGTCAGCCTATATGCAGATGTATAGATACAGACTGTAACTAGAGCCTAATGATAATGAGAACATCTGGAAGCATCTGGAAGATGTTGCCTCCTCTGTTGCTCACCTCTACTGCATATTTGGCCTTTCATTGTCTTGTGCAGATTCAGTACTGGAGCACTATTTAGTAGCTGCCAAAAATCAAGTTCGGTTAGAGCAGCTCTGGTGAGCAGGAGGATCAGAAGGACTCCAGCCAAGCTGGGGACTCTGTGGTTGTGATGGCTTTGGCAATTAGCCAGTTGCCCTTAGTGCTGTGTTTGAGTTTCTCCTTTTTACAGCTTCACACGGTGTCCTGATTCTGCTTTGGAGTCTGCATTTTTGAGTTCCCATGCTATTGCTGTCTTTAGATCTTCAGCTTCCTTTTCAGTGCAGTCTGAAAACCAGCCTGGCTGTGTGATCCCCTGGAGCTAGAGAACAGGCAGTCAGAAGTAGCATGACTTTGAGTTAGCTACACCCATACATAAAGTAGGTGTGTCAGGGGTTGTCTGCTTTACTATTCCTGCTTTCCCTCATCCTCCGTGCATGTATACATACAGATGATGCAACCAATGAAAGTCCCAACAAGCAACTATAAAAGAGTTCCAGAAAGCAGTGAAGGTGCAAATTTCTTCATTTCTGTCAGTTCTTGTGATGGAGTTGGAGGTCTCTGGAAGGTTCTGGCCATGATGCAGAGGTGGCTGGTGTCTTCAGGAGATGCAGATCCATAAGTATCAAAGCCTGTCTCTTGTTCCTCTTCCAGGCATGGCATTGGTTTCACCAGACACAAGATCATGCAGTGGAATCATAGGCAAGACTTAAGACTGATCCCAAGAGACTTAAACTTTGCCTTCAGATAGCTAAATATTCACCTGTAGCCATGAGATACTGGGAATTATGTGTCTATCTGTCTGTCTGTCTGTATTTCCCCATTATAGCTTCCTGCTCTCACTACCATGTTTTCATTTCTAGCCACAACTTGGTTATAGGCAGTGACTGCCATTCTAACTTGTTGTCCAGCCTATGTCTGTCGTCACCTCAGTCTTTGACAGAGGTGTGAAGTCACATTTTCAGAGCGCATGATCATGTATGTATATTTTAGTGCACATGAGCAGTGTTTGCAGGGTGTCAGGATACTGTGCTGCCACTGTTGTGGTGGCCAGCTGCTTCCAGGAAAGCTGAGCTTTCTGCTGAGACCTCACAGATGCTGTGGAATAGGTTGGCTCACCCACCACCAGGACGATGTCACCTCACAACTCTGGATCCATGGAGTTTAATGCCATTCCAGTTTCCTCCACTTCATTTCAAACTTCATTACTTGGAGTCAAATACAGCTGTCAAGTTTTACAGTAGAATTTTAGAAAAATGCTGAGGGAAGTGTCGTGGGTCACACACACAAAGTCTTGATGAGTGGAAGCTCTTACTCTGCAGATTTGCTTTAAGTAGGGTTAGGTTAGGTACTGTCCCAAATGCCATTAGCTGCAAGTTTGTTGTCAGAGCTGCCAGTTGTGGAACTGAACAAGTGGGGATGGCAACAAGCACTCAGCAAAGAAAATAAAAAATATTTCTCCCAGGCTAGGAACAACTTGAATTTCTGATGCATGCAAGCAACCAAAAATGCCATTTTCTCTCCCACTCATTTTTTACTCATCTTTTTTGCTTTTCTTCCTGCTGTGCTCAAACTTTCTAATTGTAGGCCAATTTTAGAAACTATATTGGTTTTAAAATAGTATATTACTCCAATGTAAATATTTTTCAAATCAGTTACAGGAGTATTAAGGTTGGAATAATGAGTACTTCCCTTCCTGTGTGCTAGCAGATGCTTTTTCAACATAATTTGATTTTGCTTAAAGTTTAATGTGTATAACAATGGATACCTGATCATGTATTCATATCTCAGTACCCTGGAGACAAGTTTCATGCTGACCATTCAAATGAGTATTATCATGCAAGTACTAACAAGACTGACTGGGAATAACTAAGTTACACGTAGGCGTGAGAGCCAGAACGATTCTGATAAATTCCCACGTTACATCCTAACCGGCTTGATTCGATTCAGTACGTACTTTAATGGGAGCAAGGTGATGTAAGAGGAATTCTTCTTGACTGTTTTGCCTCGTGGAAACGGCACAAAACTTCCTTCTAGTAATGGTAATTTACTATTATGTGATTAGTTCTGGAATGGTGTTAAGAGACATAAGCCAAGTTTAATAGCCAGAAACATTATTTTGTCTTAATTTCACTGGGGGAGTTCTCAAAGCCATGGAGACATTCCAGAGCTATATGATAAACTTTAGGATTGATATGATAGACTGCTGCCATGTAATTTTCCTTATCTATATAGATAGAGTCATGCATACCCATGTGATGGTTTACTTATGTATAGAGAGAGGATTATGAAATATTTTCCATCTCTATTGCCTCTGGTATCTTCAGGCCATGTATCTAGTTCCAATCTTGGTGAAGACAATTAAGCCCCTAGGCAAGCTAAACTGGGGTTATTTTATTTTGAAATACACTTTAAAAACTTATAGTTGTTCATATGGTATCTTTTATGCTCTTTGCTCCTCTGTAATTTAGCTTTGTGCTTGCTGGAATCTTAAAAGTGTAAAACAAGTGTTTGGAAGCAGTAGAATAACTTCCTTACATTGTGTGGTTCCATAAAAATGACATCAACAAAAATTTAGTCTCTGTGCCTTAAAACTATGTTATGATTTTACTGTGATGTATGCTTTTATCGTTGTTGGTGTTTTTCTCTGTTTCAGGCCAAACAAACCAAGTGGCCAAGGAGGCAGCCAACAGATGGACTGGTCTGTATTGTAGTGACACAGCTTCGTACTAGAACAGTTTCAGTAAAAGACCTACTCAGTGTTAAGAACTTTAAATTTGATTAGGATTTGACGTAGGATAGTCCTCACTTATAAGAACATAGAGAAATTTATTTTACTTATAAAACTATTATGATTCAACTAAAAGAATACATCTTCTCAGTTTAGTTACTGAATATACTTCATATGCCGTAACAGATTTGTCCTTCTGGTGCTGTCTTGTGCACTGTGTTAAATCTTGCAACTTGTTTCCTTGGATGTGTTAAAATCTCTTAAGATGAGGAAAGCAATAGAGATTGGAAATGGTCATGCCCAGATATTCAGAAAGTTTAATTCTATTCTGAATGTTCATTTCTTTTGTGGAATCTTCTTTACCATGTGATGGATGCTGATACAAAGTATGTATTTCTCAAACTAATTGATCAGTTTTGACAGGTAAAATGATGCACAGTTTCAAGGAATGCTACTGTGATGACATTCATGTGGAAGTTTAACTCAGTTTTCTGTTGTTGCTTAGCTTTGCTGTATTCATTCCCATTTTGCAAAGCAAAAAACTTGTATGTCCTTATGGTTTTTTAAAATCATTTAGAATACTGTTTATAATTTTTTGTCTAGAGTAGATCTCCTACTGGTGGACTTCTTGCTATCATTAGTTGTGCCAAGTGCAGCAGGATATAATTGTCTTAGTCTTTGGACTATTATTTTATATCTGGGTTGTTTACTGCATATGGGGAAATAAAATTATGTATTCTGGGAGTTGTCAGGGCCTTCTGCTGTTGGTGACAGGCTGTTCTCGAGGCCTCAAATGAGGTAAAGGAACTGTGCCTCAGCCTGTAGAAAGTACTTTGCTTTTTAATTAGACAATTTGGTTATATGCTGCAGCATATTTTTCTTTTGAAGAGACAGTTTTAAAACCAAATGTGTGATGGTTAAAGAAAAGAAAACTATCTCTAAGCTGTGCAGAGACAGGGAACACGTCCTCTCTTAAGGAATGCTGCAATTTATGGGTGTTAAAAATGACGTAATGAGTTTCAGTAAATGCTGCAGTGAAAAACCATGTTAAATTGAACAAAATGTATATGTTAAAGTAATGTGATGCTAAAAGAGACGTGCTGACTAAAATAAAGCTTCTTGAATGTCTTTTCTTTTAACTTTCAAAAAATACGGTGTCTGAAGAAACATGCAGGACTAGAAAGGACCTTACAGTAAATTTAAATCAAATTTTTATAGCTGTAGACACTCACATAGTAGATGTCTAGTTGAAGAAGGACCTATAAAATACTTACTATGCATATTCACACTTACCTCATCACTATAGCAGGCTTACACTGTAACTGTAGATTTCAGTCTCCTTGTAAAAGAGGAGCAAGAAAAGATAAAGATAACAAATTTTTATTCAGTGCTAAGTAAATTATTTCCTCTTTTTTGGAGGTTATTAACAAAAGCCTCATGTTTTCTGTTCTAAATCTACTTGATAATGATATTCCCTACGATGTACCTTTTTCATACACACAAGAGACACTGCAAATGGAAGGATTTTGTTGTAGCCGAGACTATAATTCATGCTTTTCTAAATACTTGAATGTTTTTCATTCTGTTTACAGATAACATCTTTTCAATAAAGTCCTGGGCGAAGCGTAAATTTGGATTTGAAGAGAGCAGAATAGATAAAGGTTTTGGAATCCCAGAAGATTTGGATTACATTGATTAGTGTTCAGTTGATGGCTGACACAGTTGTACATAGTTTGTTATATATTCATAGCTGCTATTAAAATGTGAATTGTCTCCAAACAGGTGACCATCCTTTAATTTGCCGGTTTTGTTAAGGTTAATAAAATACTAGAAATATTTTTAGCTGTGTTTTTTCTTGTACTCTGTAGATAGTAAATCTCTTGGTTTCTTCTATGAGACAGACTTAGCATGGACAGAGGTTATAGGGAATAATTACTACAAAGTCTTGAGACTGGATTTAACTCTTCCTTTGCTTAACTGGGAGTAGTAAGTACTAAGAGCTAGAAGCTCCAGGATTTATGTTTAAACATGTTGAAGGCTTTGGAGTAGGAATAACTGGGAACAATATGGAGTAGGATGAATTTTTCCCTCATCTCACCAATGAAATAGAAAAGAGGCATAATCCATTAGTGGAAAACAGTGAGACAGTAAGGAGGTGAGTAGAAAGGCTGAGGTCTGGTTTCAGGTAATTTTTTATTGTGTTGCTAGAACTGCTTGTAAGTTTAGTGACAAAATTATATTTGTTGTTGGAAAATACTAGTTCAACGGAGCTGAATCTGTTCCAGAAAATATATTGGATTTGACGCTGAGAAAGCTGATCTGGTCAAGAGTGTGTCTGCATAGAAGGGGGAGCAAAGAGCACCAATCACATCACACCACTGTGCACCAAGATTTAGGATGTTTATCTGGGATGTGAGAAACTGAATTCAATTTACTGTTAGAAACTGAGCATTTTTGGGTTTATGCACATTTTTCAATTGCAAGTTAAAAGCACAGCCAGCCAAAATAATAACAGATTATAAGCACCTCATTTTTTTAGTGAAGTTTCTGAAAGCACCTCACTTTGTATCAGCTTCTGGTTTCTAGTTCTGATCAGTGCATGGCTGCAGCAAGAGAGGTAGATAGACAGTGGAGACTTGTGTTCACCTTCCACAGCTTTGGATTGCAAGATGGCATTTCTGCTGTACTGCTCTGGAGGATTTAAGCTTTACCTTTAGGAGGCAGGTGGGCCTGCTGCAAGCTGTCACTGAAAAGTGTCTGTCCACCTTTTATGTAACATTTGATGAGAGAGCATTGCTGAAAATGTGGCATTTATCTGGAAATGTGCCCAGAAATCTGTCTCCTGTGACCTTTCCAATTAAAAAGTTTCCCAGCAGTTCAAGCTAGTTCAAGCAAAAGTTCCTAGCAGTTAAAATCCAAGGATTTCAGGTATGCCCCTGGCTATTGCCATCTCATGTCTATGAAGACAGCAAAGTTACTGGGAAGATAACAGGTGGAAGATTTCCTCTCATAGAGATAGCATAGCAAGCTATCCATTGCCTAAGGAAAATATATGGGATGCCTGGCACATAGGAAGATATCATTATGCTTAAAATTGCAATGGAGATGTTTCCTTTTATGTGTTTGGAAGGACTTTATTCCTAATTTGTGCAATACTGAACATTGAGTACAGCTGCTGACTGGTAAAGGCGTAAGGGAAGTAGGTGGTGCTGAGCTGAGTGCAGTGTTGGAGTGTTCCTGAGCTGGCCTGGCTTTTGCCCCAGGAAGGGGGTGCTGCGCAGCAAAGCTCCCTGTGGTGCCAAACCAAACTACTGATGCACTTGTAGCTTGGGTGGTTGGGTTGCTCTTGAATTTTGTGAAACTGTAAAGAGGCACGCTTTTTTGGTTCTTTTTAGGAGATTTCTTTCAAGTGAATGTTTTTTTGGCTTTGCTAAACACTTGGAGTGATTATTCTGTGCCACCTAACAGGTGTGAGAAGCTACTTGGCACATCTGTGTTCAAGAGCACATAACTGCCATAGAGTAGGGATGATGAGGACATCTCAAAAGGCTTGTTTGTATGAAGGAGCATTGAGCGCATTAACTTACTCATGTTTTTTGCCTGTTAGAATCACTTTCATGTGGCTGACCTTCTACTTGTCAAGGAGCCTCAGGTAATTTATGGTCAGTAGCAGCATGTGCACCAAGACTTCCTCTGGTACCTGTGGGGATGAGGGTTTCTTACTGACTTTACTGCTTTGGCTACTTTCCAAATTCAAGAGGGAAACAAAGATGACCGGCTATGTCAGTTTAGCTGCAATATTGTGGCTTCCTGTCTGTAGGGTAGAGGCATTGTGGACTGTAGTAAAACCTTTAAATATAATAAATATCATCTAAATAACTACTTGAGGTAGATTTGCCCAGAGATACTACAGTTAGCCAGAATGAGTTGGCTTTAAAAATGTCAAACACAGCCATTATGCTTTGGACACAAAACTTAGTTTGATTGCAGGGAATTTCTAGCAATGTAATTTTCTCTAGAGTTTTGAGTTTGTTTTACAGGTGCAGAACAGACGTAGACATGCCATAGCACTTTATTTTCTGTTCTGTTTCCTGGTGTTGGTTAGCAAACTTGGAGGGAGACTATGTCTGCTTCTCTAAGGACACAATTTTAGAACAGTCAGAACAGAAATTTCTCAGCTGAAGAGAAGAACGGAAGAGGTGATGCGTTACCAGAAACTGATTCTTACTCCTTTAGTGGAATAGATTTATTGTGTGCTACCTCTTCGTTATTCTGGATTTTTAGCACAGGTGAATTTCAACAGGACAAGCAAAGCCAGATCCTTTCTGAGAGAAAAAGAGACAATTTGTGTATCTTGTATATTCCAAGATACTTTGAGCCTGCTGCATCTGCTCACTTTTGGAAGCTTCTTAAAAAGATATGCAGCAGACTGTTAAATCCCACAATATGAAACCATGTAGGATTGTGTGGTTTGAGACGTGTGTTCACTTCTGTTTTTAGGAGAAGTTGGGACTTTCATCTTCTGCTGAGTTAAAAGTCAGTAACAGTTAAAATTATTTTCTTTCTGAGATAGCCTATAGCAAAAATGAAAACACTCAAGCTGATTTTTTGTCCCAATTTGTATTTTCAGAGTTTTCATGAGATAGAATCTGAGATATTTCTAAAGAATCTAGCAAGAAAAAAATGGAATTTAAGTGCTTACTTCTACTGTTGTTCTTGTGGTTATGTCACAGCTATTTTATGTATATGTCTTCCTCTTTTCTCTTTCTTTCTTGTGCTCTATAGGTTTTTTTGCCCATGTAAGGTAAATGTTTTCAACTGTTATAGCTAATCAGGAGGTCAAGCCCTTGCTACAGTTCAGGTTTATAATTAAAGCAGTTACTAGTGCAATGGGTGAAAATCAGACCTGTTTTTTAGTAGAGTCTGTAGCTGTGAACAGTACCAGGTCCAGCTTTTCAAAATCTCATTAGTAGTTTATCCTAACAGTGCTAGGCTGAGGTGTTGGATAGGCTTGCTCTTTGGGACTGATGTTGATTGGCCACTGTGAAGTAAGATAAATGCAGGAGAAAATATTTATGTCTACCTGATCTACTAGGAAACCATACTTACTTAAAGAAAGGTGCTGATTGTATCTGCCCTGAAACATCCCGTTCTTCCTTGTCTTTTATCTCTCCATCCACATGCTCTGTACAACACCAAGCATCAGCTCTAAGACTCTCTTTATGGTACTTGCAGAGTGTTAAATGTTAGCAGTCACAAAAGTTTAGGTTTTGACACAAGTCAGTTGCTAAGCTGTTCATTAACGCATCATGTAAAATGTCATGGCTGTTTGGGGGTGTATTGAAAGGGAAAATCCGGGCTCTGACACAAATGGCATAGTGATGCTGTAATCATGTGACAGAGGTGGAACTGAAACTTCTTGGGAGAATGAGGGGAAAAGAAACCAGTTTGTGATGGTGACTAAGAACTTCAATGCAAGAGCTCCTTAGAGACTCCTTCCGTCACCCAGGCATGTTTCCACCTGTCAGGTGATCTGGTTGGTGCTTATCTTCACCTTGTTTCTTTTAGAGGTAAGGTTTGTATGGTTGTATATTTCTGTCATTTATCTTCTCCTTTTCCCTCCCACTGTTCTTAAATTACCCAGTGATTTCAGCTAAGTTTACTCTGAGGGGCCCTGGTACAACCTCACAATTTATCTTCTGTTTGGCTGCCTGCCTCATAAATACAGGCTTTCCCTTTCCCACCTACCACTTTTGGGACCTGAGAAGGGGTAGAGCATGCTGGGGGTGGGAGGAGGAAGGAAAGATATCAAAGATGGTGATGGAATATTATGTGAGGGTCTGGCAGCATTGCTGGGCCTGAGATGGGGTGGTGTGTGCATCCTTTCAGTGGGAAGGAACAGGTGACTTCAACAAGTGAAGTCCTCAACTAATCCTCAGTGTCACACGTGACAGGGTTCTTCCATGATGGCAGCAGGTAACTGCCAGCTAGACACAGTTCCTGTGTAAATATTCTTGTGCCTGAGGAGTCTGCCTCCGCAGCAAGGATAGCCTTTCTCTTCAGCTTCTTCTTGCCCCATTGGCATTTTCCACCCCTCCACTGTCATTTCCCTTTTAGATCTGCTTGTGGCAACCACGTAGGCTGAACAAGCGAAGTGCTGCAGTCTGTACAGATGGTTGTCTGTCTTACTCCTCCTCCTGCTGACACTGCTGTCAGCACACACCTTCCAGTGCACAGGCATACGGGAAGGGAAGCATCTCTCTCTGTGTTAGACTTGTTTCTTTAAACTGTATGCACAAAAGGTTGCATGTCAAGAAGACCAGGGAGCAGAAGGATCTGTGAACACCACCACAAGCACCACTGAACTTCTCAGTGTCACTTCAGACTCTTTTATAATGCCTCACAAGTGAATGAACAGGTTTTATGCTATGTGGTGGTCACACCTAACCTAGTTAGAAAAATTTTCCTTAGAAAAAAAAGTTCCTGCTGAAGTGTTTATAAGGAACAGTTTTTAAGCAAAACCTGCTAGGCAATTTTCTGTTTACAGTATTTGATGAAAACCCAAGTTATTCTGAGAAAGGATGAGCCTTTCCATATGAAAAACTTAATTTTAAAATATACTCCACCCTTTTGTTTCAAAAAAACCTTACTGGTCTGGCAACCAGTGCTAAAGTAAATCCTGTAACCGGTCCAAGGGGCACATTTTTCCAAGTGAGATTACTAACTTCTGCTGTGCTGCTGCTGCTGAAGCAGCAAAAGAAAAAGCTGTTTAAAATTATGAAAGCCAGTGATGGAAGAGGTGTTTGAGTTGAAAAAGGCCTGAGTTACCATCTGCATACTGAAGCTGTGTCTTACAGGGATCCCACTCTACCTGGACACCTTTGATCATGTCACCTGCCTTCAGGCTGCACCTCACTGGCATTCTGGAGATGGGATTTTTATGTGGAGATGCAAAAAAAATTTTTTTCTCATTTTTTGCAGTCTGCAGTGAGAAAAATGATCATGTTTTCTTTCTTCCCTTCCTGCTAAGAAAAAAAGGGGAGTAAAAAAGTCAATCACATGCTTTCTTGCATTATCATTACTAGCCGTGCAAAATAATACCTCTGGCTGATCCTAGCATTCTGGAGGATTTTTGAAGGAAGATAAAAAGTAAAATTTTCATACTTTGTTTTCAGTTTCTCAGAAAAATTATCTATTGAATCATTTTTTTTTCCTTGTTATGCTGTTCTTGCTCAAAGACATACTCCCAGTGGCAGAAATGCTTTTTGATTACTTTTTTTTTGCATGGACATCAATTAATCATCATAATAAACTATATTCTTCTGCAGGCTTTTTTTTTTTTTTTTTCCTGAAATATATTCTAGGCAATATCCTCCTCACTAGGTTTTTAAAAGTCAGTCAGCTCCTGAGATCAGTGATTAAAAAATCAAAAATCAAGGCTTGGCAGCAGGCCTGTTTGTTATTCCTGTGCCCATTGATGCTGTACCTGTCTGAAGAGAATATGTAAAAAATAACACTGAAGAAAGTTATACCAAGTGCTCCAGAACACCAGTCTCTGTATCATATGGTGAAAGGCAGGAAGCCTGGATGAATGTTCCATTTTTGGTGTAACTACCATCCAGAGGTTCAGCAAATGAGTCATTTTTTTTTCAAACAAAGCATTGAACAAAGCAGCTTCAAATCCATCTTTGTAATCCATCAACCTTTTCTGGTACTTTCAAGCTGTTTATAAAAGCTACCTTAGATTAGAGATGGTAAAAATGAAAACAGATTCACAATAAAAACTTCAAAATTTAAAATGTTATGTTCAAAATTGGATATCACATGGTTGAAGATTTTTGTTCAACAAAAAAAATCTAGGAGCCCTTTCCTTGTCATAAACTTTAAATCATTAGAAGATTGTACAAACCTAAGAGAACCATGCATGTCTGGGTAGGAAATATGTCTTCACTCTTTCAAGTAGGTATGATCTAAAATCTGCATTTTGGGGTTGTGTGTTTTCATGCTTATTCTTTCTTCAATGCTTATACTGGAACTAAGAGGATTTTCTGTTAAATAGCCTTTACTGCTATGCAAATTTGACTGATAACTGGATAGGAACATGGGGAAATGAAAAAAGGAAATTTAATGTCAAATTTTTTGGTTCTTTTTAGACTTTTCCCTTGTCAGTCTTGAGCCAACAGAGTGGGCATTGTCTGACCTCTGGTTTGAACTAACTTCCCAAATTAGAAAACCATAATGAAAAGTGTTGATTCCTGACTTGATTTTCTATACCAACTCCCCAGCTGCATCATCCAGCTTTTGATAGGGAGCAGATAGAAGGAAAAACAATTGCAATGAGTTTTTGCAAAGGTTTTTTAGCTTTTACTGTTATTGCCTAGCATGTCTCTATCCTGAAATAGGGCCAGAGGGAGGAGGGTTCACTGCTTAAAAAGCACAGGTAAGATCTATGCTTAGATCCACTTTTGATGGCAGTTGCCCTCTCTGCCCTTCTAGAACAGCTTTATTTTTGACAAATTTACCCTAACAAATGCTGATCTTGGCAAGTGAGCAAGAATAGTCATACTCTAATATAGGTGCTTTTGCATCATAAACTAGTATGCAATAGTGGAAGCAATAATTTACAATTAAATTGAAAAAAAAAAAAATTCTGAGGACCAGGCTTGCAGGTGTATTATGGAGTTACTGAAAGAAACCCTTTGATGTCAAGCTGTCTACTTTATCATGTAATTTTTTTTTCAAGGTAACGTATTTCAGAGGCTTTAGTTTCATACACCATGCCAGTGCTAATTGCACACTTCTGTCACCTCTTGTACAAACAACAACAGTGATAGTGGGACATGTGGTCTTAGCTTTTACCAAAATTTAAGAAGTTTTGCCAGGAAGCCAGCGGAGAATGATTCTGCTCAGAAGGTTCTGGCTTCTTGAAAAAGAAAAAATTATGCATTAAAGTCCTGACAGCTTGCTTGATTTCTGAGTACTTCAAAAAGCATCTAGATCTGATTAAGTGAATGTATTTTCTCATCAAGCCTGGGGTTTGCCTCTTGTCTTTGCTCCACCTGACAGGTGTCATCTTATCTTGGGCGTGAGCCATTAGAGGCTGGCCCGGGAGTTGGGGCAGCGAGGTTGTTCTCCAGTGCAGCGGGTGGCTGCGAGCAGAGATACTGCTCCTTGGCTGCTTGTGTGCACAGAACAGCCTCCTATCTGGAAGCTAGAAAGCTTTTGATAGCCTTGCATGAAAAATATTTGTGGCAGTGCCAGTAGAACCTTCTTCCCTTTATTTTAGAGCTCCTGTTCTCATTTATTTCTCTCTTCAAGTCTGTGGCCAGCCTCCCATCCCTCAGCCTTCATAGTCCAAGGGAACGAAATAAAAGTAAAATAAAAAGTAAATGCAAAGCAGACCAAAGACTGAAGATGAGTGGGAGAAAAAAGCCTCATGACTTCTACTCTGAAGTCAACATTTTAACGAGAGAGAGCCTTCTCCCTGCACTACCTTGGGTAGCAGGCATTCATTGCTCTGTGTGGCAGCCACAGGAATAAGCAAAATTGGTGACTGTAAAGGCACCAGGAGTGCTGCCCTCCTAGATTCAGCCAGTCCCGTGTGCCCTTGAATTTGACAACTGAATTTTCAGTCTGTTCCTTCATAGTAGAACTGAATGACAGAAGAAAATGACAGCCTGCGTGAATTAACTTGAAAAGAGGCGCTCACCTGTCTCTGGTTTTTGTATGCTGAGAGATGCAGTGCTACTCAGCCTGGCTAAACCTGGGAGAAGCTTTTGAGCCCCATATTAATAGCTATGAAGGTCATCAAAGTACAGCAACTGGAAGCTGTGACTCTTACATTTAGCCCTGCCATTCCATGCCACTTTAAAATGTGTTGTTTTAGTTCTGTGGGTCATCTGGTCAGGTTATCTGTTCCGTTAGGGGAATGGGATACTGATGGTTCGCCATCCTTTAAAATAAGCTCTGTACCATAAATGCTTTCTTGTTATTCTCAAAATTGGTTTCCATGGTAACTCTGTCGCTGGAACAATCTTTCTGTTGATGAAAAGGAGGAGAATCATTTCCTTTTTAGGCATCCTCTGCTCAGTAAAATTCCCTTTTTGCTTGAACTCTGTTTTGCCTCTAGGGAATCGGGATTCTTATCTCCATTCACCTCCACCAAGTGTGCTCAAGGTTTCACCCCTACAATTTCCTTCTTCCACTCCTTTCTGCCTTTTGAGTTTAAATCATTACTTTTTGCTTCAGAGATAAAAATCTGTGACGTTTGTGCTCTAGAATTCCTTGACATGTGGCTTCTATCTTAACCTTCTGGCCAAAGCTTCTTGAGTTGCACCTGATTTTTATGAAAACAGAATAACATTGCTGGAGTGCTCTCTGCAGCAGGTCTGGGAGGCTGTGTAATGCAGGATGCTGTGGGATATCGAGCTTCTCACCTTTCCCTTTTTATTGCTGACTTGTTTTTACAGCTCAGCCTCAGGATGCCTTTCAGCCAGAGCACTGGATGCTAAGGCACAGCCCAGTGATCTGTGCTATAGTGTGGAGCTTCTCTTGAGGAAAACCTGTGATCAGAGATCAGTCATGCAGAGACTGCAAACAAGTCTTGAACTCTGCATGTGTTGTAATGTCTTACTGCAGCAACAGCTTTCGGTGTCAAAGCAAGACACAAGAGGCAGCTTTAGCTTTAGCTCGCTGTGGGGAAAGGTGGCCTCTCTGCAGCATCAGGTGGCTATGAGACAGAATAGCTTTTGTGGAAAATGTGCTTCAGTCAAATGCCACTTAAAGTACAGTTGCATTACAGCCTGGCCTATGGAAGCACCCAGCCTGAACATATCTTTCCATGAGCACCATAAAGAAGCCTTGCTAATTTTTTTTCTTGAAATTAATTACATTTTACTTATACCTCAGTCTTACCTGCAAACTTAGGGAAAGATCTTACCCCACAGTGCAGTTTCTCAACGGAAGTTTTCCTAGCATGCTTTAAGCACAATACAGCATCTTTTGCTCCTGGCCCCCAGGCAGGTTATTGAGCATTTTTCAACATCTGCCTGGACATCCCTGGGGGTTCAGAGTATAGCTGTGCTAAATGCCATGCGAGACATTTGGGCATCTGTGTCTCCTCAGAGATTTTCAGGAGACCAAGTTCTACTGAAATCATTTGGAGCCTAAAAATCTCTGTAAGTAGTCTCAGGTCTCTTCCCTACCAGATGGATTAAAATAGATAAGGGAGATTTTGTGAGGGTTTTTTTTTCCCATTTATCCTGTTGTTAAGGACACCAGGTTTGTAAATCATCCTTTTTTGCAGGAGCAATTGAGCCTGGTTCAGAATACAGCTGGAATATGCAAACTAGATGAATGTAATTTTGCTTACTACTGTTTCTAGGGCCCAAAATACATTGGACAGGATTTGAGGTCTCAACAGCAGTAAATTTTTTTTTTTTTCAGAATAACTGTTTTTGCAGTTGACAGTAGTGTCGTGTCTTTTTCCAGTTTGAGAATTAGTCTCATCCACATTTAATGCTTTGGAAAGATGGATGCATAACCTTCAATTACTAAAAGCAGAAATTGAAATAAACTCGATTTCAAGTTTAATCCATTATGCTTTCCCCATATTTTCTTGATTGGAATGGGAGTGTTTCCTAGGAGACTTAGAGGTGAGTTTGCATTCTTTTCCTTGAGAAAAGAAGCCTGAAGCATCCTCTGTTTTCACATGCTTGTCATGCTAAGTATAATAAAGAAAATCTTCTGAATTTTTCCCAAATGGGTAGAATCGGATGCTTAGGTTTGGATAAAGCTAAGGAAGATAGCCCAGCTCTCCAGCTGAAGACTGATGAGTTGCCATAAAAACTAGATGAGTCCTTTTGTGGGTTGAGTTAGAGTATGTCCATGCAAACTCCTAACCTCTGGTTCTTAGGACTGTGAATTGTGGGGAATATAAGATTCTAGCTTTTTACTTCTTTACTTGTTTTTCTGGTTATTTGCACAAAAAAAATTCATTTTAGAAATATCAGCCTGTCCTCCTTGCTATTGTATGTCATATTAGAATAAATATATAAATAATTTCAGAACATTTTTTCCTATGACTTTTTTTGGTGGGTTCTTTTTTACTGTTGCTAAGGTAATTGCTTAGTGAAGACATTTAATTGATTTTGATCATCCATAATTGTATGGCCACAGACAAATCCAAGCAGTGAGGCACCAAATCAGAAGTCTGCATTGAGTAATGATCTGTTTCTTGATATGCTCAATTAAGAGGAAATAAAACATGCCAACAGACAATGTAATTCCTTTACGGAGTATTTCCAGCTTGAGTGGTAACATGCTTTTACATCTATATGATTTACTGTCCCTCTCTGTCTTTGTAATCCTCTAGTTCATGCTCTTTACACATGGCAATTACCAGACCACAAATGTATTTTCAGGCTGAACCTTTCACCCTTTTTTTGCTGTAGGAAAAACAGTTGCATCCCTCCTTTTGGTGTTTCAGGGAATCATGATAGCGATTAAATTGCCTCTTGAGATTCCTATACTACCGGTTTCTAGCATATCTGTAAAAGAATATTCTTAGCATCAGTTCTACTTAAATTATTCGAGGTATTTAACCTAATTGTGAACCAGGAAAAAAAGTCAGTTGATAAGGTTTTGGGGTTTTTATTGTACTGATGAGTGCACACATAGCTGCTCCTGGACATTAAGAGCCTGGAGACTGAGAAGGAGGTACTGGGGTTACCACATATGTTTTCAGTACCTTGACCTGGGAATGTGAGTTTGATGAATCACCCCTCCACAGCAGGAAGCACTAGGAGGGAAAACATGGGCAGATGCTGGCACTGTGGCGTTTGGGCTTCTCCTCGTTGGGGCTCTGTGTTGTGGTGCAGGCTGCTGGAGCAGTGCTGGATTGTCGCCCTGGTTATCAAGAGTTTTCTAAAGCCTTCTGAGTTTACACTTTTGTAGAGAACTTTCTCACACAACTTTCTGTAAATAACCTATTGTTTTGCATTCTTTCATAGAGGCGGAGAAATTTGATGTACAGGTAGTTTGTCCAGTGTCGTTGGAGAGGTGGCACGTTCACCCTCCAATCCACTGGCATCTTTTGAGAACTATAAAAGATTGGAGTCAGAAAAAATAAATTAGTCTCTTCATCGTGACCAAGGCTGTGGTGCGTCGTTTTTGCTTGTGTCATTTGGTGACACTGGATAATGCCTGTGGGGAGTCAAACCATCCACTGGGATTCCATCCTGGTTTTATTCTCCTGGGACTTAGATGAAACTGCTAAACTGAGCAATATCAGTGGTGGGTGAGGAAATTCCCTGTCCCACAGGCTCCAGCACACAGCTCTAACAAGCCTGCACTGTATTTCTGCCTGTATTTATTTTGAATTTGCTGCTCAATTTTAATGACTGAATAGATCTCAAAGTTGGAACAAATCTGCAAGTGACAGGGCCCTCAAGGTGCCCCAGAGCTTCAGCAGTGCTCATCCATGGCCTCTCACTGCCAGCTTGCTCCCACGTGGCCCAGGGGCAGGGTAGAGGGGGGATATGGCACCCACCAGCAGGGACTTGGGACCCTTTGGGACCTGCAGTGGGAGCGTGTGCCGTGCATTGGCAGGGCAGGAGTGCACACAGCTGCAGGAGGCTGGCCCATCACCAGGCAGCCTCCATATGTACATCTTTCTGCCACTTCTCCAAAAATTAATACACTCAAAAATAGTTTAGCGGCAGGGATGCACTGTAAATTTCCTTAGTTTAAATGAACTGGTGCAGGGACAATATCCCCAGCCCGGGTTAAACAGGGCATGTATTGTTGCCTGTCTTTTTACCTCTGGGAATAAGCTAGTTGCTTGTTAACAGTACCTAACAAGTGGGAGAAGAAAAGTGGCCTTAAACCTGACTTGGGCAAGGAGAAAAATCAAATGGAAAATATGCATTTTTAATACGCCACTGGGTAAGTATATAATAGCAGAACAACATTCGTTGTAACCTGATATCCCTCAGGAATGAGGGAAAAGCTGACTGCTTGCTCCACTGAGCCAAAAAAATAAGAAAACATGTAAGTGCAAGTGTGCAGTCAGCAGCATAAGGAATAATGCTTCAGAAAGCTGAGAGCAAAGCTGGAGTTCTGAATGTTAAAAGGCTAACAGTTTTACATAGAAACACAACTTATTATTGGTAACCTCTTTGTAGGGCTGTCTTCAGTGTGCTAAAGAAAGTCCATATCCTTGTGCATTTATCCAGCCACCAGATAGCTGTTATGGCAGAATCTAAGGAAATAATTCATGTTAGCCATCTTCTGATTTCTTGCTGGAAACGAAACAGATTTTGGACATAAAACTGTAATTCATTGCAATAACCAAAATATATTTCCTAGGGCAGATGTGTAGTTTTCAGAGATCTGATGTTTTATCAAGGCCTGTAGAGGAGCAGCATAGTTGCATTTCATTTGAATGTAACTCAGCATATACAATAGGCTTGGAAAAGCAACCCTGCATGGCCTTCAGGCACCTGGCAGAGTACATTTTTGGCACAGCAAGCAGGGAACGAGGCATCCAGCTCCTGTGGGTAACGATGTGCATGGCTTCTCATCCAAACTGTGCTGGAGCTGTACTGCTTCCTGTCCAGCTGTGAGAGCCATGCCACTGGGAATAGCTGGTGAGCAAAGGGCCACAGCCCCTGGGATGTCAGTACAGCAGCTGAATGCTTGCACATCCCTGGGGAAAGGGCAGAGCTGCTGTGAGTTGAAGACCTGTGCATTGAAAATATGCTCCCCTAATGAACAGAAAGTTCCTGCAATTATTTGGAAGAAGGCTGTACAAGTGTCATTTTCAAAAGACAATGGTAGAAATTACAGTTGCAGGGAATTGCAGATGTTCTGTGAAAAGAAATGAACAAGCCTAAAATTGCTCCATAGGAAATAAAGTAAGTCTTCAAAATGTCCAGATCTCCTGATTTTTCTGCAGCGCTTTTCTAGGCAGCATTCAAAAGTGGATTAGAAAGTTGTAAATATCTAAGCTGATTCCTGGCTATAGGAATAAGAGAAAAAAAATTACTCTTTCAGCTCTTCCCAGGACAGTCTGGACCTCCCTCCTCCCCAAGGTGCTCTGGGTCTGCCATGTGACAAGGGCTTCTGCAGAGACTCCTTCAGCAACCAGACCATTTCAGGTGAGGGGAGTCTTGTGGCTCCTGTCCCAGCATTGCCTCCCCACCCTTGGCTGAGGTGTCTGTGGGTACCACTCAGTTCCAGGTCAGTAGGGTGGGGGTTCATATCTATTTTGTGCCTTGGAGGAATGCTTTTCTGTAACTGGCTACCCACGCCTGCCACCCCTGAAGAAGCATCCCACATTTACACATGATGCTTGACTTCAGTGGTGATGGAGCTGGGCCCCTGGAGAGGACTTCAGTACCCTGTATTGCAGAAGTGCCATGAGATGCTCCACTCCTGCCTAGGATTTTACTGTTCTGCAGTGTAGGTATCCAGAAAGGATTGTTCATGCTGTGGGTTGAGTATGGGAACCATCAGCTTTCTTCTCCTCATGTCATTTGAGTTGTACTGCTCTAAGTACCCTGTCACCCATGCCAGTGCTGCCCATGCAGCCTGGGTGCAAGGCAGTGCTTCTCCTCATCCCACATTAAAACCACTCCTGACATGAATGCTGTTAAACGCCAATGCTTTGGGGTGATCAGGAAGGCTTTGTAATAGCACCCCTTGTCCTCAGGGAGGGATTTCTTTTCTGCTTTGTCATACTGTGGCTTTTCCCTAAAGGAGGAAAGAGCTAGGTGCTGGGGGATGGCACTTGGTGAGAAACTGGTGGCTGCAGCCACACAAGTTTTCTGCAGATAGGTGAGCCGAGAAGTCAGGCCATGCCCAGAGGTGATCCCTCCTCATGGCAACTCGCACGTAGCAGGCAGGGAACCTGGCTCCAGTTGGAGAGCCTGACCTGCATGTGCATCTCAGTGCCCTGGCACTGAGCTGGGCAGCAACCAGATCTCTGGATTCTTTGGGCGTGTAAAAAAAAAAAGGTGGCCTTATGTCCGTGGCATGAAAAATCCCTGGTGCTTCACAGACTGTGCACATTACGTTGTTCTGGGTTACCTAAATTTCCTTCTCAGTTTTGGATGGAAGTGAAACTCTTATGTGCTGTCAAAACTGGCAGGGGAGGTGGTGGAGGGGGGAGGATAATTTTGCACGGCAATATCTTTTTTTCAAACAGATTATTCAATCAAGTAACTGCAACTCACAGGTTTCCAATTGCTCCCCTAACTGCCCTCTGGCCGGTACATGAAAGAAATAAACACATTCAACTTCTTTTTGTAAAAGGAAAACATCTGTGACCCATTACCATTAGATCCTGGGCTGTGCAGGCAGTTTTGGAAGCACAGCTCTGGCAAATTTGCCATTCACTTCTCCAGGAGTTTGGCATTGCTGTTCTCTTATATTTCATCAGCATGTTTATTTTTGTTACAATAACACTTCAGGACTTAAAAAAAGAGCTACAGCAATATTTTACTGTGTTTTAGTAAGCTTCTAACAGTACTGTTTCCAATTTGGGTGTATTTTGAAATGTGCTTTACTTTTCTGCTATGTTTTTTCAATGTCATCAGTGCATCTTCCTCCCTTAAGAGCATCTGCACACATGTAGAAGTGCTGCATTCTTGACAGCTATGCTTTTCTTCTGACATGCTGTGGTACTAAACTGATTCCAGTTGCTTTACACTTTGTCCAGGCTTCAACCCTTTGAGCTCAAATTTCCCATGCCCATTATCTGCCTCCAATTAGTTTATGTTCATTATTTTCAATTGCAGTGAAAAATGGCTCCGCTGGGCTGAGGACTGAGGTTAAAGAAGACTACATTTTACCCCCATTAAAACCTTCTACAGCTATCGAAATTGAAAATTAGGCACATGGTAACTCTGCCGTGGCTCACGCCATGTCCTTTTCCAGCCCACTGAACTTTGCCTGCAGCTGTGCCCCAATGAAATACTGTGGTCTTAGGAATGAGATGCAGCCTGCGAGACATGACGTGGCTCCCTGAGTGCTGCTGAGTTCAGCCATTACTGAACAGCATTTGTCATGCTGTGAAATCCTATTTTACTCTTTTATTTCTAAACCTGATCAGGCACCATGGCTTTTTCACAAAGCTGGTATTTATTACACCTGTTTGCTACAGACTGTCCTTTCAATCTACTTATGGGCATCCTATAGCTGACTTGATCCACAAGGTGCTGTTTTTGCACACACCATTGCTATTTTTATGGGGGTCTCCCTCTCCTTGTCCTTTTCCCTGTGATCAAGAGCACTGGGGGTTTTGCCTGGAAAGCCTGACAAGGCAGGAATGGAGACTTCATGCCACTGCAGCCCAAGAATACCTGTAACCTTCACCCCCTGAATGAGGTGGCATGGGTAGGGTGGATGCTTAATTTTGGGACTCAAGAGGATCTTTTCTTCTCGCCTTGAGATGTTACCAATGCACTTTTTTCACTGTGGTTATACAAACTGCATGCCCTTACCTAGAAATGGTGATAAGAAGGCTTGCACATTGAAAAATTAGTGCCTGTTCAGGAAACCACAGTTTTACTGATGCCTGTTTTACTGTTCTTTCCCTCAGCTTGTAGGTAGTGTAATTCTGCATTAAATGCTGCCTTTTGAACAGTCCAGGGATGTGCAAACCACCTAGACCAAAAGCTGGACATAGTGTAGAAGCATGGCTGCTGCATCCTCCCTTGTTTTTACTGTGTGTGCTCTGGCTGTTGTTTTCTTTTATTCATAACAGCTTAGAAACACACGTATCAATGGCTTAGAAATCATCCCAGAACAAGAGAATAAATATGCATAGGTACAAATCTCAAAGGCAGTAAATAATTTAGAATGTTTTTCTTCCCTTTAGTCCAGGCGTGTGACCTTCAGTGGTAGAAACTCAATGTGCACCCTGCATTTTCTGTTCCCCCTCCTCTTTTGTGCCTAGGTACTGCCAGGCTCTCAGAGCAGCGTGTCATGTTTTCTACATGATGCCATCACTTCAAACCGTGCAGTGAACTCATGGGTTTAGGGAGTCCAGCATCATTGTCTCTGAAGCTTTCAAAGCTTCGCTTTAGTTTTAAATGCCTCTTTAAGCACAGACAATGCTCCAACAGGCTTGCTGAAACTAAATGAAGCTTATAAAGCTTTGAACGCTATTGTAACATGGTGGGTCCCGCAGGAGACTGCAAAATCCTGCTGTGTGCAAGGATCCACCACGCTTTCAAGTGGATGCAGTGTATGTGCTAAAAAATGTAGGCAGAGCAGGGCAAGGAAAGGACAGAGCACATCAGCATATTTTTTAAATTACCTAGCATTTGATTGATACCACAATGGTAACATTGCTTTTTAAAATAAAGATATTTACGACCCTTTCTTCTTCAGTACACAGAGGAGTTGGGAGATATCTATATATATGTATGTATACTCGAGATTCCAGAGCAAGCAGGTTTTTTTAATGGATCACTTAACCATACTACTTTTCTTGTCAGTATTTCAGAAGTTGCACCATTAAAATAACTTAATATTGTCCTATGTTTATCAAGCCTTCTGTGTGATTATATAGATGCTTCTTTTACCATGCAGATTTTTTCAATCAAAAATGCATGAGAAGAGGGAAAATGAATTAAAGTAGGCCAGGTAAGCACACCCTATTTTTCTGTCTGTGTTTAATCACAGCCTAGAAAGTCAAAGCGAGCTGGTGAAAATTCTGCTTAGAAACAAGATGTTTGTTATCCGCAGTAATGAGTGCGGTGTCATTAACAGCTTATTGGGGCAGTGCCGCTGCCTGTTCGCTTTCCCGTCCTCAAAGAGGCGATGGATGGGCTGCTGACCCAGATCGGACGCGTAAGATGAGAGCGATTCCTCCCTGACAAGCCCCAGCAGAGACAACTGGTCATTAATTGTAAAAATTCTGCCAGCGTGTGGTTTTAGAAACAATTTGTACTTCTTTAATTACGCTGCCAGGGCAGGCTTTGTCCCAGACACTCTTATCAGGCTGAATTAGTCTTTAAAAGAATTAGGCTCAGCCCAGCTCGAGCTGCACTCACAATCTTCGCTAAGAATCTTTGCAAGGAAGGGGGGGGGGGGGTGGGAGCGTGCAGTGGTGGAGCGCATGACAGTAATTGTCACCAGAAGGAAGAGAGAAACTCTTGTTCCCGTACTGTTTTATTATTCTAATGATGCAGAGGGGCCCCGGCGGAGATCGCAGCCCCGCTCTGCTGGGAGTTACACAAACACTGAGATGGAGGGAGAGTGCCTGCTCCCAGAACGCCGGCTGGCTAAGCAAGGCAGCGGAGCGAATGCCAGGAAGAAAAGGGAGGGCTGCTTATCTTCAGCTGTCCCGCGGGCAACCAAGCAGACTTTTATGGCTATACTCTGCCAGGTCCTCTCTCGCTAATTTTTTTCCCCTCCCTGTTCATTCACCCATGAGCTTGGGTGTTTGGGGAGCACATAGGTGTGTGCTCAGGTTTGAAGGACCTGGCTGTGCTTGTGTGGGACTGAGCCCTTGGTGAACGGTCTGGTGGCCCAGCAGTGGGTGTTTGGGGAAAGGCTGCCCTTTGGGGAGGAATGAGCTTGCTGGGCGAGGAGATGACCCAAGGCAAGGCGTTATCACTTCTCAATCTCTCTTTGGGATTTGTAGCTTTATCAGGAGGGACTGCCCAGTGCTGCGCTTGCTGATAGGGCTGGCCTCGGCCGTGTGGAGCGGGTGTGGGGATGTGTAGCCATGGGGCTGATAAAGAGGAACTTGGCAAGGGAGGGAGGCCACTGGGGAGGGTGAGGAGAGGCCCTGAGCTCCACTGGAGCCTGATGCAGACCCCAGGATGGGCATATCAGCTCATGCCAGTGGGGCTTGTCACTGCTGATTTCCCTGCTGGGGATGGCAAGGTGAAGGCAACACTCCAGAGTGAGCTGACCACTTTCCTGGGGCTTTTAAAGAAAAATATACCACCTTCAGTTCATACTGTCTCTCAGACTGCACCTAATTGAAATACCTAAATATGCTCAACTTCTGTTGAGCATTGACTGCATATGGTACAATACATGGCTGCAAATTATATGATTGCATACTATAAAGTCTTCTGCTGGGCTCAGTTCCCCCAGAAATTAATTTTGCCTAGTGTTTCTCTAAAGTCTTACATCTTTTTTGAAAGGCAAGTAACTATTCCCATGCTGCAAGTAATGGGGATTTGTAATGGCATTTAGGGCTGGATTAATTTCTGTGTGCTTTATGATTTGCAGAAATTTACAGCAGTATTTCCAGACTGCTGTAGGTAAAACACAGCTCCTTTTCCTTGTAGTTTGTTTCCTTGTAGTCCAAGGGCAAGGCAAACAGTAAAAATAAATATTTCAGCAGCACATCCTACTCCTGAAAAAACAAGTCAAAGATTTTAAAGTATGATGGTGCAGGGATTTGTTCTGCATGAATACTAAGTATGTCTACAGCCTCAAAAAAATCTTCTCTATCTGGAAAACAGCATCATCAATAGGTCTGTGAGCTTTGAAGACCACTGTCATGTTTGCAGATAACAGGGGGTGCTACACCAGGTTCACAAGCTGGACCATGCTCCCCCCCCCAGTGCATTGTCCAAGTTCCTCATCCAAATATTTTAGCAGTTGTTTGCTTTGCCCGGTGAGTGGGGTGAATCCATTCGCTCCAGATTAGTCAGAAATTTCTGAGGAACAGGAAAGTACCATGGTAGCCCATCAAAGAGGGCCGGCGGGGACTTGCCGGCAGCCTTTGTTTCCCCTTTCACACCGAGCTCCTCCTCACCCATGGGTCTGCAGTCAGACTAGAGGAGCAAGAAGGTGTTAAATGTAGGTCGGATGCAGTTCGAAAGCTGCTGGTGGCGGTGCTGGTGTGCACACAACCAGACAATGAGGGATGCGGTGTCAGGAATGCCCAAGCTGCCAGGGAGCACAGTTGTGTCACATGCCCGCTCACTGCAGGCAGCGCTGTGGGCGAGGAGGAGGAGCAGTGCAGCCCCCGCCAGGCTGCGGAGCGAGGCAAACCCTCCCTGGGCGGGTTGGGACTGGCACCCGCCAAGCTGGCCAAGAGAAGAATGGGCAAAGGGTATTGTGAGACACGGGGCTCTGGAGTATCCTGTTGAGCAACCGGGGCCAAGAGATGCAGGTATTTCAGCCTAGAGGAACCCAAATATCCCTCTCATTATTAAAAAGTCACTTGGAGCTTTACTTGAGAGGAAAAGCTTCCGCCTCTGCTTCCCTCCTGCTCTGCCCACCCACCCTGCCCTGCCCTGTGCTCCTGAGCACCTGTGCTCTCAGAGGTTGGTGACATTCCCAAGGCTGTGTGAGGAGCATATCCATGTACATGGCATCATGTACATCTCATCTCATCTCATCTCATCTCATCTCATCTCATCTCATCTCATCTCATCATCTCATATATGAGGAACAGTCTCGGGCATATTTTGCTGGTAAAGGGATGCACAGAGGCACAAGAGCAGCGATGTAATTAGGCTGCCTGCTCCCATTTGATGTCTGTTACACAACAAGTATCTCCCGTGTGATCGCAACATCTGCATCGCAGCCCTGATTTCCTCCCAGTCCTGCCCATTGCATCTGAAAAAGCCTCTAGAAAGCAAAGTGTTCAGCTGGGCTGTTTGGTAGAAGTGGCTCTGCCATGACTGTAGAAAGCCTCAATTCCCCTGCTCCCCAGCCCTTTCCAAAGCTGAAAGACATGCCCCTTGCTTTATACAGAGCACGGAGAAAGCATTTCCAGGGAGAGTCTTGTCCCAGCCTGGACTGCAGCTCAGGCCAGCTCTCTCACCTAACATTTTTAAGCCTGCTTAGCTAAACCAAGACTGTCTAGGAGTTTCCCTTTAAACCCCTACCTGTGTCCAGCCAGATCCCTTCCTACAGGCACTGAAAATGGAGTTGACTTTTAGACAGGCAAAAAATCATCAGCTCATGCTGGCACAACATTTTAAAAACTCACCAAGGAAAAGCTAGTAAGTTAATATTAGTCTACAGCTCTAATGAGTACTCCAGCTGGAACCAGTTGTAGAAGTAATGTTCCCTACTGAATGCACAGCATGTTCATGGGGCCATGCAGTCCCCAGGTGGGGTTGTCATATAAGGTTTATGCCATTGTAATGCTCTTTTTCTCTAAAGCAGGTACTCAGGCACCTGTCCAAGCATAGACACATGTTTGCCAACAGAGAAACATCCAGCCATTCCTATTTTGAAAGGCTGTGTTTCTCTGCAAGCCCTGGGGTGCTCTGGGACACAGGTGGAAGGGTGCCACAGTGTTCCTCTGCCCATGTATGGGAAAGCCCAGGCAATAAGATTAAAGACACAGGGGGACACAGTGTGGAAAACAAAAGACCTGTCTAACCATTAGGGAGCAGGAAAAAGAGGGAAGAGAAGACAGAAAGAGGAGGATGCAGGCAGGAGACAAGGCTGCATTGCCGGCTATACTTTGGTGGTTGTGCAACATCAAATGCCAAAGTCTTCTCCTTTAGGAAGGGAGTCAACACTTCTTTTGTGGAGACCCACCTGCACCTCCAGTCAAACCTGAATGGCCTCCAGTGGGAAAAGCTTTTCCAAGCGCTGAGCAGAAAGGGCATTGGGCAGGTGACCCACTGCTGCTGGGGACTAAGGTCCCAAATGTCCTCATGTGTTGTCTCAGTGCAGGGCTAAAAATGGATTTTGTCATTTCTTTGGCTTTATTTATGAGCCTTTGCTGACCAAGTTCCGTGCTGCCAGTGTTTGTGTGAGTTACTATGTGTGATTGTTAAGGGGAGAACCAGATGCAATCTGGGGCCTGCGCAAACCTTGTTAGCAGAGTATTTACTTTATTTTTCTCCTTGAGGTTTGCAGAACTAGTTTAACAACTGTTTTTTCCTGTAATTAAGGCATCTGAGGGGGCTTTTTATTTTTTTTTTTAGCAGAAGGGACTTTTAAAAAAGCACTTTAAAATGCAATTAGTAGGGTATGTGAGATACATACATACATGTTAAAACCATGTGACCCTCACAACTATCTCTGGGCTCTGCTCTACACTTCTGTTTTGCAAACACCATGTAATTCCTTGAGAGATCCAACAGGCACCTGAAGAGTTGCTTAAGACCAAAATGGATCTGAACAGCAGATCCATGCTGTTGAGATCCATGCTGTTGAGCGACCCTCAACATACAGTGCTGCCAAGCAGTAAAGGAATACTGAGGCAAATTAACCGGATTGGTGGCACTGGAAGAGGCTGCCCAGGGAGATCGGGGAGTCCTCCTCTCTACAGACCTTCAAAACCCATCTGGAGGAGTTCCTGTGTCACCTGCTCCAGATGACCCTGCCTTGGCAGGGGGTCGACTTGATGATGTGCAGAGCAGAGATTCCTTCCGCCCTAACGATCCTGTGTGATCTGCAATTGGACCACCAGATCGGGGGGACTTTGATTCTCTTCCCCGCTACCACGCGCCCCCGCCTTCCTCGCTGCGCTCTCCCCTCCCCCTTCGCGCGGCATCCTGGTTTCTTCCCTTCGCACTTTTCATGCTTTTTTGTTTCTGAAAATCACCGGGAAGCCCCGGGCCCCGGCGCGGTGACATCCCACACGGGCGTAAGGGCGGGCAGGGTGTAGGGCAGCTCGCGGTCCGACCGCACGGCCGAGGTGCACAAAACCGACTCGGCTTTCCCACAACGCCTCCCTCTTGCTTTGCGGGGACTTGGCTCGGGCGCCTCCGGGAGCGGCGGGGCGGCAGCGCTGCTGCCCGGCCATGTGCGCGGCGCTGCGGGGCGGGGCGGGCGCAGCCGCGCTGCGGGCGGGGGCGGTGCCCGGTGCCCGCGGAGCCGCCCCCGCCGCCGCCCGCCCCGCCCCAGCCGCAGCTCGGCGCGGCGCGGCTCGGCATGGCGGGGCTGCGCTTCCCGCAGCACGGCAGCTACTGCCGCGGGGCCGCGGCCATGAACCTCCTGCTCGGCGTCTTCCACGTCCTCCTGCCCTGCTTTCGACCCGGGGAGGCGCAGGGACAAGGTGAGGGCACCGGCGGGGCGAAGCGGGGCGGGGATGCCGGCACTGCCCGCTCCGGGCTCGAGAGCGGAGCCGCCGCCCCCGTCGCCGTCCCTCGGGCGGCTGCCGCGGTGGCAGCCCGGGGACACAAAGGGAGCCGGGACGCGGCTCACCTCTCCCGCCGACTCCGGTTCCCTTCCTCCCGGCCCCGCGGTACCCGCCGGGCCACGCGTCTCTGCCGGCCCGGCCCGGCGCGGGGAGCCCCGGGCCGCCGCCTGCGGGCTCCGGCCGCCCGCCCCCTGCCCATCCGCGCTTTCTCTCTCTCTGCCCCCGCAGCCATCGAGCCCATCCCCGGCGTGGTGGAGCTGTGGCAAGCCGAGGAGGGGGAGCTCCTGCTGCCCGCCCAGGTGAGGGGGCGCGGGGGGTGGGGGCGGCGGAGGGGCCGGGGCCATTGCGGGGTGTGCGGGTGTGTTGGGGCCCGGGGGGCGGGCGCGGGGCCGGGGGGCGGGGGCGGCCTCGCCCGCTGCTGTCACGGCGCAGCCCCAGCCCCGCGGCCCCCCCAGCCTGCGCCAGCGGCGTGGTTGTTCGGCTTCATTTATTTTCTGTTTGGGGGTTTTCCCCCCTCTCCATTTATTTATTTATTTATTTAAACGAATGCATTTGTGGTCGGAACGCAGTAGTCATGAATGTGCATATATTTATATCTCTGTGTCTGTCATGAATATGCATGTATTTATAGCTCAGGCCTGCTCAGGTGAAGCCATTTCCCCCCCCCTCAAATGACACATCATTTATGGTGCCGTTCCTCTCGTTATAGCGGTTTGTTTTTTGTTTGGTTTTTTTTTTTTTTTTTTTTTTTTTTGTTGGGTTTTTTTTTTTTTATTGTTTAGCCGCTTGCTTTGGGCAGTAACAAGATGTGATAAATTCCGTGTTGGCGAGAGGAGCCAATATGGTACAATGCCCGGCGGGGCCGGTGAGCAACGAGGGGCGCTGGAAGTGGGGTCTGGAGTTTATGGCATTTGAGGCAGTCATTTAACTCGCACTGACGGACTCTGCCATATGTTGAGCTCGGCCTTCTAGACTTCGAGGCACCAGGCTCATAAACGGGAAGAAGCAGTCCTTAGGGGCATCATCTTATATGAGGGGCAAAAGCGGGTAATTTATTTGTCTTAAGCCCATATATCATTCTCTGTTTAGTGCTCAGCCACTGACACCCATTAATGTAAGGAAAAATAGCAGAAGTGCTGTTTCTTAGCTAGCTAACAATTGATGCTGCTTCCCAGGACCAGCATTTTGTACTGTGGTGTTATGAAAGTGTTGTCTATTGTATGTCCAAATAATTTTATAAGATACATTTGTTGTGCTATTGAGATTTTGCCTGTTGCAGGTGTGGTAGTAGCTAAGGGAGGTGTAGAGTTGCTGTGCAGAGATGCTTGAGGAGCTCAGCCTTTTGCATCTGCATTCTTTACAGTGAAGATATTAAGATGCATTAGATGTAGAACTGTGTAATGTAGTCATTTATAGTTGCTTCTCATAGCGAAGCTGCAATGGAGTGATGATGACGTGATGTTTACTTCCTGAGGAGATTAGGTCCTCTTGGAAAACACTTTGTTCTTGAGCATCCTCATAAAAATATGCTTTAGCTTGGCTAAAGAAAAACCAGGCATGAATGACCCATGAATTTGGCATAGTTGAGCATATGGTCTTGCTCAGTCCTTGCAGCAGTGAAAACAAAGCTGAGGCTGCTGTTCCTCCATCATTTCTGTAGAGGCTACGTTAGGTATGCAGGAAAGAAAGAAGTCTTCTGGCTTCAGTTGTGACAGAGGGAGAAGTAAATCACAATAGGCTCGCTGATTTAAGAGGTTAAAAGTCGGATGAGCTCGTCTCTGAGTACTAGTGGTGCACTGGTTTGCATGGGTTTTCCCCTCTGAGCTTGAGGACTGCAGCAGCATCTGATGCTTGAGTGACTACTCAAGCTGAACAGAAGGATTGGGTTCCTCAAATAGGTTTTAAGACCAAAATTTGGTCACAGGCCTGACCCTGATGCTTGCTCTTTTGTTTCCATGTGAACTTGGGCTTTACCTAGCCCTTGTTGGGCTTTGGCGCTGTGGCCACATTTGAAACCACCTTTTCCATTTGTTATGGTGAAGAGGAAAAGAGGCTTCCCTGAGTCCCTGCAGATATGGTGAGGGGCCCTCTCAGCACCTCTTTTATAGAGTGGTAGCACTGGTGTGCAGTGGCTGGTCATGGCTTTTCCCTAGATGCCCAAAGAATCGAGGATTGCCAATCCAGCTGTGATCCTCTGTGGTGTTTGTGAGGTCCTAAAGACATGTCAGCATCGTTGCCCTCCAGGGTGACTGCTGGGATGGTGAGGGGCATCAGTGGAGAAGCCAGCATCAGTTCCTGAGATCTGGAAATCGCTACATCTGTTAACATCTGACTGCCCTTTGTTAGAGAGATGCTTAAACTTGAAAGAGGTTTATTGCTTGTTGATCACATTTCACTTAAAAAAGTGGTCTGACCTACTGCTCTTACAAGGAGGTTTTCCATGTTCTCTTTCTTGCAAGAATAGACTTTCTGGGTTAAACCCTTGATGAGGGTTGTTGCCCAGTGTTCATGTATCACAGCAGTGGTGATGTGATGGTGAGGGTGTAGTAACAGGAAGAACTTCCTTGCTTTTGAGTGGGTAGTAAATGTTTGGTAGGGAATATCCAAGAGTTGCTGCATTCCCGTGTTTGAAGATGGGTCTTGATGAAGGCTTTGGGAATAGGATTGTTCTGGCCCTTGATTTTGTTTTTCCTGCTTCTTTTTGGAGGGAGTGTGGCACCAATGAGGATTTCACCTGCAGAAGTGAAAAATCCAGGGAAGGAACTATGCATATTTCTCTGCCAAAGCACCTCTCTCCAATTGCTCTCAGCAGGAAAATGGATTAGGTTGCCCTGTCTGCCAGCCCTTTAGCCTGTTTCTGGCAAGTTACCAATGCTGTCTGATGGATGTTTTTCTCTTTCTGTCATGGCTTTACACTATTATCTTATTTTCCATGCATCATCAACCGCCTGTCTGTGACAGAGCAGTTTTGAGCATTCCTTGCTGCCTGCAGAATTTGAGGATGAAAGTTGGGTGGATTGGTAACCCATTCAGCCATCCTGTTGCCTGCACATGCTTTTGTTCCAGGAGCATATAGTGAATAAAGACATCATGTTAAGGGGTGAGGGAGGGGAAACAAAGCATTTTAATACTTGTAGTTGCTTCCTCGGCCTTTCACAGCATTGCTTTGTCTACGTGAACTGCAAGAATTTGCATGCTGGAGTGTAGCCGCCCAGGGCCCCCATGCCTCCACCCCACTTGGTTGTTCTACCTTCTGTTTCCTCTTGCTTCCCTTTCATTGTTTGTGCTTCTTGTGTGCCCCCTCCCAGCTTCCCTCTTATACATATTTGTGCTTTTCCTTTCTTCCCCTCCCCTAGTGCTCGTGGGCTTTTGATTCCAGCTTCCTCTGAAGCCTGCAGAGCTCTTTGGGGATGGCTCACCTACTGCTCTTGCTCCGCAGCCGAGCCCGAAGGGTGCCCGGAGCACTGCAGTCGGTGACGGTGTGCGTGGGCTCGTGCACCGGGGCTGAGGGGGAGCTGGCTGTATCTAGCCTGATGACTGTCTTCCACTGGTCTGCTGCTTCCTCCAGCATTTCAGTGTTTCTTCCTGGATTCCTGTTTTAGCTCTGAGACCAGCTGGTTTTCCCAGTCAGATGCGGTGGCTGTATTCCCTTGTGCCCATTTTTTCTTTCTTGTTGAAGGTGGTGTGAAGTGTGGGGTAACCATGGAGCACCCACTGACCTCGCTCTCCTTTTATAAATGGGATCATCCTTTTATAAATGGGATGGGCAGCTGGATTTTTCTTTGAAAACCAGAGGGATTTTGACATGGAAAATCTTGAGTGTGAGAGACTTGATTAGAGCAGTTGTGGTTTTTATAGACCCCTTATAATTTTGTGGTTTTGCATGTTTGTTTGCAACTTGTTAATACTTACTCAAGTGAAATGCTTGAGAGAAAAGCTCTGTTATGTAAGACTTGACATCCAAGCCATTCACCACTAAAGGCTGAAAAAGCTGCAGATATTGACAGCCAGGTTGTAGCACTTCAGTGCAAAGCTGAAAGGCAGTTAGTTATGTTTTAAACATAACATACACATACAAGTGTAGGAAAGAAACACAAATGACAATTGTTCATGGCCTCCACCACTTAAAAGAGGTATCAGAGAGTCATTGTTGGATGTTTCTGTCTGTCAGAAACCATGTAGGTGGTTGCTGGGAGCATCTGAAGGCAGGGGCAGGCGGGTTGAGTACCTGCAGAACACTTTCCCTTTGGCCCCTTCAGTTCAGAGGGAGGAACTACCTTAAAATGACATAATGAAGGTTAAGTTGTAGTTCTTGTTATCACAACTGAAAATGACAGTAAGTCATCAAAGTCAGTGTGTACCAAACTTTGTTTTGGTCTTAGGGCAGTGCTTGACTGATGTGATGGGTTTTCTACTGTTCCTGTGTGTCACATGCAGGAGATGAGAGAGATGTTTCCTTAGAGGAATGCCTTGTGAATGTTTCAGTTTGGTTGCATATACCAAGGCGATTACAATAACTTCTTGTTTCACTTTACTGTGACACTGTTTCAGGTGCTTGAATTTTAGAGAAAGATAATGCAATGTTTGTTGTATCATGGTTGTTATAGACACTGGACAAATACAGAGCTGCTGCCTGAGTTTTCACTTAAAAGGCTCTGCTCAGGTCTGAAAGATTTTTTTTTTTTTTTTCGCAAGTAGTAGCAGCTTGTCTTCAGTTTCTGTTCTTCAGTGCAGCTCAGGGGCTAGTAAGGTTAATTGTTCTACTGGTTTTGAAAGCTGATGAAGACCTTGATCTTACATATATTCATCAGAGATACGCGGCACTGCAGTGTGTCATTAACGATCCCAGTGGCTGTGCACAAATTAAATGTACGGAGTCACCTACTTCAAGGCAGGGTTTGTCTGAAGATACACAATTTGTGTGAAAGTCTGAGACAGGCTTGGAGTGGGAATTGTGTTCCTTTTTGGGCTTTTAAAAGGCTTCTCCAGACTCCCAGCTGAGCTTCTGGATGGTGCTGATAGGACTTGGGGCTGGATGGCCATGCAGATTATGCAGTAGCTGTCAGCTCAGGCTCTTGAGACTTGTGTGACAGAAGAGGGGTGCTTTCAGGGGCTTTCCAACACAAGATAAGCACCTGCCCCATATTCAGGATAATGTTTGGAGGAAGGGGATTTTTCTCTTCTCATAGGTAGACTGCTGGGAATTCCATTTTAACTTTCAGGAGGTCTTCCCTTCCTTCCCCCTGCAGCCCTGTAGTTTGACAATACTAGTTTTGTTTTTTTTTTTTTTTTTTTTTTTTTGTTTTTTTTTTTTTTTTTTGTAAATCCTCAATGTAAACCTACATGTACATGTAGGCTGGATCACACAGAGGAGTGAAGACAGGAGAAAGTTGGACCTGGGGGTCTGTGTGTAATCAGAGTTGAGGGTGATTTTTAATTTTCTTTTTTCCTTGCACAGTTGAGATCTGCTGTGGCTGCACTGTAGATTGGGAAGTTTGCTTCATTTTTACTTGGTGAAAAGTGAAGAGGAGAAATGGTAAGGTGACTAGTGTTAAGGGTGAGCATAGTGAATGACCCAGGTTTCTGATGCCTGGCAGATGCTAAGCCATTTAAAGCAGGAACTAAGCCATTTAAAATGAGGATAGCTTGCTGTCTGGCTGTGGCAGAGGAGCTGTTTCTGGAGAAGGTGGATAAAGAGTCCTCTAGTTCTGTTTGGTATTGTACTGAGGTCCTAGGAGTGCAGAAGGAGCTTGGAGAAGCTAGAAAACATGATGGGTTTGTATCATGCCATCCTGGTGAAGTCTAACAGCAAGGCTTTGCAAGGTCTCTAGAGGAGATGGCTGGGTGTTCATGGGGGCCAGATGTTGGGACCTCTAGGTAGATGTGAGCTGAAGAGCTTTGTTGTGTACTGCAGATCCTGGACAATTAGAATGGTGTCTCCAACCTCTGGGCAGGCGTACAGAAAGATTGTCAAGTCCTCAAATTAACTTGTACTTCCCTGTCAGTCTTGTTCCAGATTTGGTTATGTTATGGTGGAGGCTGTGCTGCTTCTCTTGTGTGAGCTGCTTGTGACAAAAGATGGAAGTTCAGATGTGTCTGGTAGCTTTTGGCAAGATCTGTATTAGTATTAATAAGTATTAGTATTAATAAGTATTAGTAATAATAAGACCTTATTAATAAGGTCATTATTTTAGACACAATAATTATTAGCATTAATGTTAGCATTAAGCATATTTGCTGCCATAGTGTGGTTGTCGTTTTTCCTCACTTCATGAAGCTCAGATCTTCAGAAATCCTGTTGTCTGTCCCATTCACTAGGCAGGTAGGGCTACCTGATCTGCTTAAGCATCTGAAGCCTGTACAAAGATGTTTCATGTTTATAGTTTTGTTTTTTTTTTTTTTTTTTTTCCAGTATGTAGTGAAAATAGGTAAAGTCAAAGCTGGGGCTTGGGGCTTGTTCCATGATATGCTTATGTGGGAAACATGTAGGAGGGGTGGTGGAAAGTACAGTCTTTTAATTTTAAAATATTTTTTCCCCCTACCTTTTCATTGCTAAGGTCTCTAGTTCATGTCTTGCAGAGCCATCACCTGCAGAAGCTGGGAAAACTCACCAGCTGTTCCTGGCAGGATGACTGTGACCTCCTCCTGAAAAATGTTAATTGCCCTAAAGTTGTCCCTGGTTTCATCAGCAGGGGTTGAGTGGCTGTAACACACTTCATTTTGAGTTGTACCTAAAGCTTTCCTGGAGATCTTGGCCATTTCAGAGTAGCTACCTCCTTGTTTTAAATGGATTTCCTGCAGGGAGCTCATTGAACCAACACTTGAATTCATTTTTGTAGACAGCTCAAAGTGGTTTGTGGTGAACTGCAAGCTGACACAATTCAGCTGCATGTCTTGAAAATTACCTGAGTGTAGCAACTGAGCTAAGATGATGTGTTCAGAGGTTCTGCTCTCTCTGCTTTCTGTACATGCTGCTAAATCAGTGATAAGATACGGGTTTGGGACCTCACCATGCCAGTTGGAATGTGATACTTTGCCTTTGGCATTGACCAGTGATCTGCATTTCAAGGCATTCTGCATCCTATTTCCTCAGGTACAGGCTATTGAAATTTACTGAGGAGGCAGAAAATTTGAAAGTGGAGGAAATAGTCTTCCTGTAGTTTGAGGGCATTTGATGGCTTTAGATTGGAATTCTGTGTGTGAGAGGGTTTTGTATAGATACACTTGCATAAATGGAAAATGAGTCGGTTCATTCAGCATTTGGGAAGAAGCAGCAGAGTAGCCAGCTTAAGTCACCATTTATCTTCTGCAAGATGAGCTGAAACCTCAAATGGGATGTCCATCAACCACCTTACTTGACTCGTAAAGGAGTTGTAGGAATTTTAGATTTCTGAATTTGTTTTGTGAACAAGTCACATAAGAATCCATCTGTGATGGAGTTAAAGTGGTATGTATGTCCAGTGTAGCATGTTGCTGTTCTGAGGTTCTTACACAGTATTTTCTCTGTTTGTCAGGCTGATTCGGAGGAGGATGTGGAAGAGCATCCACAAGAGCAAAGGTAAGCGAAACTCAAATGGAAGCAAGAGTGTTGAGGTTCATTTTGGTTTTTGCTTTAGGAAATACCAAAGTGTAATTGGGCAGACTATTAAAAATTACTTTTTTTTCCTGCATGTTAAATAGTTTTTTATTACTTGTGGCTTACAATTTTCTCAACTTAATGTTAATATTGATTTATTATCAAAACCAAAAAACCTGTGCTCAGCCTATGCAAGTACAAAATACCTTCTTGCATCTCTTTCTCCTAATCCTGTCTCTAAGATGAATTTACTTCTCATTGCTTTCACATAAAAAATTAAATGTTTCTTAATTGTTTTGTTGTATGTTTTGTAATTATTTTTTTTAAGGCAGGGGACAGTTTTCCATTACAAAATTTGTAAATATAAGTAGTTTTGGAGTGTTAATTTGCACCAAAGCAAGGAAAGAGGTGAGGGAGATTTAAAGCCAAAGTTTTATTAATGTGTTGCTATGGAACAATAAATATTCTGCCCTTATGTCTTGAAATCAGATAAATAATGAAGCTCTTCAAAACTATAGCCACAACTCTGTGGTTTCTGTTAATATCAGGGCTTCTGTTTTGAAGGGTTGGGTAAATAGCATAGCAGATTATTTTTTAAATACGCATTTTGTTTCCTCTGAGTGTCCAGGTTAAAATGCTTGGATATGTACCAGTGAAACACTTCCTTCCTTTGGTATGTGTTAATGTGGTTACAGCTTTCAGTGCCATGCCAGCCAGAAAGATCACAAGACTTAAAATAAACATGTGGAACAGCACCGTTTTCTGATGGCAGCAGTTAGCCACAAATCCTTTTCTCATTTATCTCCAGTCTTTGCCCTTAGCTTAGGTTTGAGAGCAAACAGATCTGATAAAACACAAGCCTTGGGAGCTGGCAGGAGGAGTAAGCCTGGGGGGCAGGAATGGGATGTGTATGATGGGTCTGTCCTGCACTGCAACGCTTCTTCACATGGCTTTTCCCCTTGCTGCACCATTGGGAGCCTTCTCATCTGAACCCAGCATCACATTAAGGCTCCTGTGCCTCATCTCCGTGGGAATTACAAAGGTGGTTTGGAAACAGGATGTGAGAATTACTGTGGCTGCTGACAGCTGGTACTGATTACTTGTGCTTGCCTAAGTGCCCCAATTCCTACCTGTAGAGGGGATTTTTTTTTTTCTGCCTCCTCTTATGAAAAGAAGGGTAAACTACTGAAAGCTGCATTTCCCTGCACAAATACAGAAGTTTCTGATTTTTTCATCTGGGAGCTATTATGTTTTGGATGCAGAATTTTTACTGCGTAACTTTATTACCTGCATGCTTTCTTTATTGAGAGGTAGTCAGAAGGCAGTAGTCTTAGTCTAATGCTGTGCTTAAGATTGTTTCTGTTTGTTTTCTTAGTAGTCAGAGAGATGTAATTTAGGTAGAAAAAAATTCTCTACTTGCCTTTTTTTCTCTGGAGGTGGACAGAGTAATTGGCTACTATGGCAATAATAAAAATATTATTGAAAATAATTAGTTCTTGAGACTTGGAGAGGAAAAAGCGATTTGACTGGAGGTTTTTTTAGGTCATTCAGGTGCTTACATTTTTTTCTAGTAATTATTCATTTTCAGAAATGAATTTGTTTTTTGGGAGTAAAGTTTGTAGAGGTTCACTTGCATGGTGGAAACATCCTTCTACTGAAATGCTTCAGGAAACTTCCCTGAGCAGATCCTAGCTTGTGTGCATCTTCTAAACTATTTTGGTTTGCTGCTGTATGTAAACACATACATAGACCTGTGTGTGCTCTATATATTGAAGGAATGTTATAGTGTAGATTTCATGAAGAAGAGCCAGCAAAGGTACACTGGAAAGATTAGAATTTATTAGTTTATTTCCGGATTAATTTTCATTCCCTTGGCTTACATTACTATATGGTGAAATCATGGGGATTTCCTTTTCCTGTAGCAGCAAAACCTGAAGCTTGCAGCATCTTAATCTCATTGTCTGACTGCATGCCCTGGGGAAATCAGCTGAAGCTACTGTAATTTGATGTGAAGCCCCAAGAAGCAAAGCACCTTAATGTAGGGAATAAGCAGAAGTTAAAGGAGATAGAGAAATCAGAAATTGACCCAGAGATGAGGGAAATACAGGGAGTTCATCATCTTGGGGCATAAAAGAGAAAGTCTCTTTCCAAAACATTGTTTTATTCAGTTTTTAATTCTAGGTTAGTGGGTTCCCTGGGAACTTGCTAACCTACTTTGAAAAAACCAAACACAACAAAAGCAGTATTAACAGTCTTTTAACGGATTTCCTGTGCATGTGCATCATAAGATCTTCCTTTTGGGGTGGTCTTCTTGGTTTGCTGCTCTTGTGGCAAGTGCACAAGGGAGATGGATGTGGTCTTATAGTTTCTGCCTTAGGTGTAGCTTTAACAAATAGAGAAATTTGCATGGAGGTAAAAGACATTGTCAAAACAGTAATTTTTGTGAAGAGCTATTTCAGAGGTGAATGAGAAATGGTTGATTAGGTCCATAGGTTTGCAGCTGCTCTGAGTGAGGAGAAGATCATTATCAACTCCTTAATTTCCACCCTACAATTCCAGCTATTCTGATTGCTTGGATGCTTCCACAAGTTGCTTCATGCTGTTTTGTGTCTCTCTGGATCAGATTCTGAAATAAGAAATGCAACACAGTAGACACTTGAGTACTGCTTCAGGCCACAGACTTTGACAGAATTAAAATCATGTGTATTTGGACTAGCCTATTAAGGAGCTTCCAGTTTTCTTAAAAACCTTTTGTTACATTTGAAAGCCAGGAGTAAAAAGATGCCTTTCATAACAGTCAATGACAGGTGTTGACAAGAAAATACTTTGTTATTGTGTTTGGAGGGTTTGGTGTTTTTTTTTTTTTTTTTTGGTTTTTTTTTTTTTTTTTTTTTTTTTTTTTTTTTTTGGTTTTTTTTTTTTTTTTTGTACTCCCACCCCTTCATCCTGGTGATTTTGGTTGCCACAACTAGCAGTAACAAAATTTGAAGGTTTAGGTGCTTGCTGAAGCAGCATAATGAGTCAGCACCCAAGGGAATGGCCTGAAGTTGTGACAGGAGGTTTAGGTTGGATATTAGAAAAAAGGTTTTTCACCTTTTCTTGCTGGGCACTGAAGCAGGCTCCCCAGGGAAGTGGTCAGAGCTCCAAGCCTGACAGAGTTCAAGAAGTTTGGACAATGCCCTCAGGCACAGGGTGTGACTCTTGGGGATGGTTCTGTGCAAGGCCATGAGTTGGACTTGATGATCTTTGTGGATCCCTTCCAACTCAGGATGTTCTGTGAAATGCAGAAGTCTGGCACAAATAAAGAGACAGTACTGTCATATGATGTGCACAAATGATGCTATCAAGATGTTTAGCTTTCTACTTCAAGGAGGTAGACTTGGATTACAAAAAAAATTTCTAATTTCATGTGTATGACCTTGTTAGTACTTGGGTTTTGAGGACTTCTGGAGAAGGGTCTTTGAGGATGCAGTTTTGCAGCTGGCACATTAAGGAACATTTGCACCAGAATAAACTGCTCTACTCAGGATGTGAAGCATGCATCCTTAACATGTGATGCACAATGATTGTCCATGAGAAGGGAAATCCATAAAATACTAGAAGTATGGAATGAAATTAGCCTGGAAGAAGACATTTTCCAGCCTTTTCCTATGGCAGGGCATATTTTGCTTAGAGTACATAGGTATCAACTGCCAGGAAAATTCGGAGAGTGATTCATTTCTATTGAACCTTTGCCTTTGATCTCTGGAGAGCCATTTGACCTTGTGGGCTGGAGCTGCTTGGGGCAGGAGGTGGTATCAGCTCCCAGTGGGCTCCTGCTAGGGTGTCAGTGCAGCCTGGGAGTGACAGCTGATGCCCAGCACTTTGACCTCTCCTGATTGCTCGGTGGAATTACTCCTAATCCTGTTGTTTTTGCTGTGTCTGTGAAATAGTGCTCCAGATGTGGAGGAGAAATTGAAGGTAGAGGTAGCAAGGGAGTAGCTTACTAGCTGCCTGAGAGAGAGCAAAGCAGTCGAGGTGCACAGACTGCAGAATTGCTAGAGGGTTTAGGGAATACTTTAGAGATGGAATTACAACGTTTGCTTCAGGAAGAATCCAGAGTGGCAGTGGGAGAATGAGCCTCCTGCGTGTTGTGAGACTGTACATTGCAATTCCTCCCTGGCCACAGCTTTGTCTCTAGTGAAGAGGCACAAATGAGCTCTGGCGCTGTGGATGGAGTATTAAGACGCTTCAGAGGTGACTTATCCTTCCAAAAAGCCTGTGGTCTTAGTGCCATAATTTTTGACAGTCCCAATTAGAAAGTAGTGGCATGGGATTAGTGGTATGCCTGTGTATCAGATAACTAGCTTGGGTGGTGGCTATGGCAGGAAAAGAAAGATTGAAAAACAGATTAGGATCAACAAGATTTTCTTTTTCCTTCTTCTTTTTTTACTGAAATGAATAAAAATTGATCTTGTGCCAGCTGAAATGTCTGAATATTAAAAAAAAGTTTGTTGTATTTATTTTTTAAATATCTTTTATTAAAATCAAAGTGCAAATCCATTGAGAAAGTGTTTCAAAATGAAAAGCTAAAAAGTAGCTCTGAGAGTGTCAGTGAGTGCTTAAGCTGTCTGAAAGGAACCGCCTTAATATTTTCAGCCTACACTCGTATGGAGTTCCACTGATCATTTAGATTGTCATTATACTTACCCCAAACGTAAATCTTAACTACATGGAGACTATTCCCAGAATATATGCTTGGTCTTAGCTTGTAATAGTGAAAGCTACTTTTATTAAGGTTTTAGTGTTTTTAAAATTTTTGTTTTACAAAACAAACAACAATCCATGTGTGTATTAAAAAAGAAAATAAAAAGCTGGGTTTCTTGGGAAAAAGCTTTTTAGTCCCATTACTGTACTTGCATAAGGTACATTGCATAAGGTAGCAATTTCTGCAGTATGCACAGAATATGTTTTTAGTGGTTAGCACTAAAACCTTCTTCAATATTGGCTAACTTGTTTTTAATTGATAAATCATGGCTGTTGTGCCCCACTTCCACTTTTTCTAGATCATCAAGGGACTACTAATTTTAAGTTTAATTAGATGCCTAAAGAAATTAATTTTTTTTTTACATAATCCTTAGAAGTAAAGGAGGAGAATTGAGATGGACACACCCACCTATAACACTTGGGTGAAAATCCCTAAGGAAACACCTGTAGGGAACACAGGATATTGTGAAACTGGACTAAAAGCAGTTTACTGAAAAGAATTGCAAGACAACAATGAAATTGGAGGTTCTCTAGTATATGAAGAAACAGATAGTTCCTTCCAAAATAATCAATGTTACTCTTCCTCTCCTTCCTTATACCTCTGCCAGGCACAGCTAGGGTGGCAGGCTGAACTCCTGCTGCTTTAATTGTTTATCTCTGTTTTATGTGGCAGTTGATTCACTGATGAACTTTGCCTTGCTGAACTTTGTATTAGATGCTGTTAGGAACAGCTCTTCCCCTGTGTGCATTGCTTCTTCCAAAATACTGGTCCTTTTACAAAATTATGTTGCTTGCCTGATGATACAGGAGGTAAATAATGTGTTTTGTTTTTTTCCCTGGGATATTGCATGGCAGTGCTGTGTGCTAACAATTGTTTCAGCTGTTGTTTGTTTCTTTATTTGTAAATTGTTTTTAGACATTTCATAAATGAGAGAAGTTGCCTAGCCCAGCTGTACAGTGTTTCATACCAAACTGAGGAGGTGACTCTGTGGCTTTCTGTGATCATGAGATAATGGTAAATGACAGTCTTGCACTTGTTTGCAAAGAGATGTCTAACTTCTGTCCCCAGTGTAGGTCCTGCTTGACCTTGATGGCAATACTTTAAAGGTGATATGTGGCCACATGTAATTACTCTTACACTTGCTGTTGCAGTCTCACTCATCACCAAAATCTTGTCTGTTTACATTGAACAAACTCTGCTGGAATGTCATCTATATTTCTCTCACTTTTCTGTACTCTCTTGGGCTGGAGGATGTTCGTGGCTGGACCAGAGACTCTTTGATCTGTGTCAGCTCATATGCTACCTAAAATGGACTTTCTCATCTGTGGGTGATAACTTGACTTTGAGAAATGAAGGCAATCTTGGTATGGTAGTTGCCAGTTGGCCCTTCTGCATTCATATGGCTCATGGTGCCTTGAAAAGCCATCCAGGCTTCTATGGAAACACCAGTTTCTGTATTGGTAAAAATAGCAGGCTGGGGCTGTGAGGTCATTGTTTGCACAGGAATTAATGTGTATGGAGAAGTTATGTTTGTGGATGTGTGCTGCTGGAGGAAACTTTCTCACGTGTAATGATCTGTTCTAAAAGGACAAATAAACTATGCTTTACATTTTGGTGCCCTATATAGTTATTTCTTTGTCTTCCTCTTAATAATGTCTTCACTTTCTGTTCTCTGTATCTTCTGCAGATCTCTTGCATACTGTCTTATGGCATCTCTACTTTTATTTTCGCTTCTGTCTGGGTCATGCCTGAAATGGTTGTAGTTTCTGTACTGCCAGAGGAAGAGGATGTCTTGCACTCTGTTGCCTGGTGCTGTCCCCTGCCTTGTGCAACCCTACAAGTTCTCTGGATTAGAAGAACTTGTTTTATTGCCAGGTTAACATTTACTTGTGATCATTCTCTGGTTGGTTTCCCTGTTGTGCTCTGGCAGCATCAGCTGAAAACGTGCATGGAAGTTCTCCCTCAGCGTCTATAGGCTGTTGTGTGGCACGGGTGCCCTGTGTCACCTGCAGGATGTCATCTCTGTTCTGCTTGTCTCACGTTGCGGTGGGGCACAGGGGGCCCCAACTGTGCTGGTGTGGCACTGGTCCATATCTTGTGGCATCTTTTTGCTCTTTCCTCCTCTTCAGACCTGCCTCTTGCTGCCCCTGCCTTTTGGGCTGCTGTGGGAGTGGGTGTGGTGGTACCTGTGCCAGGGCTGACCCTGCTCCCTTACCTGCAGTGCAGGAGGAGCTGGGGAGGAGCCCAGCTAGATCTGCTGTTCTGTTCACTGTTGGTGAGATAGATGAGCTGGCCAGTCCTCAGAAGTGTAGGGCTGAGATGGACAGCCTCTTGTGTGTTAGCAGTAATGCCATTGAGTCAGTGGCTGTGGGGTAAGAGTGGGATAAAGCATTTGCACTGGGATGACGGATAGCCTGGGGGACAGCTCCTGGGTTTTGGGTGGATGGTGTGGCGAATCACACAGTGCATGTTTTTTTTGGTTGGTTTTTTTGGTTGGTTTTTTTGGTTGGGTTGTTTTTTTTTTTTTTTTTTTTGGTTGTTGTGTGTGGGTGTTGTTTTTTTTTTTGTTTTTTTTTTTTTTTCCCACTTGGTAAGCTCCCCATAGCCTGTGCTTTGGGACAGAGCCCACCCAGAATGCATGCCCTTTAGAATTAGGACAAACCTGGTCTGAGCAGGTGGGACAAGGGCATATGGTGTCTTATTTCCCATTGTGTTTGGTTCAGTAGTGGTTGCAGATCTCGTGGTGCAGCCTGTTGGTGTAGTCATTCAGCAAACACATGGGGAAGGTGAGCTTTTAATGCCAGGCCAGTCGCATGCTGCAAGAGCTCTGCAAGTCTGCTTGGGAACATGGCATTTGTCTTGTTAAACTTAACCTGCCTTGTTTTGAAAAATGGGATGTTGGGACACATTTTGTGTGTTTAGAGAAAAGAGAAAGAAAAGCAAAAGTAAACAGCTGCTATGGCATGTTTGTTCATGTTTATTTGTAAACTTTGTGTCCCTGTAGCCTGTACTTGCTGCTTCTGTAACATAAGTGGTTTAGAAGAGGAACTTTCTTCTTATGCTTCTACTTTTACATTGTAATACATTGGTAATGGATTTCTGATGTCTGTTAATCTCAGGCTAATCCTTCTGATTTGTGGGCAGTGGGCCACAAAGGATTTAGCGTTTGCTATGTGCGTTTATTATTAATAAATTATTTTCACCTCCATAATAGCTGTTTCTTAGTTGCTTATTAGAGGACTTAATTTGCAGTAATTTTACAATTTTGCAGTTAAACAATAAACATCTGGAATTGTAGACCAGTGTCAGCAGTCTGAAAATTGACACAGTGTAAGAATTTAGCTTCACAATTTTTCCACTTTTGCAGATGGGCATATTGTGACAGAAGAAAGCCTAAACAACAGTTTAAACAACAGTTGTAGGAACTTGTGTGGAATCTGCTTCTGAATGACTAACCCCAGTACGCTCATTTGATTATTATAAGCAGAGCATGAAGAGTCCTGAAATCTATCTAATGTAGATACTCAAGGGTGACACAAACCTAGCTTTTAATGACTCACATATTTTTATTTGGTGAAAAAAGGTCCTCTGGGAAAGCTGGCAGTGGCTCTGTCTGCATGACTTGTGGGCAAGTAGGTGAAGGAGCCTTTTCAGTAGTTTAGGTGTTTGCCATAGTATAGTTATAAATAGTTATAACTTCAAACCTGAGTTTTAAGAAACATCTTAGTAACGTTGTCTTAAACATCATTCTTTATGCACTTTCTTCAGTATGTGCTTTGGGTAGAGACTTTTTCTTTTTGGTGGTTATTGCAAAATGACCAACTCCCTTCTTCATCAGGACAGAAAAGCCCCATCCACTTCAGGGTGGGGAACAGTATATATCAAATATTATACTTGCATGTGACGATGTGTTAACTCTTTAGCAGAGTTCTGAGTACTCACCGCAAATATTTGCTTTGTATTTATAGAAGAACTTGCTTTCATCAAATAAACTAGTCACCTGGGAGAAACTTGTGATCATTATGAATAATTTAGGTGTCTGCTTGTTGTCTCAGGGGTCCACCATTCTATGTTATGTCCAGGCTGCCAACTGAGATAAGGAAGATAGAGGGCAAAGCTGGTGGTGTTAATTGTCACCTTATCTTCTTCTCCACCTCCTGGCCCCAAAGTGGTGTACAAATAAAGCTGAGGTTTTCTTTTCTTTTTTTTTTTTTTTTTTTTTTTTTTTTTTTTTTTTTTGTGTGTGTGTGCTGTCTTAGTAACTTTTAGAAATAGCAATGGAAATACAATTAGACAAGGATAACTCAGGATATTCTGTGTGTGTACAAAACAGACCTTTCTGTAGAACAATTGGACTTTATATAAACACAGGAATTTTTCACACACAATGAAGAAGATTTTTTTGCTCAGAATTATGAGGAAAAGAAGGAAAAATAATTTCTTAGAGGAAGATGTGAAGTAGGCCTCTGTTCTTATTTTTACTGAAGTTCTCATCTTCCATGTGTGCTTCAAGATACTCTTGCAGAGCTCTAGCTACTTGTTTACCATCTGACCCACCTGCATACTGCAACTCTGCAGATGGCAAAATCAAGAGATTTGAAGTGCAAAATAATGCTTTTAGTTACTGCCTGATAAAAACCAACTTCAGCTTTAAAACTTTGTGAAGACACATGAAGAAGCTGTAAAGACTTGGAAATAAAAAAGAGAAAATTAAGATGGTGTATCCTGTTCAGTGCTGTCAAAAGCATGGGCTGTGTTGACTCTGATTCCTGGTTTTGTTGTGTTTCCGAGTTGGATTTTTTGAGAATGAAAAAGTTCTGTTTAAATGTTTGTTTGCAACAGGATGTTCCGTGAGGAAATATGAGAAATGCAGAAAACAACTCAGTATTTATTAAGCCTAAAACTGTTTTTTTTGGCCAATGTGATGTGCCAAAAGCAGTAACATAGTTACACTTGCATAATGAAAGAACTCGCTTCCTTTGTAATACTAAGATTTGAAACTGGTCTGGTCTTTGGAGACACTTGCACATCAATAGCATGATAATTTGACACACATGAAAATCCTTGGGAAGACTTTCAGAAGCCTGAATTTTAAAAATATATGTGTATGTGTGTATATGAAAAAACAGTGACCTTAAGCCCAAATTGTTCTAACATAGATTTTTGCTAACTTTTTTGCATGTATAAAACATTATACATTATTGCTCTTGAATTTTTAAAATTGCTATTCATTATTTTAATGTTTCTCTCTGGATCCTCTTTATTTTCTTTGAGACAGTGAAGCGTAATTCTGTTGTTACATTCATATGCATCTTTCAAAACAAAAAGTTAACTTTGAATTAAATAGGCAGTCTCAGCTTTACAAAGTAGATAGAGATAAGTGATGACTATCTGCCTTGTTGGTAGCACATTTACATTTATCTCCTGAGCAGAATTTCCCAGCTTTTTAAAAACATGTGAACACTCATATCTGATCTAGTAGAAAGTTAATAATCTCTCTTTTTTTACTGTTCTTTGTTGTACTCTGAGACCGCTGAATTTTGCCATGTTCTTACCGTTTCCCCTCCTGAATTAAGGAGGGCTTGATTGAAAAGCTTTTGCGGGTCCCAGGAGAGGATCCAAAAGGGAATTATTATAGATACTCAGATTTCTAGGAGTTCTAGAGACTGGCTTTGAGTCACTGTGAGTGCTCCTGTTGACTCCTGCACACTTCTTTCAGAGCTGACAGTGGTTGTCAAGCAGTGAATCCAAATGTTAATACTTAACACTTCTTACAGTTTGTTGGTGCACTGAGGTCTGACCTTTCTTGTGAAGCTGCTTCAATTATTTCTGTGATTTCTGGTTATTATCAAAAGCAAATTGAAAAGAAAAGATCATCTGGTATCCTGCTTCCTGCTGGTATTCTTTTTCTGGTGAGTGTTTCCAAAGTGTTCCTCCGTGGGCAGCATGTGGGGTTGGTGACATGAGGCAACTCTTTGCAGTCCTTCAGCTGCAGGTTTCTTATCAGTGAGGACAGGAACAGGTTCAGCAGCCATGCATGAGACAAAATTCGGTTCATACATGTGTATGCACTTTAATGCCACCTCCTGGCATTTGTTGGAGCAATGTGCTGTGCTGCCAATTGGGAATACACTTGGAACAAAGTGGGACTTTGGAGACTTCTTTGACTCTGAGCCAGCAGTCTCAGTACGATGTGCTTAGCACTGGAGAGAGAAAAAAACAGATGCATGCTTGTTTTTTTATTATTATTTGTGAGGAGGATCCTTTGAATGGCTTCCAAGGTCTTGAGGTTCCTGCATGTTGTGATGCCTTTTAACTCCATGGCTGTAGTGCACTTGGACGAGAGGTGCAGTTTACACAAGCAATTGAAATCGCACGTGCACCGGATTTTTTAGGCTCTCGGACTTCCTCGTCACTTGTGTCAGCGCGCCAAAGTGCACCGTGTTCTCAAGGCTTTTCTGGGTGGCAATATGTAAAAGCTGTCAGTTACTCCTCTGTTCCAGGCTGGTTGTTTTATAAACAGGTGTGGTCTGTGGGGACATTTCCCTCGTTCAAAACCCATCATCTTCACTTACACTTTAGTGGTAGCTGTTGTCATTGCACAACACAGCTGAATCCTGAGAGAGTTGTATGATAAAAAGCTAAACTAGTTGAATTCTACTGAATTATCTGACAATACAGTTGTTTAATTTTCTTGGAGGATAAATCACAGTGATTCATTAATAATACAGTTGGTTACATTTGGTAGAAAATAAAAACTGTAATTTTAAAGTTTAAAGTAATTACTTGACTACTGCTTATAGTATGAAGATGTACCTTGCATGAAATGTCACAGTTGTAGGTCCTAGGTGTCCTCCTGAAAGATTTGGTTGCCTTTGCAGTAGTTAATAATGCAGAAATTATTGTGTGAAGTTGTTTGCTCTCTGCTTGAAAAGTAGGGACAATCTAACAAGGATTCTTAAAAGGGTTCAAAATTGAAATATAAAAGGTTTGTCTTTTTACATTAGAACTCTACCAAAGTTATTGACAAGTGACTGTCATCATGCACAGAGCTGGACACTCATGGTTTTGGTGCAGTCTGGGCATCGAGCACCAGATCCTGGCTGAAGTAATGCCATAGCAGGTCAGCTCCTGCACCAGGCAGTAGCCTCAAATGCTGAGCATTTTGGAGTAGTGATGCTGTTACTGTACACGAGTGCTGCCCAGTGTGATGGTTACACTGGTGTCCTGATATTAAATCTCTGGGTGGAGGGGCAGTGGGGTTTTGCTGTGGGATGTGGCAGGAGTAGAGGGGTGGTTTTGTTTCCCCTCATTAAGTTCCCACTGTCTGGCTAGGTGCCTGTCAGTGTTTGGCTTGCAGCAAACTACACTGTGAGGTTGCACTGAGTGCAGTTTGTTCCCCTTTTCATCCCTTCTGGGCTCATCAGTTTGTGTTCTTTGGGGGCAGAGGCTGTGGCTGCACCTTGGGTCTCACTGGACTTTTTGCTGCAGAAAGAAAAGGCACTCTGCAACCACCAGACCTTTCTTTGGGAGTACTGCTTACGGATCACATCTGCTTTGGTGCACAGGGCTCTCCTCTTTAGACTGATGCCTCTTACCAAAGCTCAGAGCAGTGTGTTGGGTAAGACAAAACTCAGCTGAAACAGGATGCCACTATCCATGCATGGTTGCCTGGCTGTGGGGAGAGAGGCTGGGCAGCCAGCAAGTTGCACATGGCACTGGAAACTGCTTGGATGTGATGCTGAACATGTCTGGGCTAGAATTTGGCAGCAGGGGAAGGATGGGGTGTAATTGCTGGAAAGGCAAAGGCAGGGGCAAAGTATGGTAACAAGTGAAAAAACTCTAGAGATTGTGAACAGAACAAAGAAAGGCAAAAAGCCGTGCCCTGATAAAAATACCAAGTGAACAAAGATACTGGTAGGTAGGGAATAAATGAGAGTTTGCTCATTTCAAGTGATTGGCAAAACTGATAAGGGACAACTGCAGATTTCAGTCTTAACAATGAAGAGAAAGATACACAATAACAAAAGGGAAGTGAAATGAAAGAAAGGAGGGAGTGACTGATTCATAATTGCTTGCACCCTGGGTAACCACCACCTCCGTTCACGTCAAATGATTATAAGGTCTGTGCAAAACAGAATCAAGTCTCTTGACTGTGGCTGGCAGATGTGTGCAACAGTCCTGCTGCACACTCACTTGGTGTCAGCTATTATGCAGTCAGCGAGTCAGACCTCACCAGTGACATTCTAGGTCACCTCTTAGATTTTGCCTTTGTAATTACGTAAATTACATTGTCCTATCGATTGCAGTTGTGGGTTAGCATTTTAAAGTTAAGGTGTCTGCACGTCAATAAATGTACAACAGTAAAGACCTGAACACAGCGATGATAAATACACTAACCAGGTATAAGGAAAAATGGTGTAATTCCTGGGGGTTTTTTTGGGCTTTTTTAAAAAATGAAACTGGAAGAACAAGAAGCACTGTGCTGCCCTTGCAAACGAGCAGCCCTGTAATATTGTAGAATAGGTTTTGCAATTCTTTACCGTGTTGTGTATTTAACATGCTTGCTCAGTTTTTGTGCCTGCCTGCTAGTGCTGTGGGCCATGTACATCTCTGGTTTGTGTCTAAATCTTCATTCCTGGCAACTGAAGAAGGGTAGAGAGCTGAAGGGCCTGTACTTGACCGACTCCTTGACCCGTGCTTTACGTGCTTTGTTGCTATTAACTGCTTTTCTTCAATAGCTATTGTCTGATTTCTGTCTTGGTGTGTTCTGTCTTTTATTCGAGGCCTTTGCTGCAAGCCTGCTGCCTGCAGCTCCCGAGGTGCCTGCTGCCTGCTTAGGTATTTCTGTGGCCTGTCGCTGACCCAGTTTCTTCAGCGTTTAAACTGCCCTTTTGAAAAGGGGACATTTCTGGCCTTTGTGAGCATTCTCAGTGTTGCTGGGATAAGGTGGCTGATCCCGCAGATGCGGGTAGTCGCTTTAAAATAAACACACACCCCTGCCCTGGTCCCCATGCTTTCAGTCTTGCTTGGATTTTTTTTTTTTCTCTCCTTGTAAATAAAAACAATTATTCATGCTTTTTGGTCATTGAAGCGATGGGCTGTGTTTTGTTGTTCCTGAAACAATTACTGAAATGTTTGCTGTGCAGGGAGGGCAGGGCAGTGCCCAGCCATATAGAGTGCACGCTTCTAGATTTTAAGATGAGAACTTTTGCCTTTGCTCCAAGCTGAGGAAGCTTGTTTGGGACTTGGAAAACTTCAGGTTTTCCCATGTCATCTGTGACTTTCCTATGCTGCCTGACTTGGAGGTTAAGTCATTCTGGGTATGCGTACTGGTTTGGGGACAATGACGTTTGGTTTGAACACTCAGATCTTCTTCCTTTCCCCTTTACCCACTGAAAGCTTGCAAGGTGTGGAAAGGTAAGAGCAGGTGTCGAAAATGTGACTTTGTGGTAACTGCAAATCCATGTTGCCTACTGCTGGCCGTGGTTTGGGGCAGCACCTTAAGTTTCTTTATTTCCTCTGTGTTTTTGCCATATTCATGCCAAAAGCCACAGCTTCCATTTTGACATGATTGAAGATCTGCCTTACAAAGCCATTTAGCTCCTTTTTTAGTGTAAATTATTGCCATGGAGTGACAGAAGAAGCCTCTTCAGAGGCTGGACACACTTTGCTGATCTTTGTCTTGCTCTTGTATGTCCATCCATGTATCCAAATGCTCCCATAAGAAGGGGCAAAGTGCTGTGTGTGAGTCCTGCTCCTCAGTCTACCTCAGCTGCCCCTCTGCCTATGAGAAGCCCCTCTGGCTTCAGTGGGACCTTTGTGTGGGTTCCCATGCAGGACCATGGCACTAATTTGCTTATCTTGAAGAGCAAGAAGCGTCAAGAGATGTATGGTCAAGACCAGTTAAATATACCTTTGGGCTGCAGAGGGATCTTTATCGTGTCTGGAGGAGCTTTTCCTCTCGTGGGCAGCTTGAGAAACCCCATACTTCTTCTGCATTCAGAAGAAAGTGCATCCTTTATTGCACTGGAAGCAGATGGCTGCTTAGAGGCTTGTCAAGAAATTAAAAATAGCTTTAGTGATGCTTTGTCTTTGGTTTCACAGGTGAACATTTCCGGTTGGTGAACTCTGATTAGCTTCCTAGCTTTGAAATAAAGGAGGAAATGCAAGAGTCTAGGGGAGGTAGATTTTTGATACTGTACTTGATTGCAAGTACTTTTTTTAGCGGATATAAAATAATCAAAAGCTGACTTCCTGCTGTTTTTTTCTCATAATTTTCCTCCTTTTCCTTTCCTCACAGCTATCCTGCTGAAGGAAGCAAATGTTAACTTGTGGACTTTAGGTGCCCCTTGCTGGAATTCAGAGCCATAACATACCTGAGGTTTCTTTGGTGGTAGACATTTTGTTAATAAACCTGTGAAGCAGGCTGTGTTTCATACAGTTCTGCATTGTATAATAGCAGAAGGCTGCAGCATTTTGTACATCTGAAGAAATTGGCTGAGAGCGTGTGCTGTGCACTGGCTTCAACAGATCCCAGATGTTTTGTAAGGACCCGGTGGTTTATGCGATAAGTGTTGCAACTACTAATCCTGGTAATGCCATTTTTTTTTTTGTTGTTGTTTCTTTGCCTGTTTGAATTTTCTGGTATAATTTTTTTCATATCTGAGTGTTTCCTTTAACAACGTAATCCAGTGAACCATAAATACACAATAGTACTTAGGAGTAGGTCACAAACAGACCATGAGCATGCTTGTTTTTATTAATAGCTCTAAGTCATGGTGTTTTTCCATTTTGCACACCACAACCCAGAGTGATGAGTGACACAAGACAGGAGAGATCAGCAACCTGCACTTTTCAAAAGGGGCAGCCAGGGAAATTTTGCAGGCTGTTTGCAGTGGTGTCCTGTCACCGTGGGGGTTTACTGGCTTTAGGTGGAAAAGTAGAAATGATCTGATGCTGTGGAGGATTCCCCTTTGTTTTTCTGACTGCAGGAGGGCATGTACTTGGAAGTATAATCAGAGTTTTGTATGGGAAGCTAGAAGAGAAAAGCTCTTTATTTGAGAGTAGGTTTATATGACTCTGCTATTGAAGCATAGAGATGATGATGAAAATGCACAGTGCTGTCAGTTAATAAATGCCAGTTAATAGAAATAGTCTGCAATTTTTTAAAATTGCTGTTTTTAAGAAGTTCTTCATAAGGTTCTGTATTTTGTATCCTGCCTAAAAAAAATGCCACACATCACATATGGCGTAGATTCAATGAATTAGTGCACCAGAACAGAAAGCTTCATCAAAGGATGCCGAAACATTTGGAGGGGGTCTAAAGAAGATGTAATACATCCCAACTGGGAGGGGTGGAAAACAAGAACAAGAGAGTGATGCTCCTGTGAGATAGTGGTGGTGGTTTGGGGTTGAAGCTACTTTTTCACTGTTGGTATTTGGCTAGTGACTTTAACTTTTCATCCTGAACATTGGTAATGGCTCCTGGGTTGTGGGGGAGCAGCTTAGTTTCCCTCCTGTGCATAGGATGTCTGTGTGACCACAGCTTCCCCCTGCAGCACCATGCTTACAGTACCTTTAAGAAAAGTGTAGCCTTGCTTCTTCTCCATATATTTTTATTTGCATCACATTTTCATTCATACAGTACAGCTTGTGAAAATGCTTTCCATTACATGAAAAACTATGTATTTTTTAGGAAACTTACGTAGTATAAATTTGAGGTAACAAATTTGAAGCATTTGGAGATGCTTCAGAAAGTCTTGTATGAAGTTTCATCTGCTAGAGGAGATAATTAAGTTTTTAATAAATTTGGTAATCAATAGTGGCAATAACGTCTGTCCTTATAAAACTGATACATAGCCCTGAGAAAGCTGGTCTTGGTCTATTACTCAAGCAAGTGTTTGGTAAAAGGATTTTGCAAGTGGTGCATGGTTTTAAGGTTTTGTGGGACTTCCCCAGCATGTTATCAGTTTCTAAAATAAATTACTGCCAATGCAGTGAAACTGTATATTGGAGTATTTGCTTTTTTTTTTTTTTTTTTTTTTTTTTTTTTTTTTTTTTTTTTTTTTTATTTGTAGCATTTGAGACTGCCTGTTAAAGTGGAGATAACTTGTATGGTTTTCCATACTGAGCTTATTTAGGTTTTCTGTCTTCATACACTGGCTTAAACAAAGCATGGTATTGAATGTTCCTGGATAAATTACTATTCTTAAAGGTTGATGCTCAAAGATTATACTTTGTTTTTAAAAATTTGGGTTGAAATTCACAAAAGAAGAAAAAATTCAAAGTCGAGATTGATATTTTCCACTATTGGGTATTTTTTATAGCTTTGAGACGTGATCTTAGTGACTTTTCTGTAACTTCTTTTCAGGGAAACTAGTATCAGGTGAACTGTTCAGATCAACAGGATTAAATTAAAAGCAGAAGTTAATACTTTTTAAAGTCCTAGGTCTGAGTTTTCTTGTATTTGCTTAGTTTCCTTTTTAGTTAGTGTTCTTTTTTTCTTTTCTTGGGGAGGAGCAAGGCACTGGGAAGGATAGTGGGATTTTTGGCACTTAATGGGTTCAGTGTACAGGTTTCCTATGGGCAGTTGAGATCCAGTAGGCAAATACATGCCGTCCTACGGGCCTTTCATTATAAAAGAGAAATGAAAAGGCTTGGATTAATGTAGAAACAGCAAAAGGCAGCTCCCATAGGAAGATTATCACTCTTAATTACTTTAGGAAGATTATCACTCTTAATTATTAAGCAGGTCAAGCTTATCAGTGACCTCAGAGCTCTTTTATGCATTTTGCTGAACTGCTGTAACTTAAAATCATTTCTGTCAAGATAGAAATTTTTGGCTGTGCCTGATGTAGAAAAAGGAAATGGTTGGGTGCAGTGAAATTTGACAAGAATGTGACTTCCTATTGCTGTGAGCTTTGCAGCCCCACAATGCTTCCTGTCAATGCGTCCTGCCTTTCTGGAGGCAGGAGCCAGATTCTCAGAGCTGGAGGAAAACTAGATTCCCTGGCATGTGGAAGTGAAACACTTGAAGGAGGAAGGCTTGCTACTTACTTGACAGAAGTTGGCCCTTTGCTCTTCAGCTTGGGAAGAGTTTTTGAGTAAAACTTGGTGTGCTTGATGAATGTTTATTTTTACTGTTAAAAACAGAATTGCCGTTGGTGCGTTTAAAAAGGTGAGGTCTTGGTGAGGTCACTTGGATCTTTTCCTTCTTTACTGGTAATTGTTCTGTAGGCACACTGCAGGAAAAGCAAATACGTTCATTGTTACTTTTGTGGGAATTAATTTAATTGAGGCAGGTGTGATAGAATTTGTTTCTTCTGAAATACCTACTTCTTGTTTTGTTCTCTTTGTAATTGTGTTAGTGCAGGACTGTGCTTAAAAACTGCCCTTCCCACTAAAATTTTCTCTTGTCATTTTGCCATGGCAATGACAGAAATAAAAGCTTTGCTAACAGTAAGCAAAAAGAATTGTGTTCTTAGGTAAAAGGCAGGTGGGTTTGTGGCCTATCTTCTGACTTTTTTAAGGTTCTTTTATCCTGCCTCTTTCACTGGCTGTGCTGTGAATTTTGACTGCTTTCAATAAAAGGCTTTGAAAACTGTGGGTGGGGAACAGTCATTTAAATTTCATGGTATTTCAGCTCAAGGCTTACATTAGTGCTTTGTTTTTAGCCAGAGAAGGCAGCATGGTGACACCGCGGAAGCCTTTTCTCTAGGTACTTCCCTGTGCACCCTTTCCCTAGGGTTCATGTTTTCAGAGTGTCTGAAAAAGGCTCTGAGCAGCGCATCTCACTTGAAAATGTTTTATTTTCAGTTCAGAGATGCTGAGCAGGAGTGCGGCTGGAGGACCTGATCTTTCAGAGGTGTGGAGACTCATAGCTTCTCTTGTAGGGGTTTTGAGTTGTGGGAGTTGGGCAGTGTTCTTCAAAAAGTACAGGTATTAAATAGGCCAGGGTGCTTCAGCTTTTACTGTCTTTATTCATTCTAGTTAATCGAGTAAGATAGGCAAAAATTAACATCTCAGCAATTATTTGTGATCTTAGTGGCAGTTTTTGAAGAACAAACTTGTATTATGTAGGCAGTCTAAATGTTCTGAGGGATTTTTTTGAGGGTTTGGCAACTAGAGGGTAAGCAAATTATGCAAAAAAGTGAATTTGGCTAAAAAATTTTGATGTTTAAAAAGCTAAAAAAAATAGCATGAGCTGCCTTTGCGATTTTTGGTTTTATTTTGCAAACTCATGGGCTAGAAGCAGTCTTCAAAGAGACATGAAAATGCAGTATTTTCTTAAAACCCCACAAGTTCAGGACCTGGTAAAGACAAAACGTCAAGAATACCAAGGCTCCTGATGGAGCCAAAACTGTGTGTTTGTGTTGGGCAAGTGGCTCTTTTAATTTTTCATGAAAAGAACTTAAGAAAAGAGTAAATTGTATTGTTTCTGCAATTTTAGTTTTAATGGAAGATTACTTATTTATTTGAAAAAGATAAATTGTAAAGAAGCTTGAAAAAGAAAGGCAAGCTAAAGGTTTTATTTGAGAGCAGTTATCAAAGTTTACCTCATGAAATATTGCAGAATGTAAAGGCAGTTGTTGGATTATATGAAGCCAAAAATAAAATGGAGGTACATGTTCTGCCTGGCAGGATATTTGGGATTTGCTGGCAGCAGTAGAGGTGCTTCAGAGGAAAATGTGTTTGATATGCATTTTGAACTAGTGGGCCCTGGACAGTCATCCAAAACAAGTAACTTAGTTACTGTCTGTCCAAGATGCCTAAAATATACATGGTCCCCCTGGAACATCTTTAGAGAGTGCTGGTTGTTGCTTGAAATTCGGGTGAGTAAAGGAGTTCAAAGAAGCGGTCTCAGGAAATAATTTCAAATGAATTCAAGTAATTGTGAATTAATGTCTTAATTTACTACAGATTTTGGTTATTTCAGAAGTTGGGGACTGATTTATGTGAGGGAGTAATACCATTGTGCTCTTAAACATGCTTTATTGTGCTGCTCCTGCTACTAAAATGCAAACCACAGGCACATCTGGGGAAGAAAGTCTTTTCTTTTCACCAAGATGTGCACTGTAGCACTTTGTCTCTCGCCGATCATCATCTCTCCTAGATTTCTTTATGAGTCTTAATCTCAGTTTTATTGTGGTCTGCATTTAACTTCTTTGGAGTTGGTTGTGAGGGTTGAGAGAAAAGCCAGGGTTTTTTAATCTGCGTCCTTCCATTTACACCCCATTGAGAAATGTGGCTTTAAGGCCTATAGGGTGAGATACTCTTAAGTTTGATCATTGCAATTTTTGTTGTTGTTTTGTAATGAATGCAACTGAGTGAAGCTGGCTTAGGTAAATGCTGTGCAAATGGTTGTGTAAATGCTATTGCAGAACTTGGTAGAAAAGGGGAGGACCACAGGCAGTGAGAGGAGAGAAGGTTGCCCAGGAAGGTGACCTGTGGCCGTGGAAACACCAGGGCTAGAGTATGGAGCAGAGCAATGCAGGAGGGACCCGGTGGAAGTAACAGAATGGTTTCTGCTTTATACAGGCTAGGCTTACCTACCCCTTTACTTCACTGCCTTTGTAAATAAGTCATCAGCTCATCAAAACTTTTGTGGACAGGTCTTAGCTATATGTTGCTTTTCCAACTTCAGTAGTTTAAGAAATAAAAAAGAAAGAAAATGTTGATAGACTTGCTTTCTTCCTTAAATTATGCCATAAAGTATGGGATTTGTTTTTAGAGAACTTGTCTCATCCATTTCACTGGTTTCTTCTGGTTTAGCTGCCCTTGCCTATTTTCCTGTAGCCCAAACATGCAACATAGCAGGTATGCATGCACATGTTAGTTGCTAGGTAACACTGTTTTGGCCTTTCCTGCTTTCCACAGTCTGGGATTCAGTCCTTGATGTTCGTAGTGTGCTTCAGAGGAAATAAAGACAACCATCCTTCTTACAGAATTATAGAATGGATCAGAAGGGACCTCAGTCTAATTCAAATACCCCTCCCATGGCAGGGACACTTGCACTAGACTGGTTTGCTCAGAGCCCCTGTCCAACCTGGCCTTTAACACTTCCAGGGATGGGTCACCCACAACTTCCCCTGGGCAACATGTTGCAGTGCTTCATTACCCTCAGCAAAAAAAAAAAAAAAAAAATTTCTTCCAGAAGAAGCACAGCTCTCTGGTAAAGTATGTAAGTGAATTCCTAATGATGGGTTACAAATCCCAGACATTCAGAAGCAGTGAGTCAGTCCTCCCTCTCTTTACTAAAAAATGTGAAAAATAAGGGAGCTTTTGAGACTTTTAGGTTTCCAGTGTTCAGAATTCTCATTTGTGTTCTTTTATGTGTTGCTCATTGTTTTTCTTTAAAAAGTAAAAAAAAAAAAAAAAAAAAGGTAAAAAAAAAAATCTAGAAAGACTGAATGATTCATGTATTGCCACAGGCTAGTACAGGGTTCAAGAGAAGTCCTGTAAGTCTCTAGAGCTGAGGTAGCAAGTGTGACTGCTCTTCTCCAGGTGCCAAAGCCCCACAGGGACACACCATGTATAGCTTGCCCATGAGCAGTGCAGGGTTATTGCAAGCTGGACAATTTCCTAGTTTCTGAGGACTCTTTCTGTCTCTAGGAAGTAAGTTAAGGTTACCAAAAAAAAAGTAATTTAAAACTGTTCCTGTTTCTGGTTTTGGCAGAGTTGCCTTGTTAGTAAACTCAACTCAACTCAAGTTTTAATTTTGTATTTCCAAACAATTTCCTAATCTCTTTCAAAGGCCCTGTGTGTCTTTCAGTAGCTGCACTTTAATGTTCCTAATACTGGTTGCTGCTTTTACTGCCTTTGGTAAAGGGGAAGTTGAGAGAAGAGAGGGACTAGGGATATGATGAACCAAAGCTCTGTATTAGCTCCGCATAAGACTTTGATTCAGCTCCTTTTTCTATTTCTATGTCTATTACCTCTTAATTACCTGTTTTCATTTGTCAGAGTAATTTCTTTGCATCACCTGCAATCAGCATGATTAAAAGTATCTGGGTTTGGTTGTTTCCCTCTGTGTTCCATTCTGCATTTTCTTTATCAGGTATAGTTTAGAGGAGTGAATCTAAAATTAGTCGGTAAGTGAGAGGTTTTATTTCCTTTTCTCTATTTCAGTTTGCACAAAAAATGTACTTTCCTGTACAATGCATTCATGCTTTCATATCTCAAAACCTCATCTTGTAGGTTCATTAACATTATTGCACTGGTGATGCAAAGTGCTAAAATGCTCAACATAAGTAAAATTTTACTTTCATCAATATACTGAGAAATAAAACAGTACTGCCTAAACAGATGCACTCAAAAAGGACTTCTTGTATGTTCAAGAATCCAGTTCTTTTTGCCTGCTGCTTCCAAGAAAGCCCTGCAGCCATAAAGCAAAAGACCTAACAATAAAATGCCTTTCCCCGACTTGCTTTTTTCAGCATGTGCTGTGAACAAAGCGTACAAAAAGGAAGGAAGAAGAAAGGGAGCCAAGTAGCATTTGTGATTATTTTCAACTACAGACGTTGCTATCTGAATCGTCGGATAATATGCATGCTAAGATAGTATGAAGTAATCAATTCAAGTGAAGAAATAAAGATACAAGGAAGACTTAAAGTGGCTAATACAAGAAAAAGCAACATTGGGATAAACTTCCTTCCAGGAAATGTCCTTCACTTCTGGTCAAATGCAGCTTATTCTGCAGACTGAGTGTTTTATGTGTATAATCAGATGAATTAACTCAGTTTTAAAATTTCATTATTAAAAAAATGGCAAAGCAAACAAAAAAGACCAATGCAATCTCCAGCAATTTATTCAGAATGGATCTGCTCTTTTGTTTAGATTTTTAGGAGAAATATTTCTCTTGTGATTTTGACCAGTGAGGTAGGAACAAATCTCCTGTGAAAAACGACCTGTTTCTGTTGGACTTTAGCGGAAGCATAAGGCTTTTGCTTATTTCAAAATGTTTTTAATATACATTGCATAAAAATATTAGGGTTTGGGACTGTAAATACTGACCTGGTTGTTTACCTATATTTTCTTAATACATCACAGCCTAACAGAGCTGAAAGAAGCAAGGGCAAAACAATATCAATGCTATATTTAACAGTGCTCTCAGCATCCCTGTATTAGCATCTCCTTTCATTAGTCCCACATCAGCAGGACACCAAAACATTCTTTCCTGAAGCAGGAAACATCGTGAAAGGCTGGAGCTTCTCCATGTTCAAGCACCTCTGGGGCTTCTAAGTGGAGGGAATATGGTAGCTTAACATTTTACAGTTTATGCACCTTTTAAAAAACAATAAAATCCCCTAAAAATGCTTCCCTAGAGTTACGTGTTCCTCTGCTTGCACAAGTGATCAATGGTGCTAGCATTTCTCCATCCTGCTCTTTCCCCTGGTGTCACCCCTCTTCCTTACCCCACCTCCCCTCCAGCCCACTTTTTTAAGCTCCACATCCACCTTTCTCCCCAGTGGGCATTCCTGATGGTTGTGTGCACACTCGGGATTTGTCTCTCTCTTCTGGATGTTTTCTGCAAGTGAGGGTGATGAGCTGAAGTTTTCATGGGCTCACCCTCATCTTTCCTGCCAGAACCTGTCCCCAAATCCTCCTGGTGCTCTGGGTGACCATGTGGTGCCCTCCCCAACCTCCTCACTGTTTCAGTTTTTCTTACTCTTTTTTCCTGGAAATGGATGGTTCAGGGTGTCAGGGTTTTAAATATATTGCATGGATGGAGAGGAGGAAGGGCATCAAATTGTTGGGCTGGAAAGTGATAACAGCACCATTTAAACTAGGTTTTTCATGCATCTGAGTGTTCAAAGTAATTGCCAAGAATTTCCTTCCCGTCTTCTGTTTCTTCTCCTCCAGTTCAGTTGTGCTTAAAAGTATCCTCTGAAATGTTGGAATTGAACTGCTGTATCAAAATCTGCTGTTCAACTGGTCTGCCAAAAAAAATGCCATGGAGCATGGGGTCCGGCTTTGTTAGATGGCATGCTTAATGGGATGCTAGCAGATTTTAAAAGCAATGAAAGAGTAAAACCTGGAAACCAGGCCTTTTCTGTTGTGAAGAGGCCTGTTTCTCCACATTTGTTGTTTCAAGACTTCCATTCTTAGGCAGATATTTCTGTCTTTCCCAAGCCTGTGACATTCTCGTGAAAGGATCCATGTACTTTTTTGGACATGTCGTCTGTAGCTAAAAGAGCAATTTTGGGCATAATTTGAGGTGAATCTATTGGTGAGATGATGTTCTTAAAGAAAAAAGTAGGTTTTCTTGTTAAAAGTGACTTCAAATTTTAAATGTCTCAGTAAATTGCCTTGGTGTTTATTTCACTGTCAGATTCCCCACAGAGATCTGAATTGTGTTTGGAGTGCGGGGATGCAGAATGGTGTTCTGCCAGCTTCTGCCAGCTTCCAGCTGCCTTTTAGAGACACTAACTGGAGAAGTGCACTTCTAATGTAGATGGGCCTGTCTCTTTTCCTGTACAGCAGTGCACTTCAAAGCGTGTCCTAGTTGTTCGATTGTCATGAGCAGAATGTTCTCCTGCCCGTTCCCATTATTCCAACCTGTCATCTTTTCCCTTGAGGGAAAAAAAAAAAAACAAAAAAAACCAAACAAGCCAAAGCAGTGGTAGTTTTCTTTCCACCAGTTCTGTTGTTGAAGAAGCTCAGCTCTCAGGTTATGTTTGGGCACTGTTTCGGGGCCACTGATAAGTGGTGCAGATGCCCTGGAGCTGGATGGTGGGCTGGGTGATGGGCACAGTGCCACAGGAATGTGGCTGTTCTGCTTTCGGGGCCAGGCTGGAGCTTGAAGTGATTTGGCAACTTTTGTGGGGTGCAAAGCAGAAGCTGGATGTCATGTAATCACAGGACCATTCCTGGTGAAGTGGTGTGCAGGGATGCTCCAAAGTGATCTCCATGCTCAGGAGCTCGCTCGGTGCCTGCACAGGTCATTAACTGAGTCTTGGCTTCAGCCATGCAAATTCCAGGCTGCCTTCTCCAGAAGGAATAAACAGGAAGGAATAAACAGGAAGGAATAAACCCCTGGGATCCTCCTGCTGCTACTCTTATAGGGCTTTTCCCATTTTTTGACTGGTAGAGGGTTGGGTGAACAGCAATACAGTGCATTTTAAGAGCCAGTGCTACAGCATGGCTGTGTTCACCTAGACCAAATTAAATGCAGTCACCTACATCCACTGCTGAATTTGCACCCAGCTGGTATATTTGGTACCTATTGCAAAAAGCAAGAATTGAGAGGAAAAGAGCTGATTCTGCTAGAATTCCTCAGAAGGAGGGTAAGTCTTGGAGAGCTACTGCCAATTGCATGAATTGTCAGAGAGGCACTCAACTTCTTGCTATTGTCAGCAAAGATTTTTCTGGTGAGAAAAGGTATTTTAGCAGTACCTGTAAGATGCTAGAAACTTAAGCAGTGGTGAAGTTCAAGGTCATACTATAGTGCATTAACCAGTGGCTTAACCTTTATTCTGCTGTTTATGTGTATGCATACAATAAAAGGATCTGAGGGCCTTTAAGAAACATGTCTTCCTCAAATATCTGTGGCTTTTACTATAGTAGTAATTCTAATTTGTATGTGTTACAAGAGTACTCAGACTTAACTTCTGGATACATATCTGAGGCTGATTTTGGAAAGGGAAGAAGGGCTTGATTGCTGCAGTGTTTCTAGGAATGGAGCAAGAGCTGGCTGATGCAGAGACAAGGCGGTTGGAAGGAGGCTGTCACTAGCAACTCCTCAGGAATGCTACCTGGATATATTGCATTCTGCCTGCTATAGTAGTGAGAGAATTCTCTCCCTTCTATGATTCTAAGTTTTCATAAAAGTTGTGGGTTTTCGTATTAATAAGTGTTATTTTTCCTGACTAGTAATAAATTATGATGTCTGTTGCTTTGGAATATAACAACAGGATTATGTACATAGTAAGATATATTAAAGTTGTAATGCCACAGAAATACATTTTAAAATTGGGAACCAATTGACTGTACTACCACAAATTATGCAAAACAGCTGGATACCTAATGAGACCACAGTCCATCTCTCCCTTCTCGGACTCATCCTTGCTAGGATGCTTATTAGCATCATCCAGTAAAGAGTAAACTGGTTCTGGCTATTCAATGTGCAGACTGCTTCTGGGGAAGCTTTTAACAGAGTGGCACTGGGTATGCAGGTAAAATAAACAAATGCCGGGCTTGTTTTTTACCACTGTGTTTTTTTTGGGACTTGTGGAGTACAAATTTTAATTGAGAAAATGATGAAGATATCGTGGAATTTCTGTGTTATAGGGTATTAAGTAATGTTGAAGTAAGCTAAAAATGTGCTAGAACTGATAGGAACTTTATTGTGACTTTTTGTAGGGCAAAGGAAAGATGATGATGATGTATGTGCTTCACAGTATTTCTTACTCCCTTCTGCACAGAAGAAATGAGCTGGATTTTGTATTAAAGTCACAGCTATACAAGCACTTCTTTGACCTCTGCTTTTGCCCAAGCTGCTATTTACTTCTCTACCTCTGCATCTCAGGTGTGCTCTTGCCAGTGCTTGTATAGATATCTAACTGGTGAGACTGGGGATCTGCTCCATGTTGACGTGGGTTTCATTCCTCAGCACTCTTCGCAGTTGTTTTCCTTCTGCACAGCCCCATAAAAAGATGTGCCAGCATGACTGGAGACCTGCGCAAGGAAGGGAGGTTCAGAATAGAAAGAGTCAAGAGCCTGTAATGTATCTTCCTTCCCTGTAGATTGTAGCATCATGCCCAGTAAATATTAATTGTGGCTTCTTTTCCCTTCTTTTCAGCTTCTCAGCAAAGATGCCTCCAAATGGGAAGGCCTTACATTTTCACCCATCAGTTCTGCATTTTGGAATGCAGTGAGTATCTTACATGATTGTTATTTTGGTTAATAATGAAGTGTGGAGGAACAGCTACACTGGGCTCCATTTTGGTAAAAAGCATTAGCTGGGATCATGCCATCATCCGAAAAATAGACAAGTAGTAAGTAATTGCCACAGAGCTGGAAGTGCATTTCTTGTCTTGCAATGTTTTGTAAGTTAAAATCAACATAGTTCTGAGAAGGAGGAAAAGCTAATAGGGAATATAATGCATTCTGGGTGTACATTTCAGGTGATTCTGCATGGATGTCAAATAATTACTTCATGTGGATAGTTCATTTTTGAAAGATTGCCTTTCTAGTGGAGGAAGGGCTTGTTGTTTCCTTTGAATTCTGATAACAAAATCCAGACAGTCCCAATGAAAACATACTGGTAGAATAAATGATATTTTTCTTAGCTCTCTTTTAAGAAAACTTTAAAAATTATTCTTAAGTGATAATGAGCCTTTGATCTATCAGTAACCAAAAAGAAACACAGTCTCCTTGTGAGTTAAAGGAATATTTCAGAGGATGCACTGGAGGAATGTCTAAGATGTTGGAGTTTGGGGTGTACTAGCTAAAGCAAAAGCCTTAAGAGAATCATTGCTTTAGCTGCCAAAACAAGGCTTCAGTTATTTAAACATTTTTATCCAAAACTTTGTGCTTTGTAAGGGTTATTTTATTCTTTAACTCCTAATTACTCCAGTGAGTTTTGGCCAAGCGTACCTCACATCCCAGTTTTACATATTTGCCTTTGTATACTAAAGGCAATACATGTTTGGTGTGTTTCCAGACAATTAATTACATGTTGGTAATTGTTGCAGATGAACATGTTTTAGAGTGATTTGTGTTGCTTCTTTTGTGCATTGCCTGTGCTTATAAAGTGAATAATTTATTTCTCTTTTTTTTACCCCTGCTTTAGGTTACTGGGGTTACCCAGAGCTAAAATGCTGCATGCCTACAACCCAAGTAGAGATAGAGATGTTGTAGTCAATTCAGTGTTTACAGCTACTAGACAGTTTCATGTGTCTCCTGCTCATAGCCGGGTGAGTGTTGATGTACTTCTGGAAAGTATGTAGTGGCCAAGTGCCAAGCCTTCCTGCTTCCTTTGGCATAAGCTCTTCATTCTGTGTTTTTGTGCTTTTTTGTAGGACCTCCAACTCTTTTTCTGTTTTGCTAGTGGGTTTTTTTGTTCACTTCTACTTAAACTTGTTTGGGAGAAGCCATCCAAAACCTACAGCAGGAAATGTGTTTGACAGTAACAGAGGAAGAGAAGAATTTTTCGGTGTTAGAGAGGCTGTTTAAATCAAATTCTGCTTTAAGCAGCATTATGCAGTAATCCACAGGCATGTGGGTGTTCTACAGCCCTGAATTTTTAGTCTTTTGAATGGTCTTGCATATTCGTCAGAAAAAGCTGCAGTGAAATGTTTTATGTATTTTGTATTGCAATTATGGGCACAATTGCCTTTATGATCTAAGATCATTATTTTAACTCTGATTCTTTAAACAATATAATGCATGTTAAGAATGAATTGCTGTGATCTCAGTTGGATGAAGCTCAGTTTTTATCCTCCCCTGATGTGCAAAGGGGTTTTATAATGTTTTCATCTGATTTTTGGTTTTACCATAGCTGAAAGGGTATAAATGACATAAATGTCATTGTTTTTCCAGCCAGACTATCTAGTTACTGAGAGTGTTGCCTAAGTTCAGCTTGGCTGATTTGCCTATATATTGCAGGGGCACTGATTCACTTTGCAGTAGCCATCTCTCTCTGTGTGGGGAAGAGCTTCTGTGCACTCACAGGCTGTTGGTGCTGCATGGTTAAGAACTTATGCAAAAAGAAGCCTTGCTTGGTGAGGCCCCATGCTAGCTGAGAAACTCCAGCCATAACTTGGCAAGCTGCTGTGTGATCTCAGTCCTTTGTAGTAAGAGATGAGAGTTGTGCACAGATGAAACTTCTCAGTGCTGAGGTTCTGCTTAGTGGGATTTACAGATAGGGATGTACATGTGGAAGTGTCCTCTGGGCCCTGTGACTTAGTGGGGAGTGTGTGATGGCACCAAGCCAGAAAGCTTCTCTGTGGTCTCTGCAGGTGATTCCAGCGATGGGAAAGGTGTCGTTCAGAGTACTCTTCCTGCCCACAGAAGAAGGCAGTATTGAAAGCTCATTATTTATAAATACCTCATCTCATGGAGTACTTTCATATCAGGTAATTGCTCTTGTTTTTCATATCGGGGAACCACTCTTATTTTTAGCTTGGGTTTTGGACTTACTTGTGTTTTAAAAATTGATTTTCATAATTTTAGGGACTTTGAAAATTCATTGAATTCCTGGTACAGATCAGGTGGGGTCATGTTACCAATTCATCCCTTTTACCAGATCATTCTAGTGTCTTGATCACATACATCTATATGGTTAAAATTACTGCTATTAGTGAGGCTATTTGTGGTAGTAAAACCAAGTGTATTTGTATGTGTGTACTTAAAAGATCATGGTCTAATTAATTTCATATATTAGTGTAGTCTAGACTGCATTGTGCTGGAATGCATTTGTTGGGAAAAACCCACTAGGAAATATTTTAGGTGGTTTTCAGCTACTCTGCAGGATTTTATGTAAACACATTGGGGATGTAGCACAGGGTGAGCGGTTTAGGCCCTTAAAACATTGTTGAAGTAATGGTTGTGCCTTAAAGCTGTCTGTTTTCTGAATAACTGGTGAATTTAACAGGTCTTTAGCTTTTAAAAATTTTTATGAGGGACACTATATACTCCAAATTCTTGGCTTTTATTATTTTGACAAAGAAAAATCTTAACTCTGAATGTAGTGATTTAAAAAGAGTGACAGCTTTAATCAATCATCAAACGATTTCATTCCTATACTTTGATCTTGTGCTAGAAAACAAAGTTCCTTAAATAAAAGCTTAGATAAGTTCAGTTTAAATATATGGGATTTTAATACAAATGTTGCATTTATGTAGTATTTATTAGAAGTAATGCCACATTTGGCAGGAACATTTCATCAAGAATGTGGGAAAAGTGCATTATAGAGTGATTGACCTTTTCTTTTTGACATCTCACCCTTCCCTGCACCCTTAATTTATTGCCCAGTCAACTCAGCCTTTTATCAACAAGTTGCAGGGAAGCAGTTGTCAGTGCCACCTCAAAATCAGTTTGTTTCCTGTTGGAGTGCTGCAAAAATCAGTAGCAGCATGGACATTTTCATGGGCATTTTCACCAGCCACCTGAGGCAGAGGAAGTAGCTGTCCACGTTTTCAGCTCACATTAGGTTTAAGAGTTTCAAAAGGAGGCATGACTTGAGTGTTTGATACACAGTCACAGTGCTTCTGAGGGACCCAAAGCCCTCTTGGGGCTCCTCTAACAGGATTTTTCCTGTTAGAAAACAGTAAATCTTTGCATACAAATGAAAAGCCCAAAGTGATTTTAGTTAGCCTCTGATGATCCCCTGCCTATTTGATCCCTCCAGGCTCCACACCCCTCAGTTATTGTGCATCTCATTGTCAATAAACTAATCTTGGTGGAGCAAAATATAAATGCAGTAGAACCATCCAAATTATAAATCTTACAGTGTTCTGAAAACTGCAAACTTTAAAAACCAAAATAATGAGAAAATATTTTACTCAATTTTTAAGGCAGAGCCATTGAATTCAGTATTCAGTGAGACTAGTAACAACGTTTTCTCAGAAATTACTGTTCTCCTAAATGGTGATACGTGTATTGTAATTGCCGGGAGAATAGTAGGAGAGTGTAGATACTTTGTTTTTGAGATAACCTGATGCTCTGCTGGTGAGTGCTTTGTTTTGTCTTTGTAAGAGTGCCTGAATGAGTGACAATTCTTAAGTGCCATTTATGTCTATGATAACTTTCTACATTGGAACTTCTGTTTATTGTCTTTTAAAAGAATTTAATGTGAAAAACAATTTTTTGGGAAGATTGTTGTTATTAGCAATGTAATTTTGGATGTTGCTGTTATAACTGAAATTCTAGATGTTGATGTAATGACCTTTTTTTAACACCAGGTTTTTGGAACAGGAAGTCTGATGTCTTCTCCAGAAGAACCTAAAGTGCAGCTAGCAAATGCCTACTTACTGCTTCCACACATCCAGAACATCCAGGCATCACACACACTGGTACAGTATACATTTCAAGGGGAGAAACATAAGTCTGTTTAACCACAGAAGGTTTTTGACCTCAGTTTGTTGGGATACAAGGAACATTAGCAAAAAATCCGAGTACCAGTGACTGCAGGAGAGAGATTGCAAGATACAGGGTTACTGTGATCAGCTGCTTTTATGAGACGGTCTTTGGCATTTAAACTATTCACACTTGTTCTTCTTCGTGCCCCTGTGGTGGGGTGGTGTCTAAGTTGTGCTGGCAAAACTATTTGTGAGGCTCTGCTCTGGCTGAACTGGAGAATTGGTCTGCCCTAAACAAAAAAATAAACTTTATACCATAAAATTCAGAAGGGTGGGAAGCTGTATTGGTTTGCTTTGTTTTTTACTTCTGGCCAGTTCCCCATGCGAGTTTACAGCAGGGCTGCACCAACAATTAGCCACAGTTAAAAAGCATGGCATGCTGCATGGATGAGACTGGGAGCTGGGAGTCAGGCTGCAGCATCCCCTCCTGCCCCTGTCAGTGCTGAAGATACCAGCTTTGCTTACTGCATCTTCACAAGGAGCTCTGGAGAACACAGCCAACTGAATTTATGAGGTGTAAATACTGGAGGTGAAAGAAGCTTAATGATTTCTGTCATTTGGTTGCAGTTGCAGATATTTTCATAGTCTTCCAGTCCATACAGAACCTCTTAAGTGAATAAATAATTTGAAAAACTGATCTTTCAGATTTCCTATTGTATTATACACAGACATTGTTTTTCCAAAAACATACTCAGAATACCTTAGCACGTAACAATATTTAATACTTCATCTAAATGTAAGCTGCATTAATTGCCTTTGTGATGCCTTCTGTGCTACCTGAGAAAAATTACCAGCATAGATGATATTTTTCAGTTTGGTATGTATATTAGGTCAATCTTACCTCTCTCCAACGTTAATGCATAATTTCCTTCTCTCTGTTTCTTTTCCTCCACACCAGTCTCTTCCCTGTAGTCACAAGGTTGCCCTTGCTTGTGAATGTACAAAGGCAGACTCTTGGAAAGGAAGGAAAAATCTTCAGGTTTTGTAATTTGGGGTACTAGAGGTAGAACTGAGAAGGGTTTTTTTGATGCTGCTAGTGTCTGCATCTTTGTATCTAGCTCAATGGATTGCTGTCAGGTTGAATCTGAAAGTTGCATACGTGCTTTTTTACAGTTCATTCTAAATTCCTGAGTGGAGAAGCTTTGGGGTACATTTGACATTTTCCTCACTGTAGAGTGACAAACATTATCCTATGTTTTATTTGTATGGAGTACAAATTTGAGGTCATGTTTAGCAGTGCAGCATGGTACCACCCGGCACTAATCTTGTAGGACATGAGGTGGGAGAGAGTGTTGATTCAATTCTCCAAGCTCCGGGTGTAGTTTCTCTGTGCTGTGTTGTAATTGAGGTAACACTCTTCACTGCATGTTATCAATTTGAGCAGAAATGCTGCAGCAGTGGGATGGGCTCCTCAGCTGTTGAAGATGATAGACAAGATCTAAATATTGGAGAGGAGTTTATGGCTTGAATTTGGGTTCCTCTCAGAAGAATGTTTCTCTACAGCTAGCTGTCCTCTCCAGAAGTGCGTTCTTCAATTCATCTTCCTTACGTTCTGATCCAGATCTCATTAAAAAAATGGCATCATTCTGTTTTGTCCAGTTTATATTTTAAGCTCGGAAGACGTGGAATGAGGTTTGAGTGACTACACAAGGGCAAACTGAAGGATACATAACTATTACACATAGAATGGAGTCTTGTAGTGAAAAAGTATTTAAAACAAACCAGTCATACTCACTTAGCTGTGCACATTTCTTTTCCCCTGTTTATTTTTAACTGACACAAAATACCTATTTTAATAAATTCAGGATAGCATAAGCCTCATTTGCACATCCCTTTCACCTTGGGATGATTGAGTTTTAACCTTGGGCAACAGCATTTAGTTTGAAACATGGAAGGTGTCTTTACCTCTGAAGTCCCACTGATACTGCTTGGAAACCTCAGAGAGCTCCATGCTGTGTGTCTATTTTTTGCCTTATGTTTTAAAGTTGGTTGTGTTTAAATTGTTCAGTAATACTGACATCCTTGGTCAACAAGGCCAAAAAAGCTTTGACATCATTTAGTCCCATCATGTGCTAGGAAAGTGACTTATCAGGATTGCTGGAGGCCTTGTTACTCCAAATACTTACTACTTTGATGGCTGGAAACCTACACCTTCCAATTTAAATTGCTTTGTGGCCAGTTTATATATTGAGATGCATATTTAATTTATGTAACTCTTCCTGCTTCTGACACTTATACCCAGAAGCATTTGTAGGTGGCATCAGAACTTCCAACTTTCACTTTGCCAAGCTGAAGTGTCCGTGCTCTGTAGTGTCTTTGGTAATGAGCTGTCTATTTCTTCACCAAATTGACCACCCCTTTTGTAGCTTCTTCAGTTTGAAAAAATTTATTTTGAAGGTCAAGGACAGAATTGTAAATAGGGACATGGGTAAAATTCTGCCACTGTAAGCTATTTGTGTTGGAAATATAATATAATATGCCACTGTAAGCTATTGTGTTGGAAATCTGTTGGGGATTACAGATGGAAGTTTACAGTAGTGTTTCCATTGGAAATACAATATGCGACAGGTTTGTGTTTGAATTTTTTGTTGAAAATTAACTTCCATGGACTTTGTGTGTTGTTTTTGTCTTTTAATGGGCAAAACACAAAGGCCTTTTCATTTTTCTTCTTCGTTCCCACATGTTTTTAAGCAGAAACTTGTGTGCTTAATAAGAAAAAGGCAAACTTGCCTTTCTTGTCTCCATCTTTCTGTTACCCTTTTCAATGTTTCAGCTTTTGAAGGGTTGAGATTGGCGTGCTCTGTCTGTGCTCCTGGATCCCAGGATTTCCGGGCTCATGGCTCACTCCTTGGGAGGAAAGAAGAGCGGTGTCCCACACTGTGAATTCATTGTATGTCCACGTGGCCACTCAGCAGTGGCTAGTTACCACTAAGCCGTAACAGATGGTGGAGCCCATATAGGTCATCTTTGTTTACCCAGCTTCTGGGTGTAGTCTTCACTATAGTTGCCTGGTTTTTGGCATTGTTTAGTATTTGGACAGCGCTAAGAGGGCAGCTACATCACTGCCTCGCTGTGTTCAGGATGGTGGAAATGTCAGAGGAGGAGTGGCATGCAGGGTGGAGAGTCTTCTTGTAGAAGACACACAGATACCACTTTGCTGACTTCCCAGAGGAGTTCAAAGTTTATGAACTGACAGCTTGGGAAATATTGCAAGTACTGGCAGAAATGTAACACTCCTTAAGCTATGTTTTGCACTGGTGGGCAGAGGATCATAGAAGCAAATATGTCCAAGAGTGGTGCTTGGGTGTGGAGAAGGAAAGAAGGGAGACAGTAGAGCTTTCTTGGTGTGCTATCCTGATAACTGTCTGCAAAAAACTGATGAAACTTTGCTGAATCATTATTACAGGGACAGCTAATTAACACCATTCAGAGTGGAAATACCACTTTAGGGCCAGGGACTGTCCAGGACAGGAACTTTGAGGGATCAGCCTACAGGAAGAAGAGGAGGCTTTTTCAGTGTTGTTCTTTTTCAATGATACTGTAGCCAAACCTCCAGGAAGTGATTTGAACTCTACGGTCCTGGTAATGATGCAAGAATATATCCAAAAATCTTTGAGAGAATTTGTGTGGCTTCTATCAGTTGTTTTTGTTCATAAAGGATTTGTGGGTGCTGAATGTGTGTACATTGAAGTATGTATGCCTGAGTACTTAATACAAAATAGAGGCACCAGGTAATTAAGTGACAGTCTTTTGCAGAGCTCTCTCTGGCATTTCCCTGCTGTGCCTCTCCTTTTCAATTTGCCTGTGGTACAAACATTGGCTGCATAATTTAGCTCTCTGCTCTGATTCACTAGCAGTGATATTTACAGTATAAACGAGTGCTTGCACTGCTGCAGATGGTCCTGGATTTGTCTGGTTGGAAACTCTGCCTCTGACAGTGTTTCCTTCTCAGATGCATTATCTTCTCTTTAGGGTTAACTCAGAGCCATCCTGTTGGTGCTGTTAAGATATTGGGCATGACAGTTATATGTTATTGTCTGCCTTAGAGAAATGCAAATCTGGTTCCTGTTCTGAAGATATAAAAGAAATAAAAATTTCTGCTAGAAAACAGATCAACAGCAAATACACCCCAGTAGCATTTTTTCCCCTTCTGTACATTTCAAGATTCAATTTTAAGGTGACAGCTGTTCCCATGTTAGATCTATGCCAGGTCAAGAAAAACAAAGGCTGAAAAAAATATGATGTAGCTGATTTTTTAAATAGGGATGTGGGGTCTTAAGTTACTTTAAATGGCACTGGCATTAAATAAGGACTAACAAATCCTTATTTTAGGACCATGAAAGCAGTAGTGGTTTTTTAAGAAGCATTGAGAAGGGAACTCTAAGCATCAAGTTTTATCTGATCAGAAAATGACCTCTCAAGTTGTAATCTTACTGCCTTGTTAAAACTCCAGTAGCAGCCATGTGTTTTTTTTTTTCCTGCTCTCACAATTTGATACAGACAAAAACATGTAAAAAAAAGAAAAGACTTTACAGGGGTTTGAGTCCCCCAGAAAGCTGTGTTGGGGACAGTGTTTGAGTTGCCACTAACAACCTTTGCAGGGGCTATGTCGCCCTCTTGTGTGAAGCCTCAGTCATTTTGGTATGAAATTCTGTTGACTTAGGAATGCAAATATTGGCTTCCTTTTGTCAGTGCTTTTATAAAACTGGACCCCATGAAATGCCACACATGCTAAATCTCTCTACTCATGTGCCCCTATGTGCCTGTCCTATTTTTCTGTACTAAAAAGGTACAAAATAGGGTGCTAGATACCTTCAAAGATTTCTTCAGTTTTGCTTTTCAGCATCAAATTATTGAAATTGTTTAAAGTCAGTTTCATCAACACCTTCTAAAACCTGAACCCTACTCAGATATATCAGTATCACAAGAGAAAGAGAGGGTGGGGGTTCCACATTAGCCTCAAAATTAGCATGAAATTTGGCTGTAAGAAGGGCACTGACAGAGTGACAGGTCTGCCATTCTGATTCTGGCTTTTTTTGTTGTTTTGGTTTTTTTTAAATTTAATTCAGAATCGAGGTATACTGGCTGCGCAGTTTATGCCAGTAATTTGGCAGTGCAGATTTCCAGATAGCTTTCATGAACTATACTTGGCTTTGTCAGTGCTGTTGCCCCATTAGATTTATGAGTGCTTTACAAGCTGGCACAGTCAATGTCATCTTTTATTTTTTCTTTTCTCATTCTAGTGAATAAAAAGGCAAAACAAGTATTTTCTGTCTGTCCATTTTGGCATGAAGCCTATGTATCAGACCATGTCCAAGAAGCATTATGTTCTTGGCCTAGATACTACATTTCAGTATCTAATCAGCAAAGAAAATACACAGAAAACAAGGAAATGAGCTTTTATATTGCACACAAAGGCCCTGTTGAATACAGTTTTTTTGGTGTAAGAAAATTTGTAAGAGTTCTCATGCAGATGCTGTATAAATACTTAATAATCATGTGTAATAACAGTTTGATAAGTAGGTAGATATTGATGGAGTCCTGAGATTTGGAGACTGATTACTGGACTACTGTACAGAGTAACTATATTCATTAAAAAAATTCCTTATGTTGCTGTGTTACATATATGAGGAAGCAGTCCTATTATCTTTATAAGTTATGGTACACAAATTGGATTTATATAACATTTGAAGAAATGTGTTTGATGTTTTCTTCACTTTTCTTTCTTACAGACAGAAACTATGAATGCTAGTCTATTACGGGTTCACCTTGAATGCAGTTTACCTAATGACACATATCAGCTAGTTAAGGTATGTTTTATTATTATTTTATATCTATGTAAATCTTCTTATTTTGTGCCAAGCTTAGAGGGACGCTTTCCACAGCTCTAGAAGTTTTAGCAAAAATGCAGTTTTCAGTGTCTCAGCTTAAAGAGGAATTGTGCTTTTATAAAATTGTATCCCCTGATACAAATTAAGTGTCACACATATCACACTAAAATCTTTAGGAGAGAAGAAGATGAAAAAAGATACCCTCTGCCCCATAAACCTCCCAAATATACAAACCAAAACCAGTCCGACAGGTTAATCATTCTGATCTGTAGATGTTGTACTGCAGATGTGGGGCACAAAAATGATTAGATTTCTGTAATTTCTTTTCTGCAGAAACTTTTCACAAGTGTCTGATTCGCAGTGAGAAATGATCAGTGAGCTGAGAGGCTGAAGCCTGGGCTGTTTCTCAGTGGAGCATGAGGGCAGCCATGGTGCTGGGCAGAGCTGAGGAGGGACCAGTGTTTTAGCAGAGATGCCCCTCCAAAAGCACTGAGCCTTCAGGACAGGAGGTTATCTCCTTGTCCTGGGCAGTGCCACTCGGGTTCGCTTCCCATCTCTCCATGTCCTTACAGGGCGGTTGGGTGCTGCTCAGCGCCCATGCCACAGGTGAGGTGCTGGCTCAGGCTCAGACCGTGCTGTGGCAGGCGGCACCTCTTTCCCCAGGAGAGACAAGGCCCAGGCTCCGCAGCTGTATTCCTGTATGGAATACGTGTTGCACATGGCGGCGTTCCTGAGCTGCTTCGCTTCCCCGTTTGGTTCTTGGGGTGCACAGTGTATTGAGGTGCACCTGAGCGCTGGAGGCTGCGTGGAGTGCGGCTGTCTGCCCTTTGGTCTGAGCTTCCCAAGGGCACGCCATGCCTGTGCTCCAGTCTCCATGGCAGCCCCTTCTCCTGCTCTTGGCAGCCATTTCAAGTGCTGAGGGTCTCTGATGCTGTGTGAGCTGTGAGCTGGCATCCCATCTGCAGGTGCTTCCCCACTCCTGCTGTACTTGCTTGCGCCACTTGAGATTAGCTGGAAGTGTTTTGCTGCACTTCTGAGAGCACTTCCTGTGCCAGTTTTCTCCTCCTAATCCTCCGTCCTGAGCAAATTAGTCCTCCTGATAGGGCATCAGAGCCTGAATTTAGTGACCTTTGTGGTTTGATGCAGGACTAATTTATGTTGCTCACTGTTGGTTGTCTAGTTCTATTTTGCTTTGTTGGCTTTAGTTTTTTTTTGTGAAATTGTGTTCGTGTCTTTGTAGTTGCTATGACTTAGCCCTGTTAACAGCAGCCTCTACTTACAGATGGAAATAAGATCCTATTTGTATTTTTCTGAAGTATTCTAGCCAGACAACAGTGTTTTCTATTAAGAATTGTACATGTATGTTTGTTTTTTTAAAATTACTTCAGTGAGAAATGGAGACAAAAACACAGGATTTGGAAAAATTAACTATAAACAGACCAGTGAACATGAACTGTCTTCCTACCATTAAGACACATGCATCAGTCTGTTTATGGCACATTTTATTGAAGGCAGAGGATTTAACAAAGGAAACTGTTTTACAGTCCCTGAGGTGAGACTGACTAAGACAGTTTATAAATTTGCATTCTCTCAAGGTTCAGTGTCTTTTTTAGTTGTTTTTGTCTTTGTTTTTGCTGTGCTCTCTGTACCTGCACTGTGTTTGGTTTCTGCTGAGGTTTTAGCAAAGGTCCTTACTTTTGTTTTGCCAGCACTTTGGTGCTGGAAACCTTGTCTCTTAGATAATACCTTTGATTAATTTCTCAAAGTTCCTTAGTGTAATGAATTTTTTCTGTTCTTTCCCCCATCACACACACACACCCCATATTCCTTTGTCTCACTCCAGAGTTGCTGTTTTATGTCTGATGACCCAGTGCTGCTAGAAATGAGCTTAACAGTAAGAGTGGAAAATACCCAGCAAGATTTTGTGGAGCACAGACAATACTTACTGGAGAATCTTTTTATAGTTTATGTAGCAATGGAAAGAACAAAGACCTCAGGTAAGTCCTAAATCTACCGGTTAGTGTAATTCAACTTGGTTTTATACATAATTTGTAATTTGACATGCTAAATGGAATCAAATTCAGTGACAGCATAATTTCAAAGTAAGGGAAACCAAGTAAGTTCAGTTAAACACTGCTTGTAGAGAATTTGTGTTGGGCAGCGTTATCATAAGCAGTTTTCTTCATAAAGGTAACAATTGTAAAGTTGTAAACTAGATCTCTTTAATTCTTTAGTCCTCCACGCTTAAATAGTATGGAATGATGACATGGTCCTTTGAATTCTACAACTGCATTTCTAGTTTTCCATTAATTAAATTGACCATAATGGGATCGTGTAGGCAGTGTGTTTTATACAGTACTGGGGATAGTGGCCATTATGGAAATTAGGATAATGAGGTAATACATATGTGCACATCATTTGTTCTCGTAAGCTAGAATTCTACAGGCAAAACAATCAACTCATTGCAGTTTCTTTATGCTGCAAATCCTCTAAATCCAAGGGATTTTAAATTATTTCTAGAGCCTTGCAGTCTATTAGAATAGCTTTTTTTAGACATTTCTGCCAGTTTTCCTTTCTGATTGGAGAAGAAGAAACTGCTTAAGAATCCAGATAAAAATAGTATTTTTTAAAGAAACTCGTTGAAAAGGAACATGATCTTTTTGTCTTTAGAGAAATGCATTGCAAAATCTAGTCACAAAACAATAGATACAATCTACACAAAACAATATCTACAATATGTACTGTTTCCCTTCTGCCTGTTCTGTGATGTGGTATCTCACAGAGCTGAAACTGAAATACCCACTGTAAACCTAGTTTTCCTGCCAATGAGATGCCAGGGCTTTGTTATGTTGAGTTGTGGGTGTACATTTATTCCAATGCTGGTAGAAAATTGTTCCCATCTGTTCTGTCAAGGGTGCTCACTGTTAACATTTTCGATGGTTAAAGTACTAGAAGTATCTTTTAAGGCTGTTTTCTGTTAAATATAGTGCAATTACAAGTCCTGTCTGTGCTAGAGGTTGGTCCTATAAGCCTTCTGGATTAGCTGTTGGTGGGAAGTTAGCACCTAGAGTGGGACAGCAGGTAGGCAGGGTCTGCACAGGGGAACTAACCAGCTGGAAAGGCTGCAGAAGAGTATGTGCTTTAAACAGCTGTGGGGTATATGGAGCGCATAATCAGCCTCGAACCCTCTTTTGGAAGCTGGCACTTGCAGTCTTGCTTTCAAGCAGCTGAGCAAAGCACACACATTATTAGAAGTTGTGGCTGGTCAGGTGGGAGAATGTCCTTTCATGTCAGTCTGCATACACTGATTTAATACAAGTATAAGCAAGGGCAAAAACTCAAGTTACCTTCCTTGTGGAAGGACTGTAGAATGATGGTCATCTCTTATTCTGTTCTGCTGCCCTTCTTTTGGTCCTCTACGTCTTCCTACTGTCCTGTGAATGGAAACATAGCTTTGCCAGTGACCAAGGGTGGTTCCCCAACATAGCTGTACCACCTTACCAGCAGGTGAAAGCTGTGTTACCTCTGTCTCCTGTTGCTTTAGGCAATAGTTTGCTACCTACTGGGTGGTACAGTCATTCCTGATTTGAGCCCAAAGTGGTGAATCTGGCTTCGTATTATTTCCTGGGAATGCTTGCATTTTAAAGCTTGCATTTAAAAGCATTTTTACTCCTCTCTCAAATGTTTGCCAGCTCAAGATGTGAATAGTTCCTCCTTTTTACACGGGTATCTGTCACACAAAGATTTTAAAATTTAAATTGGGATTGCTTCTCCAGTGAGTGTCTGACAAAACAAGTGTTTCTGTCCTTGGTGGTCTTACCTTGGTGTTTATTCTTTTGGACAGGTCATTCATCAGTAGATGTGTACATCATGCATTCTGGAAACAGCCTGGTGCATATACAGGTAATCGTGGGCTTCAGGAAGTCATAATTTAGGGTGGTGAATTTGATTAGGCAATTAGCTTTCTCTAATAGCAGATTGATTTTGCTGGTGGCAAATGTCACACTTCTAAGTTTTTAAAGTGTGCCCAAATGTCTAATAGATCCTTAAGATGACATGTTGTAGTTCAGTGATGGATTTTTTTTTTAATACATAAGAGCTGTTAACTTGAATAAAAATTCATCTGTTGATTTAGAAGATAGGAGAAAATGGCAGATGGTGGCATGCAAATTTGACAAGAAGATAGACTAATACAGGAGCTGCAACACTAATAAGGATAGTACTGCTATAAAAATAATTTGTCTTGTCTTCTTGCAGGAAATACAGCAGTTGTCACAAAAAGACACATCAGCTGTGGAGTTTGATCCAGTACTGCTATCCTCATCATCTACTAACTTCACAAAAGTTGCTTCTATTTCTTGTAAAGGTACAGGTTACACATATTTGGAGATAATATGATTAAATAGGATTGGATTGCTGAAAAAATGGTAGTTTTTTTCAGCAGAGACCCTGAAACATCTCAAAATCAACTTGTCTAGACTTTATTGAGAAAGAGGATGAATTCTTCTTGCTAATAGTTTCCACCCTTTTTGTGTGTATATGGTTCCTCTTATGCTGGTTGAAGGCTCTAAGCTATACATGCTTGAAAAAGGGGAAAAAAACAGTTGCTAAAATGTTAGCTGATTTTACAATAAGCATAATTCTTGAATATGCTTTTTCAACATCCTTTTATAGTTTATGGTTTTTTTTCTGTTTTGAATATGTTTTCTAAAAGGCTATTGTGCTTGGGTGGTCATTTTCTATGACATTGCTTGGCAGGACCATTGAAGAGGCTTGCCTGAAACCAGACGTGTTTGTGGAAGAGCAGAGATTGGCATTTAAGCATTCCTGACTCTAGCCTGTTTCCTGTTCTGACCACTAGACTGCAGTGTACAAACTTTAAACATTAATGAGACAGGCTGCTTTCATAATGACATTGAGACATGCTTTTCTGAGGAAAAACATGGATGAATAAGAAGGAAGAAGGGACTATTATGTTAAGTGATTCTCTTTTTCAGAGCAGTTTTTCATTTGTTAAAAGGAGGCAGCATGCTCTGATTAGTAAGAATGCTATGCCAATGACAGGTGGTTAAAATTGCTCAGGTTGCTCTTCACAGCCTTATTGGGTGTGTATTTTTGAAGGTGTTTAGCATTCATGAATACTCCTTAAGGCAAAGTTTGAAATCTCTGAAAAGATTGAGTCTTAGGGCTCAAACAATTAGATACTCAACTCACCTGTGTGAGGATTGCACCAGCAAAGGTTCCCCTTTTTAGTGTTCTTGCAAATATTCCCATGAAAATAATTTTGGGTATGCTTCTGGCTGATGTATTCCATGTGTCTGCTCTTTCCCAGCTGCATCCTGTGTCAGTGAAAGTCTTTACTCTGACCACAACAAGAACTATCTTTTGAAAGGCACTACAACGCTCAAAGCCTGTCTTTTCTGTCCTGTGATGGAAGGGTAGGTTGGCAGTGGATTTTTGTTTGTTTGTTAACATTCACTGACACTATAATGAAAATACTGTACTTTACTTTTAAGAGATGAAGTTAACTGACCTTGGAATCACAGAGTGACAAAGGAAGTTAAGAGGCTTCTTCCTATTATTGCTGTGTCATTTGCCAAAACGGACCTGTCACATTTAAAGAAATAATTCTGTATTTTATCCCAAGAAGAATTTTAGGAACCAGTAAAAAGATGTGCTTTAGCAGCTCATACCATATAAATGTTGCTTAGTCTATCATAAAATTTCCAGCACCCTTGTTAATGCAAGGCAGAAGCTGGATAGTCTTAGAAAAAATATGAAGTCTTCTCTTGCTTCAGACATCTTTTGCTAATTTCCTCCAGCCTGCTGTATCATAAAGCAATACACAATGTTGTACTATAGCATCACAAGAGAGTAGATACTTTGCCTTTTTCTTTTACACAGTTCTTGTGAATTTTTACTCTCATATGTAATTATTCCCAAATAAATAATTTTGTTCTTCTCTGGGAAAACTTAGAAGAGCCTCATCAGACAAGTATCTTGTCTTCTATAGACCACTTGTTGTGTACTCAAGGACAATAGTAGGTGTATGTATATTTTTTCTGTGTTTACTTATAGGTATTTTGATGTAGATCCTTCTGCAGCACTATTTCATATAGAACCACATCATAATACTTCAGGATATTGGTCCATATGGTTTACAAACAATTTTTACTTCAGCATTGAATTGAATGAGGTCTTCATAGCCAGAGAAACAAAGAACATAGTAAGGGTAAGCTTTATTTCTTCTTTGTATAATGTTTTGTATTTGATTAGAGATATGGACCATTGACATACAAAATAGGTTCTTTGAAGAACTCAGTGTTCTTAGAACTGGTTGGAATCGGTTAAAAATAAAGGTTTATGTACATCTGTAACTATTAGGTTACTGTCTCAAGAGGCATTATTCACTGTCCAGCTTACTTTTGTATTGTTTTATTGACAACTGTTCCTTCATTTGTGTTGCAGCTACAGATGCATCAAATTACAGACCATTGCTCTGTTCTCAGAATTGTTGAATGTGTGTGTTTGTGCTCTCTAGGATTCAGCATTTCTTCATAGTGTAAGCCTTTAGTGCATAGATGACCTTTAAAGCCAATAATTTACTGGCACAACTCCTTGGTTCAAATCAGGCAAATCTGGTTTATGAATAAGCACATGATGTAGGCATCTAAATGTCTCTTCTTATGTTTTGATATTGAGATTTGCATAAGTGCACTATATGGATCAGGTATGAGCACCTATGACCATGTAGTAGCAGCAAAAACACAGTGAAAGTTTGCATTTTTCAAGGTACCATCTGCATCAGAAAGTGCTGCACCAATTTTAATTCAGCTGTCGTTTGATTCTTTTCAGATTCTGAACTTTGCTGAACCTCTGACTCTACCTCCAGGCTGCTGGAATGTTTTTTCTTTGAAGCTCAGTGTGAAAGACACTGTAACGAATGTGCTCTCTAGTATTTGTTTGTCCACAAATGTGGGAGTGATGTTTGAAATACCTCTGCAGATATATTCGACTGTGTCCAAGGTATTGTGTTTGGTTGTGTGTGTTGAATTATTGTTAGGTACTGCAAACCCAACGACAGCAGTGTCTCTCTCAGGCCAGAAACCTTTTCTTAGTCCTGAAAGAAAAGCTCAGTACCAGACCACTTTGTTAGACCATTCTGAAGATTGAGAGGTTAAGTCCCCAAAGTTGAACAGCGATGGAATTATAGTTCTCTTGGCACTTAATTCTCTTAATTCAAGGCCTTAATTCTCTTATTTGACTCTATCAAATTATGCACTGAGAAACTGAAATTTGTTCTCTTGTTTTTTCATATTCTTGTTTTGTTTTTTCAGCAGGGAGATCTTAATTTTGAAGCAATTGCCCACTGTGATATTCAGTGCTACTTGGGAAAGTCTGATTCAGGTAGGCTTGTCTAAGGCTTTTTCTGTTATCTGACAGTAGTTTTATTGTAGAAAATTCATTTTATATAGCAGGACTTGTAATGAGAATATTGAAATTGTTAATGCAAGTACTTAGTTTTACATTTGTTTAAAAACATCCACTTTTCTGGGAGTATATAAATGGCTGAGAGTACTGAGTATATGGTGCAGTATTTCAGACATCTGGTTCCATAGCACGTACTAAGCTATTGTTCTGTCTTGAATATTTTAAATTTTAGTATTTAAGACTCTCCTATGAATTCTCATTGGTGATGTATTGCCCTTTTCTTTCTTCATACATGTTTTCTTGAGAGATGTTGAGGTAGAATGGTAAAACTGTCCACTAACTCAAAGTTATTAGAAAATGTATATAGCCTGGGTCCAGGTCCTGGGAATTCTTTTATGAAAAACAAAAACATTGACCAATATCTGCCTGTATCTAGAGTTAAACTTGAAGGCTTTCTCTTTATCTCTTTCCCACAGCAATAATTCCATAGATTTCAGCAAATATGGTTTATCGGGCTTATAAAACAGCATCCTTAACACTGTATCATATCAAACAGAAAGAAGGGGTCTCATTTTATCTGGAACTGAAGAATCTATCTCCAGATAGATTGTAATGCTGGGAGCTGTTTTAAGTACCTGGCTGGCATTTACCAAAATACAGCAATAGGTATAACATGGCATGATACTGCCTAAAGAATGTTGAACCTGTTAAAAGCTGATTCAGAATAGTGTTTTTTATTCTCTGTGCAGTAAGGATTTTCAGAAGGCAGCTGGTATCATAGGCTTTAAATGTTTGAGCACTCTCCTGGAAATGTTTTCAAGATGACCGTTTTCTAAAATGTATCTTTGTGTGAGGATATGAGGAAGGCAGTAGTAGTCAGTCAGATGTGAAAAGGAGAATTGAGGTGACATAGAGAAACATATCACTTGGAACACTTACTGAGACACTTGCATGTTAAGGTCTGTATCTTAGAAGCAAATGTTTGCTTTTCTGTTTTTTTTTTTGTTTTAAATCTCAAAGAAGGAATATGGCTGATACAACCAAATCCTTGTTGCTTACTTTATTTTCATCCTAATAATGCACAAAATGAGATCTGTACTTACAGGTGTTCTGCCTTCTGCTTTAAGATACTAGTATTTGTTAAACAGAAATGTGTAATGCCTGAAAATACTGACCTAAAGAAATTGTAGTGGGATTATTCAAGTAATCACCAATCTCAATTAATTACTTTAAACATTAAGGATTGTAAAATAAAGTACATGCACTTTCAAAATAAGTATTTTTTGTTTTCTTTCTAAAGAAGCTTACTTTTCAAACTACTTTCTGCTGTGTGAAAATGCTTGAAGCAATATGAGTGTAACTTTCTAAAATGCAAAAATCTTTAGACTGATGTAAAGCTTTGAAATTCATCTTAAGAAGAATTTGAGAAAATTATCAGCATCTAGAAAAGAAGCTAAAATGAAAAGACTGGTTTTGCCCAACTGTGGGAATTGTTCTGTTCCCTGCTGTGCCATGCTACGATATTTTTGTACCACTATGTAGCATATTATCTTGGTACTTTACTGCCATCAGTGAAGAGTCCTGTGTAGACCACTGATAACATGGTTACTCTTCAGTGGCATCTATGAGGAATAGCAGCAGTAAAAAGGGCTTACTAAAGCATACATAGCCAGTGCAATACCCATTCTCCTGTTTGCTTGTACAGTTACTTTAGTTTTGCAGATGTATTTCTTTAAACAGATCTGATATGGAAAATAATATATATACCCTTGCATATTCTCACTTTGAAGGGGAAAAGTGGGTTGCCTTTTTTGTTTTGGGTCTGGACGCTTTGCAGATACTGATTACTTGTGTTCAGAAGTAGATTGATGGAAGGAGCAAATAATTATCTCTGTAAAATCTGAAAAATCTATTATCCTTTTAGCAAATCTGCTTTGGCAGAAGAGTCTCTCTCTGGACCGTTCTGTCTGGGACGTGGATTCCGAGCTTGCAAGTGACCTTTATGAAAGATGGCAAAAAATAAGACGTGGGGAAGCGTGCAGGTCTGTACAGAATCTGTTGAGGTTCTTAAGTCAATACAGTGTTGTAAGAAAGGATATTTCTGTTCTGAAGTATCCTTAATGAGGACAAAACATTCTGGACCATTTTCTGTACTTAAGTTAGTTCTCTTGAAGCTCATGGAGTTTCAGACACCCCCAGCTTTCATTTCAAGGCACTGCCAGCCACAAGTAAGCTTTTCAGCCTAGAATGTAAATAATATTGTGACTATAGTTATCTAACCAGGGCTATCTGACATGAAAGTAGTCCAAGCATGTTTTACCAGCTCATTTATGGAGTTGCATGAGTCCATCATCAGGTTGCATAGCAACCTTCTAGTCTTCTCAGGGTCTTTGAATGGATTTCAAGGTTTTTAGTCTCTGGCCTACATAAGCAGAAGGTAGCTGTTACGCTACAGCTTTATGGACTTTATTTTGTAGAGACCATTTTCAAAAAAAGATAAGTTGATGCAATTACAGGTCCTGGCAAATCATCTTTTGTTGTAGTTCTTTGTTTGAAAGAAGAAAAAAAGCAACTAACTAAGTTTTCTGCTTTTGTCAATAAAGCAGGAGAAGTATTTTGGGATCAGCTCACTTTACTCAGCAGAAGAACTCTGAAGAGGAACCCTTTGCCTTTTTCTTGCCACGGCTGACTACAGAGCCTGGCCTTACACTCAACTTTAATGCCACAGCTGTTAAAAGTAGTATGGTGAGGATGGTTGTTACTATGTTTTTTCTGAGTTGATGTCTGTTATACTGTTTAAACAACAAAGTCTGTGGTTATTATTTGGTGCTGCTTAGTATTTTCCTACTGCTTATGAACTGGTGTTTTGATCTCAGTTAAGACACTGCATTTGTATCCCTTTGGCTCTTTGATAAGTTTTCTAGCTTGCTAGTTGTAATACTTTAGTACAAGGAGAGGAGTAAAGCAGTGTCAATTTTAACTGTCAATTTTTTGTAGCTGTTAAACTTTCCTGGCGGTCATTGTGTAAGATACATGTTTGTGGTAAAATAATTGAACATGGGACTAGGGATAGGATGTGTTGTCATTAGTGATGCATGTAAGGCTGTACAGGATAGCCTTCCTCATGCCACTGTCTTGTCTAACAGAAGTGTGTAAAACATTTATGAGAGATACAACACTTGCGGAGCAATGTATCTTGCAGCCACACTGACAGTTATTTCTTTCTTGTTTGTTAGATTTAGGTCTCGACTAACCTAGCCTAAGCCAGAACCAGTCATATGGAAATAGTTTTCATATGCACATATTGTGAATTACCTTAATATTCCATTTGTCCAATTTAATTGTTAGTCATTACAGAATTTTTTATAACCTGCTTGCATTCAGACTTCTCTAAGAAGGGGTGGCACCTCACTAACTTCACTTTCTTCTGTGCAAGAGCTTTGTTCACATCTGTCTGCATAAATCAAAATCCAAATGAAAGGGTTGTTGGGGCAGTGGGGGTGGTCTGTATTTTCATACACATGGTTCAAAATGCACTCTTAGCTGATTTTGCAAATTACGACATTGTGGTGTCATGTGCGTGTATGATTATACTGCATTGACACAGATGCCAGATTGAAATCCCTTGAAAATGCAGATTGTATTGCCAGTGCTGAATTATTTTACCAACCAGTTCTCAAATGTGTAGTTTTTAACTCTTTCTTTTCCCCTCCAAACTATTTAGGTAAAATATTTCGTACTAAGAAACCCTTCATCCTTCCCAGTTACGTTGCAGCTTCTGCCTCTTTCTTACTACCCTGATCCCCAAGCTTCACTGAGTCTGCTGAACAAATGGTAATAACTATCTCAGGATACTGTTTTCCCTTTTAAAATAACTTATTTGCTATGCCTTATGATTGTAACTTATTGGGTTTTATTTAGTTTTTCAAAGTGTAACTTAGGTGGGGATTACGTTCTGACCCATTTTGGAAGATAGAGCCATGTTCGAGGCAGCTCCCTGTATGGTGCATGCCTTTGTAATGTACCTCATCACTGATAAAACACAACTTGAACGTGTTTTAAGCAAGTTTGTGTCTGCCAGATATATATTATAGTTGGTCATCTTCTAGTGTCTGAGCCTTAGTGCAAGCTGCCTAGGTGAGGTGAACAGCTTACAGAGTTGGGCTTGTGCATCCCCTCACAGTGCTAGTTGGTATCTGTAGGGTCTGTAGACAGATCAGTGAAAAGAAGGCATCTGAACCAGGAAGAGTTTTCCACCAGGTAGAGTTTTCTTCTTAGCCTTTTCTTAGGTAATAACTCTGGTCAAAGAGGAAACAGGAACTGGGAAGAAAAATGCAGGTCCAGAGGGAGGGACCTCAACATAAATGTTTAGAGTCAGCTAAGTAAATGTTTCTGCATTAGACTTTGTTTTAGATTTGAGATGATCTAATAAGAAATCTAGAGGAGAGTTAGATGAACAATAAAGGGACCCGGTGAGTGAGCTGAAGTCCACCAGAATAAGCCCTGTCACACTTATCTTTGAAAAAAACGTTATAGTTGGTAGGAGTGTGTGGTTAGAGACAGTGGGATTACTCCTGTGCTTAGGTACAACTTGCTTATTTGGGGTCCCAATCCCTGTGTAATTGCTTCCTTAACTTCATTTCTTTACATAGGTCCATGCCTGTGCATATATATGTCTGTGTATATATATGCACATTAATAACTACATCTGTTTGCATACTAAATATGATTTCCACACAGACTCTTTCTAGTGGTTTGCAATTACATTTTCTCTGTATTTGCACACTTTTGTTTCTGCAGATCTTCTAAGTTCACCAGAAATCACATCCATTAACTGGTTCTTTTTAAGCTAATGTCATAGACAGTTATGACAAATGAGTTTTCAGTTCAGTGGCTGGAGGTCCATTCATCCATAATCTACATTTTACGTGTTGGTTTACTTATGTCACTTTTTAATACCTAATGTCAAATGCTTATAATTTGCATTTGGACAAACAAATCAATTGCTTTAAGTGAATTTGATTTGCAAATTATGTGATGGAAAATAGGAATTTATCCCAAACAAATCATGAGCAGAAAGAGAGATATGTGAATAAATTATATGAGATTTAATAATGATTATTTCTTAACAGTTATGTGAGCAGAAAGAGCTTTGGGGAATTTGTGTTTGTGTGGCTTAGGAATTCTATTTCTTGACTGTTATCTTTTACAATATTCTACACTGACAGACCTAAAATGCCCAGCCATTTGTCTGTTTTCCAAATGTGTGGAATCCACATAGAACTGATTTGCAGTGTATTCTGTTGAAATGCAGACCCACATTTCCACCATATTTCACACTGCCAATATGCAATTGTAAAAGTAGTTTCTATTTAAGAATAGATGCCAGTATGTAAAAATAAGTCAATGCAGTTCTGACAGGCCGGGGTTCAAGTGCTTAACTTTTTGTTTCGGTTTATTTAGGTTCGGCATAAATGTGCAAGCTATTAATTTCACAACCACCGAATTCAGGCTAATGGATGAATGTTCTCACAGGGTAAGATGGCTAATTTTGGTAGAAGTGGTCTGACACACTAGAGAAGGATTTTTCTAGCTATGCTACGTCTGGGTTCTTCCCAAGTGCAATTTAAAGCAGTTTCACAGTTTTTTCTTGATTCTTCATCAGGTTTGTATCTTTGCAGTTAGTTATCTTCAGCATTTGAGTCAGTTTTGAGTACAGGGAGGAAGTGTGTGCATGCCTGCATGTTTGTGGATGTGTTGTTGGGACTTCACCCTTGGCTCCAGGCTGGCCATGAAGTGTCATGCTGTGCAGCTGGCAATGTCAGGAGCTGGCTGGTTGTCCTCTCAGTAGAGGGAAGCAGTGTCAGGTAGTTCAGGGGAGGAGGAGCCAGGATTTCTACATCTCAGCTTCATGCCATTGCAACTTCTGGATTCAGGTTTGGAATGTCATGGTTCTTTCTGGTTCCCATTGCCTAATTTTTGCATGAGTGTGGTAACACTTGACTGTGGCACACCAGTGCTGAGCTTGTGCTTAAACCTTGAGGTATTGTGTCATGGATGACAGAGAAAATGCTGTATCAGGGATGCTGGCAATTCTGGTGACCAGAGTACTATCCAGAATACCTACAGAATTTCTTAGGACTTCTGGTTTGTACAAAAGCCCAGAATTAATGTATTTTCCTCGCTGTTTGGGCATGCTGCAGCTTCACCTTTAATGTCCTGTGTAGATACATGTTTCTGCACTTACGCTTTAAGATCTTAATGAAATATTTGTACCTTGTAAAAAGAAGAGAGTATGTTTGCTAAGCTAATCAAAGCTGACCTTTCCTTTCTGGCAACAGTTGTAAGAGTTGTTGTAAAAGACAGGAGACAGCAGTTCATAAATCCTAGCCTGTAGGCACACTCTGAAAAAGGGAAGGTAGTGTAGGGGTAGGAGTGAGCTTCCACAGTCCCACACACCATACTCTTGGCCAAATGGAAAAATAGCTGGAGATCTTCACATCATTGTGTGCAATACATGTTTTTCATTAGATTTGAAGAGTTATGTGGAACATGCATGGTTAGATAGATTTTCAGCACATATGAGACAGATTTTGCCTTGTTAACCAAATCAATAGTTGTTAATATTTAAATTTTTGTGTTTGGCATCATTTCCCAAGTCAGTTTATGTACAGTGAATTGTTAGGCTTGTCTTCGTAGGGAATGACATGGGGAAGTTTGCAATTGCCATACAAGGCTTGCTTTTAATAAATAATGATTATTAAATGCAGGTTCTGGTAGTTTTTGTGTGTTATTTTTCATAAAACAGAATAAGAATAAAAACATTTTGAACTGAAAAAGATGAGGAAAGCTGTTGGTACAACACCCATAAACTGAGAAACAGCCAAGTGAGAGCCCATTTTGGAATCTTTATGGTTTTTTTGACTGCTATAGGTATCTGATCACCCCCTTCTAAGAGGGGACGCCCCAGTTCTGGAAGAGTAAGTTATCGGGCTATTTGCATTTTTCAAAGGCAGAAAGAATAGACAACAGTATTAAAAAAAATTTACATTATTTCCAGACTAAGTACTGGTAGTTCTGGCTTTCAATTAATATAGCAGAGAATTCTCTTTGGCTTCTTTCCAGTGACTCAAATGATCAGCATATTTACCAGCAGTTCCTTTCTCACTTCTATCAAGTTGTAAGTCATGCACTGAGGGTATAATGGTTGCCACATTTCCCTGTGCAATCAGTACACTGTCAGTTCTTGTGTTGTGAAGTGTTTCAGGATTTCTTGAATATGAAAGACACTATAATCTCTTTTCCATCTGAGCAAATAAAAGCTGATTTAAATAATGAAGTAATACATTCCTCATAGTAAGTGCAGTAATACGAGCTTTTTCTCAAATAAGCAATCTTATCTGATGTTTTATGTTGTCAAAAGGAAAGACTTTGGTATAACAAATTAGTTATCAGTTTCTGCACCTTGCCAAAAATATTCTATGTGGTGTTATAGTGCTTTCTTTATTGACATCTTTAAACACACGTTTTCTGTGAGTAAGAAGTGCATTTTTTGTTTAACAGAATGCACATCAAGAGGACCTCATCAGCAAGAAATGCAGTTCTGAGATGCTTTGTTTAAGTTTACAGCCACTGGAAACCAGAAAAGTTGGTGTAATTTTTACACCTCTTGACTACAAAAGAGTAACTTCCCTTATTTTAATCAGGTAAGCCAAATTTTAGTTGTAAATGAGAATCAAGCAACTCGATGTAAAAATGAATTTGCAAAGTCCTGGCATGTAGACAAATGGTCAAAATTTGAAAGTCAGAATACCTCTGGTTTAATAAAAATTGCTTAAAGTGTGCTTGTGCCTTTTGTCTTAGTCGTTAATTTTCTTGATTTGTGGTCAGAGGGTTATAAAATGCATGTGACTTTACTGAGGCAGTTTTGATTTAAGAGAGAAACACATTGTGTGGCTTTGCTGTTTTCAACCTTACTTAATAATTATAGGAGTTATGGATCCAGTGAGTCTTTTATGCAGCCAAACTTTGGTTACCTTTGTAGGAAAAGAGAGTTTACTGAAGAAGCAACCATATTTACTAGGTGGCACAGTTGTTATCTATTGGCACTGGTTGCTAAACTTGCCTCCTTCATTATGTGAAATTCACTAGTGGCTGGTTCTGGACTGATCCTGTCTCTGTTTAGGGGAAACCTGTCTAGGTTTTGCCACTGATTCTGTTACTGAAACACTGTTGGTTTGGCAACTAGAGAGCAAAGCCATGATGTTGTAAACTTAATTTGTGCTTTAGTGGCTGATTGCTTGATGTTTATTTTATGGCAGGAACAACTTAACTGTTCTGGATGTGGTCAATGTAGAAGGCTTTGGAGCCAAAGAATTGCTTAAAGTAGGGGGAAGACTCCCTGGTGCAGGAGGATCCCTTCGATTTAAGGTGCCAGAAGCTACACTAATGGACTGCAGACGACGTGAGTAAGGAGACACAGGTCTCTGGTTGAGCAGCTGGCTGCTTTGCTCTGCACTGGTACTGATAGAAAACATTAATGTTACATAAACAGAATGGTAAAAGCTGAAGAGCTTGGCCGTGAGAAGCGTAGATTCTGTTTTGTCGAAACTCTGACTGAAAATAGTTAAAAGTTTTAGAAATACACTTCTGCAGAATAGTCTGTATTAGATCTTGGTCACTTATGGGGTTTTTTTGTTCAATTGTAAAAATAGCAATTTATTTATGAATGTAAGAAAATAATTTTATGCACTGTAAAATAATTGCTCTCTTTTTTTTCCTTTAAGAACTGAAAGACAGCAAGCAAATTCTATCCATTACGAAGAACTTTAAAGTAGAGAATATTGGGCCTCTTCCTATAACAATTTCATCAATGAAAATCAATGGTTACAGTTGCCAAGGATATGGATTTGAAGTGTTAGACTGTCGGGAATTTTTCCTAGCTCAAAACTCATCACGAGAAATCAGCATTGTGTAAGCACTGACAAATTTGTTGACAAAATAACTGTAGTGGAAATTTGAAATAATTAATTTCAGAAACAGACACTCCAATAACATACCACACACAAAATTGTGAATAGAAATTTAGTAAGAATTTCCCTCAGGATAACACTAACAAATGGATTATATAACACTGGTTCTTTATATGACCCATTATTTTTAAGAAGCAGCATACATGCTTTTATCAGTGCATTATGAAGTAATAAATTCAAACAAAAGAGTTGCCACAATTTTTTATTTACTTGTTATTCTCTAAGCTTGTTCCAAGTAGCCTGACCACAATCTAGTCATGTTTTCCCAACATTGCACATAGTCTAAAACTGATTCTTTTTAAACTATCCTTGAGTGAAAGATACAGTGGCTTAAGCAAAAGTAAGTTAGTGTTACTGTATTAAAGTAATTGTGGTTTCCCATGCAACAAGTCTCACCTCTACTGATTGGAAAGGCAAGATATACCTTCTAGCAATCAAGTAGAATACTGAGATGGGTCAGGGAAGTGGAAGAAGAGACAAATCTGGTGTTTCTTCTGCTTTCTGTGTCTTTCCAGCTTTGTACCCTAGTACGTGGCCCTTTCTGAAATCATGCTGGCTGTATGCTAGACAGCTGTGCTTTTGTTGATTAATCTGAATTGTTTATGTGCATTTCCTTGATAAAAGGAAAAAATGTCACAGTAATAAGAGTATTGTGAAGAGTCACAATAAACCCACATATTTTGCCAATTCAAGATGACCTAATGCCACTTGCACAGTTTAAGCAGATAGTGTACACTTCATTTAACTGTGCTTTAAAAAATATTATTAAATCATATTTCATACAACTAAACTGTTATTAGATGAATAAATTAATAATTCATATTTTGAGTTAAAATTCAATGAGGCAATATTTTAGTAATTTTAAGAATACTATTAAGTTATTGGTAAATATTATTAAATTAGTTTTCTTATTTATTGTTATTATTATTGTTGTTATTGTCATCATATTATTTGTATTTTTGTTATCAGTGTGACTTCAGAAAGTAAAGTTCAGCCCAACAATGGAAAAGTAACCCCAGCTCTGTTTTTCCTGACAGATTCACTCCTGACTTTACATCTTCCTGGGTAATTCGTGAGCTCACACTGGTGACTGCTGCTGATTTGGAGTTCCACTTCACGCTCAACGTGACTCTCCCTCACCATTTGTTACCGCTGTGTGCAGATGTGGTGCCAGGACCCAGCTGGGAAGAGTCTTTCTGGAGGCTCACTGTTCTCTTTGTAAGGTAAGGCTTTCCTCACAGCACCTCAGAGTTCCTACAAGATGCAGTGTGTGTGAATGTCGTGTTGATAACACACATGTGCTGATGCATCCCGAACTGAGATTTCCATGCTCACTGTGCTGCTGTTAGCACGGTTTGGACACTGGAAACAGTGAGAACACAAATGAAGTAACAGTGGTGACCACTTTGCCTGGTTCTAGATGCAACAGGAGAAGACTACAGGGATCTGAAAAACTAGGAATTTTTCATTCTGTTTTCTTGTTAACAAAATTTACACTGAATGATTGAGAAGGTGGTTTGATGAATTAGAAAGATTTTTTTTTTTTTATCCATATATGTTTGATGCAATTAAAACACCATGGAGAGAGGATATTTTGCATCTACATTTTTAGTTCAGAAGCATGATGGCATTTGTAGCTCATTTTATGCCAGCATTTTCTCTAGGAAAAGAGAGAGATGGTATCAATGATGATTGTTATCAAATGAACAGCAGGCTGATAGGTCATATTATGATATGATGTCTTACATATTATGATATGATGTAAGACTACAACACAGTTACTTCTAAATTACCATCAAGGATTATCTCTTTTGGAATGAACTTTTGCTTTGTTCTATTTTTTTCTTTTCAAGTTCGTGACTGAGTTATTTTATTGAGCTAATAACTAGTAAGGCCTATAAGGAAAAAAAGGAAAAGAAAATACTATTACAACTATGAGTTTTAAGGCTGTATTTTGAGTTTATTTTCTGTCTTTTTACTTAGAATTTACTGAAAAAAAAAATTGAGAAGTGTATCTTGTTAGAAGCTTTTTAACTCTTTCACTGAATATTCCTGAAAGTTCCTCCAGTATCTATTGTTTTCTTTGGCAGTTTGTCCCTGCTTGGAGTGATTCTGATAGCCTTCCAGCAAGCCCAGTATATTCTAGCAGAGTTCATGAAATCAAGACAGAGGCCAAATCCTAGTCCTTCACCACAGCAGAACAGCAACTCTGTTGACGTAATCAGCTCTGATTCCTACAAGTAAAAATACTTTTTTTTTCCTTCTTTTCTACCCTGTTTATTGTGGAGTGGTGTTTTCTGTCTGATTCTTACTGATATTGCTGTGTGCTGGTTTAAAGGAGACAGTGTTCCAAGCAGCCTCTTTTAGAGAACTTCCACCTCAACCCTGGAGAAATGGAGGAACTCAGGGGTTTATTATCTTGAATATTGCCAGTAATACATAAGGTAAAAATTGTGTGATGAAAGTAAAGGATACACCATGTGTGGCAGCCATGGAAAGAATGGAAAACACATTAATGGTTCTCAATCTGATCCTCTTGAGTGGTCAGTTAGGCACTTATTCACTGAAGCATGTTAAGTGTGTTGGAAGTCTGAGCAAATGCTTAGAGTCTTGGTCAACTCTCACTGAAATCAGAATGTGCTTAGCTAGTATGGTAAAGACCTAAAGCAATTTCATGGCTTGTGAATATGCCCCCCTTTCTTTTCTTACAACAATATCTCATAAAATAATTCCTGATGACTTTGTAAAGAAAAACAAACCCCAATTTTTTTTTTCCTCCAGGGGAAGCTGCAAGACATTTATGGATTCCTATAGTTCCTCAGATAAAGGTAAAGGGAAGGGCTTCCTGTCTGTAGGCCCTTCTTCCAGCCGAAGTCAGAGTGCGGCAAAGAGAAGTCCTGCAACCTACAGCCACTCTCAGAAGAAACACAAATGTTCAGTTTACTACAGTAAGCAGAAACCAAACACAGCAGCTGGCAGTGCCATTGCAGCTGCTGATGAGAAACAGAGTCAGATTGCAGAGAACCAAATCTCAGCACCAAAAGAGGACATTTGCACTGATGTTGTCAGTGAGAACTGGGTAACTCTGAAATATGCAAATGGCATAAACGTTAACAAGAATTTAACTCTTCCAGAAGACTTTCTGGGTAAAGAAGAAAGTACACTGAAAAATACAGTTCTCATTAAAAATACTTCTTCAGAGTGTGATCTGAAGGAAGATCTTCAAACATGTATGTTTCCTAAGGAAACTAACCTTAAAACTTCAGAAAATCTAGCTGAGCTCAAAGAACAGGAGTTCTGTTCTGTGAAGATGTCCAAGAAGCTGCCTGAAAGTCACTTGTCCAGAAATTCACCTCAACAACAGCCGGAACTGCAAGAAATTAAGAAAATTAGTGGTAATTTTTTCTTAAATTCTGTCAGACTAAATTACTACTACTACTACTACGTGAAATCTTCTGATGAGTTCACTGGGATCAGGATTTTGTCTTTTGTGTGGGACAGGGGAATGTGGTGTTTCTTATGTGTTCACTGTGATTTGTCTGTTTACATTCCTAAGGAAGCAGCTTACATTTAAAGTTGTTTCATAAATCATAAATTTGCTTGGTTTACAGATTTCAAGCTTGTTGCCATAGCATTTTAACTGTTAAAATAATTGATGTCATAGATCTGCTTATAAGACACAAATTGCCCTTGTCAGATATTCAGAAGGATCCCAGTTTGCTGTTTTCAGGCCCACTGAAAATATGATGCTTAAATCACCAAGCAAGCACATTCAGAAGCAGATATTCAGAACTCCTCTGATAAAACCACCCAAAATAAGAAAAACCTGACATCAGGATAATGTGAACTTCTATTGTGTAGGAATCTGTAAATCAGTGTTTTCCACAGTAATTGCATAGCTATATTTTTAATCTTGTTTTTCTTTTTTTGAAATTGTGGGGCTAAGCTGCCTGGGAAGTCTTACCTCTTAGCTTCACAATTCAAAATTTTAAAGAACAGCAGAAGAACACCTGGGAGAAATCAAAAGCGGGATAGGAGAATGTATCCTCTGGAAGCTTGGCTTTACTGAGGCATTTGGCAAAGTAATTGAATGGTGAAAACTGTAAAATCGGTGAAATTGCTGTAGCTGTGGCAGTTTATTTAGGGAGTGAGCCATCAGAGAGGGATTTCAGGCCCTGCTGTCTTGCATAGTTGCAACCACAGGCTTGTTGCTTCTTGTGTTGGTATCTTGAGCTATAGTAGGTACACGTGTGCAGTCTCTGGTGAAGGCAAGGTATTTTCACCTAAAATGTACTGTTGCTTATTCTTTGCTTTGAATTAGGAGATCATTCAGTGTATTCAGTAGTAAAGTGCTAAAGGTAATCTCCCTTGTCTATTATCAGGCATTTTTCTGTGTTTCAAGACATTTAGTAGCATATGTTAAGTCTAAAATGTACCATGTTGCTGTGTTTGTATCTTGATTATAGTTACAGACCTGGTTTTGTGCAAACAGGGAGTTCAGGACCTCGGGTACTCAAATATTTGTATGCTGGAGAGCAACAGAATATTCTTTAGAGCTCTGGCAGTCTCCCTTGCCTGGTGTTTGATTCACACGTGCTCCTTTTGCAGTCCTCATGGCTGCCTGCTCCAGCGGGGAGCCAGCGTCTGACTCAGAGCTGGGATGTTGTAGTTGGTTGGCAGGAAAATGTAAAAATGTTTGGGCGTGCCTTTCCCAGTTGAGAAGGCCAGTTCAGTTCAGTAAGTGATAACATTTCTCACACAGAGCAGCTGAGAGCTTCAGTAGCAGATCACTGTGGATGTAGTGCAGTTCTCTGAGATACCTGGAATCAATCAGAGGCAAAGTTAATTCTGTCCTGTCCTGTCCTGGCCCAGGCAGAGGAGTGTGACTCAGCTGAGCAGCTCATCTAGTTGTTGAGGCAGGCTTCCTCTTGAAGCTTTCATCTTTTGGACTCTTAGATCAAAATAATTCTTCTTCCTCACAAGCCTCTCAAATAACAGAACTTTTAGTGTGGAACCCATGCTAAAGAAAGGATGACTTCCCTTCATCTTCATCGTGAATGCAGAGGACACTTCAGAGGTGTCAAGCACCTTTCTCCCCACTCAGCTTGCAGGTGTTTTTTCTCTTTGTTTTTTTAACCCAGTGTTCTCTAGCTTCAAATTCTACCTTACAGACCCATGGCTGAGCCCCAAATAGCTCAAATTCAGATGAGATGAGCAGAACTTGTGTAATCTATGCATGCACTGGGAGTGGTGTGCTCATGACCATGAACCAACACAAAGCTACTTTTTGCAACTGCTGTAAGAATTTTTACACTGCATTAGCTTTTGGTTTTAAAATTTTCCAGTATCATCAGCCTAGACATTAGTCTCCTATGTTTTGGAAAGCAACACAAGGCTGTTTTTAAAGAAAGGTATGTGGTTATGACTGAGAGCCCCTTCTCTTCCCATGTAAACAGTTGTTATTGTTTAATTGTAGGGAATAGCCAGCAAGTGCCTCTCAGGAACGAAACAGAAAACTGCGAGACTTCAAAAAAGCAGATCAACCTAAAGCCTTCCACAGAGAAAAAGATTAGTAAGGGACCCAAGGAAGAGACTCCATGCTGTGCAAAAGAGGAGATAGCTTCTTCTGAGGTTTGTATTGTAATCTTTCTCCTTTTCGAATTTGAAATTATCTTTTTATAGTTTATGTACGTATATATACACATACAGGCACGTATGTGTATGTAGGGACTATTCTGTAGAGTCACAGATCTGAAAAATCTGTAAATCAGTTGAATGAGGAAGAGTGCAGATGTGCTGTCCCACATCTGTTGTGTATTAATGCTGCTTTATGGAATGGTGAACAGTTTGGGTAAAAATCAAAACAGCCATATCACAGCCAGAGATTGTTGCTGTTAGAGCAGGCACAAGCATACTGGAATCTAATGCTAGCTGTCAGCCACACTAATGATGTGGGAACATTCTCTGCAGAGGAGGTGGGCATATTGGCCTTCACTTGCAGACCTGATCTCCAAACCCAGGGCTTTGCATCAGAAACTTCCATTTGAGAGTACAGCAGGTAGAAGCCCTTTAGAAGACTGTGCAGTTGCTGAGAAGGATCATTCTTCACCCCTGGTTTCTGAGTATGATAAACACATGAGACTGTACCTTTGTTGCAGGCAGCATAAAACACTAAAAGAACTTCATCAGGCAATTAGTAGACCTGGGAATCTGGATTATGTTTGTATTCTGTCTACTGGATATAAATCCCATGGCAAAATGGTGTAAGGAAGAATTGCTTACATTGCTTGGGGAACATGTGTGAAAAGACATGGTCTAGTCTTGCTTTGGGAATTGTCATTACAAACTTCTTTGCCAGTGTGGCTGAAGGTGCTCAGTTTGTTTCTTGCATTTCTTGAAATGACTAGTATTTGCTGGTAACTTACTCCATAATTTCCTCAGCTGTAATTCAAATGAATGCCTTCCCCCACCCCCCCAGTTGCTGAGGAAAGGGAGGATTTATTGCTGCTGAACTTGCACACCAGCTGATCATAAATCTGGCAGATGTTTTTTGTTTTTAGCACATTGGGAATTTTATTGACTGCTTTACTTTTTCTCCCTCCATTTTTTTATTTCCCTGAAAGTCAGAGCTAGATGCTGTGAAAGGGAAAATGCTAAGTTTGGGAATTCAGAAATTTCTCTCTCATCATCTCTTGCTGTCTTGATGGACAGAGTCTTGGAAAAGCTGGTTAAATTGATGGTGCTGGAAAGAGGATCTGCTGTGGAAAGCCACTAAATCATGAAGTAACTATGCATTTGTGTCGGGTCATTTTGTCCAGAGAAATTTAGCTAGAAAAAATCCAGTGGAGTTCATTGACTAAGTTAAGTTCATTTTATAATGTCTCAGCTTGTATTTTTGCCTTTAGCAAGAAGATGCATATAGAAAGAAGAAACCTCAGGAGAAAAAGGAAGGAAATGTGCCAAATATGAATTGGAATAGAAATAGAACATCTAGGAAAAATAAGAAGAAGAATGTAAATATATCCACAAGGTATGTATTGCCTCACCAAATCATGAAGAAACCCAGAGTTGCTGTTATGTTTCTGCAGGTTTTGCATAATACATTAGGCAGGATTTCTTTATCTATTTAAGTAAACAGACATTAATCCTGGCCTGAGCATTTACTTCTAGGAATGTGCACTACTAAGTATCACCAGCAAAACAAAAAATTTTAAAATATTCCATTTGTAAATCTACATGTAGATAGATGCAGTCCATTTTGCATAGCAGTGGTAGCTCTCTGTTAGAGTCAAGAATGTGCTGTCTCTGAAGTTTGGATGGTTAGCTTCCTTCCCCTTGTGTATTGTGTGGAGAGGCTCTAGTCATGTATTCTCTTCACTGAAAAAAGGAAAATAAAATTTTTGAAATGATGCCACCTTCAGGAGAGTCATATGCTATGTTGAGTAACTGGGGGGATGTTGTCCTCTACCAATTTTGGAAGAGAAATGTGTAGAAATGAGAGTGGCTTGCATTTTTGCTGTAATGATTAAAACAACTAGAGCAGCACTAGATTGTAAAGAATATTGAGTGAGCACTGTGGAAAGTTACTTTTTTTTCCCCCTGAGAATTGTTTTAGTGCATTTTAAAGTCAGTTGTAAATTACTTTTAATTATTTTTTAATGTATTTTAAATTTGTTTGGATTATTAAAAAAATACTAGTTACAAATTGCTTTTAGAATAGAAACACTTCTGTGGAGAAAATCCTACTTCCCCTCCCCCAGCCCTCTGAATTAAAGTCACAAGCCTACAAAGCTTTCACAGACTTAATTTTTATTGCAAATGATTCTATTGAGGTCAGTGGACTTTAAAAGGAGATTGTAAATCTGAAAAGGCTGTTGTAACTCATCATACACAAATTTCTGTTCATTTTGTGGGAAGTCAGTACATGTGTAAATCTTTGCCGGATGCACACCTTTGTAGATAGGAAGGATAAAAAATGAACAGTGAAATACTGAAGTTTAGTGTCTGTTCCTTGAACCAATTCAGCAGTTGCTGCTTTCTGAGTTAAGATGGAGCCATTCCATTTCTGCAGAAATTTGACAGCTGACTTTTAAACATTTTTCCTTAATACTCTGATTATGATATTGGATGCAGACATTTCATTTCACCTTTACTAGCAAAAAGTTAAGATTGCTTAATATTGTGATTTTACTCTAGTTATAATTGTGCCAGTGAAATGAACACAGGGCACATTTTTCTTTGCATCTAGATTTTTGTACACTGCTAAACTGTGCTTATCTGCAACATCTGATTGCCTTTTTGCCAAGAGCATTAGAGAATGGAGTTAAATATGCACATGTAATTTTGCCTCTCCCCCTCCTCAGAAGTAGTAGTCTGTGAGGTAGGATATTTCATTCTGGGGAAGGTTTTTTAGGTTTCTGTAAAGTTGGGAAATAAGACTTCCAAACCTACTGCTTCCCCTGCACTTTGCCTTGATAGCTGTGTGAGTAGAAGTGTTTAATGCCTGGAAAGGAAAAATGCAGATGAAATGTAAAATGCAAACTTTTTTTTTTTTTTTTTGGGGCTGTGGGTCTATTAGGGTCCCTGAGCAGAGTGAGTTGAAGCATATGTGTAGTGAATTTGAAAGGCCGGATCTGAGAGCGAATATTGGAATAAGAGCCTGGTGTCCTCAGAATAATGGGGAAAATTGTAAAGCAGACCAAAAAGCTGGGAGCTTGTCCATACAGGGAGAAACAGGTACGCAGTCTTAATTGTCTTAAGATGGGGAGAGAAACACAATGTGAATTTTGTGGCAGTAGAGCATTCCTTACTTGAGAGATCTGTGCTTTTCTCCCTTTTGAACCCTGACGTGAAGATGACAGGACATAGCTGCTCACTTCTGAAGGGCTCTGCATGCCTCTCCATGGGGTTGGTTCATGGTGCAAAACAGAAAATGAATCAGTCTGAAGCAATGATCGATCATTTCTTGGGGAAGGAAAGACAGACTGGTAGTCTGGTTTTGTGTTCAAAAGAAAGCTTGGGTACCTGCTTCTTGCATTTCCATCAGGATTTTAATAATCTGTTTTCCCTGACTTCAGGGAAGAGGAGATCTGAAGAAAGTTATCAATTTCTATAGGATTGTCCTTTGCATCTCTGATGAGATAATAAGAAAAGAGAATCTATCACTTATTAATTCATTACTTGCAACATTTTGTCGTTGCTCTTCATATGCATGTTCCTACAGCCAAGATATGTTTCATGTTTGAAGTATTAAGTGTATATTTCAAAGGACAATATGCACTTCCTCTTTGAACCTATTACCTGTAGCAGTACTGTATCCTCACTTGCCTTCATTTTACTTGCCTTCATTTACCATCATGTAGGTCAGAAACTCCTTGTGTTAGGGGCTGGTTTAGTTACTGAATCTATCAGTAAATATTTTTTCCTCTTTCATCGGTAAATTCAGAGAATTCATGTAAACTCATGATTCAGATTACTTTTCCCTGACAAGACTTTCTTAAATGTTGTGTTGTTTTTTTTGATTGGGGTTTTTTTTTTTTTGTTTTTCCCAACTTCTTTAGAAAACTTTTATCAGCGGTCCAAAAAGAAGTGTTTGGAGAAGTTTTGTTCTGATTCAAGCTCAGATTGTGGAAGTTCGTCAGGAAGCGTTCGTGCAAGTCGTGGGAGCTGGGGTAGCTGGAGCAGTACCAGCAGTTCAGATGGAGATAAAAAGCCAATGATTACTACCAGGCATTTTCTTCCATCCAGTAAGTTGTGCAAACAGCACCTCTTCATAGTAGTGCACAGAGTTTTAGCCTTCCTGCTGAATGGAAAGGCCTACCACAGCATGGGGCACATGACTTGTCTTTTGTAGAGCACCTCTTAGACACACAAGGAGAGCTATAAAGAACTTTGTACTTGACAAGAAGTACCACACGTTTCATGGAGATGAAGATCACTGTCAGGCTCCTCAATGAGCAATATGCACAGATAGTTGTCATGGAAGGATGGGAGAACTGAGAGTCACTCAGAATAGCCAAAGCAATTTCTGCCTTTGAATTTGTTTCATCACATTATTTGTTTTTTTTAAACATTAAAACTGTTTAAGTAATGCACAAATGAGGAATGTGTGAAAGCAGTTCAGATCTGAGGAGGCTGGGTTTGGATAGGTGTATTTGAGATGTAAATAGCTAGAATACCTGAGCCACTTGACTAGTATGAGAAATGGGAGCTGTGGTTCATTACTGCAATTCTTGAATACCTGAATATCACTAAAGGTGTTGAAAGTCATTGCCATAGTTATTCAGAGTGATGTGGCACTAGAAGTAAATTTTAAAATGCTGAAGTGACACCAGCAAACCCAGCTTTGGGTACCTGCAAAAAGATGGTTTGAATTATTTAAAAATATGCAGAAACTTCATGTGTATTTGTGTATGCATAAAACTTTACATTTCTTAATGACAGGGTGTGATCTGTCTGAACCTGTGATCTAATAGATAACAAATGTGTATGTGACTTTCCTGTTTGTTCAAATTATAATGCCTCTTAAGAAAAAAGAAAAGAAGTAATTCTAAATTCAGACTTAATTTGATAGTAACAAGGAACCTCTCCTTCAAGACTGTGGTAATCACTTCTAAATTATAAAATACATGTTAAGATTATGGACTTAGGTAGCACGTCTTGAAACTGATGCAGTTAGTGATAATCCAGTGTGAGAGAAAACTTGATTAACACCATTGATGATTCTGTTTGTGTGTATGCATATTCTGTGCATACTTCTTTTTTAAAGATCTTTGATTTTCACAGTCATTCTTTTCTTTAGGAGAGAATATTTCACAAAATGATTTTCCATCTGAAACTCCTATCACTCTAAATCTGTCTCATAACATCTGCAATACCAGGTAAAAAAATTGAATCTACACCTGTAAGGCATTAAAGAAGCAACACCAACTTGAAGTCTTGTCTCAGTTTGATAATTAATACCTGTTGGCACCTGTTATCTTGTAATTTTTTATGATCATCTGATTGTACTTACTAGTTGGAAGAAGAATCTTCTTCAGTACATGAAAAGATATAAGCAAAATTGTTTGTGCTGCATAAGTACAATAAAAGCTTCCACATGGAAAAAAAATGGAAATTGGTTTTCCACTTCCCCTTCTTCCAGCTCCTACCAACTTACTACATTTCCATTACTGCTTAGTTGTATTTTTTTAAAAAAGGTGGGAATAAGACTTTCAAGTTGATGCTCTTCTTTTAATGGGAATAATGTTCTCCTAGGATATACAGCATGAAAATTGATTCCTCCCTCCCCCACATTCTTTTCTCCCTCTTTACTGTAGTAGAGACAGCATCTACAGTTTTTATTACTATGAATCCTTATTCCATTTCTCATTCACCACTCTCTATTTTCACTAGGAGAAATAATCCAATCCTTTTCCTTTGTGATTCTGGTGCTTGAAAATGTTTTCTTTTATTCATTTTGACTAGTTCCTTTCATGGGATGGTTTTGATAAATACCAAATTCATGCTCATGTGTCTTTATGTGTCTTCATGGACATAAAAGTAAACTTACCTAAAAGTTGTTCAAACATTATAAGAGGTTCTACTGATCTTCATGAACTACAGCTTGTTTTCCAGTTTTAGAGAAGAGCTGTTGAATTAATTTGCAATAGGTTGATACCTGGATAATAAAAATGGGGTAATTAAGGTGTATTAATTTTATTCATTTTGCATGTGTGATAAGTAGGTGGCTTTTAATTGGAAAAAAAAACTTCTAAAAATTGCACAGTGGTAATTCTGAAATAGGAAAAATCAGGACAGCGGAAAAGCAATAGCAGTCACGATGGTCATAAGAATGTTTTCTACATCTCTGTATATTTCCTTTGAAATAGTTTGGATTATGAGACTTAAGAAATTAAATTTTCTTTTCATTCAGCAGAGACATGAACAGCATCCCCCAATATCCTGAAACCTTATGTCCCAATTTCACTGACATGGCTGCAGATCCTGACAAAAATAAAGGTCAGTATTAACAACTGAAGCTGTTTTTCTCACACTTTGCCAAGCAGTTTTAGTGATGTTGCTAATAACACATGCACCAACTTGACAGACAGATCGTTACTAGAACTTGACTTGCTTCTAAGCAAGTTAGGTGAAAAGTTAGCAAATGAAGGCTTGAAACCTTGACAGTTTTTGTTTATAACCTTGATGATTTTTGCTGCATCTTCTCTGTGTGAAGACAGCATTTAGCTTTCAGCTCATGTTCTAGGTATTCTTTCTTTTTTTCATCTTCTTGCTATGCACAGATTAATGTCCAGAAGCAATGCAGCTGGGAGATCAAGAGCACTGCTTGTTGTGTTGAAGTGAAGCTTGGCATCAAATCAAACATGACTGTTTTTCTCTCTAAATTTCTACAGTTGGGACTTGCTGTCTTTGAAAGCAATAATGAGCGAGGTTGTATAGCACTGTTAAAATTCTTGAGTTTTCATTGTTTGTATCTCAGAGGGAAGTAACATTAGCTTTTTGAGTGGGATTCATAAAGGCATCATGCTACATTGTGAGGTGGAGTTTGAAAGCTGGTCAGGACATGTGGTTCTTTGGGCAGCAGCACTCCCTGCCCTTCTGCTGTAGGTTTAACCTGTCTGTAGGATACAAATGCTGATTAACCTTCTTCCATGGTAGCAGTATTAATATGTATCATATGAAATAATGAAATAGATCCAACTTTGTAAGCATTGTCTCATGGAAATTGCTAATTTGGATTTTTTCATTTCTCCAGCTGCCAGTTCTCATAGAGTTTTAGGAAATAAGTATCTGTGGGCAGTCAGGACATGCAGTCCATGAAGAGCAGCACAATGAGTATCTGTGCTAGAGGCTAAATACAACATTTAATGAGTACACAAATTGTCTGGTTGGTTGGGAATGGCTCCAGTTAGAAACCTGACCCTGTTCCTGCTGTATTTGTGTAGTTGGACTTCAGAGGTGGTTAGTGACTGAGGGGTGGGCACAAAGAGGCCAGTGGGGATTGCAGCCCTGCTGTCTGTTCTGTGTGGAAGTGTGCCACCTTGGCACTGGCATTTGAACACTTAAGGACCCTCAGTAGGAGCTTCTTGCCCTGTTTTGCTGAATTCTAGTTTCTCACTTCAAGTCTTACATATATCCTTTTTAAAAAATAGAATTTTTAAAATTTCTATGTGTTTAAATGTGTTTAAAGATGGGCCTTCATCACAAAAAAAAAAAAATTGCTGAGTAACTCTGGATTTTTTTCTATAGCAGACAGTCCTTACTGGGGATCTGAGAATAAAGTGTCAGTGTGACAGAATCTGAGAAGTCTCCTTCCTGTTACTCTGCATTTCATTCCCCTTTCCTTTTTTAGGTCTTTACCCAACAGGAGACTTGTGGCCTGCCCAGCCAGTCTGTGTGACAAATAGTTTGAACTACAACCTTGAGAATAATATACCATGCATGATCCAAGAAACCCCCTCTGTCCACAACAGGCAAGTTATGTTTTGTGTAAAAAGTACAGATAATGCTTTGTTCAGGCTTCTATAATGCAGAGGGCTGTAGTTTACTTATAATTTTTGTAAAGGCAGATGATAGTTAAAATAAAAGACCTTCTTGCCACTTCAGTCTTAGTTCTAGTTGTTAATGCTCTTCTATGAGTACATCATGATTAATTTTACTAATACAAATTCACTGCTGTCCCTGTTCATGTATAGATATTCTAGAACTTTTTTAAAGTTTAATTAAATACTTTTGGAAAGCTATTAATTCCTTTCACTTGTTTTGCAGGCAGGGTGCCTGGCTTTGAAATCTGTTGCCCTCTTGCTAAATGGACAGCTTGTGTATGCAACATGGTGTATTATGCAGTGTGTACTTGTGTTAAATGGCAGGAACAGACATTGTTATAAAGACAAATATTCCAGTATAAAGGTGGTTTAGGGATACAAGTTGGTATGTTTCAGGCTCTGTGTTTATTTTGGTTGATCTTCCTGTATTAATGAACTTGATTAATTCTTGTATTTTTCACTGCTCACACAGCAAATTTTAGTAATGAAAGATGTGTCACAAACTAGTGAGCAGAAATACTCTGCTACCACATAGCAGTGAAATATGGCCAGTTCTTCAAGTTGTATCCTGCCATCCAAAATGACAGGAGAAGGACCTAAGAGTTCTGGTGCACAACAAGCTGCCCCTGAGCCAGCAGTGTCCTTGTGGCCAGGAAGGTCAGTGGTAGCCTGGGGTGCATCAGGGAGAGCAATGCCAGCAGGGCAAGGGAGGTGATCCTGCCCCTCTGCTTGGCCGTGGTGAGGCCACATCTGGAGTGGTGCCCAGTTCTGGACTCCACAGTCAGTGCAACAGAGTTCAGGAGCTCCTAGAGCACATCCAGAAAAAAATCTACAAAGTTGTTTAAGGGTCAGGAGCCTCTCTCTTACAAGGAAAGGCTGAGGATGCTGGGCCTGTTCAACCTCAGGAAGACTGAGAGGGGACCTCATCAGTGTTTGTCAGTATCTGCAGGGAGGGTGTCAAGAGGATGGAGCCAGGCTCTGCTCAGTGGTGCCAAGCAATAGGACAAGAGGCAGTGGGCAGAACCTGATGCACAGGAAGTTCCACCTGAACATGAGGAAGAACTTCTTTACTGTGCAGTGACCACACACCAGAATGGATGGTCCAGAGAGGTTGTGGAGTTTCCTTCACTGGAGATATTCAAGAACCCTCTGGACACAATCCTGTGCCATGTGCTCTGGGATGGCCCTGCTTGAGCAGGGAGGCTGGACCATATGACCCACTGTGGTCCCATCAGCCTTACCCATTCTGTGATTGCTTTCATACACCTATCTCGATTTGGACTTCATATGCAAAAAATACATGCACATCCATGCAATTATTCATTGATAATTTAGTAGGCTGAATAGTAAAATTGAAGTAGGGCAGCTTCTTATAAAATCCTTTTATATGCCTACCTTGTGCAGACTGGATCCAGAGTTTGACTACTTCAAACCTGCTGTACAGCAGGGCCATGTCTTTAGGAATTACTTTTGAAAAAGTCTTCTTGAAATTCTGAAATTATTTTAATTAAAGAAGTATAACCCCTAGAAATCTATGTATAACTTGGGAAATGCACTGTTTAACAGGACTTCAGCACATCTGGTTAGGAAAATAGAAATCTCCATTTTAATTGCTATTCTCAAGCATTCAAATGTATTATGTCTTCTTCTGCCACCTCAAATCATATTATCCAGGATTATGGGGAAGAAGTACAGTTATTTTCTTTTTACAGGGAAGAAAGTTGAACCCAGTTAGGCATGGCAGGATTCTGGTAGCGTCATTACAGGTTGTTCATTTTCCCAGAGGAAAAAGAGCTCTGTGAGAGAGATTGCTGTGATTACGTAGTGGTGCAGAGTAGATACTGGAAAAATTGACAAGTGGAATGTGAAAAGCCTCATGATCAGTTACAGGCATACTGTATCCAAGAGCTTTATAATAAATAAGTATTTTCAGAAATTCTGCAAATTGTTTCTGACTGCAGATTTTTTTTTCTCGAGACAGCTTCATTGACTGGAATGCAGCTTGTGACAGCCAGTTTTCCAACATGTATTGTCCACTAGAGATGAATGAATATGGTGCTTTCCCAGAAGGTAAGATGAAATAAAGCTTATTAATTATCACAGCATGGTTGTTTTCCTCTCACCTTTTATAGAACAAAAGGCCGAGCTGGTCTATACACGGGTGTTCATTGCTTTCAACTTTATGTTTTCCAGCTGAGTGCTCTGTAGTAATAAACAATGACTGCATGTGGTGGATGAGAAGATTTGCCGTTGTATAGAGCCTGAAAAGGCAGTATGCAGGACTTCCAGAGGGAATTGAGAGAAATGCTTGTGCCTACAGTATTACACATATCTTTTTGCACAGTCTTCTTTGTTTCCCCTCTGGCAGGCTTCAGCCTTCCAGTGTGTGAAATACAAGGCCTCTTGTGACCAATTATCTTTCCAGGCTAGAGTTTCTTGGCTTGGGAAACACACTGGCAGCAATCTAGAATTCTTTAGCATTACCTGCCTAAGTAATAATGAAAGGTCAGACTGCAGTATCCCAGGCAATACACTGATCCCTTGGGTGCTTAGAGCTGAGACATGTTGGTGGTGAGGCCTGGGGAGGTTCTGCAGTGCACATTCTGTCTAATAAAGACTCTGTTCTCCAGTAGAGGGACAGCCAAGTCTTTATCCTGTCCTCCTGATAACAATTTGTTAGTGGGTCCTTAATACAGAGTGGTGGTCCTGTTGATAGAAATTGATAACACTTTGCTGCTGTGCTACCCTGATGCTGCATGGAATCACTGAAGGATTAGGTCAGTCCCAGCCTGGCTTACTCTCAAGAAGATTCAGTGTTCCTCCACAGAAATGTTAGTAGTGTTTTATATTGCAAAAGCCTTAGTTTGTCTTCTTGATTTTATAAATTGCAGAAAACATGAACTACCCCAGTGGCTTCCCAGGTACTGCAACAATGCAGAATACAGCCTTCATTGACCAGAACTGTCCCTCCACCTGGAATGCTCCTCCCAACATGCCGCCTGCCTGGGAGCCTGCCAGTTATGTCAACTCCACAGTGAGTATTGTCACTGTGAGGAGCTACCTTTGCATGCTCCTTCAAAGCCTTCCTTGTGTATTCCTGTCTTTTCCCTATCTGTTGCTTGCATGTTCTTCATGAATCTTCTGAGTAGCCTGATGTATGTGTTTAATACTGGCATGGGTTTTTCCCTGCTATTTGTCAAGGATGTTACTGATCTTGTCTCCAAAATTTTAAGATGATCCTTTTGCCTGAAAATTTACTAAAATCAGCTTACATATGGAAAAATATTTTGGGCTTAGGTAATCTATTGAGACTTTTTTCTGTCAAAATCAATGTGTCCAGTTGAGGCTAAAACCCAGAGATTTGAAAATTGAAGAGCTGAATGGACAGCTGCTCTCAGTGACTTTGACAGGATTTTTTTTGGTTGGTTGTTTTTGTTTTTTTTTTTGTTTTTCTTTTTTGTTTATTTATTTATTTATTTATTTTTGTTTGTTTGGTTTGTTTTGTTTGTTTGGCGGTTTTTTTTGGTAGGAAATTAAAGCTATTAAGCTGGATTGGTGCAGATTTTAGAATCCTGACTTTGATCTGTTATACTCCAGACTAGCCATGTTTATGTCATCCCATAGTGTAGTGTAGTAACTTCAGTTCAAGGTGGTCTTTAGTTGTAACTATCTTCTCTTCTGCTCATATTTCAAAATCCTCTATTTTAGAATTTTTTTTTTAATTCAATGTAGGTTTATTTTGAATGAAACTAACTAAATAAAGCAAGAAATATTTTCAACTGTAAAAACGAAAATTCTTCTTCTGCGTTAAAAAGTGGTAAAACTGGTAGAAGAGTTTTTCCTAAAATAAACATGGCTTTATTTCATATTTTATTCAGGAATGTCAGGAAACACAGAAGGTAGAGATTGGAAAATGCATTAGATAATTCAGTTCATTTCCCTGGCGAGCTTTTCTCCACAATACATTTCAATGTTTCATTCAGTTTTAAAAGTCCCAAGACTTCCATGACCTTCGCTGAGAGACTTCCTTGCAGACTAATACATTTTGCCCTCCAGGAGGTTCTTTATAAGCTTTCAAAATTTCCTAACTAAATTCCCTAGCTCCCAATTACAGTCTCATTTTCCACACTGAATATCCCTTTCTGCTCCCAGCATGCACAGTCTTTCTGAAGTGACACATACTTCACTCCTTTTCTTGTCATTTCTAGGCACCTTTCTCTTTTAATTTTAACTCTCAAAGTATGCATGGTGATCTTTGTGTGTCTTCCATTTCTCCTGTATTTTCCTCAACAGTCTGACCATAACTGAGTAGTATATTGTTGTTAGAGTAATATCTGTGCCGTGCTGGCAGGAGCTCATGTGACTTCATTCAGTGGAGGGCCTTTAAACACACACACACAAGAATTAATGCTGCTGTAATATCTTTGGCAGCTATATTTCTTTGTAAACTCCTGTGTAATTTTCTACTTGTGGATTTCTTAAATTTCTGCATAAATGCTGCTTCCTCCCTCCCATTTAGTACTTAGCATTTCCAGATTTTCTTTGGCAAATGGTCCATGTTGCAGTTTCCCATGCTGGTTTTATCTTGCTCTGCAGCCCTACCTCTCAAGCACCCGAAGCTTGTCTCCAATGTCTGGACTTTTTGGTTCCATCTGGGCACCTCAGAGTGATGTTTATGAAAGCTGCTGCCCTGTCAGTGCCACGACTCAACATTCAACCCATGTGGAGAACCAGGCAGTTATGTGTAAGCAGGAATACTATCCAAGGTTTAACCCTTTCCGTGCCTACATGAACTTGGACATATGGACTACAGCAGCCAATCGAAATGCAAATTTCCCACTTTCGAGGGACTCGGGTTATTGTGGAAACGTGTGAAAGGAATTTGATCTAAAAATGTGAATAAAGATGCTTGCAATTTTGATTACTAGAGTAAGCTGGTTGCTGAATAGATTACAATGTTGGTGAATATTTTGGCACTTTTATATTGAAAATAAATTTTTTTTACTGAAGTCTGAGCATTCAGTGCATTTTAAAATACACAGCATATTCAGGATGCTGTTATTGTCAGGTGAAGGCTATAAATTTAAAATTCAAATTTTTTATCATCATTAAGGACAGTATTAGTTTTTAAGACCATCTATGAACCTGTACTGCACATGTTTCTTCTGAAGTTTACATTCTGTGCTATAAACTATGAGTGGTTTAGCAATTGTTGGTACAAACTTACACCCATAAGTAATTGCATGTGTACCAAATAGCAACTGGGGACCCACCTGTTGATGCAGATCAGAGAGTTTCCAAATGGTGCCACTTCTAGTGCTGATACAGTTGTTAGTGAATGCAGACTTCTGGCAGCAGGAAAAAGGCTGAATTGTGGCTTGTTTATCTGGCTTCAAGTTGCAAGCCGTCACTTGGACGATGTTAAGCTTGTGCAGTGTGGATGAGTGGGCATCTCTTACAGGAAGTTTTCTTGTGAGTGACTCCTGGCATTTTGTGTTGTAATTTTTAGCCTTCGTGTTGCAGTAGCATTTTCAGTGCAAAGAAATGTTTCTTCGAGAGCAGAGTTCAAATCACTCTCCCAAGCAGAGTGATATTGTGCTGGCTCATGTTAGGAGCTGAGGAAGTGCTGCCACCCATGCCAGGACTCAGTCTGTCATGCAAGATGTCTCTGCTTACCTTTGCAGTAGAGTTACCTTGCTATAGAGTGTTTCTAGATATCAAAAGGAGGTGGAGACATCCCTCAGATTCAGAGATGTCTTTGGCACAAAGGCACTTGTTAGGCCTGAAGAGAGAGTGGATCCAGTAGCAGTTTTGTACAACTGCTTAAAGAAGAGCCATAGAGGTGGCAGAACCAAATTCTGTGTTGTGGTGGCCACAGGCATTACAGCAAGTGGTCATGGTCGTGGATTGCCACGTGGGAGGTTGAAAATGAGGAAGAATGATGTCCCTTGGAGGGTGATGCTGCAGGAGAAAGGTACCTCAACAGGTGAACAGATCTCTGCTTCATGTTCATGGTGTGGCTGAATGAAGCCACATGTGACCTGCTGTACTGGCGGTGGCAGTCCTTTTCCTCATGGGAGATCAGACTGGAGACCATCAGGGTCCAGACACTATTTTGAGGATTTTGGGAGCCTTGAGCAAGTTCCTTACTTTTTGCTACTTAATTTCATCTTGCCTTTTGCTCACAGAGTGACTGGAAGACAAGAGCTCTGTTTGACAATAAGAAATCAAGGGTTTTTTATTTGTTTTTATTCAAAGGCGGAGCAGAAAAGGCACTGCAAAATAGTTCACAGCCTGCATGCAAGGCTACTCAAGTAATCTGAGCTCTCAGACCTAAATTCTGGCCCTGCTAGTCTCACCACATTGCTGAGCTATCACACCAGCTCCTTTATCTTGCTGGTTTCATCCAGAAATGCCATCCCAGGGCTTGAAATATTTTAGCAGAAACAGCCCATTTCCGCAAAAGGTTTGTTGCAGTAAATCAGCAGTTCCTGAAAAATAAGCTTTGTTGAAAGTCACCTTGCCAGCTATGCTTTCACGTGTGTTTGAGTTAGCTCAGAAGGTGGTCAGGGACTGGTTGGGAAACTCAAAAACTCCTACATTTACCTGCTCTTAACTGCTCATGTGGAAGGTGCTCCAAAGCCTTCCTTTGGTTTCAATGTCAGCAAAATGGGATTGTCACTGAATGCTTCTCTGAACTGTGGTGTTTTAATTGCTTGATCAGGAATTAGCACCCGGGGTTTACGGCTGCTTTCATATTGATGTGTTGTGCTGGGCAGGAATCTGTTTGACTCCAGTTTAATCGTAATTGCTTGTGATTCTGAAGGAAAGTTCACATGTTCCAATGAACTTTGATGCTCCTGAAAATGGTACTAAGCCATGAGAAGTAGTCATAACCACTGACATGCTTTCTGTGCACCTCTTGCCTATGGTAAGAGATTTCAGGAGGAATAGAGTGGGAGTATAAACCCAATAAATACAGATTAAAAAAAAAAAGTGATCCTTTGGTTTGAAATGGAATGAACTTCTTTATTCCCTGGATAATATTGCTTGTTGTATAGCATGCATGGATTTTGGATAAAAAGGCACAGGAGAGAGGACATGAAAAGAAGTGCTTAGTTGTCTTAGTTTATTCTGTTAATTCCATTCAATGTTTCAAGGATATCCTTACTTTCTGTGCACTGAAGGGAGGCTTTTCCTCAAGTTCCAAGGACATGGATTTCTTATATCTGCAACAAACTGTAACAACAACCTCAAAACCTCACAGAGTTCCGACAGGCACTGAATCCCTGTTTTAAGTAAAGTGCATGCTCTAAACAGAGTCAATCACTGGAAAAGAGAGGAAAAAGTATGCAATAAACCAAGCAATAGCACTGGAGAATTTAGGGGGAGCAAAACCAGATAGAAATGTTTGGAAAAGAAGACCTGTGTGAAAAATTCTATCAGACTTGTTTAAAGTGCCAACAAAAGACAAGGGGAATGAGCCACAAAGAGCTTAAGAAATATTGCTAAGAAAGGAAACAATCATTCCCTTTAATCAAACCAGAACAGATCAAGAAGTTGTTCCCCCCCAGGAGCTGTGTAGTATTAGGCAAAGTTTTTCTTATAACTTTTCATAACAATAACTAAAGAATGTAACAAGCTCATTAAGGTTACTAGAAATAATTGCTGCCATCAGGAGACATCTGTAGCTTAATTAGCAATCCACTTGAATGCAAGTGGGTTTGGGCTCAGTTAAAAATCATTCCTCCTACAGTAAAGGGAAAGATGAAATAAATAATTGCTTTGTACCAAAGTGATTATAGTTCTGCTGGAGTGAACTGGAGAGGCTGCTCTAAAGACATCTCATTGTCATGAGCAAAGTAATTTCTAACTTCTTGCCTTGTGCCTATAGCAGCATTGGGAGTTTCACTGATCTCTCTGAAACTGGTACCATTTTAAGAGACTTCAGCAAAAGTTGTTCTTAGCTAACCAAAGAAATGCTTAAAATTGGAAAGGGAATACCAAAAATACCAGTATAAAAGAGCAGTAGCTTGCACAGTTCACTAGTAGGGCTGATGATGGAGTGGGGGGAAAAAATCCCCATGGATGCAGTTCCAAGCATTCCATATTGACTTCTGTCACTATGTGAGCACTACGTAGTCTCTGGGCATTCACTGCTTTCCCAAGAACTGGGAAGAAGTGACAGCCACCCCTGCTTTCTGCTCCCAGCAGGTTTATGGCTTCTTACATGTGTATTGAGAACTAGGGATACCACGTTATCACTGTCCTTGATTTTCACAGGCTATATTGGCCACGCCTGCCTGGTTGGGCCAGTATTTCCATTATGGAGCCAGAGAATATTTCTGGCATATTTCCTGGAGGTTTGTCGGTACTGAGAGGCGGCACTTGGACAAAGCTAGAATCTCTAGCAGGGTGTTTTCCTGCCCCAGCAGAGCTGCCAGAAAGGGAGCATCCAAAGCAGCTTCCCTGTAGGAGAGGGGCAGTGCCCTGTTTGTTGCTGGGTGGGGCTGGTACAATGCTGAGCTTGCTCCTGCAGGAAGGGATTTGGAGAGCCCAGCAGCTTGGCCGCCACCAGTCCGGCCTGGGAGCCTGGATTGAACTCCATGGGAGCAGCAGATGGGCTAGGCCGAGCTGCAAGTACCAGCTGCGGGGACAGGGCTGTCCCCAAGGCAGGCCCCGACGGGGAGCACCGGCATTGCTTGCTCATCTGAGTATGTCACAAGCACGGTGGCAATTGGCACATCTATGCTACAGCTCCTGCAGCTGGAGCTGGGCGTGCAGGACTGTTCCAGCTGCTCGAAGAAGCAATGACCAGCAAGCAGGACGCGGGACGCTGGCAGAATGAGCCTAAGAGCTCTGGGGGCAGGTGAGAGATCTGATTGCCGGGGGGCAGATGAGCTCATTGGAGAGCTGTTAACTTAAATCTTCTGAAGAGAGCGAAGAGCAGGAAGCAAGGGAGGTTTCCACCAACTACACTAGTGCTGGCAGTGCCTGCAGCTCCACCACCCAACTTCTTACTGCCTCTGGAGAAGCCTTGATGACTCCTGGGAAGTCGTGACCTTCGCAGCACCACAGGTTCCTGCAGAGCCGTCCTAGCAGGTGAGCTCCTGGCTGATATTTACAGTGGTAGGTTGGGTGTTACTTTATGGTATTTGTTTTCTTCCCTGTCATTCTTGTGAAACACCCATTGTTTATTTTTCTTAGTCACTGAGTCACCTCCATCTGCTTTTGCCCTTTTCACATACTTGCTTTGCTTTCAGCAGTTACTGGAAAATGTGCACAGTGGCACTACCCTGCCACCATGGGTGTGTTTTACTTCTGCCTTTGATTGCCCCGTCCTGTTGTTCAGTCTCTCTGACCACTTCTATGGAGAAAAAGGCTCAGGGCAGGGCTTATCACGTCCTCTTTTGCAACACGCTTGGGTGGAGTGAAGGCTCACTGTCTCCCCAGGACTGCTGTGCTGCCTGGCACTACTCTGTCCCTATGTCAGTGCAACACTCACCCTGCCTTTCTGGCAGAGGTTGGTGTTCCAGCAGGAAAAGGAGGTCCCTGGTGTTGCTTGGAGCAGTTGCCTAGTACTGCATTGGTAGAGGTTTTGCTGGGCAAGTCCCAGTGATGCTTCCTGTCTCTGCAAGCTGAAGGTGTGGAGGAGTGGAAGACAGTGGGTGGGCTCTGCTCTGCCCAACGTGAGCAAGTGACAGAACAGAGTAGGGGAGAGGATCTGTTGTCCCAGCCCTACAAGGTGGTCTTGCAACTGAGGTCCTGGGGGCTTGCACCCATCTCTGCGCTCATTACTAATGTGTGGACATAGGCACTCCTGGCCTGCTGCAAACTGAATCTTGCTGTTCCTCCCTCCATCTCTCGGGTGGGTTTCCCTGCAAAATATATCTGTGCCAGCTTGACAAAAACACTTCCTTTGTAACAGTGGGCCACACACTGTGTAGCTCGCTTTTTCTGCTCTGCTTCATTTCCTACTGAGTTCTTCAGCAACAACAGCAACACAATCCCTCAAACCTCTTCTACCCCTGGGAGTTACTCTGAAGGATTTTTCCTCTGGCTATATGTGTTACTCCCTGGCCTATGTGGGTTTTTAGCAGCCTTGTTTAGAGGTGGTGGAGCTCTGGGTGACTCCACATGGCCCCCTGCACCTCTCTGCTGATTTTATTGCTTGGAGGCTGCCAGCAACCTGCATGCACAGGGACCATGCTGGCTTGAAATGCAGGACCTGCCCAGTGTACAAACTAGTGCCAGATGAACTTCTCTGGCTGTTGTGGACTGGCTTCTCATCTAGCATGAACTGGTGATTTAGTCACTGTCAGCTAAATTGCCAGCAGCCAGGCTTGGCTTGCAACTGTGTGCAAGTGTACGCGTCTCTTGGAAGGACAACATCAGCCTCACGAGTGACCAAAAAGGCCCCATCCTCTTCAGTGAATTCAGCTCTTGTGCAGGGCTTTTGAGAAGATAACAGATCATACCATTGACTGTCCCTGCCATGCTCTGGGTTTTGACTGATGTACCCATGGGCTGACAGGCTGTGCTAGAACTCTTCTCCAACCACCTTGGAAAAATGCTCCCTTTGCTAGGAGCCATTTGGTTTTAATTTTGACTGGATGTACAACTTGTGAAGGGAAGCTAATGCTTTCACATGTCTTTGTTAGCACAGATGTGTAGGGAGCCTATGCCAGGACCCTGCTCCAGCTCTCAGAGACAACAACATGGAAGGTGGGCTGCCTTCCCCAGGCTGGGCAACAGCAGGTGCTATTTCAGTATTAGAAATAATATTCCAGAACAGTGCAGGGCTATTTCAAAATTGGAAATAACCTCCTTTTCATGCAATGCTGCGGTGCTGCAGCAGAGCACAGTGCCGTACAAGAATCTGCTGCCATGGCTGGTTCTGATTTAGTAAGAAAAATATTTCACTTCATTTGCTGAACACACCTTGAAAGGTGATTTGCAGTGAGGTGCAGGAAATGCTGAACAGTGCAATCCAGATGTTGAAGATGATAAGGGAAGCTTGCAGAAATGTCAGAAAATGCTGTACCATTCCCACCACTCTCCTCAGACCTGTGAGACAGGGGAACTTACTGCTCTCTTATCAGCTGCATTCATATGAGAAAGGCAGCATACCAGCAGTGTTCCTCCAGCTGCTTGCAGGCACGCTAGTTCACTCTGCCTCCAGCCCATCTCACAATGGCACAGGTACGTCCTGGACAGGGCACATGGCACTTGTGAGGGAATGGAAAATGACCTCATTGCTGCCCTGTTTCCAAACCAGAATGGAAAGCCCTTGCTGCACCTTGCCTTCCCCCACACTTCTCAGGCACACAACCCACGATCTGTGGTGTGAATGGCTTCTGGAGCTCAGTGGCAGTTTCATATTGATCAGTTCCTTCCAGAGCTGCCTGCAGGTCGATCAGTCCCTCTGCAGACAAGCAAGCAGCTGTTAACCAGAGGAGATGCCAGCCCTACTTCTGCTGGTAAAAGCCTCTGCTTAATCCCAGGCTGTCTTCCTCCTTTGGTTATTATCCTTCAATAGGCACCTTCCAGTCCCTCCTGTTGGCTAAGGACATGGGGCGTTCACTGTGCTTGATTTCAGGCTCTCCCTGTTAGCACTGTGTACAGTTCATGCATTTGCCAAATGACTTAGCATACCAAGTTTCAGTTTTCCCCATCTGTATGTCCTTGGCATGCACTGCACTTTCCAGGGCTGCTAGAAATCAGACCATAGGTATCTTTTGCTTAATCAAGGTTCAGCTGTCTAATTTTCCCACACCAGCCCTCTGGTGAGCACAGATGTAGTTGAGCAATTTTCTCCTGACACTTTGCTATCACTTTCACCACTCAACACATCACACCAAGTGCAGCTGGTCTCCCTCTCCCAGCTTGCAGGATTTGCTTTTGCTTTTGATTGCAGTATGGAACATCACAGCTTGGCATGGCCTGGCGTGAGCCATCTGTGGCTTGCAGGGTGGGATGCTGCTGATGGTAAGCAGAAACCCGGGACACAAAGACCTGATGGAAATGCCCAGGGGTGGACAGCCTGCTAAGCTCACAGTGACACTAACTTTTCCTGTCTGAAAGTACTTCTGCCTTCTGAATGAGGTTCACAGGCAAGATCATGAGTTTCTCTTGTAGTAGCTGAAACTTCATGACCCAGTTTGATATCCTACAGCAATGTGCAACTTGTGATTGCCCACAATTCACAATAGCATTAAGGAGAGATATCTTTGTGGCTTTTATAGATGACCTGCGTATGTTTGGTGGAGGGTTTGTTTGGATTTGTTTTAAGAAAGTAATGTTTCTATTTACTTGAAAGGTTTTTAATAACAATTCTGTTTAAGTACTGATAAATTACAATTAGTTGAGGACCAAATAATGGCTTATACAAATGCTTCACAATCCTTAAGTGAATATGTTTTGGTGCTTTTTTTTTTTTTTTTTTTTTTTTTTGTGTTAGTTTCCTTAGTAAAATGTTAGCCTGGGTGCATCTTCCAGAATGGCTGACACGACTGATGCTTAGTAAGCTGCAGGTTTGATTTTGGTTGCAAGAACCTCATGTGCCATTTCCTGTAATAGAGAAACCTGAAATCTAACCAAGACAGTATTATTCTTTCTGAAGAGCTGATTTGAGGGATGAGTTAAAGGACATGGCCTTTGTTCTGTCCTTCTCCTTGCTTCCTCTTGTCTGAGTAGTCCTATATCAATTGAACAGTGAACCTGTTAAGCAGAAGTTCAGCTGTCTTGGCCAGAGCATCACTCATATTTCATATAGAAAGTTTGCTAGAGAAGTCCTCAAAAAACTAAGTATTGATTTCTATGAATAAAAATAGGAAACAGATGGCATCAATTCCAAGTGGTGAAGTGGTTTTTAACTAGTCCACTAACTAACATTCTCAAATGCCTACAAAATATTACAGTTTTATCTTAGCAAAGATCAAAATAACAACTTTAAGGCACTTGCCAGGCATACACAGCCATGTGTTCCAATAGATGACAGATCGAATGTATCCTTACAGTAATGGGACTGAACTTGCCAATTTCAAATTCCCCTCTGTACTCCTGCAGGGAATAATGCCTAATGACTGCTCTGGTTGGGGTTTTTTTATTATTATTTTTATTACTACTACTGTGGACCCAGTGTTGCCTCAAACATGCTGCAGGTATTAAGAGAAGTCTGCAAACCTGGGATCCAAGAGAGAACGTGGTAAGGAAGCATTTCCTGAGAGGAAGGAGTAGGAAGCCTCTGGAGCCTCCCAGATCTCCTTAAGTGTCTGAGTATACCAGCATCTACTGCTGTTTAGATCAGTCTGCTTACTCAAGAGTATCTGTATTAATTCCTAGAAAAATACAGGCAGAAGACAGACCATAGCATGCCCAACATAGATTTGCACAAGCAGGCTCTGCACTGCAGCACAGTCTCTCAGACAGGTTGTGTGTAGGATGAGTAAGATGACTGAATCCATGGGAATTGCAGCACTGCCTAGCAGCAGGTGGAAATGCTGTGTGCCAGCTGCTGCAAACTCCAAAAACTAGCCTCAGCTGTACAGTTCATTCTGAAAACTGTTTTCCATTTGTACAATTTATTCTGATGGCAGAGGAGGCCATTTGTCACAAGCTGGAATAAACCTTTTGGAGTCCACACTGTGTGGAGTTACACTTGAGCTAATGCTTGCCCTTTTGCTGCCTTTGATTAGTTTGTCTGCACAACAGCTGCTTCTGCTTTCTGCGAACACTGCACACTGCTTTACAGTCTGTCTCTCTCTGGTGCCTTGCTGCTCTGCTCTGAGAGCCAAACCCTGTGCCAGGGGAGGGGAATGCTGCTGTGTGTGCCAGGACTCTTGGCCCCTTTTACCTTACTGTTTTCCCAGGACATGGGCTTCTCTTTTATATCCCTGGTTTGTGTGTTATGTGAATGGTTGTTTTTTAAAAGTATAACCTTTTACTTAGCTTGATTGAAAAGTGTATTTTTGGCAGTGGAGATTGAAATATAAGCACACTGGAGAAATCTGTGGATCTGGTAATAGTACCCATCCCCTGCATTCCCCATCAAAACACCCTGGAATTGAGTTTCTAGAAGCTCTATGTATGAAGCTGAATGTCAATGTCACCTCAAAAAAATATGCAAAAAGCCTGTAGCAGGGATTTTTTTCTTTGAATTTCATCTTACCCATTAGACTTTATGTATCTCCTGAAACACAAAGAGAAGGAAAAAATGTCAGCACTCTTTTGGTAGGTAGGTGTAGGTTATAGCAGAGATCAGCAAGTCACAGTTAGTGACATTTGTGTAGAACTTTAAGAATTAGAAAACAGTCCTACTATAGTGACAAGCAAGAGAGAGACTTGGTCAAAATTTGAGATCCTGCTGCCTCTTTAGACACAAGCATTTAGCATTTAGATCTTGGATGTCCCATATTCAACTGACAGTGGTATCTGGACACCCTGGAATTTGGATACCATAATTCCTGTTGGATTTCTATGTCTGCTTCTGAGTATGCTCAAGATGTCTCAGCACAGCTGAGACAGTGTCATCCATCTCTGACAGTATCCTGTGGTTAAGCGCTCGCTCGTATCTTCTTTGCCCACATTTTCAGCAAGGCTTACTCCAGTTCCTAATCACCTGGGTCCTTCAGAAAGCTTGTCCAGAAGAAGAACCTCCTTGTGTTCTGTGTCTCAGCTGTAGCTGCATTTGCAGAGGTTTAGGGAGCCCATAAAAAAATTCCCTCTCTCTGTTCTGAAACTGGAGAAATCATGGTATATCTTCCCTGAATTTCCTTATTGTCCTGCTTATTGCAGGAAAAGGAGCAGTGGTGACAGCTTGTCTTGGTGATTTCCTCCTGCCACAGGCCTCTTGAAAAGGTTACAGCTTCCCAGAGCCAGGCAAAGCCAGTCCCTCTGTGTGCAGGAGCAGTCTCGTCCTGCTGCCTGCAAATGTATAGGGTAGATTGGATGTATGCAATTGTAGGGACCCAGCTCTCAGCTGCTTCCCTGCTGGTGGGGACTGGGAATTAGATGATCTTGTTGCCCTTCTGACTTCCCACCCTGGAAGAGAGGGAGCAAGCATGACCCACTCCTGGACAGGCAGCCCTGCAGTGCCTCAGTAGGTTCACGATCTGATTTTCCCTTTAAAATACATTAAGGGTTCATCTAATTGCAGAGTACCTGCACTGGTAAAGGTGTGGCTTTATCTACAAAGTTGTTTTCTTGCACACCAGAAGTCATAGGAAAAAGCAAAGGTTGGAGTAGAAGGAAAACCCGTGGCTGAACTCTGGAGTGGGAAGTGCAAGGCTTTTTAGGACAAACCACCTCTGAGGCACCATGATGAGCTTCCCATTTCCCCATGCCTCCAGGGCAACTGGGTGAGGCTCTTGTTCTGCCTGTGATTTCCAAAGGCTTGCTGAGCCAGTACAAGTGTGATTGCACGAAACCAGCAGCTTCCCCATCCCTTCCTTCCTTCCCTGCTAGAGGTGTCCTTCACTCCTGGTAGGTTCCCAAGGAGGTTTTACTCCTCTTTGGATGGCAAGAATTTGGCCTGAGTAAGGCAGATCCTTAGAAAGACAAAGCAAGGTCTATTAATCATCGTCCATTTCTTTATTTATTTTGGGTATTTCCTGGTTTCAGTGTTGTACAATGTTACCAAAGACGAGCAGCCAAAGTAAACCACACGAATGAAAAATTGCAAATGAAAGAGCCAGCCGCACGGCACAGCTGGTCCCATGCCTCCAAGGGCTTCAGTCGTTTCAGATTAGGTGCACACTTGGCATTCTCCTGCAAATATGCCTGCAAGGAATCATCCTGGAATAAACCTGCCTCCATGCACAGCAACTGACAGAAAGCTGAGGCAGGTCTGGAAAGACTCTCTAGCAAGAGGGGGGATTAATGTGCCTGCTTGTTAACTCTGGCAGAGTGTGCAGTCATCATTGTGCCAGCAGAGTTAGGGAGAGCAATTGGAGAGGGATTATTTTATGATTGGTGGCATTCCTGGGGGATGGGGCATTTATCTGGGGCCTTCCTTCAAGGAGTAAAAAGCAGAGGGGAGCACAAAGCAGCTCCTTCACAGATGGCAAACGGTTTCAACATGAGGAGCCAAAACGGATGGAAACATTCCCTTCTCCCTTAATCCAGTTGCAGACCTGACTCACCCTGACTGAGTTTCTGGTATCAATGTTGTCCTGTTACTCAGTGAGAATTTATGAGCTCACAGATTTCTTGTCCAGCAAACCAGCTTGCCAGCTCCTTGCTGAGTTCCCCCTGAAAAGGAAAGGGCTGCCCAGCTGGGAGGCAGGATTTCTCCACCTGCAGAAACAGGGAACACGCCAAATTCATTCACAGGCTGCGCTTCATCATGAGAAGTATGAGAAGTACTTTTTTTACAGAAAAGTTTAGACCACTGAACAGTAGGGGAGAAGAGTCCAGCCAACCTTTACTTTATCCATCCCTTCTCCCATTACTCACTGCATTTTTGTTAGTGACTCTTGAAAAATTCTTTTCAGCTGGAAGGCCTTGCAAATATCAGAGAGGACACTCTTAGAGGCAAACATGGAGGCACCAGAGAGATCACCAAGAAAGATGCTCTTAACAGAGTGTTGTACATCTAAGTATGTTCTGCCTGGCCTTTCAGTCCCAGATGTGAGCTGGGAACAAAGAGTTCAAGGAATGAACCCCAGAGAAATAAAGTACTCCGAAGAATGTATTTTAGAAAAATTTGTTGACACTATTAATCATGGAACATTCAGGAAATTAATTTTAAATTATGTCATAAAAATAGCACATGAAAGAAGTGTAAATGCAACATAATTTCTATAAATAGAAAAGAATATTTATACTGACACTAGTGTAAGTTATAAGCTGAAAACAAACCAGGTGGCCAGTCTGTTGGGTAGACATTGAATAATAAGATCCAAAGATCTTGTGCCCACAGGTGCAAACTGCACGGTGAGTTAAGCGTCAAAGGACTATAATTGGAATTGATACAAGGTAGGAGAGTTCATCTAATTTGATGTTCTTTCCCATGGTAAAGCAGATGTAAGGTAGACAAATTCTATTACCTTACGGCTGTCTCTCAACCAATTTATTCTGGTCCTGTAGTTTGGAGCTATGGAGATCTTGCTATGGAGCTATGTAGTTTCAGCTATAAGGATGGAATTTGGTTGTTGTTTGCTGGTTTTTTGCCTATATTTTCTCTGATTCCTCTTCTTTGACAACTCTTCTGTCTGAAAGCTGTTAATTGCAGAGAAAATTACTTGAAAGCATGAGTTACCATGCTTTCCATACTTACTGAGATATACACAAGTCTTTCTGGCATTGCTACAGCCCTCTCTTGCATTGCCACAGCACTGCCATGCTCTTCCTGCCACATCCATGTAACATACTCAGGATGTTAGAGAGGCATTCAGCTAAAAGTTTGTAAATACAGGTATTTCACAGCAGTAGAAAATGCTTTGGTTTTGATATGGTGTGTTTCTTTCTGTAGATACTGTGATAAAGACAAAAAGGCATCTGGCAGCACAGGCACAAATTACATGGTCTTTTCTGAATCTGTCATTACTTAGCTGGTACTGTTACAGTCAAGAAAACTTACAGAAGAGCAAGAAATGCATTCTGAAGATAATTTATAAGGAATGATTAAAATAGCTAAGTGTGTGCTTGAAAGTCAGCTTGGACTGTCTGTTTTCAATCATACTCAAATTCAGAAAGTCAGAGAGTGGTCCAATATTGGAAATAACTTACTATTTGAAGATGATTTGGTGGCCCTATCAGAAACCACACACACACATTTAAAATACTTACTGACATCTTTTTATGATCAGGCTTTTCATTTTCAGTAAAAACTATGTTTTCATGCATGTTTACAACTCAGTTGAACTCAAGCTTCTAAAAAGTTTGTTTAAAAATTATACAATTGCAAAAGAAGGCAATAGAAACAATCCCTGCAAGAGACTCACAAAACATGTTGTTTTTCCAGTGAGTGAAAAAACCCTAGGAAGTAGTACCTTAGATATTTTCCTATTTTTAAGAAATGTGGCATACTGATAGGCTATAAATCCAGAAAAGTAGATACAATGAAGAAAGAACTTCATAAGTTTTGAATAGCTGAGAAAAAAAGATTTGGAACTGCCTAGTTTTCTCTTTCTGAAATCCGCTGTCATGTCTAAAATATTCCATGGCATCAGATACAGGGGGAGTCAGCAGCTGAATGGAAAGCTTGAACTACCTGTGCAAAATACATCCTGGCATTATCTTTTTTGGAACAAATACAAAAATCTTTATATTTTTATGGTACATGATAATGATCTGCTTCATTTCCTGCTCAGATTCTTGCCCAACTGTTAAACACAATTTTTTTTCTATTGTATAACAAGCAGTTAAATATGTATCTCTGCATCCCAGCAAAGTGCTTTCCACCTCCGTACAGAAAACAAACTCTAACTGGTTTTGCAATGACTTGGTCCCATTCCCAGGAATGTTTCCCTTCCATTAAAAAAAACCCCAAGAAACAAAAATCCCAAATCAGAACAGGAAAAAAAAAAACAACAACACTTTTCCCAGCCTATTAGCACTAGTTAGGTGTAAGCACAAAATATGTTCATGCATTCCTCTGAATGGGGCAAGACTAGGTTTGCTGGACCTTCCCACACTGGAATGCACCAACATGCATGTCCCTTTGCCCAGCCTCTCTTGAAGGAGCTTTTACTTGGAGCTGAGCAAAGATTTTTTCCTCCTTATGGGAAATTCCGGTGCCAGGATGTTAAACCCTAACTTCCTCAGAACAGGCTGCCAGTGATGACTTGCACCCGGTGGGCTGTGACAGGGTACTTTCTCTCCTGGTGAGATGAAATGAAGCAGAAGCTGTCCAAACAGTGAGCATAAGAGATCCCATTCCTCTCTTTTCCCAACCCTGCCCCCCTGGTATTTCAGCTTGTGCTGGGAGCCCATAGCCATAAGTGTTTGCGGCTCTGTCCAAAATCCTGCAAAATCTTTGGAAACAGGAATGGCACCTCTTTTTTAAAAAACTGGAAATAAGGGGTTAGGTGTCCAAACACCATTCTGGGCAGCCCATATTAGATGACCTTTAGGCCAAACAGCCTAGGATACAGCAAAGCAAACTGAAAACACAAAAGAGTGAGGTAGATAGATGTAGAGCAAAGAAGAAGCTAGTTCTAAACACTGTGTGAGTGGTACTTGAGTAAGCTACACAGAAGTATTTCCTGAAGATCTCTAAAAAAACTTAAGAACAAGCTTTGTATGTTGATAATGTTGTACCAATCAACATTATGAAAATGGCAGAAAATATGATTTCCAGATTATGTCTGTTTTTAGGGAATGGATCCCCAGCAGCAGCAAGCTGGGAGTCTACCTGCCCAAGTAGATTTGGGCTGAACACTGAGCTTCCAGTACCATGTGAGTTGTCTCAGAGTTCTCATCTTGGAGAAACAAATCTGTGTGGTGAAAACAGGATTTTGTATGTTTGTCACAGTGGTCTTCAGAATAGGGTGTCAAAACTTGCCTTTTTTTCCACTGTGTATTACTGGAAAATATGTATTTACTGTATATCCTATAAGAAACAAATTTTTTCAATGTACCTGAGGGGCAAAGTAAGAAAGGAACTGTGTTGTACAGCTTTGCCTTGCATGTAGGTTGTTTCCTGTTGAAACAGTTTCCTTGCGAGTCAAGAATTCACCAGAAATATTTTTGTAGAAATTACATGTTTTTCTTGTTGAGTCATGCTGTTACAACTGCTCTGGAAAAATGAAACTTTCCATATCATTAAGATAAGCTTTGGTGTCTTAGTGTGCAAACTTCCCTGCAAGATGCTCCTCAGTTAAGGTAGAAAATCAGTGTTGTGTTTTTCTGACTGAACGCTTTCAGGTAGGATATGACAAAAATAAATCCACAACTCTGCTTCCTTGGCAGAGGCAGTGCTGTAGGCTAGCTGCTGAATGACTAACCAGTTATATCATTATCGTGCTCTGCCACAACTGCAGGGTAAGGATTGCCCAGAAGAAAAACAAAGGTAATTGGGTCCTTTGCATTTAAACTTCCAGTCTGAAGATCTAACCAGGGGATTGAGCAGCTGGCAGGGTAGGCCTGATACAGAACACAACAAAGTTAAAATGGTTTATTTTTCATTATCATGTACCTTTTTGTTGTAGCTTGAAGATGAATACCTGAAGCTGTGCAAGACAGATTAAAGCACGGGCACCAGCAGTGCACACAAAGAATCTATTCCCAAGACCATGAAAGGATGCCAAGCCATTCTGCTTTCAATTACGTGAGTGTTATACCTCCTACTCCAAAGACTGCAAGGACAGATTTGACTTTTGGCTTTTCCTTGCCATCCTTTTCTGGGGCACTTAGGGTAAGAGCATTTCAGATTCAGCCTGCTTGACACTGCTGTAGCCAAGCTGACATACTGGCACGTCCTGGTTACCAGTGGTAAGTATGAGGAAGCAGTTTTGTGCTGTTTACAAAGATTTGGAAAGTGTTCTTTCTGCTTGCATTACAGGCTGGTCAGTAGTTTCATTCCTCCCTCCCTTTTCTACTGCTTCTGCTTTTTCTTTGAGGCAGGGATCTGGGACCTGGGTTAGGTCCCTTCTGCACTGCTCACTTGTCCTTTCTCAGCAGAAAAGCAACAGGCAGCTCTCAATGTGGACACTGACATAGAGAAGGAAAGAGAGGAAGGGGGTGGGGGAATGCAGGATCCTTTCGTGTCAGACTGGGAACGGGAAGTGCTTAAAGAGTGCATCATGCTCACTTCTGCTTGTGCTGCTGTTGGATAAATGGGAACATTTAAAGCAAGGCAGCTTCAAAAATAATGACCACATCTCTATCTAATCGCCATCTGCTGCTGGTAAAGGCTTGTACAGTGTCTCTGCTTGGAACATCTGCAGTTACAAAAGCACAGCTTTGTTGCAGAACCATGTGCTTATCTTAGGAAAATGTAGTGTAGGTGAAGGCATGTGACTTGTTTTAAACAGTATTAAAGAGGAAGGTTAATAGTAGCTTAAATTTGGAAGAGGAGAGAAAGCACCTACAAGGTGCATCTTTGTTCAATGCTAAACATGCAGTTACTCTGGAGAAAAAGCAGTTGAAGAGTATTCTCATCTTAAAAGACAGCAGCTTTCTCCTACTTTAGAGTCTTTGATTTCAAAATAAGTTGTTTTGAGCCATGCTGCACCGCAATTTGAAAACTAATGCTCTGGGAGGCAGGTGGCTGGTACCTTGTCTGTGTGTGTGGGGCAGCTTGTGGAGAGCATTTTTGTCTGGATAATGTCTGGATAATGTGATAAACCCTGACAATTGCCCACAATTCTTGTCATTTTAAGCAGCTTGCTGAAATGGACTACTTGGTATGTGAGCTGTGGCACAGTCACACCAGTCCTCTCTTTCTGAGAGAAACTAGAAACCTGGCCTAGTGTAGATCCATCTGTGATGAGAGCTGGCTGAGCCTGGATGTTAGGAGAAAGTGGCTTCTGAAAAATCAGCTGGTGCCTACCTCAATTCTCCACAAATGTGTGGTGATGAAGCTGTAACAGATAGAAGAGTGTGCCCATTTCACACTGACTTATGTACATGGTCTTCTTCTCCAAAACTCTTCCCAAATTAACTAAATTTTTTTTCCTGCATCAGAGAGGTGCAATTTTGAAGACAAAAATACACAGTAACAAGTCTCATTGAACCCACAGTTAATATTTTGAAAATGGAAGTCTTCCCTATTGAAGAACAAGAAGCATTTCAGCTGCTAGAGGGAAGAGGTAGCTTTGGGGAAGTTGATGACATCCTTCCACTAAAAGACTATTTTCCTTCTCCTCTCTGCCCCACAGCTGGTTTGCCTCTATTTTACAATGTTATGCTTATCATCTATCCTCTGTAATAGACAGAAAATACAAGGGTATCTCAGTCTTCCAATTTCTTTTTTCTTAACCTAATGTGCAACACTAATGTCAGTGCAGTGGAACTGAAGGTTGCTATGAGGTGCATTTGGGCTCTCTGTGGGCTTTGCCACCCTTGATCACACTGCTGCTGTGGGCCCTCTAACAAGTGGCAGGAATCCGTCCATCTGTCTGCTCTCAGGCAGGTACCTCTTGGTACAAGAGGTCAGCAAAAGGTGACAATTTTTGAACACAGAAAAAAAAAGGTAAATGCAATAGGAATGTTAGTGTTTAATTTAATGGACTTCCCTTTCAGAGCTGCTAGGACGACTCCCTACCCCTTTATGCAAACAGCATACTTGGCTATTTGACCAACCATGTATTGCTTCAGTCAGGTTAAAATGAATGCCATCAAACCTCCTCTCTCAAAATTGCCTTTGATGTTTATAGAGAGCTACTTTGCTTCAGACCGAGTCTTGTGCTTCAGACAGAATATCATTCCCCTTCTTATTCATTTTCTGTTGACAACATATGACTGTAATGTCCTAGGCAATTAAAGGATGCTGAGTGTTTCTATAGTACTGTCCTTTGACTAAACATTTTGACTCCAACACTTAATATAATACATGCATCACTATATATAGATAATATTTTACAGAACTTACATAACTTGGTTGTGCTGAGATGTTCTGTTTTCTCAGCACAGTGAACAACTCCCAGTGCCTACCAGACAAAAAGTATCGAAAGTAGAGATACAGGGAGGTGAATGCAGTTCTGCCTGGGAACTGTTACTTCACTTAATAGTGGAGGAAGTGATTGTGAAAGAATGGCTTGCACAAAATGGTTGCATCAGCCTTTCCAGCAATGGGAGTTGACTGACAAAAAGAAGAGACTGACACTAAATTTTATCTTCCAAAGAAGAGCATTCAACTACAATCTGTTCTCATTTTTTGCATCCCCAGTCAGCAGCAATGGTAGAATTGGTTGAAATGTGAGTTTGAAGGGTGAGCCATACGTGCTGGACAATCCTGGACTCTTCAGAAGCCATGGTTTCCTCAGGGGAGCCGCCACTAGAGAGAAGAGATGCAAACTCGTATGATTCACTGACTGCGTAGTTAAAGGACAGTGGGAAACTGGGAACATGAAGTTTTGTTTGGAGAGAACGATTATTTTGAGGCTGAAATATTTTCTCACTTCGGGACTGTCACCTCATCAGACCTGCCAAAAATTTCCAGCTTTCGTTGTGTTTGCAGGTATAAGGTGACCATTCAGATGCCTTGACCAGCACACGAGGAGATTGAAACACAGCATGCAGTACACAAGGTAAGTACTTGTCCTAATTTCGGGCAAAATTTGGGAGAAGACCTCAGGAAGGAGCCCCCAGAAAGCAAACACCCCACGGCCCCTCCCCCACCTGGTTCGGGAAAGATTTCCTCAGAGAGAAATGGAAAAAAACCTGTTTATTTAACAAGCACAAACACTCCCCAATACAAAAAAAAACAAACAAACAAAAAAAACAAACAAAAAAAAACAAACAAAAAAAAACCAAAAAAAAAAAACCAAAAAAACCACACCAGATGACAAAACCCTTTCACCGTTCTGAAGAGATGACAAATTCAGAAAGTCTCTCCTGGGAGTGGTTGCCCAGCTATCAGTCTCCGGCACTGGGGATGGCTGCTGCAGGTCACAAAATGCAGACTCTCGGTGTTTCTTAATGTTTCCCAGGTCCAGGTCCAGAGCAGGTTCAGATGATATTCAGGAAAAGGAAAGGGAAGGAAAAAAAGAAACAGTCCAGGGTAAAAATTGGACTGCCTAGCTAAACTAACTAATAAGCAAAAGCAAAAGCAAGCAAGCCAGCAAGCAAGCAAGCCCAAGCCAGCCAAGCCTCCTAGATACAGACCATGGGGGGAGGTGAGCCGGCTGATAACAAGACAAAACAATCCTTCACTTTCAGAGTCAGTCCTGAAGGCACAGAACATAATATCAGGCATAAACAGAACACATGATTTGGGATACAAACACCATACCGTCACCCTAGGACAGTACTTAACCTCTGCTTATTCAGGGTTTACGGGTAGTGTTCATCTGCACTACTGGAACTGTTTGCAGTTCAAACTCGGTGAAATGTTCTTTGGCACCTGTGGCAGGAAACACAGCCCTTCTTTACATTAAAATCAGTATTGTTCTAATTACATCCACTGTTTATAGGGTGGCAGTAACATCCATATCCCATCTATTACTGGTGTTGCTTTACAGACGTCTGATAGCCTTCATTTCATATCAGGTTGTTCTGCCTTTCCAGTAAAGAATGTGAATTGCTTACACAGTGTGCAAAAGGGTGTGGCAAGAACTCTGCTTTTAGAAGCCCTGAGGCTGGTGAGACTCCATGAAGGGGACCCCCAGATCTCTTCCAGGAAAGTTTGTAATGTTGGAAACCTCAGCCCACTGAGGCTGAGAGGGAGAGCAGGCTCTGTTTGGGCTTCTGCCTGCCATGTAGCCATACAGAATGGGCAGGCTGATGCTGCACGGGCTGTGAGTGTTTGTAATCAGAGAATCACAGAATCACTTTGGTTTAAAAACACACTTAAGACTATTGAGTCAAACCATTAACCAAATATTGCCAAGCCTACCACTAAACTATGTCCCTAAGCACCATATCTGCATGTCTTTTAAATACCTCCAGGGATGGTGACTCCACCACTTCCCTGGGCAGTCTGTGCCAGTGCTTGACTGCCCTTTCTGTGATTTCTTTTTTTCCTAATATATAGTCCAAACTTCCCTTGGTGCAACTTGAAGCCATTTCCTCTCTATCACTTGTTACCTGGGAGGAGAGACTGACTCCCACTCACTACACTCCCCCACTGACTACAGACTCATTTCAAGCAGTTGTAGAGAGTCATAAAGTCCCCTCTGAGCCTCCCTTTTTCTCCAGGCTCAACAACTATAGCTCCCACAGCTGGTTCTCTTAAGACTTACATTCTAGACTCTTCCCCAGCTCCATTGCCCTGCTCTGCACACACTCCAGTACCTCAATGTCCTTCTTGAAGTGAAAGGCCCAAAACTGAACACAGGATTTGAGGTGTGACTTCACCAGTGCCAAGTACATGGGGACAGTCACTGCCCTGGTCCTGTTAGTCACACTATTCCTGGTACAGGCCAGGATGCCATTTGCCTTCTTGGCCACCTGGACATGTACTGGATCATATTCAGCTGCCTGTTGACCAGTGCCTCCAGCTCCTTTTCTGCTGGGAAGCTTTCCAGCCACTCTGACCCCAGCATTTAGTGCTATGTGGGGTTGTTATGACCCAAGTGCAGCACATGGTACTTCATTCTGTTGAGTCTCATACAATAAGATTCAGGCCATGGATCCATCCAATCCAGATCCCTCTGTAGAGCCTCCTTACCCTACAGCAGATCAACACTCCCACCCAACTTGGTGTTGTCTGCAAAGTGAGTGTGCACTTGATCCCCTGATCCAGATCATTGATGATCTAACCATCTTCTCCTATTTAGAGCTGAAACATCCAACTGTAGCTTCTTTGCTGAGAGGAAGCATAATGTGAGAGATGAAAGAGGTGAGAGCCATAGCTAATGTGCCTATAGAAAAGCAGGATACTAAGAATGGTCCTTTATGGCTCTTGACAAGTGATATGGCTGTACTCCAGGGATGAGCAACGCACCGTGGTTGCAGGGCTGAGAATGTCAAGTAGGAGAGGAAGACTGACATCACAGGATAACATAAAAAAAAAATTATCTGGGATTACTAAAAAAATGGTGCAGGATTTCAAGATATTTCAGATGCTGTCCTACCTTCTCTGTTTTCTGTTTCCTACAGCAAAATGTCCATCCAAGCAAAACACAAATCAAGAACTACACACATCTGGCGAGTGTTGGCCATCTACGTGATCTTAGCTGCAAGCCTCTCCAAGCAACAAGCACTGAAGCAGGCTTGTCCTTCATGCGATGCCAGTCAGCTTTGCAACTGCTCCTTCATGGGCTTGGTCTTCATTCCCCCTGGGGTCATGGCCAAAATCACAGTGTTAAACCTGACCCACAACAGGATAAAGCGCATCCAATCTCAGGACCTGCAACAGGCTGTGAACCTGAGAGCCCTGCTGCTGCAGTCCAACGAAATCAGCTCCATAGATGAGGACTCGTTTTGGTTCCTGGAAAAACTGGAGCTCTTGGACTTATCGAATAACAGCTTGGCTCACTTGTCCCCTGTGTGGTTTGGGCAGCTTTTTTCACTCCAGCACCTTCATCTTCAAGGCAATTCCTACAGAGACCTGGGGCAGAGCTCTCCCTTTTCTAGCCTGAAGAACCTGAGCTCTCTCCACCTGGGCAACCCACAGTTCTCTGTGATAAGGCAAGGGAACTTTGAGGGTATTGAGCTTCTGCACAAGTTGTGGATTGATGGTAGCAATCTCAGTCAGTATGAGCAGGGAAGTTTGAAATCAATTAAGCAGATAAATCACATGATCCTAAACCTAAGAAATAGTAATATATTCTCAGAAATTGTTAGGGACCTTCTGCACTCTGTCACTTGGCTGGAAGTGACAGAAATCAAATTACCAGTTGAAAGAAAAAGCTTGGTGCAGAATTCTACACGTCCTTTTACGATACAAAAACTTACGTTTAAAGAAGCTTTCTTCACAGATCAAACTATTAGCCGAGCAATAGTGTCACTGAAGGAAATCACCTCTTTAAAAGAGTTAGAGGCAATCAATTGTGTTCTTGAGGGGAAGGGAGTATGGAACACTAAAGAAATTGCAAGGAGTGGACAAAGTTTTGTTGAAACAGTAACAGTAGTAAAGATAATGATTCAGAATTTTCATTTGTTTTTTGACCTGGAAGGTATGGAGTCACAAATAAACAAACTAAAAAGACTCACTATCGCAAGCTCTAATGTTTTCATGGTACCATGCAAACTTGCAAGACATTTTTCATCACTTCTGTATCTGGACTTTCATGATAATTTGCTTGTAAATAAGCGTTTAGATGAGACAATCTGTGAACGTTCCTGGCCTTCATTGCAAACTTTGAATTTAAGTCAGAACTCTCTAAAATCTCTGGAACAGACTGCAAAATATATATCTCGTCTACCCAAATTGAATAATCTTGACATTAGCCAAAATAATTTTGGTGAGATTCCAGATGCGTGCGACTGGCCAAAATTCCTGAAGTATTTAAACCTGTCCAGCACTCAAATTCCTAAAGTAACGACCTGCATTCCTCGAACGCTAGAAGTTTTGGATGTTAGTGGAAACAACCTGAAGGAGTTTGGACTGCAGCTCCCACTTCTGAAAGAGCTGTACCTCACAAGAAACCAGCTGAAGACCCTGCCGGGTGCCGCACCCATTCCAAACTTAGTGTCCTTGTCCGTCAGAAGAAACAAGCTGAACAGTTTCTCCAAGGAGGAGTTTGAGTCCTTCAGGAGAATGAAGCTGCTGGATGCCAGTGACAACAACTTCATCTGCTCTTGTGAGTTCCTCTCCTTCATCCACCACGAAGCTGGGATATCCCAAGTGCTGGAGGGGTGGCCGGACAAGTACGTGTGTGACTCTCCACTGGCGGTGAGAGGGGCGCAGGTTGGCGCTGTGCACCTCTCCCTGATGGAGTGCCACAGGTCCCTGGTGGTGTCGTTGATCTGCGTCCTGGTGTTCCTGGTCATCCTGCTGCTGGTGGCCGTCGGCTACAAGTACCACATGGTCTGGTACCTGCGGATGACGTGGGCATGGCTGCAAGCCAAGCGGAAGCCCAAGCGCGCCCCGCCAAAGGACGTCTGCTACGACGCTTTTGTCTCCTACAGCGAGAACGACTCCGACTGGGTGGAGAACACCATGGTGCGGGAGCTGGAGCAGGCCTGCCCTCCCTTCCGCCTCTGCCTGCACAAGCGGGACTTTGTGCCGGGGAAGTGGATTGTGGACAACATCATCGATTCCATTGAGAAGAGCCGCAAAACGCTCTTTGTGCTGTCCGAGCACTTTGTGCAGAGCGAGTGGTGCAAATACGAGCTGGACTTCTCGCATTTCCGCCTCTTTGATGAGAACAACGATGCGGCGATTCTCGTCCTCCTGGAGCCCATCCAGAGCAAAGCGATTCCCAAGAGGTTCTGCAAGCTGCGGAAGATCATGAACACAAAGACCTACCTGGAGTGGCCTGCTGGTGAACAGCAGCAGCAGGTGTTTTGGGAAAACCTGAAAGGAGCCTTAAAGTCATAGAAATCAGCAGCCCCCATTTCAACATATTTCCACAAAAGGCTGTATATCAACTGTGTCTTACTGTTAAGAATCTTTTCTTTCTTATTTTTCTTTGTAACTGCAACTGCCTTTGTTTTATATTGTTCTTTCTTATTTTTCTTTGTAACTGCAACTGCCTTTGTTTTATATTGAGATAGCTATCATTTTACCAACTGGAAAAGGCCTGTTTTAGGCTTTCCTGTGATTTGATGCTCTTGTCTTTAAAAGTCCCTGCCAATAACTGTGATATTAGGAAACCATGTTGGACTTGATATACTTTTCTAAATACATTTTGCTGAGTGCGGGGTATTTCTCTACTTTTTACTCCTGTTACCACTATCCCCAACAGGTTTCTAACAATGCCATTGTAATTTTCAAATGAAATTAAAAGCCATGGGCTTCAATCAATATTTCCCCGTGTCCATTTCTTCCTGAAAACACTTGTTTTTGTCTTCATGATCACCACCACTTTCCTTTCTACCTACCCGCAGAAATAGCTGAAGCCTTCTATTTTTGAATGTGAGACTGTATTTCTAATGTGTGGGCTAGATGGTGTTGCAGACTGGCTCAGTTTTAAGTTTTGCTCTTCTACTTCTGAGAGCATATTTACGTATTCACTGGGCCATGCAAGTCTGACTGCTCTACTTACCTTCCTTTGTAGTCGGTGAAGAAAATCACAGGGATAAGAGGCAGTTCATCTCTGTACTTCAGTGTGAGGTATCTCCTAGAATTACTATATTGCTCTCCACTGATTACAAAGGGAGTCTAGACAAGAAGGTACATACAGATGTGTACATTAAGGTAGTCAGTCCCACACTGAGTGCTTGGATTTCTTGTATTTTACAGTTTCTTATTATTCAGAGACCTGAAATTGTCTCTGAAAGGATTAAGTTAGGTATGGTTTCTCTAACTCAACGTTTTCATGTTCCCTCTTGCTTGTTTTATTGGAGTTTAAGTACATGAAAGTCTAGATCTTGATCAAATTTTAGCCATGCAGTTATTTTGTGGTGAAATACTAAAGCCTTGGTGTATGGGCTGACTAAATATTTGAAAAACAGCAAAATTTGTGTATATTTTCTGTTGGTATATTTATACATCTTCAGGTATGTGTTTGTATGTGCTTTTATAAATGTGTATCTATGCACACTCCTGTGTGTGTATGTGTACATGTGTCTACACAAGATAATTTCTGTAGGTGGAGCCTGCAAACACCACTTTTCAGTTCTGTTTTCCTATTACAGTGTTCTCTCCCAGGGCTGTGAAGTCTGCTAGAAAGCAATTTTTCTGTTAACTCTCTTGGAGAAATATAGCTGTTGGTTTAATCAAGGCTGAACTCCAGGTAGGTGATGAGTGAATCATCCAAGAGCAAACGCTGAGCGCTGATAAAACAAATTAGGAGAAATGTGTGCCTAGAGGTAAGAAGGAAAATCTTGCCAGTCATAACAAAGAGAGGGTCAAAGAGAGATGTGGGAGAAGCCTTAGTTTTCACACAGTACACTCTACCATAGATCCAGACTTTCGTGTGTTGGCACATTTAAAAGGCCTGATAGTGTAACTGCTCTTATGCAATCAGATCACCCAGCTGGGAATTCCCCTGCTTATATTGTCAAGGTTGAGTGGTGAAGTGGAAACAGAACAGCAGCCTGAGGGGAAGCTGGGCAAAGAATGATCAGCAAGAGAGAGACAAAACACAGCATAGGTTAACTGGCATGCAGGCAGTGGAGCTGCAGGTGGCATCTCTGGGAATCTTTTTGGCACAGAGGTGAGTTTTCAGGTAGGTGAAGGCTGGACATGCAGGGAAACACAGTGGAGCTGCAATGCCAGAGCAAGAAGCAAACAGGGAGCCCTGGGAAGAGGCAACCTAATCTCTGCCACCAATCCTCCTCTGCAAGGGGGATTCAGGGTGTTCAGGGCTGCTGAGCAGGAGTGTGGGGTGGGGAGGGATTTCTGGCTGCCAGCAAAAGTAGAGCAGGGAGGTCCAATCACAGGCATCTGGCAGAGATGCATGGCAGGCAAAGGAAGGTTCTCCTGGAGAGATGTGACATGTTGATGAGACCAATGTCCTCTGGGAAACAGGACAGAGGAAAGCAGCAAATGAAAAAGAGACAAATTGGGTCAGACTGTGCCATTTCTGCACAGTTTCCTCGTGGGAGGGTGTCTTGTCCTATTCGTATGTTGTCCTGCCTGTATTGATACCAACTGCCCAGGGAAGGCTGGGAGTGAAGGTGGGGTGCCTCAGTTTCAGGAATTCAATCAGAAAAGACCTCACTGAACAATGGCCTCAGGACATCAGCTGCCTCCTCACCTAACTCTTATCTGCTGCACATCTTCTGTGTCAGAAACAAGCCAGGGGCATGGCCCTGTGTGTGTGGATGTGTGGCTGTGCATATGTGCTGTTAGGGCAATGCTGGGGGCTGAGAACTAGGACATGCATAACCCACACACTTCCAGGTGGAGAGCAGAAGCCTTCCCCAGTCTGCCTGTGGTTTGGCCTCTTCACCAACCAGTGGCTCTTCCTCTGCAGGCTCCATAGCGCTGGTCAAATTTACCAGCCCACATTTAGCTGGGTAGTGCTCCCCAAGCTAGAATCAATTTGCACGCCATTGGCATGCTTTATTTTAGGTCTTACATTAACCTTCCCCATTTGTGAGCATTTATAGAACCTCGTTCTGCTGTCAGTCATGGTTTTGTTTAAGAAAACGTGTGTATTTCCTCAAATACTTCTACTCGTGTGGGCCAGGGAAAATAAGCGTGAGCATGTCTGATGGCTTGGACCCTTTTTCCATAACCCAGAAAGATTTTGGATGCCTGGTTCATCACAGCACCTTATGGTATAAGGGCATCTGTGCAAGTTTATGTCTTTTTAGTTGCATTTCAGTTTAATTTTCTTACTGTGGCTTTTTAATTCCCAGCACAACAGGGAGAAGTGATTTCTTGATAGGGCAATGATATAATGGACTGGGGCTGTATGTCTGAGTGGGTGTGGAGAGGCCTGAAATGACCTTGTAAGTCAGGGTCTCAAGCAGAATCATTAGGCAGGAATCAGAAGGGGAAGAGAATGGCTGAAAGTGAATGAGGATAGGAATGGGATTCCTCTGAGTGTCTGTTCAGATTACAGATGAGCAAAAAAACTGGAAAGTCAGCATCCTGAATCACCAAATGCAGTTCAGTCCTGCAGTATCTGGATGGTTTCAGGCTGGTAAGGTGGAGAGCCATTAGGTTCTGCTGTTATTTCCTGTGCAGTACCTGCTCCGTTCCGTTGTGTGCTGCCAATTTTACACCTATAAATAACCTGCCTATAGATAGCTTTTGACTGATCAGGCTGCCTGGTTGCTTCATTTTCTAAAAGTAAGTATTTTGATGACAACTGTAAAAATACCACTTAAATCTGTTGCTAGTAAAACTCACACTGCTCCTAGATTTACTCCTTTACCTACAGCCCTGCATTATCCAGTTACTCATGGGAGACCAAAAAGCCCTGCAAAAGAGCCTCATTTGGACAGCAGATGAGTCTAAATACTGACCACAATTTTTTGTTTGGGGTTCACGGGGACAAATATCTAGGTATCTAAACTGTGATACCCCATTTTAAGGCAATCAGATAATTTCTCTTGAAGTCATCACATCTTAATCTGGGTGTCCAAGACACACTATATTAATTGCTCCTAAAAGATGTTCTTTCTCTCCATTGACTTTGGAGGACATGGTGGATGACCAGTTCAGCTGTGGGCATCTAAAGACAGGGAAGAGAACCTTGTCCTTCAAGATGCAGAGCTCTACATCAGAGCCAGACAGAGATAAAAGGAAAGTAACACAAGGGGTCAAAATGTTTATAGTCCTCCAGGTGGGAAGAGATGGAATGACTGAAAAAAATATCCATAACTTTTCCTCCCCTCCCCATATGCCCAAACCATCTTAGTCAATTTTGCCCCTTTTGGATAATCTTAAGCAGTTATGACTAAAAATAATGCAGCTGGAAGGGTGAGACTTCTCTGTATTAACTTGTAAACATGGGTCAGCTACTGTAAAACAAATCAGAATATTAATTCAGAGTAGAGTAGATCTTCTGCACAGAATCTCAGTGGGATGACTGAGGGAGAAAGCAGTTCTCAAGGAGCCAATCTAACCTGATTAACCTGATAGAGAGCCGACAATGATTTTGTGGACTCATTGGCTGGTCCCTTTGGGGATTGCTCACTCTTTCCACCCTCAGTAAGATAACTATTGTGGTAGGTGTGGCATGCTGGGGAAAACTACATTTTAAAAATGCTCTTTGACCCTTGCCACAAAAGGTTATATTTCAATATGCAATAAAGGTTTTAAAGGGAAAAGACCACTCTTAGGCTTCAAAAATTATTTTTCCAGCTCCTCTGAAGGATAGAGGAACTAAAGGCGTCCTGTTAGGAGTAAAGACAAGCTGGATATTGCAGGAAACTCTGTATAAAAAAAAAAAAAAAAAGCCATGCCGATCCACATCTGTGTGGCTTCTCTTGAATAATTTCAGTCCACAAGACCAGAAACAGGCTGTGGGGCTGAAAAAAGCTATCTAGTCCAGTTAGCTGATTGGATCTGAGCCCCTGGCTCTTCCTTGTGGCTTGGCCTGATCTTCTCTCTGCCACAGGTTCCCAAAACAGAAAAAGCATTAGCAGAGGAGAAGGATGTGGCAGTGAAAAGGAAGAGCTGAGGCAGTAGGCAACAATCGTCAGTTTTACAAGCTTAAATTTCATGAGCAAGTATCAGACTGATGGCAACATGAGAGTCATCCAGGCAAGTGTTTGTTTGCCTGCTCACTGGACATTTACAATCAGGGTAGGAAAAGGCAGATAAAATGAAAAATGGACTGAAACAAATGCATTTCTTTTCTCCCTATTGTCAGAATAGAGATTACACGTATGCTTGAGGTTAGTATTAAACCTGAATGCTACTATCTACTATAAGATGCTGACTCTTCTTGATGTAACCAGGATTTGAGACATGTACAGGAGACTCCCTGTGGTAAAAAAAAATGAATATACAAAATAATATTCACAGATTCAGAAGAAAAAGACATGAGGTAAGATTGAAATATGAAGGCCACTTACTAAACAGGAGGAGGATCAGAGCAGTAAACTAATCTGTTTCAACTCTGAACTGTGTTAAAACCAAATATTTTAACAGTGCCTTCAACAAGACAAAACAGCAAAACTTATATTTTAGATATATCCAAAATGTAGCTTCTCCAAAACAAGCTATGCATCTTATATTTGCTCTGTGTTTCATATTTTAGCCATATAATGACTGCACACATCTGGCGAGTGTTGGCCATCTACGTGATCTTAGCTGCAAGCCTCTCCAGGCAACAAGCACTGAAGCAGGCTTGTCCTTCATGCGATGCCAGTCAGCTTTGCAACTGCTCCTTCATGGGCTTGGTCTTCATTCCCCCTGGGTTCACGGCCAAAATCACAGTGTTAAACCTGGCCCACAACAGGATAAAGCGCATCCAATCTCAGGACCTGCAGCAGGCTGTGAACCTGAGAGCCCTGCTGCTGCAGTCCAACGAAATCAGCTCCATAGATGAGGACTCGTTTTGGTCCCTGGAAAAACTGGAGCTCTTGGACTTATCGAATAACAGCTTGGCTCACTTGTCCCCTGTGTGGTTTGGGCAGCTTTTTTCACTCCAGCACCTTCATCTTCAAGGCAATTCCTACAGAGACCTGGGGCAGAGCTCTCCCTTTTCTAGCCTGAAGAACCTGAGCTCTCTCCACCTGGGCAACCCACAGTTCTCTGTGATAAGGCAAGGGAACTTTGAGGGTATTGAGCTTCTGCACAAGTTGTGGATTGATGGTAGCAATCTCAGTCAGTATGAGCAGGGAAGTTTGAAATCAATTAAGCAGATAAATCACATGATCCTAAACCTAAGAAATAGTAATATATTCTCAGAAATTGTTAGGGACCTTCTGCACTCTGTCACTTGGCTGGAAGTGAGAAGAATAGCGTTCAGTATTGCTGCAGAAATGCAAGTATTGAGAGTCATGTCTTCATCTTTTGCAAAGAAAATTTCTTTTAGACAGACATTACTAACAGATGCTACTGTGCCTGAGATTGTCAGCATTTTAGAAGACATGCCAAAATTAGTGGAGTTGGAGCTGGTAGACTGTAGACTCTTGGGAACTGGTCAATGGAAAATGGAAATTCAAGCAAAGAAATCACAGACACTTAGAATTTTAACAATAAAGAAACTATCTATAGAAGAATTTTACTTGTTTACAGATCTTCAGCCTGTGGAAGGTCTACTGTCTCTTTTTACAAGAGTCACAGTTCAAAACACCAAGGTTTTTTTGGTACCATGCAGAATTTCCCAACATCTTCGGTCATTAGTATATCTTGACCTTAGTGCAAATTTGCTTGGAGACTTGAGTTTAGAACATTCAGCCTGTCAGGGTGGCTGGCCATCACTACAAACTCTAAATTTAAGTCAGAATTCACTGAGTGACTTAGAAAGGACAAGTAAAAGTTTATCTCATCTAGGAAACCTAATTGTTTTAGACATTAGCCAAAATAATTTTGGTGAGATTCCAGATGCGTGCGACTGGCCAAAATTCCTGAAGTATTTAAACCTGTCCAGCACTCAAATTCCTAAAGTAACGACCTGCATTCCTCGAACGCTAGAAGTTTTGGATGTTAGTGGAAACAACCTGAAGGAGTTTGGACTGCAGCTCCCACTTCTGAAAGAGCTGTACCTCACAAGAAACCAGCTGAAGACCCTGCCGGGTGCCGCACCCATTCCAAACTTAGTGTCCTTGTCCGTCAGAAGAAACAAGCTGAACAGTTTCTCCAAGGAGGAGTTTGAGTCCTTCAGGAGAATGAAGCTGCTGGATGCCAGTGACAACAACTTCATCTGCTCTTGTGAGTTCCTCTCCTTCATCCACCACGAAGCTGGGATATCCCAAGTGCTGGCGGGGTGGCCGGACAAGTACGTGTGTGACTCTCCACTGGCGGTGAGAGGGGCGCAGGTTGGCGCTGTGCACCTCTCCCTGATGGAGTGCCACAGGTCCCTGGTGGTGTCGTTGATCTGCGTCCTGGTGTTCCTGGTCATCCTGCTGCTGGTGGCCGTCGGCTACAAGTACCACATGGTCTGGTACCTGCGGATGACGTGGGCATGGCTGCAAGCCAAGCGGAAGCCCAAGCGCGCCCCGCCAAAGGACGTCTGCTACGACGCTTTTGTCTCCTACAGCGAGAACGACTCCGACTGGGTGGAGAACACCATGGTGCGGGAGCTGGAGCAGGCCTGCCCTCCCTTCCGCCTCTGCCTGCACAAGCGGGACTTTGTGCCGGGGAAGTGGATTGTGGACAACATCATCGATTCCATTGAGAAGAGCCGCAAAACGCTCTTTGTGCTGTCCGAGCACTTTGTGCAGAGCGAGTGGTGCAAATACGAGCTGGACTTCTCGCATTTCCGCCTCTTTGATGAGAACAACGATGCGGCGATTCTCGTCCTCCTGGAGCCCATCCAGAGCAAAGCGATTCCCAAGAGGTTCTGCAAGCTGCGGAAGATCATGAACACAAAGACCTACCTGGAGTGGCCTCTTGAAGAAGAGCAGCAGCAGGTGTTTTGGTTTAATTTGAAAATAGCTCTAAGATCCTAGACAGGGACATTAAGAAATAAATATGTAGTGAATTTACTATGGATTTGTTTCACTTGCCTGTTTGTTCCATCAATTATCTGCATCTCAAGAGCAGAACGCTGAGCTATTGCAAATTTTAACACTTGCTATGAGATAATTACTTTTGGTAGATACTGTTCTGAATAGTTGTACAGATTTGGGCTGGAATAGAGTTAATTTTCTTCATAGTTCCTGCTGTGGTTTGTATTTGTGCCCAAAACAGTTTCCATAACACAGTGGCTTTTTAGTTATTGCTCAACAGTGCTTGCACAGCATCAAGGTATTTTCTGTATCTCACACCATCCTGCCAGCGAGCAGGCAGGGGGTGCATCATAATTTGGGAGGGGACACAGTGAGGACAGCTGATCCCAGCTGACCAAAAGGATGTCCCATACATAATGCCATGGCCCATGACAACATAATCAGCACTAAAAGTTGTGGGAAAGAAAGAGTAAGGGAGGATGTTTGGAGTTACCATATTTGCCTTCCCAAGTAAAAGTTCTGTGTCATGGAGTCCTGCTTTCATGGCAATGGCTAAACATTTCCGTGTTGATGGAAAGTAGTAAATTAATTCTTTCTTCTGCTTTGCTTGTGAACACAGGTTTTACTTTACCTTACTTTACCTTGAATTGCCTTAATATGAGCTCCCAAGTTTTCTCACTTTTACCCTTCAGATTTTCTCGCCTGTTCCACTGGGGAGAGAGTGAGAGAGTGGATGTGCTGAGCTGCCTTCTGAGGTTAAACAACAGTATTTACCTACACATGTTAAACAGCAGTATGAGCAAAAGCTGTTTCATTTAAAGATTTAATGATGAAAAGTTGTTTAGATATACAGCTATGTAGTTTATATGTCTTCATCTTTGCAAAAGTTTCAGGAGAGAACCTGCCTAGACAAGGGTTTTTCTGCATTCTTTGTAAAAACCACTTCTCATCAAATGCGATAAAAATCAGTTTTTGCAGCAAATAATTTTGTCCTAGCTCTCCTAGTCAGTGAACCTAAGGACGATTCTCTGTATTTCATTGTCACAGAAAATCAAATGCCCAGATCTCCTGAAAAATCGTGGCTGTGAGGCATGATGTAGAAATGTGCTTTCTCACTGCAGTTCTGTCTGTTGTAGCTTTTAGTTTCTATAATTTCGTTTATGAAAGACATCTATGGAGGATGATTTCTGTCTAATTTCATTGTACTATATGTTGCAATAGATGCTTCAGCATAGGGTTCGAATATTCTTCTGACTTATACAAGTGGAGTTTAAGCTGCTCTCAGCTACAGTGCGGGAAACACAAATATAGTCCTTGAATCCAACACCACGTTCCTCTCTTTGTACAGCAACCTTAACATAGGCATGAAAAGAGTGTTTCCTACCTTTTGCTCTCTCTTTAAATTTAGTCCACAAAACTAGAGTGGGTGAAGAACATCCCACATAGGACATTGTTTTCGCTGTCAGGTGGGGTAGTGTTTTCTTGAGAAGGTTACTGAGACAAGGGTCCTTATTGAAAAATTGAACAAATGGAAGACTGGCACCAGACCCATCCTTCAGAGCTGACGTAAAAAGAAAGTGATGTCTTTGTGATATTTTTTTTTGCAGCCACAGAAAATTTGGGGTGAACTCTTATAGCTTGATTCTGATAGACCAGAAGAACTATGGACTTCTGGATCACTTCAGGGCTTAGGTGCAGCTTAGGACATTCCCAGGCACATATAGAACCAGGTCTTAAAAGCTTTCAAATGGAAACACCTACAACATTTGGCTGTAACTGTGATGAGACCATGTCTAAGTTAGTGTTTTTGTTGCTGTTTTGATCTTGGGCATCTAATGTGGTACAAAAACCCTGTTCAAACACTTCACTGTAACTGATTGTTGATTGTTGATTGCATTAGAAGTTTCTCTCACATCTGGTCACTTGTGTTACTGCTTTTAGCAAGTCCTCTGAACAACCAAAGTGCCAGCGAGAGCAAAGGATCCCTGTTCTTTGCTAGCCATTGAGAAGGCTGAGGACGCCCCCGCTTCCACTACACCCACAAGCAGGCAACTTTGCCAGCACAATGAAAATTAACAGCTTATTTACATACATTTTTGCATTTATTAATGCAGGCATAATACATAATAAGAATTACTAACTTTGTTACTTCATCCAAGGTAAAAAAGCCACCTTCTTTCTATGTATTCAAGATTTGCTCTTTCTTTCATTTGCTTTGGTTTTTTTAAAGTGCTTTGTTTCCTATTTTTAGTATCTAAGCCTTTTTTTCACCTATAGATGGCTTCATACAATATCTGCTTTATTATTATATATATATTAAAGTGTAAGTTAAGTAAGTGTATCTCTGATTTCTAATAATGATTCTTAAAATGTTTAATCTGAATTCAGAAGCTACTTCTGCTATCTATTTCTTCATTTTAGGAAATCTGTTGTTTTTCTAGCATGATCTTCCAAAACATGCTTTTTTCAGTGTGCTGCATAGCCTCGTTGTAATGCAAAAAGAGGCAGAAGTGTTTCTAGCATACCAGAATTCCACCAATTGCTATTTTCTCTAGTCTTTTAAAATCAAGTACAGAATATGCATATTATCATAGGCAGGTAAATGTCCAACACTTTGAATTCTCACCAATAATCTGCATCCTATTCCAGAACCAGTGAGTATGCAATGCCTTGGATAATGCTGTAACAATCAACTACCAAACCACCAGACAGCAGAAACAGTCCAGAAGTTGTCCATAAAATATTTGGGTGTTCTCACACAATCTGTTCCTAAGAAAATTGGAGAGAAAATGCAACAATAGGTACATCTTGATATTTTTCTTAGTCATAATCAAAGATACAGTATTGGGTTAAATTTTTGACATAACTTTTTTTTAGTGTTCAGAACTTACTTCCTTAACACTTGTAATTTACTTTTTTTTTTTTTTTTAATAGAGGTAACGTTAAAATTAAGTATCCTATGGTTAAAATAGACTCCAAGAAAATAAGCCAAACTTTGCATTCACTCAAGCAGTTTTCTACAGAAAACTACAGCAGCACATCTTCAACTATTTCTTTCATTGCTAAAGGAAAAATCTCGTTTGCTAACTACTAAAAGGGAAAAGTGCATTACATAATTTAAAAGTTCTGAATGTGCATTGCATATTTTTAAAAAAAAAATTTGTTAAAGAACAAAATCCACTGTATGGTCTTTATAAAATTATTTATATTATTTAAAGTGTTTCTCTCATTATAAAAATTAATTCTGGATGTCTTGAAATCAAGAAGGAATATATATATGTACTTATCTTTTCTTAGCTTGCTTGGGGTCTTAGATAAGGTAAAGGCAAACAGACCTATCATCTTCCCTAAATATAATTTTTCCTTAATAATAATAGGGTTTCCAGTCATTTAATGTGGCCATCTCATCCCTCCACTGCAGATCAAAACAGATCAATCAGGCTATGGTTTAGAAAATCCAAATGAAAAGCACACTTGTTACAGAGATGGTATGGATGGCATAACAACCCCTTCAAATCAGCTTTCTCTGGGCAGTCTGGGTGAGTTTGGTTCTTGCCAATAATAAACCAGCTGTGGATGCAGGATTCATGTAACCTATTATCAGGTGTATCATTAAAGAATCTTTCAAACTCAGTGCTTACATCTGCAAATCTGGTCAAACCATCAGCAGATAATTTTAATGACTGAATGTGGACATTGCCTGGTTTTATAACCAAGCAGTTTCAAATTACTTAAAATATTTGGACTATTTGGAGTTATTGTAAAGCAGAACTCAACGTCCTGAACATCCAGACTGGTATTCATATTTTCCAGCTCACAAGAAGCCAGGATACTTTTATGAAGTGCAGAAGTGGGTGATTAGTAACATTGTCCCAGCACATATTCAAGACTTCTCATTTTGAGTTTCTGGCATGCAAGATGTGGAGTTGTTTGGCATCCCTGGGTCATTGGCTCTTCTGTCAAGCTCTAGGGTACAGGACATTGGCTGAGAAGGTTCCACATCTGCCTTAAAACTACCTGGCAAACAGCCCCAAGCACAGCTGGAGGAAATCCTCTGCAATACACAGGAATTAGCTGAATTAGCAGACCTGGCTGATGGGTCAGCATGCCGGGTATAATGTCCTGCCAGGCACACCCACAAAGGCTGTGCACCGAGTACCTGGAAGGTGGATTTAAACCTGGAGCTATAGGATTATCGCCACTCTTGCATCAGTTTGTCAGCCAGAAATCTGCATGGCCTCAACTTGTGTTACAGGACTGAAAAATAATTTGTGTTCCTTTTTCTTTAACCTCTGCACAATGTTGTTTCTGAACGTGGTTTTAGTTCCTTTTTTTTCTTGGTATTTATTGTCATCATTATTTTTTAATACGGCATAAAAGAGGAGAAAACAACAGTTTCATAATTACATGGAAAGGATATCTATGATTACAGGACAGCTGTTAGGTATTTTCAATGATCCCTTATTTTTTATATCCCCAAAGATTTTCTGTCCACGGACTGCACAGATGTCATTGGACAAATTTCTTGTTGGTATGCCACTGATGTTGTAAAACTGTCAAGATCAAGCTTACAGGAAATAAAGAAGCCAAAGTACAACAAAATATTTGCTTAGTGTCAAGGATGCATAAACACATTTCAGCTGCCATCAAAGATAAGGACAGCACTAAATGACTACAATTGTCAGGGTTTACTACTGCCAGGATGCAGTTAGCAAAGAATAGCAAAGAATAATTAAAATCTTACTGCTGATGCAAGAATTTTAGCAACCATCTGCTTGATGTTAAGTAACTGGGCATAAGGTGATATGTCAGCATAATTCTCCTATTTGAAAGGGGAAGATATGAGCTATAAAAAGGAAAGGACCAGAAGAGTCATGCACAGACTTTGGGGAAGAAAGAAATTTGCCTTCCTGTGGCCATTAGGAAAACTGTGTAGTTTCTTGCACGTAGGGATCTGCCTGTTGGAAAGTCCAAATCCCCAAAGGCCTGGCATATGTTAGTGGCTACTGCATTAAGAGTGTTCTCCTAATCATAAGACTGATGAAGGACTTCAATCATTTGTCTATGCCACAAGAACAGCCCTTCTCAAGGAAAAGAGAGGTTATTTTATTGCAGAAGTATCCAGTAGACCTTATTCTCATGAACCCAGGGCAAAAGAGATTCGAGAGCTCACTTCTGGTCCTTGCCAGTGGTATTGGGGGTGATGTACCCTGGCAGGTACAGCAGTGGTGGAAGCCATGTAGGCAAGACAAATCCCCACAAAGTCTCTTCCCATCACTCCCATAGTACACTACATAAAAAAGCAACAAAAGATTACTGGTGTCAGTCTGTTCTTCACCAAAACGCCAGTTAATGCACCTTGAAATTTAACCTGGGTAGAATTTGAATTTTCTTTATGTTTGTTGAGGACTTCTGCATCCCACTGAGAGCTACTGTGCTGGACTCAGTTTGAGCTGCTGTCTGACCAGGAATTCCAGGGATTCCTCAAGAACAAGTAGATCAGCCTCATAATGCATCTGATGTAAGTCCAACACCTCTTGAAGGGGTTGCAGATATTACAGCCCCTGTTCCTTTAATCAGCTGTTCCTTTAAGTCTCAGAACTATTGCCCATAAATTGTATAGTTTATTAATCTAAAAGTATGTAGCTCTGATGGAAAATTCTTGGCAGAAACTTAGCAGTTCTTGTGTTACCAATACTGTTAAGCTTTATTCTGTTGAAGTATTTTCTTTAACTTTAGCTAAATTCCCCCACCAGTGTATTTTTAAGATACAGGTACAAAAACTGTCAACTCTTTTTTTAAAGCCTTTTATGTTGTGTCCTGTAGGAGCAGAAATGACAAGTCCTTTTTAATGCTGAGAAGCTCCAGTTTCATTATATTTTGTAGCCAGGTTTCAGTCTCCGAAGACTTGTTACACATAACACAGTCTCAGAGAGTTGACAGGAGACATTAACATTTTTGCAGACTCTGTTGGGTTGAGATGTTTGGGAGTGGGGGATTAAATACCACTTGCTGCATTTTAGCAAAAAATTTTGCTCTGGGGAATTTATATTCAGTGGGCTCTTTCAGCTCTTAACATTTCTTTGACTGGCATGTTACACCTTATTGGGATTTGGCTGCTCTTGTTGCTTCTACAAAACAATGAAATTAATCTAATTTTTCTGTATAATAAGACTCTAACTAAAGCCCCTTTCTATAAGAAAATGTGTCAGCTTGGCCTACCTGTAGCAAAGCTGAGTAGCTGTGACTCCAAAAATAGTTTATAACCTGCTGTCAACATTGCTGGCTGTCAAGCATATTCATACTTTAAGTGTTAGGGTGTTTGCTGCTGCAAAACAAAACTAAAATTAGCCTGCAGTTTGAAGGAAGCAGTAACTCACTAGAGTAAAAACCTTTGGCAATAGTCAAAATAGAGAAGATCTCCAAGCAACATTTAAGTGTGGTAGAGTAGGAAATCATGATCATCAGAAAGAATTGTAATGTGGCTTTGATATGAATACACTTATTTATTTTTATCCATTATGTCAACGCTTTATGCACCTTCAGGTGCATAAATGGAGAACTGAGGATTAACTCAGAAGTTAGGGCATTAACTGAGTGAACACAGTAGCTGTACAAAGTTGAAGGGTTTTCCCCTTCTCTCTTCACACCACAAACACAAGTGAAATGAATTAATATCAAACGCCAGGTCAGCTATGCAACAAAAAAAACCCAAGATAAGGAGCTACAGCTCCACAATGCAAAAGGGGTTTCATACGTAGAGGTGGGTGGTGATGAAACCAGCCTAGAGCAGTTTCACTACATACAAAGCAAAATCTATCAAACAGAAAATTCTAACACTTGCCAATCCAAATTTTACCTAAAGTTACCTACCTAAGGAATTAATTACATCCAAACATGGTAAACCCAAAATTCAGTTGCATGTATGGATCATGAAGAACAAATTGTACACTAACATATGGATAGGAAAGAAAGAAGGACTGCTCAAGACCTTGTGTATTTTGCAGAGTGGCACAGAATGCTGCATGTGTAGCTTCTACTGAAGTATTTATATAAATTCAACAAGTTTTACGCTTCTGTATTTCGCTCTTACTTAAAGGTGAATACAAATGTATAATACAGGAAAAAATAAAGGAATGAACCCCCATGAAACCCAGTTTGTTTTCCTTCAGTCTTCACAAAAAGTGGTAAATGTGAACAGATTGCTAACATAATTAAAACTAACAGTTTGGAATTGTGAAGGAGGGAAACAAAGGATGGAACAGGACTAGAAGAGGTAGAAAATAACTAAGGTAAGTTAGATATAGCCAAGTCATCATCCTATCTATGAAATTTATCTAAACAACTTGAAAAAACAACAAAAATGGAACATTCTCTGATGTTCTTACCAAGAGAGGTTGGTCTGAAAGTGATATAAGGGTAATAACAGTGAGCATTCCTCACATGGACAGAGTTTTCCACCAGCAAAGGCTGATGGTGAAATAAAAAGAACCAAGCCACATAAGCAGCAGTGGGACTGTTAGCAAAATTGAGACAGTCATTTCAAAGTAATGACATCCCATGTTGCCAGTGTGCGTGGTCAGGTTTGATTAACAGACTGTCAAACTTTAAATCTTAGAAATAAAATGTTACTTGTACAGCATCTGACCCAGGAGTGCCTTTGACTCTAGATTGTTAGTCTGCCTTGCATCTTGTGAATAATTAGTAAATCCAATGTAGTAATTGGTTATAACAATGAGATACAAGTCATCAGACCCCTCACATCATATGCTTGGAATCTAAATTGTCTATAGATAGAATTATTTTTACTGGAAAAAACATTAAAGTTTGCTTTAGAACTCAAATTAGGTATGGTGACCACAAGGTTAAAGCTTTGGGAGCAAGTTTTCTGAAATCAGTGGAGGCACTTTGACCTTTAAGCCTTAGAGCTGCTCTTAGGAACTTTCAGAGAGGCACATTTGACTGCCGCCCTCTGGGTGGTGCTTGGGCACATAACCACACCAATTTAGGATTTTCTTAAAACCTCTTTCTTCAGCACAAAGTGCTGTGGCTTAAAGTTTAAAATGCTTTTTCCAAAATGAAATTTCATCAAACTCAATACATATATTAGCTTGAGCTGCCCACAGTGATGAAATATTCTAGTTCTTTTCCAATAAGCACATATTTAATACCCACTGAAGAGTTAAAAGCCCTGTAATGTCAGTTCTCTCTGTAGTCATGTTAATAAACCATGGATTTGGGACTGTGGAAGCCTGATGATGGCAAAGATAAAGCGAGACTGACTTTAGTATATACCTGTTTGTAGAGTTAACTCCTGGATTGTTACAGAAATGTTGCTAAAAATAAAAAAAAATTAAAAAAAAAAACTATGAGAGGAAACAATTTTAAAATTTATGTTTGGTTTGGTACAGGGAGATTCTTTAAAAGCAAACAAAAAGCACAATTCACCTAGAGTAAAAGGATACTTCTATGGAAAATTAATCTCTTTCCTTAATCCAAAAAGTAGAATTCTGAAGGAATGTGTGTTACTCTTTGTGAAATTTAAAACAGCTTTGCCACAGATTTCAGCTGTAGGAGGACTCAATTCTTCTCTAAGGAAAAAATGAGAAACCCTTAAAAATAGTCCCCCCAAGCCCAAGGAACTAGGGAACCCTTGATCAAACGGGTATTTTACAATGTAAGTTTAAATTAAGAGCTAGAAACGCCTGTAGAAGATAACAGCACATCTTCACTAGATCACATCAGAATTAGGCCTTTCTCTATCCCGCAGCCCTGACTTTAGGAGAGCTCAGTCTGCTATCTGTGACCATAAAAGTGACTGAGCTACTTCCATGCCCTGCTGCCCTTTTGACATGCCACAGGTCAGTGGCCTCTGCTCATCCCTGACTGCAGATCCTGAGGTTTCCCAGCCTTCACCAGAGGCCACCAAAGGTTTCTGTTGCCTGCCTGCTGTCTAATATGAACCTTCTCTGCTGTGCTTATGTATTGTGGGTTGCTTTTCTTGTTTTCCAGTAAAGTTTGAATTTAAGTGGCAAAGCCAAAACTGCTTGAGTGCACATATTCAGAAAATTGGCTACTTTCTAATACAAAATTGTAACAGAATTTTGTTATCATGTTAGATGCAAAATTAAAAGCAAATCAATTTAAAAACTGTAGCATAGCCTTCTTTTGGGTGATGCTGTTATGAGATCAATTGGTATATATTATTTGCAGTAATTGTTTCAATTTCCTTATTGACTTCTATGTCTTCCAGATTGTTAATTTTAATACTATTAGCCTCTACATGAAATGCATGAGTATTTTGTCACGTAAATGAGAGCAAAGATAGGAATCGAGTCATACAGATGCAAACCCCAGTATTGATTTATTATTAATACTGGAAGGTCACCATCTGGGCAGTTCCATAAACAATACATCTGCATTGCTGTTAAATAGGAGCTTTAACATCTGGATCATATTATTCCAAATTTTCCTCATTCACTCATCATAGCAAGAGGAATTTCCTGACAAATTAGATTGCTGCCCAAAGGTAAAATGTTTTTTTCATTACCATACTTTAAATGAGCTCAAAAAGACCTAGAAGTGAAGTCAGCATCAGCACCATAGATAACTTTCCCATTTTCTAATTATGCAGATTAAATACAAGAACCAACTGAAAAACATCCATCTGTCCTCTGCTTCTCTCACAATGGCCTCCCCCACTCTGAGGAAGTAAGAATGACTATCACCAGGAAATTCAACCTAAGAGCATTATCCCACTATCCTTTCTGTCTTATGGCATAAGGTAAAAACTGTAGACATAAAGAAAGTAAGTTGTAATAATTAGATTTGTTGTAAGAGATTGACCTTACCAGAACTTTTAACTTGGCAAGACAAGCTAACTGACTCCCTAAAAATCTAGTTTCTTTTGATGTAGGCATATTCAAATACCCAAAAACATATGCATTGAAGAAATAATAAATCAGGCTATTTGGGGTTTTTAAGGTTTAGTTAATATGATTATATTTGACAGCACTTTGAAAATTGGCAGGAATTTCTATGTTAAGTAAATCAACCAACCTTATTTTTTCAAGATTTTCCTCATTACTTAGGTACAGAAATCAATGCTGTCATGACTATGCCGTTTCATTTTTCAACTATGTTCCCAAGCAGTTCTTATTCTGTGACTGCCACATGATACAAGTTATATAATCAGTTAAAATGGGCAGCCACCTATGACACAGGGCGCAAGGCTTTTGTGTTTGATCTACCTTTCTATCTGAGATTATTTTATGCCAGTGGAGAACAACTTTGTTCCTATATATCATATTTATTTAATTTTCACCAATGGACAGCTTCCAACAGCAAGCAAATTGCATTATAAGAGTCAGCTGAGTACCTGATAGTCAGAATTGCCTTTGGGAAAACACAGAGTCAGAATACTAATAAGCTTTTTCCTTTCTATTGCTATTTGCTATATTAGACTTCTGCCTTTATGTTGATAAAAACAGGCTAGTCTAGGACAGGATAGAATGTTTTTTCAAGGATGGTAATTCTCTAACATTCTTTGTTGCCACTCCACATCCCAGAGTACATAATACAGTCCAAGCAGTTGCCTGCACCTTGTTAAGTGCAAAACAAGGTGAATTAGCAGAATGCAGGCTCCATGTTTATTTTGCAAAATCTGAAATAATAAAATTCTCAGAAGTAGCTGAGAAACAACCATTTTCTCTAATTTACTTCCTTTTCATGTGGAAGTTAACCCCAAACTGTCAGCTACCACCTGGAGAAAAAAACCCACAAGTATCACAATGGCCTACATTTTATTTCAAACCAAGACTTAATAGAAAAAAAACCCAAATCCTCCTCTTCCTCTTCTTCTTCTTTTATTTTTTTTTTTCCTTTTCCTCTTTTCCTACCCCCTTCCTTTGTACTACTTTATATGTGGCCATCTGGTGAAGGGCAATCTCTTTCCTCTTGCCCAAAATTATCTACAGCTGAACCTTGGTTGCTTTGCTGCAACTTTTTTTGCTCTGGCCTCTTTGAAATAGGAGCCTTCCCCAGCATGCCTTTTTTTCAGGAGACGTTTTACATTCTCGATAAGCCTGGATAAGGCTCTTTTGGAAGGTCCAGGCTGGTGCTGTTTCTCTTGCATCTAGTAAGTAGTTGCTGCTTTTTATTTTTTGTTCTTTTCGAGAAACCTAATGAATGCCCTTTCCATTTAGGGCTGATTTTATGCTCCCTTTGACCTTCATTTCCTTTTTCTTTCAAAAAGAAACCAAGCTTTTCTTTTTTCACATGTTTGCAAAGCACTTTGAAGGGAAGGGTGGGAGTCAATCATTGCAATCCTTTGCTTTATTTCTACTAACGCGGCTGTACAATTATTTCTGGGCTCTTACTATGTCTGAGAATAGCATGACTGCCCAGAATAGGGATGTGTATATGTGCAAAGACCCACCATGACCTCAGACTCAGACAGAAAGTTTTGCCAGCTGATGCTGTCTACCATGATATGCAATGGAGGGCTGGCTACTTGCTTTGTTTGGGCTCTTAGAACAGAAAATGGAAAAGAAAGCAGTTTTTGATCAGATAAAGGGAGCCCTAAGTTTACCCCTCCCACTGAAAATAGCATCTTCTACCCCTTCATCTGATTTGCGTTTTGTTTTACTCCTAAAGATGCAAATGTTGCTATGGGCAGAGGAAGGTGTTTGATGTCTTCTCTTCCAGTATTAGACACTCTGCTGTGTAATCTGTATGTGAACCATACAGGCATAAACCAAGTAGGCAAAGGCTGGGTGGCAAATAAAAAAATCTGTAAGCAAGCAGAAGCAGAGGGCTGTTTCTAATGAGTATATGGTTGTTTTTCAAATTTTGACTTATTTCAATGTTTCTCACCAAATCAAACTAAAACTATATGCACATGAATGCAAGAATAATAATTGCCACCTGCAAGAACAGCAATGCAGAAGCCTAGACCTGTCTATACTTAGGGGAGCAGTGGATTTTTTTTTTCTGTTTGTTTTCCTCTCAAATGGACAATTTCCTGTATGCATTAACCAAGCTGTTTAAATTCTAAATACGACCATCATTACAGTTTCTGCTCCTGAATCAGAAGGCTTTCTTATCTGATACAAAAATGTATGCTAGTTATTTTTCATTTATCTCATTAATCATCCAACTTTGTTTCTTGCTGTTTGTCCTAGTTGCTAGGCTTTGACATATAGGGATCAGATTGTGGCAGTTACTTTACAGGTAGAAATTTTTAACTTTGGCATTGCTTTATGACATGCTTTTAAAGAAAGTAAGCTCATGCAAAGAGATCAACAATGTGTTAGAAAACTATACAAAAGTATCTGGATAGGAAACATTAGGGCAATTACTACTTAACACACAAACTTAGAAGCTGTTTTGGTGACTCTGGAATTATTTAACATGGAATAAATGCAATAAATCCTCTACTGGCAGAGACCCATGGTGACCAGTGGTCACTATTGTAAAGTAACTTCATTCACAGATAGATGGTAGGTAGGTGTGAGAAGACATTACTCTCCCAGCTAAACAGACCATGAAGCAGAACTGTGAAAACTCAGTGTAAAGTGAACTTCAGCTTCTGGTGATGCTATTTTTATTGAAAAGGCTCTGCTTCAGTTCCTCTTTTACTGGAGGTGGAGCCTTTGATGCTGTCATGCAGCTACACACTGGAAATTGAGGCCCCAAGATGTTTCTGGCGCAGATATTTTATTTATTTTTAAATGCAATCTGAAAATCATCATAAAATGTTATTAGTGTTGTATGGTTATAGTCGTATGGGATCCTCCCTAAATTAGATTAAACTTATTTAAAAACGTATTTTTTCCTGTATTGCTTATGTCACCTTGTTGGTGGGACTGGCTCCTGTAAACTAATGGCTGGGAATGAAGCTTCATTTGCTGAAGACTGAGTTATACAAGTAATAGAACTGTAAGAATTGTAGGCTATAGGCTTTTTTTTTTTTTTTTTTTTTTTTTTTTTTTTTTTTTTTGACAGTGGTTGATTCTCTGTAGTACACATACTTTACTTAACTTTAAATACTACTGAGGAGGATAATGCCAAGGCAACACCAAGTGCATGCTTTTTAGAACCCCCCAGGCTTTCCTAGGCAATTAATTTTTTTCTTCCTATATAAAAGCTATTCTCCACCTGACTAAAAGCCATGGCTTGCTGCTTTCCACAGAGGCTCGGTTGTCTTGCTAGATGTAACCCCTGAGGACTGTGTTGTGACTCCCACCTGTAACTTGAGAAGGATGTCTTAAGCAAGACAGTTCCAAAACGGCTCTTTCTGACAAGCCATTCAAATTGTAGGACCAACAGTGGCTTTGTTTCCACAGAACAATCACAGTCTGGGCAATAGGCAAGGCTGCAATACCCATAGTAAATGAAAACTCAGAAGAGGGCTTAAAGCCCTGTTTCTGCTTCCTTCTATATAAAGTGAGAAGTGTAAGGTGTATTTCACTTCCTTCTAGAGTTAATGAAAGTTTCCTTGAGCCCCTAAAGAATGGGGGGATAGTCTTAGGGCTATAAATTCTTTTCTTTTCATATCTAAGTCTCACTAAGCTTCTGTGTTAGATCAGTTTCATATTCTTGTAGTTAAGAATTTTGTTCTTCATCTGAGCTCGACTGAAATTAACCTGGATGTTAATTTCCCTCTGACCTGGTGTCTTCTGGGCCTACGTTTCAGGAGTCAGCAGCACCTCCTGGCTTACAGATCTGTGTGTGCATTGACTGCACCTCAACTGCAACCTGAAATCGAGCTAAAGAGACTGACATGCACGATCTCCATTCCTGGAAGGGAGCTGCAACATTCTGTGTGATGCCTGCCTTGGATGAGTTGCAGATCCAGAGCTTGTGTCATGGACAGCAGCTTCTTCGTTCAGACACAGCCAGTGTTAAACCAGTTGAGATCCAGACTTGAGGAAGCAACCAGGCAAAAGCCAGAAACTGTTCTTTGTTGCTATTAGTTACTATCTCATGTTAGCCAAAGTTTGCATCCTATTAAAACTCTTGACTTTGCAGAAATCTGGATGTGAGTTTTAAGCATGTGGCTCTTTCCCATTCCTTCTTCAGAAGAAAAAATGCAATGGTAGCCACACTTTCTTCCATTTGGAGGGAAGTGGTTAGACGATGGGTGCTGAGCTTAGATGTTGCAGCGCTGCAGTGAGTAGCGGCACCAGTGCCGAACGTGTCCTTTCCCAGCTTCATATGCGGGTACCGCGGGACACCGCGGGACACCGCACGCCCTGCCCTGCCCTGCCCTGCCCTGCCCTGCCGGCAGCGCGCTGCCGCTCAGCAGCAGCTCGGAGCAGCCCGTGGCGGTCCCTCAGGATGCAACCAAGGGTGCCCCCTTATGGGGAGCGCACCGGCAAGCCCAGCGCCGGAGATGGCGTGAGTAAGGTAATAAGTAATTAACTAGGAAAAGGCGAGGCGGAAACAGGGAGGTAACAAGCTTTCCTCTCCACCCTCTCCCACCTGTCCCCCGGAGAGGCAGGTCTTAAGATGACGGCTAAAGCATCATTTCTTTATGTTACACTTGCACGGACAGGAAGCATTACATTCATTGCACCTTAAGGAAAGCATTGTACTACAGCAGCAATCTCCACAATGATCACAGTAAAGCCACTCCCTATTTTGTTTTTCTGAGGAACTGCTTAAACTGACATAATAGAAATTCCAGTACAGTTTTTTGAGAAAAGAAAATTCCTTATTAAATATACTTCTGTGAAAAAAAATGTTAAATGTTTCTGGTATTGCCATGAACATATAATTTTATTATCAAAATATTTGCAAGCAATATGTAAATTACCTTACTTCCATTGTTCCTCTGCTGATAATAAATCACTTTCCTGAAATGCACTCAAAACAAATACTATAACTTCACTTTGAACTACAGCCAGATGAGAGTTTTCTTCCCTTCACCCTCACCATCCTCTTTGTCCTGTGAGTTGCTGGATATGTTGCTAAGTTCCTTCGGCCACTCTTGCATGGAAAGTGCTTAGGAATTTGGAGTACATCAGGAATAGTGGTCATGCAATTCCTTCAGAATGACTGACCAGCTGGGATGATGGGGTATTCTAGAGACTGACACCAAAAGGGACCTTGGCAGTTATCTGGACCAGCACAAAACAGAGTAAGGACATCAGGGCTGAGTCCAGCTGAATTATTAAAATCTTCATGGATGGGTATTTCACTGCCTCTCCAGGCCTCCTGTGGCAGCAAAGTCTCTTTTACTTCTTCAATACACGGGGGCAAAATCACTTGCAATAAAATTAGCAGGCTGAGGTTTAAACAAAGTGTCTACTATGGTTAATTAAAAAGGTCTGGGTCTGATCTTTCAGATGCTTTAATCCAGCAACTGTACAGGTACACTATAAAGCCTATGGTAGAGCTCACACAGAAAGAGGCTGAAAAGCTGAGTTTGAGTACTCAATGAAGTACTTCTGGTTGCAAACTGAGTTCTCTTAGAGAAGGTGATTATCAGAGATGGTGTTTGGTTCTTGTTTTTCCTCCCAAATATTTCAATTCTGTAAATGTCTTTAAATTTTCTATAGAACTTATAAAACTGAAGGGGATAATTTTTTCTTATTTTTTACAAATATTTATTGATTTTTGGTTTGTTTTGGTTTTTTTCCAGTTGAAATGTCTGTATGTGGTGGTGGCTGTTATGGTTAATAGGAATTGAAGTGTGCCCCTTTATGTTGTTTTTTGCCATATACACCTTAGCTCTCTGTGTGATGTGCCCTTGAGTTTTGCTCCTGAATACTGAGAGATATGCTGCACCTTTACAATCTGCCTTAAAGGACTGCATGGCACTTTCTACTCATCTAAGGGAGAAACAGGGAATCCAAGTCACCACAGACTTGGGGAGAGATGTACACTCTTAGAAGGATTTAAGTATCGAAAGATACAACTTCACCTAGCAGGAACTTCAAAGCCATTCTGCTTTCTCAGCTCTTTTTCCTGTTTCTGTCAGAAAAACAGTAAGGCAAGAAGCTCCTGATCTCCTGTCTTTTGAAGGTCATGAGGATCAAACTGGGGGAACAAGGGTAAAAAAAACACTCACTAAACTTTTGCAGAGTCAAGCAAAGGTGTTGACAAGTCAGCAAATATGATAAAGCAGACTTGCTTTTGTAGTTCAAATGTATGGTAATGTATCTTTACAAAAATACTGGATTACACATTCGCAAACTCTAATCTCATTAGAGCTGAATTAAATTATAACAATTACATTATATAGCTCCAAGTAGAGATGTGTTTCAATTCACACTGCATAATTTATTTGTTTACCAGCTAGCAAGTGATAAAAAACTTGCAGATTCTGAAAATTCATACATGTCTTGCTAATTGAATCTGATGTCTGTTGTCACTGTGCAATAAAACTGGAAATTGCCTGGGATAGTTTAGATCCCACTTTACTCAACATTGCACACCATAATTTGACTCTGTAGCAAGCTAGGAGTTAATGCAGTAGAGAGTTAACTTAACCCTGTTATCTGGGTCTTAATAAAATTAGTTGTATGTCAAAGACCACAGACCATTTACAAGTATTTCATGGCATTGTATACTCGTTTCCAGCTTATTAAAGTGAGGAAGTTATAGAAAATACTGACTTTTTTGTTGTTTATTTAGTTTGTTGTTTTGTTGGGATTTTTTTTTTTAACCCTACACATTCTGATAATGACATCTTTTCTTCTATCTGTGCCAGAATTTAGATGTGACAGTGAAAATTTTATTAGGCCTTCAGGAAAAGAATGGATCCCTGGGTGCAGCAGGGATCTGTAACATCAGTGTGCAACGGATGATCAGTGAATGTATGGCCATGTGCATGACTTGCCCTCAACCGTGTCCACTCAGTAGCAACAAACTGATCTGGCAAAAAACATATTTGCTGTAAATGCTAAACCCTCCTGTAAACACAGTGTCAGCAGCAGACTAGATACCATTTGTGCAGTCAGGGCCTCTCTTCTGGTGGCTGGGTAAAAAGTACTCGCTAATGAGGTGTGAATTAACGTTACCCAAAAATTGTGCCTGGGCTTTTTGATACTACTACAGTTGTAATGACGAATGATAATGCATATGATTAATGCATAGAGTTGCACAGAGAGCAACTCAGCCTTGCCAGCTGCTGTAAAATCCTGTGAAAGCTGTATTAGGTCAGGAAATAGTTGAAAATCTCTTGATGGCTCCATTCTTCAAGAGCAAAGGAAAAATGCACAAAGGCAGAGGAGGGCCTGACAGGCTTGGTTCCCAGGAGTGAGCTGATAAGAGAGTGGCCAGTCCTGCTGGGCTGGGAAGGATGGGTGATGGCAAGCCATTGGGCTGAGAAGCATGAGTGTCTCTTTAGGAGCAGGAGCACTGGGTTTTCCTTTAGAGGTGCAGGCTTGTCTCTGCCTCTTCTTGCAGATGCCTGGGGTACATCTGGCCGCCCCCAAGACCTGTGCTCCCTCCCAGCCTGTGGGACACTAGAGTTGAAAACGTGGCTTCTCATCACACAGCCAACACCACCTCTTAGCCATGCAGCCTGCACGCACTTGGCTGCAGCCAGCCACTCGGCCACAGCTGCCCCACACCTCCTGGCACGGCCAGCCTCTGTCCAGCCACCCTCTGCCCTCCTCTTCCCTCCAGGACCACGCCACAGCTATGGGGGCAGTCACACACCTGTAGTGGGTAGGAAGGAAGGTGCCACTGCCAGGTGTCCACCCAAGCCCGCAGTGTCTCGGTGGCAGTGCTGGCAGCCTGGCATCAAGAGCCAGGGACAAGGCTGCCCCTGTTCCCTCTGACCCAGTGCAGCCCAGACCACCTCTGTTGGCCTTTCCACTCACTGCTCTAAACATGAGGGAGGACATGTGTCTTTATCACTCTCCCTGCTGGGTTTGCTTCATGTGCCTGATGAGCACCTGTGGGGAAGCAGCCTCCTCAAAGCCTTCCAAGACAGCAGCAAATTGAACTTTATTATTGTTTGCCATTGCCATGTAATGACTTAATTTTTTTATCTGATGCATAAAACACCAAAATAGTGGTGGCCTGTGGTCATCTGACCACTTCTGAGTCCATTATTGAGGATCTTGAAGAGATGGCCACCCTTTACAAGTGCCTAATCACTGTGGCGTGCTGAACT